>NC_067402.1:51524347-53936847 GCF_016432865.1 Antechinus flavipes | reverse complement strand
CATATTAAATCCTTGACAATCTCTTTCCAATCTATCTTTCCAGACTGATTTCACATTATTCTCTGTCATGCATTCTTTGCACCAGACAAACAAGCTTATTTGTTATTTCTCTTACATGATATTTCCATTTCTTGTCTTTCTCTATGCTTTTGCCCATACAAGTTGTCCCCCGTTCCTGGAATAAACTCCTTCACTCAGCTCTTTGAAATTGCAAGCTCCCTTCATGGCTCATCTCAAGTGATATCTTCCAGAGGAGGTCTTTCCTGTTTAAATTATTTTTTTTTTAATCTACACATACTTTGTTTTTTACTTATAAACTTATCGTAGCCTCTCCATATCCTGTAAAATATAAATTTCTGGAGTGCAAAGAACATTTCATTTTTTCCATTGTGTCTGATTCATAGTAATAGTTAAGCAAATAATGGAATTCCAATCAAGCTATTTGAAATTCTAAATGATGATGCTAAGGTATAGATTACATCCCACTCCTACAGAAGGGCAATGTCAAGGAAAGTTCAAATTACTGAACAACTGCATTCATTTCACATGCTACCAAGATATACTTAAGATTCTGCAGGCTAAGTTTCAATAGTAGATGAACCAAGAACTACTGGAAGGGCAAGCAGAGGAACTAGAAACCAAATTGCCAACATTTACTGGATTATCGAGAAAGCAATGGAGTTCCAGAAAAATATGTGTTTCTGCCTCATTGACTACACTAAAACCTTTGACTGTGTGGATCACAAGAAAATGTGGCAAGTCTTCAAAGAGATGAGAGTGCATGTCTCCTGAGGAACCTGTATTTAGGTCAAGAAGCAATACTCAAAACATGGAAGAACTGATTGGTTTAAGACTGGAAAAGAAGTACAAGGCTCTATATTGTCATCTTACTTATTTAACTTATATGTAGAGTACATCATGTGAAATGCTAAGCTAAATGAATCAAAAGCTGGAATTCAGGTTGCTGAGAGAAATAGCAATAGTCTAAGATGTGCAGATAATATACTTTGATGGCAGAAAATGAAGAATTCAGAAGTCTTCGGATGAGAAGTGAAAGAGAATGGATTGGAACTAACCAAAAATAAACTAAGATCTTAGCAACTAGTGGCATACAAGAGAAGAAATGGAAGTAGTATCAGATTTCATATTCTTGGGTTCAAAGATCACTGTAAGTGGTGACTGTAGCCAGGATATTAAAAGATCCCATGAATTATAAGCAAAGTTGAGATTTGAATAAGGATTCTTTGAACCCAAATCAAGTACCCTTTCTACCACAAGATTTGCTCAAGATCACATAGCTGATAGGTAAATAGGGATCTCAAATTCAGGTTGAATGAAGTTTTCTGCTCCATCTATTTTTACTAATATTTATAAATCATTTATATCATAAACATTCTCCATTCTTCTTAGAATACCTAATCTTGACTCAAACTTTCTTTAATTTGTAAGAGACCTAGAATAAACAATCATGAAATGTTATTCCAATAGGAGGAAGCAATATCAGTGAGATGTATTAATACTCCACAGAACTGTGAGCATTAATCCTTATCTAGTCAGTCCTAAAACCTCTCTCTTTATTCCATGTCTCAGAGTCACAGATGAGATAAAAAATATGATAGGAAAATAATTCTTTAAATGTTAAAAGTTATGCAAATGCAAGACAGTTCATTAATTATGGATGTACCATTCAGCCAAGGTATTCAGCTACAAGTGATTAACTTGTTTAAATTGCTTGTCAGAGACAGTATGTTCATTAGTAATTACAATGGACAAGCATATTCTGAGCATTACTAATGCTCTGAAGTAAGAAGAGGAGCTGGTAGGGAACAATAGCAGAAAAAAACCCAAAACAACAGAACCCCTTTAAATATTCTTCTGCAAATGAATGATCAAGTGGCTACATTCACTTATTTTTTCCTCTCTAAACTAAGGTCAGAGTTAATGGAATGAAGGCACTTGCCTCCGTCAGAAAATTTAACTTAGTTAAAGGTCCTTAAACCTGGCTTGTAACTCAGAATTTTGATCATTGTTAAATCATTTTTCTAAGGGCTTACTTATGCTGTACTTGTGTAACTTGGTATTTTCTCAAAAGTTTGCCTTTCATAAACTTGTCATATAAAGTGGATCAGAAGGAGACATTTAAAGGTATATATAGATCCCATTTTAAAATCTGTTATCACTCTATAAAGAAGTCACTTCTTGATTTTGATTTTGTTTTACTAAGAGTACAATATGTACTTTAATCCACAGGGTATTGGTATAACTTTCCAGAGAATCCTAGCTTTCTGGAAAGTCTTTTGAAGGGAAAGAGTAGAGGTAATTTATTATATTGACTGCACTTTAGCAAAATCCATATTGGGACAAACTATAGTTGTGTGCAGATATCCAAGAACTCAAATGAAATAATTCTTTCTCCTAGCTTATCCTTTGTTACCCCTTCATCACTCATTGAAGATTCATCTTTCCTCCTGTTCCACCACTGAGTCCTTAGTAACTTTTTTTTTCAAAACCCTTCTTTTATTCTCTTTTCCTATCTGGAGAAAAGCCAGGCCATCAAATATATTGATGTATTGGTTTCAGTTCAAATGTTGCCTCTGACATATGCTTGTGTTGTAATCTTGTCGCAATCTATCAGTGCCCTCAGGTGTAATGCTGGAGAAACTGAGGCAAGATAGAGATTAGAGAGTATTTAATAATTTTTTTAAAAGAGATTTACTGGGACCAAAAGGATCCATGGTTTGGTCCCAGGGCTGAATGAGACTATTGTCTCCAAGAATCCAGCAAACAATGTGAGTTCTCAATCTCACATATACACATGGCTCAGACTCGGGGTAGACTGAGGCAAGGGCAGAGTCGGGGTGCTAAGAGTGGAACCGGACTCTGACAGGGTGGGGCGAGTCACGGAAGATGGGATGACATAATGGAGGAGGCATCCTGGAGAGGGGGAGAAGCATCTTGATAAGACAGTATCTGATATTCTGATAGCTTGGGATGGGGAGAGACATTCTGATATTCTAAAATATAAGATCTTTTATCCTTATCAAATATTCTAATTAAGAGGGAGGGGTGGTTTTGCAGGATTGAGCAGAACAATTATTAAGTGAGGCAGAACAATTAGGGAAACTGAGTCAGGACAATAAAAGAGAACTGGGGCATAACCCAGGTAGCCTTCTAAGATGCAGAGGAGAGATGTGGATGTGTATTGGTAAAAATGTCTTCCTTCTTAAAAAATGTCATCTACATCCAGAGAACTATGGAGACTAAATATGGATGAAAGCATAATGTTTTCATCTTTTTTGGTTGTTTTTTCTTTTTCATAGTTTTTTTTTCTTTTGGTCTGATTTTTCTTGCACATGACAAATATGGAAATATGTTTAAAAGAATTGCACATATTTAATATATTTCAGATTGCTGTCTTGGTGAAAGGGGGAGTAAAGAAGGGAGGGAGAAAAATTTAGAACACAAAGTCTTACAAAAATGAGTGTTGAAAACTATTATTACAGGTATTTGGAAAAATAAATACTATTAAAAAAAATTTCTTCCTGAAATTTTCCCTAGACCAATGAAATCTATAGCCCTTGTCCCTAGGATATTAGAGCTAGAAAAAAAAAAAACTTAGAAAAAGCCTTTGAGTCTAACCTTTTAATTTTACACATGAGTAAGTTGAGGCTGAGAGGTTGAAAGATATACCCAGTGATTATCTTGGGTGTTTTTTTTCCTTTTCTTTAAGATCTCTCTTTCTTAGAATTACAGATTTTGAGCTAGAAAGGACTTGGTAGATCATATAATCAGAGGTTAAATGATTTGCCCATCACCTAAATGACAAGATGTCAGACTGGACTTTTAGTTCATATTCTCTGATGCCATATATAATGCTCTTTCCACTGTGCCACAGCACCTATTAAACCTCTCACTTTTTCTTGATTTATTAATTTAATGGCCTGAGTCATTACTACTATCAGGGATGGCTATTATTAAGGAATTGTTGGTATGTGGAATTTGAAATATACTTACTCTGGAATGGTGATCTAAGGAAACAAAACACATAGTTTTGCAAGAAATTCTTATTTCCAACAAATTTGCAGTACCTGAGGTGGGGGATTGTTGGATTTGAAAGGGGATTACAATTTTGTATGTTTGAAATCCCAGTGGACAGAAAGCACTTTGAGAAAGTTTAAATATATTGTAGTATAATAATATGCTGTGTTTCCTTTTGACTGGGATAAAGATGGGACTTGTGATTTAACTGGCATACAGAATTCCCTCCACCAGTATAGATCAGCACATTTTTGCCAATTATCATCTTAGAGTTAAATAACTTGTTCGGGTCACATAGAATATGTAAGAGATGGGACTTGAACCCAAGTTTTCTTCTTTCCTTGATGCTGACTTTTTGATGAACTTGTCATTTATTTTTCTTTGATCAAAGCAATCACTTTATCAGATGCCATAAAGATATCCTATCCTAAAAAACAAAACACCAAATAATTTCCGGTAAGTATTAAAAACTCCCCTTTCTGGATCAAGGTAGGGGTTGGAGTAGGAACACAAAAGACAATGCGATTGTGAAATTCCCTGGGCTATAGTCAACAGATGTGCAATGGTGGACTAACACATTATTTTTTTTCTCTCATGAGTTTCTCCAACTTTGATTGGTTTGTTGAATAACATGGGTCTGGCTTCACCAGCAACTCTATCTCTGACTAAAGATCTTTCTCCTAATATTTTATTGATTTTTAAAATCTAGACATCCTGAGAGGAGGATACTCAAGCTTAGGTATTATAGTGCTTTGAGCCATCAAGACCAAACTGTAGTAACTTAAAGAACTGAAATATTTGGATTGAAAAATTAAACTTTTCTTTTCTTTGGATTTTGTGGCATCATACCTCACAATTTTAAACTAAGTAGTATTTTGTTGTTCAGTTGTTTTCAGTCATGAACAGTTTTCATGACCACATTTTGGAATTTTCTTGGCAAATGTACTTGCTATTTTGCTATTACCTTCTCTAGCTAGTTTTACAGACAAGAAAACTGAGTCAAATTGGGTCAAATGACTTACTGAGGCTCATATAGCTAGTAAGTATCATATTTGAACTCAAGAAAATGAGGTTTCCTGACACCAGGCCTAGCATTCTGGCCATTGTGCCACCTAGCTGTTCAAATAGTGTTTACTCCTCACTTATATACCCTTGAAAACTCAATATTAAATTAATAAAACCAGTGTCTTTTTCCCTCTTGGCAGATGATGTTTTGCATGAAAATTCCATAATGAATATCTTTGATTATATGATAATCATTTCATAAAGTCCAACTTTCAAGGTATTGAGTGAATAGTAATCCTCACATTATTTCCATGAGGTAAAAATCAATGTTTCTTTAATTCTTCAAGTGAAAAGAAATCATAACAGCTGTTCTTAAAATCACAAATAAACTAAGCCTAGAAAAAATCGTAGAATTTTGTGTTCTCAGTTTTCAGCGTCATGAACTTCGATTCACAAAGTTCAACCACAAAGATGATTTTAAATTTTGGAAAATAGTAGTCATAAGAAAACGTTCCACTCAAAGCCTACTCAATGACTCATTATGGCATCAAGTTGAATCTGGGTCTTAGAGTATTACATTAATGATACAAAGGCTCTGGTGTATCCTAGAAAAATTTAGAATCCAAGACCTGCCTGTAGAATGTAATTTCCTTGAGGGTAAGAACTATTTCCTTTTTCTTGTTCTTTCTCCAGTGCTTAGCACAGAGCTTGGCACATAATAGACCCTTAAGAAATGCTTGATCAATTGACTAGCCTAACTATCAATAGAGATGATCTTTATCAGAAAGTTGGACAGTAAATGAAGAATTATTTTTGGCGTAGCCACTTGTAATGATCATCTGCTGAAAAAGAAAGGAGTTGTCATCCAATGTGGTATGGGGCAGCAGATACCTTAGAGTAGTCATAGAATCATCCATACTAAAGTATTGAATAGAAAAAATGTTAACAATCTATACCTTATGCAATCATAAGATTTTATAATCAGTCTTTAATTATATAAGATTTTGTGTAAGGTGCAAAAACTTTTCTCTATCCTAAGGACAGAAGAAAAAGATGTACAATAGAAGGAGGGTTTGGTATTCAATAGATACATGAATTTCTGGACCTTCTGTCAAGAAATATTTTTTTGATTTCCTTACTGATGCACACCTGCCTTTCTCTCCTTTATTGACCTCAGAGAATGAAAGCTGTTTATGGCAAACATTGGTTGTTAGGAGAAAGATGGGAATGCATGGAAAAGCTGAATAATATTTTTGAGGGCATAGGAATTATCAATATGACCTAATTTCCCTTTTGGCTCAGTGATTTATTGGAAACAGGGCCTGAACATTTTTTCTCCTGCTCTCCTTCCCTTAGTCAAAATAATCCCTCATAGTCCTATCCTCATCAAAGTGAACGGAACACTAGTTAAAGAGTCAGAAAAGACTACTTGCTAGTTGTGGGACCATTGGTAAAGTCATTTTATCTCTCTGAAGTTCAGTTTTTTCACCTATAAAACTGGGGATATAATAATACCCTGAGATAGCTAAGTTTGGGGTTTATGAGGATCTAATAAGTCTATAATTAGGAAGGTAAAATCTTTTGCTTATAAATATCAAATACAACTCAACCTTCAGCATACATTTGATCATACATTTGATAGATAGATGATAGATAAAAGATAATTATGTCTATCTATCTATCTATCCAAAAGAATAACTTAATTTCCCAGGGAAGAAATTGTAATTCATTGCCTCTCAATCTTATCTCATATTAAATGTGAGATCTGGACTCTTTTTCTCAGCCTTTCTTGTTTACTTATAACTTATTTAGTTATAAGTAAACTACTTATAGACTTGTTTAGGGATGGTGATGATACATAGTTAGAAATGTTTTCCACTATCTGATGATGTTCACAAATTGTTCCTCCATCCCACTCCCCTGCCGCTCTGTGGTTGTTGTAATTGCTGGTTTCCCCCCTCACTACTGAACTCCCATTGTTTAATAGAGAAATGAATAGCCACTAAATCCTGTACTTAATGCTAGCCTCACAAAAAGATTTGGGGAAAGAAAGGCTGAGAAAAAGAGTCCAGATCTCACATTTAATATGAGATAAGATTGAGAGGCAATGAATTACAATTTCTTCCCTGGGAAATTAAGTTATTCTTTTGGATAGATAGATAGATAGACATAATTATCTTTTATCTATCATCTATCTATCTATCTGTGCCTGATGCTAGGACTATGCTGAAAAAACCAAAATTGTTCCTGTGTTCCAGGTACATAAAATCTGCTGCAAGTTTTTTCATAGATGAGAAAACCAAAGTCCCTTAGTAGTTGCTCTCAAAAAGTAGTCCTAGGACCCCCTAAAGGTCCTCAATGCCATTTCAGAGGTTTATGAGATCAAGACTATTTTCATAATCATGCTAAAATATTATTTGCTTATTTAATTATTTCTTCCCTCACTAATGTACTGTAGGTGGAGTTGTGAACTGATTCAACCATTCTGGAGAACGATTTGGAACTATTCTCAAAAGGCTATAAAACTGTGCATGTCCTTGGATTCCACAATACTATTATAAGATCCATATGCCAAAGAGATTTGTTTTAAAGGGGAAAAGGATGTATTTGTACAAAAATATTTATGAGTTATTTTTGTGATGGCTAAAAATTGGAAATTGAGGGGATGCCCATCAATTGGCAAATAGCTGAACAAGCTGTGATATATGATTGTGATGGAATATTATTGTGCTATAAGAAATGACAAGCAGAACCTGAAAGGATTTACATGAACTGATATAAAGTGAAGTGAGCAGAGCCAGGAGAATATCACACAATAATTATAACATTACACAATGAACAACTGCAAATGATTTACCTCTTCTCGGCAATATTGTGATTCAAGACAATCCCAAGGACTCGGGATAAAAAAAAAATGTCATCCATCTCTAGAGAAAAAAACTGATGTTACCTGAATAGATTGAAACATACTATCCTTCTCTTTTTCTCTAATCCTTCCTTTCTCTCTTCTCTTTCTTCCTTTCTTTCTCTTCCTCTTCCTTCCTTCCTTCTTTCCTTCTTTCTTTTCTTCCTTCCTTCCTTCCTTTTCTTCCCTTCCTTTTCCTTCCCTTGTCTTGCACAAGAAGACTAATATGGAAATGTTTTCTATGATTACACATGTGTAAGCTAGATCAGATTGCTTACCATTTTAGAGAGGGGGTAGGGGTGGGAGAGATTGAATTTGAAACTCAAAACTTAAAAAAGTAAATATTAAAATTGTTTTGACAAGTAAATTTTTTTGGTGGAGGGGGGGAGAATTTCAGAAACCGTAATTTGAAGAGGATAAGGGTTTTAATATATTGAGTTTAGAAGGTAGAACATTCTACTTAGTCTATAAAGGTGTGTAAACAGGATATATAATGTTCTAAATGTCCTAGATGAGGAACAGCAAAAAGGGCATTTTGTATAGGTGATAGTGTTGATAAAAAGGAATAATATATCAAATAATATATCAAAAAATAGGCTGAACCCAGGTGGTGAAGGATTTTAAATGAGAAAGGGATTATTGGGAAACACTGATTAACTGAATTGTAGATTGACATAGAATATTTGTGCGTCAGGAATATCATTATGTTAGCTCTTGGGAGGATGGATTAGAGAAGGAAAGAAATGAAGTAGCATGAGGGATAACTTATGGACAAATCACATGGCATTCAGGCAATATTGAGAGACACAGGTAGTATCTCTCTCTTCCCATCAACACTCACACTTTCTGAATATTAGATGGACTCTCCCTGTGAAATACATGAGAATGAAATGGAGGAGTCCCAGAGTAAATTAAGAGTGGGTAGCTTGAAATCTGCACTGCTGGAAGGAAAATCTATATCAGTGAGAATGACAAAACATTAGAACAATAAATACAAAGTTTTAAAGGTAGTAAAAATGCTTTTAATTACTATTTGTATAACTCTTCAATCAAAAATAATAAACATCACTAGCCATAAAAATTAACTTTTAGGATTACTTTAGTCTTTATTATAGAACAATATGAAATTAAAATACAGAAATGGAAAATTGGTGATTGAGAAAGAATCATCCTTCTAACCCGACTCAGCTCTCAAATGCAACATCAGGACAAGAAATGTTATGATTCTTTTGGTCTATCTATTTTTAAATGTTCCCACCATTTCCACTGGCAGGCTAAAATTCAGGAAAACACAACTCAGACTATCAGAGTACATCTATTGACTTTCCTCTTATTCTCATGGTTATTTAGATACCATAATTATATTTTGTCAAATTGTTTATTTCATTTTGCATAAATGTTCTCCTCATAAAAAACTAGCTCTTTAACAAAAAAGATGGCGTAGAAATGGAAAAATGTCAAGGAAAAAGTAAAATAAATTAAACCATATGACAAAATTCTAATGAAAATTTAATGCAGTTTTAGAAATTGTCTCTTCTTCCTCTATTTAGTAACACATTCTTTAAATATACTTTTTATTCTGTAGCTTTTCAAAAGAATTTATTATTTAGTAATAAGATATATAATTAAAAGTAAAATTTAAAACATCATTTTTTTTCCTGAAAGTAGACAATAATAAATTTTACTAACATAATATTGCATACTAATTCATTTGCTTAAGGAACATTTATTAAATGCCTACTTATACTAGGTATATTAATTAGGATCCTACTTATACTAGTAGAGTACTAGAATTACAGATGGAAAAAACCTGAATTTGAAACCTGGCCTTAGACATTTAATAACTTCTCTGATCCTAATAAGTAATTTAAATTCTTTCAGCCTCAGTTTCCTCATTTGTAAAATGAGGTGGCTGTCCCAGGGTGGTTGTGAGGATCAGATATGATAAAATATGAAAAATGTTTGCAAAATTTGAAGTACTATATGAATATTAGATATTGTCATCATCAACAATAGATCAATCATCATCATCATCATTATATAATGGACTATATTAATTTATAGAAGAGAAACACAAATTCTCCTAAGCAACACTTCCAGGTTTGTGCTTCTTTTATTTTAGACATGTAGGGATCTATCAGACCACAAAGAACTAGTTCTAGCCCTAGCTTTGCTTTGAAATACTGGTATGAATATTTAGAATTCACAGCTTCTCTGGACCTCCTCATCTGTAAAATCAAGATATTGGATCCATAATTTAATGTTTCTCCAGCAGTGGGAAGGAACTTAGAAATAGTTTTCTAGTCAAATACTCTCACTTTATAGATAAGAAGGGAGATTGAGTGATTTGTTCAATGTCACTTAAGTAATAAGGAAGAGAGATAATATTTGAACCCCAGA
Source organism: Antechinus flavipes (assembly GCF_016432865.1). NCBI lineage: Eukaryota > Metazoa > Chordata > Mammalia > Dasyuromorphia > Dasyuridae > Antechinus > Antechinus flavipes. Next base: position 53,926,499 of record NC_067402.1, on the reverse strand, counting down.
TCATTTGACTCATGATTGATCTCTATTTCCACTAGACCACATTACCTCTTACACAGTCCAATTCTTTGATTCCGTGAAAACATAAAGAGAAATACACACTGTAAGTTAATAGCAAAGTAACGTGCTGTATTGTGATCAGTTTACACTTACTTTGGGAATACCCTCCTTGAGGAAATTGAACTTCTTTGGGGGGGAATATGATGCTAGGTGATTAAATATCTTCACTCTGCATTCCAAAACAAAGTATCAGCCAGATAAAAGCCCAGCATAACAAGGTTTAATAAGAGCTTGCTTTCATGTGTGGTTAAGAAATATGCATGACATTTTCCTAAGAAAGATTCCTCCTGTTACCAAAAAAAGAAAGAAAAAAACAACTGTAATGAACAAACTATTCAGTGAGTTTATGAAATATTTTTACTTCATTATGCAAAGTATTAGAATGGCCTCAACTCCTTAGCAATCCAGATGTCAACAATGAGTAGTTCTAGTAGTTGTTGAACCAAACAATGTTTAATTCTCATACTTTTGAGTATGATTGAAATGTTTCTTCAAGTGGTATCCTGCTGTGCTTATGAATCATATTGCTTAGTAATAGTATATTGTAGCAAGGCGGATCTTTTTCATCTCGAAGCATGAATGAAATTTAACAATAATTTGGCCAACTGGCTTTATTCTGGACATCAAGGATGTCTTGAAATATTAGCTGTTGTTGTCATTTAAATCATAAAAATGAAACAGATGCAAAATGCCATGTGGGAATAACAATAATAATTCTTGTACAAGGTGACTTTCCTCCTAGAATTCTCAAAAATAATTAAAACCTTGGAGCCACTGTCAGAGATATAACAAAAAGATACCTGATAAATTTTTGTTTGCTTGACAAAAATGCATTCTCAAGCATACTCAATAATTTTCTGCTATAGTATGAAATAAGAAAGGACTATTACATTTGATTAAAACAACAGGTGGAGGAGGATTTAATTACTAGATCTTAATTATTGCTAAGATGTTTCTTTTTTTCACCAAACATATAAGACATAATAGATTCATTGACTGATTCTCAAAGATGAGGTCTTGCACAAGTAATTGTACCTCCTTGGGTCTCAGCTTCCTCATTCAAATATGAGAGTGTTGTACTAGGAATGGTGACTATGGTATTGGATTGAAATTAGGAGCATCCAAGTACAAAATAGATTAGTTGTGTTTCTTTGGGCAAATCACTGAATTTCTATCTCATTTACAAAATAGAGGTGGAAGATTGGACTTGACTTCTAGGTTTTTTTGGGGGCTATATCTAAGATTTTGTGACTAGATAACTTTGAATTTCCCTTTAGTCTTAAACCCTATTATACTATGAAGCAACAAAATAAAATCAGTCTAAATCTAGGAACCTGGTAGTAGTCTTCATGGCCTAAAGAACAGAGCAAACCCTCAGCAGCTTAGTCAGTAAAAGGAGGACATTGCATGCTCAGAAGTTTATTCAGCTTTTCCCTATTCCTGATAATGGGACATAGGAAATATACGTATAGGTTAAATACACATATAATCAAAGAACTCATTGAAATAACACATTTCAAACATCTCTTTTACCATACTTTCCTTAAGTAACTAAATCAATGCATTTGTGTTTTACAGCTAAATTATGTTCTGCAAATTCTCTCAAGAACTGTTCCTTTACTTAGGAATCTGCATACCATATACTTTCATGTTTTGAGTAATCTGTTTATTCCCTTTACAAGCTCAGTAATTTTTTTCTCCAAAATTTTTTTTTCCTTGATTGTTGCTTTGTAAGGTAATACTATGCATACACAGCTATAAATATTTGGCACCTGAGACAAATTCAGTTGAGGAGTGGGGAGGTGGAGAGGATAGTTTGACCTAGAAGTTATGCAGAGAGAGGGAATGGGCTCTATCCAAGAGAATCTAGAATCAGGTCTTATAGCACACAGAATGACCCTTGGCTTCCTGTTGGGCCCTAGAAGAGGGCCCACTTCGAAAAGTAACAAGCACAATAAGTTAGAGGGTCACTCATTATGAAGGGGAAGAAGAGCATTTTCCACATACCCAGTGTCTTGGGAACAACCCTAAATATGACTCTAACATTAGCAATGAAGATTTAAAAAAAATTGATGGAAATGTCAGGGAAAAGGTTTAATAAGAATGATAGCAATGTTTAAAGGAGGAAAATATTGATGAACCATTCATTAAAAAGGAATAAAATGACAATTTTTCATATATACCATTGCATATTTCCAAATATAGATTAAATGCCTTGTAAATATTACTTGCTTGCTTAATTAAGATACAGAACAGGAGTACTAAATAGAGGGACACAAAGGCATATAATTTGTTTCTCCATCAATAATGCATTTTTGACATCCAAAATGACTAATAATCTCTTATGTATCAAACCTTATGATCTTTTCTCAACTTGCATCCTTTTTGAGTACTCTGCTATTCCCTTTTAAGTTCTGTCTTTGTCAGGTTTTATGATACTGTTTTTTCATGATTGAAGTGCTTACTATTTTCCCTATTATATAGGTTCATCATCTGGGAGTCATCCTTAACTCCTCCCTTTCCTCATCCTCTCCTATATCCAATCAATTTCATTTTGCTTCTGAATTGGTCTCTCCCATTCCCAGTTTTCCATTTTCCTGTTTCTCTTCCACAAAGATGCCAAATGGATATTAGAGATGTATAGGGAGGAGTGGGGCCAAGATGGCAGAATAAAGGCAGAGATTTGCTTGAACTCAACCCTCTCAATAATTTTAAATAATGACTCTAAACAAATTTTAAAGCACCAGAACCCACAAAAGGATAGCCAAACAATTTTCCAGCCAAATATAATTTAGAAGGTCAGAAGGAAAGGCCTACTGCACAAAGTGGAAGAATAGCACAGTCCTATTACAGGCTAAGCCAGAACAGCCCCAGACCCAGCAAACTAGGAATAGGTCTTGGGGCTTCTGAATCAGTGGCAAGAGTACTGAGGTAAGACTGCGGCTTTAGCAATACTCAAATCTGGGAGAAGGTTCTGGCTCACAGTTCCAGGCTGAAGAGAAACATGAGAACACTAGAATTTACAGATATAGTGGAATTAGGGACCTCCTTATAGTTCCAGGATAGAAAAAACTGCCTTCCAGACCAGAGTACAGGCCAGGAGAGTAATAAACACCTTCTCCTTGGATCATATCACCTAGGAAGAACTAAAAACTTATAGATCCCTAGAAGGATTTCTGAAAACAGCTGCATAAAACCCCTGAAGCTTGAGACATTGCACCCTCCACCATGGAAAGAGATCCTTACTTTAACAGAGTTAAAAATCAAATAACAGAATGGGACAATGAGCAAAAAACAGAAAAAGATTCTGAATGTACAAAGTTAACTATGGGGACAAGAAAGATCAAAACACACACTCAGAAGAAGATAACAAAGTCAAAGCCCTTACAATCAAAACCTCCAAGAAAAATAAGAATTAGTCTCAGTCCACAAAAAATATCAAAAGGGATTTTGAAAATCAAGTAAAGGAAGTAGAAGAAAAATTGGAAAGAGAAATGAGAATGATGCAAAAGGAAGAACAAAAAGCTAAAGAAGAGAAGAATGCCTTAACAAGCAAAATTGGCAAATGGGAAAGGAGGTACAAAAACTTACTGAGGAAAATAATTCCTTAAAAATTAGAATTGAGCAAATGAAGCTAATGACTTTATAAGAAATCAAGAAACAATAAAACAAAACCAAAAGAATGAAAAAATAGAAAACAGTGTGAACTATCTCATTGGAAAAACTAGGGGCAGCTAGGTGGCACAGTGGATAAAGCACCAGCTCTGAAGTTAGGAGGACCTGAGTTCAAATCTAGTCTCACTCTCTAGCTGTGTGACCCTGGGCAAGTCACTTAACTCCAATTGCCTCAGAAAAAGGGGAAGGGGCGACAATTGATTTGGGAAAAAAATCTCTTTGAGAGATAATTTTAAAATTATTGAACTTCTTGAAAGTCATGATCAGAAAAAAAAAAAAGAGAGAGAGTCTACACCGCTTTCAAGAAATTATCAAGGAAAATTGTTTTTATATTCTAGAACCAGAATAGAAATTGAAAGTATCCAACAATCACCTCCTGAAGGAGACCCCAAAATGAAAATTCCCAGGAATATTACAGACTAATTCCAGAACTCCCATGTTAAGGAGAAAATATTGCAGACATCTAGAAAGAAACAATTCAGTACGGTGAAACCATAGTCAGGATAACACAAGATTTAGCAGTTTCTACAATAAAGGATTGGAAGACTTGGAATGTGATATTGTAAAGAGCAAAGGAGCTATGATTACAACCAAGAATCATCTACCCATTAAAACTAAACATAATCTTTCAAGGGAAAATTCAATGAAATAGAGAACTTTCAAACATTCATGATGAAAAAAATAAAACAGAGCTTAGGAGAAAATTTGATTTTCAAATACAAGACAAAGGAGAAGCCAAAGTGGGTAATCAGAAAAGGGCTATCATAAGGGCTTTAATAAGATTTATCTGTTTACATTCCTATATGAGAGGATGATACTTGTAACTCATAAGAATTTTCTCATTATTAGGATAGTTAGAAGGAATAATACATATAATATGTGTGTGTGTATATATATATATATATATATATATGTGTGTGTGTGTGTGTGTGTGTGTGTGTGTGTGTGTGTGTATACACACAGAGAAAGCACAGGTATGAGTTGAATATGAAGGGATAATACCTAAAAAAAATTAAGGGGTGAGAGTAATATACTGGGAGAAAGGGAAAAGGAGAGATGGAATGGCATAACTTATTTGACACAAAAAAGGTAAGAAAAAGCTTTTACAGTGGAGGGGAACAAAGAGCAAGGAAAAGGGAATGACTGAACCTTACTTTCAGCAGAATTTGCTCAAAAAGGAAATAACATACCCACTCAATTGGGTATAGAAATCTATTTACCCTGCAAGAAAGTAGGAGGAGAAGGAGATAAGAGAAGTGAGAAGGATGATAAAGGGGAAGGCTCATGAGAGAAGAGGGTTATCAAATGCAAAATACTTTTGAGGAGGGGCAGGGTAAAAGGACTGAGAAAGTAGAATAAATAAGAGAAAATACAGTTAGCAATAGTAATTGTGAAAAGAATTTTGAAACAAGTTTATCTGAGGAAGACCTCATTTCTCAAACGTATAGAGAATCAAGTCAAATTTATAAAAATAAAAAAGAGCCATTTCCCAACTGATAAATGATAAAAAAATATATATGAACAGCTTTCAGATGAACTAATCAAGCTATTTTTAGCCATATGAAAAAAAAAAATACAGTCACTATTGATTGAGAAATGCAAATTAAAGCAAATCTGATATCTCATATCTATTAGATTGACTAATGGCTCAGAAAAGGAAAATGACAAATGTAGGAGGCATGGGGAGAAAGACAAGACATTAATGTATTATTGGTAGAATTGTGAACTTATTCAACTATTCTAAAGAGTGATTTGTATCAAAGAACTATGAAATCATGCATCCCCTTTAGTTTAACAATAGCACTCCTAGGCTTGTATCCCAGAAAGGATTTTTTTTTTTTTTTTAAGAAAAGGACCTATATATACAAAAATATTTATAGCAGCTCTTTTCTCAGGGGAAAGAACTGGAAATTGAAGGGATGCCTATCAAGAGAGCTAGGACTAAATAAATTGTGGTGTGTGATTATGATGGATATATTGTTCAATAAGAAATGAATAGGATGCTGTCAGAAAAATCTGAAAAGACTTCCATGAATTCATGGAAAGTAAAATGTACTGTGAACAAAGAAATAGCAATATTGTGAGAGCTACTGTGAATATCTTAGCTTTTCTCAAGCAATACAATGTTCCAAGACTATATTCTGAAGGACTTATGATGAAAAATGCTATCCATATCCAGAGAAAAAACTGATTGTGTCCAAATACAGATTGAAGCATACTTTTAAAAAAAGGGGTTTTTTTTGGGGGGGGGGAGGAGGCGGGGAGAAATCTATATTGTTGTTGTTATTGTTTTTTCCACAAAATGACTTTTATGGAAACATTTTGTATAACTTCATATGCGCCTTCTCAATGATGGGAAAAGGAAGTGTATAAAGGAGAGAATCTGGAACTCGAAGTTAAAAAAGAAATGTGAAAAAGTTTTTTACATGAAATTGAGCAAAAAATAAAACAAATAAAAAAGACAAGGCAGAAGTATAGTGAGAAGCAAAATAATATTCTTAGGAAATGGATGTAACCGCATTACTCACTTACTAAAACATCTTTAGCTGTTCCTTATTAACTTAAGGATGAATCACAGACTCTTCCACCTGTAATTTAAAACCTTAGACAATGTTGCCTCAAACTAGTTATCCAGTCTTATTTTCATGTGGCCTAATTCACATACTTAGTGATCAAATTAAATTGTACTATTAACTATCCCCTTAACGTGACCTTCCACCTTCTACCTCTAAGCTTTCACAGGATGTCTGACTTTCTCTGGAATGAATTTCTTTTCATCTTTGCTTCTTAAATTCTCATCTTTCTTTTAAACTCAATGTCAGTTAAGATTTCACTCTTTTTTCTGAAGCCCTCCCCAAATTGCTCTCTACTATCTCAAATGACTTTGTATTTACATGTTGGTAATGACCCCTCTGAACTTAGGTAAGCTGGTCCTCAGATAACAGATTTATTTACATGTTTGTCTCTGTTTACATGTTGTATCTACCCAGTAGAATATATACATCTGGAGCACCGAGACTGGTTTGTTTTTGTCCTTGCATACTAGCTTTAGATCTTGCATTGGGAGTACACTTTAAGAGACACTCAATAAAATTTAAAAATCTAGAGCCAGTGCCTGACACATAATAACTAGATATTATAAAGTTTTCTTGAATTGAACTAAATGTAGCTGGGCTGAGTTTAAGGAATATATGAACAGGTCCTTTGTCCAGAGTGTCTCCTTTGAGTCTCATAATTTTAAAGTGTCAGCCTGAAAAAAATATCACAAAGGACCAAGGATATCCAGAAGTGTGTTATTAGAGAAAGTTGACCAACAACCACTCCCAAAACAAGACTTGGCTGGGTTCACATAGCATTCAGTTCTAAATTGCAGTGATGTTTCTGAAGTCTCTTTTAACTAAGAGAATCTAGTTATAAGATTAGTCACATTGAAAACATGTCTTCTCTCAGTGATAACCAAGACAGCACATAACAAATTGTTTTAGTTGTCTTTAAATTCTGTCTCTTTAATTAGACAGCTGCCTTATGGGCTGCTCTATTTCTTTTATTATGCACAGTTTTTAGCTATGGGTTGGATGAATAGTAACAACTCAATAAATGTTTGTTGACTGTTTTTAAAAACACAAATAAAAACAAAGCAGATAGTTCAAAAGATTATGGTTTAATCTTAAATATTTACAATGAGTAACTACCAGCAATTGTATTAGAATGTGTGCGTGTGTGTGTGTGTATGTGTATATATATATATATATATATATATATATATATATATATATATATATATATATATATATATTTACATTAAGAAGTAGGGCTTTACCAAAATTCTCCTCACAAGATTCATTGGGACACAGAAGTAACCTGGTTTTTTCTCTAAGGATACTAGCTCTGTTTAAGTCCCACCAAATCAAAGGACCAGTGAGAGATAATATGTTTGTTATCAGAGGACCAGCCTGCCTAAGTTCAGAAAGGTCATTATCAGGTTGTCCATTGTAGGTTGGATTTTCAGCCTAGAGCTATAAAAGGAACTCAGATAAAATGCAAATGAAACTGATAAAATCATGGATCCCTGAAGAATTGGGGTAAAAAGAGAACTCAGCTAGGATATGACAAATAAACATCTCCTCAGAATAATTCCCAGGAATAGTGAGAGGGGTGAATAGTGGGGTGGAGGGACACCAAGAACAGAAAGCCTTATTAGAAATACCTCTTTATTGCATAATAAATATACAAAACTACTTGAAGAATTTAAATAAAATGTATTGGCATCTTTGAAAATCCATCAGAATTTTTGCATTAATGCACTAAATCAGTACTTCTTAAATTTTTTCCCCTCATGACCTCTTTTCACCCAAGAAATTTTTGTGTGACTTTGGATATATAGATATATAAAATAGGTATACAAATCAAACATTTACTTATAATAAGTCATAATTTCATCTGCACCACATTCAATTACAAGAACCCATATGGGGTTGTGATCCACAGTTTAAGAAACTGGGCACCAAATGAATCTTCAGAATCATATATCCAGAGGCCCTATTAGAGAGGAAATGTGGTGCAATGCATAGAATACTGGATTTGGGGCCAGGGAGACCTCCATTCAAATCCTAATTTAGGCTGCTGTGTGACCTTTGGCAAGTCACAAGCTTTCTGATCCTCAGTTTCTTGATCTGTAACATGAGGGTAGTGGATTAACTGACTTCTAAGATCTCTTTCAACTCAAAATTTATGCTCATGATTTTCTACATGCTCTGAGAATCTTAAGAAATAAAATTATAGAAGCAAATCATGAATTTCTTTGGATATTAAAAATGTGCAGAGAGCAGGTGGTATGAATCAGACCCTAAACACTCAGCTGCAATGTGTGAGCATCAAAGCTTAATAAAAACATCCCTAAGATCCCTGGTTGCGATGGGAGATGGAGTGTAGAGTTTCACTGGGGATGTGGGAGTGTATAAACCTCCTTAGGGAGATAATGAAGTCCTTCGAGGTGCTTCTCAGCCTAGAAAGCAAATGACTCTTAAGCATGAATCCTTTTTAAATTTAAGTTATTTAATGGGGCTTAATTCTAGAAAAAGGTTATCTGGCAAATAGAATGTATGGGACTCCCCCCAAAATTGGGAGCTGTAGTCATGGCTTATTCCACAAAAAAGAAATGATCATTCTTGCCTCTTTAATGTCTATTTTAGATCTGTAATGTCTTTTTTGCAATCCTCTTGGGAAATAGGTAGTACTAAAAAACATTGTGTTAGGAATAATTTTTTTAAAATAATATTCTGCCACAGAAATTTTGTAGACAGTAGATTCTTATTTCACCATTCTACTAAAACTATATCTTTCAATAAATTCTTCAATAGTTTCATCCAGTGGTCTTTTTTTCATAAGCTTTTTAATATATTTTACACTGTTAATGCCAACCCCTAACAATACTTACAATAATTTCCTTTCTTTTTTCTTAGCACCCAAGACGCTGGGTATCCTAGTCTTCTTCCTGTCCATTTGATGATGCCTTTTCTGATTTACAGAATCAGAGTTTCAGAGTTAGAAGGTGACACCATTGACAATCTAATCCAGTCCATATCCAAAAAAGAATTCCCACCATTAAACACCTGACTAATGTTGAATCAAATGTAGTCTTTTGAAATTTTAAAAAATATTTCAGGTGAATTATACATATCTTTTCCATTTTATCAAATGAAAGTTACCTCAAGATTATTATTATTATGATTTGATAATTTGTATCCAGGAAAACTAATATCATTAGCAAATAATATTGATTTTCAAACCTTTTTTTCCCCCTTTGAATGATTTGAATGTGAAAAGGGGCTTGCCACAGGACTTAACATAAAATGTTTCAACTGCAACATAGCAAAAATGATCCAGAAGACAAAACCCTCTTACTATAATTTTCTTAAGTAGGCAGTATGATCATACATTCCAGGCTCAGTAACTTAAGTATCATTCAAAAGCCAATTCAATGAGTTCAAAGAGTCCCCTTCAAAGAGAATAATATCTACCTTAGAAATTGATGACTTTTATAATTTGTTGACTTGGTATCTCACAGTTGATTCAAGGGAAGATAACTTGAAGTTTTGCTTTCCTTGCCATTTTTTTTCCCATCAAAGGATGACTAAACCAGATAATGGAAAAGAATATTATATGAAAACAAAAATTAGCAAAGAAAACTTCACTGGATGAAAACTTCCATTTCTCATTTGAATATTCCATTTATAAGATCTTGCTTATACCTTTTCTTTCATTGAGCATGAGTTCCCATTGTGCAACAAAGACTCCACATTTCTTTCCTTTCTTTGTGTATGCTGCTATGTGCTACTTTGCAAAACTTAGGACGATGACACCATCATACTCAGGGGGGAACATTTGTACTCAAAATAGAAGGTGCACTACAAAAGAAGGTCCAGTTTCCTGATAAAACAATCTTGGAGTTCAATATACATTTCATTTCCTATCTTAATCAATACAGTCTGAATGCTATCAAACCCACTGAAGAACAGAGAATTCAGAGAGTCAAAGAAACTAAATTAACAAAAACAGATGGTGCATCCATACAAACAGACATTTCTTACATAATAAATTATAATTATATGAATCTTACTTTAGAGTTTCCATTTATGCCCAACTGGACTTCCAATGAATCCTGGATTTAATAATGGCAATGCGTTCCCCAGTCAAATTCCCTTGTATTTATTTTATGTATTGTAACATATATTCACATATACAATAACAGAATGTAAGTTCTAAAAGACTAAGAATTATTTCATTTTTGTCTTTGTTATCCCAGTACCTAGCACAATGTCTTATACATAATAGGCATTTAATAAATGATTAATGACAGATTGAAAGTGATTTCAAGCTAGGTCCAATTTGGAGATTTAGAGGTCCAAAACCACTTTAAAGACTCCTTTAAAAGATAATGGTCATGGCAAGCACGTTAACTTTTTTTTTTTTTTGCTGAGACAATTGAGGTTAAGTGATTTGCCCAGGGTCACACAGCTAGGAAGTGTTAAATGTCTGAGGCCACATTTGAACTCAGGTTCTCCTGACTTCAGGGCTGGTGATCTATTCACTGTGCCACCTAGCTGCCCCAAACACATTAACTTTTTTGTTAATCAGGAGCTGATATTTTAGAACCTCAAGATTTCACAACATCAGAATATAAGTATATTTACTAAATAATAGTGTCAATATGATTAAATACCTGGGTAATTGCTGGAGAAGAATGAACATGTTTGCAACAGATAACTTTTTTTTTCTCTCTCAAACTGTAGCTGATAGCTAACAGAATCATATTAAATTCTCTAGGCATTAGTATATACACTGTAAACATTTCTATACTTCAATTAATCTACGATCCAATTTATTAAGGGTATTTCCTCCAAGTGTTTAAATTCACATCATACCCTATATTATTCTTTTTCATATATTTGGAACATAGATTATTGGCTCACATTACCAAATCTTTGGAAGTTGTATAATTTTTCTGGGCTACTGACTTTGGTGAAGGCTTTGCATTTGAACTCTATTCTAAATATATTTTATGACAGTGGCAAATACTTTTGGTGAGCATGATATATTTTTCTTTTTCTTGTCTCACTTTATTTGATGATCAGAGCTTCTTCAAATAGACATCACTCCTCTTACATTTAACTAGGAATCTTGGATGAATTTTGAATATTATTGGGATTATTTTCTGATTAAAGTTAAAGTTTCAAGGCTATGGAATCAAGTGAAAGTTTGGTGAGTAGATCAGAGGATTGCTACATTAATAAGTAGAATAATTTATGTAGATAATTCTTGTTCATCTGAAATGGGAAGGAAGAAGTGGCTGTCCAATTAGATTGGAGGAGGTATAAATTGGAGTCACTTTCAATCTGTCATTAATCATTAATAAATTTAGTTTTTGCAAGAAAATAAAAGCTCATTCCATAGAAGAAATCATCCTTTGGTGTAAGAATAAGAATAGGGGGTAAGAAGCTTCTGGGGGAAGTGAAAACATGACCCCAAGAGAAGTTAGTTTAACATCAAAGGAAATGGGGAATGGTAAAAAGTATAATGCCCTTTGTCCATATTTGCTATGAACATATGTAATAGGTATCATTGGGTTGCTCTATAATGAGGTGACATGGAATACAAGTCAGCTAACTATGACTCAGCTAAACCCAGAGAGCCTAGGATTCCCCTCTCTATTTGGTTTGTGTTTGTCAGATAATTAAACAAAAACGTTTCCTAATATAAATGTTCACAAGTAACCTTACTTTTCCCTCTGCTTTGTTAGAAGTCTGGGTAAGCCAGCAGCAGGAAAACACTGCCAAAAGTCAAAATGTTACATTGAGGGTGGCAGGGAAAGAGAGAAACTGTTGCCATTTTCCCTCACTATGGTATAGCTCCACTACATTATAACAAGGTTCATGATCATTGTATTTGGCCACAGATCAAGTTGAGCCCCTCAGATGTAGAACTTTAAACAAAGTTTCTAGCAGTTAGCTTAAAACATAAATGTCGTGCTCATTGCTCATAGGCAGCAGGGTGTGAATTAGAAAGACCTGAGTGGTCTAGTCTCAGATAGTAGAAAATCATGTCACCTCTGTTTTCCTCAGTTTCCTCAACTGTAAAATAGGGGAAATAATACCACTACCTTTCAGGGTTGTAAGAATCAAATTAAGCACTGAAGACAATGTCTGTTTCATAGTTATTGCTATATAATTGCTATCTATTAGCATTATGGGACAAGTAGGTAGTACAATAGATATAGCAATGAACCCGAAGAAAGGAAAAATCAAATTCAAATCCTGCCTCAGACACTTACTAGCTTAGTGAACCTGGGCAAGTCACTTAACCCTGTTTGCCTCAGTTTCCTCATTTGTTAAATGAGCTGGAGAAGAAAATGGCAAATCACTCCAGTATCTTTACCAAGGAAATTCTAAAAGGGACTCATGAAAAATCAAACAGATCTGAAATAACTGGACATCATCATCTCATTATTCAGTAACATCATCACATTTAAATGCTCACCTTTATTCTTACTAATAAATAATATAATTTCTACACTACCAGTTGTACTGGGTACATACTACTATATATACTCAGTACATAGTACTGAGGCTATACTGAGGTTAAAAATAACACTTTGAGGGAAAGTCTTTCCTGACTTTCAGCTTCTCCAAGGTATTGATTAGGTGAATCTCTTGTCGTTGAAAAAGCTTGAGAGCTATGATAGCTTTATAGATACAGATAAACTTCATTCTTTTTCAATTAATTGTCAAAAGACTTCAAATCTTTAAGACTTTTTTCCTACTTGCTTTTCTAGAACTTTCAATCGATCTCCCAAGAGATAACAAATTCAAAACAAGCATATCCTAACATCATATCATTTCTGTAGACTTGGAAGATAATTTACCAAATAAGACCTCTTAGAATTATCACTTCCTGGCTTACTTTCACCAAATGTACTTTTGGATCATTTTTATAGGTTGTTTTCTTTCTTTTTCTTCCATAGCCAAGCCATTTTCCAAGAGTAATAAATAAGCCAAAGTGACAATAAGCTGAGGAATATTAGAAGGAATGAAATAAACATGAGCAGTCATCATTTTTTCTAGTCTCGCATTGACAAAGTCATCATCAAGTCTATCCTAAGGCATTGTCAAGTCTACACTACTTGCCTCATCCTTTGTAGGAGGGAGTAAGGACACTTATGAGGCTGCTTTCTGAAATGTAGGGGGGAGCATGGAATTTTGTAGACAGAGAATTAGACTTGAAGTCATAAAGACTTAGAATCTGCCTCAGAAATTGGCTATACATCTTGCCTATAAAATGGACAAGTCTCATCATTTCTTGACTTCCCCGATCTCCAACTGTGAAATGAAATAGTTAATGATCTTGAAGGTCCCTAAATGTATTATCCTATAATAGTTTGAAGAGAGGAAACTTGTATAGGGAACAAAGTGTTAGACTTAGAGACAAAAAGACCAGAATTCATATCCTGCTTCTGGTATTTACTTGCGAAGTGACTCTGGACAAGTCAGAGTAGAACCCTCCTAAGCCTGAAAAATATGGACCACAACATTATCACAGAGTTTTTGTGAGGATCAAATAACATAATATATGTAAAGCACTTTTGTAAGCTTTAAAGGACTTTCTAAATGTCATTTCATTTTATGTGTTTTTTTCAAGGCAGTTATGAGAATAATATGAAAGAAAAAAGAATTGAGAGTATTTTAGGGAGGCAAGATTGATATAGAAGAATAAATCTGACTATTAGAAAAGGAAATAAAAATGAAAGTAGGACTGAGAAGAGATGATAGCAAATAAGTCATATTTATGAGTACTGAAGGCTTTGTAATTAAAAAAAGCTCAGTAAGTAGAAATCAAAGGATACTATTCTTTATCCTTATCCTGTGGTTTACTTTGAGTGCCTTTGTAGGGGTTAAATGCTTCTTTCTTTCCCGGACGTCCTCTTAGTTCAAACACTGTTCTAGATAAATGTTTAGGCATTTTTACCTTATCAGTGGGTCAAAATACCTGCACTCAGCTTGCAGTACATATCCAAAAAAGGCTCACATTTATGGTGTCATGCTTGCTATTACTGATAGGAGAATATGTCAAATCCATTTTTCACTGGTCTCAGTGATCTAAGAGAGTTTTAGGAAAGAAAATAATTTTAGCTGAAATAAATTGAGAATGTTTCCTGTCTTTTCTTTTAAGATTTTGAGCCAGCTTTTTTCTTGTGCTTAAACCATAACACAGAATTTTAAAATGACAAAGGGCCTTTCATATAACAATAACATAGTGCTTTAAGCTTTACAAAGCTCTTTACAAATATTATTTCATTTGATCCTCATAACTTAGGGAGGTTATTATTATTATCCCCATTTTACAGGTGAGGAAACTGAGGGAGAAAGAGGTTAAGTGAGTTGTCCATGGTCACAGATTTAGTAAGTGTCCAAGATGGTATTTGAACTTGACATTTTCCTAATTTCAGGTTCAATCCTCTACCCACTGTGCCTCTTAACAGCCTCAATAATTTGATGCAATTCTCTCCTTTTATTGATAAAGAAACTGGAATAGGAGCAATGTAAAATAAAAAAGTCATTTAGTTAGGAAATGAATGAGTCAAAGGTAGAACCTATGTCTCCTGACTCAATCCAATGCTTTTTTCAGAGTATCCAACCATTTTAAGTAAGGTGTTTTTGGAGAGTAGTTTCAACTGTAGACCTGTAAGGTAAATCAAATGTACTAAATTAATTACTTCTCATCTACTACCCTAATAAAGTTGTCTAATGTTTAGTGGATTCATAGATTGGACACAAAAACAACCTGTTTCTGTTTTGTTTTTTTTTAAACTTTACTTTTTTAAATAGTATTTTATTTTTCCAAATACATGCAAAGATAGTTTTCAACAGTCATCTTTGCAAAACCTTGTCTTCCAAATTTTTCTCCTTCTCTCAACAAAAAAAGGTGAAAATACTATGCTTCGATTCATTTTTTCACTCTCCACAGTTCTCTCTGGATGCAGATGGCACTTTTCAGCACAAGTCTATTGGAATTGTCTTGAATCACCTCATTGTTGAAAAGAGCCAAGTCCATCACAGTTGATCATCACATAATCTGAACAGCCTATTTCAATAAAGACAAAGAGCCAAATTTCTCCCACACATTAGGGGTGTAAAATTATCCAGGGTTTGAATTGCATTCTCCCTTGGATGTCTTATCTTACTGATCTGGCTATTGATTCCAGGCTGTTACTAGTATGATATTTATTTCACAAATAGATTCATGACTACTCATTCACTACTGTTCTAGTTCATGTTCTATCAGTTCACCCAAGGATGGTTTTCCTTTAAGTTCTTTTGACATTTTGAGAATGCTCTTGGAGGACATGAGTTATTTGTTGTTTATTCTTCAGTTGCTATGGGATTACCCATCTTTTTCAACCATATATTTCTTTGATGACATACTGTTTGCATACTTAATTTCTTGTCTGTTCAACTCACCCTCAAAAATAGGCCACTTTGATGACTGAGATGAAGCTCATGCTGGTAAAAGTTTAACAACCAGGTTTCCTGAAAAGAATTTTGAGTGTTTATAAATATACATACGTGTATGTATATATATGTATATGTGTGTGTGTGTGTGTGTGTATATATATATATATATACACACAAATAATATTTTAAAGTGTCTCCTATTTATATGTACAGTGTCTCCCATTTATATAGATGGGTGTATATATAAATAGGAGACATTTTAAAGTTTATGTTATTAAATATTGTTATTGTTTATTATTATTATTAATATTTGAGGTAAAATTCAAATAGAAACACTGAACTATTAAAAAAAAGATCCCTAAAGTTCTATATTGAGTTATAAGATTATATAATCTCTGTTCTGTTATATTTTTAATTATTTAAAAATATTTTCAATTTCATTTTCATCTGGTTTAGGGGCACTTAGTAGGCTGTGTTGGACACTTCTGATCTAGATAATCAACAAATAATAGCATTTGATTATTGATTTTTAGCATTTGCAGATTTCTGAAGTATAAATTGAACATTTAACAAATGAGTGAATTAGTTCAAGCTAGTTCTAGTAGACTATGGTACAGATCAATTGAAGAGGTTAATTTGAAGAATGAGTCCTATGGATGACGAGGACAGTCATCCAGATGCCCCTATTGGTGGATGACATTTTGCTCATTGTCTCAATTTTGGAACAATACACAGTCTTATAGAAGAGATCCATAACTACTAAAAAG
Source organism: Antechinus flavipes (assembly GCF_016432865.1). NCBI lineage: Eukaryota > Metazoa > Chordata > Mammalia > Dasyuromorphia > Dasyuridae > Antechinus > Antechinus flavipes. The sequence goes on along the minus strand of NC_067402.1, from coordinate 53,909,992 downwards.
AGGGTAATCTGACCTTCCATGGAGGAAAGACCAAGTAAATGAAGAATGGCTGAATTACTTACAACAAATTATAATTCAGACAGGACTACTGATTAGCACTTATAAAGTTGTTACCAAAAATTGCCTAGAAAAAAAAATATTGATATATACATAGAATTTTAGAGGCATCCACTCCAGGATCTCTGCAAAGAAAACTCCAGATGGAGTCATGAAGAGTTGACATGACTGAAAAATAACTGAACAGCAACATATATTACCTTCATGTTTAACAATGTACTTCAAATATATTATTTAATTGATCATCACAACAGTCTTATGATATAGTCTATGGGTATTTTTATCCCAGTTTTACAGAGGGGAAAACTGAGATGCAGAGAAATTCAGGGACTTGCCCTTGATTCCATAGCTAGCAATTAGAAATAGTATTTGAACTCAGGTCATTCTGACTCCAAATATTACTTTCTATTTTTTATATCATACTACTAAAGAATCTTTTTTTCTTCTGTTTTTCAAAAATTTTGAGTTCCAAATTCTCTCTCACTCTTGCCCCTCCCCCACCCATTGAGAAGCAATATGACATCAATTAAACACGTGGCATTATAAAAACTTATTTCCATTAAATGGATCTTTAATTTAAAAAAATAATATTAATGTTTTCAAGTAGAATTCTAGATAATGATAAATTCAACATTTTCTATCCTAGTCTTGTCACAAATAGGTAGAGTTTTTCACAAAGAACAACAGCATTAAACTATCAGTGATCGCACTTCTTTTCCTGGAGTCAGAGAGAGACCACAGGAATTTTCAGAATCAAAAAATTAATTAGAAATGCTCAGGCAGCAAGCTAACACTTTTTTGTGGTTGTTAAGTTGGAAATAATCAGATATCTTACTAGGAGAAAATACATCTACAAAAGCTTTTAATGAAAAGTTGTCTACCAGCTCTAGAGGCAGAGTCTAACCCTGAATATTCAGAAAAGCTCAGGATGTGAAAACAGAGACTTAACTCAAAAGGGGGGAAATATATATGTGCAAATATTTACATATATTTCATGCATATATATGTGTGTATATACATGTAGATGCATATACACAAAATAGTTATTTAAAATTATTAGGTTAAATGTATATATTGTCAAAATAATGTTTATAAAATTCTCAATTCTAATAAATATCAAGGGATTACTGATTCAGAACTGAAAAGAGAACTTCTAGGTCATTAAATCCAACCCCTTCATTTTACAGAAGATGATTTTCTCAAGATGTCCAGGTGTCTAGGATTGGATTCAAAGCTACATTTTCTTGACTCCAAATCCATCATTCTGTTCAGTGAGCTTCTCAATTTGTTATTTTCTCCAAAACAATCACAATAAACTCTGTATAGAAAATGCCATCTGCATCGAGAAAAAGAACTATGAAGATTGAATGTAAATCAACACATTTTCTGTTTTTTTTCTTTTCTCCTATGATTTTTCCCTTTTGTTCTAGTTTTTCTCTCCCAACATGATTCACAAAGAAATGTGTGTTTAAAAAGTTAATATAGATTCATAACCAGAAAAACAAAACAATTAATAAAAATAGCTATTTTCTTTTTGTAATTCATTGTATTCTACTTGATATTAGTCATACAATCAGCACTGATAGTTGCCTTTAACATTCTCATTTGTATTCTCTTTTTAAGAGGGTGATAAATGGTGTACTGGACAGAGAGTTAATTTTGGAGTCAAAAAGTCTTGGCTTAAATCCTGTTTTTCAGTACATAATATTGGCCTTGCCACCAAGGACAATTTACTTACTCTCTTAATTCCCTATGCAACTTTCTAAAACTATAATTTATGGTTGAGTTGCCAATGTAGAAAGTCTCCATTAAGGTGCTCCTCATAGCAATGAAATCACAGGTCTAGACCCCCAAAAGAGAAGGAAAATGAATAAGTGATCTACTTTTTTTTTCTTTTTACAAGTCAAATTTGAGAGTTATGTTCTCAATATAATGTAATGATGGCATGTGATAGCATCTGTGAGTAGTTTACAATGATTGTCATTATAAATAGACTGTTGTCATTCACACATTCACAGAATTAAGTCTCCTCACATTATGCTTTTCGTTTCAGAGATAACAATATGAGCAAAAGATAAGAGTTCTTAACAAGAAAAGACCCCTGCAGCTTTCTTCATACTTTTCTCAGACTTTAGTTGAAGATTCATTGTTCAAGACAACAGAACCAAAAATAGGCAAGTTTACTTTAAGCAAGCCTGGAATATTAACTGTAATTCTGACAAAGGGCAAAGAGTATTTTTTTTCCTTGCAAGTTAACACTAGAAAGTCTCAGCATTCTCATTTGATGGCAAAGAAGCAAACAAGTGTTTTTTGACAGGATTTTAACAAATAAATGGGAAACCAAATTTTACACTGAAAGCAGATTTTCATCATAGATCATTTTAAATTTAAGTGTATTTTTAATAGTTATGTTTTGCTCTTTTATGCACTTAATTCAATTCAGTCATTATTAGGAAAAGAAAAAATAGATAAGAGACTGGAAAATTTTCCTTTCTGAAGAAAATGCTTGATAAACTGGAGAATGCTATTTAAATATGAGTTCTTATTACTCTTATTGGAACTTTCTTAGTGTGTCCTTTTTCTTTATCTATCAATTATGTCATGCCTCCAAATAAAGTCAGGGACAAATACTATTTCTACTCTTGGCAAAGAAATCAAAGTCACAGGATAGTGGGGTTGTGGCTTGAACCCATCTAATCCAGCTCACCTTGTTTTACAAATGAGAATGGTTATCCCCAGAGAATAGAACTCTCAGATAGCAAGTTACCAAGTGAGTATTTAAACACAGTTTCTTGGATAAGAAATCTAATCCTCTTTTGACTGCACCCTACTACCTCTTTACGAGGACAGCTCTACATCTTATTGCCTTTGTGTCAATGAATATTTTGCAAAGTAAAAAAAATTAAAAATTAAATTAAAAAATTAAAAAAAAAAAACAAACCTAACCACCATAAACCTAGAACTCATCATCTCATTTGATCTTATTGTCCAAAGTCACACATTTTGTGAATGGGTTATATAAGTTGCCTTTCTTTCTTTTTTCTTTCTTTTTTTTTTTTTCCTTTTTTTCTTTTTTTTCTTTTTTTTTTTTTTTTAGGAAAGGCAATTGACATTAAGTGACCTGCCCAGGGTCATATGGCTAGTAAATGTCTGAGCATTTGAACACAGGTCCTCTTGACTCCAGGGCCACTGCTCCATCCACTGTGCCATCTAGCTGCCTCTGGATTGCCTGTCTTTTGTTTCTCAAGCCATTCTCATGTGTAGTTACACAGAAGGACAACTCAGCATCCACTTTCTTGGTATTGATGGTTCTCCTAAGAGGAGAGATAGTGTCATAGATGGAGAGTCCAGATGAGTCTCTTTTTTAGAGCTAATCAGAAGATCATATGAGCTTATCAGAAGATGAGAATTCCATAAGGCTTAAAAAAAAATCCAAGACTTGAGAAGGATTTAAAGACATTGTAGTTAAGATCAGCAATACTTTCACAAAACCCTTATAAACTTGAGATTACAAACTATCTACAAATATTTCAGAACTAAAGAAATTTATTAAATGATCATAGTGTTCCCAATCGTCAGTGAACATGTGAGTTCCTCATATTAGTTCCATAGACAAGAATCTTAGTGGTTGACACATAGTGGGTGCTTGATTCTTATTCATTCCTTCTTAGAAAATAGTAAAAAGTTAATCAGTGTAATACGATTAACTTCTCTTCTACCAAGTCATGAGATATCTATTGCACTCTTACTACAATGTCTGGAGTATGGAAAAGTAGTTTGTAGTAATTCCTTGTGAAGTTGGGTCAGAGAGGTCTGGATCCCAATTGAATATTGGCCATCTACAAATTCTTGGATCTGCCTTTTATGGTACATGTTAAGTCAGTGCCAGTAGGGTCAAGTTGTTCACTAACCCATAACTGGGCATTTAAGCTTTCTAGTTTAAGGATGAATTGGAAAAGTAGTGGCAAATTTGGAAAACAATGAATTATATCCAGGAATAGCCCAATTGAATCATCTTTAATGGTTGAAGAGAAATCCAAGAGACTTTTAAAGCTAATTGCTAAGAAGAACATCTGGCTGATCTTTTTGCAATAACAGGATTTAGCAACCTCATGATATGATAAAACCAAGGAAAATAGAGATCTCAGTCAAGCTCAGGTTCTTGCCTTGTTCCAAAGTGCAAGGAGAAGTTGGCAGGAAACAGAACTGTGGGGGAGAAAAGGTGGCCAAGCATGTGCACTCTAATAAAATCAGCCATGCCCAAAATGTCTGGCAAAAATGAAGTTTTCTGCAAAGAATTGTACAGTTGGAGGAGATACATCTGGGAAGGATTCCTCCTCTACTTAAATCAGTTTTGACTCTAGAGAACAATGAGGGGCATAAAGAATGCATATGACTTCATTCAAAAGAGGCAGTTCTTGGTACTTAGGGCTTTCCCAGAAAAGGGAATATTTATTCCTCCTTAAATTTACATATTATTGCCTAGCAATGTCTAGTTTCCTGGAATTGTCTTCAGGATTCCAGATTCTCCAAAGATAATTTTCAGATAGCACATCTTGCAAGAAGTACTCTTCAGCCCCATGGAATTAAAAAAAAAAAATTGGGGGGAGGGGTAGAGTGGGGTGGATGGAGACAAGATTTCTATAACACATATCCTTCCTGGCTCCTAAATACAAGTCGGAGAAGATTACAATTATGTAAGCAACCATATGAGCATTAAATTATATGATGTGACCAATTAGGGCTATTGAAAAGTCAGAAAAGGGAGAACTCATTATTTTCCCTATTTTACATATGAGGAATTGGACATTGAGGGAAGTTCAATATTTTTCTCAGGGTCACTCAACTTGTAAGTATCTGAGGCAGGCTATGAATTCTGCTCTTTGTGACCCCAGGCCCATGGTTCTATCCAGTGTACTATCTAGTTGACTCTTTGGGTCATAAAGACAAGATTTGAATTCAGTTTCTCTGACTTCATAGCAAATCTTCTTTCCATGTAAAATCTTTTTGTCCACTCCCAGGAAATGGGTCACCCCTTTATTTACGTCATGTCCGTAGACCATTTTATTAGCTAAAGCTTGTTGCTGACTTAATGAAAGAAGAGCCCTTTTCAACCAATGACAGAATCTCAGGGTTGGGAGATATCCAAACCCACAGTTAGTTGGCCAGATCAATATGCCAAGAAGGCCATGCCCATCACCAGTATAAAAGTCGCAGGTCTTGAAGAAGTGGGTTACATTGAAGAGTCAGCTCACCCATTTTCTCTGAGTTTTGCCTTCTAAAATGATCTCCCTGCTTTGAAATCTGTGCTCTTATAAATGGATTTCTGGCACCTTCTCAGTCCTTCGGGTGCTCTGAGTGCTCTAAGGAAAGCTGATTCTTTCTCTCGGTCTCATCTTTGGATTATGCTTACTTAGTTCAAATGTGGAACCCATTCTTCTTTTCCAAAGACAAATTGTCTTTTGCCTCAACAACTGCCCTAATTACTGGCACCCTTGAGCTTCACTGGGAGTTGGATTAGGATTTAGAGAAGTGGAGAGGAAAGCATGAGAGTAATTTCTAAATTCCTTGAAGGCATGACTGTTTTGTTCTGGGCATTTGGCACAATGCCTGGTACATCCCAAGTGTTTAATAGATAGATAAAGCATTTATTAAGTAGTCACTATGTGCTAAGCACTGTACTAATTACTATAACCAAATAAAACCATCTTTACCCTCAAAAATGGGGATGAGGAGCAAGGAGGTGAAGTTGAGAATGAGTTAAATGGGGAGTAATATGAGTAATGTGAGCAAGGGGTAGTGAAAATTACTTTCCTGGCTAGGGATTTGTGAAATTGGGCCTCAGAAAAAAGTGAGAAGGAGGTAGAGAGGTTTAAAAAATATTGAAAAGTAGAGGTGCCTACAGGCTACATGGGGACTATAATACTCTCAAATGTAGCTCAGATTAAAATATTGTTCTTATCGAATATTAATTTATAGATGTACCAATTTTTATAAAGAACTATGTAAAAATGTGACATTTTCTAAGTCAATAGGTAACTTATAAGGATTGTTAGGTATAGTTTAGTAGCCATTGTAGACCATCGCTAGAGAAGACCTGAGAAAAGTATCTTGTCATTCCAGTAAGTGGTCTCATCTTCTGAGGACTACTCTGTATTTTATGGGAAGAAATCTCCTGGCTCAGGCAATAATGGCAGTCAGCTTTTATTTCCTCAGAGAACCCAGAATCCTGAGATGCTTTCAGGATCATGAAACAGATTGTCCTGCAAGTTATTGAAGTTTTGAGGAGGCAAATTGCCTCAAATGAATAGTAAGCTGACTAAAATTCCCTGTAGCTTGCCCCCCTTCTGTCTAGTGCTGATTTTCCAGATTGAAAATGATTTCCTGGTTTATCTTCAATCCTAAAGATGGTATTCTTGAAGAATCTTGATTCCTGATCCAGCCTGAGCTTTTGTTTCTGCTTATATGTATCTCATTTCAGATCCAACATTTTTTTCCCAAAAGAGGAATTCCCTAAACTCAGATTACCCTAATTCCAAGCACATGGAAGATCCCCTTAGTAGGTTAAAAAAATGGATCCCAAATGTCAGCTAGCAGATCTATTCCTTTTTTTAAAATTTTATTATTTTTTTTTAATAATTATAACTTTTTATTGACAGAACCCATGCCTGGGTAAATTTTTTTTTTTTTTTTAATAACATTATCCCTTGCACTCACTTCTGCTCCGACTTTTCCCCTCCCTCTCTCCACCTCCTCCCCAAGATGGCAAGCAGTCCTATACATGTTAAATATATCACAGTATATCCTAGATACAATATATGTGTGCAGAACTGAACAGTTCTCTTGTTGCACAGGAAGAGTTGGATTCAGAAGGTAAAAATAACCTGGGAAGAAAAACAAAAATGCAAGCAGTTTACATTCATTTCCCACTGTTCTTTCTTTGATTGTAGCTGCTTCTGTCCAGCATTGATCAATTGAAACTGAATTAGATCTTCTTTTTGTTGAAGAAATCCACTTCCATCAGAATACATCCTCATACAATATCGTTGTCGAAGTGTATAATGATCTCCTGGTTCTGTTCATTTCACTTAGCATCAGTTCATGTAAGTCTCGCCAAGCCTCTCTGTATTCATCCTGCTGGTCATTTCTTACAGAACAATAATATTCCATAACATTCATATACCACAATTTACCCAATCATTCTCCAATGGATGGGCATCTACTCAGTTTTCAGTTTCTGGCCACTACAAACAATGCCACAAACATTTTGGCACATACAGGTCTCTTTCCCTTCTTTTGTATCTCTTTGGGGTATAAGCCCTGTAGTAGCACTACTGGATCAAAGAGTATGCACAGTTTAGTAAATCTATTCTTAAAGAGGAATCCCCTCTTCAGCATCTTCAACAAGTCAAATATTTGTTAATTAAAATATTTTAATTAATGATTGATTTATCAATGAATATATTAATTATGTGTCATGTACTAAACACTGTGCTAAGCCAAATATAAGAGCGAAAAATGATACCTGCCCTCAAGAAACTTACAGTATAACAGAAAAAAACAACACATGGAAAAAATAAGAATTGGAGGAGGGGAAAAATAAGGCAGAGGGCATGTGAATGCTTGACAGTGGTACAGTGGGTTCAGGTCTGGGTAAGGTAAGGTGAGAGAGCTCACCAAACAGAGCCCAGTGCCTCAAAGACAAGACTTAGAATTCTATTGGGAGAAGGCTGAGGAAGAGAAGGTCAATATGTAGGTGTCCTACCTTGTAGTGGTCCCTTAACCTGCACCTGAAGTCTTCTATTGATGAAGAACTCTCTATCTCATGAGTTCGCTCATAATATTTTTGGATAGTTCCTATTTTTAGAAATTGTTTGCTCCTATCAAATTTAAATATTCCCCTCTGCAATGTCCACTTATAATTTATACTATTTCTGTCCTCTAGGACCAACCAGAGCAAGTCTAATTACTATTCCATATGGCAGTCTCTCAAAATATTTTCCAAGGCAAAGTTGATAGCATATTGGATGTAGAACTAGAAAAATGGGTTCAAATCTAGGATCTGATGCTACCTGTGTGACTATGGGTGAATCAATTAACCTGTGTAGGTCAGTTTTTTCACCTATAAGGGGGTTGGTTTATATGATTCCATGTCTCTTCCTGCTCTGAATTTTTTTTTTTTAATTTTATTTTATTTAATAATAACTTTGTATTGACAGAATCCATGCCAGGATAATTTTTACACGACATTATCCCTTGCAATCACTTATGTTTCGTTTTTTCCCCTCCCTCCCTCCTCCCCCCCCCCCCAAGATGGCAAGCAGTCCTATATATGTTAAATATGTTGCAGTATATCCTAGATACGATACATATTTGCAGAACCGAACAGTTCTCCCGCTGCACAGGGAGAATTGGATTCAGAAGGTAAAAATAACTCGGGAAGAAAATCAAAAATGCAAATAGTTCACATTCATTTCCCAGTATTCCTTCTTTGGGTGTAGCTGTTTCTGTCGATCATTTCTCCAATGAAACTCAGTTAAGTCTCTTTGTCAGAGAAATCCACTTCCATCAGAATACATCCTCATACAATATCGTTGTCGAAGTGTATAATGATCTCCTGGTTCTGCTCATCTCACTTAGCATCAGTCCATGTAGGTCTCTCCAAGCCTCTCTGTATTCATCCTGCTGGTCATTCCTTACAGAGCAATAATATTCCATAACATTCATATACCACAATTTACCCAGCCATTCTCCAATTGATGGGCATCCATTCATTTTCCAGTTTCTAGCCACTACAAACAGGGCTGCTACAAACATTTTGGCACATACCGGTCCCCTTCCCTTTTTTTAGTATCTCTTTGGGGTATAAGCCCAATAGAAACACTGCTGGATCAAAGGGTATGCACAGTTTGGTAACTTTTTGGGCATAATTCCAGATCGTTCTCCAGAATGGCTGGATTCGTTCACAACTCCACCAACAATGCAATAGTGTCCCAGTTTTCCCGCATCCCCTCCAACATTCATCATTATTTTTTCCTGTCATCTTAGCCAATCTGACAGGTGTGTAGTGATATCTCAGAGTTGTCTTAATTTGCATTTCTCTGATCAATAGTGATTTGGAACACTCTTTCATGTGAGTGGTAATAGTTTCAATTTCTTCATCTGAAAATTGTCTGTTCATATCCTTTGACCATTTATCAATTGGAGAATGGCTTGATTTTTTATAAATTTGAGTCAGTTCTCTATATATTTTGGAAATGAGGCCTTTATCAGAACCTTTAATTGTAAAGATGTTTTCCCAGTTTGTTACTTCCCTACTAATCTTGTTTGCATTCGTTCTGTTTGTACAAAGGCTTTTTAATTTGATATAATCAAAATTTTCTATTTTGTGATCGGTAATGGTCTCTAGTTCATCTTTGGTCACAAATTTCTTTCTCCTCCACAAGTCTGAGAGATAAACTATCCTATGTTCCTCTAATTTATTTATAATCTCGTTCTTTATGCCTAGGTCATGGACCCATTTTGATCTTATCTTGGTATGTGGTGTTAAGTGTGGGTCCTTGCCTAATTTCTGCCATACTAATTTCCAGTTATCCCAGCAGTTTTTATCAAATAATGAAATCTTATCCCAAAATTTAGAATCTTTGGGTTTGTCAAACACTAGATTGCTATAGTTGACTATTCTGTCTTGTGAACCTAACCTTTTCCACTGATCAACTAATCTATTTCTAAGCCAATACCAAACCTGCTCTGAATTAATAATGTGACAACAAAATACATTGAGGAAATTATCATAATTCCTCAAAGTCTTTTCTCTGGGATAAACACATCAAATTCCTTCAGTGACACCCCATAGAGCAAGATTTCAATTACCCTTGGCATCCTGACTCCATTTATTTGGATGGTCTCTTAACTCCTCAATGTCCTTGAAAAAAATTGGCTCTAACCTAACACTGTATTCAAGACAGAGATGAAGCAAGGGAGGATACAGGAGAATGAACAGACTCTTCATTATGAATATTGTGCCTTTATTAATGCAATCTAGGATTGCATATCTTTTTTTTTTTTTTTTTGGCTGCCATCAAGTCACATTCATGGCTCATATTGAGCTTGTTGTCATATCAAAAAATCTTAAACTTGGAATAAACATCAGAGGGTAGCTAATCAAACCAGTACATTAACAAGAATCCTTTTAATAATCCTGACAAGTGGTTACCCCCGCCAATGCTTGAACACTTTTAGTGATGGAAAATCTCTCTAGACAGTCCTTTCCAATTTTGGGATAGCTCTAATTGTTAAGAAATTTTTCCTTATACTGAGCCAAAATCTTCCACCCTACTATTTCTACCTATTCCTGCTTCTAATTCTGCATTGTAGGCCCATACAATATGATCCCTTTTCAATATGAAAGATTTTCAAATACTTTAAACTCATCTAACTCATCTAAGTTTTCTCTTATCCAATCTAAGAAAACCAAGCCCATTACTTTGCATTTTTTAAGGCATGATCTAAAGGCCCTTCCTCATTTTACTCATCCTCCCTTAAACTTTTTCCAATTTATTAATGTTCTTTGTAAAATATTACATCAATAACTGAACAAAAGCTCCAAATGTGGTCTCACCAGGACAGAATAGAATAAAATGGGAATATCAATTCTCTCATTGTAGATGTAAATTGGTCTTTATTTACTACCATCCTAACTTTCTGCATTGGAAAAAACAGACCATGTTGTATGAGTGAATGGACAACCCAGTGAGTCAATACTTTTGTACTAGAAAACATTGTACATAGAAAATAAGCTCAAAACAGAATATTGTAGGGGCAAAGTGGGTTTGTCTTTGGGAAATTGTTCTTTTATTGACAGTGAGCTTCTTCATGAAAATAAAGCATATCTTTAAAAAAAAACACCAATATTGTTCTCATGATATTTTATGGTTGTAAGCAATGGACTCCATTAGTTTCTGAAGAACTGAAATTGATGATCAATCAAAAGTTAACAGAGTGGGATACAGTAGGTGTGAAGAGGTTGCTACATAAGAAAATGAGAAGTATAAAGAATATCATTAGAGAAATGATGAGATGGGGAGCAAAGAGTTACTGAGGGACAGGCAATATGTTTTATCATTGTAGAAAGAATGAATGCATCGGATTCTGTTAAATACCTCTTCTTTCTGGATGCTTTCTCCTCCCTGGGTTTATGGACACTGATCTGTTTTGACTCTTTGCCAATCACCTTTGCAGATGTTTATCAGTCTGCTTTGCAGAATCATCATTTGTAAATATTCCATAATATTCTATCTTGAACCCCCTTCTCTTTCTATACTATCTCTACTGCTGTCATTCTCTCTTTAGATGACTCCCTAATCTATATGTCCAGCTGTCATCTCTCTTCTTAACTCCAATCCCACACTTCCAATCACTTCTTAGACATTCCTCCACGGATATACTATTGGCCACTCAAATTCTAGTAGCAGGAGTCATTGTTTTTCTCCTTAAATCAGTCTTTTCTCCTAAATTCTTAATTTCTTTCTTAGGTTCCATCATTCTTCCAATTAATCAGATTAACCACCTAACAGTCATCTTCAGTCTTCAGTCTTTTACTCTCTTTTGCCCCCTCCCCCAAATCATATCCAATGTTACTACACCTTGTCAATTAAACATCTTCAGCATCTCTCTGATTGCCTGAGCTTTTTTTTTTCTCTTTGAAAATGATGCATTTAAACAAAACCACATAAGTAAAAATGTAGAAACAAAAGAAAATATAAGAACAAAAACTGTAAAAGTATGGTTTCTACAAGACAATATCTCCTTCTCTCCCTTTAGAAGACAACCACCCTATTTCAAGCCCACTTTGCCTCTTCCTTGAATTATTGTAATAATCACTTTTTCTTGTCCAATCTATCTTTAATACTAATGATATCAAATTCAAATAGAAGTGGGAGGCCAATAAACTATACACAACAATCTCTGTGGGCTGTAGTAGAAAACCACATATGTTTACATTTATTTTATTAATACATCAAGTATTAAAATAGATAGGCTCTGCAGTTTAATCAGACCTGGATCATACTTTAAAGTGTTTTGGTCAGTATGTGGCAGGCAGTCTGCCCGTTTGCCACCTCTGTTTCTTCTATAATTAAATTAATATTCCAAAAGCACAAGAGATCTAACTACGTCATCCTCTACCAAAGCAACTTTAGTGACTCCCAACTACCAGAATAAAATATGAATTCCTTTGCACATGAAATTCTTTAGTGCCTAGATTGGCTTTATAGTTTCCTTCAAGACTAAAGTTGAACATCACCTCCTATAAGAAGCCCTTCCTGATTCCTCCAGTTGTTTGTCACTCTTAAAAAAAACACACACAAAAAACAAACAAACAAACAAAAAACTCTTACCACTTATTTTGTATATAGCATGACAGTATCATATAGACTTGGTCTGGAAGCTGGGAAATATTGGATTACAGTTTTGTCTCAGATATCTACTCGCTGTGTGATCTTGGGAAAGTCTTGTAATTTTTCAATGTCCTGGGCAACTTTCAATTAGTTAGAGATGAGCTGATGTGCATTAATGATGAAAGTTTCCACACTGAGAGTTTTTAATGCTGATGAAATTATAGATCTAAGATACTTCCCTCCCCCTCCTTCAAAAAACTTTCTCTACTAAAGTGTGGGGGAATTGTGATCTGGACCATTGTACTCAAAGTAATAAAATCACATATTTCTTCACATATTCAAGTAAATATTTTAATTTAAAAATGAAGCAAGTAGAAATGGTGCTGAAATTCTTTGTTTAATATATATATATATACATATATATATATATATATATAAATTTAAATTTTATATTCTGAGATGTAGCCTGATTAATGGTTTCTCCCCTTCTCCAAATCCTCACTGTCATGGCCAATGTCTGCTCTACCTCTTTGTATTGGCTGGTATGCCACTCTAAACAGAAATCAGAAGAAAGAAAGCAGACCAGCTTTCTGACAAAAAAAAAAAAAAAAAAAAAAAAAAGCTGAAGTGGGGCCTGAATGGAATCCCAATCCCAAATACTCTTGAACGAACATACCTAGAAATTCATCTTAAAAGGGAGCTCATGGGATCTTTGAAAATATTTTCCCCAGGCTTTTTTTTTAGAGCTTTTCTTTTCTTTTTCTTCGAGCCACTTTTAGAAACATTGTTTTTAAAGAGAGTTCTATGCAATTAAAATGAGAGGGAAAAGGATATCACCCAGGTTCATGGCAATACATCCTATAAGTCCAAAAGATACAGCATCACTAGAATCTTTATTTGTATTGGAGTCATCCAAGCAGTGAGTCAGATTGATGATTAATTTAGGGAATTATGCACAGGACAATGAGGCTGGATCTCCCAGATGGAAGCATTATTCTTTCTCTAGATTAAATTTCAAAGACCCCTAAATATGGTGGGGTCAGTCAATCAGTAAGTCTGCCAGCAATTGACTGTTTCCATAATCAACAATTGTTTTTACAGTAAGGATGAACCAGATATCCTGGAATGAAAGTGAAGAAGAATGGAAGTCATTACACTATTTTTCACATATACATGTAATTTAAAAAATAGCAATAGTGGTGATAATAACATATGGCATCTTAAGATTTACACAGCATTTTTTCTATACGGTTTCATTTGATCCTCAAAAGAATTTTTGTTGTTGTTAATTTTTTTATTATTTAAAGCTTTTTATTTTCAAAATATATGCAAGATAATTTTCAACATCCATCCTTGCAAAACTTTGTGTTTCAACTTTTTTCTTTTTCTCTTTCCTCCATCCCCTCCTCTATTTGACAAGTAATCCAATATATGTTAAACATGCAATTTTACATATATATGTGTATATATATTTCCACAATTATGTTACATAAGAAAAATTAGATCAAAAAGAAAAAAAAAAGAGAAAGAAAATAAAATATAAGCAAACAATAAAAAAATGAAAATATTATGGTGTGATCTACATTTATTCCCAATAGTCCTCTCTCAGGGTGTGCTTGGCTCTCTCCATCACATGACCATGGAAACTGGCCTGAATTACCTCACTGTTGAAGTGTCACATCTATCAGAACTGATCATTGTATAATCTTGTTGTTACAATGACCTTTTGTTTCTCCTCACTTCCTTTAGCATCCATTCATATAAGTCTCTCTAGGCCTTTCTGAAATCATCTTGCTGATTGTTTCTTATGGAAGAATAATATTCTATTACACTCATATATCATAACTTATTCAGCCATTATCCAGCTGATGGACATCCACTCAGTTTCCAGTTCCTTGTCACTACAAAAAGGGCTACTATAAACATTTTTGTACATGTGGGTCCTTTTTCCATTTCATAAGAATCTCGTGAGGCAGTTGATATCATTATCCTTATTTTTCATATAAAGAAACTGAGGCAAGCAGATAAAGCGATTTGTTCATCATAACACAGCTAAGTTATCATCTGAAGCAGGATTTGAATGTGGGTCTTTCAGATTCAACCTAGCACTCTTTGCTACTGCTCTATCCATTATAAAACACATAGAAATGAACTTAGAAAACTGTTAAGGACCATTCCTAGGTGAAGGGGCAGGTCAATTCTCCAAGAGCCTCCATAGCTGTGAATCATAAACTTGAAGGTGTTACAAAGCAGCCTTCCCGGATGTTACTTGTGGATTGGGAATGAAATAAATTGGAGGCAAAAGGGAAGAGGATAGAGGTCAGAGAACAGAGGTCAGAGAACTCAACTGGCTCTCAGTCTCCTTTTATCATCATCATCATCCTCTCACATGAAGAGAATATTCTACAGGTCTGAATTAGACCTCCAACAACCACTGGCAGGTGGCTTCCATATCACAACAGAAAACTTACCTGTTTTAAAAGTCTATGAGGTTCTTTATCTACAAATAACCATTGTTCATGATCTGAACCATTGTGATTAGCTTTGCTATTCAAAGGAATAGTTAATTCCCAGCAAGTAATTGATTAATAAGCATTGATTAAGTGCCTGTTATATGTTATGCACTGTAATAAGTGTTAGGAATACAGAGAAAGGCAAAAATAAAAAAAACATTCCTTGCTCTCACCATCTAATAGGAAGACATAGATATATGTGTGTGTATATATATACATATAAATGACATATGCAAATAAATGTATACAGTAGAATAAAAATAGCAGTTGAACATTTCTAAAGCTGGAGAACATTCTCCCAAAAATATACACACATCTAGGGAATATGTATGGAGGGATACACATAGCCAGCGATCATTCATAAGAACATATACATAAGAGCACATTTGTTGTTTCAGTCATTCATTAATTAGACATAAAGCAGGCTACATCTCAGACTCTTAATGGGGTTTTCTTGGCAAAAATACTGGAGTGGTTGGCAATTTCCTTCTCCAGCTCGTTTTACAGAGGAGGATACTGAGGCAGACAGGGATAAATGTATTACCCAGGGTCACACAGCTAACAAGTATCTGAAGTCACATTTGAACTCAAGAGCAATCACACTGACTACACTTTATACATTGTGCTTCTTAGTTGCCCTGTAGGAGCATATATAGTTCAGGAAAATACATGGTTGAAATGTAGGCAGGGAATATTTAACTGTGGACTCTGAATGAAAAAGGACATGATAGGAACTAATTTGTCCAGGACATAAGTGGAGGACATACATGTAGGGATCATCTATGGTCAGGCTATCACATATGTCTGATACCTCATAGCTGCTGCTATCCTTTGGTAATATTGATCATCATTCTGCTATTTCTACTGAACACATTGCCTTTTTTGAGAGTGGATCCACTGTTTTCACATTTGCTCTAAATTTTCCTGGTAGCTATGTAATTGGAGATCTCTACTTTCGACTCCTAGATTAAATCTCTTTAGAGACATTCCTTTCCCATCTGCTAAAGTATGATGACTAGAAAGTAACTATTTAATAATTTAATAAGCTCTTTCAGTCCATAGTAAGACTATCTTCTATCATGCTTTTCCAACAGCCTTGAACAAAGGTCATGTAGAATGTATTCTGGCTAAGAAGAGTCTTTTAACTTCTGTGTCTCCTGATTTTGTTCCAGACAATTATCTGACTTAAAATTGGAAACTAGAAATTCTCCATGCTTCCTATTGAATCTCTTATGGTGATTCTGTGCTCCTTCAATACTAGGAGACTCTACCAATAAAATCTCATTGGAACAATATGATTATCAGGTTCCTATGCTTTCTTTTGCTCCCCAACTTTGTTTGGGTGTGCTATGCAAATGGATAGATGATAGGAAGGCAAGAACAAAGAAACTATCACCCACTTTGTATACTTCATATTTTCTCCCTGACAAATTCATTTTCCACCTGCAAATGTGGCCTAGGCTTAGAGATGCCCAACATTCAGACTGATCTGTACAGACAAAGCCTGAGTCACCAAAATTCAATATAATCTACTCCCATACATGTTTATTTTCCCCACAATCAGAGCTACATTTCCTATCATTTTCTTTTTTTTAATTTTTGGGATAAAACAAGCATTTCTATAACACAGTACAATAAAAAAGATGATTGTACATGTAACAGCAAATCTAGTATGCACAACTTGTTATTCCTTTCAAATATACAGCAAAATTATAGTACAAATTTCTTTTTTCTTGCCCTCAGAGATAGCTGCCATTACACACACACATACACACACACACACATATGTAAAACTGCTTTATACATATTTCTTTTTAACAGTTCTTTCTCTGAATGCTGATAGCACCTTTATTCATATGTCCTTTATAGTTAAAATAACTTGTACAAAGTTGTTCTTAAAATAATATCACTATTATTGTATATAATCTTCTCTTGTTTCTGCTCATTTTACTTTTCATTATTTCTTGGAAGTCTTTCCATGTTTTTCTAAAATCACTGAGCTCATTTTTTCTTATAGCATAGTAGTATTCTATCACAATCATGTATGATAAATTCTCTTGATTATCTTCCCTCTTTAATTAGAGAAGAATTCAAATTATTGTGGGGTTGATAGGGGATATAAATACATTTTGGATATAGAGATACTGTTCCTTTTTTATCATTGAATATCAATGAAAAAAAGTCATATATCAAGGGATGGGTTTTGTTTTTGTTTTTGTTTTTGAGGAGGAGGTTGTCACTGTGAATATGCTAAGATATGGGATATCAGGGTGATTGTCATGAGTTCCCATTATGCATTGAGAATCAATTCATTAACAAAATCTGCTGCCAAAGAAACTATGAAGAGATTTTTGGAAGCAGTTAAAAATTTTATTTAAATTAAAATTTTTTTAAAATGATGATCATTTACCTGATTTAGGCTAGTGTAGGATATCAAAGCTAACTCTTCTATAAGTAGTAGTCAGAAAAAAGCACACTGTGTTTATTGTTCTGGTATGGTTATTTTAAATGAGAGTGAAATCTGGTTAAAATGAATATCAAGAGATTTGATCAATGAGAGTGTTTCAGGGGAGAAGTAGTATTTCCTCTTATCCCCAGAAGGAGTTTCCTGGTAAGAGAAAGGAAGTTCTTAAGGGGCAATAAAATTCTCTGAGCTATGTTTTCTAGGTAATAGAATGTTGGACAAGGAGTCAGGAATATTTAAGATCAAATCCCCTTCAAATACTTATTACAAGACACTGGGCTAAGTAATTTATTCTCCCTGAGTCTCAATTTCAGCAATGGTAAAATGGTGATCTATCTTACAGAGTTATGAAAATTAAATGAGATCATTTATGATAAGAGCTTTGCAAACCTTATGTTTTATTGTTGGAATTCACAGGAGAACTGTTGAAATACATGGGAGCCAGCTGACAGTGGCTGCTGGAGATCCAACCCAGAATGGATCTCCTCTTGTGAGAGGATGATACCAGGAGACTGAGAGGCAGTTGCTGTTCTCTGACTTCTCCACTGAGAGGCTGTTGCATTGCTTGACCTCTCTTCTCTTTCTTCTGCCTCCAATTTATCTTATCCCCACTCTGCAACACCTGCGTCAGCAAAGGCTGCCCTGCAACTCCTTCAGGTGCTATGATCCACAGCTGTGGAGGCTCTCAGAGAATAGATATAGTTATACTATCATTACTGGTGACTTGTGGGATAAAAGAATAGAGTGCTAAATTGGCTGATTTTATTTTATCATATCAAGTGAAATATAAATATATGTATTTAACACCAGTTGCAGCTTAGCTTCTTTCTCCTTTTCCTCTTTCTCTCTTCTCTCTCTCTCTCTGACCCATTGTACAGCTCCATTGCTTAGTCCCCACAAATAGCAATTGTTTAAACAGAGTATGTTATCACTATTGCTTTTGCCTTACCATAGGGAGACAGCTATGAGAAAGAGAGCCCTGGGAACAAGGACACCTAGTTTCTATTCTCAGCTGAGGTCTACTCATAAACTCCTTAAAAGTTGAATAGCATTTTAGTTTAGCATTTTTTTGGACTTAATGTTCTTTCCAGCAAAAGGGGCATTCAACTATTCTGCCTGCTATTGAGATGGTATTTGTAATATGTTTCGAGCTCCTTAAAAATAAAGTTATGCACCGTAATTACAAAGGATGTCTATAAATAGTACTATAAACATTACTCTAAGACATTCAGTATTTCTACAATCACATTTGCAGGTGATAGCTTATAAATGTTTAGTGACAATCACAGTAAAGATTTGATTTAGAGAAGATGCTTTATACTATACCTAAATGCAATTTATAAAATGGAAGAGCTATATCCAATAATATAAAAATAGTAT
This sequence comes from Antechinus flavipes, assembly GCF_016432865.1. Classification (NCBI taxonomy): domain Eukaryota; kingdom Metazoa; phylum Chordata; class Mammalia; order Dasyuromorphia; family Dasyuridae; genus Antechinus; species Antechinus flavipes. The sequence goes on along the minus strand of NC_067402.1, from coordinate 53,891,180 downwards.
TAAGAGGCATCCTTTAACATTTTAAAAGCATTTTTAGGGAGCCAAGATGGCAGAGAGTAAACAGGTCTTTGAGTGCTTCCTGATTTATGTTAGAATCAACACCAGATCAAGCCTCTGAACAGATTTTGGAGTGACAGAACACAAATATTTGGAGTAAAATAAATTTCTAGCAGAAGATATCTTGGAAGAACTTCAGAAAAGAGCTATCTTAGTTGGGCAGGAAAGGACTCAGCTGAGTGCAGATACAGTCCAGGGAGGCCCAGGATGAAAAAGAATCTAATGGGAGGCTCTAAGCCAAAATACAGCAGTATTGGCTACTCTGTTCTGGTTCAGAAGCCAGTGGATCAGCAGACTTGCTATTAAATCTCCAATGCAACTACAGAAGGCAAATAGTGAGTCCCTAAACCAAGAAGCATAACTTGGCATGCCCACCTAGTTGGCAGCACCAGCCCCAGGGAAGTGTAAAACCCCAGATGTTCTAGAGAAAGAAGCTCAGGACAATCTCCCTTTTGCCCTAGGAATAAACTTCAACCTTTAAAAATGAGCAAAAAAGCAAAAAGAGTTCTGATCGTAAAAAGCTATTATCAAGACAGGGAAGAACAGACCTCAAGCCCTGAGGACACTAAAGGCAAAATGTACCCAGATGAAGCCTCAAAGGGTGACATGAATTGGTCTCCAACTCAAAAGGCTCTCTTGGAGGAATTCACAAAAGAACTTAAAAGAGAGTTAGAAGAAAAAACAAGGAAAGGAAATGAGAGCTTTGGAAAAGGAAATACAGAAACTGTTTAAAGAAAATAACTCCTTAAAAAATACAGTTGCTGAAATGGAAAAAAAAAAAACCATACAGAAGAAAAGCACTGTTTAAAAAATGGATTTGGAAAAAGAAATAGCTCCTTGAAAAACAGAATTGATGAAATGGGGAAAAAATCCAATTAATAAAACAATTCATTTAAAAGTTCAGTTGGCCAAGTGGAAAAGGAGCTTAAAAAAGCTAACTGAAGAAAATTATTCATTAAAAATTAAAGCTGAACAAATGGAAGTGAATAACTCAATGAGGCATCAAGAATCAGTCCAACCCCCCCCCCCAAAAAAAAAATGAAAAAATAGAAGAAAATGTAAAATACTTAATTGGAAAAACAACTGACAAAGAAAATGATCCAGAAGAGACAATTTAGTAATTATTGGACTACCACCATGAAAACCACAATAAAAAAGAGCCTACATAACATCTTTCAAGAAATCTTCAAGGAAAACTCTCCTGATGTCCTAGAACCAGAGAATTAAAAAAAAAGAAAAAAACCATTGAATAATTCTACCCATCACCTCCTGAAAGAGACCTCAAAATGAAAGCTTTGAGGAATATCATAGCTAAATTCCAGAATTATCAGACCAAGAAGATAATACTGTAAACAGCCAGAAAGAAATAATTCAAATATTGAGGAGCCACAGTCAGAATTACCCAAGACCTAGAAATTTTTACTTTAACGGATCAAAGGGCCTAGAATATGATATTTCAGAGAGCAAAGGAGTTTGGACTGCAGCCAAGAATCAAAGAAGCAAAACTAAGCATTATCTTTCTGGAAAAAGATGGACATTAAATAAAATATTAGCAAAGAGATTACAGCAAGTTATCATCATATTTGTATTATGTATAACATACAATAGTGTATTATGACCAAGTAGAATTTATATTAGGAATGCACAGCTGGTTCAATATTAGGAAAACTATTAGCACAATGGACTGTTTCAATAACCAAATTAACAGAAATCATATGATTATATCAATAAATGCAGAAAAGGCATTTGACAAAATGCAACAGCCATTCCTATTAAAAACACTATTCCTATTAAGAACACAGGAAAAAACCAGAGTTTTCCTTAAAATTACCAGTAGCATCTATCTAAAACTATCAGCAAGCAACTTATATAATTGGAATAAACTAATAAGATCAGGGGTGAAACAAAATTACCTACTATCATCATTACTATTCAATATTATATTAGAAATGTTAACTTTAGCAATAAGAGAACAAAAAGAAATCAAAGTATTTAGAGCAGGTAATGAGGAAACAAAATTATCACTTTTTACAGATAACATGATGGTATACTTAGAAAATCCTAGAAAATCAACTAAAAAAGTACTAAAAACAACTAACAATTTTTGCAAAGTTGCAGGATACAAAATAAATCCACATAAATCATTGGTATTTTTATATATTACCAACAAAGTCCAGCAGCAAGAGATACAAAGAGAAATTCCATTTAAAATAACTGTAGATAATATAAAATATTTGGAAATCTACTTGTCAAGAAAAAGCCAATTACAAAACACTTTCCATGGGAAAAAATGAATTAGAAGAATTTCAACTGCTCATGTGTTGACTGAGCTAATATAATAAAAATAGCAATTCTACCTAAATTAATCTACTTATTCATTGCCATACCAATTAAACTGCCAAGAAATTATTTTATAGAGCTAGAAAAAATTACAAAATTCATCCAGAAGGACAAAAAAGTCAAGAATTTCAATGGAATTAATGAAAAAAATGCAAATGAAAGTGATCTGGCCGTGCCAGACCTAAAACTATATTATGAAGCAGCAGTCATCAAAACCACTTGGTACTGGCTAAGAAATAGAGTGGTCTATCAGTGAAATAGGTTAGGCTCACAAGACAGCAGTCAATGACTATAGTAATCTAGTATTTGATAAATCCAAAGACCCCAGCTTCTGGAATAAAAATTCATTATTTGAGGAAAATTGCTGGGAAAATTGGAAAATAGTACAGCAGAAACTAGGCATTGATCAACACCTAACAGCCTATATCAAGAATAGGTTCATGATTTATGTAAAAAGGGTGATCCTATAAACACATTAAGAGAACAAAGGATACTCTACCTCTCAGATCTGTGAAGTAGGGAAAGAATTTGTGGTCAAAGAAGATGTATAAAACATTATAAAATGCAAAATGGATGATTTTGTTTATATTAAATCAAAAAGGTTTTTATAGAAACAAAACCAATGCAGCCAAGATAAGAAGGGAAGAAAAAACTAAATTTTTTAAAGGCTAAAATGTTTATGTTCCCACATGGGAAGATGATATGTATAACACTTGAAAACATTATCTTTATTAGGGGAATACTTAGAGGGTGTAGATATAATTTGACTTTATTGTGATGATATAAAAAAGAAACTAGGGGTAGAAAATAGATAGTACTGGAAGAAAAAAAAAGGGGAGGTAGAATATGGTAAATTGCACTGCCTATTACATTACCTATTACAGTTGAGGGAAAAAAGGGAGCATTGTTTGAACCTTAATCTCATCAGATTTGGCTCAAAGAGGGAATATCATGAGCATTTAGTTTGATATTGAAATTTGTCTCATCTTGCATGTAAGTAGGAGGGATAAAAAGAAAGGAAAGGGGGAATCTAATAGAAAAACAGAAGTAGAAAGGGAAAAGGATAAAAAATGGAGGAGAAGCTGAAAAGGGGAAAGGGAGATTAAGGGAGGTAGTGGTCAGAAGCAAAACACTGGTGAAGAGAGAAGGGAAAGAAAAGAGAAAAGTATAACCTGGAAAAAATAGGATGGTGGGAAATACAGAGTTAGTAATTTTTACTATGAATATGAATGGGATGAACTCTCTTGTACAATGGAAGCAGATAGCAGAATGAATAGAAAGCCAGAATCCTATAATATATTGTTTACAAGAAATACATTTAAAGTAGATACTATATATGGTAAAAGACTGGAGCAGAATCTATTATGCTACAGCTGAAATTAAAAAAAAAAAAGCAAGGGGGTGATCATGATCTCAAATCAAACAAAAGCAAAAATCAATCTAATTAAAAAAAATAAGGAAGGAAACCTTTATCTTGCTAAAGGATACCAGAGATAATGAAATAATATTAATATTAACCATATATTCACCAAATGGCATAGCATCCAAATTTCTGATAGAAAAATTAAAGAGGTGCAAAAACATATAGATTGCAAAACTATACTAGTGGGGAACTTAACTTCACTCTGTCAGAACTAGGTGAACTGAACCACAAAGCAAACAGGAAAGAAGTTAAAGAAGTAAATAGAATTTTTAAAAGTTAGGTAAGATAGACTTTTGGAGGAAATTTTACTTTTTTTCTCCGCAGTATATGGAGCACAAAAATTAATCATGTATTAGGGCATAAAATCCTCAAAATTAAATGGAGAAAGGCAGAAATAGTAAATGCATCTTTTTCAGATCATGTTGCAATAAAAATTATATGCAATAAAGAGCCAGGGAAAATAGATAAAAAATTGCTTGGAAAGTAAATAATATAATCCTAAAGAATGAACAATAAAGAAGAAACAACAAATCATAGAAGTAATTGATAATTTCATCCAAGAGAATGAAAACAATGAGAGAACATACCAAAATTTATAGATGTAGCCAAAGTTGTTCTTAGGAGGAAATTTATATTTCTAGATGCTTATGTGAATAAAATAAAGAAAGAGAAGATCAATGAATTGGGCATGCAAATAAAAATAATAGGAAAAGAATAAATAAATCTCCCCAATTAAATACTAAATTTGACATTCTGAAAACAAAAGGGGAAATTAATAAAAATTAATGTAAGAAAAGTATTGAATAAACAAAACTAACTAAATCAGTTGGTTTTATGGGGGAAAAAATAAAATAGATAAACCATTAGTTAATTTGAATGGGAAAAGGAAAGAAAAATAAAATTTCCAGCATCAAAAATGAAAAGATTGAACTTATCACCAAAGAATAGGAAAGTAAAGCAATAATTATGAGTTATTTTTGCCCAACTGTCTGTCAATAAATCTGATAATCTAAGTTAGATGGATGAATACTTACAAAAATATAGGTTGCCCAAATTAACAGAAGAGGAAATAAATTACTTAAATTTTAGAAAGAGAAACTGAACAAACTATTAATGAACTTTTAAAGAAAAAATCTCCATGGCTAGATGGATTACAAATGAATTATACTATGCAAAATATTTTTTTTTTAAGAGGGAAAGGAGTCCTACCAAATTCTTTTTTATGATACAGATATGGTAATGATACCTAAACCAGGTAGGGTCAAAACAGAGAAAGAAAATTATAGACCAATTTACCTAATGAATAATGCTGCAAAAATCTTAAATAAAATATTAGCAAAGAGATTACAGCAAGTTATCATCATATTTGTATTATGTATAACATACAATAGTGTATTATGACCAAGTAGAATTTATATTAGGAATGCACAGCTGGTTCAATATTAGGAAAACTATTAGCACAATTGACTGTTTCAATAACCAAATTAACAGAAATCATATGATTATATCAATAAATGCAGAAAAGGCATTTGACAAAATGCAACAGCCATTCCTATTAAAAACACTATTCCTATTAAGAACACAGGAAAAAACCAGAGTTTTCCTTAAAATTACCAGTAGCATCTATCTAAAACTATCAGCAAGCAACTTATATAATTGGAATAAACTAATAAGATCAGGGGTGAAACAAAATTACCTACTATCATCATTACTATTAAATATTATATTAGAAATGTTAACTTTAGCAATAAGAGAACAAAAAGAAATCAAAGTATTTAGAGCAGGTAATGAGGAAACAAAATTATCACTTTTTACAGATAACATGATGGTATACTTAGAAAATCCTAGAAAATCAACTAAAAAAGTACTAAAAACAACTAACAATTTTTGCAAAGTTGCAGGATACAAAATAAATCCACATAAATCATTGGTATTTTTATATATTACCAACAAAGTCCAGCAGCAAGAGATACAAAGAGAAATTCCATTTAAAATAACTGTAGATAATATAAAATATTTGGAAATCTACTTGTCAAGAAAAAGCCAATTACAAAACACTTTCCATGGGAAAAAATGAATTAGAAGAATTTCAACTGCTCATGTGTTGACTGAGCTAATATAATAAAAATAGCAATTCTACCTAAATTAATCTACTTATTCATTGCCATACCAATTAAACTGCCAAGAAATTATTTTATAGAGCTAGAAAAAATTACAAAATTCATCCAGAAGGACAAAAAAGTCAAGAATTTCAATGGAATTAATGAAAAAAATGCAAATGAAAGTGATCTGGCCGTGCCAGACCTAAAACTATATTATGAAGCAGCAGTCATCAAAACCACTTGGTACTGGCTAAGAAATAGAGTGGTCTATCAGTGAAATAGGTTAGGCTCACAAGACAGCAGTCAATGACTATAGTAATCTAGTATTTGATAAATCCAAAGACCCCAGCTTCTGGAATAAAAATTCATTATTTGAGGAAAATTGCTGGGAAAATTGGAAAATAGTACAGCAGAAACTAGGCATTGATCAACACCTAACAGCCTATATCAAGAATAGGTTCATGATTTATGTAAAAAGGGTGATCCTATAAACACATTAAGAGAACAAAGGATACTCTACCTCTCAGATCTGTGAAGTAGGGAAAGAATTTGTGGTCAAAGAAGATGTATAAAACATTATAAAATGCAAAATGGATGATTTTGTTTATATTAAATCAAAAAGGTTTTTATAGAAACAAAACCAATGCAGCCAAGATTAGAAGGGAAGCAGAAAACTGAAAAAAATGTTTTACATCCAAGGATTGTTATGTAGACCTCAATTCTAAATTCTATAGAGAATTTACTGTAATTCATAAGAATACAAGCCATTCTCCACTTATTAAATGGTCAAAGGTAAAGAAGAAATTAAAACCATTTCTAGTCATATAAAACACTCTAAATCATTATTAATTAGAGAAATACAAATTAAGACAACTCCGGAGTACCATTACACATCTCTCAGATTGGCTAAAGTGATAGAATAGAATTGGATAAGATGTTGGAAAATTTGGACATTAATACATTGTTGGTGAAGTTGTAAACTGATTCAACCATTCTGGAGAGCAATTTGGAACTGTGCCCAAAGGGCTATCAAACTCTGTATACCCTTTGATCCAGCAGTGTCTCTCCTGGGCCTGTATCCCAAAGAGATCTTTGAAAAAAGGGAAAGTACCCACATTTACCAAAATGCTTGTGGCATCCCTTTTTGTAGTGGCAAGAAACTGTAAACTGAGTGGATGCCCATCAATTGGGGAATGGCTGAATAAGTTATGTTATATTAATGTTATGGAATATTATTTTTCTATAAGAAATGATCATCAGGATGGTTTCATAAAGGGCTGGAGAGACTCACATGAATTGATGCTGAGGGAGAAGAACCAGGAGGACATTGTACCCAGCAACAGAAAGATTATGTGATGATAAATTCTGATGGATGTGGCTCTTTTCAACAAATGAGATGTTTCAGGCCAATTTCAATAGACTTATAATGGAGAGAGCCATCTGCATCCAGAGAGAGGACTATGGGGACTGAATATGGATCACAAAATAGCATTTTCATCTTTTTTATTGTTGTAAGCTTGCTTTTTTTTCCTTTCTCATTTTTTTCCCTTTCTGATTTGATTGTTCTTGTGTAGCAAGGTATATATGGAAATATGTATAGAAGAATCACACATGGATTATTTTTAACATATATTGGATTATTTGCTGTCTAGGGGAGGGTGTAGGGGGAAAAGAGGAAAAACCTTGGAACATAAAGTTTTGCCAGGGTAAATGTTGAAAACTATCTTTGCATGTATTTTGAAAATAAAAAGCTATTACTTTAAAAAAATGTTTAAAGTTTTGAGTTCCAAATTCTATTTTTCCTTCTCTCCTAGAGATGGGAAGCAATTAGATATAGGTTATCCATAGGCAATTATGTAAAACAATTCCATGTTAGTCATGACTGAAATAAAAAATAAAAGCAAGGGAGTGAAAAATAGCACACTTCAGTTTTCAACCAGTGCCAGTTCTCTCTTTAGAATTAAATAATGTACTTCATGAGTCTGTTGGGATCATCTTGGATCATTTTATTGCTGAGAACAGCTAAGTTCTTCAACAAGCAATATTGTTATTACTGTACATAACATTCTCCTGGTTCTGTTGACTTCACCATGTATCAGTTCATGTAAGTCTTTCCAGGTTTCTGAGATCAGCCTGCTTTTTCATTTCTTATAGGATAATAATATTCCATTGTAATCACATTCAATAACTTGTCCATAATTGATAGATATTCCTTTGATTTCCAATTCTTAGCCATCATGAAAAGAATTGCTATAAAATTTTTATAGAAATAGATTTTTTTTTACTTGATGTCTTTAGGATTTAGAGCTAGCAGTGATGTTGCTAGATCAAAGGGTATGCACAGTTTTATAGTATTTTGAGCACAGTTTCAAATTGCTCTCCAGATGGTTGGAATCAGTTCACAACTCTACCAACAATATATCAAATTACAGGGTTTTCTCTACATTTCTCCAAAATTTACAGTTTTTCTTTTTTTTTTTTTTTTTTTGCATATTAAAGGAACATTCTTAAAGTCTTGGTGCTATGTACACCCATAAGAAGAAGAAAATACAACAACAAAATTGAATCTATAATAAACTTCAAGATAATACTTGCTTATCTCCATGTCTAGAACACATTTCTTTTTTTACTTTTCTAGTCAAAATCATTCCTTTCCTCCAAAACCCAGAGTGGTTCACTAAGTAAATAAGCATGAATTAAGTACTTAACTAGAACTATACTAAATTCTGGGAATACAAATATAATCAGAAAAAAGATAGTATCTGCCTTAAAGAGTTTATATTCTACTGAGGGAAGAAAAGATATAAAAGGAAGGTGAAAAGGGGACTGGGAAAAGATATTAGAACCGAGCCATTTAGTTAATTGGGAGTATAGTCTGAAGAGGAAGAAAGACATGATTGATCAGAGTGTTTTGCTTAAAAGGGAGGATCTGGGAAGATTTTTTTCTGATCTCCCATCTCCTCCCCTGTAATTGAAAGTATCTCTAAACTCCTCAATATTTTTAAATTTGCCCTTACCAAACTATTCATTCCTTTCCAAGTTATGCTTTGAAGTTTCTCTATTATGTCCCAGAAGCCTCCTCACCTTGGAATCTTACTCCAGCCATGGAATTCATTCTGTAAAGGGTACTGAAAATACTTTCCACACTTGGACTGACTCTCTCTCTCTCTCTCTCTCTCTCTCTCTCTCTCTCTCTCTCTCTCTCTCTTTCTCTGTGTGTGTGTGTGTTTGTGTGTCTCTTTCTCTCTTCTCTCTGTCTTTCTTTGTCCCTCTGTCCCTCTCTCTCTCTCTCTCTGTCTCTCTCTGTGTGTCTCTTTGTCTCTCTCTCTTTCTCTGTGTCTGTCTCTCTCTCTCTTTCATTTCTCTCCCCCCTCCCCCCAGATCATTTAAAAAGGGTATCCAGGCCAGCCACGCCTCTTGAATCCACTCCAGATTTCCTCTACCAATTTGTTCCTCTCTCCTCCTCCTTTTCAGCTTCTTTTTGTGTTTTCCTCACCATTACAATATAAGACCCTTGGGGTCAAAGACTATCTGTGGTTGTAGTGACAGGTCCATTGCATATGTTAATTCGGTTAATATCCATTCTTCATCCAATTTGCTTTGGAAAATGGCTAGACTGAGGTGTGTATTTTTAAGTGACTTTATATTTATTTTTTCTTTGAGTAGTGATTGTCACATTTATGGTAATTGTATTCCCAGAATACAGTAGGTATTTCAACAAATTCTTCTTAATTAACTCTTTATTTCATTGATGTATCCTGAGGCTTGCTACAATCAATCAACACAAATGTCATATGCAAATAAGAACATGTACAGAACTTCTCTGGAATAGAACATCCTTCTTCTAATTATAATTCATAGAACATCCTCCTGGACAGTGGCAAACATTTTAGGTGAACATATATCTTCCTGCTTTATTTCCTCTCTTGATATTTATATTCTGTTGACAGCTGAACCAAATTATTTCTGTAGTAATATCTGAAATGAAATCACGTATGGTCATAACTTATACCTATGAAGACAACATTTTAGGCTGTATTTTACTCTACTGAGTAAATGCATTTTGGTAATAGATACAACAGTCTCTTATTTTTTTTATACTTCTTAGTTAATTGAGTGACCCAGTAATGTGGTCTGCTGTGAAAAATAATTTGCAAAAGGCTCTCTGTTCCTGTGTTCTATTTTTATCAGAGATAATCTTCAATGCATGCATAGATCTTTCTCATAAAGATTTTATCAAGGTATAAAATAAGGTATATGGATTGCTATAATAATGGGATTTTGCTGGAAAGAACTTTAAAAGTCATAATGCTATAAGATTGTGTGATGATCCATTATGATAGACTTGGTTCTTCTCAACAATTCAGTCATCCAAGGCAATTCCAATAAATTTTGGATAGTAAACACATCCAGAGAGAGCTACTATGGAGACTGAATATGTATCAATGCACACTATTTTTATTTTTTTCTTCCTCAAGGTTTTTCCCTTTTGTTCTGATTTTTCTCTGCCCATCTGACTTATATAGAAATATATAAAAATAATGTATATGTATAACCTAAGATAAAATAAAATCATAATATTGTAAACCATTTATTTTACTGTAGAAAAATCGAAGCCTGAAGATATTGAGTGACCTACCTCTATCACACAGGTGATTCTGGCTTTAGAAGCAGTTTTATTGACTTCAAATATACTATTTTTTTCTCTACATAAAACTACTGATGTCTTTTCAGTTGTTCCCTTTCTGGTTTGTATTATTGTGATGTTTTCCCTCTGGGCAGCAGTTAACATCCTTTCTTTAAGATATATTGAATACTTTTAAAATTAGTTCCCAGTGTGGATTTCTACTTTCTGTGATCCTTAGTGAGAGAGAAATTCTAAAAAAAAAAACCCTTTAAAGCAAATCAACAGACATTCTGAAACTTGACCAATCCAAAGGATAGAAAAAGTGAATATATATATGGGAAAGGATGGGTCAGAAAAAGAAATGGAGAAACCAAACACTTGTAGATTATGCAGAAACTTCATTTTGCTAAATCATAATAGTGTGGTGGTATAGTAGAAAAAGTATAAGACTTGGAGTCATGATAGTTGGAGTTTAAATCCTGTTTCAGATACCTCTTAGTTATGTGACCATAGATCAAGGCATTTAACCTTTTTATTTCTCAATCTCCTCCTCTGTAAAACAGAGATAATAGCATCTACCTCCCATAGCTGTTAAAATGATTAAACAAATTAGCAAATTAAAAAATTTTGCAAATTTCAAAGCATCCTATAAATGATAGCTATTATTATTATTATTATTATTACTTTTCTTCTATGTAAAAGGGGGAATGATAATCACATATTACAGGGCTGTTGTGTGACTCAAATGAGATCATGTATGTACTTAAAGTACCATATGAAGTCAGCTGTTATTATCCAGTACAATGTAAACTGCTTGGAGTCAGACTTTTGTTTTTAATCTTGATATTCTCAAGGCTTGGGATCAATGGCTTATACAGAGTTGATATTTAATAAATGTTTGTTGAATTTATTTGAATTTTCTTTGTGGAGGATAACTAGAGCCAGAGGTGGTCCTATATATATGAATATAATTCAATCAGTTCAATGCATGTAATCATCTTTGCCTCCCAGCATAGAGTTCTCCATATTTTGGGGAGCTTTTGACTTTTCATTGAGGGAGTAAACAGATCAATCTATCTCTGTGTTCTTGAGTTATAATCAGGAGGTTGTTCTTATCCCTCTTCTTTTTTTGGCAGCAAACTGAGACATTGGCATGGAGCTTGGGTCCTCTAAGTTAGGCTGGATGTAGACAGGAGAGCTTTCCCATTTATACTATTTTGGGGTGCTATATGGCAAATATCACTACAGCATCCAGAAGAATAATTGATAACTAGAAGACAGATTGACTTCAATCACCCAAAAACCTTTGAAGTAAATTTAATAACTTGTAGAATGTGTCACATTCAGCTTTATCATCACTTCTTCATGCTGGAGAGAAGTTATTTTCCTCTATCAAACCTGGTAATCTTGCGGGTCTTAGATAAACATTTCAGTGGAGGAAAGGGTGAGGAGGTTATTGTAACAGCCAAAGGAGGTGTACTTTTCTCTCAATCTACCCATGTCACCCCAGTTGACCCATCATAACTTCACCATCACACTTCAACACTTCCCCATCAACATCCTGGCTCATCCATCCCTCCTTTTCTGGGCTACGTTCATAGAACATCCCTATCATTCTCTGGGGGCTTAAGCTTTGCATAATGTGAGAAAGATACTTCTCTTTCCACTCCAAATTCCTTTCCAATAGACCTAGTCCAGGAAAATGGTGAAGATCTGAGGTGGAAACAGGATTGATAATATAAAATAATAGCATCCAGAAAGGCCTAGAAACTCAAATGAAAGACATCCAAGCTAAAATAAACACAGTTTCTTGTCTTTTAAATCCTAGCTATTTGATACATTGCCAGAATGTAATAAGCTAAACACTCACCCTTGTTATTGCTGAAGTTAAGCTTTCTGTTTTTGAAAAGAAAAAAAATCACTTATAAAAAAATGAATTCTCTAACTGGGAGGACTTGATTCAGAAGAAGGTCAGGAGGAAGGCATAATAATAGAAGTAGCCACTGGGAGCTATGGATTGTGCCTTCACCAAAACTACAGACATGATTTCCTCAGTTATAGACAAGGAGTTGGAGTTTCTAGAGAGATGATATCCACTTAAATATGCAGGAACTGATCTATCAACTAAAAGGCTGGCTTTGGAGTCAAGATGTGGGTTTGAATTTTACCTCCTATACGTACTGTGAAATGCTTCAGATACTTATTATTAATCCTGGGCAAGTCTAAATGCCCCTAAATAATTATATGCAAAACAATTGAAATATCTGTATTGATGGAGGGACATTTCCTCATTGAGTGTTCCCTATATTAATGAAATCACAGGTCCAGACCAAAACCAGAACAATAAAAGAACATGGTGAGTTATTTTTTCTACTACCATTATTTTTTCTACTACTACCAAAGCCATAAATAGTCTAGAGCAATGGACTTTTCCTTCATGGTCCTATATAGTTAGCTACTGGGCTCAAAATACAGACAAGAAACTACACAGGATTACAAAAGCAGCTCAGGGTCAGTTAAAATAAAGATGTATTTTTTTCCCATCCAATTACATGGACCTCTTGACATCTATCCATGGATCCATCTTAAAGGAAATTATTTTGAAGAAGAGAAAATCTGAGCTTACTGACAATGCTTAAGTCATGCCATATGAATACTATAGATATCTAGAAATGCAATCTAGAGATTACTAATAGGTGAATCCTATGGCAATGAAGCAAACAGAAGTTATTCTTCTGAACATCAGCAACTCTGAAGTAACAAACAACTTTGGATCCATCACTGAGGCAAAGGTCAATCACCAGCACTGGATGATGGGACATCCATGGGAGTGACACAGAATGAGGCCCCCAAAGCTCACTGTGATTCAGCAGGACAGAGCATCATAGGCTGCTTGGTGGATGTCATGTTGTCTAGATAGCTGCCCAACACTGGTGGGGACATTTTATTTGTGTATTGTATCCATCCTTCTACAAATAACCCATCTCAAGATAGGGAGAATCTCTTTTTTTGTCATGGACTGTTTTGGAAGTCTGGCAAAGCATATGGACCCTTTCTTAGAACAAAATTTTTAAATAATTAAAGAAAATGCTAAATTTCACTTGGATGCTAGTGAAAATAAAGATGTGCTTTTTTCTTATCAAATTTCACAGAGTCAGTCAACAAACATTTATCATATCCCTACTATGTGCTAAACGGTGCTAAGTTCTAAAGATTAAAAAAAAAGGTAAAATTCAGTTCCTGATCTCAAGGAGCTCATACCTGAAATTTAATCACGGATCTCAGATTAAGAACACCTGTGTGAGATGTAAGAAAATGTCCATAAAACTCAAAGCCATAACTAAACTGTTATTGGTGCCAGTTCACAATGAAAAACTAAGCAAATTAATACCACCAATATTTGTAGAATCATCCTTTGGGGAAGCTTACAAACAGCTGCATCTTTGTATCCAGGTTTTTTCCCCTTTTCTATTCTGTAATTTCTGCTCCCAAACAATAATCCTGACTGGACCCCTAATGAGAAGTTATAGACTGGAGTAATGGTTACTTGGGACTCAGCACATTCTGAAATGTTTTCAAACTCTTCCAGGAAGCACCCAGTGTCTTCTCGAGAATGATGAGTTCTTTCTTTTATCCTCTCCAACTCTATTTCAGTTAACATCTCACAGAGCTTTGAACTTTCTTGCAGTGGGCACATGGCCCATTGCTCATACCTCTCTCCTGCTTGGTTCTCTGCCAGCAAGAGACAGTTCAGGGACAAATCCTTGAAAATATATGCTCTTACCTTATGTTACTGCTGTTTATTGAGGGTCATGGTCTGAGATCCCCTTTCTGTGAATCTCAAGTCTTTCCTTTAATCAAAACACTATTCATTGGACACATCTATAACTGCTCAGCTTTCAGTCCTAATTAAAGGGTGAGCTTACCTCCATGAAGGGTGATTGAGGAGAGTTAGAGAGCAATAGCTGGATTTGGACCCTGCATTTCCTAAATTTGGTTATCTTGTCTCCTTTTCTGAACAATGCCCTGAATATCACAACATAGCCTTTTAAAGAGAATCAAGTTTGACATTCATAAACTAATAAGCTTTCTCAGCCCAACCCCTTCCCTCAGACTCAAAGCAAACAAAAAAATTGAAAGCTAAAGCCATCATAAAAGTTAAACTAATGCTTTGAAAAAGAAAAGTAAAAAGGAGTAATCAGCCATTTTATATTTGGAGATTTCTCTGTATGAGAACTGTACCTAACATGATTATATGCATATTTTCCTATTAATAATTATAATACCTTGCATCTCTACAGTGCTTTAGACTTTTCTGGGTATACCACAAAGAAATGGCAACTTTTCAAAAGCAGATGTTCACACACTGATCTGTGTTCATATGGCTTGAGGGATGAGAATTAAATATCCTAAAGGGGGCAAAATCTATCTAGAAAATATTACTGCTGAAAAAGATGGCTATTAATTAGAATTTAATTTGGATTAATAAGTTCTTCTCTTAAAATTTAAATACCCTCTTGCAAGGTGAAGCATATTTTTTATTTTGTCCACATGAAAATTTACAATAGATGAGAAGAAAACAAAATTGTGTTCAGGGGAGGGTAACTAAGGAATCAGGAAAGTATCCAATGCAGTTTTAAAAGAAATCCATCAACAATGTTTAAAATGCTCTGCAGCTTAATTAAGATGCATCCCTTTATTTGGAAAACTTACTTGCCTTTTTTGGCAAAGATGAGGCATTTGTGCTTCGAATAATCAACAAGCTTTAATATTTGATACAGCCTCTACCACAAGATTGTAAGTTCCTTGAGGGTTGTGGTGAGCCACACTTTTCCAACACTCTTCATAACCTTCCAAATATTTCGTATCGTGCAACAATGGCTTCTGTGAGTGCATAAAGATGAGCACAGAAGTTGGGGGCGGGGGGAAATTTCCTTTCTCTGAGACTCCTGGCTTTGGAAGCAGGTACAAGGAGTGGAAATAACAGAAAAAAGAAGAAGAAAGAAAGAAAGAAAGAAAGAAAGAAAGAAAGAAAGAAAGAAAGAAAGAAAGAAAGAAAGAAAGAAAGAAAGAAAGAAAGAAAGAAAGAAAGAAAGAAAGAAAGAAAGAAAGAAAGAAAGAAAGAAAGAAAGAAAGAAAGAAAGAAAGAAAGAAAGAAAGAAAGAAAGAAAGAAAGAAAGAAAGAAAGAAAGAAAGAAAGAAAGAAGGAAAGAGAGAGAAAAAAGAACTAAAAAGAAGAAAAAGAAGAAGAAAGAGAAAAGGAGGAGGAGGATAGAAGATGCCCGGCACTAATTAAGGGCATTCCTTTTGTTGTTGTTTGGTCTTTTTTCAGTTATGTCCAACTCTTCATGATCCCATTTGAGGTTTTCTTGGCAGAAATATTGGAATGGTTTGCCATTTCCTTCTCTAGCTCATTTTATAGCTGAGGAAACTGAGGCAGAGAGAATTAAGTGACTTGCCCAAGATCATATACCTAGTAAATGTCTGAGGCTTGATTTGAACTCAAAAAGATAATTCTTCCTGACTCCAGGCTCAGGACTCTTTCCACTGCATCATTAGGATAATGAAAATCAGTGCATTGTGTTTCATAGAACTGATAGTGATAGAATTATAGTGTTCTCAGAGCCTCTTATCTTAAACAAAATTAGCAGCCAACAAACCATTGATGACTTTTCTTTTAAGAGAAAGAAAATGAAAGATAAACCACGCAATTAGGAAAATTTAGTCATCAAAGTTTTTGGAACAGACAAGTTAGAGTGGGAGTAATAGCTGAGAAACAGCAGAGGGGGAAACATTTAATAAAGTTACCAAAGTGTCAATCAGCCACTACATTCCTTATAAGCTTTGTGAAATCTTCATTAAACAAAAGAATATACTAATAGTATCATACAGTTGATTCATGTTCTTTTGTGATTTCCTCTTAACAAACATACAGCTATTGAGGGGGGAAGGGGTTGATAGCTAATGAATTGTTGAGTAACTACACTGTGTAAAGCACCTTCCACGAGGGATAATTCTCTCAAATTATTATTAGAGTTAGGAAGTAGTTGAATTTCCAAAATATTTTAAAGTCTTTTTAGTGGTTCTTTCCTATGGCTCCCTCAAATTACTCCATTTGGTAGGTATAGGAGACCCTATAGCACAGATAACCAGAATGATAAGTAATTTAAAAAAAACTCAAGAGAAGGATATTACTATTCTTAATAATGAACACGACAGTGACTGCGGGGTCTTACTGGAGCCTGATTTCTTATTTTGCACAATTCATCCAGTCACTTTCTTCAAATAATCACATTGTTGGAAATAATCTAAGAATATATCAAGTCCAAATTATACCTGAAAATGAATCATCTCTCGCTGTTGCTCAGCCTTCGCTGCTGAAGAGGACCAGTGACATCAGTGTTGGTCACAGTGGGGTCAGGATGCAATGTATTTAGTTGTGGCTGATCAATCCAATGTGAGTTCAGAAGATCTACTAAGTTTGGACACGAGTTAGAACATTTGGGGTGGATATACCCAGTTCATGTTTCTTTTGTGCTATTATAATTGTACTTTACTCATAGAGCACAGTGGGCTTTGATGTGAGCACGCCATGTTGGGCAGTCCTCTGCCAGTCTCCCAAGTCTCACTAACAATACTAAAGTCCTTCAGAGAAATCTTAAGAGTGTCCTTATATCACTTCTTCTAACCACCCTGTGAGAGCTTATTTTGTGCAAGGTCTCTTCAGTAGAGTTTGAATATTTGGCATTTCGGCTCAAGAAAGGACTTCAACGTCTGGTACCTTTTCTTGGCAGTTGAGCTTAAGATACTTACCAAGATAATTCAGACAGAAGAGGTTCAGTTTTCTGGGATACCTTGTCCAGGTTTTACTGGTATTTAATAGTAAAGTCAGCTCTGTAGACCTTCAGTTTGATGTGGAGTCTGATTTTCTTTCTGTCTTCCAAATGCTGAGCTAGATCTAGCAATGCATCTATATGGAATAGAGAGAGATAAGGTGAAGAACTTACAGGAATTTATGAATTCTTTTTCTGTATTTTATTTTCATTATTTCTGTATTTCCCCTATGACCTGCATATATATGTGCAGGCTCATATTTACTTGAGCCTTGGCTAGCTATAAACACATTTACTTAACCTGAGCTGATGATATTTATTGGTATTTGACATTTATCGATATTTTAGTCTATTAGCTTGACCACTATCTGCTAGATTAAGCCTGAAGGTCTGATTTTTTGTTTCCTAGAAATCAGGAGATTTGGGGGAAACTGAAACCTTCCATTCCAATCTCTCTGAATAGCAACAACCAGTTAGATGCCTCCCGCTCCCCTTCTCAACGCTCTCTCACTTGTGATGTAATCTCTTGTATAAAAGCTATGTATCTTTATTACTTCTTTAGACCTCCTACCATGAGCTTTCTCTTTTTTATCTCGTGATGGAACAGGCTCATCTTCTGGAGTTTTCAATAAACAACTTTTTTGCTTTTTACTGAATGATCTTTGAGTAGTCATTTTGCATAAGGGTCTTCTACATCCCTCACACATCTATCTAGACATAACGGAAAAACATTCTGCCAAGTTAAGTGAACTTATCCACAGAATTCAAATTTTCTCCATTTACTACAACCTGTGATTCCATGTGTTTGGATGGTGGATGGTTGCAATGCTGGCTGGTGAAGAACCTCTGTAGAATCTGTAGACCTTTGTAGAATCATTTTTCAACTTAACTAATAGATGATTTCCTAGACTTTTTTTTTTTTAACCAATTCCATTTTGACATCTTTCCAGTTGTTAGGGAGTGTTCTTGCTACATCTTCTCTCTGGAAGCAAGCAGATTAAATTTTAACCTGTTTCATTCTAATAGACAGTTATCAGCCCTCCCCACCACTCTTGCAAGCATTCTCTTCCATAGACTAATCATCACTTCTTCCTTTAATTGATCCTTATCTGGTATTGATCTCCAGGCACATGGCCATTTTTCTCTCCTCTAGACATTCATCAGCATATCCTAAAATATAACACCTAAAACTGATTATAATGCTACAGTTAATCAGTCAAAAAAGGGTTATCAAGAAATTTTTTTATATCCCAGTAGATGCTTTGCTAAGTTCTGAGGATACAAAGAAATGCGAATAGAGTCTCAGCTCTCAAAGAATTTCTTTTTTTTTTTTAATAACTTTTTATTGACAGAACCCATGCCAGGGTAATTTTTTACAGCATTATCCCTTACACTCACTTCTCTTCCAATTTTTCCCCTCCCTCCCTCCACCCCCTCCCCCAGATGGCAAGCAGTCCTTTACATGTTGAATAGGTTACAGTATATCCTAAATACAATATATGTGTGCAGAACCGAATAGTTTTCTTGTTGCACAGGGAGAATTGGATTCAGAAGGTATAAATAACCTTGGAAGAAAAACAAAAATGCAAGCAGTTTATATTCATTTCCCAGTGTTCTTTCTTTGGGTATAGCTGCTTCTGTCCATCCTTGATCAATTGAAACTGAATTAGCTCTCCATAGGAATAAATGGACTTTTCCTTAAAATAGTCAGGAGCATATATTTAAAACCATCAGTAAGCATCATATGCAATGGGGAAAAACTGGAACCTTTCCCAGTAAGATCTGGAGTGAAGCAAGGTTGCCCACTATCACCATTATTATTTAATATCGTATTAGAAACACTAGCCTCGGCAATAAGAGTCGAGAAAGAAATTAAAGGAATTAGAGTAGGCAATGAGGAAACCAAACTATCACTCTTTGCAGATGATATGATGGTATACCTAGAGAACCCCAGAGATTCTACTAAAAAGCTATTGGAAATAATTCATAATTTTAGCAAAGTAGCTGGCTACAAAATAAATCCCCATAAATCCTCAGCATTTTTATACATCACCAACAAAACCCAACAGCAAGAGATACAAAGAGAAATTCCATTCAGAATAACTGTTGATACCATAAAATATTTGGGAATCTATCTACCAAAGGAAAGTCAGGAATTATATGAGCAAAATTATAAAAAAGTCTCCACACAAATAAAGTCAGACTTAAATAATTGGAAAAACATTAAGTGCTCTTGGATAGGCCGAGCGAACATAATAAAGATGACAATACTCCCTAAACTAATCTATTTATTTAGTGCTATACCAATCAGACTTCCAAGAAAATATTTTATTGATCTAGAAAAAATAACAACAAAATTCATATGGAACAATAAAAAGTCGAGAATCTCAAGGGAATTAATGAAAAAAAAAATCAAATGAAGGTGGCCTAGCTGTACCTGATCTAAAATTATATTATAAAGCAGCAGTCACCAAAACCATTTGGTATTGGCTAAGAAATAGATTAGTGGATCAGTGGAAAAGGCTAGGTTCACAAGACAGAATAGTCAATTATAGCAATCTAGTGTTTGACAAACCCAAAGCCCCTAACTTCTGGGAAAAGAATTCATTATTTGATAAAAACTGCTGGGATAATTGGAAATTAGTATGGCAGAAATTAGGCATGGACCCACACTTAACACCATATACCAAGATAAGATCAAAATGGGTCTATGACCTAGGCATAAAGAACGAGATCATAAATAAATTAGAGGAACATAGAATAGTTTATCTCTCAGACTTGTGGAGGAGAAAGAAATTTGTGACCAAAGATGAACTAGAGACCATTACTGATCACAAAATAGAAAATTTCGATTACATCAAATTAAAAAGCCTTTGTACAAATAAAACTAATGCAAACAAGATTAGAAGGGAAGCAACAAACTGGGAAAACATTTTCACAGTTAAAGGTCCTGATAAAGGCCTCATTTCCAAAATATATAGAGAACTGACTCAAATTTATAAGAAATCAAGCCATTCTCCAATTGATAAATGGTCAAAGGATATGAACAGACAATTTTCAGAGGATGAAATTGAAACTATTACCACTCATATGAAAGAGTGTTCCAAATCATTATTGATCAGAGAAATGCAAATTAAGACAACTCTGAGATACCACTACACACCTGTCAGATTGGCTAAGATGACAGGAAAAAATAATGATGAATGTTGGAGGGGATGCGGGAAAACTGGGACACTATTGCATTGTTGGTGGAGTTGTGAACGAATCCAACCATTCTGGAGAGCAATCTGGAATTATGCCCAAAAAATTATCAAATTGTGCATACCCTTTGATCCAGCAGTGTTTCTATTGGGCTTATATCCCAAAGAAATACTAAAGAAGGGAAAGGGACCTGTATGTGCCAAAATGTTTGTAGCAGCCCTGTTTGTAGTGGCTAGAAACTGGAAAATGAATGGATGCCCATCAATTGGAGAATGGCTGGGTAAATTATGGTATATGAATGTTATGGAATATTATTGTTCTGTAAGAAATGACCAGCAGGATGAATACAGAGAGGACTGGCGAGACTTACATGAACTGATGCTAAGTGAAATGAGCAGAACCAGGAGATCATTATACACTTCGACAACGATATTGTATGAGGACATATTTTGATGGAAGGGGATTTCTTTGACAAAGAGATCTGAGTTTCAATTGATAAATGACGGACAAAAGCAGCTACACCCAAAGAAAGAACACTGGGAAACGAATGTAAACTATCTGCATTTTTGTTTTTCTTCCCGGGTTATTTATACCTTCTGAATCCAATTCTCCTATGCAACAAGAGAACTGTTCGGTTCTGCAAACATATATTGTATCTAGGATATACTGCAACATATCCAACATATAAAGGACTGCTTGCCATCTAGGGGAGGGGGTGGAGGGAGGGAGGGAAAAAAAAATTGGAACAGAAACTAGTGTCAATATAAAGTAATTATTAAATAAAAATTAAAAAAAAAAAGAAACTGAATTAGCTCTCTTTATCAAAGAGATCCACTTCCATCAGAATACATCCTCAAACAGTATTGTTGTTGAGGTATATAATAATCTACTGGTTCTGCTCATTTCACTCAGCATCAGTTCATGTAAGTCTCGCCAGTTCTCTCTGTATTCATCTTGCTGGTCATTCCTTACAGAACAATAATATTTCATAACATTCATATACCACAATTTACCCAGCCATTCGCCAATTGATGGACATCCTTTCATTTTCCAACTTCTAGCCACTACAAACAGGGCTGCCACAAACATTTTGGCACTTACAGGTCCTTTTCCCTTCTTTAGTATTTCTTTGGGGTATAAGCCCAGTGGAAACACTGCTGGCTCAAAGGGTATGCAAAGTTTGATAACTTTTTGAGCATAGTTCCAAATTGCTCTCCAGAATGGCTAGATGTGTTCACAATTCCACCAACAATGTATCAGTGTCCCTGTTTTCCCACATCTCCTCCAACATTCCACATTATCTTTCCCTGTCACTCTAGCCAATCTGACAGGTTTGTAGTGGTATCTCAGAGTTGTCTTAATTTGCATTTCTTTGATTAATAATGATTTGGAGCATATTTTCATATGTCTATAAATAGTTTCAATTTCTTCATCTGAGAATTGTCTATTCATATCCTTTGACCATTTATCAATTGGAGAATGGTTTAATTTCTTATAAATTAGAGCCAATTCTCTATATATTTTGGAAATGAGGCCTTAATCAGAACCTTTGACTGTAAAAATGTTTTCCCAGTTTATTGTTTCCCTTCTAATCTTGTTTGCATTTGTTTTGTTTGTACAAAAGCTTTTCAATTTGATATAATCAAAATTTTCTATTTTGTGGTCAATAGTGATCTCTAGTTCTTCTTTGGTCATAAATTCCTTCCTCTTCCACAGGTCTGAGAGGTAAACTATCCTATGCTCTTCCAATTTATTTATAATTTCATTCTTTATGCCTAGGTCATGAACCCATTTTGACCTTATCTTGGTGTTCGGTGTTAAGTGTGGGTCAATGCCTAGTTTCTGCCATACTAATTTCCAATTTTCCCAGCAATTTTTGTCAAATAATGCATTCTTATCCCAAAAACTGGGGAAAGAATTTCTAAAGGAAATAGTATGATATAGAGTGTCTTGCTAGACGATATACATAGAATAGTTAGATCATTTCAAGGAGAAGGCAGTGGCAACTGGGAAAACCAGGAAATGCCTTACTTTAAACTTATACTCATATTGGCAGGTCAGGCCACCAAAGGGTCACTATTTTTCCCCTCAGAGTTCAGTGGATAACTCTAAGTGGCCAGAGTTTTTAGTACTGTTACTTCTGAGTCCCCACTCTTTTGGTTGCTTATTAGGTAAAGGATTTTTTAAAATTTTTAAATTTTAAAAAATCCTTTTAAAAGGATATTTACTAAACAGAGATAGCAAAGATGATTATTGCAAAATATTTACCTAAATGTAGGAACACAACTTGTACACACAAAATTCCTGGGAAAGATGGGCCCAAACTTAGAGAGCATATATGGCCAAAGGATAAATTCACAGCTATTAGTTACTGGAGTGTTTTTCCTTAATGAAATTTTCATCAAGTTCTCCTTAAGTGCAATTCTCTTATTGGTTTGAAGGACAGGTTCCTTTTCTAGAGGCCTGAAGTTGCCTTTCTCTGGTGTAACCAGCTGTATGTAATTTGTTTTGTGTTTCTTTTTGCTCTTGATGCAGATGCTTCCATGAACCACTGTTTTTCCAGGGATATTGCTACTAGCTTTGGTAGATACTGCTGCTATATTAAATGGTGACTCCAAAACTTCCAGTCTTTCCGAATTCTCAGTTGCTAATTGGACAATGGGTTTGGAGAAGAAAGAGAGAAAGGAAAGAAAAGAGAGAAGAGTGAAGAGGATAGAAGAGGGAGAAAG
The DNA here is from genome assembly GCF_016432865.1 of Antechinus flavipes. Classification (NCBI taxonomy): domain Eukaryota; kingdom Metazoa; phylum Chordata; class Mammalia; order Dasyuromorphia; family Dasyuridae; genus Antechinus; species Antechinus flavipes. The sequence goes on along the minus strand of NC_067402.1, from coordinate 53,867,868 downwards.
AAGAAAGAGATGAAAAAAGAAAGTGGGAAAGAGGAGAGAAGTCTTTTCCCAAGATAATTGTTATTATCCTCACCACCTGATTTTCCTACCACTTACCACTTGATCTACTGTTGGAATTTGTGATTTCAAACTGGCTTGTTTTGTCAAATAATCATCCTATGGGAAATGATTAGCTTTGACTAGTCAAAAAATATTTCTTGCGTTGTTTCATCTCTTTCATACAAAGACCTAAAGCCCATCTCATACTTTCAAATTGATTAAGAATGTATTCCAATTTAGTTTACTTTTGATAGATTGATTCAATCACAATGTCTGAACTTCTATGATTATATTAACCATAATTTGATCAAAACACAGTAAAATATGACTATCAATTTCCTTGTCCTTAATGTTATGTATAATATAATCCAATATGAAAAATAGCTTTTTAATTGCCACACTATACTATTGATTCATATTGAGCTTGAAGTCCCAGACCTTTTTTCAGATGAGTCATCTGAATTTCCCTTAAAATTCCCTGAATTTTGAGACTCAAAGGTACACATACTAGATTTCAGCACTTTTGTTCAAAATATGATGATGTAATATTCAGAAATATAACTGAAACATAATTTCAAATCTTTCTTAGCTTTGTGTTATCTTCAAATTTGAAAAGCATGGCATCTATTTCTTTATCTAATTCACTGATAAAAACATAACAGAGTTCAGGGGCAAGTGCAGAGGCACTCCACCAGAGATCCTTTTCCAAGGTAATTCCAAGCCAATAAAGACAATATGTTGAATCTGACCACTCAAATAGTTTTAATCCACCTAATATCCATCCTCTCCACAAAAATAGAATAAGGGATTTCAACTAAAACCATTGTTTTGCTAAAACCCAGGTAAATAATACTTATAGCACTCCACTGATCTACTTGGATAATCTGTTTAAAAAGGAAAATGGCTGCCTGGCTTGATTTGTTCTTGATAAAGATATGTGGAATTTTTGTGATTATTGATTCCTTTTTAAACATTATTCATCATTCTTTTAATAATACATTCAAGGATGTTGGCAATAATTGGAACCAAGCTCACTGGGCTATAATTCAGAGTCCATTTTCCTCTCTTCTTTGAAAAGAGTATTTACTATTTTGCAAATAGTATTTTCTTTGGGTGTACAGAATAGTATTTACCTTTTTGAAAATCTTATAATAATTTTTTCCCCTATTTTATACTGCTTTTTAACAATTGCCATTGATGGTTTAGCAATGACATCTACAAATTGTGTCAGTATTTCAGGATATGGTTTATCTGATGACTTGAATTCAAGATCAAGAAGCTAGATCTGCCTCCATTATCTATCTGCTTGGTCTACATCTCAATTCCATATTGGCTATTTTTGTTGTATCCATTGTAGTCCAAAGATCAAGCCATTATTCTTGGCAGAGAAAATTGTACCAAAGTAAGACTTGAATAGAATCATAGATCATAGATTTAAAATTGGAAGCAATCTCAAAGCTCATCTAGTTCATCCTTTTTCTTTTCTTTTTTAATCAATGAGGAAATGGAAATCTAGGAGGTTAAATGACTTCCAACATTACATTGGGATCAAGTAGCAAAGCCAATATCTGAACTCAGTTTTTTGTCATTAGCATGTTTTTTGCTTTGTTTCCCATGACACTATTAGCATGGGACTTTACTACAGTTTTACATTCATCCCTCATTTTCTTCCATGGTTTGCAATTTCTGTATATAGCTTTTTGAAATCTAAAGTGATCACTGAGTTTGCTCTGCATTTACATTTTATTTTTTTTCTTATCATGGGCAGCTAAATGGTGCAATGGAGAGAGTGTCAGGCCCGGAATTATGAAGACTCATCTTCAAGAGCCTGTGACACTAGCAGTTTGAAATTGGGCAAGTCATCTAACCCTGTTCAACTCAGTCTCTTCATCTATAGAATCAGCTGGAGAAGAAAATGAAAAATGGAAAACCATTGCAGCATCTTTGCCAGGAAAATCCCAAATGGGGTAATACAGAGTCAGACATCACTGAAATGACTAAATGACAATAACATATACATACATTTGTTTCTGAAGACCAGGTTTGATACATGCCATATCCAAACCCATATAATAATAAAATTCTACTTCCTTTAACTCTTTACAATGGATTTAACAAAAATCATTAGAATAGATGTGTATTTATCCAGTGGGAAGAGAGCACAATGTAATGAAAATAGCCACATGACTGGGTATCAGAATGTTTCTGTTCTCATCCTTGCTCTGTTATTAGCCAATTATATAACACTGATTAATTCAATTTACCTCTTCAGATTGCAGTTTTTTTATCTGTAAAATGAGCAGACTATATCAAATATCTAATATCTTTTTCCAACTCTTAAGCTCTATGCTTCTGTTTATGATAACCAGACATAAAAGAGAATTTGTAGAAAAGAGTATATCAAAATAAGGACACTAGCTATAAAGATAAAAATCCATTCTGAAAATTCATGCATTTATGATAGAAGCTAAACTGAATCAAAAGAAAGCAGAAAACCTTCAAAATGAAAAAATACAATTCAGCATATTTTTGTAAAGTAATTTAAAATAATTGCTATGTTCTATGCAAACAGGAGTGAGTAGGATTGTTGCAGGGGGAGGAAATGGCCATTTACAGTCATCTTTGCCTAGCAGATCCACCTGCACAAAAATATCCCTGATATTAATGGGAATTTTGCTCTTTTGCCCACATAGTCAAGGCAGCCAACCAAGACACTAAAAGAAAGAAAGAAAGAAAGAAAGAAAGAAAGAAAGAAAGAAAGAAAGAAAGAAAGAAAGAAAGAAAGAAAGAAAGAAAGAAAGAAAAGAAAAAGAAAAGATTCTGATATAAAAGGACCTTTCTTCTGGCAATACCCAGGACTCAGTTAAACTCCTTCTGATTGAAGATAAACAACTGTACTTTATTGTTGTACCCTGGTTTGATTTTACTGCCTGCATGAAGGCGTCTAGAAGAGAATGGAAAATTGCACGGCTTGCTTAAAAGACCAAAGCTGTTTTCCTTGAATAGGAAATAATATAGTGTTCCAGGCAACACATTTAATTCACCAGGATTCAGCATGTGACTGACAGACATCTTAAGTAAAGGCAAAAAGGGTGAAAGAATTACATTATGATAAGTATGTTGAAATATCCCAGTCAATTGCTTAGGAATGTAGAACCCAAAGTTGAATCCAAGACAAAAAATTAGTAGAACCTAGGCAAGGTTTGAAGTATGAGTTCCCCTCCATTTGAAAATTTTTCCTTCTGTGTGAGACTGTTTATTCAAGGATTTGAGCCTTCAGTGCAATATCTATGACTTCTTGTTGTTGCTCAGTTATTTCAGTTATGTCCAACTTTTCATGACTCCATTTGAGGTCTCAACAAAGATACAGGATGGCCTTCTCTAGCTCCTTTTAAGATGAGGAAACTGAATCCAACATAATTAACTTATTTGCCTAGAGTCACATAGTTAGTGTCTCAGGTTGGATTTGAACTCAGGTTTTCTTGACTGCAGGCCTGGTGGTTTATACACTGGGCCATAAAATCCTACTAATAGTAATTGACATTGAGATAGAACCAGGCCTTATGATAAGTATTGAATATATAAATAAGAAAAAGAAACACAATTCCTGCCCTCAAGGAGCTTACGGTCTAGTAGTAAAAAACAACACAGAAAAGAAAACTGAAAAGGGGATGATTAATTCCAAAGAGTTCATTTAGTTTCTGAGCCCTCTTTAGAAAGGTTTTTGTAGTTTTCTTCTGTATCCTCCAGCTTTCCAATCACAGATGCAAGGCTTCTGATAAGATGTAAGTACCAAAGCTGAAACAATCTCTGTGATGATGAATATATGTATAATCAAGCAAACAAAATAACACAGTGGCCATGTTCAAAAATTTGTCTTTTTCCACACCTTTTGACACTTCAGGAGGTGGGTAATCCTTCAGCCTCTTCAAAGATTGGCTGGTCACTGCATTGATCAGAGATAAGCCTTTCCAATTGTTTTCTGATTGTAATAATATATGCAATCCTTGTATAAACTATTTTCCTGATTCTGTTCATTTAATTTTGTTCATACTACCCAGGATTTTCTGAAATGATCTCTTTCATCATTTCTTTCAGTGATTATTCTCTTACATCCATATGCTATCATTTGCTCAGCCACCCCCCAAAATAAGAAGCAATCTAAGACACCCTTTTAGGTTTTAGCTCTTTGCTCCCCTCTCCCCCCCAATAAATCTTCCCTTGGAAGATTGTTTTTGTTTGTGACTATTCCCTCCTTGGTATCATCCTCTCTCTTAACCTACCTTATCTTATCTTGCTTGTTTCTCATTGAGTTTTACGTTCAGATGGTGAAGTTAATGCAATATAGGTAAAGTAGACTTAATGTGTAACTTTTGTGTACTTTGGTATTCTTTTTGCTTAGATATTGTTCAATAACTATATGTAATTTCTCATTGGAAGCTATCTAAAACCTTTTTCTCCATCAAAAGATTTCATGGTGAGAAATTGCTATTTATTTTCTCTCTCTTTCTAGCTCTCTAAAATTTATAGATTATAATTATATACATTTGTAAACTCACTTTTGGACAACTACTTTGGACAACACTTGATAGAAAATTTATACATTTTATATTCTTCCTTTCTGTCTCCCTGTTGCTCTCTCTGTGTGTCTCTGTGTCTCTGTGTCTGTGTCTGTCTGTCTGTCTCTCTCTCTCTCTCCCCACATTGGTCTCTCTTTCTCACCCCTCCTTCCTTCCTCCAGTTAAGACCTGTAGATTTTTGTGTTTTGAGTCAGTGGAAGACCTTGATACAAGGTAAAAAGACAACAGTTTCTGTAGGAAGGCAACATAGTCACTTTGTATGTCATTGCTTTGGGACTAAGTCAGAGTCACTCCAGAGTTAGAGCTCTGCCTTCTCCTAACTCCTGTCTATCACTATCATACTTTATCTCTGCTTTCCATTGACATTTAGCAAAGTACTTCCCACCTGCAAATGTCTGCTAGAGACAACCATCTTCTCTAGTGCCTTCATAAAACTACTATCCTATTTACCAAAGATTCATTTAAAAGGTAATCAACAATTCATACAATAAGTGGTATTACTTCCCTAATTTTAGTTTTTCACTATTATTCTTCAGCTCTGATTTATCTTTCATCCAGTCAGTCAATCAATATTGATTAAATACTATTGTGTCACAACTGGATTAATTAAATACTGGTGGAAAAAAAAGATGCATAAGATCTGATTCCTGTCCTCAAAGAGCTTATGATATAATAGGAGTTGTGCAAACACTTAATAGCACAGTCCCAGACAGTGATCTCAAACTCATATAGAAATTGGTGATATATTTCTTTAGAAAATCACAAATTAGCATTATTTATATTGTATTTTTAATGATTTTATTCAAGATTTCCCAATCACATTTTAATCTATTTCAGGCTGCAAGCTGTTGGGTTCAGAGTTCAATATCTCTGGTCTAAGATAGCTGCCACATGACTAATACAAGCAAACAAAAATATAAAGCAGTTCTGAGAAGAGAAAAGTCATTATTGATCATGCTGATCAAGAGACATTTTTTAAGGGAGGTGATGTTAGAGTCAAGTGTTGGAAGGCAGACTATATCTCAATTAGTGGAGATCACAGGGGAAATCATTTCAGGCAGACATTCTGACATGGACAAAGGTTCAAAGGCTGAAAAGCAAAAATAATGTTTGGGGAATCATAAGAACATTAAAGTACAAGGGTACATAGAGAAGAGGAGGAAGAGATCAAACTGGGAAGCGTGGTTGTGATGAATGTGAAAGGTCTTCAAAACAAAGCTAAAAAAGTTGAATTTTATTCTGTAGGCAGTGGTTTAGTCACTGGAAGTTTTTGAGTAGGGATGATGGGGAAATGAGTCATGACATGACCAAAGCATTGATTTAACAAAATTCATCTGTTGGCCCTGGATAAGGATGGATTTGAATCCCAATTAGTGATTAACGGTTATGTAGTGCGTAAAAGTTTGGAAAGTGCTTTGTATGCATTATCTCATTTCAAATCATAAGAGATCTGTGAAATAAATAGTCTGAATATTATTTGGCTCCATTTTCTAGGTGAAAAAATCGAGGAAGAGCAGGGTAATTGACTGGATTAGAGTCATGCAACTATAAGAATCTGCAGTGAAATTTAGAAAAAGATTATCTTAACCTCAAGCCTAACGCACCATTTATGTATCCATTTTGTCATTTGCTTCTGAGAAGAGAAGGAGATTAGAGGTAGATTATTGATATACAACTGTAAGGTTAGTTAATAAAATCTTAAACATGGACAATTACAGTGGGTTTGAATGCAAAGGAAGGGATGAATGGGAATGAAGTAGTGAATTTATATATAGTATTGGTCTATCTCTCCAGATTTTAAATTGATATGCAAAGATTTATTTAATTATCTGTATCTTTACAACCTATATTAATTATATGTTTATTAGGCAGAATAATAATATTGTGAGGAAATATAGTATGACTCAGTGTTGGATAGTCCAACATCACCTCTGACCAGAAGAAAGCAAGAAATAAAGACATGTGAAGTTCTTTTTTTTTTAATAAAGTTTTTTTAGTTTCAAAACACACGAACAGATAGTTTTTAACATTCACCCTTGCAAAGCCTTGTGTTCCAAATTTTTTTGTCCTTCTCTTCCTCTCATCCCCTCCCCTAGACAGAACGTAATCCAATATATGTTAAATATATACAATTCTTCTATACATATTTCCACAATTATCATTGCTGTTGAAAAGAGCCATATTCATTAAAATTGATCATCATATAATCTTTTTGTTGCTTACATGCAAAGTTCTACTAGACTGAGGATCATTTTCCATGGATACCTGGAAAAATTGGGTTATGCCATATTATTAGTAGCCCTAGACACACTTACACTCCAGTCCCAAGACCATGGGTTCTGGAGTCAGAAAATCTGCATTTAAGTGCAGCCTTCAATGTCTACTGGAGTCATAATTTAATCAAATCCCATCACTAACGTAAGTCTCAATTTCCTCATTTGTAAAATGTGGATGTTAGAATAGATAGGTCATTAAGCACTTATTATGTACTTGGTATTACAAATCTAAGATAGAAAGATGATCCCTGGCCCCAGTCTTAAAGATGTTTTAAGCTATTGAAGACTTTTGGGCTATCCTGTATTCTAATGATAAAGAAAACAAACATATGAGAAATTAGGAGATATTCAGCCAAGAGCTTAGGCCCCAACAAAGGAAGTCAAAAGGTTACTTAGCAAATTTGGGGAGCCAGGGGAGGAGAGACTCAAGGTTCTGGTGATAAGGAGATGAAAATGACTGCAGGACATGGCGAGATGCAGACCCTAATGTATCTCAGAGGGCTGAAAGCCCTGGCAAAAGGAAGCCAAAATGCACTCAACTAGTTGGTCTTGGAAAGGTTTCTTCCAGCACTAATTCTATGTTCTAGACATGCTTCATATACCCGAATTATGCTTTCCCCCCTACATCTACACTAAATGTACAATAAACAAATTACCTGAAATTTATTTACTCTAATATATAAAGGATTACAAATTACAGTGCTACCATTCTCCAGAAATAGCTGCATTAGAACAGACTTGAAAGCAATATACATTAAAAGAGAAAAAAAGCCAAATTTGGGATTTGGGGGGTAACGGATAACGTTTTGTATTTGTTTTCAAAGGTCTCTGTGGCCCTTTGGTCCACTCTACTCTAAGGATGGCCCTGGCCCAGGGAAAGTATCTTGAGACTAGTAATCACAAGGTTTTAAGAACATTCTTATCTCAGAGTAAGACAGGATGGCGCCTTTCTGCAATTCATGTCAGAGAAGACACCCACTTACAATATCAGAGGACAAATTAGACTCATGTATTTAAATTTAGCTCCAATGTGACCAGATGCCTGTTTAGTAAAGGCAAAATATTGTTATTAATTGGCCAGCAAAAATGTGCCTTGAAATTAGAAATTAAGTATCTTGGAAAACAAGAACATTAGACTTTGAACTTGAAAGGACTTTAAAGATTATCTAATTTGTATCTCATTTTACAGATGTAGAAACTGAGTTTAGTGATGTTGATTGATTTGGCTTAGAGACAGTCAATGGTAAAGCAGGGATTCAAATCCAGGTGCAGGAGACTTTTTAATATACCAGATAGCCTCCAGAAGTTAGACCAGAATGACAAAGTTTTCATTTTAAGCTAAAAATACTGTCATCCTGTTGACTTTTGATTCGGCTCTCCTTTCTTGGGACCAAACTTCTGACAAAGAATCTATAGATGTTTTTAAAGGTCATGATTCTGTTCTAATCGCTACCTTATAAAGGCTATGAGGCATGCAAGAACAGAGGTCAGTGTCTCAAGGTCATTAAAAACTGAGAAAGAAAAATTTGAAATTCCACTGACAGGATTTTTAAAAGGTTCCCCATATCACTTGGAATTTGAACTTAGGTAGTCTTTTACAATAGACACATTTTGATGGCCTTAGCTTCAAACGTACAATATTCTTTTATTTATCCAAACTTCTAAAAAAAAAAAAGTTGTTTAAATCCAAATGTCCCTAAAGTCCTTGCCAACTAACTATAAGTTCTTTGTTTTTGATGTTAAAGAGTAAGTGATAGGTCAATAAGTCAATTAACACCTATTAATAAGTCTATAAGCCAAAAATGAGCGGTGGTAAATGTATATGAAAGTTTGGGATAAATGATATAGGGATCTATTTTTAATACTTGTTTAGATTTGGGATGTTATAAGTGAAATGCTTTCTATTCAAACGTGGCTTTACAACTTACAAATTATATAACAGTAGGTAAGTTTTTTTTTTTTTTTTTTTTTTTTTTACCTTTTCTGGATCTTAGTTTCCCCATCTGTTAAAGACATTGTTCAATTGAACAAGTACTTATTATCTATGTATTTATTATGATAAAACTGCTCTTCAATATAAATAGCATTTTATTTTTGCCAAGTACATTTAAAGACAATTTTCAACAATCATCTTTTTATGATTTTGAGTTACAAATTTTTCTCCTCCCTTCCTGCCCTCTCACCTTCCTGAGACAATAAGCAATCTGATGTAGGTTATTCATACACAATCACGTAAAACATTTCCACGTTAGTCATGTCATGAAAGAAGAAATAGAAGAAAGGGGAAAAAACCAGGAGAAAAAAAAACAACAAAAGAAAGTAAAAATCTGCATTCAGATTCCATCAGTCCTTTCTTTGAATATGGATAGCTTTTGATGAAATTGCTTTTAAACTGACCATCATTGATGAACTTAAACAAGCACTGTTTTTTCAGTCCTTAGATGGTCAGCTATATATTCAGGGAACCCTAAATTCAAATCCTTTCTAATTATGTGATCATGGGCAACTTTTCAATATCAAGTAATTAAGACCATGAATCATAGGGGTTATGGATAAACATTAATGGACAGAGTTTTGATATACCTACACTAATGAAATCATAGGTTTGGATTGGGTTTAATTGGATTAGGAGAAGTCACCTGCATATATATATATATATTTACATGAAATGGAATAAGTGTATGTAGAAAATTCATGTGAAAAAGACCTGAGAATTTTATCAGGCTGAAAGTCAAATGAGCCAGGAATGTGATGTGGTAGCTGACAATGTTAATGTAATCTCAAACTTTACTAGGAGAATCAGTGTCCAGAGCAGTCAGACTTCATTTAGAATATTGTGTACCTTTCTGAGTCCTACACTGTCAGAAGAGATTTGACAAGTTGGTGATTTTCTCTCAATATGATTGTGGATAATGTTATGCTGATTGCATCAAGCTCAGAATACCACAAGGATTCCTAAAAAAGGACCACAAGCACTCAAAAGGATTCAGCGTAGCAATCCACACAGACAAAAACAAGCAAAAAAGAGCAAATGGATGAATTTGTAGGGATTGATTTGACAATCTAAGTTGACCATCTAAGGACTAAAAATCCCTATGTAGGGTTGTTTGGGCATTGGTTGGCTTAGATTTGCCCCTTCAATTCATAGGACATCTTTGATTTCATGAAATTGAAAAAAAAAATGAAATGATGGCCTGAAGTTTGGAAGGCTTATTTCTCTGAGTTCAACATTTTTTCTCCTTTATATGGGCAATATAGACACATTTTATTATAGACAGTACTTACACTCCAAAAGCCTGGAAGCATTTCTCTATAGAGCATATTTTACTTTACAATTTCTTTAAATAGGTGCTATTATATAAAGGCAGCTAGGCAACACATAGTGCACAGAGCACTGGATTTAGAGTCAGGAAGACATCTTCCTGAGTTCAAATCACAGTAGCAATGTGACCCTGGGTATGTCATTTAACCCTCTTTGCCTCAGTTTCCTTATCTGTAAAAATGAGCTGGAGAAGAAAATGGCAAACCACTCCAGTATCTCTGGTTAACAAGAAAATTCTAAATGATATCACAAAGGGTCAGATATAACTGAAGATGACTGAACAGTAACAACAGTAAGTTGAAGAAAAATTGGACCAGAATGGCTAGAGGATTTGAAAGTGGGTTCTACTAGGATAGACTAAAGAACCTGGCAATGGTTATCTTGGAAAACAATACTCTTTATAAGGGGAAGCATGTACTAAAACAGGGAACAAAAATAAAGAAAGAACTATAAGCCATGAGATGAGGATACTACATGATCTCCTGAGGCCTTGGGACTCTCATGAAGTAGCAACCGATTTAATAATTGTCACACCTTAGTCTGACATTGCAGTCCATACTTGTAATCCTTGTTAGTGGGAAAGCTGGGAAAGGTAGATCACTGGAGCTTATTTTTACTTAACTTAGGTCTTCCTAACTCCAGACCCAGAACTCTATCCACTGAGCCACCATCTTAGGGATACAGGGAAATTAAGTCTTAATAACAAACAAAAACTTGTCTTTAGATTTGATACATCAAATCTAAACTGTCACCCAAATTTCCCCATCTTTTTCTCCAGGAGAGACTTTGTCACCTTAGCAAGCAGTGAACTCTTCTTCCTTCAAGGTCCTTTATTTATACTCTTTGTAAATTATTTGTTATTGTCTAACTTTATGCTTTTTGTACAAACTCCTTACAAGATTAATGTTACATCAAGAAAATAATTACCAGTATTCAGTATGATCAAAAACTATTTAATTTTATTGATTAACATGAAGCTATAAGAGATATCCCCCAGACTCCAAGTCTGATTTGGACAGTAAGACAAAATTTTCTGTAACCTTAAGGAAACAGAATGAAAGGATGGGAGACCCAGAATCAAATGGTGGGCAGTGCAATTCAAGGAGGAAAGATCATAAAAAGGTGGGATATTAATAAATCTATGGAGCTATTCTCAAAATTAATGGGTACACTCAAAGGCAGAGACTTAACAAGCTACTCTAAAATAGAGGAAAAATATTAACAGTTGATGAATTATTGAATATTATATAAGCAAGTAGCATAAACCTATTCTTTTTAGAACAACAAGGTTTTCCTTAGTTTTCTTCAGGTTAGTGGGAACTAGTTTACCCATAGGCCTTTGCAGTCACAAGCAGGATTCCACATTTAAAAATCTTGGGATCTCCTGCAGCACTTAGTGGGAATGCCTTGTGACACAGTTAACACTAAATAGATACACGTTTAAAGGAGTTATAGATAAACAAGGACAAAAGGATGGGAACTGAAGTGCACTCTGAAGGGAACTCCCACACCAATGAGATCACTGAAGCATAATTGAGTTGAATGTTAACATCAGACACATTCTTCCAGTTTGAAAAAAACATAGATTTAGACCTAATCCTAGGCTATTGGACTCACTAAATTTTTCATGCAGGATTTAAACAAACTGTCTCTAAGGGATTGCATGGGGTAGGATAACATTCAGCTGAGCCACCGTTACTGGCATTTTGCAACTTCTAGATCAATAACATCTATAATAATTGGATTTTTGAGACCTTGTTGTCCATGTCCCTGTTATTATCATTGTCATTATCACTATTATCTATCCACCTCTCTGCATTTGGTTGAGAGAGAATCACAGAAATCTTTTATTTCAGAGTTGGAAAACATCTTAGATATGATTAATTAAGCTTCTGTATTTTATCATAAAAGGAAACAGACTTTAAGAGATAATAAAGGACTTCTTTGAAGAAGGATGGGTAAGGCAGCAGGAATCAGAAGAATTCTGCCAAAGGCAATGGCAGCCTAGCTTTCTGATATCCCTGAGGTCCCATTGGGACCTGAGTTTTAAGCTAGAGGTGGCTGTGAAAGTGAGCTCTAATTGTTTCTCCTAGTCTTTCCTATCTTTGAATGATCATGAGCACATCACACTCCAGCTAACTCAATATGGGAGAAAAAAATCCTAGAAAATGCTGAAAGAAAAAACAAAGAGGAATGGATGATTTCCAGCTCTAAAATCTAGGAACCTGAGGAAAGGTTGCTTTATTAAGGCTTTGGCAATGCTTCTGAAGAAGATCTCTATGGAGAATGGGGGTTGAGGAAAAGGAGGGAAGGAGAGAGGGAGAGAAGAGGAGACATGGGTACTTGAATTTGACCTTCAAAAATCAAAAGTCTCGAATCCCCTGGATTAGTCATCCCCTTAGGCAGGCCAAGGGAGGGTGCAGAGTGATTTGCTGGCTTACTTTCTAGGCTGGCTTGTGCCCACAACAGCTTAATTACAAGCAGAGCTGCAGAGCTAGGGATCTGTCACCATAAAACAATAACACATCGGGGAGCCTGTTAGAAGGCAAGGGGACTTATCTGTGGGAGGGAAGACCAGTCTCCTGGCACGCCTGCCTGGACCCCCCTCAATCTCTCTACTGCTCTTCCTGTCTGGGGATCTTTTCAGCTGAGTCCCAGGAAAGGACTAGCAAACAGTGTCAGTGTGATGACTGAGGGGACATAAACCAGATCCTGGTTTGCTCAGTTAAGTACATTTGGAGGAGAAATATTTATGTTTTTACATTTTAAATAGGCCCCTGGGGGGGGGGGACATGTACTAAAACAGGGAACAAAAATAAAGAAAGAACTATAAGCCATGAGGTGAGGATACTACATGATCTCCTGAGGCCTTGGGACTCTCATGAAGTAGCAACCGATTTAATAATTGTCACACCTTAGTCTGACATTGCAGTCCATACTTGTAATCCTTGTTAGTGGGAAAGCTGGGAAAGGTAGATCACTGGAGCTTATTTTTACTTAACTTAGGTCTTCCTAACTCCAGACCCAGAACTCTATCCACTGAGCCACCATCTTAGGGATACAGGGAAATTAAGTCTTAATAACAAACAAAAACTTGTCTTTAGATTTGATACATCAAATCTAAACTGTCACCCAAATTTCCCCATCTTTTTCTCCAGGAGAGACTTTGTCACCTTAGCAAGCAGTGAACTCTTCTTCCTTCAAGGTCCTTTATTTATACTCTTTGTAAATTATTTGTTATTGTCTAACTTTATGCTTTTTGTACAAACTCCTTACAAGATTAATGTTACATCAAGAAAATAATTACCAGTATTCAGTATGATCAAAAACTATTTAATTTTATTGATTAACATGAAGCTATAAGAGATATCCCCCAGACTCCAAGTCTGATTTGGACAGTAAGACAAAATTTTCTGTAACCTTAAGGAAACAGAATGAAAGGATGGGAGACCCAGAATCAAATGGTGGGCAGTGCAATTCAAGGAGGAAAGATCATAAAAAGGTGGGATATTAATAAATCTATGGAGCTATTCTCAAAATTAATGGGTACACTCAAAGGCAGAGACTTAACAAGCTACTCTAAAATAGAGGAAAAATATTAACAGTTGATGAATTATTGAATATTATATAAGCAAGTAGCATAAACCTATTCTTTTTAGAACAACAAGGTTTTCCTTAGTTTTCTTCAGGTTAGTGGGAACTAGTTTACCCATAGGCCTTTGCAGTCACAAGCAGGATTCCACATTTAAAAATCTTGGGATCTCCTGCAGCACTTAGTGGGAATGCCTTGTGACACAGTTAACACTAAATAGATACACGTTTAAAGGAGTTATAGATAAACAAGGACAAAAGGATGGGAACTGAAGTGCACTCTGAAGGGAACTCCCACACCAATGAGATCACTGAAGCATAATTGAGTTGAATGTTAACATCAGACACATTCTTCCAGTTTGAAAAAAACATAGATTTAGACCTAATCCTAGGCTATTGGACTCACTAAATTTTTCATGCAGGATTTAAACAAACTGTCTCTAAGGGATTGCATGGGGTAGGATAACATTCAGCTGAGCCACCGTTACTGGCATTTTGCAACTTCTAGATCAATAACATCTATAATAATTGGATTTTTGAGACCTTGTTGTCCATGTCCCTGTTATTATCATTGTCATTATCACTATTATCTATCCACCTCTCTGCATTTGGTTGAGAGAGAATCACAGAAATCTTTTATTTCAGAGTTGGAAAACATCTTAGATATGATTAATTAAGCTTCTGTATTTTATCATAAAAGGAAACAGACTTTAAGAGATAATAAAGGACTTCTTTGAAGAAGGATGGGTAAGGCAGCAGGAATCAGAAGAATTCTGCCAAAGGCAATGGCAGCCTAGCTTTCTGATATCCCTGAGGTCCCATTGGGACCTGAGTTTTAAGCTAGAGGTGGCTGTGAAAGTGAGCTCTAATTGTTTCTCCTAGTCTTTCCTATCTTTGAATGATCATGAGCACATCACACTCCAGCTAACTCAATATGGGAGAAAAAAATCCTAGAAAATGCTGAAAGAAAAAACAAAGAGGAATGGATGATTTCCAGCTCTAAAATCTAGGAACCTGAGGAAAGGTTGCTTTATTAAGGCTTTGGCAATGCTTCTGAAGAAGATCTCTATGGAGAATGGGGGTTGAGGAAAAGGAGGGAAGGAGAGAGGGAGAGAAGAGGAGACATGGGTACTTGAATTTGACCTTCAAAAATCAAAAGTCTCGAATCCCCTGGATTAGTCATCCCCTTAGGCAGGCCAAGGGAGGGTGCAGAGTGATTTGCTGGCTTACTTTCTAGGCTGGCTTGTGCCCACAACAGCTTAATTACAAGCAGAGCTGCAGAGCTAGGGATCTGTCACCATAAAACAATAACACATCGGGGAGCCTGTTAGAAGGCAAGGGGACTTATCTGTGGGAGGGAAGACCAGTCTCCTGGCACGCCTGCCTGGACCCCCCTCAATCTCTCTACTGCTCTTCCTGTCTGGGGATCTTTTCAGCTGAGTCCCAGGAAAGGACTAGCAAACAGTGTCAGTGTGATGACTGAGGGGACATAAACCAGATCCTGGTTTGCTCAGTTAAGTACATTTGGAGGAGAAATATTTATGTTTTTACATTTTAAATAGGCCCCTGGGGGGGGGGGACATGTAATATATTTTCTACCTTGCTGGCCTTTGAGGACTGAGAGTACTTCATCGGGTACATCCCAGTATTGATGCTGGGGATCCAAATGATGGGGATTCTTAGAGCAGAGGGGACAAAGGAAAGGAAGTGCAGTGGATAGGGAGCTGATCTCTCCACCTCTGAAATGAGCCTGGACAAGTCAGTTACCTTCTCAGCGCCCCAGTTGACTTTCCAAAATTATACATTGCTGCAAAACTAATTCTGATTTGCATTTGTAAAGAGAAAATTAAACATCTCCTACCTAATGTTTGCTAGAAGAGGGAAAAACCAAATTGCCCCTGCCCTCACCCCTCCGAACAGAAGGGATATGTAGAAAGAGAGGAGGCAATGAGCAATTCTTTTGGTCCTCAAGAGGGGTTTGGCATAAATGGTTAAAAGGACGCCATATGGCACATCACCCCTTTCTAGTCATGTGGGAATCCAGGAAAATCACTCAGGTTTGAGTAGGGTTGGGAATGGGGAACATTCTGTGCAACACACACAAACGCGCACACACACACACACACACACACACACACACACACACACACAAGAAAGGATGGGAATAGTTCTTATTTTGGCTGACCTGTAAAGCACAGGGCTTCTGGGACAAGCTTGTTTGTGAATCAAAACTCTCTAGGGAGACGGTGGCTCTTTTTAACCCCTTCAGTGGTTGCTCTGAGAAAAGGAAAGCCGTTATGGTTGAGGAGGGTTTGGGGGCAAACTGCAGACCACCCGGGAAGTCAGCAAGAAAAAAGTGGATGCTGGTGATTAGAGACCATAATTATCTGTGCTAATGAGGGGAAACAGGTCTTTTCAGGCACGGATTTCAGATTTCCCTCTGTATCTTTTTACCAAAACAACTCATTCCTAGCAAAACTGATTGATTTTAGCTTTCTCCTTAGGCCTGCCCTGGCCCTAATCATCCTGTAATAGTGGTGCTGACAAGTCTGGAGATTGCTGAAAGACATTTGCCAGATTAAAGCAGGAAGGAAAAGGCCAGGACTGTCCATGCTCAATAGTAAGTGAGCTATTACTTACTGGGGCTGTAGATCCATGTAGGCTTCTTGGCACAGAGCTAAAATGAACCTCAGGGTCTAATCCCTCGGTTTTACAGAGGAGGAAAGACAGATTTAAGTTGTTTCTGACTTGCTTGGGTCAAACAGCCAGAGTCAGAAGCAGGATTTGAATTCAGGGCCCATGCTTTTGTTACTAGCAATGCTGCCCATCAAGGTTTTTCCCATTGGAAGAGGAGCATATTGGAATGGAAAGAACCCTGTTTTGGACATGAGAAAGTCTAGGTTGGATTCCATCTATTACTAACTAGCTTGGTATCTTTGGCTAAATCATTGGAATTCTCTCGGTCTTGCCTTCAGAAACGATAAGATTTTTCTGTCTCCAATATTTGGTTGATTCTGTTGTTAGGACCACAACATGTAATATTAAAATACTAAAATGTGCTTCTTTCCAAAGAGAGATTTCCTTTAAGTCTCACTAAAATTCCACTTTCCACAAAAAGCCTCTCCTTGTTCCCCTTAATTATTTGGATCTTCTCTCTGAGATAATCTCCTTGTTCTGCACATATCGTTTTTGGTACAAAATTGTCTGCATCTTGTCTCCCTTGAATGTAAACTCAAAAATAGTGGTTGTTTTTACCTTCCATTGTATCCCCCAATGCTTGGGAGATGGCTAATAGTAATTATTAGTGCTTGGTGAATAGTAGACACAGTAAATGTAGATGACTCATTATCATACTTGAGATCCAAACAGGCTATTAATAACTAGTCACAGTAACTACACTGTCTATACTAAGTACCAACAGGTTAGACCTGTTGACTAATTAGTTAAATAGTTTGGAGAGATCAAATCCTGAAGGCCAAGGAAGCAGCTGGCTAGTCAAGAATAGTACCTTCCTGAATAAAAGTTAAGGGCTAATAATGCTAGTAAGATCATTGTATTTTGGTCATTGGTCATACAAGACATTTCAGAAGAGAGACTGATCAACAGCTAATGTAATGTAAAAACTTCTGAGTACAGAACTTAATTGGAGAATAATGATTGCCTCACTATGTACCTTGGAGCCATTTACTTAATCTCAGTTACTTCTTCCATGGAAGAGGGCTGACTAACAGGATATATCTGGTAGAATTGTTAAGATTAACAGCTTCAAAAGCTTTTCATGTTCCACAGAGGGATCAGACTAATGCATATAGCATTTATCCATAATTTTATATAGAGTAATTGTGACCACAGAGAACAGATGGGTTATGTTGAATTATCTTTGGTTTATTCTTTCTCGTAATCACAAAATTTCAAATATAATTTATAGGAAATCATAGACTTCTCAATCTTGAAAAGACTTTTAGAAGTCACCTAGGGTAATGGTCTCCAAAGCAGATACTCTGTATTCCTAATAGATTCACAGCATGAATTTAAAGGTAACCAGAGAGTGGAACAATGGGCTGCATTCATTTTATCATTTGCAATAGACATATATGGATTTTGTCTCCCAAACAAGTCCACCATTATCATCCTACTCTGTTGCTTCTTACTGATGTCATCCAGTGGCTGTGCAAGGTCCTAACATTTCTCCCCTTCTACTCTAGGAATTGGCCCCTCAAGATGCTTCCAACTGAGCCTCCACAGGACATCTAATCTCACATCTGCCCTAGACTACATCCACACTCCATCTATTCAAATGACTAAGTAGTCTTACTGATTCTATAGATGGCATATATCTTACATCCAGCCCATTCACTGTAATCATATCTATTCATTTTTTTCTTACCTGGACTATAGCAATATATTGTTGTTGTTGGGGATGGTGGGGTGTGTGTGTGTGTGTGTGTGTGTGTGTACATACATATATACTTGTAGAGAGAATAAAGGGGATCTTTATTTCATGGTGAAAGTCCCTCTTTTCAAAATTAATTCTATTACCTTAGAAGGTAGAATGTGTGTATATATATACACATCTCTTTCTCTCTCTCTCTCTTAATCTCATATCTTATATAATATTTATTATTTATATATTTAGATGCTACATATTTGTATATTATAGCATATGTATTTGTGTTATATATCCATACAAATATATTCATATGTATATTATATTTTACATAGTACATATATATTTATATTAATCTTTATTATAGTATATACATATACTGTGTTATATGGTATTTATATTATGTCATATTATATATATATATACATATGTATATCAATAAAAGCATCAGACTAATAATTTTACATGCAGAGTAATTGTAACTACAGAAAATAGAAATGTTGCCATTAAATTGTTTCTAGTATTTTGGTATTTTGTCTTTGATATTCTATCTGACATGCAACAAGTTTCTTCCTTCTCTCCAAAGTAGAGTTTTGTAATCTACTTTGTATTTTTAAATGCTATATAAAAATAGGTCATCTCTTAGAGGAGTAGCTACCAGCTAGTAGCTGGATATAAAGTGCTGCAGGTGAACTAGGTGATATAGTCTTTAGAATCTTTGGGGTGAAAGCAATCTTTCTCAGAATTTTTTATTATAAAAAGTATCATTTGATTTGCACAGTAAGAATTATTTTAAGAGGCTGCACCTTTTGGTCAAAATAATGTTTGACGATAGAAATGTGTTCATCATTTATTATAGTTAGGTATTTTGTTTGCTCTGTGCTGAAATTATTTCAAGATTTTTCAAATGTTCTTAAGTAATGATGTGATTTTCATTAAGGATGACAAAAGTAATCTTGTTCACAAAATATATAGATAGATCTAAATCTATCTATCCATCTAGAGAGCATAAGAAAATGCAAAATCAAGGGGAGAGAGCAAGAATAAGAAAGAAAGTACAAGAAGGAGTGGGGGTTAAGGAGTGTCTGTAAAAGATAGAGACAATGATAGTTGCAAAAGAGAGATTAGCCATTGAAACCACTGAAATTTTGCTTTTCTCAGTATTATGAAGAAGGGAGAATTTCCTGTTTCCATGTATTAAAGTAGATCTAACAACAATAGCCCAGGCCAATCATTGCCCAATTTCCCTTACTTAAGCAATAGAAATGCTTTAATAATGCCTATTGAAAGCCACTTAGAATTTGTTCATTAATATTTTAATGGATGCTAGGATTAGAATTGTTTCATAGCAACTAAATTGTTGCTATTAAACATATTCCTAGGGAATACATTTGAAGAATCTGATAATCCCCATACTATCCCTGATTGTTTTCTCTTTGCAAATGCCAAGATCTGTTTTGTCTAACTAGTTTTGACAACTAAAAGCAAAGATGGAATACAAAAAAAAAAAAAGGTAAAACCCTTGATCACTTCATACAGTAAAAGAACTGTGATAATTCAAAAAAAATAAGGAGAACCATAGATATTTGTAACTAGCCCTATTTTGAAATAGTTGATTTTAGAGATTTATTCCTACTTTTTTTTTTACACAAAGAGAGAAGAAAGAAAGGAAAAGAAGGGTAAAGAGATAGAGGAATGGATTTGTGATTTCTCTGGTCATACATATACATATATCCACTTCAGAAAGGCAGTGTGGCACAGAAGTATTGGTTTGGAGTAAAGGAGATCTGTGTTCACTTCTGACAGACACTGGCTGTGTGATCCTGGCCAAATTATAGAACCTTTCAGTTCTGCAGGCAAATCTTAACAGTCTAAAATTACAGGTACATCACTATACTAAAGAAATCACATATTGATCTATCCACATATAATCTTTAAAAAAGCAAACAAACACAAATGTAAAGTTTTGTTTCTTACATAAATCTTTTTCTTGTCCCTTTTTGTATGTTGAACTATTTGTATTTGTCCATTATTGTTGAGTTCACAATACTAAATAAAATGTAATTTAAAATGACAATTTTCTCTTATTTTTATTCTTTCTTCTATCTCATTTGTTAGGTCCAAATTTTTCTATAATATCTTAAACTTTGACATCCTCCAAGGTTCTACAATCAAGGTTTGATTTCTCTCCATTGACATTCTCCCTTCACGACTTTATCCACTTGTGTTTCAAATTTTAAGCATAGATATTTTCCAAACATATAATACTCCCAACCTCATTCCAATACTTCAGTTTCCTTCCCTCTTTCCTTTCCTTCTTTCCCTAGGCCTCTACTAGGCCGCTCATTCCAAGGGTCTTTTCATATTAGTTTTTGAAGCTAAACTTAGGTCACCCAGTCAGCACAACCTACTAAAGATCAGGACTCCCAAGAGGTATCCCAGCATCCTCTTTCCCAGTAGATAGTATTACAAAACCCACAGTCTCATAGGTTTTTAATTTTCAGTTGTGCCATTATCTGAAGTATCTGAAGAACATGGTGAGGAGGGGAGGGGAAGAGGAAAAAGAGACAGAGAAAGATACACACATATACAAAGAGAGATAGAGACAGAGACAGAGAGACAGATACAAAGAGAACAAAAAGAAAGAGGAAGATAATGGAGAAAGGAAAAGAGAGAAATAGGAACAGAATAAAAGTGAGCATGAGAGTGAAAGTGAGAGAGACTTGTTCTAATTGTTTCCTAACAGAGAATTTTGGGTGGAACCTGAAAAGAGGCAGCTTTAGGCTTAATGTAAGATAGATATCCCAAAATCATTTGAGTTACTCAGTTGTGGAATGGGCTGCCTTAACAAGTAGCAGGTTCTCCTTCACTTGAAGTTCTGAAGAAGCAGTTAGACATTCCCTTGTTGATATGATTTTAGAGGACATTTTTGATCAGGTACCAATTAAACAGGCTTTTTCCATTTCTGAAACTCTGTAATCATGTGATTCACAAAAAGAGAATATAGACATCTAGTAGCCTCAAGTTAAGGTTTGTTAATAAATCCTACACTCTTTATATTCCAAAAAGGAAACAAAAAACAAGGAGGAAAAAATAGCAAGGCAGGCTGTGGATGTTTTCCAGGATTAGCAGAAACCTTAATTCACAGAAGTCTTGTTTTCCATAAAGCTGATTCCTTATTTCATAATGACAGCCCCCTCTTTTTCAAAACTAAGTCCACTTCTTTAGCATGTACTATTGAAGAAGAGAAAAAAAGAAGCTTTTCTCCTCTCCATTGAAATTAGCTTGTGGGTGATGATTTCAATAAGACTCAATTATTCATATAAACATCCTTCCAAGAATGATTGGAGTGGAATAGAAAGGTTTTAGTTTGAAGGTAATGGGGGAAAAAGCAAAGCATAACAGACAAATATAGGAAATTAGGATCATAAATTTAGAATTAGAAGGGAGTAAAGAAACAATCCAGCCTAAGCCCCTCTTTTTAAAGAAACTGAGTTCAGAGAATTAAATGACTTGTCCAAGGATACATAAGAATTAACAGAACCAAAATTCCAATAGAAGTCTAAAATGCAACAGTTTTTAATAACACTGTGTCTAAAACTGAAGATTAATGGAGAGAGCTGGCCTGTGGTAGTTGGGAGATATGAGGTAGATCATATTGTGAGAGTGTCCACTCCTCTCCCACCTTGTACCCATTCACAATATTTTTATAGAAATGAAATCAGGCTAATGTAAACAACAGTGATAACTTTGGAGGGGAAAAATAAAGGACAACATCTGTAGCATTTTTGTGTACATGTAACAGAGAAGGAAGCTTGACCTACTTGATGATGAGAAATTGTGGGTTGTTATAAGCTAATTATATTTATTGGCCTCTCAGGCCAATAGTGACAAGTAACTAGTCACTGCTGCACCCGTTATTCCCCCAACCATCATCAATAATCATCCCCAACTTGCTTTACCCTAAAGATATGGCATTATCCACTCTGCCCCCACACAATGAGTGATCCAATAAGCCTCCTCAGTTAATTTTACTCTTTGGTTTGGATCAAGGAGCATTTTTAGACTCATAACAAGGAAACAAAAATCAGGAGAATTATAGCAGAATCCAGGCTTAGGAAGTATATATATATATATACTGTGAAGCTATTAAGAAACTTGGTTTTAAAAAGAAAATAACATTCATCCAGAAAGTAGTAATACAAAACTTAAGTTACAAGGATCAAGTTTTCTTTGTTTAGACACAAATCTAATTTAGAACTGAAATATTTTAAATAAGATCTAAGAAATTATAAATTAACCACTAGAGTGGAAATTATAGCATCACTTATGGGGAGGTATCCAGTTTATTTTATTAGTTCTTGGTTAATACCTGTAAATTAGTCTGGGATAAGGAAGAAAAATGTCTTGGATATCAAATATACTGATTTTTTTAAAGTTCAAATGAAATTAACTGTTATCTCAGAGGAGAAATGTATTGTTCACAAGTTAAATTTAAGAATCAAAATTATATAGCATGCTTTGAAAATGTTAAGCCAGATATCAACTTATGTATTCATCATCATAAACTCCTGAGGTCCAGTTCCACTATATATTGGACATTTCAAAACTGCATATTGCATAGACATCTAAAATTTTTTATTTCTCTTCCCAAATTTACTTCGTTTCTAAACTTTATTATTTCTGTAAGGTCACCCACCACCATCCTATTTGCCTAAAGATTTATGATCTTAGAGTTATTTTCAAAACCCCACCCACATGTAAATAAACTATCTTTTTCCTATGTCCCTAATCAAAGAGGACCAAAATGACATCATAATGTTGGAATCAAGGGACAATGGGTCTGACTATGATTGATCAAGCCAATATGAACTCCAAAGGCTCTACCATAAGTTGGGCAAAAATAGTTAGAATGAAAACTAGGGAAAGAAATGTCTCAATATTTGCAGATCTCCCATTTATTTTGAACTATTGTAATTCTGCTTTACTCATAATCAGATGATAGCATATGCATTAAATCACTTACTATGTATCAAGCACTGTGCTAAGTGCTGATGATATAAATACATACAGGCAAGCAGTCCTTGCATTAAATAAAATTTTAATCTAATGGGGCAAAACAACACAACACACAAAACAGAAATAAAGAAGAGGTATGTTGATGAGGATATGGTATAGAGATAACGTGAATGTGGATGGAGAGCTGGCTCTAAACAAGATAAAATTGAACAGCAAGATCTCAGTCCCTGCTTCAAACAGATTTTTCTTTTTCAGGACTGGGCATAGTTTCCAATTCCTTTTTCTTCAAACTGAAGCCAGTGACAGAGGCTGGGAACTGAGGTTTCCACTCCCTCCATTCTTAAATGCACTGACTTTAATTCTCAGTCCTTATGTCATTTATAGAATTAGGTAACCCAAGAAGAAGGGAGGTTTGATTGTCAATCCCTCTGATTGGCACCATCTCTTATGTGACTGGGTAGATGAGAGGGTTCCCACACTCTTTGACCCCACTAAATTGTCTTTCTCGCTGTTCTTCACACATGAAATTCCATGTCAAGTCTCTGTATCTTTGCAAAGGCTATTTTCATTCCTGGAATGCACTTTCTCCTCCTGTCTGCCTCTTAGTAGCTACAATCAAGGTCAATGTAAAAGCTATTTCCAATGTGATTCATCTTTTGATCCCCTCCATTATTGGTGTTTCCGCCCCCCCCAAGTTATTTTGTATTTATTTTGCATATATTTTGTAAGCATTTATATGTATACTTGTTGTCTCTGATAGAATGTAAGTACTTTGAGAGTAGAAAGTATTTAATTTTTGTCTTTTTGACTCCTGTCAACAGAGTTAGAACTTAATAAATATTTGTCAATTATTTGATTCAGGAAGCAAATTTATTTTAGTAGAAAACAATCAATGATGTGGACTAATAAGTCCTATTTGCTTTGTTCATATCCTTAATGGAAGCTTTGCATGCAGTGTCCTATTCAAATTCATATCCTAGTTAAAAACTAGACTCTCCAGTAGAGCCCTAGACTACTTTTCACCACTATTTTCTCATACACTACTTTTTTTTCACTTTTGTTGGAATTGAAAATAAGCTCATTGTCTTGAAGTTCAAAAAGTGGCTCACTACTTCACTACTTCCAACATTTTTCTTTTCTAATTTAGCAAAATTCCTGAACACTTGAATTTAGAACAAAAATGTATCAATCAGAGCATTTTTAATTAAACTTGTTTGAATGAACGCTTAAAGTCAAATGCAAAGTCAAAAACAAAATTTATGCCAGATATCCTCATATGTTCTGTGTTTTGTTTAACTGCATAAAATCATACACAGAGGTCTCACTATAATCTCTCTGTGTCTATATCTATGTCTACATCTACATCTTAACCACAGAGCCTATTCCAATGCTTCAATGTTGCATGAAGGTGACCCTATGACCAGAAAGTACAAGATTTGTTTTAGTGGTGTTCATTATATTCTCAACAACAAGCTGCCTCTGATTTCCAAGGGCAAGCCTGGCTAAATAGAGTGAATCTTATTTCCAGTAGACTGAGCCACAGTGCTGAATTATCTGGCCTAAACAATTCATGAAATAAAAATAGAAAATGGTTCAGTCCTGCATAGGCCTTTTCCATTCTGCACTAATTCCACAAGAGTAGTGGAAAAGGTGACATAAGGTGTTAGGAATCTCAAAGTTTTAAAAACATCTATAAACATTAACTTAGCTGTCTGTACTATAAATGTGATATCCCTTGGCCAATGACCAAGGAACAAAGTTTACATACTACTGGAGGAACTGAAGAATATCAATCCTGACATTCTCCCTAAAAATGAAACCCAATAACAAAGGATATTGAAGAAAGGATGACTTACAGGTTCTCCTTAGAAATATAAAAGAGTTAGCCAAGATGGTTTGATTGTGAGCCCAAAGGCAACAAAGGAGTGTCACATCATGGGAAATTTGGTCCTCTCATGTTGCAGGGTTCATGAAAAATTATTGCAAATAGACCACCATGAAAATCATTACAGATTATATGTTACCATTTTTTTTCAAAAGTTTAAATAGACAAGATCTATTAGATCTTGGCAAGACCATCTAAATTAAATTAAATTAAATCAGCATGTTTTTTTTTCACACTCAATGACTTTGATGCAAAAGTAATCATAAGGGAAGACAGAGAAAAAATATTGGAAAATGCAGTTCAGATCTAAGAAGTTCAAGACATTTCTAGTTTGCAGATAATTCAGATACTCCATACCTTTATACTAATTATCCCTTCTTCTGCAACAGTCAGAAAGTAGGGACTGACACATATATTAGGATATAAAACAAATCTGAGGACTTTAAGAGAGAAATTCTTAAAGTCTGTGAAAGGGCAGAAAGTACCAAGTGTCCAGAAGTATTGGAAATTATGGATTACTATTAAAAAAAAGAAACTTGAGAAAATATCAGTAATGACCAACCTATGTGATTACTTTTCATTTTCTACAAACTTTGTGTGAAGAATTTACATAGTCACTTAAGACATTCTTGAAAATGGTTTGAGAAGAGAACAGAAAGACTTTTGAAAATAATATTTTAGAGCAATCCACTTTTAGCTTCATAAATTGACTAAACACTATAGAGAATATAAAATCTTACATGGTTATGGTTTGCTGACTATAAAAAATAATTATTTCTCTCAATAGAACAAAACACAACCTTAACCTCTCCTTCAAATAGGGTAACAAATTTAAAGTCACATTTAGTAATTATTTTACATTATTTCTGTATATAAGTTCTTTGGCCATGGGATCACAGATTTATAAATAGAAGAAACCTTAGAGATTACTAGGTTCAACACCCCCTTATTTTGAGAAAACTCAGGCAGTAAAGGTGGCTTGATCAGACTCAAAAAACTAGTAAGTGTCTAAGGCAGATCTTGGAGCCAGGTCTTCTTTTTTCCACAGCCAATGAGTTATCCATTATACTATACTGTCTCAAATGATACACCATGTCAAAATAATATTCCTTGAGTTTGTTTTGTTAGTTTGCCTTCTAATTATTAATGTCAAGGAGAGATGTGTTAATAAATATTTAACAAGTGGCTCTCTGAAAAGAATGTATGCATTTAAACTTATAAATCTTAATTTAATTTAAATTTTATCTAAACACATTTAAATTTAATCTAAATAATTAGCATTTTTTCCACCATTTCTCAATCTGCAAATCACCAAACAATAAATAAAGCCATGATTTGTAGCATTTGTAATTTCTGAGGTTTATATTCTCACACTAAATATTTAACCATTAACTGTTCTCTAGAATAAACTAGGTTAAGTATACCATTGATGTCAAGAAAAGGATAGAATGGGAAAGCATATATTTCTCAAGGTGGTTCCCTAACCTTATGATTTATCTACCTCAGCTGAGGATTTTAATTTCTTTGTTCCCATTACTGTTCACTTATCATAAATACTTCATTTACTTGGATGAATGGACCAAATAGGGTTACAGCTTTATTGCTGGAAAAATAGCCAATGATTAGAGCTTACCAAGGATTTAAGCACTATAGTATCCATGGGCAGATAGTGTAAGGTTATTAATTTATTGTTCAGTCATTGGAGTCTTGTCTGACTCTTCATGACCCCATTTGGGGTTTTCTTGTGAAAGATACTGAAGGGTGAAAAACATTTATTATGTACCTACCATGTGTCAAGCACTATGCCTGGGGATACAAATAAGAAAAAAAGAAGGTTACTTCCCTCAAAGGGTTTATGAGCTAAGGGAAGAAGACAATACACAAAAAAGGCTGAAAAGCAGGGGAGAAGGCCAGAGGGCACCTAGCACAGGGAATGATTAAGATGATGGTACAGTTGAAACCATGTAGATCTGGTGGTGGCAAATGAAAAAAAGGTTGGGACTTGGAGCCTCCTATAAAGAGAGGTCAAGGGAGGAACTTTTTTGTTCTGACCTCCAGTCCCCCAATTCAAACGATAGAGGCAACTGAGGCTGAAACAATCACCATGTTGATAAGTTCCTTGGAAATTCATTTATCTGATGATGGTTTATCCTAGTTGAGGAATGATGAAGATAATGGTCAAGTCAAACCAAACAGAGCACCTAGCTAGGGACATGATGGAGAAACCAAAGAAATCTAAAATGAGTAACTGAGTGAGAAATGAGGAGATGTCTGAGAACCTTTCAAGCATATGCTTTTTTATAGCCTTAGCGATGTCATGGAAAAAAATGTAAAGCAACAGGTCAGAGAAAAACAAGGTCTTCTGGATATTGAAAAAAGTCCCTTCTTCACTTAGGAAGGTCCTAAGTTTTCTAAAAATCTCACAGCTAATCAAAATAAAAACTTTAAACATCATGGTTTTTCTCTTTCAATCAATAAACCAACCAAATAAGCATTTATTATTAGCTTATGAAGTAGGAGGAACTATAATAGGTGCTGTATATAAAAGTAGCATTTCTTTTGATCTGGAAATGCCACTCTTAGGCATACACACCAATAAATAGCTTCACTCACCAAGGAAAAAAAAAACATTTACTACCTTTCATATCAAATAAAAATCCTGAATCATAGCGCTAAAGTCCATAGAGGGGTAGAATTTAAAGTTTTGGAAATCATTTAGTTTGTCTGTTTAGTGATGTCAAAGAGTGAAAATAATAAAACTTCTAATAAGGGAAAAGAAAAACTTTCATTAACAAAATCAAACAGGATTTCTCAGTCAGTCAGAATCCTGTCCTGAGGAATTGTAGGGGTTTCCTAAGAGATTTATGTAGAGAAAATTGATTTACATAATCATTTTGACAGAGAAGTTACCTTTCAAAGAAGCCTTTAAAAGATTGAAAATCATCTGATCATAAAATCAAAATGCAAGAGTCTCTCTAGTCCAGGATGTAGCAAAGAATGAGTATTTATAGAAGCAAGGAATATGGATAAGAAAGCAATAGTGATTAAATATAATGAATCATTTTGTCCATTTCTGAAGCTAATCCCTGGTATCCTAATGGAGATGATCTTTGCCTCTCTGAAGACTGATAGCAGGCTTTTAGGCACTAAGCTATATTACACAAAGCAAAAAAAAAAAATTGAGTTTGCTTCATTTCTTTGCATTCTACCTCTACTTCCTGCCACACACACCACATTAGAATATAAACTCAGTGAGGGCAATATAAGTCTTAATGATCTCTGTGGCACCTAGTATTATATCATTACTTGCATATTCAGACATTACATTCTCAAAAAGAATCTTGGCTTCTATTTTTTTTTTCAAGAAAGTGGCAACACCGTATACCAAGATAAGGTCGAAATGGGTTCATGATCTAGACATAAAAAATGATACTATAAACAAGTTAGAAGAACATAGGATAGTGTACCTCTCATATTTATGGAAAAGGAAGGAATTTGTGACCAAAGAAGAACTAGAGATCCTTACTGATCACAAAATACATAATTTTAACTATATTAAATTAAAAAGTTTTTGTACAAATAAAATTAATGCAGACAAGATTAGAAGGGAAGCAATAAACTGGGAAAATATTTTTGCATATAAAGGTTCTGATAAAGGCCTCATTTCTAAAATATATAGAGAATTGACTCTATAAGAAATCAAGCCATTCTCCAATTGATAAATGATCAAAGGATATGAACAAACAATTTTCAGATGAAGAAATTGAAACTATTTGTACCCACATGAAAAGGTGCTTCAAATCACTATTGAACAGAGAAATGCAAATTAAGACAACTCTGAAATACCACTATACACCTGTCAAATTGGCTAAGAAGACAGGAAAATATACTGACGAATGTTGGAGGGGATGTTGGAAAACTGGGACACTGATACATTGTCGGTGGAGTTGTGAACAGATCCAACCATTCTGGAGAGAAATTTGAAACTATGCTCAAAAAGTTATCAAACTGTGCATACCCTTTAATCCAGCAGTGTTTCTATATCCCAAAGAGATCTTAAAGGAGGGAAAGGGACCCATATGTGTAAAAATGTTTATGGCAGCCCTTTTTATAGTGGCAAGAAACTGGAAATTGAATGGCTGCCATCAATTGGAGAATGGCTGAATAAATTATAAACGAATGCTATGGAATACATAGTTATGTAAGAAACAACCAGTAGGATGATTTCAGAGAGGCCTGTGAAATGAGCAGAACCAGAAGATCATTGTACACGGCAACAAGACTATACTATGTTCAATTCTAATGGACTAGCTCTCTTCAACATCGAGATAATTCAAACCAGTTGAACTTGCTCAGTGATGAAGAGAGCTATCTACACTCAGAGAGAGAGAACTATGAGAACAGAGTATGGAACACAACATAACATTCTCACTCTCTCTGTTGTTATTTGATTGCCTTTTGTTTTCTTTCTCAGTTTTCCTTTTTCTTCCTTTTTGATCTGATTTTTCTTGTGCAACAAGATAACTGTATAAATATATACATATATTGGATTTAGCATGTATTTCAACATATTTAACACTACCTGCCAGATAGGGGATGGGGTGTGGGTAAAGAAGGGAAAATTTGAAACAAAAGGTAATGCAAAAATCAATGTTAGAAAAATTACTTATGCATATGCTTTGTAAATAAAAAGCTTTAATTAATAAAAAAAGAAAAGAAGTGGCAACATCTAAATTTTGAAAAGTTATATGATAAAATTATTTAGAAAATAGGCGACATGTCTTACAACTCAGGCTAGAGGGAGAATTCATACCAAAGCAAAGGATAATATTTGGCCTAAAAGATAAAACTGTCAATTTAAATGACATGAAATTTTCACCTCCAAATAGAATTAAAAGGGATGCAATTGAGGAAAATCTTTATATCAAAGTTTCCTGATCAAGGTTTCATATCCAAGAAACACAAATTATTGATAAAAAAAGATATAAGAAAAAGAGCCAATAGATAAATAATTCCCCACTAGATTACTGACTAAAGAATATGAATAGGCAGTTCTCAAAAGAAGAAAAACTGTCAACAACCATATGAAAACTGTTTCAAATCACAGATAATAAGAGAAATGCACATTTAAACAACACCTTACCATATGCTCCTCACAATGAAAAACTACACAACAAAGGGAAAATAATAAATGTTGGATGAGCTATTGGAAAAACAAGAACAATAATCCATGGTTAATGGACCTGTGAAATGGCTCAAGTGTACTAATAATTTGTAATTATGCCTCCAAAGCCACTAATTTATCCTTACTATTTTACTTCTGTTAGGTGTATATCCAAAAGAGATAAAAAAGAGAAGGAAAGGTTAAGAATATTTATAATAGCGTTTGTTGTATTAAAGAAACGGAAACAAAATGATGTCCATCAATATGGGAAAAGCTGTGAAAATTGTGGCTTAGTAATAAAATGGAAAATAATTGTCCGATAAGAATGCTGACTATTATAGAATCAGGAAAACATGTTAAAACTTGGATGGGCAGATGCAAAATAAAATGAACAGAACCAGGAGAACAATTTATATAATGACAACAGTAACAATATGAAGACAAATGACTTTGAAAGCCCTTAGAACTCTAGACAAAGCAGCAAACAATAATGATTTTAAAAGACTAATGATGAAACATGCTGCCCACCTCTTGATAGAGAGTTAATTGACTAGAGATGTGGAATGAGATGTGCATGCTCATATATAATCAATGTATGGCGTTGTTTTGTTGGACTTAGTATATATGTTACAAAGAAGAGTCTTTATTCAAATGTGTGGGGAGATGGAGAGTAAAGTGGTAAAGCAATAGGTAGTGAGATGTAGTTTTAAAAAAGTAATATCAATAAATCATTTTAAAATATTCTCAGAACACAGAAAGGAATGGAAAAAGGTACCAGAACAATTTTGTTATTATCTTGATTAAATTTTAATATAAATATATATGTTTAAAAACAACTATGATTTACAGAAAATAATTTCTTATATAATTCTCTTTTGTGTCTTCCTTTTATATTAATGTGCTTATTAGTTGATGACTATCAAGTTCGTAATAAAAAAGAAACATGCCATATCCATACAAATATCCTTAGTAGTATTTTTTGTAGTGTCAAAAAATAGACAACAAAGAACATTTTCATTTTTTGGGAAATGGCTAAATAAATTGTTTGCATGAATGTCATGGAATATTTCAATGCCATAAGAAATTATAAGAACACAGAGAATAATGTGAAAACATGAATTAATGATAAGTAAAGTAAACAGAAGAAAATAATAGACAAAATGACAATGGAAATAAAAAGAACAACAAAAGAGAAACAAAAGGAAATGTTGTTGGATTATAATGAATAAGATTGATTGAGATAATAAGATTGTGCTCCCTTCCCTTCTTAAACAGAAAAATAGGGGATTCTCAATAATTTATGTTATATCTACTTCTTTGATATTATATACAAAATTGGTACTCTGCTGAATTTGTGCATAGATACATGGCAAATACATACTGTACATGTCAAATACTGACAGACTCAGTTATATGTTGGTTAGTTTTTTTTTTTTAACTAATTTCTCATTTTTTCTTTTTTTTCTCCCCTTTCATTTTTAGTACAAGATATGGCTCTCTGGATAAAGGTAAGAGGAAGAATATATTTATAATTAAGGTACTAAAACATAGATAATGTCTGTTTTTTAAAAGAAAAATGCCAGAGCCACCTTTAACTTTGATAGATTTTAAAAGTCCTAATCATGGAATATCCATCATTAAGAAACTGAAATTAAAGATATCATAAAGAGTAATTAAGAAGTATGGGCGGGACACAAGAGCAGGATGTAACATATTAGGAATGAGAAATATTTTAGGATAAGTAGTGAAAAGACTATTACCTGGACAATATATAGCAATATAATCTAACAAAGCCTAGAACAATGTGTCCCACCGACAGCCATATAATGTCTTGATAGTACCTTGAATGCAAATTGTGTGGCAGATTTATTGAAAGACATGTATATGAATCAATAAATAATGGCAGGAATGAATGGATGGTGATCCAAATTGTTAAAGGAACTACCTGAACTGATGACATTACTTATTATTAGAGTTTTCACTGTCAAGACTAGCACTGTTGAACCTTCAGCTATTGATAGTGGGGGAAAATCACCCTCTTATTACATATTCCTCCCCTTCATTATGGGCTCATATAGCAATGATAATGATCTGAAATATATTTTGCAGCTGCCAGTCATAACTTGATCATAAATGTCTTCTGCTACAATCAGTGGCACTTGATCAGTTAAGCTGCTTCACAATGGAAGATTTAGTTTTATTTTTGAATTTCATCTTCTGATTGCAATCTGGAACAGATTTCATTTGGTGAATATGTAGCAGACTGCTGACATACAGAATTGTTTAGGCTTTAAGAGATTACACATAAAAATGAATGAGTTGGAATGTAGTATTTTCTTTTGTCTTCTGTTGATCTAGTGAGAGATACCAGGAAAATTCAAGAGAAGTAGAAGAGAATACACATTACTATCATGTTAAAACTAGATTTTTATTGCATTTCTATAAAATTGAGTATGATTATAATTTATAATTTTTTAATAAGGCATTTTTTACATTAAAGATGTTGAAGTAAATATACATTAACATATATTTATATGTTTTATATATGCATATATGCATGTACATATGTCTGAAAACTATTTATCCAGTTTAATTACTGTAGACATTATTAGAGGGGCAGAATTATCAGGATAATTTTTTATAATGAATTCAGTACTTCCTGTATTTAAAATACTATAAGTTTGAACAGTTTGGGAAACTAAAAAACACTGAATTAAGATTAAATCTTAGCCTTTACATTTATAAGAAAACAATGCCGTAGTGCAAAATCTGAATAAGTTAATAAAGTGAAATGATGGCTTATTTTTACCTAAGACACACAAAAATTAATTTACAAATAACTAGATAGTGCATAGAAAATAATGAAACAGAAAAATTAATTTGAAAGAAATCTTGAGAATCCCAGCAAAGCCTTTATATTTTAATATTATGCTCATATATAGCCAGCATTAAAAGGGAAAGCCAACCGAGTATCAATCCAAAGTTCTGCAGGAGAAACATCAACCAGGGTCGCTGAGTTTGAACGTGAGTCATTTCAGGAAGCTAAAAAAAGAATAAAAAAGAATGAGATCCAGATATATTCATGGCTGGGAAAGAAAGTTTGATGGGAAAAAATGAGAAACTGCGTTGTTCAAGACTTAGTAGTAACCTTTCAGATTCTTGATTCAGTTACCATAATTAATTGATTTAAACCTGTAAAAAGCAATTATATTACACCAAATAGCCAGAAAAAGCATTTGTAAGCTTCATGGCAAAAGAAATATCATTAATATCTACTTACCAGATTAAATCAACTCCAAATAATCTCACTTTTCATTGATTTAATATTCCCAAATGGAGCACTTAATTTTTTTTAAAGTAGTTTTACTTAGAAAACAGTTCGTTTAGTTTATTTGAAAATTTCTTAGTTTGGAATTTATGGATTGAAATATACATATATGTTGTGTGTATCTATGTATATATATACAATTATATTTCAATGTAATTTGTATCCTCTGTAATTTATTCATGCATTGAAAAATATTATTCTATGGTCTTCACCTCACTAGCAAAAGGATCCATAACTGCAAGAAGATTAAGACCCCCCCTTTTTTTTTACTGGTCTATTCATGTAATCTGTCTGGCAGATAAATGAATCCAAGACATTATGCTGCCTTTTGTTTCCCTTTATCTTTTGGATATTTAAGAAAATACTCAAGGAAATGATTTTTCATGAGTTTTTTAGGACCACAGAAACATGACTGGATGAAGCTCTGTATTGTATTCAGAAGTTAGGCTGTTACTGAGTACATTTGTGAAATACTCTGACCCATATATTAAGTGAAAAGTTTCCCTAGTAACGTCTGTGAAGCAAATCCCAACAGGTGGCAGTCTTACATTAATTTCCATAGAGATTTTACCCCTCCCAGTTGATTTGTAGGTCTGATTTTGTGTGTCACGTTCATAAATTCTCATTTCTATCAGAATGCAAGTTTTGGCTCAGTGGAGACTGTGTCCTTCATTCTCCCAAATTCAAGCAGTTTAGCAACAACAACAAAATCTAGTTAAATATGAACTTGAGATAAGGAAGCAAGGTTACTGAATTCATGAAACTAGAAAAGATGATTTCATATTATGGAAATCTGTGATTCAAAACACACAATTATGGAAGATTTTATTCTGCCCCAGGGCACCATATGATACAATTCAAAAAAATAAGAAGACTTGGTTTTCCATCTTTCTTATCAATATGCTCTTAAGCAGATGCCTTCATGTCTCTGGGTTAATTCATACAAAAAATGAAGGAGTTAAAGTAGGTGAATTCTCAAGTATCTTTTAGTTCTAAATCAATGACTGTGAAAGACATATTAGTCTGGTGGTTGAATGACTTAAACCTTCCACATATTCTTCATGTTTTTATTTTGCTCAACTTTCTAAATGGCTTATTATAGAGAAAACCTACATGACCCCCTAAAGATTAATTATCTTTAATTCAAATCTTTATCTTCAATTTACCTTCATATCTTCAATGTAATTAATCCTTTTAATTCATAGTAATTAACAGGAAGTCTTACAGTATGAGATCTGGAAAAAACCTTAGAGGTCATTTTTTCCAATCTCTTTGGATAGGGACAATGTTGTCCAGAAAAGTTGAGACATGCAGGAAAAATAGACAAGAGTATGTACATTCTCACAAGTTTATCATAAGAAAGCCTTTTGAATTCTAATAGTATATAAGCTTCCTGAGGACAAATACTATTTTTTACATTTGCTTTTTAATCTCTATTGATGGCATAGTGTTCTAAATATAAGCACTTTAAACATTTGTGTTGAACTGAATGATATTTATTGCAATAAATATAAACATGAAACTGCTAGTCCACTTAAGTAGAAAATAATGGCAAACCTTCCCCATATTATTCATTCTAATACCTCCTTTGGATGGGAAAGGAAAAGAAATAAACCATTACATAGCAACTATGAAGTGCCATTCACTGGGCTAAGGACCTTAGAAATCTCATCTTATCTGATCCTCAAATAAGGATCCCAAACATGTAGGTGCTATTATTATCCCCACTTTGCAGTTGAAAAAACTGAGGAAAACTGATGTCAAGTGTTCTGCCCAGAGTTCACAGCTAGCAAGTGTCTAAGCCAGTACCGGAACTTAAGTTTTCTGGCTATAAGCCCTATATAAGTATTGACTATACCACCTAGTTATTTTTCAAAACATGTAATATCTACCTTTTGAGGTTTTGTAAAGATCAAATGGGAGCATATTTATAAAGGTCACTAGTGCACCAAACAACCACAAAAAAATCCACCTATTTATCCCACATATATGATAGACCCCCAAATTTTTTGGGATAAAATTGCTGCCCCATCTCCTTATATCGATGAAACTTCCACTCCTAAAGGTTTTCTTTTTTTTTAATACATCTTCCCAGGAGACCTTACTGGTGATTATATTTTCAAAGACATACTCAACTTATTCTTCCTATAGGAAGTTTTCCCATGTTGGACTTTGGTCTGACAGTCTATCATTTCCATTCCAATTCTAAGAAACTAGGGAAAACTAGAAGCTGAGAACAGAAATAAAAGATAGCAAAATTCACCATAAAAAGCATTCCCATATATCATTACATTTATGGATGTGACGCAAATCAGCAAATGAGATAGAGATTTCATTTGCCAAAGATAGGAATGATGAAGAAGGACAGAGGTTAACAGAATTGTGCCATTAAATTCTTTTCTATATTTTATAACACATAATGGGCACTCAAAGTTCTACCAGACATCACAACAGAGAGCAAAAACTTCAGAAAATTAGAAGAAATATTCATCTTTCTAGGCAAGTTGAATATAATTTGCATGGCCTATTTGAACTTACAATTCAGTACAAATAAATATTGTTGTTGTTTTCTAACCCCCCCCCCAAACATAACTATATATAAATTTACTTTATAACAACTTTACAACAAATTGGCTTTTACAAAAACCTAAGCTGGTTTTTAAAAGGCCACTTGGCTCTTTTTAGCATGGTTATGGACACACACACAAACCATAACAGCTTTTGAACAAGAGCCAGAATACCAGAGAGCCCCACAGGAATTACGTCCCAAAGAGATACAAATATCCCACTATCCTGCCAAAGCTGAAGTTATGTCTGATTATACTGAGGGGATCTGCTCCCCCTCATAAGAATCAGTTAATTTTGGAGACACATGAAGATACAGGATGTCTCCAGTTTTCAGGAAAAGATATTTTGGAAGATTTTTATTTTTAAAAAAAATTTAACCAAAATATAATATTTTCATTTTGTTTTGCTACTTCTGATACAAGAAATGTCTCTTTTCTCCCATCAGGCAATCAGACATTTCTCAGTATTTGAAAAACTGATGTAGATTCTCAAGATAAATGGGATGAGCTAATGGACAGCTGATGTTGATCTTGAAGTAACAGGGCCTTGGAAAATTACTTCTTGGAAGCATTGCCCAAGGATTATTCTAATAAAAACTCTCTTCAGGCTTCTGCTTGAGATTTGGAAACATTCAAATTGGAGGTAATTCTTGTAGAATTAATAGCAATATCCTTTGATGGGTCATTTGCACTTTTCTCCTCATCCCCCCTAATTAAGGCAGGTCTATGACCCTTAATCAAATAAATGCATAAAATAAAATACATAGGATTACAAGGAAGACCAATTATATTGAAGAGCGACTACTAAAATACTTTTTTAAAAAAGAAAATTAAGTTCACAGACACCAGGTTAAAAATCCCTATCCTAAGGTTTCTCAACTTCCTCTCAAGATCAAAAAATGCTAGGACATGATGTTCTAGGAGTTTCAGCTTTGAAGAAAAATATAAGCTTTGCCAAAATCTATTCAACAGACCTGCCAGTTCTTAAGTACTTTACCCAAATTCAGATTCTTAGTGCATTGATTAGAAATTCCATGAGGCATACCAGAGCCCACACACAAAACATGACTTGTCTATGCATATGAGGCAAATACTTTTTTAATGCTACAATCTGCACAATCGTCTGCTTGAGAAATAGGCTTTATTGTCCCAGTTGGAAACTTTAAAATGATGAACACTATGTTAAAGGACCTTTACTCTAGTCCTGCTCTGATGACTGATCATGGAATTGAGATGAATTGGGTTTTCAAAAGTAATGATAGTGAAACAAAAGTTCCCACAGTTTCTACCAATAACTGAGGGGCCATTTTTTTTTCAGTTTAGGAAACATCCTTTTTTACCCATAAATTGGTAGGATTGTTTTTAGTCCTTGGAAGCTTGTCATAGAGCACAAAGATAAAAGGGATGAGTTGATTTACAGACAGAAAAGCTTTTACATGACCTGTGTGCCTTGTCACTCAAGGATCAACTTAGCTAAAAGTGGGGACATTCATCTTGGGAAGGTTGGTTACCAGGTAATTAATTCTTTCATAATAATTTTCATTCCACAAGGTATAAAGTAGGAGTGAGGAGGGGAAGGAAGGTGAAATCTACATAAATGTATGGATGGATAAAGCATTAATAACAATCAAATCAAAGGTTTTTGAAGTCCTCAAGGCTAGATATTAAGAAACAGAAATTACTGATTGCTTTAAAAAATGGAAGTTTTTAGTTTTTCTCTCTGTCATGACCACTGGCCATAAGTCTCTAACCAAAAAGTAAATAAGAAAGTATGTCATTCATAATGATTTATTCTATAGTATCTGTGTGCATAAAAATCAGGATGGCTAGCACTTTGGACAGAAGGCTAGCTCAGAAATAAAGATTCAAACATTACCTCCAACTCCTGAGGGTTCTGTGAAGTTACAACTTCCCAATGTCCTATGGAGGAGCCTAGGACTTTAAATTAGAGCTGACTTAAACAAGCTATTTTGGTAAAAGTTCTTTTTATACTGAATCTCTGAGTCTAACAACAAAAAACACCAAAGCAATACAATTTTTAAAAATTTAATCGTATGCCCTATATAATACAAATTAAGGGATTCTCAGCAACTCATGAAAGCAAACACAGGGGCCCTTTTGGGAGCTGACCTTGATAACTCCCTGGCTCCCTAAAAGACATTTCCCAAGGCATTTTTTTTTTTTTTTGGAATTAAGATCTCATGAATTCCATTCCCAAATTGCCTCTTGTATACCCTCATGTCCACTATTGCAGTTGAATTGCATTCAATATTTAAACTTTTCCCAACATGACAGATAAGTCTAAAGATCCCTGATTTTACAAGATTTCAGACTTTTTATGCCAAGTGAAGTTTCCTCTCCAGTTCCATCTGTAACTTGAACGAAGTCTGGTTTCCTGTTTTTTAAAAATATATCTTTATGGATCTAATACTAAATATGCCAAGATTTATCTTCTGTGTGGCTCATCAATGAGTGTATAACCAAAAAAACCCAAAACAAAGCAAAAAAAAAACATTTAATACTTTCACAACAGCATATCATATGGCAAAAGTTTGATTGCTTATATCTATTTATTGAAAATACATTGAGATATATTTCATGAAAGAAAAACTTTAAAATATGCCTGTCACTGCAATATACTAAGATTTGCTGTCACTGATTTTTAAGGAAAAGGGACCTTTTTTATTATTTTAAAAAGTCCATATGTGATAAATGATTCCTTCCTGACCATCTGCTATGCAGTGGAGCTAGCCACCACAGCTGTGCACATAAAATCCAGGCATATCATTGGATTGGATGAGCCAGGTGAACATTAAAGTTTGCTCAACATGAAGAATAGTCATAGGGATGTTTATGGAGCAGATATTTTTGAAATGGATCAGATTATCTGGTAGCAAATACTTAGAAGTTGTCTTCATTTCAACTCCATTTGCGGATATTTCAATTTTGTCTTTGCAAATGGACCACTTTTGAGCCAAGAAAGGCCTTTTTTATTTTTAATTTTTTGTTTGTGCAGATTCCTTTTTGGTATGCAAATCCACAATTATGCGTGCAATCTGATACATTCACAAGTCAAACAATGGGTCCTCTATACTGTAAGTTATCAGCTACTTTTGTTAGCAGGAGAAGGAAAAATTGCAAGTCTCCTTTGGGGGAGACTCATTATAGCTAGGCATTTTCTTCAAAGCACTGCTTTGCTTTTTCTCTACCCTACCCACACATTCTCTTTGGGGAAAAAAAAGTACATTTTGAGTGACTATGATGTTTGCTGGAGGTAACAGACTGATAGCCCTGGAAACTTGAGTCTTATTTATACACAGAACAGGTGGCTATAGTACAAGTCTTCTCCACAGCCCGCCCACGAATGTACCCACACTTTTTTCCTTCATTTCTTCGAGGGCTAATCACTGCTAAAAAGTCAAGGGAATGGTTATGTTTCCAGGATGCCAAACATCTGGAGCAAAAACAAAAAAATTCAATCAATCTTCCAGATGCCTCTTAATATCCAAATG
Organism: Antechinus flavipes; assembly: GCF_016432865.1. NCBI lineage: Eukaryota > Metazoa > Chordata > Mammalia > Dasyuromorphia > Dasyuridae > Antechinus > Antechinus flavipes. Next base: position 53,828,198 of record NC_067402.1, on the reverse strand, counting down.
TTTGGTGTAGTGTAGCCAAGCCATTCAGATGCCTTTTATTTTTCTTGTTGTCCAGATGTTTTGTGAAAGCATATTAGATGGCAATGAAATGGTATCTTGATGATCTAAGAATGCCTAGGAGAGAGGCACTTCAAATGGAATCGTTTTGTGAACTAAAGATGTCATTCCAAAGACTCTAGTTAGATTCAGAATGAATGACCATAGCATAGATTAAAACTCTTTGCTTAATAAGAGAATTCTCAAGTTACCCAGGGCATTACCTTGTATGAAATACATCATGACCAAGCCCAGACTTTGTCCATGTGAGGCCATTGGCAAGTGAAAAGGGAAAATGCCCGACTGGCTGCTCTTCTGCTGAAGGTAACCAATAACTGACTTGGTTGAGGTCCTTTTCAATTTTCTGAATTGTCATGTTCAGACTGGTTCCACCTTGGTTGAGTTTACTAGATTGTACATTCTCCGGTTGTAAAGAACTTATGTCTAGCATGAAAAAGTTTACCAGCTAATGTGGAGTTTATACCAGTAATGACTTTACAATTGTATCTCATATTGAGAATAAGAAAAAATTGCTGTAAGTTTAACTAAAAGATGATAGGCATTTCCCTTTTACTTATTTTGTTCACTTGATGCTTTTCTAATTATACAACACAAAATTGGGATAAAGGAGAATATATTGGGTAAGGTGAATCAATCTGCCTTCTAATTTTCTGTTAGCTTAAAACAGAGGAAGAGAGAGAAGGAGAGAGGGAGAGGGGAAAACATATAAACAAATGGAGAGATAGAAGAGAAAAAACACAGGAAAAGGAGAAGGTAAGAGTAGAGAGAAGAAAGATTGACAGAGAGACAGAGACAGAGAGAACTGGTTAATGTGATCGATGGTATACTATTTTCATTTGTGAATATGTCTTTCTTTCACCCATAATTTTTTATTCCCTGTATGAACTGTATTTTAAATCTTCCTTGTTCTGCCATTAAGCCCTGATTTAAACAACTGCATCTACTTTTTTCTATGACATAAAAAAAAATCCCTTGCCAAGGAGCATAATAAGCTTAAGTACTCCACACACCTAGATCAAGAATCCATAACTACAATATGGGAACTGCAAGAAAAAATTGGATGAAATTACAGCTGGAAGAGTATGAATGATGAACTCAGTAGCTCTAAGAGATATTATTTCCTATGATAGGCTCATTGTTATCGTATTTCATTTTAAAATTTCAGTGCTATAAGTTTAGATACTTGGCCTTTCTGTAAGAGTTCTAGTGAGATTTCTGATTTAGGTCACTTCAAGAATGGGAACAGGCATTCCTCATTTTATTGCAGTTCACTTTATTGTGCTTTGCAGATAGAGCAATTTTTACAAATTGAAGGACTGTGGAAACCCTGTGTTGAAACCTCTCACATCGTGTCTCTATATCCCATTTTGGCAGTTCTTGTGATATTTTGAATTTTTCATTATTCCTGATATGGCGATCTGTGATCAATGATTTTTGATATTGCTATTGTAATTGTTTGAGGGCATTATGAACCACACCCATATGAGTCACTGAAGTTAATAAATATGTGTGTTCTGACTGCACTTCTGATTTGATATTCCCACATCTCTCTCCCTATTCCCAGAACACAACAATATTGAAGAATATTACATAAACCTAGTTGGTAAAGCAGCAGCAGGGTTTGAGGATGACTAATTTTGAAAGTTCCACTCTGGGTAAAATGCTATCAAATAGCATCATATACTCCAGAGAAATCTTTCATAAAAGGAAGAATCAATGTGTCAGGTTTTATTGTTGGCTCTTTTTAAGAAATGGCCACAGACAAACCAACCTTCAGTAACTACCAGCCTGACCAGTCAATTGCCATCAACATTGAGGCAAGACCTCTATCAGCCAAAAAAAAAGATTATTAATTGCTGAAGGCTTAGATAATAGTTAACATTTTTGGCAACAAAATATTTTAATTAATATACATATATATTATTGTTAATATTATTGCATTCTTGATAGAATACAGTGTAGTGTAAATATAACTTTTATTGTACTGGAAAACTAAAAAAGTTTTATATCTCACTTTATTGCAATATTCACTTTATTGCCATGTTGTGGAATGAAACTCACAATATTTCCAAGGTATACCTGAGGTTCTATTGACAGCTAAGTGATATAATAGATAGAGCTCTAGATGTTGAATTGAGAAGACATAAATTCAAATTCTACCTCAAATGTTTATAAGCTGTGTAACTGCTACAATCTTTTAATTTCTCTCAGTTTCCTAATCTAAAACTGAAAACTTTTATCTTTCCCTCCAAACTCTCCCCTGTCCAAACTTTCCCATTTTTTGAAGGTACCAGCATCCTTCCAATGTCCCAGGTTCATGATCTTAGCATTACTATGAACGTGTCCCTCTCCCTCACAATACATAATAGCCAAATCTTGACAACATAACTGGCACCTGACCTTTTTTTTCTATTCACACAGTGGAGTTTGGGTCCTTGTCTCCTGTCACTTATATTATTACAACTACTTCCTACTTTTCTCTTCGCTCCAGTACATCCTGCCCAGAGCTGTCAAAGTAATTTTCTTTTAAAACAAATCTGATCCTGTGACTTCACCAGCATCACTACTCAATCAACTCCAGTGGCTTCTTATTCCCTTTAAGATAAAATATGAACTTCTCTGTGTAGTTTTTAAAGCTTCACACAATCTATATCTAAATCACACAAACTGTATCTTTCCAATCTCAAAGGACAGTGAAATGTGGTACAATGTATAGAGAGCCCGGCTAAAGTCAATAACTCTCATCTTCATGAGTTCAAATTTGATCTCAAATACTTACTAACTGTGTGATCCTGGGCAAGTCACTTAAACCCATTTGTCTAATCTGTAAAGTAAGATAGAGAAGGAAATGGCTAACTACTCCAATATTTCTGCCAAGAATAATCCCAAATGGGGTCACTCATTTTAAACAACAAAAACAAGTCTCATTGGATAGTATCTCTGTTTCTGCATTCTATGATTGAGGCAAAGCAAACTCCTATTTGTATTTTATAAATGAAATGTTATTTCTTTTCTCTAGGTTAGCTGTCCCTTGGGCCTGGAATGCACACTTACATTACCTCTCCCTCATGGAGTCCCTCTTTTTTTAACCTTCAGCTCAAGTATCATCTTCCACATGAAATCTTTCCTAGTCCTTCCATCTGCTAGTGATTTGTCTCCCAGACTACCTAGCATTTGACTACTTTGTATATGTTTATATTAATATTATATTGTATCTATATCTATAGATAGTATATATTTTTACATGTAATTTTAATTTCCCTATCACCAATTCGATGGTAAGCTCTTGGTGAGTAGAGACTGTTCTATTATTCATTGTACCTGTATCCTCAGCACCTAGAACTGTATATGGCACATAATAGGCACTGAATTAATACTTGCTGATGGATGAATTGGTTCAAGGAACAGAAAGAAGATAATGTGTCTGGAGCATAGAGTATATGAAGAGCGATAATATGAGCTAAAGCTAGAAAGATAGGGATGTGTCATTCTGGAAGTCTTTGAATGCCAGGTCAAGAATTTTGAATTGTGCTCAATAGGTAATGAAAAGAAATGATGTTTTAACAGAGGGGGGTCATGGTTAGGTTCAGATTTACAAGGAGGATTATTTTTGTAATAGTAAACAAGAAGGCTTAGAAGGAGAAGGGGATAAAAGTAAAAAATATATATATTAAAAAGCCACTACAGCAGATTGGACATTGAAAATCAGGGAGATGATTGAGGAGAGAATTGCCATGGAGGAGAAATTGATTTGATAACTGATTAAATGTAAGAGAGAAGGGGAGGGACCAGTTGTGATTATAGGAGACTGGATGAATGATAATGAAAAACTCACAAAAGAGATAATGAAGCTAGAAGGAGGAGCATAGTCAGAAAGAATTGTTTATACAGTGAACAACTTTGAAAAACTTTAGGACCCTATTAAATATATAAATAAGTGATCATTGATCATTGGATCATTCATAACAGCAGTAGACAGATGATAAAGCATTCTTCCCTTTTCTCTTTGGCGAGGTCATAGAAAGATTGCAGAAGAGACACTTTCCAAAAAAGTACAAATTTGTTTTGATTGACAAAATTTTTGCTATAAGGAAGGACTTTTGAGTTTTTCTTTTAAGGAGGTATAACAATGGGAGAACATGAAGAGTTGGTAATGATATGCAAAAAGAAAAAGAAGGAAAAAAGCATCATTTCTTTTAATAATACACAGAGAAAAAGCAGAAGAGTGTTAAGAAGGGGACACAAAGAATCAGGACAATGTTGGTATTACCAGGTTATATTTAATATAATTAAAAAAAATAAGATGTAACAGATTTATGGGTTTTACATACAAACTTCACGTTCTAACCTTCTTTGTATATAGAAAGGTTTGTGTTTGTTGCTGAATTTTTTAAGTTCGATAGGAATATTTTTGAAAAGCAAAAAAAAAGATGTCATTGAAAAAATATCAGTGTGAATCATATTGCAATTTACTTCAAGAGTTAACTGAAAATTTTACTTTTGCTCTCTTAGTTGTATTTAAAACATCCTCCTTAATACAGAGGATTGAGAGAGGATAGGAACAATAGTACTTGTCCTCAATTATGCTCTATTATAGCAATCACTCCTTATCTATGTCATATTCCTTAGGGAGAACTTTAAACTCTCTTACAAAAATCTCTGGGTTCTTGTGAGTATTCTCAGATGAAATGGAGAGGAATTGGGAAGATTTTGTGTATATTTTTCTTTTCAAGAGGAGAAGAAAGAACAAAGAATTGTGTTGAAAAGTAAGGACGTTGTTGCTGGAATTTTTTTCTGTTTTGTTTGTATAAATTCCAGGTAAGATTCAGACTTTACCAAAGTGGGGATAGTTTAGAAAGAACTTTTCCACTGCTAGAAACATCCTTTAGAATCTATCCATCTTTTTTCTCAGAAAATTCTAAGTATAGGCCTTTACTGCTTTGAGAGAGAGAGAGAAAGAATACACACAAATCTCCATTTCTTTGTAGGCATGATTCATACTGCTTTGGTGAATTAATAATTGTGAATGTTAAATTACATTAATTTTTGATTCCTAAAGTTATTTTCAAATGCAACTTTTTTCTTTCAACAAAGGAACATTTAAAATGATGCTATTGTACTTGGAGCAAAATATACTTTGCAAAAAGTACAAATTCATTAATGCTTTTCATTCCCTTATAAAGCAAGAAAGAAAGAAACAAGAACTCACTTGTTGGTAGGTGAATATTTTTCAAAAGGCATTACTCCCCCTGGTGTTGCCAAACTCTGAAAAATGTCAAAATCCATTTGTTTGTTCAATGGAGCAGGCTCAATTTAATAGAACATTACCTCAGTAATGGTACTGCATGGATTAAATTGTACTGTAATTTCTCTATATCTGACTAAAGAAGATAGTAGTCTTGATAGAGTTAAATCAATTAGAATTGAACAAAGATAATGGAGGAAAAACTCAATCTTCAAAATGTCTTTCTTTTCATTTGGAGTAGGTTTTCTTGTCATGCAGTTAGAAGGGCTAGAACATTTTCCCCCTTACATAGTTATACTTGTTGCACTAGAAAAATCTTATTCAGTATAAGCCATTCTCCAATTGATAAATGATCAAATGATAGAACAGACAATTTTCAGAAGAAATTAAAGCCATTTTGTGGCTGTATGACATGAAAAAAATACTCTAAATCACTATTGGTTAGAAAAATGCAAATTAAGACAATTCTAAGGTACCACTACATACCTCTTAGATTGGCTAAGATGACAGGAAAATAAGATGAATGTTGGAGGGAATGTGGGAAAACTGAGATACTAATACATTGTTGATGAAGTTGTAAACTGATCAAACCATTCTGGAGAGGAATTTGGAACTATGTTCAAAGGAGCTGTGAATACCCTTTGATCCAACAATGTCAAAGAGACGCTAATAAAGGTGAAAGGACCCACAAGTATAAAAATATTTGTAGCAACCCTTTTTGTAGTGGCAAGGAACTGGAAACTAAGTGGATGGCTGAATAGGTTATGGTTGTCCCATAAGAAACCATCAGCAGGATGATTCCAGAGAGTCCTGGAGAGACTTAAGTGAACTGATGCTAAGGGAAATGAGTAGAACCAAGAGAACGTTGTATACAGCAATAACAAAGATTATGTGATGATTAATTCTGATGGACATGACTCTTTTCAACAATAAAGTGATTCAGGGCAATTTCCGTAGACTCATAGTGGAGAGAGCCATCTGCACACAGAAAGAGGATTGTGGGAACTGAATGTAGATCTCAACATAGTATTTTTTATTTGCTTGCTTTTCTTTCTTTCTTATTTCTTCCTTTTTGATCTGGTTTTTCTTGTGCAACATGATAAATGTGGAAATATATATATAAAATATTGTACATGTTTACATTATATTGGATTATTTGGGATCTAGGGAGGGAGGCAAGGGGAAGGGAGAGAAAAATTTGGAACAAAAAGTTTTGCTTTGTTGAATGTAATGTTGAATGTTGAATGTTGAAGGTAATGTTGAAAACTACCTTTGCATGTATTTTGAAAATAAATAGCTATTATTATGAATAATAAATAAAATAAAATAAAAATGTTAAAAAAAAACCTTATTCAGGGATCTAGCTCATGATCTTAAGTCAACAATTTACCTAACAAGTCCATAAGGAAGAGCTCATAGAATAATAATAATAATAATAATAGCTAGTATTTATATAGTACATTAACATTTCTGGAATACTTTACAAATGTTGCCACCTATTATTTTCACAACAACCCTGGGAGATAGTAGGTGCTGCTATGATCCTCAGTTTGGAAACTGAGGAAACCAAAGGAGGCAGAGGTTATATGACTTGGTTAGGGTCACAAAGCTGGATTTGAATGCAAGTCTCCCTAACTCTGGGCAGCTTGATAGTGCAGTAAATAGAGCACTGGGCTTAGAATCAGAAAGATTCATCTTACCGAGTCCAAATCTGGCCTCAGACACTTAGTAACTGTGTGACCCTGGACAAGTTACTTCACTCTGTTTGCCTCAGTCTCCTTATCTGTAGAATGAACTGGAGGAAAAAATGGCAAACCTCTCCAGTATATTTTCCAAGAAAACCCCAAATTAGAGAATGAAGAGTTGGGCACAACTGAAATGAATGAATAATAATTTCCTAACTCCAGATCCAGAGCTTATCCACTCTGCCACTTGTCTGCCATTAATGCTGTTTCAAGAGGCAAGAAAAATGTTCTTTTACATGTAGCTTCTTCTGATCTTCCTGGTTGTTGTTGCTCTCCTTTCCCTTGTTCTCTCCAATTTTTATCTTATATTTACTTTGTATAAATCTTGTATAAATCTACTTGTCACTCAGTCAGTGAATATTTATTAAGTATCTAATATATGTCAGCTACTATGCTAGGAACATGTATGTAAGTACAAATTGTTTCTTCTGTTAGAATGTAAGCTTCTTGAGGACAAAAATTGTTGCTGCTGCTTTTTCTTCCTTTTTCTTCCTTCTTCATCCTTCTTCTTCCTCTTCTCCCTTTTTCTCTTCTTTTTTTGTCTCTATCTCTTCAGCACCTGTTACTGGTACATAGTAAGTACCGATTGTTCCAACAAAGAATAAACTTTCTCCTCCCACTGGATTGAGGTTCACATCGAATTTAACTGAGTTTGTGATTTATATTGTGCTATTTGTATTTTGGTATTTTAAAGAAATCAGTACTTTTGGCAACCTTGGTAAATTTAGGTGCAAATTTAAAATGATCTTCTAGGTTCTAATAAAGAAAAGGAAAAAACCGAGGCAGGACAGAAAAGTAATGAAAAGTGATAGAAAGAACTCTGAGATTTTAAGGTTGAGGAGAGAAGTAATTCATTGTGGACACATTGCCAAATGCTTTGGGTAGTTCAACCCTAGCTTTCTGTTATTACATCCAGGATTATGGGTTGAGAGAATGGGAAGCTGAAGAACTCAGAGATATCCTTAAGACAGTATGGAATCATAGGCAAAGCCCTGGGTTATGCTTCCCAATATCTTTACTACTTCTATATAGGAGAAATCAAGGTACAATGAACATCAAGGTCAATGTTGAAAAGGAAGATAAGTCACAAATTGGCAAGCTGATGACAGAGAGAAAACAGAAAGACCAGAGATATTAACATCTAAGTAGCAAGGGAGAGAGCATCTTAACATTAGGGTTATAAAACAGATGTTCCTTAAGGATTAGAATGATTTCATTTTGCATTTCTACTACCTAATTCAGCATCTGACACATTAGCAAAGTTTATTGTTTGATAAATATATGTTAGAGATGAAAGGAATTTTAAAGGTCACTGAGATTCCTACATTTATTTAGCAGATCAACAATCTGAGGCATCTGTTGGTAGAGTTGTGAATTGATCCAGCCAATCTGGAGAGCAATTTGGAGCTATGCCCAAAAAACTATAAAACTATGCTTTCCTTTTGATTCAGCAAGATCCCTGCAAGATGTTTATCCCAAAGAGATTTTTTAAAAGGGAGGAAAGAACCTATTTGTATAAAACTACTTTTAGCAGTTCTTTTTGTGGTGGCTAAGAACTGGAAATCAAGGAGATACCTATTATTTGGAGAATGGCTGAACAAGTCATGGTATACCATTGCAATGGAGTATTACTGTGCTATAAAGAAATGATAAAAGAAAGAATGATTTCAGAAAAATCTGGAAAGACTTGTGTGAACTGACACAAAATGAGGTGAGCAGAACGAGAAGAAATTATACACAATTATGGAAATATTATACAACGAAGAACTGTGAATCAATTATTCTCAGCAACACAATTGATCCAAGATGATTACCAAAAGATTCATGATGAAAAAAGTTATGCAACTCCAGAGAAAGAACTGATACCTGAATTACAATTTGAAGCATACTACTACTCTCTCTCTCTCTCTTTCTCTCTCTCTCTTTCACTCTCTCTTTTCTCTGCCTTTCTCTCCCTCTCTCTTTCTTCTTTCTCTCTAATTCCTTCTTTCCTTTCCTCTCTCCCTCTCTCTCTTTTCTTCTTCCTTCCTTCTTTTTTTTACTCACAAGAGAATTTTTTTTTCATGGTTACATACATATAATCCATATCAAATTGTCTGTCTTAAGGAAATGGGAGGGAGGGAGAGAGAGAATTTGAAACAAAACTTTTTTTTTAATATTATGCTTTTTTTACATGAAGGAAAATCCAATTAATAAAAAAAAAAAAGAATGGAAAGGTTAAATGACTTGTTCAAAGTCACAAAGTAGACATCTAAGGCAAAATCTGAAACCATATCTTCTTGTCTATAAGCCCAATAAATGACCTACTATATAAAAATTCTTCTTTGAATCCGAGTTTCTTTAACACTATCTGATAAGCTGGCTCCTCTCTACTGACTAGTTTTCTAAGGTACTTTACTGGACAGCAACAACTTGTCTTCCCCACAAATTTCCAGACTCTGAGCAGTCCTCCATTGCTATTGAACCAGAATCTAAAAAAGAAAATCATTTTGAATTTTCACTTAATACTTAACAGGTCCTATTTATACCTATGGAGTGTGTCCCTTTGAGGTTTCCATGGTTCTGGCATTATAGAAAAATAATTTATGACTTAGAGACATGTTTAAAGCAGGCAAGAAATTTTGCATCCAATATGAGAAAGAAAAGGGAAAATGAGATTGAAAAATAGTGAATGCCAGAAGAAAGTGACAAACAAAACTCATGTCAAGATTAGACAAAGCTAAGAGATAATCAAGACTCCAACTCCTCACTAAAAAAAAATAAATAAATAAAGAGATACTTATTTCTTTGTCTCTAACTGGATCCAGAGATTGTTGATCATTGTAACAGAGAATCCAATTCTTTCTGCCACCAGAACATAAATCTTTCTTTTCTTGACCTGAGCATGATAATGCTTGGAAAGGTATTTTGTTGGAGCACTTTTAAGGCTGGTTTCACTAGACAAGATTCACTTCCTTTTTCCTTGGAGTAGGGGGAGGTCATTTATTGATCATAAAATCTTTTTTTCCAGCCCCTATTTTTTTCATTTAAAAACATTATGCTATAGTATTTTGAAATACACACACACACACACACACCAAAGGAAACTAGCTTCTTGTTTCTGATTAATCCAGCTCAAAAGGGTTCCTGGTAAATTTCCAGAGCCCAGTAAATAACCAGCAGGGTAATTTTTTCCGTCTTTTCTTGTTGTCATTTATTTTCTTTGCTTTACAGCAAAGTCATGAAGCTCAGCTTTATTCACTTGATGGAAGACTATTATCCTTGGCCGGACAGAAGAGTGTATCAACAGAAAAAAAGTTGTTGCTATGTGAAAGGTCCACGTTTGCTGCAATATTTTACTCAGAAGGCCTAGGATCTGACCTTGATTGGAGGAAGTAGTTCCAGGAAATTCAAAGAGATTTTGATTTGCTATCTTTTTTGCTGGTATGCATGTATAAATTTGGAAAACACATTTCTCTTCAATAAGGTCAGGGCATATGTTAGCTAAGGACTCCCAGGACATTAGTCTTCTTGCTTTCTGATGGCTGGAAGATACCAGGAGCGGGACACTGCTGACAAAATGACCTTTTAATCTAAGGTCAAGTGAGGTCCCATGGGGTGTCTCTGCTTTGCCAGTTTATCAAGAATCTTCATATCTGGGACAATTTGTCCCCAAATGCAAAACAATAAGGCAGAATGAGATATGAAGAGTAGTAAGCTCCATTTCTGTGTGAGGTTATAGTACTTAGATCACATATAAAGAAAGTGAATTAGAACCAGAAAGAAAATGAGGAAACCCAGTAAGTCCAGATGTATAGGCATATGGAATGAGATGTGACTCTAGCTATTTAAAACTCCCAAGATATGTGACTGTTATTGATAGAGAGGAAGCATTCAACTGAGAAGAAACTATTTATAAAGCACTTATGTGTCAGGTAGGTACAATGGACAGAGGGATGGTCTTAAAAGTCAGAAAAATCGGGGTTCAAGATTTTCCTCTACCATATTTAAGCTCTGTGATTATAGGCAAATGAATACATTTCCCAGCATTCCTAAATTACTCTTTGAAAGTAAGAAGTACCAATGGATCTGCATTGATAGTGGGAGTTTGGGCACTTAAATTTCTATGTAGCTCAGTGAAATTGTAGGTCCAGTTGGAATTTTAAAAACTGGTAGGACATGGGAAAGCTAGGTGGCACAGTGGATAGAGCACCAGTCCTGAAGTCAGGAGGACCCGAGTTCAAATATGATCTCAAACACTTAATACTTCCTGGCTGTGTGACTCTGGGCAAGTCACTTAACCCCAATTGCCTCAGCAAAAGAAAAAAAAAATTGGTAGGACACTGAAGTATTGGAGTTACAAAGTGTTGGAATACAAAGATAAAAATGAGATAGTTTCATACCCTCAAGGAGTTAACATTCTATTAGAAAACAAAAGTTAAGCAAATGTCTTCTTTGTACAGTTTGAGCATAATATAGACTCCTGGTGATATATAAGGTGATTAGTCTCAGATATTCTTTTAACCTTTTATTCCTTGCACAATTCACTACTTTATAATAAACACTATCTTAGAATGCAGCAAAAATTTGCTTTTCTTTATCTTAAGACAAAACCCCTGATAAAAATTAAATAAGATTTAAATAAAGTAATGTTCTAGAGTAGCAATATCAATTAGGCAAGCATTGATGAGGAAGGGAAGAAAGAGTAGAGAGAGCCTAATTTTACCATATCTCTGCATAGCAATAGGATCATGTAGGCAAACAGAAAATTCTGGATAGGCTGAAAATTTCTGAAATAGTAAGTGAATCAAACAAGACTCCAATTCTTTATGATTATATTTAGTTATACCAGCTAAGAAAACTACATTCCCCATCAGTCCTCTTGATGACTCTCTCTCCCCCATCTCTTTCCTTTCTCTCTCTCTCTCTCTCTCTCTCTCTCTCTCTCTCTCTCTCTCTCTCTCTCTCTCTCTCTCTCTATCTCTATCTCTATCTCTCTCTCTCTCCTCCCCCTTTCTCTTTCTCTCTCTCTCTCTAAATGCATACATGCAACACGTGTATATGCAGTGTATATATAAAACCATTTTCACAAATATAAATGACAAATATGTCATTTAGACATATGTGTATATATATTTGTGTGTATATGTGTGTATTTGTGTAAGTAATAAAAAATAGTTTGTGAGGGAGAAGGCACTGACAGAGGAAGGGATCATTTTGGAGACAATGTCAGGGCTATATTTCAAAGGACAGTATTTAACACATAGTAAAAAATGTTTAATAAATGCTTATTCAATCAAAATACATTAGAGAGTCTAAGAAGGGAGTGACTTCTTCAACATGGAAGCTCTTAAAGAGTGCTATCTACAGAATGGTTTAGGCTGTTTTAAGTGAGATATCACCTTTTCTGCTTCCTTTCATAAATTCTCCCCATCTCAGTTTTCTCATCTCTAAAATGGAAATAATAATCACACCTGCCGTAAGGGTTGTTGTGAGATATTTTTAAAGTACTTTGGAAACGTTAAAATACTGGGTAAAAAAGATTTATTATCAACGATCTGAACTTTCCCGATTCTCTTATGTCTTCCCTCAATTATTTTAGTTTACCTACTTTTGAAAGCTTTGTAATGACATGCTCAGCTTTCCTGGAGGAAGAAAATGGTTTTCAGCTGAAAGCATTTCCTTTTTTAGCTTCAGGTCACTGTATTTGCCCTACTCTCCCTTCTTTGATTTCAGTAACGACCCTGGCATCTACTGTGACCCTCTTTATACTTGTCAACCCATCTAAAAATGGGCAACCTAAAAATGGCTAAAGGGCTCGTTTCTTCCACAGAACCTCAGAACTGGAGAAACTATGAAATCATTTTGCAAATATCCCCATACAAGGTTCCTTTTTTAAAATGTGGCAGATCACTACTATTTCATCCAATGGGAACTTGACAGTAAATCTAGTAATGTAGAATGTTAAGGGTAATTGTATAGCATTGGTACCATTGTCACTGCATCCAGAAATTATATCCCGTTAGCAAAAATCGTGCCATAAAAGAAAATAAAGCTTTCTAAAAACAACCAGTGCTTTCAACAATTCAATCTAACAACTAACCAATTATATTAAGCAAAATCAATTTCATTGGTTTTTTAGCACCACACAGACGAGACTATTGATTAGCCAAGTTTTTTTTTTTACTTACATACTTATCTTAAACTTCACTTATAGACTTAACACAGTGCCTGGCATGAAGTAGGTGTTTAATAATGTTTATTAAATTGAATTGAGTTGGATTCATAGAGGCAGCTAACTGTCAGGAAGACCTGAGTTCATATCTGACCTCAGACACTTAGTGTAAATCTGGGCAAGCTACTTAGCCCTGTCTGCCTCAGTTTCTTTATTTCATTATTCAGTCATTTTAGCCATTTGACTCTCTGTGATTCATTTGGAGTTTTCTTGACAAAAATACTGGAGTGGTTTATCATACCCACTTCTGAGGTAAGTTCTTCCTGACTCCAGGCCTGGTGCTCTATCCACTGTGCCACCTGGGTGGCTCACAACTATCTCCCAGAGTTATTGTGAGATCAAAATTGCAATCACTTGTCATGAAAATGACTCAACATTTCCAACATCTTCTCTAGATTCAACATATATGCTTCCTTGGGGTTTTTTATGTCTTCTTTGCCTTCTTTGCCTCTCAGATAAGTCTTTCCTTACAGATTTTTGACATTTATTCTCTATTTTGAATATTCAGTATTTAGAAGAATTAAAATTAAAAAAAAACTGTGATACTTACCATTTCCACTAATGATAAATAAAGGAACATCCCAGCGGTGACTGTCAAAATCCAGTTCTGAATACACGGGTCCGTTGAGACTGAGAGGCCAATATAAAGTCCTATGAAAGCTGTGAGGGCACTTATAAAATTCATTAAGATGGCGATCTTGATAGAAAGGCCAGAACTTAACAGTACAGCAAAATCTCCTGAAGTTAGAGGGAAAAAAATAAGATTTAGCAGAAGGAAGTTTACACATTCCAAGTTAGCCCTGGCAAGATTTACAGGGACAATTAGGTGGCACAGTGCATAGACAGCTGGGATTGGAGTCAAGAGGACTTGGATTTAAATCCTGCCTCAGATACATATTATCTCTGTAACCCTGAATAACTCTTTTAATTTCTGTCTGTCTCAGTTTTCTTCATCTATAAAATCTATAAAATGGGGATAATAATAGCTTCTATATACCTCCTGGGGTTGTTATGAAAATTAAATGAGATAACATTCATAAATCACTTAGCAGAAGGTCTGGCACATAGTAGTTGCTACATAAATGTTTGCTATTATAATGAATTATCCCTATTATAGATTGAGAACAGACTTGGTGCAGAGGAAAGGGTGCTAAATTTGGAGTCAGAGGATCCATTTCCACTAATAATAAATAAAGGAAAATCCTAGCAGTGAATGATTCTGTTGCTTCTTATGTGGCCTTGTACCAGTTATTTATTTAACTTTTCTGGGCTTCCATTTCCTATAATCAGGTTTGGGTGAGATGAATTTTGCAATCTCTTCTTATTCTAAATCTATGATCCTATAGAATGTCTATAGTTTTCTAGTAATCAAATTGTTTGTGGATGGCTAAATGATCACATAATATACATGGTGAGATAAGGATAGAGACTGCATCTATGATTTCACTGATGGTTGGAGCTCCTGATTTTGAAAGCTTCTTCTACATACAGAGTACCTTCTCTATTACTTAGAATCTTAGAAAATTGCCCATGGAAAGAAATTATAATGTTAAGGTCATGCATCCAGGAAGTTTCAGAGGCAGGATCTGAATTCATTTCTTCCTCGTTCTAAGGCCAATTTTCTATTCAGTACAGTACATTGCTAGTTTAATAGCAAATATAGGGAATATAAACCAATCAGCTAATATTTTGCTTCATTTGCCAATTGGCATTGTAGGACGTGAACAGAAATTATGTTTCAATCATTGCTTTTGTTTAGCTGGTCCTAAAGATAGCTTATACTTGGTGACCCATGACAACCCAGTTAGCTCCTGATGGTCTGTGACATTTTCAACTTGGATAAATGCAAAGTCAAATCACATGCTTTCCCAGAGTTTCTAAATCTTTCTTGCCTGGGAACTTGCCAGCTGAAATTAAGAGATCTTATCTGTGGCGTGGTATTTATTCTTTACTTAAACAGGTACTGACTGACTGACTGTATATGGGAAAAACAAAACAGCTAAAAGCAGAAACAGAAATGAAAAACAACCCTCTATTTGCTTTTTAGTAAAAACACAATATGGGAGGTGTATGGGACAATGAATCCACCTTCCTTGAGGAAATGTGTGACTGTTTTGGATTGAAGCAAAGCAGCTCCATTGTTTCCATTTCTCTGTTTCCAGAAGAATTGAGTTCTTTGGAATTGGAGGGATTCATGTAGGTATTGAATGACTGCTGTAAAGGTGGCAGGGAATTTTTGCTTCAAGTATGGGCCGGACTAAATGACTTTTATCGTTTCATTGGATACCATGATTCTAATTCCTCATACAGTGTTGACAATATTAAAGAATGACCTTCAAATTAAAAAAAAAGTCAGGGAACTTAAACATCTTCATAGGCAGGATTAAATGCTTGCATATCCTTCTCACCAATCTCATGAGTCCTGGATTTCCAGCCAGGATAGCAATATTTTTGCTGCAAAAGTAGTTTCTAGATAACCTGTATTAAAACACAAACGAGCTACTAGGAGGAGATAATGTATTAATTCAGTATTATGTAGGCAGAGGGAAGGGCCATGAAAGAATAGTATGTAGATCAGATAAATTTGGGTAATGGTGAGAAAAGTTGAGACAGAGGGAATTACCAATGCAGGTCTGGGCCTTTAGGGGACAGAGAGTACTAGACACAGTGAGAGATAATCACTGGTGTGGGGAAAAGAGGATGGGAGACAGAACAGGATGTGCCAGAACTCAACCAGATGCTAGAACCTGGTCTGATTGAGCACCTGTAAGGATTAGAATGAATAAACCTCCCCCCAATCTTCCTGTGGATTTTAAAACATAGCTTCAAAATGTGATCAATAAAATTATCCCCACTTGATGAAATAAAGTAGCATCTTTAAAGTTTGGCCTTTTGTTATGATGATTCGGGTCTCTCTTTTTTCATATTTTGATCTCTGGTCACAGGGCATACTTAGGAACAAAAGATCCAGGTTATTATAGTCTTGATCTTGGGCAAAAGTTCCAGATAATTAAGGTGATCTAAAAGTAGACTTGGCTATTTAATGAAGTAGTAACTTACACTAAGCCAAGAGTGTGTTCTCCCCAAAGGGAAAAAGTACCTATGACATAGTTTTCACTTTAATCTTCAGTACTGTTTTTTTCACCACTTTCTCAAGTCATCAACTTCTTGAGTCTCCATTCATCAATCAACTTCATGAGCCTCCATTCATCAATCAAACAATAAATCTAGACCTGTCAATTCCCTAAGTTGAAAATGCTCACCTTGAAATTTAATAGCCATTTTTTATAAGCAGAGAGGATCTGGCTCCGGCAACATCTGTTTGAAGGAGATCTTCAAGCAGTAGCTGGATGACCAGCTTATATTCTTATATAGAAACAGGACAGAATTGGACTGGATAGTTGGTATGTGATCTTTTGTGATATGGGTCCCTGACATTTGTTACATAGTTTGCCCTTGGACAAAGGGGTGACATTATATCAGGAATGCAACAAAGTGGGGGCCCCAGACCACTGCTCAGGGTATATACTACAGGCACATAGGGCTATGGACAAACCATTCATAACAGGAAGCATGTGAATGCTCCTTCAGCTCTTTCTAGATGATAATATGAAGATGAACATGAAGGTACTACCCAACCCACACCAAGACAATTGTTTTGTTTGCTACCATAAAATCCTGCCTTTTCCTTTCTGTCTCCTGTACAGGACATAGATGTTTTCAGGCAACAGAATAATTTTGATCCAAGAAGATGAGGCACTAGAAATGAGGGATCATTCCCTATAGTTTTTAAGAGGCAATGTGATATATTCCAATAGTATCAAATTCAAATTAAAGCAGAACTCTGTCAGCTGCATCTTGATTTACAAAATCACAAATTAATATTACTTATGCTGAATTGGATTTTAATTCTGAGAAACATTTCCCAGCTCCATTTTGATCTGGTTCAGCTTGTACCAGGAAGACCATTTGTGGCCTATGGGTTGAGAGTTTGACATCTTTTGTGTAATGGATAGAGAGTTGGGTTCAAAACCAAGAAGAAGCTAGGTTTGAGCCAAGGGTGTGCTGGTGAGTATTCGACAACTGGTTCTCCTCAGGGATGGGGGTGGGAAGACTGTACCCATAATCCATGTTTAACCTTAATCTATATTTTGAATATTTTATCTTTCACTTCCTTAAGTCTAGACCAGGGGTAAGCAAATGATAGCCTATAGTCCAAATCCTATCCATACCTATTTCTTGGATAACCTGCAAACTAATAATAGTTTTTAAAATAATTTTAAAATAAGATCTTATTGTATTAAATTCAGTATTTATTACATTATTTTTTCTACATGGTAAACATATAAAAACTAGTCTTTGCTTTATTTTTAAACCTATAGGATAATTATAATTACCATCAGTAGGGAAACACAGGTATGTTTCCCACTCATGCTTAATCTCACATCTGTTTCCTCCAGTACCAGAAGTTTTGGCACATTGCCTTCCTTATTGTGCTAACATCTGGGTCCCAAAGAAATGACTGATTAGCCAGTCTCCCTGTAGCTTGGGTACATCAGCAACTGACAATTTTTTTTTCTTTGCTGGCTGTAGAATGTTATAAGGCTGAACAGACTGAAAGCATCAATGAGGCCCCCTTCTCCATTTGGGCTTCTATTGCTCCAGTCTTCCATCATGAGATCCCCTATTAACCCTAGTTAACCCTAAAAATCCTGGTCTCCCTTGGAACATGATAGAAAGATTACTGAAGACAAAGTGGGTATTATATACTTTTGACCAAGACTGACCTTCTTGTCTTGTCCATCTCTTATGAGTTCCAAAGAGACAGGGTTTGAATTACAGGGCTATTAAAACATATCCAGGAGAAAAAAAGAGCCTTGTGTCTATTTGCTACCATATGCCTGTCACTTTAATTTCATGCCTGGCTTTAAACATTTCGAATAAATCAGCTTGATGAAGCCATGGTTTGGTTTTAATTAAATTTCTATTTTTTTCCTCATTGGTCTGTTTGCTGACATATTGGATAAGGTTCCCCCTCTTGATATTTTTCCCACATATAACATTCAGATTTTCTAGTCCCAGCCAAAGGTATTTAAAGTGATGTTACATGAAAATGACATTCTCCCATCCAGAATGCTTTGAAGCACAAACTATCACTCTTCATCCTTGGGAAATATTATGAAAATGTCAGATTGAATCTTATCTTGGGCTACAGAAATATTGCCTTCTCTTTTTTCCCCAAGATTTAAATGGAATATGACCTGAAGCTACTTACTATTCAATGATATGCTAGAGAGAAGAAGGAAAGAAATCAAGTGATATCAGCTTACACACCAAGCATGACTGATTTTCCAGCTATTAGAGGACAACTAGTAGAAAACTGATCGACTTACCCATTTCATGTGGAATTTCATGGCACAAGATGGCAATGGTTGTTGTCACCCCTGACTCGGTGGAAGATGAGAAGGCAGCTCCGATCACAAGACCATCAGCAAAATTGTGAAGACTGTCACCAACCAGTATCATTACAGCTAAAAGACTAATGGCTTTACCTAGAGAAAGGAATAAAGGAATGATGACTAGCCAGAGATGCTCTGATTATGTCTTGATTTTCAAGAGCAGTAAATTTGCACAAGATGACTTTAACTTTCATTTTATTTATCAACAACAAGAATTAACTAAGTGAAATAGTCAGTTTCACTTAGTTCAAGATTTTCAAAAGGAAACATTATTAAAGAGGGATCTCTGAGAAGTTGAACAAGTAGTAAAGATACTCTCTTTTTTCTAGCCAAACTGGCCCACTTCATGTTCCCCAAACATGGCATCCCATCATTTGCTACTATATTTCCCAGTCTGTCTCCATATCTAGAAAGCATGCCCTTCTCACTTCTAACTTTTAGAACCTGTAACTTCTTTGAAGGATCAGCTCCCAGGCTACTTCCAACCAGAAGCCTTTTCTTATCTCCAATTGTTAGTGTTTACTTTCCTCAGAAAATTACACTTCTATATAATAATTTTTTTTTATTTTTCTCAGCAGAAGTTGCTTGAAGGCAAATTTTTTTTCATTTTATCTTTGACTTTCCAGAACAGTGGAGTACTTTTTGCATACAACAGAAACTTCAAAATACATGTTGCATTGGAATCCAAATCCAATCCTCCAAAAGTCAAATTTCAGGAAAATTAAAGCCAAAACCCTGAGGATATATGTTGACATTAGTGAGTATTATGCCGTTTCAAAGTGAAACAAACAAATAAATATCCCAGAGATGGTCCAGTGGAAAAAGAACTGGCAATGGAGAAGATTTGGGTCATCTTCGACACTTATTGATTGTGAGATTTAAGTCAAATCATTTAATCCTCAGAACCCTTACTTTCTTATTCTTTAAAATAAGGGGGTTGAATTAGAGTGCTTAGAAAGTCCTTTCCAACTCTGAATCTATGCTCTTATGTCTTATTACATATGATGTCCCTAGGACAGTTACTTCTAATTTCATTTCCAAGTTGTTAATTAAAGCTTTGATTGCCATCACCTCTTTCAGACTCCTCTCCCTTCTCTTTGGAGGAGTAGAGGTAGACTGCCAAATTCCTCTTAATATCTTCCTTTACAGAGGGCAAAACTAGACTCTCACCTTACTCTACTTTGCAGCTGCTGCTTTTTCTTCATGCAACAAGATGTCCTCATGCTCAATATCTCCATGCTTTCCCTACTCCTCTTCACCCCAGCTTTTCTTGGTGTTGTTTCTCCCTCCCCAATGTATTGTGAGCTCCTCAAGGATGGGAAGTAATTTTTTTAAATTAATTATATCTGCAGTGCTTAGCATAATGCCTAACACATAGAAGGTACTTAATAAATCTTTATTGGATTGGTTTATTGCCCAATGATCCAGGACCATGTATATTTCAATACTTTATAACATATAGTATAAAGACAGAGATATAACTGTCCCCTCTGTCCCTCCTTAGCAGTGTTTTGTTTCTAACCCACCTCACTCTCTACCTGTCCTCCTGTCTATCACCCCTCCTCTCTTCTTTTATCCTTTTATAAGGATATATAACATTGTCTAGGATATCATTTAATAAATTACTTCTTTGGGAATAATAAACCAGAAACCAAACAAAAGAAATAAGGTTCATTTCAAATGTAGAAAAACAATAAAAGAATGAAAGATCAACTTTATGATGCTAAAATCCTATTCCAGTTTTTCATCATTCTTCTGTTAAGTGATTCTATATTCCTCAAAACTATATTGATGAAAAGCAAGGTCTATCAGGTCTTTTCAAACTTAAAAGACTATGAGGACAGATTTAGCAAAAGATAATTGTCCAAGAACCAGTGTAGCTAAGTACAGAGAACCTCATCACTGAGTATACAATTAACCCTCAGATGATGGGATTTTTGACCACTATAATAGACCTTGTCAAATAAGGCACCAGGAAGGAAGAGTATAAATATCAATGAAATCATATATTTTGGGAATATAATTAAAAGTTGTCAGATAATTTTTCACAAATGACATTTTCTGCAGAGATTAAGTAACTGGAGCTGGAGTCAGGTAAATCTGAGTTCAAATCTTGCCCCAGACACTTATTAGCTAGGTGATCCTGACAAGTTACTTAATCTCTGTATCCCTCAGTTTCCTCATTTATAAAATGGAGAAAATAGTAATTTGGAGTTGTTGTAAGGATCAAATGAGCTAATATTTGTAAAGTACTTGACAAACCTTGAAGTAATCTACAAATGCTAGCTATTATTATTGCTGTTTTCTTTGACTTCCTGTATATTACCTACAACCTTCTCTTGTATGTAAATGATGTGATTAATAATAATTTAAAAAATGAAATCAGTTGTGATAATAGGTCATCTTGTTCCCAAAAGTTTTGGTATTGCTTTGGAGAATTTTTTGCTTTACAACTACCCCAAAGAAAGAACACTGGGAAATGAATATAAACTGCTTGCATTTTTGTTTTTCTTCCCGGGTTATTTATACCTTCTGAATCCAATTCTCCCTGTGCAACAAGAGAACTGTTCTGTTCTGCATACATATATTGTATCTAGGATATACTGTAACCTATTTAACATGTAAAGGACTGCTTGCCATCTGGGGGAGGGGGTGGAGGGAGGGAAGGGAAAAATTGGAACAGAAGTGAGTGCAAGAGATAATGCTGTAAAAAATTACCCTGGCATGAATTAAAAATTAAAAATTAAAAAAATAAAAAGAGAATTTTTTGCTTTAAAATAAATTATCAAGGTAAACACATGTCAAGAATTATATAACTCATTGTAGCCACAAGCTTAATTTTTAAAATTGTTATATATTCAAATTTTTTGCTTATATTGTTGATCAAAAACTCATGATATCCTGATATAATCAAAAATTAGCTCCAAATAACATGGTATACAATCTTAGTTCCCCCCTCTACCCTCCTTGGGAGGAGGGAATAGGCTTTTTGTTTCATCTATTTGCAAGACTCCCAGTGTGAAAACTCTGGGATGCAGATTGAAAATTTCTCTGTTAAGTATAAGATTAATGCCATAATACTGGAACAAGGTGGGAACAATAACCAAAAAAAACACCTCAAAACACACATTACATTAAATGCTATATCCAAAGGATGTCAAAACTATGTTTTTTTTTTCTTTCAAAGTAATGTGTATAATGCAAAACAAACAGGAATTTTTTTTCATGAAAATGACATTGTTTTGACACTGGCTACACATAGTCCAAGATGTAATATATTCAGATAAAAAGTGGAAAATTCAGGTAATTATCCAGATGTTTGTCCAGGTTCCAAACTTGGTTAGATGGGTTGGCATCATGGAGACAGCATAAATTTAGTCTGTTCCAAAAAAGAATCAGACAATGTGTCTGGCACTGGATAAATTGTACAAAAGAATAAATCTAGTTATTTAGCATTCTGAAAAGGAAATGCCACATATTTCATGAGGATTTCCTGTAGTCACAGTAGATTCTTAGATATAGTGCTTTACAGATTATATTATAAAGTATCACGCATTGTAGTGCAAAGATTTGGAGTCAGCTTTTAAGTGAGAAAGCCTGGGCTTAATTGTGGGCTTCACCATTAAGGAATATGGCATCTGTGGGTAAGTCAACTAATTTTCAGAAAAATCACTCTCTTTGGAGTCAGAAGCCTGCCTCTGCCACATGCTAACTTGGTAACATTGGACAAGTCACTTAGTCCCTTTGAGGCCAAAATTCCTCTTCTGTATAATGATGGGATTGGACTAGGAAGTGTCTGAGGTCCCTCTTAATTCTTTATCTATGACCTATAATATCTATTAGAATCTTATGATTTTCATCTGTAAAAGTGAACTAATAATACTTACATTTCCTATGAGGAAAGTAATTTGTAAATGATAAAATTTTATATAATTATCATAAGATTCTGTGCTAAAAGAGATCTTAGAGATTATCTAGTCTACTTAACAGATGAGGGAAACAAAGCTCAAAGAGAAATTATATGACTTATAGTCAGAGAGGCACGATAGTAAGTGGTATTGAAACAAGTCTAAGTCATAGAATCAAAGACTTGGAAAGCGTCTTAGTAGCCATTTCTAGTTAAACTCCCTCATTATGCAGGTGAACTAGTTAGCTAACATTTATTTGGAACTTAATATTTGTAAGTAAGTAACTTATTACTGTGATAACAGCTTTACAATTATTATTTCATTTCATCCTCACAATAACCCTGGGAGATAACTGTTATTATTTTCATTTTACAGATAAGGAAACTGAGGCAAATAGAGTTTACATGATTTGCCTAGGGTCACGAGACTAGTATCTGACATCAACAGGAAGATGAGTCTTCTTCACTTCAAGCCTCATTAAGTTACTTGCTCAAGGGAATACAGATAATAAACTTTAAAGGTGGATATTTTTAAATCAAGGTCCTCTGAATCCAATTCAAAACTCATTCCTATAGTATATAATTTTCTGAATCACAACTTGTCCAAAGTCACAGGGATAGGAAAAGGCAAAGCCACTTATTACGGTCTCCTAAATCCAAATCCATTATGCCATAAATAGGAATTATTATTATCATAGTGATCAGGTACAAAATAAAATTTTAAAGTACTGAGAAATGCTAGACCAGGGAGAAGTAGCAAGAAAACATTTTTAAGTTATTAAAACCTTGGTGCACAAGGTTTTTCCAAGATATAATTATTTTATCCTGATAATAAATGACTTTGAAAGGTCTGTTCATCCATTTCTTTTTTTTTTTTTCATAAAGGGTAGTCCATACCAGAAGTCTAGGAAAGTATTCTATTTGAAAAGACAACTAAGACCTTTGACTGTGTCAATAAAGCATAAAGTGAAGACTAGTAATTAGATGGTTAATTTGATCACTAATGAAAGGCAATCAGAATAACTGAAGTCTCAAAGTCTATTTGGAGAGCTTGAATTGGTTAGCTGTTGAATTTGCTGAACTAAGCAGATATTTGCCAGTTCTCATTTCCTACCATATTGACAAGAGTGAAGATTTTCCTTCAGTAATCCATTCTAATATGTTATATCCTTGAAATATTCCCCTATCCAACCTAAAGTCCCTTTCTTCTACAAATACTATAGTTTATTTCTATTGGCCCCATATTTTATAAGTGAAGACAAGGAAGAGCTGGTTCCTGGAATCATTTTTTAATTCCATATTTTAATATTGATAAAGTCATCCTTCACTCTTCAGTTCTTTTAGTCCTTCCAATTTAAAGAATTAGAAAATAAAATCATCACTTTTTTTGGGTTTCCTCAGTACCCTTCATATCCTTCACAGAACCGATCTCTACTAAATGCTACCTTGTACAAAAGTGAAATGTTACTCCATTCGATTCTCATATGTTGTTTCTCAAATAAAACTATTTGTTGTAAAAACTCAATTGAAACATAAGCTAAGAAGGTAGGGATTAGTCCTACTCTCTCATATACTTATATATGATACCAAATAAAACATGAGTTTTAAAATAAAATTTAGTGACTGCTTCATGCTCTACTCACACTCCACTGTATCCTCAAATTTTCACCTTGTGTCTTCATCACCACAATGAAGTGTCACACAGGTAGATTTGCAATTATTTGGGATAGTGTTGGGAAAAGGCACAGATTCACAGAATAAATTTCTAATCATTTTTTGTGGACAGTCCTTATATGAGTTGTCTGGAAATTTCTTGAGTCTAGTAACATTGGCAGGTTTATGAGTTTTTCCTGCCAATTTTCAGAATTTATGTGGCTAGGTCTAGCTTACATTGTTCTTTTAAAATGAATTAGGTCAATATTTTTTATCATCAGTCCAGAGGAAAAGGTATTTTTAGTGTACTATGGCATATTAAGCTAAGTTGATGATTTATATTTTGCCTACATTGCCTTTTTAATATTTTGCCTACATTGAGATTTGTGTTTAATAAATATTTTTTTTCAAAAAGAGGTTTTGCAAAGTCTTTACTATTAATGTTCAGAAGCAATTTGAACCATCACTGTAGTGTTAGTGACAATCTTAAACCATGAGGTGACAAATAATAACTCATCATCTATGATTTATTTGGAATAGGGAACTCCCTATGAGCAAACTCTCTCTACTGATGCAGATTGTCACCTGATTTACAATTTACAATGTAACTCTAAGACTGTCTCTATTACTCCATACTGTCTCTAATAGATCTTTACAAAGCATCTAAAGATGTGAAAAACTCTTTATATGCTTGATTTCATTTGATCCCAACAATTACTCTATTGTGGAATTGCTTCACTTATCACCATTTTTCAGATAAAAAAACTGAGATTGGAAAAAGTAAAATGAAATAGACAAGATCACAGAGCAAGTAAATATGCAAGGAAGAATTTGAACTCAGCTCCTATTGGCCCCAAGTACAATGCTCTATTCATCTTATCAAGTAGCTGCCTATTACTAAATCATATTAATGAGCATTCGTCACTTACTATGTGCCAGGAATTGTAAAAGCACTGAAAATACAAAGAATGATATGAAACACAGTTCCCATTATCTTTTTTTTCCATTAAGGAATTTTTTGTCTATTTTCTATTTACAGTATTAAAACACAGCAGAAGTTTATAGATTGTACACAAACTATCTGAATATAAGACAAGAGAATTAGTACTATTAAGTCAAGTTTTTTAATTCATTTTTTTATTTTCAAAATACAAATGCATAGATATTTTTCAACATACATGCTTATAAAACCTTGTGTTCCAATTTTTTCTCCCCCCTTTCCTCAACCCCTTCTTTAGATAGCAAGTAATCCAATATATATTAAACATGTGCAATTATTCTATACACATTTCCAGAATTATCATGCTGTACAAGAAAAATCAGATCAAAAAGAAAAAAATAAGAAAGAAAACAAAAAAGCAAGTAAACAATAACAAAAAAGGTGAAAATACTGTGTTGTGATCTACATTCAGTCCCCATAGCCCTCTTTTTGGATGCAGATGACTCTCTTCATCACAACAAATCTATTGGAATTGTCCTGAATCACCTCACTGTTCAAAATAATTACATCCATCAACATTGATCATCTTATAATCTTGCTGTTTCCATGTACAATGATCTCTTGATTCTACTCATTTCACTTAGCATCAATT
Source organism: Antechinus flavipes (assembly GCF_016432865.1). Taxonomy (NCBI): domain Eukaryota; kingdom Metazoa; phylum Chordata; class Mammalia; order Dasyuromorphia; family Dasyuridae; genus Antechinus; species Antechinus flavipes. The sequence continues at coordinate 53,802,326 of NC_067402.1, read as the reverse complement.
CATGCAAATCTTTCCAGGCCTTTCTGAAATCATCCTGATGATTGTTTCTCATAAAAATAATATTCCATAACATTATATTATATTATAACTTATTCAGCCATTCTCCAGCTAATGGGTATTCACTCAGTTTCTACACTATAAAAAGGTCTGCTACAAACATTTTTACACATTTGAATCCTTTTTCCTTTTTTATGATCTCTTTTGGATATAGGACTGATAGAGACCCTGCTGAATCAAAAGATGTGCACAGTTTGGTAGCCCCTTGGACATAGTTCCAAATTGATCTTCAGAATGGTTGGATCAGTTCACAACTCTGCTAACAATGTATTAGTGTCTCAGTTTCCCCATATCCCCTCTAATATTTATCATTATCTTTTTCTGTCATCTTAACCAGTCTGAGAGATGGATAATAGTATCTCAGAGTTGTCTTAATTTGAATTTCTATGATCAACAGTGATTTACAGCATTTTTTTCATATGACTAGAAATGGTTTCAATTTCTTCATTTGAAAACTGTTCATATCCTTTGACCATTTATCAATTGGAGAGTGGCTTGTATTCTTATAAATTTGAGTCAATTCACTATATATTATAGAAATGAGGCCTACATCAGAATCCTTGGATGTAAATTTTTTTTTCCTGGTTTGTGGCTTCTTTTCTAATTATGTTTACATGGATTTTGTTTACACAAAAACTGTTCAACTTAATATAAAAAAAATATTTAATTGCATTTCATCTTATTGTAGTTCTTCTTTGGCCACAAATTCCTTCTTTCTCCACATATCTGAGAGGTAGACTAGCCTTTTTTCTTATTTGCTTAAATAATATGACTCTTTATGTGTAAACCCATTTCAACTTTATCTTGGTACAAGTTATGAGGTATTAGTCAATACTTAGTTTCTGACATACTATTTTCCAATTTTCCCAGCAATTTTTGTCAAATAGTGAGTTCTTATCCCAGAATCTGGGATCTTTGTGTGTATCAAAGACTAGATTACTGTAGTCAATGACTATTTTGTCTTGTAAACCTAATCTATTCTACTCATTGACTACTCAATTTCTTAACCAGTACCAAACGGTTTTGATGATTCTTGCTTCATAATAGTTTTAAGTCTGGCATCACTAGGCTATCTTCATTTGCTTTTTTTCCCCATTAATTCTCTTGAAATTCTTGATCATTTTTTCTTCCAGATGAATTTTGTTATTTTTTCTAGCTTTGTAAAATAATTTATTGGCAGTTTGATTGGTATGGCACTTAATAAATAGGTTAATTTAGGTAAAATTATCATTTTTATTATATTTATTTGAGCCTATTCATGAGTACTTCATATTCTTCTAATTGTTTAGATCTGACTTTATTTGTGTGGAAAGTGTTTTGTGATTGTGTTCATAGAGTTCCTGACTTTGTCTTGGCAGATAGACTTCCAAATATTTTATATTATCTACAGTAATTTTAAATGAAAATTTTCTCTGTATCTATTGCTGCTGGACTTTGCTGGTAACATACAGAAATGTTGACGATTTATGTGGATTTACTTTGTATTCTGCAACTTTGCTAAAATTGTTAATTGTTTCTAGTAGTTTTTAGTTGATTCTCTAGGATTCTCTAAGTGTATAATCACATGATCAGCAAAGAATGAGAATTGTGTTTCCTTTGTTACCTACTGTAATTCTTTTAATTTCTTTTTATTCTCTTATTGCTGAAGCTAACATTTCTAATTGAATTGTATTGAACTGTAATGGTGATAGTGGGTAACCTTATTTCATTCCTGATCTTACTGGGAATACTTTTATAGTATTCCCATTACATATGATACTTGCTGATGGTTTTAAATAGATGATAGTGATCATTTTAAGGAAAACTCCATTTATTCCTATGTTCTCTGCTGTTTTTAATAGGAATAGGGTTATATTTTGTCAAATGCTTTTCCTGCATCCATTAAGATGATCATATGATTTCTGTTAGTTTGGTTATTGATATAGTTAATTATACTAATAGTTTGCCTAATATTGAACCAGCCTTGCATACCTGGTATAAATCCTACTTGGTCGTGGTATATTATCCTGATAATAACTTGCTGTAATCTCTTTGCTAATGTTTTATTTAAGATTTTTTCATCAAAATCTTTAGGGAAATTGGTCAATAATTTTCTTTCTCTGTTTTCATCCTATCTGCTTTAGGTATTAGCACTATATCAGTGTCACAAAAGGAATTTGGTAGGACTCCTTCTTTTCCTACTTTTCCAAATAGTTTGCATAGTATGGGGATTAATTTTTCTTTAAATCTTTGGTAGAGTCTTTCGTAAATCCATCTGGTCCTGGAGATTTTTTCTTAGGGAGTTGATTAATAGTTTGTTCAATTTCTTTTTCTAAAAGGGGACTATTTAAGTAATTTATTTCTTCCTCTGTTAATGTGGGCAATGTATATTTTGTATATACCATTTCAATATCCATTCATCCATAAGTGAAATATCCATTTCATTTAGATTATAAGATTTATTAGCAAATAGTTAGGCAAAATAGCTTCTAATTATAGTTCCCATTTCTTCTTCATTGGTAGAAGGTTTATCTTTTTTCTTTTTTGATACCAGCAATTGATTTTCTTCTTTCCTTTTTCTAATCAAATTAACTAAAGGTTTATGTAAATTGTCATTTTTTTCATAAAACCAACTCTTAATTTTATTTATTAATTCAATAGTTTCCTTACTTTCAATTTTATTATTCTCCCCTTTTATTTTCAGAATTTCAAATTTGGTATTTAGTTGGAGATTTTCAATTTGCTTTTTTTCTAGATTTTTTATTTGTATGCTCAATTCATTGATCTCTTTCTCTGTTTTTTTAAAGTAAGCATCTAGAGATATAAAATTTCCCCTATGAACTTCTTTGCATCCCACAAATCTTGATATGTTATCTCATTATAGTCATTCTCTTGAATGAAATTATGAATTGTGTTATGATTTGTTGTTTCACCCACTCATTCTTTAAGATGAGACAATTTATTTCCAAATAATTTTTGTTTTTTTTCCCTCTAGCCCTTTATTACATGTGATTTTTATTGTAACATGGTTTGAAAAAGCTGCCTTTACTATTTCTACCTTTTTACATTTGATTTTCAGATTTTTATGTCCTAAAATGTGGTCAATTTTTGCATAGATTCCATATACTGCCAAAAAAGTATATTCCTTTCTGTCTCCATTCAATTTTCTCCAAAGGTCTATCATACCTAACTTTTCTAAAATTCTATTTACATCCTTAACTTTTTTCATATTTATTTTGAGGTTCAATTTATGTAGTTCTGAAAGAGCAAGCTTGAGGTCCCAAGCAGTATAGTTTTGCTGTCTATTTCTTCTTTCAGGTCTCTTAACTTCTCCTTTAGGAATTTGGATTCTATACCATTTAGGGCATATATGTTTAGTATTTATAATATTTCATTATTTAGGGTGCCCTTATGTCTTTTAATGAGCCCTATTTTTGCTTTTGCTTGATGTTAGAACCAGATCACTATCCTCCTTTTTTTTTTTTTTTGTACTTGAGCTGAAGCAAAATGCTTTTACTCATCCTTTTACCTTTATTCTGTATGTATCACTTTGTTTTAATTGTGTTTCTTGTAAACAACATGTTGTAGCATTCTGGCTTTTAATTCCCTCTGTCATTTGCTTCCATTTTATAGGAGAGTTAATCCCATTCACACTCACATTTAAAATTACTAATTCTGTATTTTCCACCATTTTATTTTCACCAAGTTATACTTTTCTCTTTCTTTTCCCCCTTACTCTCCCTTAGTGTTTTGTTTTTGACCACCACCTCCCTCAGTCTCCCTCTTTTTCAGCCTTTCCCCCATTTCTTATCCCTTTTTGCTTCTCCATCTGTTCTCCCTTTTATTAGTCTCCCTCTTTCCCCTTCCCCCTCCTCCTTCCCTCTAAGGTAAGACAAATTTCTCTATGAAACTAAATATGTTTGATATTCTCTAAGTCAAATTCTATGAGATTTAGGTTCACACCATACTCACCCCCTCTCTTCTTTTCCTCAATTATAATAGGATTTTTTTTTTTGCCTCTTCATATGATGTAATTTACCACATTTTACCTTCCCTTTCTTTTTCTTCTAGTACAATCCATTTTCCATCCCCAGTTTCTTTTTTCTATCCTCACAATAAATTCAAATTATGCCTACCCCCTCTCAGTGTATACCTAACAAAGATACAGTTATCAAGAATTAAACATATCATCTTCCCATATAAGGATGTAAACTGTTTAATCTTTTAGTAAACATAGGTTTTTTTTCCTTCCCTTTTAATCTTTTTATGCTTCTCTTGAGTTCTGCATTTGAAGATCACATTTTCTGTTTAGTTCTGTTTTTTTTTCATAAAAAATATGAAAATCCCCTATTTTATTGAATGTCCATCTTTTCCCCTGAAACATAATTTTTAATTTTGCTGTATAGTTGATACAGTCCAAGTTCTTTTGCCCACTGAATATCACATTCCAGGCCCTCTGACCCTTTGTTGAAAGCTGCTAGGTCCTGGTAATCTGATTGTGGCTTCTCAATTTTTGAAGTGATTCTTTCTGGCTTCCTGCAGTGTTTTCTCCTTAATATAATAATTCTAAATTTTAGCTATGAAATTATTCCTTTCAGTTTTCATGGAGATGACTGGTGAATTTTTTCAATGCTATTTTACCCTTGGGTTCTAGGACACCTGGGCAGTTTTCCCTAGAGGATTTCTTGAAAGATATTATGTAGACTCTTTTTTCATCATGGTTTTCAGGTAATTCAATAATTCTTAGATTGTCTCTTGGATCTATTTTATAGGTTAGTTGTTTTTCCAATGAGGTATTTCATATTTTCTTCTACTTTTTCTTTTCTTTTTGGTTTTGTTTAACTAATACTTGATGTATCATTGAATCATTCACTTCAATTTATTCAATTCTAATTTTTAGTGAATTATTTTCTTCATTTAGCTTTTTAATTTCCTTTTCCATTTGGCCAGTTGAACTTTTAAATAAGTTATTTTGTTTACTGGATTTTTTCTCCTATTTCATCAATTCTATATTTTAGGAATTTGCTCTCTTTTTCCATTTCATCATTTCTGTTTTCAAGGAGTTGTTTTCTTTTTCCTTTTCACCAAATTCATTTTTAAGGAGTTCTATTTTTCTCCATTTTGCCAAATCTATTTTAAGTTTTCTTCAGATAATTTCTGTATTTTTTTCCAAACTCTTCAGCAAAGCTCTCATTTCCTTTCCCTATTTTATTTCTAACTTTCTTTTAAGATCCTTTTTGATTTCTTCCAAGGGAGCATTTTGAGTTAGAGACCAATTTATATCACTTTTTAAGGCTTCATCAGGAGACAATTTACATTTAGTGTCCTCTGGGTTTGAGGTCTGATCTTCCCTATCTCCATAATGGCTATCTATGGTCAGTGTTCTTTTTTTCCTTTTTTTACTCACTTTTAAAGGTTGAGGTCTGTTCCTAGGGCACAGGGGAGATTGTCCTAAGCTTCCTTCTTCAGAGAAAACAAGAGTTTTCTTCTGCCCTGGGGCTGGTGCTGCCAGCTTTCTTCCACTCCTGGGTAGGTTTGGACAAGTCCTACTTATTATGCTGGGTAGTTGTGTTGGAGGTCTGACATCTAGTCTGCTGATCCTCTGGCTTCTGAACCAGGACAGAGTAGCCAATTGCTGTATTTTGGCTAAGAGCCTCCCAGTAAATTATTCTAGCACAAGGTGGCTTCTCTGCCCTAGATTTCTGTACTGGGCTGGTGTTGGATCACTTTTCCTCCTGCCTGATTGAGACAGACCTTTCCTGAAGTTCTTCCAAAATACCTTCTGCTGGAAATTTGTTACACTTCAAATATTCATGGGTTCTGTCACTTCAAAACCCTTTCAGAGATTTGATCTGGTTGATTTGAGGGAAGCCAGGAAGAACTCAGGAAAAACCTGTCTACTCTCCAACATCTTGGCTCCAATACTCCATAGTTCCTATTTTTGAAAAGATTATAATTGAACAAGGGAAATTATATCTAAAAACTAGGCAAATACAAATTACATACAGAAATAGGTAGTGGGCATATATTTAAATTTGAAGTAAGGAAAAATATCCTAAAATATCCTAAAAATACCAAGTACAAGAAGACTAGAGTGCCTCAGAAAGGCAGAAGGTTCCTCATCACTGGAGTTCTCCAAGCCAAATCAAAATAATTTATTGGATATGATATAAAAGATATTATCATTTAGCTATGGACTAGAATATAAAATAGAGCAGACTTGTCAAAAGGTTAAGAGATTCAAGGATGGAGGAAAGCTCATATATGGATTAACTTCTGGGAAGTAGGGAAGTGTCACAAAGACACTTGATGTTTTGCTGATGAAGTATGAGACTAAGGAGGGGCTAAGTAGCCATAATATGGAGAAAGAGCAGGTTTTGGAAGAGTGAGAGAGTAGGGATTATCATCATTCTTCTACTCAAAAATCTTCAAAGTTTTTTTAATTAATCATACAGATTATACAATTCTCAGTCTTGCACACAAAACTCTCCCTCGTTTGATCTCAATCTATTTTTCCAGTCTTATCTCCCACTGATGCCCTTTATAGACCATAAGTTAAAACCTAACTCAATAAATTCTCCTTCTCTCAAACTAACCCTATAATTTCTTGCCTCTTTGTTTTTGTCAAGATATTCCCTCTAGCTTCTTTGGCCTTTTCTTCCCCTCTTATTCCGCCTGCTGAAATTCTACTTTTCAAAGTATAGTTTAAGTGCTCCTCAGAGAAGTCTTGTTTTAAGAGCCCAAAGACATGGTATGAATTTGGGTTCTGCCATTTGGGCCCTGGGACTGTGTGACTATAAGCAAATCACTTAACAATCCTGAACTTCAATTTCTTCATCAATAAAATGAGGGACTTGGATGAAAGCTGTATCCTTTCCAACTCTGAATCAGTAGTTTTCAGAATGTTGTCCAAAAGTCCTCTAGCATCCTTGAGATCCTTTTAGAGGATACATGAGGTCAAAACTATTTTCATAATAAAAATAAGATAATTGAATTTTGAGTACATATGGATATATATAACACACAAAAGATATTGTGTCCTCAATGATTTTAAGTGTGTAAAGTGATCCTCAAGAGCTTTAAAGAATACAGAGGAATGTTATACCACAAAGTTTCAGAATCACTACTCAAAATCTATTGTGAATCCTCCAGTGGACACAATCTTTTCTTCCCTAGTAATATTTTTGCATACTATTGTGGTTCTCATGTTTTCATATTATACATGTTCTTTTCATAATTTGCATATGCATTTTCATTTTTAACTAGTAAGCTTTAATTTCATGAAAGCAGAGACAAAGCTAAATTCATCTCTGTATCCCCTGTATTATCAGGTGAACTGTCTCACATGTTACAGTGATCCAATAAATCTTGGTCAAACATTTATCTTTCTAGGAATCATAAATTCTGAAATAAATAAGAGATTTTGAAAGGTTAGATTAAAAAATAAATGAGTTCTAAAATGAAATCTAAATGACACATTTTTGATTTAGACTAAATCAACTTGTTTGTCTGGTTATTATTTTCAGTCATATCTGACTCTTTATGATTCTGTGGACCATAACATACCAGTGCTGTCCATGGGGTTTTCTTGGCAAAAATATAGGAGTGTTTTACCATTTTGTTCTCAGTGGATTAAGGCAAACAGAGTGCTCATGGTCACACAGGTATACGTATCTGAGGCTGGATTTGAACTCAGATCTTTGTTTCCAGGTCTAGCATTCATCCACTGAGCCAATGAAATAGATTCCTAAGGACAATGGATGAGCACTAACAGATATTTAGAACTTCTTACTAATACAGATGTTTCTGAGTGTGTATATATGACTCTGTTATATGTGTGGATACATATATACATATATATGCATACATATCTATCACATGTGTGTGAAAATATACATGTGTGTGGTTTGTGTGTGTGTGTGTGTATATGTACAGAAAGAAGGAGAGAGAGAGAGAGAGAGAGAGAGAGAGAGAGAGAGAGAGAGAAAGAGATTCATTCACATATGTAGAGGCAGCCAGGTGGTGCAGGGGATAGAGTGCTATGTCTAGAACCAAGAAGACTCATCTTCCTGGGTTTAAATCTAGCCTCAAATATTTATAGCTATATGATCCAAGGCAAATTACTTAACCATATTTGCCTTAGTTTCCTCATCTGTCAAATGAACTGGAAAAGGACATGGAAAACCATTTCAGTATTTTTGCCAAGAAAACCCCAAATGGGTCACAAAGAGGAAAACATGACTGAAAAGAGTGAACAAAAATACTACATGTATTATATAAAAGATGCTAAAACAGAAAAAAATATATATTCTTCTTAGGAAATTAGGAAAAAAAAGGAAAATATCCTTACAAAATGTCTCCCTCTATAGAATATAAGTTCCTTTATGGCAGAGACTGTTTCATCTTTCTCTTTGTATCCTCAGAAACTAGCACAAGTTTCTGGCATATAATAAATGTTTGATAAATAATTGTTGACAGGTTGACTGATTAAAAGGAGAATGAGATTTGGGGGAAATGGTATAACATTAATATTGATGATTAGTTTAGGGAGGGTCTTGGCTTTGAGATTTAAAAGATAATTACAAAACTGGCATAACAGTAGAATGTAAAATATCAATTTTGACAACATTTCACCTTGGGTTTCATCTCTTCTGAAAATTAAATGAGATTATATTTGTAAAACATTTAGCATAGTGCCTGGCACATATTAGGGCATTTAATAAATGCTTGTTCTCTCCCTCCCTCCTGTCTTAAATAGCAAATGTTTTGCATACTACTCACGTTTTCTGTTTGAAGAAGTCAGACTATCTATTGGAATTTCAGTTGTGTCTGAATCTTCAGAACTTTTCTGTTTGGGAGAAAAAGTCATCAATGAAAGATAAGGATTTTCCATCATTGTTATTCAAAAGTTTAAAAAAAAAAAAGGTGCTACAATGGTCAAAGAGACAAGTTAACAGCATAGGCATATTTTAAATCATTTGCATTAATTTAGTGATTAATTTAGAAAGTTAGAACTGAAAAGTTAAAAGCAGAGATATGTTTGGCAATAAGTGCACTGTGCATAGGAAATTATAACCACAGAGTGACTAAAGGCCATTGAAGTGATTTGTGATTTAGAATAGTTTTAAAATAGGGAAGCATCTATGAAATTGAAAGATTATTGACAAGATTCTTGAATTAATTTGTGCTATTTATATATATTGGCCAATCCTGGCCTTCAAATATATGGCATGTATAGAAAAGTGATATATGCATAGCAGATTTTATTCATAATATCATAATAATATTATTTTGCTTCTTTGTTACTTAGTAACTCAATCTTGTTTGGGTAATAAGCTCCATCAAGGACTTGGGAGAAGAGATATGGGTTTCTTAGGACAGAGTTTCTATCTTGCTATTAAGGTCTCAGAGAAATGAAGATGTGAAATTGAACCTTAGATTATAAATCAAGATTGCAAGATCCTGATTTCTGTGACTAATTCATAGTTCATCAATAGATCAGTCATTTCTCATCTCTCTGTCTCAGATAGTTATTGGATAATATGAATAGTTTATTTTTTACCTATCTGCTCAATTTGGCCATGAAGATGACTCTAAATGTCACTGACACAGACTCTCTTCCAAACAAAATAAAACATGATGACATGGACAGATGTTACAAGGAAGGCCCTTATCATAGCAGTTATCCAAGAAGTAGCATGAGTTAAAGGGCATTTTCCTTTGGCCAAGAAATGTTTTGCTTTATTTTGTTTTGTTTTAAATCATGTGGAAGTAGCAAGGCAAGAGAGAGATCTGTGAAACTGGGTCAATCTAAAAAAATCATTCAGAATAACTAAAAAATAGTTCATGTTTCTGATTTATAATTCTTTTTCCTTTTAACTGTCCCATGCGGTAAGTACACTGAAGACCTATAGCACCTTGAGAATATACTTTTTAACTCTGTTAAATATCTGTGATTCAGTCCAATAATAGAAATCTTAGTATTTATTCCATTTTCTATATACAGCCATTCCTAACACAGCATGTAGAAGAAATAATAGCCAATATCCAAGACTAATCTTTGATTACAAATAATTACTCATATTCCTCATTCTGCCTATCCAGTTCTGAAAAGAAGAGAAAACTTGTTCCTATCAAATCTAGTAATTCATATCATTTTGATTTTGTGTCTGTTTGACCTTATAGACCAAAAGAAAGAACTAAAGTATTCAAATAGCACTTCAGTGATATAGAAATAATGCAGCTGAATGTGAATAAGTTTTATGCTTTCAGAATAAAGTGTACCTCTAACCCCACTAAAAGACACCAAGCAAACTCAAATAGTAAATACACTTGGACTTCATTTTTTAAAATTGAGTTTTTTTGTGTATGTTTTTGGGATATGGTAGACCCAATGTCTACTTGGGAAGATGTTTATATTCTGCTTAAATCCAAAGAGAAACTCCAATTCAACTTAATGTTACCTTTAATTCATTTTACCGAGGATGAACTATCCTGAAGTTACAATTATCTAAGACAACTATTTTCTAACATGTCACTTAAAAAAAAATCTCAAATATGTTTATTCCTACTTTGTTGCTGCTTTACATGGAAGCTAGAATGGATATGTTATGACATGAACTTAATTTCTGTGCATTCAAATCTGGTTGAAATTTTTGTTTGGATAACTCCCCTTGTTGAAAAAATCTCATTGATTAGAACCCAGTCTCCTATTAAGAAATTAGCACCTATGATAAAATGCATCAGTTGATTTCCTCCCCAAAAGCTATCTGTTTACTGCCAACCAGTCATGATCTAAAATCACTTAGGTTAGAAAGCCAAAAAGTGTGACGGACCTTTCTTTAATCGTTAATAGATTTCTTTGAGCAATCAAAAAAAGTACCCAATATTAATTATCCCCTACAGATAATAGTGATTTGAATCTGTCAGAGAGGAAAATGTCTGTTTGTATATCAAAACAATTCATTGGTATCTGGCAATTCTTTCTGAGAATTAAGAATAATTCTTGATCAAGAATAGATAAATCATCATGAAAGTAGATATTCTACTGATTTTCATCTTTTCATTGAGGAAAAGAAGAAAGAAGAAAATCAAAGTCAAAGAAGTATTGGGTACCAATGACCTACCAATTGGATAGTTGAAATTGATTTGTCTCTGCCTGATTGGTCATTTAAGTCAGTGTCCACTGCAAGCTCATGGGAATGGCCGACATGCCCATTAACTAGGGACAGTCCCTGTTGGAGGATGAGGATGTTTCAGTTAGAGCCAGAGCTAAATGCAGGTGCAACTTTGGCAGTTCCATGCTCTGAATTAACATTTCTGTTCTCAGAAAGTGATTCCCTAGAGGACAAAAGTCCTTGGAAGTGTTCTAGCTGTGATAAAAAATTGTTAATGGACTAGTTTATAAAACTCCTTGCCTAATCTGAAAAATTAGGCAGGAATTCTTATAATTCCAAGGTGATTGAGGGCTTTTGAAATTAAATGCTGAAAATTGCTAGTTAAGATTAAGAGGGTTTTTCATTATCTGCAAGAAGAATGAGCATGTTCAATGGCCATACTTGGTAAAAAGCTTAATTTGTGTGGTTTTTGATGGATGTGCCCAAATAACATAAATTAAACTGGAAGCTCACCATGTAGAAAACAAAGAAATTTATGCAACTTAAAATGAAAACAGAGCTACTATTGAAATACTGACAGCCCCAAATGCACCCAAATAACACAAATTAAAGTCAAAGCTCACCATGTAGAAAACAAAGAAACTGATGCAACTTAAAATGAAAACAGTTACTTGAAATATTGACAACCTCTTCAGTCTACACAATGCATTCTCTTCATTGTTCAAGTTCTTGAAAGCACATTTCTTATAGGGAATTTATTCAGAGGAAGTTTTGATACACAGAGACAATCTCAGTAAAGGCCAAAATATTAAATGTTCTGAACTATCATGTTTCTCATCTATGCTCTTATTCTTCCTTAAGAATAAATGTTGTTTCCCTATTTTTTTTCACTATCTCAGGGACATCCCAAAGCATTTCCTCTCTACTAATATATTAGAATGAACCTAGAGGAATCATCCTATGAGCTAAGAAAACTTTAAATAAAAATGAGAAGGAAAACCTGCAGTTGAAATGTTATTTATCATCTTAAATAAGATATTAGGAAAAAGACTACAGAAAATCATCCCCAGGATAAAACACCATGATCAAGTAGGATTTATATCAGGAATGCAGGGCTGGTTCAATATTAGGAAAACTATCAGTATAATTGGCCATATTAATAATCAAATTAACAAAAACCATATGAAATGTTATTTATCTCTAGGATGCTAATTATTACTTCCCTATAGCCATGACATTTTATTTAGGTCCCCAATTAACGTCAAAACCATTGAAAAGATAATGGCTGAGAGAAAAGTCTACTAAGGGATGTATGAAGGAATAGAACTTGGAAGTCAGAGAAAAGTGGATTTGAATCCTAGCTCTCCATCTAGTAAATATGTACAGGTCTCACTGTCATTCACAAACTCTAGCACTTACACCTTGTTGGGACTATTTAGAGGCTGCAATGAGAGAATGTATATGTGAAAAAAGATCTACATAAATACAAACTATTAGTAGGATATTTGGAAAGTCAAGTAATACAAATTTCCCTGAGCTTAACACACACACACACACACACACACACAACATGTTTTTGGTGTCTTCCAAGTAACTTTATTTTCATAATATGCAACAATAAGAAATAGCATATCCATTATCTATCTGAAACCATACTTTTTAAAATTTACATTATTAGTTTAGCCTTACTTTTTAAGGCTATAAAGTGTACCTTTTCATTTTATTCTACATAACTGTGGAGATAAAGATGTTCAACCCATTTACATTTAAGCAAATCATTTGAGTGAAGAGAAAGTTCAATATGCACTAATGGTACAATATGGAAGTGAAAAAGAAGTAGTCAATCTTAGAGTGCATTAATAATCAGAATGTCTAAAACTGGAGAGGTGATGGAACCACTTTACTCCATCCTGGTCAGGTCAATACTGATGCAATTCCATGTTTAATTCTGGATACCACAATTTATGAAGGATGTTGCAAACTTGGAGCATATATAGGGCACTTTGACAAGGATGGCAAAGGAACTAGAAATAATGTCGCATGAGGATCATTAAAAAAAAAAAAACTAGGAATATTTCACTGCAGAACAGGAGGATTAGAAGAGCATGAAACCTTCTTCAAATTTTTTGAATGGCTGTCATGGCCAGGAGAGGGATCAGGTTTGTTTTACACGGTCCCAATATTAGAGGTAGAAATGTAAAGGAAGCAAATTTGATGCTTCTTTTACATTTCTACCTCTAATATTTGATGAGGAAAGGCTTCCTAACTATTAGAGCTACACAAAAAATAGAAGAAGCTGCCAATATTGTTATCTCTCTTTTGAAATATGCAGTGAAGGCTACTTAACCACTCATCAGGATTTTTGTGGAGGAAATTTTAGCTTCAGATAAGATATTGAACTAAATTACGCCTGAGACTTTTTTCAACTCTAAGAAGCTAAAGATTCTGTATTTTACCACAGATCTGTTCTCTGAGATCATAGGATCATAGAGATAAAGGTAGAAAGGACCTCTGAGATCACCTAATCTAAATATTTCATTTTATAGTTGATGAAACAGAAGTTTCTAATCGCTAAATTGTTCAAAATCACACAGGCAATAGCAGAGCAAAGATTTCTAATTCTAAATTGAACACATATTTAATTGCCCCATGAAGTCACTATTATTTAATTTATAAATTTCCTTCATATATAACAGTAATAGACATTTGGTACATTTTTGCATTTTTTTCCCTGTAGGAAATTAATTATTCAGAAGTTGACTATTATCTATGTATATGGAGTCTTCATTCCTCAATGAGTCATTATTGATTCTCTGACTCCAACATGTAGTGCATTTTAGCTTATAAACCAGTCAAGAATGCCTTTGTTTTATTTTTAGCAAAAAAATGTATCAAAGCAAACAATAAACAGATGGGGAAGTTGTACAGGTTAAGGGAGACAATAGAATACATATGAATAAATGGGCTTTGGGGCTCAGGTGAAAGATAAAATCTCAGTTCAGCCAAGAAGACAACAATCTCACCTGGGTTATGTCTTTCCACTGGCACTACATACACTGGTACCAGCATCATAGGGATATCCTCCAGGGAATTGGTCAAGCCCACCTAAGTGAAAGTATTATAATACTTCCCTGAACCAAACTTTTTATAGTCCTTGCACAGGGTAAGCTTGAAATTTGTGACAAAGATGTTAAATGTGAACATCAGTTCTTTGACCAACAATAAGGGTCACTCTTGTGGTATCCCAGGTAACCAATCTGAGGTACCACTGAAAATAAAATAATATAAAATAGTTATGCTCTGGCCCACTCACGAGTCAAGCAGATTAACCCTGTGGGGGTGGGCTGGCTCATAGCTCTACTTGAGCTCCTACAGCTTCTCTCCTCCCTTCTATTATTAGGAAACAGTGGAAGAAGACTCTAATTTCACAAAGAAATCGTCTGATGACTAACTATAAGTAAATTAAGTATTCCAGTGTTTTTCTTAAAGGGATCTGGGATTAAATAGGGAATTCTAAGAGAGGAAATGTGTTCTTCCAAAGCAATGCTCATTTACCCTGTAACCTAAATGTAACAACTCTTAGGGAGTTGTCTGTAACATTGAAAAGTTAAAAGAGTTGCCCAAGATCACATATTCATTACTTCTAACAGATAGGATTTGAAAAGGGTTCTTCTGGATTCTACAATAATCTTTTGCACTGCCCTTCTATAAATATTTAAACAGAGATATTGTCTTTTTGTTGAAACAAAAGCACTAATTTATGAAGAACTTGCAAACCCATAATAATCTGAATGGTCCAGGAAATAGGGCTTCCCCACTGATATATCATTTCTCCAAAATAAGGTAGTATGGAATGGTTCATGTTCTAATCTTATCTCTTCTACTGACTAACATTATAAAACCATGGACATGTTAATTCTTCTTTCTGAGTTTCAAGAGTTTTATATATAAAGTGAGGAGGTTAGACAAAGTTCTCTTTAAGACTCCTTCCAACTCTAACATTTTATGTTTTTATGGAAAAAATATAAATCAGATAAAAATTATAGAAATCCCACAGGACAGGGCATGATAAAGTTTTTAAAAATTTACCTTGGCATTTGGTGATATGAGAAGTAGGAAACATTTCTCTATCAGAAAAAATCCATGGATTCCTCCAATTAATCCCAATAGTTTCCAAATATATTCTTTCCCATCATGGAAATGTCCCAACTCTTGTGCTTCCTGCTTATGTAAGCCAAGAATCTAGAAACATAGGCACATAAAACATGCAGAAGTGAATGGTTTTTGTTTTATTTAAATATTAATGATAAACCCAGTTGCTGAGTACATTCAATTTGCATTCTGGGAAAGCCCACGAACATTCCTTTGAACTCCCAAGACCAGTATGTATGTATGGAATGTTTTTTTAATCATACCATAAACTTCAGGAAGCATTAAGTACAACAATATCGAAAAGAAACAAGGGAACCAATTTAGACACTGAATCTATAATAAGAATTGTTGTGAGCCTTACATTCCCAGGTATTATCTTTTCCTCTATATTTCTAATCCTTTAGCTGGCTCCTCTTTCCAAAATTAGTGCTATTTTGATTCACCCAATCAGTTTTTGTTTTTTTTTGTTTTTTTGTTTTTTTGTTTTTGAGAAAAGCAATTGATTTCATGCCCAGATTGATCTAAGAGGATTGGTTCATTGCTTAGTATATGATGATTCAAATTAATTTAATTCAAATAAGTAAACATTTACCAAATGCCAGTCACTCTGCTAGGTATTAGGGATCTAAAGAAAAAAATGAAAGCCCCAGCTCTCAAGGAGTTTACATTCTGCTGGGAAAGAAGAGTGATATATGTTAAATTATTTGTCTTTCTTTGTTGCAGTTGAATCAGTTGTTAAGATTAATCACTTAATATTAAATTTAAGCAGAAAATAGATACATCCAGTTATCCTTTTTTGGAAGAGCATTATTGACATTTGGCTACTTGTCCTCCTTTTACTACAAAAGCAGATAGGATGTTAGTTTCTCCAGGCCAGAAATAGAATGATAAAGCCAAATATTTGGACCCTAAGAGAAGCTGGCTAATACTTTAAATCCTTTAAAGTTGATATCAGAGTACATAACTAGTATATTACAGAGATGAGACTTGAATCCAAGTCTTCCAGATTCTAAGACCAACCTGGCTCTCAACCTCTCTAAACTAGAAGGTGCTAATCTTACTTTGAATATGGCCAAAGGTAGGTCTTAATACTCTTGTTTGACAAGGAGGAGTAGATTTGTATCTATTACTACTTGGACTAATTCATGGAGGAAGAAGAATATGACCAAACTTGACAAATGGATCTACCAAAGCAGAAATATTTAACCCCATAAGCCTCTGTAAGGACCTGACAGGACCCACCCTAGTATCTTGCTTATTCCTAGAGCCTGCTAATCTGATGATACCACTTAGTAATTATTTGTTGACTTAGTAATTGATTGATAATGGACCTGTGTGTTTATTTGTGAGCTCTTAAAGGACCTATTCCATCTTATTCCATTAAGGGCTATTTCTGGGCAAATGTAATCCCTAGGATCACAAAGAAGCCAGCATGGGAGTAGTACAGTTTGCACTAGACAAAGAACCCTGCTAGTTCTTTTTTCAGGTTGCCCAGTGAAAGATTGGGGGGAGTGGGGGGGAGCTCACAATGTTGCTGGTAGGTTGTACAGCTTACTCCAGACACAGACAAGGTCAAAAATTCATTTTCCAGTTGCTCAGAGTCCTGTCCTTTTCCCTGAGAAAATTCAAGATAAGGAATTAAAGAGCTTCTTGTTGACTTTATTCTCCTCCCTTACCATGGAAAAGCTTCTGTTCATCAGGACATTATTTGCCATTGAATTTGTTTATCTGAATAATCTACTGAGGCTTTATTATAGGTCTATAGCTTTTCCAGAAACTAAAGATTTTTTTAAATGGAAATAGGGGCAGCTAGTTAGTGCAGTAGATAAGAGCACCAGCCCCGAAATCAGGAAGACCTGAGTTCAAATCTAGCCTCAGACTCTTGACACTTTTTCGCTGTGTGACCCTGGGCAAGTCACTTTAACCCCAATTGCCTCAGCCAAAAAAAAAAAAAATGAAAACAAGAATTGGAAATAGGATAGTTACCTGAGGAATCAGATGGAGCAGGGCATCACCAGAAAGGGTTCCAACAGCTAAACCTACAAAGAGTTGTAAAACCAGCTTGTAGTTTTCCTCACAGTTGCTGAAAAGGATGAGAGTTGTTCCAAACATAGAACCCACTGTGATGAGTAAAACAGCAGCAGTGCTGTAGCCATATTCTAGATTAAAAGGAGATAGAAATGACAGTTACTTCCTATTCATTTTCATATTGCATATTCTAAGGAAAACTGTCTTTACAGAACCAGTGATAGTTATAATACTCAATAAGAAAATGGAGAAGGTGTATTAGAAATTCTATTTAATTACAATGGATGAATGGTAAATAGTGTTACTTCTATTTCCTAGGGACTATGACATTTCAGTCTCACTTTGGGGCTATCATACAAACCTCAAGGAAATAGATTATTTTGAAATAATTGTTGACCCAAAACAGAACTTTAAGGGGCATCCTAGAGAACAGATAACATCAAGGATGGAAACAAGTAAATTACAAGGGATCTGAGGCTGTATAGAGGCTGAAAACTTTTTTTGGTCCCCTGAGACCATCTAATTTAATCCATATCCATATCAGATGAAGGAATTAAACTTAATTTTATTTTCTAAGGATACAAGTTACTCTATGTACCAAAGACTTTAAGTAAGGACTGGAAAAGGTCAGTATGGGTACCACCTGAGAGTCAACATTAAACTGTGATCTGAGTAGACCAGGGTATGTAGCATATATTAAACACTTAATAAATGACTTTTGACTGGCTGAGTGAATTTATGAAGAGCTTGGAAGACTTGGTGAGTGTTTAGAATGTAATATCTCACAAAAAAAATGCTTGTGAATATATTTAATTGCTGTGATATGTCCACAGGGCAGAGGTTCAAGTTTCAGATGAGCAAAATGGAGACCTACAGTCTACCTTTAAATAAAATTAACATGTAGGATAAATCCTAGATTCTGGAAGAAACAGAGATTCTGCTTCATTTAAGATTCCATCCTTTATTCTGGATCAAGTTTTAAGGAATTAGAAAGTTTATTTGATAAACATTGAAGCCTTTACAACTTGAGTAATAAAAGGAAAAATAGTCTTGCAGGTTTGTTAGTTTGGCAGTTTTTGAGATCAGGTCACCAGAAATGTGGAAAGACATTTGGAAGGAAGGAATACTTAACAATGGAAAATAAGGAAATGGGGACAGGAGTTGGATAGTTATCTATCCCCTTCAAAAAAAAATCAGTTAGTCACCTTGAATAAGAAAATAAGACTTTAAAACAGCAAGATAGAGAAAGGCACACACTATCCAAGGAACTATTATAAGGGAATAAAAATTTAATTAGATATTGAAGGCAGAAGATCAAAGATCTTCTAGTGAATATTAGTGATGAAAGATGATCTCTAGTCTGGACAATTTTAGGATATCAAGAAAAAGCAAAAAAAAAAAACCTTATTTTTGTCATCAATTAGTAATGAAGTTAGAACAAGTTCAACCACTTTGCTGCCAACTTCTCTTTGGCATTTGGCTGAATAGGGAAGAATAGATATGCAGCTAATAGGAGAAGGAGAAGGAGGAAGAGGAGGAGAAGAAGATTTGAAGGGAAGGAGGGAGAGTTGCAATGATGCAGGCATAATAATGTCTTTCAGCCATGTCTACCATAAACTCTCCCAAACATCCAATTTTATCTTCTTCAAGGTATGAGTTTCAGAGCTGATTTTTCAGGGTGTTAATTTTCTAGAAATTTTTGACAAGTCCAGAGAGGCATCCAGGTAAAAAGTTATAAGAAGTGACTGTGTTTCCTTAACAGCAGATTTGAAAGGAGCTCCCAGATGCCCACCCTCTACCTTTTCCAGTCAGAGGGAAGAAGGAGCCTAGGAGGAATCAAGTATTTTTTTTTAAAAGATTCAGGATAATACTTCTTATAGCAACATATTTAATTGCTAAATTTGTCTTCTTAAAATTCTTATTCTTTAAACTAACCAGTGACATTCCAACCTTACTTTGGGGATGTCACAAAAGCCTCCACAGGAATATATTTTGTAATGTTTATATCATATCACAGAGCTAAAAAAAATTCTGGAACATTCCAGAACTTCTAGGATGAAGTTGTAAGGTCAGGAGTGGTAAACAAGTAGACTTGAGGAACTTCTGCCTGTGAGGAGGTTAAGATTTTTCTTTATCATCTTTAATGAGCTGACACAATCTGCCTTAGTAAAAGAAAGTGAAAAGGTAAGAAATTCCTTCTGAAGATGGCAAGCCGTAAATCTTAAGAGTATGAATTTTAAGGAGACAATTTAGTAATTAAATATATTGCATTGCTAAATAACAGGCTAAGAAAGCCTTAGGATTCTGCTGTGATGTGGGGATCACTAGAGGGGAAACCTAGGAGTTTGGGGTTTTCAGAGACATAAGACCAAAGAAATGTGCTTCTGAGGTGCTTTATTCATAAGAAGGATTTGGATATGTCAATAGTCAAAGCCCACATAAGACCAAGAAGCAATGTGTCAGGCAAAAGAATTTAGAAAAGGTTATATAGTATAGTATAAATTAGGTAGGACAAGGATTTTTCTCAGCAACAGCCTAGAGAAAGCATATGCCCTAATAAAAAGGTTTTAATCTTTGCCTACAGGCAAAAGTTTCCAGGTGCATTCAAAGGGAAGGAGCTTTTTTCCAAAATGGTGAGCCTTGAGGCAGAGTCTGGAGGATTTGATGGGATTGATGAGATTTTCTATTGATATATACCTTCTGTTTTATAGGTATTGCATGAGTGACAGATTCAAATTAAGAAAAATTGGTTAAATTCACCCCTGCAGGACACTGTCTCTGCTTATATTTGCCTAAAGGACTTTTGGTTGCTAGGAATTGTTTGAGAGTTTGGTGTTAAATAGGAAGGAAGGAAAGGAAAGAAAAGGAAAGGAAAGGAAGGGAAAGGAAGGAAGGAAGGAAGGAAGGAAGGAAGGAAGGAAGGAAGGAAGGAAGGAAGGAAGGAAGGAAGGAAGGAAGGAAGGAAGGAAGGAAGGAAGAAGGAAGGAAGGAAGGAAGGAAGGAAGGAAGGAAGGAAGGAAGGAAGGAAGGGGAAGGAAGGAAGGAAGGAAGGAAGGAAGGAAGGAAAGGAAGGAAGGAAGGAAAGGAAGGAAGGAAAGGAAGGAAGGAAGGAAGGAAAGGAAGGAAGGAAGGAAGGAAGGAAGGAAGGAAAGGAAGGAAGGAAGGAAGGAAGGAAAGGGAAGGAAGGAAGGAAGGAAGGAAGGAAGGGGAAGGAAGGAAGGAAGGAAGGAAGGAAGGAAGGAAGGAAGGAAGGAAGGAAGGAAGGAAGGGGAAGGAAGGAAGGAAGGAACGAAGGAACGAAGGAAGAAAGGAAGATTGTTGTTTGTCCATTCTTGAAAAGGATCATGACATCAGGGAGATGATGCCATGACATGCAAATGAATTGAATTGAAGTGAGGGAGGGCTAGGCAAGGTCACCTGCCTCACTTTTCCCTTCAGAACTGTCTGGATCCACTGGCCAGATATAGATCAGGATGACTGGAGATGGCTCTGGATGAAATAGAAAATTTTGACCTTTTTAAACTAAGGTTTTCAACAGGTCTCAGTCTTCTTAGCCTCCTTCCCTTCTTCCTTCCCTTCTTTTCCTTCTTTACTCCCTCCCTTCCCTCCTTCAATCCACAGAGGGTGTCATACTCTTATCTATAGATGCTCCAAAAGCTTTTTTTTCTTCTTGAACTCTCTGAACCCTCCCAAGATATCTTGGGGTTTACTGGATAGATTTCTTTCTTAAGAACCATGCCTTAAACCAAAACCACTCTGATTCTCACTGATTGGCCACCAATAGAGCCCAAATCAAACCTCATGTGATCATTGTTTAGGTCCTGGTTGATTCAGATTGAATGTAAATAGCAATCATTCCTGCTTTGGCCAGAAACCCAGAAGATCTTCCCCTCCCAGATTGATTTTTTAAATTTAGACTTATTTATTTATTTAGCTAGTGAAAGAGGAGATCCTTTACCTCGATTGCTACCTCGCCTTAATCAATGAATGGGTGTTGCCTCAGTCAGACTGAGACCTGATGTAGACCTTAGCTTTAAAAAGGTCAATAACTGCTAGTGCATCTAGGGCTATCTCCAGTACTCCTGATCTATATCTAACCACTAGATCCAGATGGCTCTGGAAGGGAAAGTGAGGCAGGTGATTTTGTCCAGCCCTCCCTTACTTCAGTCCAGTTCATGGCTTGTCATGTATGTCATAGCATCATCTCCCTGATGTCTTGGTCCTCTTTGAAAACAAAGGACAAACAACAACAATAATATATACGCACCTAAATGTGCTATAATATATTTATGTGTTCAGTATGGATTTTATATTATGCCATGATTTTACTAGGTTTTACATTGATGACTATATTATTATAGGGTAAAGTTATATTTTCCTTTATGCTGCATGCATGTTATAATGTCTATGAATTATGATTCTAATTATTATTGGAAATATGTATTATCACCTGTAATTTATGTTATATCTTATTGCATGTTACTTGTTATAATATGTGTTCTGTATTAGGTTATGCTGCATAATGTTATGCTTTATGCTACGGCATGATATATAGTTTATGTTTTATTCATGCTATGGCTGGTATGATATATTGCATACTAAAGACTGTGGTAAACATTTGATACTATATTGCATGCTCATTTGTATTGTCAAATTGTTATATCTGTTGTGATATCTGTTTTATATCATATCTTATTATATGTGCTATACCAAAGTTTTGTTATATTTTATAATAGGCTTGATATGAAGTATATTTTTTTATCTTGTAGTTATAAATTCTTTCAATGTATGTTTTACATAATGTATTGTTACTCTATGTGTTACCTATGTTATGGTGTATATTTTGTTGTGTCTTATGCCAGTTGCTATATAATATTTTTATATTTGTTAGGTGCATGTTAGTTATGTATGAGATTTTTGTGATTTTATTTTATGTTATATCATGTGTTATGATATAGGTAGTATAATACATGTTTTATATTGTATTGCTATGGTATAGTATGTCATTGTATATCTTATATTTTATAATTAGTTGATGCTATCATATGTGAAGAAGATATACATATGAAAAAATATAGGAACCAGAGAGAATAATCATAACAAAAATAAATAGTTAGTACTTAAATGGTGTTCTTTAGGTGCTAGGAACTCTGCTCAGTGCTTTATCAATATTATTCAATTTGATTTTCACAATTCTTCGACACAAGTGCATGGGAAAAAATATGTGAATGAATGTCAATGGAAGCAGAGACAGGAGCAAAGTTTTTATTAGGGGATAGTAGAGATCACCTGCATTAGCAAGAGGAAAAAATATTTTTAACAAGTTAAAGATTACAAATCTAATAGAGAATTGTACTCTGTTGGTGATAAGGAAATCTAATTATACAGAAATCTGTTGTAATTCTCTTTTTCCCCAAAACAGAGTGACTAATAATTTCCTTGTTTTCTTTAATAATATCAAGTAGGGAGTGGAGGGGAAAACAAAAGAGGGGATTATTTTCTTGTCTGTTTCTTGCCAATAGGGTTGCTAAGATGGAAAGGAAATTCCATGGGGAGGAATGGCCACTTCATTTTAGAATTTGTGAAAAAAGGAGGGGAAATGGAGAATATTTTAACAAGCTTTTTCAGAGAACAGAATAAATGTAAAATCTTTCCACTGGAGTCAACTTCATAAGAGCAAAACGGGGATCATACAATAGTTATACATGCCCCATGTTAGTTTTAAAGTATTATATCATATATTGTATATGTGGTATATGGTATGTTTTTATGCAATTTGTTATGCCTATTATGTTATGCATTATGCTTTGTGTTTTACATATTACAAGTGATTTTTATTAGGATAATATTTTATTACACTTCTTTATACTAGTAATTGCATGCAAATTGGGTGTTATTTGTTATATGCCTTATTATATGTTGTATCTTATATGGTTCATTTAAGCCAGGATATGTGCATTATATTTTCTACTATATGTTTTGTGGTATATTATAGTTGTTCTATGATGTTATATGCTTTATTTTGCATTATGTAATTTTTATGATATTCTGTATGTTACATCTTATGATGCTTTATAAAGATATTATTTGGTGTGCCTGAATTTTTATAATCAAACATTGATCAGTGCTTTTTCTGTGATTAGGTTTTAGGCTTTCAAGAACTAACTTTTCACTCATATCTTCATATTTTATGTGATTATCTATCATATATATTATATGTATTGGGTTATATTTGATAATCTGTATAATTTATGCTATGTGGTTTGTTATATTGTAATTGTTTGGGGGAGTATGTGAATGTTTTGTGTGTGTATAAAATATTGTGTATAAGGAGGGTTGTGCTATTATATGCTTAACAATCCAACACACAAGTTTAATCTGCATTATCAATATTATCTGCATCACTTTAAGTCTCTACAATCAACAAAACAATAAAATAAACACATTTATAATATTTTCTCATTTTTGAAGTATACATTTGAGAATTTAACAATCAGTTCTTGGAGCTGGGACCAGCTGACTTCCTCACACTCTTATGTGTAATCACATTTTTAAACTTCCCAGGAATACCATGTAAAAGAAATCCCAGAGAGATTTGAGGAAACTAGAGATGTATAATATATTCTGGAGTTCCCATGTTTCCTCTTCCTTTGCCATTAGAGAAATTTCTGGCCAGAGGTGAGGGGTTTCCCCCACCCACAGTTGAGGTAATGGAGGAAAAAGAACCTGACTTTGAGAGTCCATGTTTTTTGGACATGAAGTAGGCAGTGCACCAGTGGTACAGTACCTGTTACTGCAAGCAAGGGAAAGTAAAATGTAAACCAAAATCTCTTTGGAAAACCACTCATGGAAATGGGACAGACTGAAAAAAAACATGAATGGGGAGTGAGCCAGATAGAGCAGAAAAGCCAGGAAAAATAGAGAGCAGCCAAGCTCAGTATTACAGCTGGTCTTGGTGAGATCAAAAAGAATTTCACACCATAATTATTTTTTCCCTTATTTCCTCAGAATACTTGTTGAGGAAGAACTTGATAGATATTTAAAGCTATCCAATCACATTCCTTTCTATTCATATCAGACAGAGTAGGAAGAAGGATGTAGGGAAGGAAAATCAACACAAGTTGCAACAAGTTGAAGATCTGTTTGATTGTTCATTCAAGTTTCCTATGCTATCTGACTGAATCACATGACCAATAAAAAAGGACTGTTACCAGTTTGGGGGGGGGGAATTTTGATAGAATGAGGGAGGGAAGCCAGTATTTTTTAGTACATTTCAAATCATACTTTCTAGACTGCCATTGAATTTTGATTTAATTTTTTGACTGGCCAGCTAAGAGAACTGGAGCAAAATAGGATGATGATGGTGGGTGTAAGACTAAAAGTGAGAGTTGATTGCTTACAGAATTACTTACTAGAGCATCTTTTGGTGGAAAAATAATATAGCACACTACCTTCCACTAATCATATGCTACCTCACTCTCTTTATGCCAGCAGAGAACAATGGAAAAAGCCAAGTGTAGTTGAGATCATTAATATACATACCTTTTTAGCAACTAGCTAAAAGCATTCTATTATTTCATGATATTTTGTTAAGTTTTTCCATTATGCATTTAACATTTAGTGATATATCTTCTATGTATCTGCTTGTATTATATTCTATTGTATCGGGATGTGTTGTGTATTATGTTACATGATAATATGTTTTATGGGATGGGATGAGGTATGTAGTGTATGACCTGCAATGCAAGATCTGATGGTGTTTATGATGTGGTAAGACTGATAAGATAGTTGACTGTGACTTTAATATTTTAAAGGGAAGGCAGTCAAGTTGAGACAAATGGGATGTAAGCATGTTTTTCTGGCAAGGAATTAAAATTGTTCCTTGGCTCCCTGAGATAATCTCCATTGACCTGACTTTTTTTTTTTTCTAAGAATCTAAATCATTTTATCCTTAGATCCATAACCAGACAGAATCCAAGAACTGGTCTGTAGGCATAACTAGGAGAGTGATACTCTCCTGAGCAAATATCTGCTACAAGGTAATATGGGAAATATTTAGAGAAAACTTGAAAGACTTGGTGAGCTGCTAGAACTCATTATAAAAATGCTGGAAAATATATTTGATCAAGGAAGCAATGAGCCTATGAACTCCATATAAGGAAAATGAAGACTAAAATCATTATGGATCTTTGAATAGTTTTATATTAGCTCTGAAATTTTTGTAAAATATTGGAATGATGGAGAAATTTCTTAGTTTTTAAGAAATATAGCAGTATTTTGAATTTATATAACTAAGATTTATTAAGTGCATACCTAACAACTCACAACCCTATGAAATAGGTAAGTATGAAGTTTATTAATTCCATTTTACAGACGAGAAAACTGAAACTGAGAGATGGCTTGCCCCCAGTCATGTGCATATACAATTTTGGAGGCAGGATTCCAAACCAGATCTTAGGTTTCAAGTTTACTAATCTTGTCATTATGCCATCAACAAATCTGTGTATTATTGACTAGTCGTTTTCCGAATATAGCTTGAATATCAAGAATGCTACATTTTTAAATATCTTAAACTGCTTTACTTATCTTAGCCAGAACATTTCTGTGTTTCTTGCAAATTATGCCATTCAGAGGGTAGATCATTTGGGAAATAAACTTACACAAAACAAAATGGAAGCTTTCACTGAAAAAATGATGCAAAATTAGTTTCAAAACCAAAATAAGATTTTTGGATCATTCACTATTTTAAAATGCCATGTACCAATCTTGTCTTCAATTACTACAGACAATTAAGAATCTCATTTTCATCTATTAAAACAAAAACCAGAAGCTTGAGACAAATTGGTTTAAAACAGAAGTTAAAGAATTATAAAGCTAACTGCAACTCAGGTATCTACTGATATTTTTATCAAACATTTGCAAATCTCTTGATAAATAGATGCTGTAATATTTGATTCAGTTGGGTTTCTCACATTGAAAACTGACCTTTTAAGTTTATATTGCCAGCAATATAATTTTCATTATCCTTTTGGCCTTTTTGGAAGACCCTTTGCTTTGGATTGTGTTGATATCATCAACCAATAATCTCAATATATGATTGTGGTTTCTGAAAAGCCATTAGTTGATTTATTAACAATGATATGATACTGTGAGGGCTTCTAGCTAGGGTTATACAATTCGCTGGCAGTTTCTACATAGCTAATTTTGGTAATTTGCCAACTTTAAGATGAATCCCTCAGATATGACCTTCCCATTAATTTTTTGACCAAACTTGAGCATCTACTCCCATTTAGTCTAAAAATTTGATTTTGCAATATTAATACAATTTGACCACCATATTCTTTCCTGGAAACTACATTTAATTTCTTGGAAACAATGTAATATAATGATCAGGGAAATAGTTACAATATACTTAAAGGTACCTATTGAAATGATGGCTCATTGGGGCCCATTTAATGCAACGTTTCAAACTCCTATAATGCAAAGAGGCAGTTTCATGGCAAATGTCTGTTTTCCTCAAATAGTATGAAACAAAATTGTTAGTAATTTGGGGTTAGTTTTCTTATTGGATTTTTTTTTTTTTTGTGGGGCAGAAAGACTTTTCTTTGAAAAGGACCCTAGATGAGCAAGAAGAAAAATAAGATTTTCTTCACCAATGAAGCCTCTGATCCTGTGTTTTTCTTGTTGTTTTAATCATGTCCAACTCTTTGTGATCCATGTGGGGTTTTCTTGTCAAAGTTACTGGAGTGGTTTACCATTTCCTTCTCTCACTCTTTATACAAATGAAAAAACTGAGGCAAGCAGGATTAAGCAACTTGCCCAAGAGTAACTATCTGAAGCTGGATTTGAACTCATGAAGTAGAGTCTTCCCGACTCCAGGCCTGGCATTCCATTCACTGTACCACCTAGCTGCCCTATGACTCTATCTAATCTTTGTCTATTTAATGAATCTTTAAATAACCAGATGTTGACCTACTTATAAACTTACCCCTAATGTTCCACTAGAGGGAGGAATGTCATTCAGTTCCTATTGTCAGGGATTATTTGTTTTGTCCTTAGTCTAATTTCATGTCCTTGGATGAATTGCATTGACATTTAAATTAGATCACTGGGAGCAGCTAGATGGTGCAGTGGCTAGAGTGCCAGCCCTGGATTCAGGAGAATGTGAGTTTGAATCCAGCCTCAGACACTTAATACTTGTTAGCTGTGTGATCCTGAGCAAGTCACTTAACCCTAATTGCCTAATCAAAAAAACAAACAAACAAAAAAAGTAGACCCCTGGCCACAGATGTAACTAGTTCACTACCAAGTACATTCAGAGGTTCTTTTTCTTCAAAAGATTTATGATGTGTATAAGTCTACCTGCCATCTGGGAGAGGAGTTGGGGGGAAGGAGGGAGAAAATTGGAACAGAAGATTTTGCAAGGGTCGATGCTGAAAAATTACCCATGTATATGTCTTATAAATAAAAAGCTATAATAAAAAAAAAAAAAAAAGATTTATGATGTCATCAAAGTGAGAGAATACTCTGATGATATCATAAATCTTTTGAAGAAAAAATGCCTTAGTTAATAGCTCTCAGACTTGCTATTGACAAAAGAATCTATGGTCTGGTTGTGCATCTATATAAATCCTTTGAATTTAGCTGCAGGACAGTAAGTACATCACTGGACCAATGTTCAAACTTTTCCAGCTTTTTCAATAGGATTGAGAGACTAGTCAGTGAGCTAGTAAGTGAGTGTCTAAGGCCAGCTTTGATCTCTGGAACATGAATATTCCTGACTCCAGGCCCAGTGCCCCATCCACTGTGCTACCTATATGCTCATTGTAGGATTACCAATTTGACTTGAACAATTTAATTTGCTACCTTAACTGGAGCTCTCTAGGAATGAAGTACTTCCCCTTCCCATCCCTCGCTCTGTTCCATGGAAACCTTGGAATTGCCATCTAATGAATTAAAAAATACACAAAATACACTAAAAGCCCCATAATCTTGTGTTTTTAAATTATAAGAATTTCTCCTTTCTTGATGATTTTATGGCCACCTTGCAAACTGAAAAAGATAATTCACTTCTGCCATTTTCAACACACTTTATAAAGGAATTTAAAAAGTCAAAAGGGGAATTTAGTCCCCATCACTCTAATGACTGGACCCTGATCAGGCACTTGGAGCTAGATGTGCCAAATCTCCCATCTGCACCACGTAGGATGAGTGTTCCCAAGCTCTGTGCTACAGAACGCCCTGTTCTTTTCTTTGAAGGTAGCTCATACTTGCAGTCTTTAGAGAGAGTGAAATGTATACAAACCAAGTGAATATAAAACCACACAGTCAGGAGATACAACTCACTTTCTAGGGCTGTTGGTGGCAGCTTGGCTTGCTGGTATTTTGTAAGTTGGCAAGAGCAACTGAGTAGTTGCTGAATGATCGCTGGGCTGATTTGCTGGAAGTGCTCCTTAGAAATAGGAGAATGGCTGTTGGGTAAAAATATCTCCACAAGTTCCTTGGCAGAGAAGCAAGCCTAGGAAGGAAAATGTGTATTGTTATTAACCACACCATTGGAGCAAACTCAGTATGCATGTCCATTCTTTAAGAATGAATGAGAATGAAATGGAATTTTTTAAATGAAAAAAAAATAAAGGTTATCAAACATACTTCTTAAAAACATTTTCTGTGAACAAAGAGGATTCGCTCTGACCACTAGTCAAAATCTAATCTATCATATTCATCATAATTATTTTTTAATGTTGCTCTTGTGCCCTCTTCCCCCTTATTTTAGTGTTTTGCAATCATGCTTAATGAGATTCTGCACAAAAACCTCATGAAGTAGGTTAGAACTCTGTCCTCATTTCCTAAGCCGATGCTTTTGTTGTTGTTTTTCAAAGAAAATAGCTTTTTGGACCAATAGTCTCCAGAGATAAACCCACTCTAAATACAAGCTCTGAAGTAATAAGGGCATTGTCTTCAGCTAGCAAATTTAGTATTTAATCTTTAAAAGTAATATGAAATATCAAAAGCAGGGGAGGGAATTTGACTGTACTATACTCTCCTACAAAATGGCTGAAAAGTGATCATTTCAGTCAAAACAGCATATTGACTTTTAAAAAGCTTTCTAACTGAATTTATTGATTTTAAATAAACTGACAGATTTATCTAGTTCTTGGCATTATGTAGACACAGCTAGATACGCATCGGATGCGTATTAATAATAAGTTCAAGGATAGAAAAATATAGTTGGGGCCCCACATCATGAATTTCAAAAACTTTCACTATACCTAGTTCAGTCAAGTGAAGATTTTTCTTATGTCTTTTTAAATTATTTAATATTTTCCACAAATCACATGTGAAAACTTTTTTTTTTAATTTAGTCAAAGATTCTCTCCTATTCCTCATTTAGAAGGCAGGCAATTTGATCTAGGTTATATATTTCCATGGTAATCATGTTATAAATACCAACAAAAAACCCAAACAAAAAAATAAAAAATAAAAGTATGTATCAATCTGCATTCAGATTCCATCACTTTTATTTTCTGGAGATGGATAGCATTTTCTTAAGTCCTTCAGGTTATCTTGGATCAATGTGTTGCTGATAATAGCTAAGTCATTTACAGCTAATTATCTCACAATATTACTGTTGCTATGTACAATATCCACTTGTCCTGCTTATTTCACTTTGCATCAATACATGTAAGATTTTCTGGGTTTTTCTGAGCGCATCCAGCTCATCATTTCTTAAAGTGCAATAGTATTCCATTACAATCGTATACCGTAACTTAGCTTTCCCTCATTCTAATTCTTTGCCATTAGTAAAAGAGGTACTATAAATTTTCTTTGTATATAGGTATTTTTCCCTTTTGGTTTTGATATTTCTTTAGGACATAGAGATAGTAGCTAGTACTGGTATTTCTAGTTCTAAAGGTATGCATGGTTTTATAGTTTTGCAACCATAATTCCAAATTACTGTACAGAATAGTTGAATCAGGATACAACTACACCAACAGTGCAGTAATTTCTCAATTTTCCCACATCCCCTCCAACATTTGTCATTTTCCTTTTCATCATATTAGCCAATCTGAAGGATATGGAGGTGGTACTTCAGTTGTTTTAATTTGCATTTTTCTAATAGATATTTAGAGTATTTTTCTCATATGACTAGAAATAGCATCTGAAATCTTCTTGTTCCATATTCTTCAGTCATTTATCAATTGAGGAATGGCCCTTATAAATCTGATTCAATTTTCTATATATTTGAGAAGTGAAGCCTTTATCAGAGAAACTTGCTATACATTTTTCTCCATTGATATTTTCCTCGCCATCTATCCTATTCTCTCTCTTCTTTTACCCTGTTCATCCTCATAAGTATTTTGCTTCAAACTACCACCTTCTCCCAATGTTCCTATTAGTCCTCATCTTTTTCATCACCTTTCCAATCTATTTTCCTTAAGAATATGATAGATTTCTATATAATCTATCTTCTTTTAGGGTAAATTTATACACCCAACTGAGTTTATGTAATTCCCCCTTTAAGTCAATTATGTTGAGAATAATAGTCAAAAGATCCCACCCACCTCCCCCTCCATAATAACTCTCTTTTTCTTCTATGTGAGATAATTTGCCCCATTCCTCTTCCCATCCACTCTCCCCATTCATCATTTGTTATCCCTTAATTTTGTTTTTTTTTAAATCATCAGTCCATCATATTCAACTCCTATGTCCTCTTTATATATTACTTCTAACAGTCCTAATAAGAAAGTTCTTCAGATTTATAAGCATTTTTCCATGTAGAAATGTAAGCCACTTTAGTTCCCTTATTATTTCTCTTCACTATTTACTTTTTTATGCTTCTTTAGAGTCTTGCTTTAGAAAGTCAAATTTTTTTTATAAATTCTGGTCTTTTCATCAGAAATGCTTGCTAGTCCTCTATTTCATTAAACATCCATTTCTCCCCTGAGGGATTATTCTTGATTTTTTCTGCATATGTGATTCTTGGTTGTAATCCTAGCTCTTTTTCCCTCCAGTCCTTTTATGTAGTGAAATGGACAAAGGACTGGCCTCCCCTCCCCTCCCTCAGTCTTAGGTGAAAGGGCCTGGGGCTTGCAGAGAAGGGTCTGATCAGCTAGACTTCTTTTGCACTTCAAAGTGCCAGATCACCAATGCTCCCAAGGATATCTGTTCGGTGAGGGTGGTCACCTAACCCTGATCCCTATGTATGTTAAAACATCTGCCATTGTATCTTTTGTCCTGTAAAGTGGAGTCACTGTTTAATGTCAAAATGTGCCAGCAAAGGTGATCAAGAATGTTTATAAGGCTGTCCCTACTTCAGTTGGGTACAGAACCATGCCAGAATCCTACTGGAGGTCTGTCCTGGCCATGCAGACCACCTAGGCCAGTTACAAATAAATTATTTCTAAATTATGAATTACTATGGCCGTCTTGAACTTTATTGCCTGGGCTATTTCACTAGAAGTTGCTAAATTTTGTGTTATCCTGATTGACTCCACAATGTGTGAATTGTTTCTTTTTTGGATGCTTGCAGTATCTTTTCCTCAATCTAGGAGCTATGGAATTTGGTTATAGTATTACTGGGAGTTTTCATTTTGGGATCTCTTTCAAGAAATCATTGGTAGATTTTTTTTCCATTTCTATTTTACTCTCTAGTTCTAGAACATCAGAGTCCCATAATAATGAATTGAAATATGAGGTCTAGGCTTTTTTTTTAATTATGATGTTCAAGTAGTCCAAGAATTCTTAAATTATCTGTTCTTGATCAGTTATCCAGGTCAGTTGTTTTCCACTGAAATATTTCAGAATTTTCTTCCATTTTTTTTTCATTATTTTGATTTTTTTTTTTTTGATGTCTCATGGAATCACTAGCTTCCACTTGCCCAATTCTATTTAAGGGATTATTTTCTTCACCTACCTTTTGAATCCCCATTTCCATTTTTATTTTTAAAGAGTTTTTTCTTCAGTGAATTTTTGTATATCTTTCTTTTTCCATTTGTCCAATTCTGCTTTTTAAGGCCTTCTTCTCTTCATTGCTTTTTTGTACTTCTTTTACTATTTGACCTATTCTGTTGTTTTAAGGTATTATTTTCTTCAGTATTTTTTGTGCCTCCTTTTACCAAATTGTTCTTTTTTTTCATAATTTTCTTTCATCACTGTCATTTCTTTCCCCAATTTTTTCTCTTGTTTTTTAAAAATTCTTTTTGAGCTCTTCCAGGAATTCTTTTGGGTGCTTAAAACCAATGCATATTTTTCTTTGAGGCCTTTAATGTAGTGCTTTTCACTTTGTTACCTTCTTTTGAGTTTGTGTTTTAATCTTCCCTGTCACCAAAGTAACTTTTATGGTTAGGTTCTTTTTTTATATTTGTTCATTTTTTTCTGTGCATTTCTTGAGTTTTATCTCTATGTTAAAGTGAGTTCTGTTTGAAGGGTGAATGGGGACACTGACCCATTCTTCAGTTTTTTTGTATAAGTGTTTTCAGAGCTAATTCTGGAGACCTGCGAGTTTTTAGTTTTTCCAATGTGGTATGATCTAAGGAAAGGTTTGTTTACTACTCCCCTGGCCTGTGTCCTAGTCTGTGAGAGATCACTTTTTCCATCCCCGGAAATATGACCATGATCCCCACTTCCTTCCAGACATAAGCTCTGGTGTGCTAATGCTCCTTCTTGTCCCAGAACCACAACTTGGAATAGTGGGTGGGCAATGTTCATTTCTGACCCCAGTATCAGCAAAGGATCTCTCATACTTCCCTTCTGACCAACTGTTTGACCCCCATCTGTGAACTGAGTCTCTGTAAGCTACTACTGATTCAGTTGCCCCCAAGATCCACTGTTGGTTTATTGGGGGATGGCCTACATTAGCACAGCCTGTGGTAGACTTTGCTCCACTCTTACTATTACACAACAAAGCTTTCCTGCTAACCTTCTGAATTGTCTTGGACTGAAAGATTGTTTTCCTCTGTCCCTTTGTGGGTTCTGCCAATGCAGAATTTATTTTGAAGCATTAAAGTTATTTGGAGGGGTATTTGGGAGAGCTCATGTAAGTCTGTGCTTTTTATCAGCCATCTTGACTCTATCCCTCACTCCCCAAGAAATGATATTTTAAAAAGGCTCTCACTGACTTTTTTTTTATGTTTAGAAATATTTTAATTCTGACAAGAAAATTAATATAACCTCTGAATTTAGAAGCTATTCAGTAGGGAAGATTACAGTACGAATTTTTTTAAATAATTTTTTATTGATAGAACGCATGCCAGGGTAATTTTTACAGCATTATCCCTTGCATTCATTTCTGTTCCGATTTTACCCCTCCCTCCACCCCTTCCCCGAGATGGCAAGAGTCCTTTACATGTTGAATGGGTTGCAGTATATCCTAGATACAATATATGTGTGCAGAACCAAACAGTTTTCTTGTTGCACAGGGAGAATTGGATTCAGAAGGTATAAATAACCCGGGAGGAAAAACATAAATGCAAGCAGTTTATATTCATTTCCAGTGTTCTTTCTCTGCGTGTAGCTGCTTCTGTCCATCTTTGATCAATTAAGGCTCTCTTTATCGAAGAGGTCCACTTCCATTAGAATACATCCTCAAACAGTATCATTGTTGAGGTATATAATGATCTCCTGGTTCTGCTCATTTCACTCAGCATCAGTTCATGTAAGTCTCGCTAGTCCTCTCTGTATTCATCCTGCTGGTTGTTCCTTACAGAACAATAATATTCCATAACGTTCATATACCACAATTTACTCAACCATTCTCCAATTGATGGACATCCTTTCATTTTCCAGCTTCTAGCCACTACAAACAGGGCTGCCACAAACATTTTGGCACATACAGGTCCCTTTCCTTTCTTTAGTATCTCTTTGGGGTATAAGCCCAGTAGAAACACTGCTGGATCAAAGGGTATGCACAGCTTGATAACTTTTTGAGCATAGTTCCAAATTGCTCTCCAGAATGGCTGGATGTGTTCACAATTCCACCAACAATGTATCAGTGTCCCTGTTTTCCCACATCCCCTCCAACATTCCTCATTATCTTTCCCTGTCATTCTAGCCAATCTGACAGGTGTGTAGTGGTATCTCAGAGTTGTCTTAGTTTGCATTTCTCTGATTAATAATGATTTGGAGCATATTTTCATATGTCTATAAATAGTTTCAATTTCTTCGTCTGAGAATTGTCTGTTCATATCCTTTGACCATTTATCAATTGGAGAATGGTTTGATTTCTTATAGATTAGGGTCAGTTCTCTATATATTTTGGAAATGGGCTCTCACTGACTTTAGTGATAGTTTATAACTGTCAGACTAGTTTATCTTTTGTGAGATTTATTTTCTACTTTGTCGGAGAATATGGGAGTAAACTACCAAGTAAAGCTCCCAAAAGCTGGTAGTTTGAGCTTGACTTCAGTGCTCTTGGGTTTCTATCATATTTCCTTCTATGCTTTGGAGTAAAATCCTAGATGCTGAAACTTAAGGGTTCTCCCTTAACTGCCTTAAGGCAATTAGTTACTCATGTGTCCTATGCATGTCTGGTCTACTTCTAGATCCTGTGTTATTTAGAATCAAGACACAGCTCCACTTAAAGAGAGCATCTAATTTTATTTTTAGTATTTTATTTTGTTTGTGTTTTCTTTTGCAACATGGCTAATATTAAAATAGGTGTGGTATAATCTCACCTGTATAATTGAAATCAAAGTGCTTACTTTCTCAAGGAGGGGTGAGGTACAGGAAGGAGAAAGAGAATTTAGAACTCAAAATTATTCTAAAATCATTTTTTACATGGGAAATGTTTAATTAAAGTAATAGATCTAATAAAATAATTTAATAAATTTTAATTTTAAAATAAGTGAATGAATTCTTTAAAAGAGTATCTAGACAGTGATGACATGTCCTAATAGCCAATCCTCTTCGATTGTGCTCCATTTCTCCATTATTGGAGAATATTGTCTAAGAGTGAGTATCTTATGCAACTAATATAAGCAATGAAAGTTTCTAAGAAATTTTTCATAATTTATCTTAGTTATTTCAAGTTCTGATTCATTTTGTAAATAAATTTATGATAAATGAATGGAACTTAAATTTACTTTCATTAGAATGAATAGATTCATATGATACAACATATTTAATGTTGCAGTGCTGACCTTTGCAATTCTCTGCTCTTCAATTATAATGCAATAAGATTTTAACTTTGAGGGCTTGTTTGTCAAAATGCTATCTTATAGGATAGAGATTGGTTCTAAGAATTCACTGATGCCAAGGAAATTGATGAGGAAATTCTGTCTCCAAATGCAGGTCAATTCCTTCTCTGTCCCTTGGTCGCTGAGAATTGTATAGAGTATAAAAGGATTAGGAAACAGGGTTATCTAGCCATAAAAATCTCAAATGTGAGACTTTAATTTAGTTCTAATTGGTTACAAGGTCAGCCTTTGCTTCTTTAAATCCTGTTATTTGTTCATTGTTATAGAAAATAAGAAATTCTAAAAAAAAATCAATGAATTTCTCATCACCATATATTATGATAATGAAGCATTTGCTTTTATTTAGAAATGTATAATTTCTTACCTAAAACCTTTGAGGGGATCATGAAAAAATGTGAAAGTTAATTTGTAATTGCAAAAGCACTAACTTGGATTGAACCTTACATAAAATTCTCTTTTACACCATCTGTTGCTAATGGAACATAAATACACACTAAAAATAAAGATGAGGATAAAAATAAAAATGAGTGACAAACTTTCAATGATGAATCCTTTTAGATAAAATCTCTAAATGGAAAATATCTCGCAAGAGAAGGAATGAAAAGGCAAATGGGAGCAGGAAGCCACGTATCCATGCCCAGTGTACAGTTAAGAAACAAAAATGTTGACCTGAGAGCAATGCTGAGTTCTAGAATAACTTTCCTTACCCAAATACATCTTCTATTCTGAGATTTGGGGCCCTTCATTTTTATGTACTATGTCTGAGTTATTTAGGCCACTATTGTTTTCAACATCTCTTGACATCACTAACGTGAATGCGATTTAAGGTCACTAAGATAAGTCATAATGCTTTGAACTGTAAATAATGTAAAATAGAATAAACTGACAATGATAAAGAGCAAAACTGTCCTTTAATAGATTACTCAGTGATGCTAAGATGTAGCCTTCTCCGTGCACTGAAATGGAAACCAGTTCAACTGAAATGATTTAAGTAACAGATAGAATCTGATATTACAGAGTCAGCTTTGCTGCTCTGTAAATGGGGATATACAATATTTGTGTGGTCTTAGCAGCAGTCACTTTAGGCAAGGACCTTGGCAACATCATTCAACCCAATCTATTTAGGACAAGGAGATGCATAGCCAAGAAAATGTGCCTCTTTGCTTCTATTACCCCTTTTGAACCCACTAACATGTTCTTTTCTATCCCACCTTACCATTCCTGCCCATATCAAAGCACACTCACAAATCCCAACCTAATTTTTGACATATCTAAATAGCTCTTACTACCCTTTTATAATTTTCCTCTGTCCTGGGGGGATCCTGAGAGTCTCTCCAAACACACTCAGCACTGAAATATAATAATCTTCTACTATCTTAATTCAAATGCATATTGTTAGAATTTCCTTATTCCATAGGAACTTCCACTTGGATATTCCATTATGGCATGGAGATGATCCTGACTTCACAAAGACTATACTAACAGAGTGCCAGCTTGAGTACATATCTTTTTATCAGAAAATCAGCCTAGCTAGTTCAGACCTGCTCATCAACAGAAAGTTGGATTTTTTTTTTTCTTTGTTACAGCATTCATGAAAAGTGTGGAAAGCTGTGATATACATAGGAAGATGGAATACATATATGGATAATAATAGCTGACAATTAGATAGTACTTTAGGATTCATCAAGTACCTGGTACAAGGTGTCTCAAAAGTCAGTGTAGATTAAAGCTTAAAAATGAACATCGAGGACTTTCAGATATTCCATTTGTTCTTTGCACTTATGGATACACTCTGAATCTGCATGTAATCGACCCACTGGTGAAATAGTTGGGTAACTATCTGCTGGATTGTCGTGGCTGTAGTCTTCGTTTAGCATTAAATTTTAATAACTTAAAGCTGCATTCTGACTTTGGGGACATCTTGTAGATGCTACCCCATTTGAGTTTCCCATCCTATCTGTGAGAAGATATCATGTGTGTTATTATCTCCATTTGCAGAAACTTAAATAACTTGTCTCCAGTTCCATATTAGAGTCAAAAACAAGATTCAAAGCAAGACCTTCCTGAGTCCAAGCCCAGCTCTCTGTTTATTGTATCAGACTATTTCTGAGCACTGGATGAAACCAGACCTCTTTTGGAATACTGAATGTGAAGGATTCCATATGAAGTTCTATTCCATGTGAAATTTTACGAGAAACTTCAAAAGACACGCATACGCCAGGCTTAGGTTTGCTGCTTTCTGTGCAAGAGTTGGATCCTTATATTCTAATACAAATTGGCAGGCTGCTCAGAGATTGCCTTCTAATTCTAGGCTTTTCAGAGCCAATCAGAAGGAGCTCTTGGAGGGCTGCTTGGGCTATGGGACAAGAGAGTTTGTATGCTGTGCCAGGTAGAGATGATACACTGACCACTTGTGAATTGCCAGAGCATTGATTGTAGGCATGGATAAATCAGACACCTTCCCATCTTGATTCACTTATGTAGAGCTAAGAAGATTTTGGTGTTTTTTTTTTTTTCCTTCATGCAATAAAGTTTTTTGATATTGACCTATTCGCAAAAGGAAGAGTGTTCTCAGCGAAGGCCCAGAGAGTATAGGAATAGTGAGGTTTTATTTCAGAATAGTGAGGTTTTATTTCAGTCTAGTATTTTGTTCATGGAATGGGGACATCAGATTTTAAAAAATCCAACCAGAGCATCTGCACTAGGATTTACCTGGATGAAAGCACTGGGTACTCATTTCTTTTTATATATATATATTCCTTCAGTTACTTGGATTTTTTTTTCCTAATAAATTTATTTATTTTTAATGCACATTGCTTTATGAATCATGTTGGGAGAAAAAAAAGTCAGAGCAAAAGGGAAAAACCATGGGAGAGATTTTTTAAAAAAACCAGAAAAACAAATGAATATAGCATGTGTTGATTTATATTCAGTCTCCTTAGTTCTTTTTCTGGATGCAGATAGCAATTTCTATCCAAAGTCTATTAGGATTGCTTTGGATTACTGAACCACTGAGAAGAACCAAGTGCTTCATAGCTAATCATCACACATTCTTGCTATTACTGTATACAATGTATTCCTGGTTCTGCTTGTTT
Source organism: Antechinus flavipes (assembly GCF_016432865.1). Classification (NCBI taxonomy): domain Eukaryota; kingdom Metazoa; phylum Chordata; class Mammalia; order Dasyuromorphia; family Dasyuridae; genus Antechinus; species Antechinus flavipes. Next base: position 53,763,701 of record NC_067402.1, on the reverse strand, counting down.
CCCTTAGTATCAGTTCTCATAATTTTTCCAGGCCTTTCTAAAATCAGCTTGTTCATTTTTATAGAACACTAATATTCCATTACCTTCATATATCACAACTTGTTCACCCCCTTCTCCAACTGATGGGCATTTACTCATTTTCCAATTCTTTGCTACCACAAAAAGAGCTGCTACAAATATTTTTGCATATTTTCCCTTCTTCATGATTTCCTTGGTATACAGACACTGGGTATTCATTTCACAGAAAAAGGTCTTGATTTTGGAGTTTCATTGGTTGTTCAGCACAAGCAGTTTACAAGATTTAGGGTTAGAAAAACTGGTTTTCTTCCTGTATTTAGAAAGACTTGTTAAGTGACTTATTCTTCCAAGTAGAATTAGTCTACAATAATAGATATACTTTGTTACATATTCCAGGAGGTAACAACACTCTCCTCCTTGAATTATTTTACATCATTCACTCATTTGTATTAATAATATATCCCATTCACACTCTTCCCCTGAAAGAATGTAAGCTCTCTGAGGACTAGGACTATTTTGTTCTTGTTTTTGTTTCCCCAGAGTTTAGCCCAGTCCCTGGCACACAGTAGGTGCTAAATAAATGCTTTCTTAAGCTACTTAAATGAATTTTTAATATCAGTGTTTATATTACAAAAGTTAGCTTTTTTTCTTAAAAATAAGTAGATTTACACAGAAAAAAGCTAGAGGAACATGTATGTATGTATGTATATGTCTGTATGTGGATGAGCATATCTTATTGGCAACAAAGCTAGTCTCAGAACAAGATAGTCCAAGATTCAAGTCTAGCCTTTTACACAGACTGGTTGTATAAACCTGGACAAATCACTTAATTTCTCAATGTTGTAGGTCCCTTTCTAAGCTGGAATGGTCAATGTGCCAGTAGTATCGACAAAAGAAATTTTTGGAACTCTACAAACTGCTGAAATCACGGGTCTGGGTCAAGTGTGTGTGTGTGTGTGTGTGTGTGTGTGTGTGTGTGTGTGTGTGTGATTGTGTAGAGAGAGTTATATATAATTATATAAAGAGTTTTATATATATAGTTATATAGTTATGGATATATGTATACATGCATGTGTATGTTTATTCTGTAATATATGTATAAAATCTCTAAATCATAAAGTACATGTAGATAGCTACATATTTACATAAATGCAAAACACATGATACATACATATACTATTTCCTTTTCATAGCTACATACATATGTACATACATACAATATGGTTTTGTAACAATCTCATTTTTCATAGCTACACACATACATGCATACATTCATGCATATATATATACAATGTGGTTTTGGTACCCAATTTCATTTTGTACGTGAATGGACACAATATGGTTTTGGTACCTGGTTCAATTTTTTTTCATAGCTATATTTTAAAAGCAATTTTGCCTAGGGGTGTTCAAAACTAGAAGTGACCCAAGTCTCTATGGCTCTCTGACAGTCTCTTTTTACTAGTCAAGGCTCAATTCAGAGGGAAAAAAGGAAAAACAGAAGACATAAGGTTCTTTATATCTTAATAAATTTCCCTAGTGAAAACAACACTCAATACTAAATCATATAAATAAGAATAACTATTATACCTGTGATATTGCTGGTATGGGAAGTCCCAGGTATGTAAACATATTCTACCAACACAGGTCAGCACCTTATCTGCAAATTATAGTCATAGAGAGCTGCCTAGAGCACTAAGAAGTGAATTGCTTTGCCAAAAGCTTCAGAGCTAGTGGGCATTAGAGCAGGATCTCAGCTCAGATACTTCTGGCTTCACATAATGTACATAACCTTTGTCTGTCTCTCCTTCCTTCCTAACCCCCTCTTTTCTCTCCTTCTTCCTCCCTCCTTTTTCTCCATCTCTCTCCCTCTTCCTTTCACATTCTCTTCTTCCTTCTGTCCCTCCCTTTCTTTCTTCCTCTTCTCCCCTTTCTCTTCCCCCCCTCTCTTTTTCTCTTACTCTTTCTGTCTCTCCATATATCATTAAATATATGTATATTATATATATGCACACATACCTATACACATACATACACAGGTAACACGTATATTTCTAGTATATAAATATAGAAAATCACATATATGTATATGTGTATATATTTAAAGAGATTTTCTTTAGAGTCTCTCATTCCTTAGAGACTATAAACATTATAAAACAACCTCTGATTTCTACACAAATAGGAAAGTCATCAAGCAAATTGGTTTTGATCCTTGGTAGGTACAGGAAAGTCTTCTAAACAAGAATGTAGAAAATCTTGCTGTCTTATGTCTTCATGTGGCAAAGCCATTTAGAATGCCCTCTGTCACTGTATATGTTCTATTAACATTGGACCACAAGATCATAGTGCATTTGGCCCAAGCATCAACTGGATCCATGGTTCTTTCTATGCAATAGAACTCACGGTGCCTCACCCCAGTATTTCATGGATCTTTCCTCCACTGGTGTAGGTGGTGATCACTCTTAGTATCATAGAGCTGCTCTGGCTAAAAACAAATTTATCATGTCTTGGCCAAAGTGATGATGTGCTTTTCCAAACTTAATTAAGCTACACTTGCAACAATGGCCACAGTCTTGCAGTAGGCTTTGACTGAAAGTTTTCCCAGTCTGGTAATACCTACTAGACTTTCAGTTCCATTGGCACAGCCTGCAAGAACACAAGGTCACTTCCATGCACTGGGTAAACAGTAGAGGAAGACTTTGGTGGAAGCATAAACAGATGCCTCCCTCTCACAAAATATTGGACGGAAGGCTAACTGAATTCTCTCATAAGGATTATCTCTGAAGCATAATTGTAAACTAGAACAAAAATTCTTCCCCTTCGGTCCATAACACAGTAAACATAAATATTTAACAACTGAGTCTCAAAAAATCCAATATGCATACAACACATTTCAATTTAATCTATATTATCATTTTGTCCATCACTTTCTTAGATCTAGACCATTAACAAAACAATAAGTCATCTTGATTTGTAGCATTTCTTGATAACTGAAGTATAAATCCACTGAAAATTTAACAATTGGATTCCAGCACATCACTAGATCCATTGGGGAGGGGAAATTGCTTCCTTATTTTCACTAGTCTCATCATCCCTTTCAGTCATGAATGTGGGAAATAGACATTATTCTGGAAAGGGGTCCATGGGCTTAAGTAGACTGCCAAAGGGATCCATAATTCACAGAAAATTAAGAGCTCTTGAACTAGAACCAAATCATTAAAAAAAATCAGATTTAAAGGAGAAATGTTTGATGTTGCTTTAGGGTCCATTAAAATTTCTGACTTAAATCATACATTTTTAGAGCTAGAAGGGATGTTAGAAGCCTTCCAGTCCTACCCTCTAATTTTATAGATGAGGAAATTGGGACCCATAAAAGTGAAGTGATTTTTTTGCCCACGGTCAGATATAAATGGTACAGAGAAGAAGGGGCTTTCAAATCTGTCTCCAAATCCATCATTTTTTCTGTTGCCATGTGCTCTGGTGCAGATAATAACAGGTGTACATATTGGCCCAAAAGAAACTATGCACATGATTTTCCTAATAACCTAAGTCTGCAGAGAGAAATCAGGTGGGGAAAATAAATCATTCTTAATTTTGCCAAGATTGGTCATGTGTCCTTGTGCCATTTGTATAGTTTGTTTTTTTTAAGAAAGAAAATGTAATAATTACCCTTAAATTTTCCTTCTCCCTCCCTCCCATCCCGGTCCCTTGACTTGCCCATGTAATTTCTCTTCATTGATAGTCATTGGGGATAAGAATAACAAAATTTATACCTGGTCCCAGGTTTCAATATTGTCATGTGAGTCTCCGTCCAACCCAGCAGAAGTTGAAAGATTGAGATAGGCCCAGTCTTGGATGGTAAAGTTTTTCCATCTCCTTTTGTGTGGGAATATTTGTTCTCTTTTGTTGCATGGAATTTGGGTCCAAAGAACATTGAGAAGCTGGTCTATTTCTAGAAATGTCACAGAAAAACTGATGTCAGAGTAAAAATACTTTTAATCTACAGAAAAAAGACAGGGTGTATAATCACAGGGCCTTGTGTTCAAATCTTGAACCTGCTATTTTGTGAATCTTTGACAAGTTCAATGCTTTTTTTTTGGTTTCAATCTTTTCATCTATAATAATGGGAGTTCTGGGTTAGATTCTAACTCTAAATCCTATGATCTTTTTGTATTGGTAGATTGGTAACCACTGCTCAGGGGACATTTTATAAATAACATTAGATACAAGTGAAAAATCACAAACTGTGAGCCTAGGAGATAAATAAGAGACATCTGCTAGCCCCAGGAGAGATTCTGAGATGACAGCAACAATCCCTAACATAACCCATACCTGATTCAGAACTTTTAATATACAATTATAGTGTTAAAAAGTTGTCTGGGACATTGAAAAATTAAATTACTTGTCCAGTGTCCAAGAATCAGTACGTGTCCAAAGTAAGACTTGACACTTGTTCTAACAAACTCCAAGGCCATAATTTATTTATGATGACATAATATCCTATCTATGCCTTTATACAAATCATTGGAAAAAATATCAGACAACAGGAGGTTGAGCGCATCTCCATGGAACACATATCTCAGTAAATCTCTAACCATGATAACTCTTTGAGTCTTACTAGTCTACCATTCTGAATCTTTCGGACTACACAATTATGTGGCCCAAGGGATCAGCAAACCACAGTCTGAGAGTCAAATCTGGTTTCCATTCTTAGTCCTTGGGTTGTATAAAAAATGATTCATAGACTGGGCCCTTGAGCCACAGTTTGCTTATTCCTGATGTAAGAGCACACAACTTCCTATGTGTTCTACTAAAATAATATGAGAGGTAATCTAAAATGCTTCATGAAAACCTAGGCAAACCTCAGTTGAAGCATTCTCCTGATCAATCTGTCTAATTAACTTGTAAAAATGAAATTATTCTGTCATGGCAGACAAGAAAACCATGCTTTTCCTCTTCCTTTTTTAGATGCTTATTAACCATCCCTTTAATAATACATCCTAGGATTTAAAGCCAAGTCATTGACCATCATTAATTGACTATTCATTTTCATTTTTTAAAAATTAGAACATTAACTCTTTTCCATTTCTTTCATATCTTTTTTTCTATTCTCCCTGAACTTTTTTTTAAAGACCATTATCAAACAGCCTAGCAATTATATTGATCTGTTCTTTCAATAAAAGCACATAGCAACATACAGCAATCTAGCCCTAAAGTATATCTACCAATGGTACAAAATCAGAATATTTACATGGATCCTGCTTGACCAATGGTGTTCTAAATAGTTATTGCGAACATAAATGATAGCTATACCTAGGGAAAAGGCCATTTTGCCAGTATATAGTCATTTGAACAGTGTAAACTGATGTCAAGCATTCATAGGCACATCAGTTTTGATCATTTTCAAATAAGCTTACCTTTTTTGTGGAATGACAGATTTCTGAAAATTACTTATATTATCAGAATATTACCAGAAGGGGAAAATCTAGAACTAGGTCTCTCTAGTGTTTTGAGGCCGCAAAATTAATCAGCCTAGACATGTATAAATAGTAAGTGGCCAACCAACAAACACAAATGATCCTTTCCTTGGAGCAGAGTTGTTGGGTTTTTTTCCCCCCAAAAAAAGTAAGAGCAAAGAAAATTTTTTAAATTGTGCATCTCTGTTGCTGGCTGGGGAGAGATAAGCAAAGTGAAATTAGTGTGTATTAGACCATCTTTAGGGAAATGAAAGTCAGGAATCATGAACATATATTGCAGTAATGTACATGGTGTGAGGAAAAGCAATAGTCATATAATAGTCACAATTTCCTTTTAGAAAGCATAATTTTCTTAAGATTCCAATTACTATGAACCTATTATCTCACATGGGAAACTATGTCATCTGAAGGCTTACTCATTTAAGAGAGAAGAGGCGAGAATTTTGATTTGGAGTCAAAATACAAGATTCAAATAAAGACTGTGCTGTTTGCTAACTCTATAATCTTGGGGAGATGCTAAATTTCTCTGCGTCTCATTTTCTTCATTTGCAAAATGACAGTCTTGTAGGACATTTCTAATGTCCCTTCCCACTCTAGTCTTTAGGAGCTTTACCAGATAGCACCTTCTGACCCAAACATTCCTCTCACCCGTATATTGTAGAACATCAAATTGTACCCTTAGGGGGTCATACCTCTTCATTAAAATCTGCCCTAGACACCAAATATTGAATATTAAAATGAAATCACATGGCATAATTAACTTCTGCATGTTATCATTGATGACGTTTGTCCTTCATTTTTAAAGGGATCAATGTCATCATGGATGATATTTTGATTTCTGTGGAATTGGATTTAAGTGAGAACTATATAAACTCACGTCCTCACTCCTGAGGTAGTGAAGTCCAGTAATGGGATATAGGGGAGGACAAGTGGCAATTGCCCACAATGCAGTAGATGACCTCAGCATATCCACTGGCTAAACTCTAAGCACTCCATAGTTGCTGCTTCTGCTGCCTTCCTGGCCATTAGAACAAACTGTTCTCACACACCCATTTTAATTGGGCAAAGCCTTCACATGCATTGGGAAGACATCATATCAGCTCATGATGGATGTGAGGCTTGTTGATTATCTTCAAGTTGGTTTAGCCCATCTGCCAAGATGGTCTTACTAGGCTATGGTCACTGAGCACACTGTAGCTTCTTGGAGTCATAGATGAGAGTTGGATGAAATATGGACCCAAAAGATAGATGAGATGCCCTGAGAAGGGCTTGGAAAATCATAATCCCAGAGGTTCTGGTCCTCCCTGATCACCCCATATAAAATGATCATAGATCACAGATGTAGAGACATATGAGACCTTAGTGATCACCTAGTCCAACATTTCTCATTTCAGAGAAGAAAAAATAAGGCTCTGGTATTCAAAGTCACATTGATCCAGATGGTACATCTGGAATTTGAACTCAGTTCCCTTGACTCTAACTTGGGATGAGTTAGGTTATTGGATTATTTTCTTTCCAATAGAAAGCAAGCTTTGATAACTGGAGATGAGAGTCAGTAGGGAAACAAAAGAAGTGCTGTTTTGAATAAAAGAATAACTTGGTAAAAAGAAGAAAATACATAGAATTGTTACAGGACAAACACATTATAATTTGTACTGAGGGATAGCCCTACTCCAAGATGATACTGGCTAATAGCTATTATAATAATTACATATATTATGCTTTAATTTTTAAAAGCCAAAATTATTTCATTTTATCATCACAATAACCCAAGGTAGTAGGTTTTATTATTAATCTCATTTTATAGATGAGGAAACTATGGCAGACAGAGGTTATGTGACTTACTCATAATTACATTGTTCGTAAATATCTGAGGTAAAATTTGTACTCAGGTCTCTGAGACTGTGCCACCTATATGCCTCATAGTATGGGTAACCTGAGATAAGAACTTTAATGCATAGATTCTTTTGGCTACTTCTTCTCTGGAGTTCATATTTTTTAATCACTAGAAAGTATTAAACATAATGGAAATCTAGTTTGATTATACTCTTAGTCAATGGCTTAAACACCCACATATTCATTTGTCTTCCTTGTAAATCAAAATGTACTTAAAATTTTAAAAGTTTTAACAAGTACATGTTATATAATAATATTGGGTATTTGCCATTTCCTTTCCTACCATTTGGATTTTTTTAAGTGCCAGATTGTTATTAAGTGCATTTTAAAATACATGCATATAGCTAAGAATGAGAAATTCAAGTTAGCCAAATCTGCAAAAAACTTAAACAGCTGGGTTTTTCAACCCAGCTTTCAAACCATGCTGACTGGGTCCACTACAAATGTTACATAATCTCAACTAGATTCTCCCTTTACATCTCCCTAAAAGCTTTCACTATGTCGTACACCTGAGCAGCTTTTTACAAACCTTTTCATCTGTCTTCAAACCCCCTATGGTTCTTTCTCATCCCCAACCCTCTCAGAAGAGAATCTTGTTTCATATTTCACTGAAAAAAATGAGACTATTAGCCAAGAGCTTCCATTTCCTTTCTACTCATCTCCATCACTTAGATGCCTGCTGGTGCTTCTTCCTCCTGCATGACTATTTGCTAAGGCAAGCCTACATTCACAGATTATTCCATTCCATCCCATCTTCTCCAGAAAATTGCTTATCATTGCTTATCATCCCCACTCTCTCACTTAGGTTCAATCTCTGCCTGTCTACTGGTAGCTTCCCTGCTTCTTATAAATATGTCCATGTCTCTTCCAACCTTTTAAAACCCTTATTTGTTCACTCTGTCATTCTGTTTCCTGCTTTTTGTGACTGAACTGCCTGAGGCTATCCGTGATTCATGCTGCTACTTCTTTTCCTCTCCAGTTGTTCTGATCAATAGCTTGTCAATGGTTCCAGAAGATAAAGTGAGGCTTGTGATCTTACACAGCCTTCCCTCACTTAAATCCAATTCACTTGCATGTTGAGGTATCACTTCCCTGAAATCATGGCCCACTTTGAGAATGAAAGACAATAATAGTGATCAACTCTCCATTCCTTTCCCCCAAACTCAACCTGTGGATCTTTCCTCCTGGATAAACCTGACACCTGATTCCTCTGTTTGTCTCTGGGTTACCGAGCATCACTGGGGAAAATCAAGCTGATTTCACTCATATAAATGAATGGCACAGAGCCTCACAGAATGATGGGCTTACAGAATTTGAGAGTTGGAAAATACCTCCTACCTCCATTGAGCCCTTGTTGCCACTCAATAAACTTCCTACTTCAAACTCCATCTTCCATTTCATGCTTGCAGTGCTCTCTATTCTCATATCCACTTCCTTGGCTTTTTAAATGTCCCTTTTAAGATATTTTAATTAATATAATAAATATATATATTTTTAAACTTAATATTGAATTAAAAGCCCATCTATCTACAGAAAGCCTTTCCCAACCTCTCATTCCTCTTGCCTTTCCTCTTGTATTTATCCTATACATAGAATGTTTGCATGTATGTTTGTCATCTCTATCACTAAACTATGAGCTCCTTATGGGCAAATTCTGTCTTTTTTGTATCCCCAGTTCTTTGCACAGTACCTGACACTTACGAAGTACTTAATAATTGACTGACCATCTCTTTCTACTTTTCCTGATAACAATTCCCTGAATTTTCTTCTTTTTACCTCTAATAACAGTTCTTCCATATTCTACATACACAACTATCACTCCCCCACTTCCTTAGCACACACACATTCCATATGGTCTAACCTATTCACTGAGAACACTGAGACCATCTGACCTCATTACAAGCTCCTTAAACTTTCTTCCTCCGCTCCTTCTAACTTTTCAGTTGTAGCGTGAGACCAACCCAGCTGGCACATGAATAGAGGAATGAGCCTAGAGTGAAGAAGATCTAAATTCAAATCTAACCTTAAATACATACTAGTTCCTTACAGAGGAGTTTCCTATCCATTCTTCACATCGCTGCCAGAATTGTCTTTGCTCACTGGTCTGGTATAGGTCCCCTGCTTAAACATAGTCAAAGACATTCTAGGCTCTCTTGAATAATAGCCAAACTCCTTTTTTATTGGGTATTTTATTTTATTTTTTTAAATTAAATTTTATTTTTTATTATAGCTTTTTATATATAAAACATATACATGGGTAATTTTTCAACATTGACCCTTGCAAAACCTTCTGTTCCAACTTTTCCCCCCCTTCTCCTCACTCCTTCCCCTAGATAGGCAAACTCCTTTTGCAGTAATTTAAGGTGCTTCATAATTCAGCAATATTCTACTTTTTAAGGTTTATCTTATATTCGTTCCCTTGACAGATTCCATGTCTTAGACAAACTGAACTATTCTGAATGTTCTGATCATGTTCAAAGATCTCATGTTTCCATGTCCTTTCCTATACCCACCCTGTCAATGACCACCCTTCTTCTCTTCTCCTGCTAAATTCCATCCTCCAAAGTCTCACCCAGATGGCACTTCCTTGAGGAAGACATTCTCAATTCTACCAATCCCCTTTCAGGAAATATTAATTGTAGTCTCCAAGACTCCCTGGATCACAAAGCTCTTTTTACATTTATAATATCATTTGGCTTCATATTATAAAATACTATATGTCCCATAAATATAATTTCCATGTCAGAGATGAGGCAGCAGTCTCAGAGAGGTGATGTGATTTTTCTAAACTACATAGCCAATGAGTGACTGGAACCCAAGTTCCCAACTCCAGATCAGATGCCTTTCTCACTGAATGTAGGCAGCTAGGTGCATAGTGTGTAATAAGAAAGACCCAAGTTCAAATCCAGCCTTAAACATTTATCACTTGTGTTACTTGTCTGGTCAAGTCATTTTTGTTTATCTCAATTTCCTCAAGTGCAAAATGGAAGTAAGATAAGTGCAAAACAGGACTTACCTTAAAGGGCTGTGATTAAGATCAAATGAAATAATATTTGGAAAGTGCTTAGCAGTGTCCAGCATATAATACATTCCAAATAAATACTTGTTCCTTTTCCCTTTCCCTTCCCTTTGGAACTGGCTCTGCTGAAGAACAGACGACTATCACTGTTATTACGTATTTATTACGTATTTACTATGTAAGGAGGTCCTTGTTGTGCGTTTCACTAATTCCAATGCGACCTATCTGTTTTCTTATATATAAAATAAAGATTTGGATCAGATGGTCCCTAAGATCCCTCCAATGTGCAAAACTCTATGGCTGTCTAAAATGTTCCAGGACAGTGTAAGGTTTCTTGCAGGCTACATATTAACTTAGAAAACCATATGTGTCTATTTTTTCTTTTTTTTTATTAATATATCAATACATTAAAATCAGATAGATCCTGCATTTCCATCTGGTTCAGGCCGCCCTCAGGAGCCCTGTGTGTTCCGTATGGCCCATGGGCCACGTGTCTGATACCCTGGCAAACTTTCTTTCTCCAGAGTATGCTGCTGCTTGCAAACTTTTTAAACACAAGGACCACAACTGACCAAAGCTGTGGCACAATGCCAGGCATCTTGGAGTACTCAGCGAACAGTTGTGGAAGAATCTTTGGTTTCCATCTCCAGTCAACATTCATACCACATTGTGTTTAATACTCAAGAACGACTCAGCTCTGGGATCAGGCCAGTGCTTGCTCTGTAACCCTTTTCGCATGTCTTTTGCTTATTAAAGAATAAAGTAGTGACTCAGCCCTAATTGAAGTAATTCACTAACCACCTTTATGCTTTGCTTAGTCAGCCTGGTTTCCATAGTGGGAAGGATACAGAAGTGAAATTCTAATTAAGCATCCCTACCTGGTAGGTGGAGAGTGCTGGTACTGTTCAGAGAACTGAAAATGTATTCCATAAAATAATCAGGGGAGGGCAAGCTTCTTTGGCCCAGACAGACTCCTTGAAGGGACAGAGAAATGATCGTAGCAGCCAGCCGAGGGAGGGTGTTTTCATCAGCCCCATTGTTGCTTATTATTCCTGATTTCTGTTGTAGAATTTTGGTCTCCATACACTGAAATCAAGATACATGTTAGAAGAATATCCTTAATCTTTATTCAGCATTCCAGCTAGGCTAGAGAAGACCAGAGACACCCTTGGACCATTTAAGCAATTTTTCCCCTAAATTCTCATTAATATTTCAATACTTTGTCTTGAAACTTTCTTCTCCTTTGACTTTCTTGGTTTGGTGTGTAAGGTCCTTCACAATCTGGCTCCAACCTATCTTTGGGGCCATTGTTCCCATTGTGCATTCAACAATTTAGCCAAAAGAGCCTGCTTGGCCCTTCCATCTGCTGTCCCCATGCGTCTATATTGACACTTGTTTTATTTATGTACATGTTGTCTCCCTGAAAGAGTATAAGCTTCTGGAGGGCAGGAACTGTTTCATTTTAATTTTCACAGCCACAGTTTCTGACACAATACAAGCCAGTGGTAACTGTTTGTGGATGGATGACTGATTGGTTTATTGGTTCCCATGTCTAACACTTCCTTGGTTCCCCTACTTCTCTGCTTGCCCACTTTCTGTGTCTTTTGTTGATGACTCCTCTTTCTTCTCTCATCTTTCTTCTCTCACCTCTATCAAAGGCATCAATAAAAACTTGGGCCCTGGCTCTATAATTTTTATATTTACATTCTCTTTTTGGGGGGAAACTGAAGGGTCATCTCTGTCCTCATAAATACAATTATCTATTTTAGTCTATATTATCTATCTAAAACAATTCAACAAATATTTTCTATTATGTGTAGGGCACAATGATAATTCTCAAATCTATTTATGGTGTCCTAAAAGTATCAGTACAGTTTTGTTTTCAACTGCATCAAGAGTTTTGGATTACACTTAATTTCCAATCCCCTCCAGAGCTCTAGTCCATATTTACAGAGGCCCAAACATCTCCTTTTTTAAACTATCTATATGTTACTTTAAGTCCAGAAACTAAAGCTATACCTTTTATTCATACTCCCAAATCAAATTTTTTTCCAACTTTCTCTATATATAGATTTTATATTTACTTATCTGTGAACAAGCTGTATCCCCTGCCCACTTCTCAACAAATTCAGCTTAAGCTTTTAGTTCTAACTAGCTAACCTTATTGACACCAGCAATGTGTTCATCAATGTGTCAATAACAACTTCATACATTTGGTTTAGAAATCCTTAGGAACCAGAGATCAAATCTGAGCATAGTTATTTGAGATTATTATTATTATTATTATTACTTTTTTTTTTGCTGAGGCAATTGGGGTTAAGTGACTTGCCCAGAATCACACAGCTAGGAAGGAAATGTTAAGTGTCTAAGGCCAGATTTGAACTCAGTCCAGTGCACTATCCACTGTGCCACCTAGCTGCCTTTTTAACCTCCTTCCAAGAGTTCCCAATGCTTTTCCCTGCATCTGGGAAGGTGATGCTTTTCAAGTTCTCTTCAATGTTCATTTACTTTCTTCATGGTTTTGATGATCGGGGGAAGGATTCTTCTAATGTAAAAAGTGTCTGGGGATGTGAGTTAAGGATCAGAAACTGATTTGTCTCAGGGGAGGGAGTTTCCTTATTGGAACTACCCCACAGTGATGAAATCACAGATCCAGTTCCCCTAAAAGAGAATGGTCTTAAATGCAAGGACTGCTTCTGTCTGAATGAATGATTGGTGAGAATAAAACTATTCATACTATCTCACGTAATTATGAAAATTAGCGTTTTGGAAAAGGCAATTCAATATACAAATATAGATTATTATGTATCCATAAAATGACAAGAGAACTAGAAAAAGGCAGCCATCCATGGAATGGGACCTATGTGGAAGATTTATGGGAGGACATAGATAAAGAAATAGATCAATTGATCTCTCTATCTATATACATATTCATGTGTATGTATGTATGTATGTATATGGTGTGTGTGTGTGTGTGTGTGTGTGTGTGTGTGTGTGTGTGTATGCCACAAATAAGCTGTGGCTGATCCTACTGGACAGAATGTGCCCCTCCACACTCATTCAATATCAGACCCCACCAAAATACTAACGTGTATCTACACTAGCTCACCAGACTTGGAACTAAGAGATACAAGTGATACAAAACTGTGCTATTTTTTGTTTGTTTTTGGCTTTATGATGACAAGCAAGTCCTTTAACCTTAAAGCAAATCCATCTGTAAAATGGGGAGAATCCTATTTGTAGAGCTTGTCTTGCGGAGTTCTTATGGAATTCCTTTGTAAACTGTAAAATATACATTTGGTGTATTTTCGTGTTAGAGTGTTTAAGGACTTAAGCACTTGGTCTTGAAGGGCTTTCTTCTTGAGAGAAAACATTGCCCAACATCTTCCAAAATTCTGTCGATTCAGAGGACATCAGCTAAATAAGGGACAACATTCTGGTGAAATGTTCAGGGGATTTGTCCTTTAAGAAAAAAGAAATCTTTTCCCCTGGGATTACTTAAAGCCTTGGAAAGCTTATCCAATAACTGAAGGTTGAAGTACACAAACCATACCCCATAATCCCTCACTCTTGGCTCACATAAAGCCCACAACAAAAGGTGTTCAAAAGTTAGATGAATAGTACAGAGATTCAACAGTGAAATATAGCAGAAGAAGGAAAGAAGAAGAGCGTGGATGAGCTTTATCTGAGCATGAATGTGAGGGAGCCAGCTAAATTCTCAATATGGGTTTACAACTTAGAAATTAGAAGCTCAATTTATTGTTTTACTGATTGTTTAAACTTCAGACATTGATAGAGAAACTATTAATGACACATTAAATTTTAAAGTTCTGGCGCACTTTTTTTTGAGAGCTAGTTACCAAACATTTACCAGTCTGCCTCAAGGTAAAAAACTCTATCCCTCTGTGGAATGATTTAAAGATTCCCTGGGGAATACCATCATGGGAATAAAAAGGCATTGGAACTGAAGTTGAGCTGCTTTGCTTATTTTCAAAGTAACTGAAGCCCCATCCATCTACAGTGATTCTACAGGAACATTCTCCTTCTTGGTCTCTCTTTTCTTCACTTTCAGTGATTCTACAGCTTCATTTTTGTAGGTGTTTGTAAAGGGCTGAAACTCTAAGTTGATGCACTGAGTTGGACAACGGAGCACTTAAGGCGAATTATCTATTGGACAATACTCTGTAAGCATATGCTTGGAAAATGGCCTTTCCTACTATTCTGTGCTGGCTCGATAACTGGTGTATACAGAGAATTGTGGGAAGGATGGGGAGTGGGGTACAGTAAGACAAGCCAGAGTCACTTTGGCAGCAGATGAGGAAGAAGGGAGGTCATGGAGATCCTGTGTCCATCCTGTTCACTTCTACCCCTAAAGATCAAGAACTTTTTCTTATCCTGACTCTGGCTGATTCTAAGGCATCCAGGATGCTAACTCGGTCTTCACAGAGGTTGGAACCTTATCAGCACTGAGATGTCCCAAGAAGTATCTCTCCCATTAGATTGTAAGCTCCTTCGGGAAAGGGACTGTCTTTTGCCTCTTTTTGTATCCCTGGCACTTAGGATAGTGCCTGGCACATAGTAGGTGCTTAATAAATGTCTATTGAATTGAATTAAATTGTCAATTTATTTTCCTATTTCTCAGCCCTTGTTCTATGCCTTATAAACTGAGAATTTTGTCTGGAGGGAACTAAGAGATTAAGTGACTTATATGGGACCAACATATGATAGAGGCGGAGCTCAACTCCAGATCTTCCTAACATTGAGGTCAGATATTGGTGCTCAAGACTCCTGCTTCCCAGTGTTTTGTCATCATATTTAATACTACTACTACTACTAATAATAATAATAATAAAGTGTCATCACCTTTACTACTACTACTACTAATAAAGTGTTTTGTCATTACCTTTAATACTACTACTACTAATAATAATAAAGTGTTTTGTCATCACCTTTAACAATAATAAGGTGTTTTGTAATCATCTTTAATAATAATAACAATAAAGTGTTTTGTCATCACTTTTAATAATACTAATAATGACAATAATGATAAAGTGTTTTGTTGTCATCTTTAATAATAATAATAAAGTGTTTTGTCATCATCTTTAATAATAATAATAATAAAGTATTTTGTCATCACCTTTAATAATACTAAAAATGACAATAATAAAGTGTTTTTTCATCACCTTTGATAATAATAATAAAGTGTTTTGTCCTCACCTTTAATAATACAACTAATAATAATAATAACTGGGTAATTCTGTCCTCATTTTTTCATGTGGCTACTACAATGAGCAGCTAGATGGTATCATTCACACAATGGGACTTTAAAACAGGAAGAACTGGCCTCGGGCCTCATCTCTGAACTTACTAGCTGGGTGATCTCATCTGTACAATGAGAGAGTGGGATTTGACCTCTCATGTTCACCTTCCTCCAAATCTATGATCCTATGATCATAGTGGGTTCTGAAGGTGGAAGCTTTCTTCTTCTCATATCTTACACATAGTTTCAACATGTGTTGGACTCAACAAAAATCTAGAAATTTGGAGAAACTGCATATACAGGCAGTTTGGGGGTATTGGATTCCCAGTTTGCATATAATGTGTGTCACAAGACAGATCTCCAGCAGGGGATGGGAAGCCTGCAATTCCAGTGGTTAATCTGAGCCAATCCACTGTTTGTACATTTTCTATGTGATGACATCTGGGTATAGTGTTCCCTCTTCTTTATGTGGCAAGGAGAATTCTTTAGTGAAGGATGTTCATTCTTATAATCCCAAACTGAAGCAACTGACATGATTTTTCTTATTGAAAGGGTTAAAACTTTGTGGTAGTGATTTTCCTTCTCTTTGGTTAATAGTGGTCTCCTATCCCTCTCTCTCATTCCTTTTTTTTTTTTTTTTGCAATGAACCCAGCAACTTCTAGATGAGAGCAAAGAAGCTGCATTTGCACCAAGTTGGAAACTGTTTTCCTTGTATTTGCTTCGGGCCTCTGAATGGTTGCTGAGATACAGTTGGAGCTTTTGGAGACCAGCTCTGGCACTCGGATTCAAATCCAGCCATACTTGCCAGTGAATAATTTATGATGGAAAGCAGGCTGTACCAAGCCCCCTTGAACTGTGATGGAAGACAGCTCCCTCAGACCTTTGGAAGATCACCCTTATGTGCAGATAACAAGCCCTTCGCTGACTATCCACAGACAGAAAGCAAAGGAGAGGTCAATCCGATGTGGAGTGGGTAGGAGAGGCTCTGGAGCCTAATGGAAAAGATTGCAGGGGACCTAAAGTACCTAACTGCAGAGCTGAGCAAAGATGGGGCACTAATGAGGGGCTACAGAGAGATGCTGGCTTGTTCTGATTGTTCCAAAGCACCATTCTTTTTGCAACCTGTTCCATTCCTGGAGATAATGAGGGATAGCTGGAGAAAGGGGGGCTGCAGCTGTTTCTTGTTTTTCTTCACTTAGAAGGTGAAGTACACTGACAGATATCCCGTGCTTTCAAGCTTCCCTCCCACAAATGTGATGTGGCAGTACCTGACCTGAATCTGAGTTTTATGGACATGAAGGAGCCAGGAAAGGATCCTTTGGAGTAAACATTCTCCTACTTGGTCACTCCTTTCGCCAATCCATCCCACATGTATCTGCCAGGTTATGGGATCATAGATTGGGAGCTGTAGGGGGATCAGAATCCAGCTAGTTTAAATCACTCGTGTCATAGAGGAGGAAAAGGCATTTAAATGAATTTGATCAAGAACTCAAAGGCAGTGGGGGCAGCTAAGAAGCACTGGGCTTACAATCAAGATGACTCATGTTCCTGAGTTCAAATTTTGCCTTAAAGATTTACAAGTTTATGACCCTAAGCAAGTCACTTAACCTAATTTGCCTCAGTTTCTTATCTGTAAAATGATCTGGAAAAGGAAATGGCAAATCAATCCAGCATCTTTGCCAAGAAAACCCCAAATGGGGTCATGGAGGGTTAGACACCCTGACTGAATTACTTGAGCTTAAAACACTAAGAGTTTTGAGACACCTTGAATAGATATTCTTGAAACTGAAGAATAAACACTTGACCAAGATGAACTCTTGATATGGTAGAATGATTCATAGTGCTAGAATTAGGGAATCTGAGTTTAAATCCTTTCTCTGAAATTTCCTACCTAGGTGACTTGGATAAATGCCTTAATGTCTGCAAAATGAAAGATCTCTAAATCTCTCCTGTCATGAATCCTAAGCCTCTTTTTCAGTGGTCCACTCAGACCCTCCCCATTTGGAATTTTCTTACCTGGCTTCTGGACGTGTTAAAGTGCTGCCTCACAGAAGCCAAGATGTCTTCTGTTTCATTCTGAGAAAACGAGTAGCAGTCCTCCTCCTGCCTCAAACTAAGCAAACTGTGCAGGTAAAACTGATAGTCTTTACTGCTCAGATTGAGTTTTGAAGCACAGATCTCATCCTGGTGAATGATGTAATACAGAAGGAGGAGGGAAATTCTCTGAAAAACTTCTTCACTCAGATGATCTTCAAAATCTCCTCCGGCTATTAGTAACAGGGCATCTGGTTCCAAACACTGTAGGTTAAAAAGGAAAGAAAGGAACACAGCCACACATGTCTACACATTCATTATTCCTTAATGCCTTGCAAGTGCCCACAGAATGCCAGCTATGGAACTGCCTGGGATCTTAGACCTTGCCAAGGCAACACAGGAAGACAAGAAGCCTGAAAGGAACAAACCAGGGGCTGGAACCCAAACTCAAAAATTCTCCATCTCATTCCTTCTATGACTTAGTGATGGTGCTGTGATATCCATCCTGGGTTTGGATTATCTTGGTTTTTTAACACTTGGGTAGGCAGGGTATGATTCTTGAGACTGAATTAGGGGTAGTATGAGATGGAAAGGTCTCACCTTACCACTCCCTTTGATTGCTGCATAAGGGATGGAGGAAGGAGATGGTGATAGTAAAAGAAAGAGAAGGAAAAAATGGGAAGGTGAGAGGGATGAGGAGGAGAGAGAAAGAGAGAGAGAGAGAAAGAGAGAGAGAGAGAGAAATTGAGAGAGAGAGAAATTGAGAGAGAGAGAGAAATTGAGAGAGAGATTAAGAGAGAAGAGAGAGAGAGAAA
Organism: Antechinus flavipes; assembly: GCF_016432865.1. Classification (NCBI taxonomy): domain Eukaryota; kingdom Metazoa; phylum Chordata; class Mammalia; order Dasyuromorphia; family Dasyuridae; genus Antechinus; species Antechinus flavipes. Next base: position 53,745,184 of record NC_067402.1, on the reverse strand, counting down.
TTGAGAGAGAGAAGAGAGAGAAGAGAGAGAGAAATTGAGAGGGAGAGAAAGAAGAGAGAGAGAGAGAAATTGAGAGAGAGAGAGAGAGAGAGAGAGAGAGAGAGAGAGAGAGAGGATAGAAGGGCAGTGTAACATAATGGATATAGAGCTGGCTGATATATACTATCTATATATCTCTGAGCAAGATATTGAACCTTTGCTCAAACTTGGAGGGCTACAAGTGGCCACAAAACTTCCACTTTTATCAGGGAACCAGATTAAAATGTCATTGAAAAGTGTTTAACAAAAGTAAATTAAAATATAATATAACACAGATTATCTGTGATTTTTTAAGCCAATATGTGACTAACAGGAATCCAGTTACACTTAAGTTTGACATCACTGCTATAGGAAAGTCTCTTAGAGTATTATAAAGTTTTAGAGGAGGTACTGACCCAAAGAAATTTCCTTATCTGAAATCAATGAAATCACAGACTTAGAACCTATCCACATATATTTATACAGGGATACATAACCACAACTTATCGTTGCTACTAATATACTTTGTCTTCTCCTTATCTTCCAGCATAATATGATTTTTTTTATTTCACTATTTCATAGATCAAAGATTAGCCTTTAACAGATCTTTCCTGACTAGACAAAAGGTCATCTCTTAACTAAGCAGGAATTCCCTTGATTCAGGACATATGATTTCTTCTCCCAGGAATGAAGTAGATGGCCCTTTACTTGCATCAGAGTAGAACAGTTTGCTATCTTAATTCTTAGAGGAGATTATCCCACAACAAGGATAATTTAACAGCCTGTCTTTAATGCCATTCTCTTCTGGTGACAGCTTGTAGAGCTTTGATTTCAAGTCTGCTAGGCAGCCTACTCAGGGAACAATTGTAACAAACCATATGAGTCAGGCAGAAACCATTGTCATCCATATCCAAAACAAAGCATTAGTTGCATTCTTTATAAAGCCAGGGTGACCCCAGTTATTCAACAATTAATCTGCAATGATAGGAGAAATCAATGGATAATGGAATTATAAACTTAATAAACAATTCAAAACAAAAGTTCATGAGCCCCCATCAATGTGTTTGATTTTACTAGTCAGCCAGAAGATACAATTCAAAATAAAGGCATCTAATAAAATAACACAGAAGGAAAAATAGCGATAGGGCACTGTTTTCTATAAATACAAATTCTCCGTGGGACAAATGAACACATATAGGGATTATATGGGGAGGGTTATACATGTAAAGAACAGGTATGGCCATGATACATGTATGAAGGAACAACTTGGCATTCCATAAGTAGGACTGTCAATATTTTGAACCTCTCCTTTACTAGTCTCATGTGGTATGTAAACTCTGTCATACAGATTTTAAGATCATTGCTAAATGCTACTCTGAGATTTGTATGTACTTGTCAAAGTCTCTGTTCTACCTTCTGGTTTCAGCTAGATTCTTCAATTAAGATTTTAACTACTCTCCATAAAAGGAGTTGAATACACATACTTTTTACTTACATTCTAGATGCTTAAGGTTTAGCTTGTTTTGTTTTATAAGGGAGATAACTATCAGATTAGGGGAATAGTCTTTAGTTATTTTCTCTTCATAGGGAAAAAAAGGTATCAATTTTCAGTCCTAGTTTTTCTTAACTTAGTTTTTCTCCAGAAGCAGAGATTTCTCCAAGGACCAATTTCATTCATAATACAGATTAGGCAGAAATTAAGTACAGCCTACATGCCTAACTAATTTTTCCCCCTGCCCCTAGAAAAAATTTTATCCTTTTTAACTATTGTGTCTGTGGTTGAATACAGTATGTTGATTCAGACAATAATCTGATTTAGAGTTAGGAATTCTTTCTAACTCTCCCTTAACCTTTTTTGGGGAATCCTGTAACCTTATAGTACCTTTGGGAGTTAGGAAGGGAGATCTTTCAAGGAAGCAAGAAAGCTTCTCAGACCCCAGACCTTTTTCCCCTCTTTGGTCTCTATTCAAATCAAAGGAAGGAAAGTGAAACTAGGAAAAGCTGCCCTGAGACAGCATTCACTATCTCAATTCTATCTTCCAAATTCCTGTTTTTATTACGTGCATGTGGCTGGCCAGGAACTCCCCAGTCTTTAAATTCCCAACTTTTAAATACTTGTTACTTTTTCTTTGTTAGTTGATTGCTTCATTATGAGGAATGGAAGGAAGGAATAAGGTTTAACTTTTGTAGTAAAACAAATAAACTGGATCTGAAATTTTCACATTCACTTTTTTCCCCCTTTAGCTATGTAGTTGCTAAGAAAAGAAAAATGACTGATTTTTTTTGTTTGTTTAGGAAACAAAGACTGGGACAAAATTAGAGCAAGGGGTAGGGAAGGTAGACAGCCATCTAGCATGCAATACTCAAAAGGGTAAAGAAACATTTTTTTATATATCTTTTTACAAGAGCCTGTGTTTTGAAATTGCTATTTTCCATGGCATTTTTTTTTCATGACATGTCAAATCATAAGTACTATAGGAAAGGTTTAAAGACTCCTATACAAAGTAATGCTCACAGTATCTAATTTTCAAATCTTGCATGGAAAACACAAATACTTTGCAACACTACTGGCAGTAGGTGAATTAATAGAGCCGCCATTTAATACAACTCCTCACTAGATTGTAGATTGGGGAATAAGCTGTTGGAGTTTTTAGAATGGGGGAAGGCAGAATTTTTGGTATACCACTGCCAATATCTTGGATGTTGAAATGTTGAACAATGGCCCAGAAATCCATGAAAGCTTCTAGAAGCAGAACCTACTTGGATGCTGATTAAAATTCTAGAAAGACTTGCTTTTACCAAGCTAAATGGAAGATGAATACATTGGTAGAGTTTGTGTACCATCTTCATCCCACTGCTTAATCTGAATTTGACTGATTCAATCATCAGTTAATTCAGGTTTGCTTGATTATTTTTTCTTATGATGGATGAAAGACCCAAGGGGGAAAAAAATTTGTGAATTCATTGTTACTCTATTAGTTCACTGAGAGTTGCTTCACCTACAAAATGTTAAAGATTTAATATTTGTAGCAGATTTTAAAGACAATAATTCCACATGTTGCCAAATGTGGGGTGTGATGAACTGTGCTTTATATATACTGATTGACAACAATACCAACACCATCCCTTTTTTAACTAAAGACAGACAAATAACTGTCTAATTTCCTTATTCTCGTCCCAGGTTTTAAAGGTATCAAAGAGCATGTATTTTCGCGTATTCTCATAAATTAGTAGTGGCATACAATCTTTCACCAATTAATTAAATATAGATAAGTCATTTTATAAACCCCATCTTACAAATAAACCAGAGAAACTTATTTTTCCATAAGCCTTTCATCTCTCTACTCAAAAGGTCTCATAACCTTAAGCAAACATGAGTGTCACAAGCTTTATGAGGTACTAACAGATTAATGAACAATACAAACACACGTAAATATTTCAACGATATGCCAGTTGTGGGAAAAGTCACAGCCAACATCATCCCAACTGAGGCTGCAACTTTTGAAGTCCAACAATTTAATTCCCTTAGGATGACATTTAATGTTTCTTTTCAAGATGTCTTCTCCACAGAATAAGAGCAATACTCATTTCTTTGAAAATGTCTCTTCAGAATCTTTTTCCTTAATAGTTACCTCATTCATGGTGTCAGGAAATTTCTCCTCAACCTTTCTCTCTGGATTTCATTCAATCTTTCTCAACCATGACTTAAATCTTTCCACGTTCCTATTCCCAAACTCCTAAAGATGTAATAACTCTCTATGAGAGAGGCTATTTAAACTAAAGATACCTAAAAGCTTGGAACATTTAAAACTGAATAGTAAAGTCCCTATCACCTATTCAATAAGACTACTTGTTCCTATTAAATTCTTAGCTATGTTGGAATGTTTCCCTTTCTTATAAAATAAAATTCTCTCTTAAATTTAGTGTTTAAAAAAGAACAAGAATAGCTGTAGGTCCTCCACAAAAGTCTAATTCCAATATCCAATAGCAGGAAAGTGACATTAGGTTCCCAATGACTTTGCCAGGGGGTACAAGCTCTTATGGATGTTACCAAGTTAGAAGTGCTAAAAGACTCCCTTGGCTGCTCAGTGACCATTCCACTTTAGTACAGAAAGTGTTACAATATGACTTTAGTCTGTAGGTAATAATTTCTCTAGCTTTGACCGTCAGTGAAATGAAATTTTAAATGGCTTTCAGTCCTGTACAATGTACTTCCATTTCATCAGTGATAACGGTAAAAGGGCAGAAAAAGAGGGACAGGGCAGCTCATGCATAGAATCCATTTTTAGACTATCTAAAATAATATTTAACTGATGATATTCTAAACGATTCTTTTGTCCAACAACCAGTAAATTGATCTTCTGAATATTGCACATTTCCCTCTATACTTGATTCCTTTGATCCATTGTCCTATTACTTTTCATACCTTGCCAAAATCCTACATCTTACTTTTTGCCTTTGCAGATATTCTGAAGGAACCTACAGTACAACAGTACTTGCTGAGGCTACTGCAAATTGATGTCATTTATTTTATAAGATCTCTCACTGTTCTGCAAGTCCTTTTATTCTTCCTTAAATGACAATTTTACATTCATCTATTTTGTTTCACATTCATCTCTAACCTGCTCAGTACCATGTTATACCATCTCCCCTCTTGTCCCTCCAGCAGTGGACCGGCCTTTATAATTAATTGAGAATTTTCCCCTTCTAACCATCCCCCATCCCATTTCTCAAAACCTTTCTCTTATCCTCATATCATTTGTTCCATTTCCTGATAAAAAAGACAGTTCTTCTCCATCTCCAAGACCAATACCTATATTTTTGTCCTTGACTTCCATCTACTCTTTGTTTCTCTGGAAGACAATATTTTCCCAATACTTTCTAATCTCCAATCTCTTCTTAGCCTTTCCTGTTGTCTACAAAGATACCTATCTCCCCATGCTCCAAAACAGCTTTGCCTTTTCTCTCTCTTTAAACTATCATTTTATAACTTGACATTCACTCATTTAAAAAGCTGTCAATATTCATTGCTTTGACATTTTATGCTCTCACACGTCTCAATTACCTGAAATCAGTCTTTGGATCTCACTACACAAATGAAACTATTTCCCCACATCTACTAGTGATCTATTAATTGCTAAATTCAATGACCTTTTCTCAGTCTACATGTATTTCACACTATTCTCCTTCATTCCATGTGTGATCCAGCCAAACTTTTTCTCCAATGGCATCATTCTGTCTATGTATTTGCATAGGTTGTCCTGGATTAAAAACATCCTTAGAATCTCTGGCCTATATCAAAGCTTAATTCATGTTTTATCTTCTATAGGAAATCTTTCAACTCTTCCTCTTCTCCCCACCTCAGAGCTGCAAACTTTCTTCACAAGTAAGACACAAATTTCTTATCTGTTTATATGTCAAATCCCTACAGCATAATTTAAGAGAAAAAACTTAAAGATTTTTTTCACTTTGATTTTGTTTCTCCTAGCATTTAGTAAACTAAGCTTGTTGAACTGGACTGATTAACATAATTGCAGGAACTTAATGAAATCCATATTCACATTCTTGATATATCAACATCATCATTACTAACAAATATTTATTAAGCACTTACTAAGTGATGGTTACTGTACTAAGTGACATGAATGAAACTAGAAAATATAACAAAGTTACTGATAAATAGAAAGAGAGTGCAGATTTTCCTTGAAAAGTTAAAGGACTTGATAGAACTGGTTTCATTCTATCCTGAAAGGACAATTTAGAAACATTATTTCATGGAACACAGTCCTCTAACTTGCAGGGTACATAATGATCATAAGCAAAAATGATTTTCCAAACTAGGAGACTTCAGTGAAAGGGGGGACACAGAAAAGGGCAGAATAATACATCTTAGAAATGATGATTCAAAACTAAGAAAATGTAATTTTACAAAGACCTGTAGATTTCTTAGAAGCATCTTGATCATATATCATGAGAAACTTCTTCAAGGAAGAGAGTACAAAGGCATTGAATATGGAGAACACAATTTCACAGATGCAAAAAAATAATCTGTTATGGAATATATCTTAAACCAGGGATTCTTAACATTTTGGAAGCATCTAGTAAAGCCAATGGAGGCCTTCTCAGAATATTTTTAAATGCATAAAATTGAATACATAGAATTGCAGAGGAAATCCATTATATTGAAATATAGTATTCAATTTGAAAAAGTTTTAAAAGACCTTTGATTCGGAAACTATTTTAAATGAATATATATTAGTGGCTACATTTCAGAATCATCCTTCTGCATTAGATCACTACCTAATAATAAGAAAGAATAAAGACAAGGAAACATTTCATACCATTACAACCTTAGAAGAGTATTTCTGCTGGGACACTTCTTGCCATTATGTAAGTAATCTATGACGACTCAGAAAAATGGGACATGGATAAGAGTAAGTATTAGATCTTATTGTCATCAGCTTTTAGAGAAATTTTAAAATGAGGTTTTAAAACATTTGCACAATAAGGACTAAAGGGTCCAGAAACCTCCTTAGTGAGCAGATATTCAATATGCTTATCAATTGGAGAAAAAAGGTAGGCAAAGACAACACTAATTTAAAGTGAAAAGTCGTTTGCAATACAGATGGGAAAAGATGATGAGAAATTAAGATAATTCTCAAACAGTTCTATGTTATGACCTTCAAACACTAAAAAACAGTGGAGTGGAGAAAAAGTCTGCGTAATACCCATCAACAAACCAAAATAGACTAAATGATTGCAAAAATATTTGAAAACCTGAAAGGACAACAAATAGAGACAAGATGAAATAGAACTGCCTATATCTCTATAGGAATCTATTTTCATATAAAAGAAATAATTATAATAAAATATATAAAGTTTGAAAATTATTAACCTGCCTATCTCATTTTATCCTCATTGAAACTGGCTGAAATAAGTACTGGCAAGATCTTTATGTTTACTTTAGATATTTGGAAATTGAAGGTCAGAATTGTGTGATCCTGCATAAGTAATTTTCCAACACCATTTTCATACAACTAGTTTCAGAGATAGGATTTGAATAGATCTCTGATCATTCTTAATCCAACACTCTTTCCAAAGAATCATAATAGGAAAAGATAAACACATAAGAAGTGTTCATATAATTTATTGGCTTAGAAACTTCCTCTGCCAAATCAGATGAGTAACTCCTCTATAGTCTTAGCTGTCCAGAGAAATTAAATGACTGTCCAAGATTGGCTCTCTATATATCATGAGATGACACTTCTCATACAATGATGGTAGAGCCACCACTTTGGTACTTAATTTCTGATGTGTTATTTCATTAAGTGGAAATGGTGATGATGTTGAAAGAAGTATCTAGACAGAACAAATACACATGGAAGAAATCCACACTGAAAAGAATGCAAAGATCCTCGGTGACATTACCAATAAAATGGTGACTGAAAAGACATCAGCCACTATTGACCCAAGTTTATTTCTCAAATCTATAAGATCTTTGTGAAATTGTCTTATGAAGGTATTGAAGGTATTCTGGACAAAAGGTATTCTATTCCATTCATGAAAATGGAATAGAATATCACTAATTATTTTCCCAAGCACAAATATCTTCAGACATATATTGCACAGATAACATGAGTTACTTCTGTATTTATTTGTTATTAGGGAAAGAAAAAAACAATTAACTAAAATTAAACATAGCCTTAAGGACTTTTTTCAAGTAATATTTCTTCCTGAAGCATATTTGTAATCCAAAATTCCTTGATAGATCACCAAGAGAAATGACTTTGTCTAATGATCTTCTGACTAGCAATAAAGAATGAGCTATAAGGAGATGGAAACATACCCTCACCAAAGGTTTTTTTAATCACCACTGTCCTGTGCACAATCCAAATGGAAGAGAGAGTCTTTGGAAACAGTTTAGTGTTTCAGATGTTCTTAGTTGATAATATTGTGCCAATTGTATCAGAACTAGAATGCTCTGTGAGATCCTCACATTCTAGCAAACAACATGGGAAAAACCAAGTGGATGAAGAATCCATCTCATCCATATCATGACATGCAGTCAGATGGAAATCCAGTGTATGACCTTTAGTATTCACTATGCATAAAAAAATTAGCAGAATCCAGAACTGAGTAGAAGTAGGGCTGGCTGAATTGCATTTGGAAAATTGTGTAGTTCCTTCAGTGATCATAGGTTACTCCTTGACACAAAGTCATTTTTTAAAATCAATACTTCCCCAAAAGTATTAAGTGGTTATCATGCATGCAATAAATGAATGAATAAATGCAAAAGCATGTATTGAACATTTATTTTGTATAAAACATCATGGTAAGTGCTGAGCAGATATAGAAAATTAAGACAGTTCCTGCTCTCGGAGCTCACATTCTCTCAACACATAATAGGTTTCAGTTGCAAATGAGATAGAAAAGTGGGTTACAATAGTAAAACAAGTGATTTCTTTTTTTAAAATGTCATTTCCACTGATAAAATCCTTGCTTTCCCATGTCAAACCTTGACAGTGCCAAAGACTTTGGTGGCAAAATTCTTTCTCAGGTTTTCAGTAGCTGTGTCTATAGCCCCTTCAGAAGTTTCCTGGCTGTATCTCTATGGATGTTGCTTCACAAGGTTATGGTTATGAGGTTTGGATTAGAATGCAGACTGAGGGTCTTGGTCATGTTGCTCCTCCCAGGATTCTTGGGCTTAATCTGCCTATAGATTAGTTGACATTGGTGGTGATGAGGAAAGTAGACCTCCTCTGCACAGGGATTTCTCTCATAAGTTGTGATTGTAAGGCTCAGGCTGGAAATAGGAGCAGTGATATGAAGGGTTATGTTACTCCTAAGACTCTTGAGTTCAAGGTCTTGGACTTTTCTCCATTATAATCTCAGGCGGGAAGAGTAGTTAAAACAAGAGTGATGGTAGAAGTGGTTAACTTGCCACATCTTAGATAGGCTGACTTGCCTAGCACACAGAAGACAATTGGTCAGTATTTGATGGGGAAGCTGATCCATTGCTGTAGGGAGGAGGAGCTGGGTTGAAAGCAAGACAAATGGTTGGGGGCGAGGGGAGGAAACTGATACTCACAATGTTTTAGGGTCTGGGGTTCTAGATTGAATACTATCCAAGCCTCAACGAAGGTTATAGTTGAGATGGTGGCAATGGTTTGACTTGCCTGCCTCAAACTGCTTCCTATCCTTTCCTCAAGGAAACTAACTGCTCAACATCATTATCTCTGAAAAGAACTAAAATAGTTGGTGTGAGAAAGGACTATAGAGAGATCCACAATGGACTGTAACATATTGCCAATGATCACTTGTGTGCAAGGGACATAAACACCACAAATGATAGCAGCCACATAAGGCAGCTTGTTGGTATACTACATATTCAGATGGATTTAGAGTCAGGAAATCAATGTCTGTATCCTTAAACTATCTGACTCTGGGCAAATTGTTTAATCTCCTCCAGACTCAGTTTTCTCACCTGCAAAATGGAGATAATAATAGCATCTACCTCATAGGGTTATTATTTGCATCAAAGAGAAAAGAAATAAAGTGCTTTGAAAATCTTGGTGTTATATAAATGTTAGTTATTATGGCTCTCATAATCACTGAAATGAAGTCAAATATTTCACCAAGAGGATTTATATTTTCAAAATCTATTGGTTTTGATCTTTGCAGAGATTTTTTTTTTTAACTGAGGCAATGGGGGTTAAGTGACTTACCCAAGGTCACACAGCTAAGAAGTATTAAGTGTCTGAAGCCAAACTGGAACTCAGGTCTTCCTGAGTTCAGGGCTGGTGCTCTATCCACTGCCCCCTTTGCATAGATTTTTTTTTTTAAAAAATCTATTCATTTCTCTAAGTATTTCATAAAATATAGAATTTTATACAGAGTCTTAATTTCAAGTTGGGCTTCACTGATTACCCAAATTTAGGGGCAAAGAAATAAATCCCCAAACATTTCCTTATACTTAGGGAATTGTCCACATTGTCTAACTCTCTTATTTGCCATATAACAATTTCTTCAGAGGCAATTTACTACTAGAGAAAGAAAGCCCTTGTGGGCCCTCGAGTGGTTGGTCTGAGCCAAAGCTTCTTTCATGTTTCATAGGACACCAGGCTTCTCTCCAGTTTTGTAGACAGGGAAACATTTAGTATGCTTGCCTCCTCTTGTTCATTCAGTTGAATTTAAGTATTTTTGTGCAGGAGATCCTCAAATCTATGCTGTGTTTGTCCACCATTTCTTCCAGTTATTTTCTCATACAGAGTTTTCCTCAAGGAAGAATGAAAAAAGTGGCCTGCAAGAAGTCAGCTATGGGATCATAACTTTCACTGCCTACTAATGGAATTTATCTGACCAGATATTCATTCAAACAGAAGCAAAATTGGTCCAAAAAATGTTGAAAATATCTTAGAATAATGCATTTAAAATAATATTTTGGGTAAAACTTTGTGACAGGGAGGGAGCAAAATAAAAAAAATTCTTCCAACTAAACTTATAGTCACCCACTTTTAATAAGCCCTTTAAAACACCATGCCACTTAAGTTTTCTAGATAATTTCAGGGAGATCTGATTTCTCTTTATAATGGTATAAATTGAAAACAAAGCCGTATCCCAAATGTTTACATAATGACATACTCCAATACTCATATAATATATGTAATCTCTGGGGACCACAGAGAAGTTAAGTAAATATTCAGTGAGTTACCTTTGACCCACAGCAACGAACAATTCTTTGTATCAACAAGACATTTTGACCATGAATACAGTACACATTGCCAATAAACATCTGAACTTTCATTCTAAATATTGGGAGAGGCTCATTTTTGTCACCCAGATACATTCCCCCATCCTTACTTGGGCCAAATTTTCCAATTCACTCTGGATTAAGATTATGATCTCATCTTAGCTCAAGAGTTTGGGGTCTATCAACTTGTTTGTTTTTTTCTAAATATAGTGATCATTATGTTTCAATACAACACTACTAGACTTTTACTAGAACCCTTCACTAGACTGTTAAAGAAGCCTATCACATACACACACACACACACACACACACAATCAACATTGGAACACTGGATAGAAGAAGAAAAAGTAATTATCATTTTTAAAAAGTTTTACAAGCACCCTTATCTTTAAACACAAGTTCTTGCCTCCCCTCCTTATTTTTCAAGCCCATCATACTATAGCAATGAATGCTAATTTCTTGGGAGAAACAGGAAAACAGGAATATTTGATAAATTCAGCATTTCTAAGCAGATTGTAGGCTAAGTAGAAGTAGTAAAGGAGAAGGAAGGAGAAAGAAACAAAGAAGCAAGCTCATATTTGGAAATAAATGCCTTCGACTACTTCTGGCAGCAAAAAAATAAAACATTCTGGAGGGTCACATTTTAAGGTTGACTGCTGGCTTACTGCAATATTTCCCTTTAATTTTCCCTTTAAGTCAAAGTACCTGCTTTCTTCAAAAGTATATATTTTGATCACAAATGGTTCACCAGCAATTATATTTATAGCCATCCCAAGCATTTTCATGAAAGCTAGAAACCCAGCAGTAAAAGGACTCTCAGAATCCCTCCTCAATTTTGATTGGGATGCAGCTACATTGCACTAACCAGATTGCAATCCTCCTGTTTCCCATGAATCCGATGTGGACACCCAGTTTTCTCCAATAAGGTTTGGATGAGTCTTCTTGAGTAGTTCTGCGAATGTGTGTAGTTATCACTGGAGAGAACATGCAACACTTCCATTAGCTGACTTGGGCTCTGAGGATGGATGCCGTCCTGGGCTGCGAGATTCTTTTGCAGAATTTCTGGAACAACGATGGGGAGTAGAAAGAAGGACACTACCCCCCAGATGGGATGATTTGTCCTTAAATGCATTTCTGCCCCACACCGGAGCACAATTCTCTTTTGGATACTGATCTGCAGTCTCAAGTTCACAATATAAACTTGAAACCTGAGGAATTTCTGTGCTAAAAGGGAGGAAAATGGGCTTTAATTAGAATGAATGCAATGTGTTTGAAAGGTTATTAATTGTGTGGCTAAGCTGATTTTCAAAGACAAGCTGACACTAAACAACAGAGAGTCTGTAGGTAGTTTATAACCCCAAACAGCAGGAAACTAAGAATTTTTACTTTAAAAATTGTATAAAAACATTGATGAAAAGCATTTGTTATTTTGCCCTCATGTAAATATTCAAAGGTAAGGAGTAATAAAAATGAGTTACTTGGTTCATTCTTACTTTATAAAAAATCTGAATTGGAAGGGACCACAAGGACCAAGGACCTCTGACTCATCAGGAAATCTTCTACACCATACCAAATCACTCAAATCTGTTACCAGATTTATATTTATATTGTCTTCAAATTTGCTTCTATGTAGCTCCCAAGCCTTGCTGCTAGTTTTGATCTCTTGGGTTAACCAGAATGTATCTAATCCCTCCTTCCATGTTGCAACCCTCCAAGTAGTTGAAGACATCCACCGAGTCCTTCTTTAATCTTCTCCAGTTTAATATTTCTAAATCTTTCAAGTGATCCTTGTTCATTCACCATCCTGGTCACTCTCCTGCCATTGATATACTTAAGCTGGTTAATGTCATCTATTTATTCATGTCAATTTCTGGTTATTTACAGGAGTCTGCAAAATAAAAGACTCAATTTTCACTGTAAAATCCAATTTAATTCAGCAAAACCATCAGCTATGGGCTAGACATAGGAGGGAGTAGAAGATCTAAAATGAAGAAGTTCTTGTCCTCAAGGAGCTTACTATAAGAAACAGACATCCATAGTTGTATAATATCTCTCTCCTCTCCCTCCCTCCTCTTTCTCTTTTCTTCTCTCCCTTTCTCTCCTTTTCTTCTTTCTTTTTTTCCCTTTCTTTCTCCTTTTCTTCCTTTCTTCTTTCCTTTCCTCTTTCTTTCCTTCCTTGGTTTTTATTTTTTTCCTACTTGCAGCTTTGTTCTTATTCCCCATGGTTCCCAACATCTCACTCAACTCAATCTGGAAACGACTATGTAAAATTAAATTAAATAAAAAACAAATCTAATTGCTGACATTATGTCAGGGAGGAAGGAAATCACATTTTTTGGAGGTTAGAAAGTTGTCCCTGACTCAGACATTGGGGACTGGGAAGGGAAAAGTTAGTAAAAGAAAACAGAAATCCACAAGGCTGAATCTCTCTTTACAAATGTTTTTATGATAGATTTAATGAACAGCTCAGAACATATAGCCTTACCTAAAAAGAAAAATCAGACTACACTCAAACCAAAACCACTTAGCTAATGTTTTCCACAATGAATTTCTTCTTTGTTATTTGGGTATTAATAAGAATCAATAATAAAGTATCTTAAGAAAACTAAACTTTGAAGATTTCAATAGCCCTTATGAATCCAAGTCACTAACTAATGATTTAAGAAAATAAAAGTAATCTTAGAGCTAACAAACTTTCTGAAGAAAATAAATCTGTGGAATCCAGCTGCTAATGGAGTGCAGGAGGCTAGCAGCATTTTATGTTAGAATCTGGCCCGAAATCTAGCTAACAGTTATTGTGATGTTGTAACTGAGAGGCTGGGATTACTTTCAGTGTTTAAAAAGAGTTTAAGTTACTTATGTTAGCATTTTAAAATGACAGAGGAAGACATAAACAGTTCCAAACCTAGTGCTTACCTTCAGTGAGAAGACAAATGATAATGTATCTGCAGCTTTGCGGCCTTTGAATCTCTGAACGTATTTCACGGCTACAAAGTCCTATGTTTTTAAAATTCCTTGATGGTGCACTGGGAGCTGGAGAGGATTAGTTTATTGAGGCCTTGAAAAGTTTTCAGTTGCTATGGAGAGAGCTGCTCTTAAGGTAACAATGAAGGTGGATAAAAGTTAGAACATTTTTCTGCCTGGCAGATTTTCAGGGTAGCTCAATAAATGCAGTTCATTAATTAATGAGCTATCATTTTATATCAGTATTCCCCAAATTGCTGTGATTCGACCACTGGAGCTCACTTTGTTACTGGTCCTTTAAGGAAGAAAATCCTGATCAAAAGCCTGAGGACGGCCCAGTTTTGTAGAAGAAACTTTTCTAACAATTTCAAAACACACTTAGGTGCAGGTTATTTCAGGTTATGTGTATTATTCTTTGTTTCTTTTTTTTTTCTGTTAAATCTCCCAATTCCTTTCTGTTTTCTTTAGGAACCAATAAAAATTTTATTGAAAAATTGAAAAAATATGTTTATTAAAATATAGATCACCCTCAAATGTTTTTACCCTAAAAATAATTTCTGAATAAATCATCTATGTATATTGTGTATTCATGAATCAATGCACGTATGCATATGTACATAATTAATGGGTAGAGGCTAACTGTAGCAAATTTCTAATAACAGACTTACTCAAGAAATGGTCCAAGGGCCAATGTATGATCAGAAAAGGAAGTAGGCCAGTCATATGACAGGAGTAAGGAATGATTGACAAAATATTTCACTGGTAACTACAAAACATAAAGAAAGCTAAATTAATTCTTCTTTATTCCCCTCTCAACTTTGTTTCTTACTTTCAGGGCTTCAAAATTATGTCCCCTTTATTGCTGGCTCATTCAGAAATGTTCCTTAACACCTGGGAAGTAGCCCTACTCACCCCAGAATATCCCTGAACAAGGGTCTCCATCTTTTTTTTTTTTAATGAATTAATTCCTCTTTAAACCTCCATTTTTTTTGAAGATGCTGTATCAGCCCATTTCCAATCCCCTCCTCAGCTTGGCTCCTGGACCCTAGTATGGCCCTATACAGAGTACCTCAGTCTCATCTCTGCCCTCTCAGCCTTATTTTGTGTGTTGTATTCCCCCTCCCAACTGTGAGAATTTCAGCTCTTGGAGGGAAGGGACTGGGTTTCTTTATGCTTATATTTGTGTCTCTAGTACTTGGCACATACATAGCAAATACTTAACAACTATTGATTTACTTCCTTGCTTGAAATCTAGGTAGCTTTATAGTGAAGGAACCATGGAGGGAAATCTTACTAAGCAATAAGGCATGAGAGGGTGATGATCTGCGTCAGTACTAGAAGCACTCATATCAATGACATCCTAAAACTAATTGATCCACACAACTAAGTGATATAGTAAATAGAGTGCAGGGGCTGGAGGCAGAAAGATCTGAGTTCAAATCTGGCCTCAGACACAATATCTGGGTGACCCTGGGCAAATCACTTCACATCTTCCTGCCTCAGTTTCCCCGTGTGTAAAATAGAGATAATGCCACCAGAAAAAATATGATAATTTTTATAAAGTGCTTTTCAAATCTTAAAGTATTATATAAATGCTAGCTGTTGCTTTTAATGTCATCATTATCATCTCTTGAAATACTGAAACAAATGCTTTATACATATAATATAATACATAAATATGCTTACAGTGTGTAATGCAAAAGAAAGAGCGCTAGATTTGGTTTTAGGAGATTTGGCTTTGTATCCAGTATTGCCCTGTGTTCTAATAGGCATAATTCTTAAATTACTTACCTCACAGTGCTTTTGGAAGGGCCAAATGAGGTAATGCATATAAAGTGCTTTGAAAATCTTCAAGCATTTTATACGAACTTATTACAGTGAATTGAAAAAATACTGATTATAGATTATACTAAGGTTTTATACAAACCAGACTTCAGGAAGGAGAAAGTACATGAACTTTTTATACTTGATAGATTTTTTTTTTAAGTTTGAGTCATTCATTTAACAAGTAACAAACATGTATTATAAAATTGTAGACCACTCTCCTTAGTATTGATGTAAACATTTTAAATGAAATACTAGCAAGAAAAGGATAGCACTGTATCAAAGAATCATAAATTATGATCAGGTGGAATTTATATTAAGAAGGACAAAAGATTGAGAATATCAAGGGAATCAATGAAAAATAAATGTGCAAGAAGGCAACTTAGCAATACCATATTTCAAACTATATTACAGAGTGAAGCCAGGAAGCTGCTCAAGCTCTCTTAGTTTCCCTCAGAAACAACATGAAACCAAGATTCTGAACAGAGTATGACAGAATAACCCCATTTTCCAGCTCAAGGACTTCAAGAAGGGTCAGTCTCATTGAGGTTAAAGGGATATTCAGCCCAACTCAGATGGAGTCTGGGAAAGCCATTGAGAGGGTTTAATGACAACAGCTCATCAACTGAGAGCCTTGGTCCTAGCTCAGTAGAGAAGCAGACTAGTGGGGAAGCCTCCAGCCCCAACTCAGAAAGGATTTTCTAGGAAACCAGGCTGTTCCTGGGAAAATAGGATAAATCTATCCCCTGAAAACACAAGGGGCACCTGTGCTCAAAGTCAAGGCTCAGAGCTGCAAAGGAAGCTTGGGACAATGTCCCCTTTATCCTAGGAGCAGAGATAAACTATAAAAATAAAAAAGAGGAAATACGAAAAGAAAAGCAAATGAGCAAGAAACAGAAAAGAACCTGGACCACAGAAAGCTACTATTATGGTGATAGGCAAGACCAAAATACCAACTCAGAGGACAAAATATACATAGAATAAATCTCAAAGAGTGAGATAAATTGATTTCAAGCTCAAAGAGGCTTCTTGAAAGTGCTTATAGAATTGTATAAATATGTTTACACATATTGAATTTAACATATATTTTAACATGTATAACATGTATTGGATTGCTTGTTAACTAGGGGAGGGAATGGTGGAAAAGAGGGGAAAATCTGAAACACAAGGCTATGCAAGGGTCAATGTTGAAAAATTATCTGTGCATATGTTTTGAAAATAAAAAGCTTTAAAAAATAAAAATAAAAGTGAAAAAGAAAGTGCTCATAAAATACTTTAAAGGGCAAAAAAGAAGGGCAGAAAAAAATGAGAAAAGAAATAAGATAGATGCAAGAGAGAGTCAACAACTTGGAAAAGGAAGGTAATTCCTTAAAAAATACAATAGGCCAAATGCAAAAAAAAAAAAAAAAATCCACTGAAGAAAACAATACCTTGAAAAGTAGAATTAATCAAATGGAAAAAAGAGATACAAAAGCTAGCTAAAGAAAACCACACATTAAAAATTAGAATAGGGCACATAGAAGCTAATGAAGTCTCTATGAGACTTCAAGAATCAATCAAAGTAACTAAAAAAGAATGAAAAAAATAGAAGGAAATGTAAAATATTTCATTGGAAAAGCAGCTGACCTAGAAAATAGATCTTGAAGAGACAATTTAAAAATTATTGTCTACCTGAAGACCATGACCAGAAAAAGAGTCTGGATAGCATTCTTCAAGAGATCATCAAGAAAAATTGCCTTTATATTCTTAAAACAGAGGGAGAAATAGTCATTGGAAGAATTCATCAATCATCTTCAGAAAGAGATTCCACAAGGAAAACCCCAAGAAACATTGTTACAAAACCCCAGAATTATAATCTCAAAGAAAAATTACTTCAAAGTGTCAAATAAAAGCAATTCAAGTATCAAAAGCAACAGTTGGAATTATCCAGGATTTGGCAACATCTATAATTAAGTATCGGAGAGCCTGAAATACTGTATTCTGGAAGGTAAAGGATCCAGGGTTATAACCAAGAATTAACTACTCAGAAATGCTGAGCATCATCTTTCAGGAGAAGCAATGGCTCTTCAATGATATAAGAGATTTTCAATCATCTCTATTGAAAAAAATAGAACTAAACAGAAATTTTAATTTTCAAACATAGGAGTCAAGAGAAGCATAGAGAGGAAAATGGGGAAAATATACATTATTTAAAAGTTAAACTATTTACATCCCTAGATGGGAGAATGATATCTGTAACTCTTGAGAATTGTATATGTTATTGGAGCAGTTAAAGGGGGGTATTACATGGATGGAGGATGTGGCTGTGAGTGGACAAACCATATTACAAAATAATCAGGTATTGACTAAGAAATAGAAGGGAGGGTCAGAAAAATAGATTAGGTACATAATATACTATAGCAAATGATCATAGCAATTCAGTGTTTGATAAACCAAAGATCCAAGATTTGGGGGGACAAGAATTCACTATTTGACAAAAATTTCTGAGAAAACTGGAAAGCAGTTTGCAAGTATCTCATAGCCTATACTAACATAAGGTCAAAATGGGCACATGATTTACATATAAAGGGTGGTATCACAAATTGGGGAAGCATGGAAAATTATACTTACCAAGTCTATGGAAAAGGGAAGAGTTTATAATCAAATAACATAGAGAGGATCTTGGGAAATATAATGGATTATTTTGGTTATGTCAAATTAAAAAGGTTTTGCACAAACAAAATCAATTAAGACAAATTTAGAAAGAAAACAGAACTGGGCCAAGTTTTTTTTTTTTGTTTTTTTGTTTTTTTAAATAAGAGCCATTCCTCAATTAATAAATGGTTAAACTTTTAGGTAGTTTTTCAGAACAAGAAATCAATATGAAAAAATGCTCTAAATCACCATTATTAGAGAATTGCAAATTAAAACATTTCTGAAGTATTATTTCATACCTATCAGATTGGCTAATATGACAGAAAAGAAAAGGAAAATGACAAATATTGGAGGTGGTATGGGAAAAGTAGGACACTAATGCATTGTTAGGAGAGTTGTGAACTGATGCAACTACTCTGGAGAGCAACTTAGGAAATTTGCCCAAGGGACTATCAAACTTTGCAGATGGAGGTGGAGCCAAGGTGGTAGAGTAAAGGCAGGAACTTGCCCAATCTCTCCCCTAATTCCAAACTCCTTTAAATAATGGCTCTCAACAAGTTTTAGAGTATCAGAACATGCTAAAAGGCAGAGTAGAACATTTTCTAGCTGAAGGGAACTTAAAGGTCAGCAGAAAATCTCTGGGACACCAGGCTGGGAGTCCAGTGTGCAGTCCCCATTCAGGCCTCAGCCTCAGCCCCAGCATCAGCTTTAGCACACTGCATCTTACAGCTATGTGGAGGGTAGAGGGGAAATCAGGTGGAGAGAAGAACGCTTCTAATTGCTACAGAGCAGAAAATACTGCTGTGGTCAGTTCCCTAAAAGAATCTCTGAAAACACAAAACCCCTGAAAAATAGGACAGTGCACCCTCCATCCTGGAAACAAAACCCAACTTTAACAAAGATTTAAAAGCTGAGTAATAGGCTAGGAAAATGAACAGACAACAGAAAAAGTTTCTGACCATTGAAAGTTAATATGGTGATAAGGAAGATCACACACACATACACACAGAAAAAGATACACACACACACACACACACACACAGAGAGAGAGAAAGAGAGACAGACACAGACACAGACATAGACACAGACACAGAGACACACAGAGACACAGAGACAGAGAGACAGAGAGACAAAGAGGAGAGAGACAGAGATGGACAGAGGGAGACAGAGGGAAGGAGGGAGGGAGGAAAGAAGGAAGGAGGGAGAGAGAAGATGATAAAGATGATAGCAAAGTCAAACCTCCTACATTCAAAGCCTCCAAGAAAAACAGAATTTGACTTAGGCCATGGAAGAGCTCAAAAGGTATTTTGAAAATCAAGTAAGATATATAGAGGAAAAAATAGGAAAAGAATCGAGAATGGGTACAAAAGAAGATAGAAAAAAGCTAATGAGGAGAAGAATATCTTAAATAGCAAAATTGGCCAATTGGGAAAGGAAGGGCTAAAGTTTACTGAGAAAAAGAATTCCTTAAAAATTAGAATTGAGCAAATAGAAGCTAATGACTTCATGAGAAACAAAGATACAATAAAGCAAAACAAAAAAAAAAAAGAAAAGAAAAAGTAGAAAAATGTGGAATATCTCATTAGAAAACAACTGACCTAGAAAATAGATCCAGGAGAAATGATTTTAAATTATAAGTCTAACTGAAATTCATGATTAAAAAAAAGAACTTGGATATCACCTTTTAAGAAATTATCAAGGAAAACTCTCCTGATATTCTAGGAGCAGAAGGTAAAATAAATATTGAAAGAATCCACCAATCATCTCCTGAAAGTAATCCCAAAATGAAAACTCCCAGGAATATTATAGTCAAATTCCAGAACTCCCAAGTCAAAGAGAAAATATTGCAAGTATCCAGAAAGAAACAACTCAAGTATAGGGGAACCACAGACAGGATAACACAAGATTTACCAGCTTCTGCATTAAAGGACTGAAGGGCTTAGAATATGATATTCTGAAGAGCAATGGAGGTAGGATTAAAACTAATTATCATCTACACAGAAAAAAAATAAAATGAAAATTGAGGAGATGTCCAATGATTGGGGAATGGCTCAATAAATTGTGTTTTGTCTTTGTGATGGAATATCATTGTTCTCTGGGAATTGATGAGCAGAATATTCTCAGAAAAAAATATCTGGAAAGTCCTCTGTGAACTCAAGCAAAGTGAATCTACTATATAGAAAAATAGTAATGTTCTGGGATGACTAGCTGTGAATGATTGCTATTTTCAATAGTACAATTATCCCCAACTACTCTGAAGGACTTATGATGAAAACTCCCCTTATCTAGAGAAAAAACTGATTGTGTCTAAATAGAGATTGAAGCATTTTCTCTTTCTCGATCTCTCTTCTTTAACTTAATTTTTCTTGAGGGTTTTTATTTTCATTAGGGTGGGAGTTCTATGTTTTCTTTTCCAACTTGACTTTTATGGAAATGTTTTACATAACTTCACATTTGGTTTCTTAATTGTGGATAGGGATAAGGAAGAGAACCTAGAACTCAAAAATTTCAAAAAATAAATGTAAAAAAATTGTTTTGAATATAACTGGGGGAAAATATTAAATAAATCAACTGTAATAACATTACTAGGTATGCATACCAAAGATATTTTTAAATGGAAAAGGACCTACCTATACAAAAATTATTCATAGAAGCTTTTGTGGTGGCAAAGAATTGGAAATTGAGGAGACATTAATTATTTGGGGAATGGTTGAACAAGTTATAGTAGATGATTCTGATGAAATACCACTGTACTATGAGAAATGATGAGTAGGATGCTTTCAGAAAAAGCCTGGGAAGATCTGTGTAAACTGATGCAAGGTGAAATGAGTAGAAGCAGGAGAACATTATGCACAATTAAAGCAATAAAGTAAAGATGATCAACTAAGAAAGCTTTAACTATTTGGATGAACACAATAGTCAAAGACAATTACAAATGAATCTTGATAAAAAATGCTATCTACCTTCAGAAAGAGAACTGATGAACTCTGAGTGCAGATTGAAACTTTTAAAATTTATTTTTCTTTTTTCTCTTGCAATAGGATTAATTTAGAAACATGGATTACATGACTTCAATGACTTCATATGTATAATTTTGTTTACCTTTTCCGTGGATGGAAAAGTAGTTAGAGGAAGGGAGAAAACTGAGAACTCAAAATTTTACAAATAAAAATAATTACCAAAAACAAAACAAGAAACATTTTAAAAGCCAGAAGATAATGGGATCATGAAATCATATCTAAATGTTTCTAATTCATCAATTAAATATTTATCAAGTGCCTCCTATGTGTCAGTTATTGCATTAGAGCCAAAGGATTCAAAGAGGAAGGCTTCTCTTCTTCCATCTTTAAAATATTTTTGTATTAAAAAAATCATTTGTCATAGAGATGGCCCTCTGGATCAGAGAAGGGAAGGAAGCACATGGAGATCAAGTCTAATTATATAAAAAACGTACTTAAAAAATAAAGACAATAAAAGTGAAATAATTCCTTCCCTCAAAGAGTTAATGTTTTATTGAAGCAAACATATATATATTTGTAGATATAAATGTGCATCTGTATTTATATTTATATATATAAATATATATATTTATATGCATTCATAAATCTAATCACACATAATTATACACAAATGTATACATTTTATATTCATGTTTCAAATTATAGAAATATGTTCATATTTATAGTTGTATACATTAATGTTTATATATAAATATAATTACTTAATTATGAATATATGCATATATGTGAATGTCTAGATCTTAAATTAATATGGATAATGAATTCCCCTGAAATAATTGCATTATTCAATTTTGTTGCATATTTTCAATGTGCTATAACCATTTACTGCATTTTATGTGTTTATAACTTCAAATAGTGCTATCTGAATATATTTGACCACTTCAAGGGATTCGTTGTTTACACTAATTGGGACCTAGCTGCATATACTAGAGAAAAATAGTAATGTTATGAGGAAGGCACTAGGAGCCTATTCTAGGCTATCCTAGACTCTTGGAATCAAGACCTCATGTTTCAGAAGTAGCATATTAGCTGACTCTTTAAGGAAATGAGTTCCACAAAACCATTACAGGAGACTCAAATACTGGACATAATGCTAGGCTAAGAATCACTAAACACAAGGAAAGAGGACCATCAGGCAGTACGGTCCAGTGAGCAGCCTATAATTAGAAAGCAGAGATCTGGATCTGGAGGGAACAAGACAAGGTGAAGGCTAGGCAAGGACCAAGAGGCAGTGGCACACTTTCAGTACAGTATCACAAATAAGTTAGGAAGGATGAATGAATCAGCCATTTGGGGCTTATAGATTGGAACAAGAAATGGTGAAAAGGGGGACATATGGCTAAGAGAATTAAGGATGACTTTCCCTGTTTGGTTTCAATTAGTTAACTACCTGTTTTTTGAAACAAACCCTTACTGAGCTTATTTTTATCTTTAGTTTTAACAAACTCAGACTTAATGAATTATGGATCTTTGTTATTTACAGTATAAAGAAGAATCTCCAACTCTCTGGTCTCCTGTTATTTGTATGTATAACATAGAAATTTAAGTCTCTTCGGGGAGTAAGATAAGTATTTTACAAACCCAGTTTACCATTACTAGTCAAATTATTGTTTCAGACCAGTGATTTCATCAGTGTGTGGAACTTAGCAGACAGATGTAAATCATAACTCATCATCTTAAAGACTTGGCCAGAGACTGAGAGACATCCAAGTACTGTGTATATATACATATGGGACACTGGTGAATGATTACATATATACCAGACTACCACATTGTAACACAACCTTCAAATCTGAGTGCAGGTGCTATCTCTTCTGCTGGGAAGCCTTTCTTTATCTGCTGATTGTCAGGGCTTTTTCCTTCCTAAAATATTTTGCATTTGCTTATCTGTTTTCATGATTAATAATCCTACTTACCCTTAGTAGAATGTAAAGTCCTGGACATGAGAGATTTTGCTTAGTTTCCCCAAACCTAGAACATGCTAACTGGTTTATAAATACTTTATTATTGTAGTGCCTTTTTATTTTAAAACAAAATTTAAAATTTTATTTAAAATTTTTTTATTTTAAGAAATTATTTTAAAATAGGCAACAATATCAGTGGCCTATTCAATAAACTCCATTAGCTCCCTATTTCCTCCAGAATGAAATGTAAAATCCTCTCTTTGGTGTTCAGAATCCTTCATAACCTCACTCTTTCCTACCTTTCCAGTTTTGTTACACCTGACTCCCCTTCTCATGCTTTGAGATCTAGTAACGTGAGGTTCCTTGCTGTGCCTTGTACAACCATTCCATCCGCTGACTCCAACTGTTTTCACAAACAACCCCACACCTGGAATGTTCCCCTTCCTCATTTCTACCCCCTGAATGCCTTGACTTTCATCTGAAGTCTCACTATCTATGAGAAGTCTTTTCTAGTCCTCTTATTCTTAATATCTTCCTTCTGTGATTACTTCCCAATTTATCTTGCATTTAACTTGTTTTTACAAAATTTGCCTGTTATATCTCCCATTAGTCTGTAGTTCCTTAAGAGAAGGAACTGTATGTTTGTTTGGTTTTGTCTTTCTTTGTATTCCTATCACTTAGCAAAATTTGTAACACATAGTAGGCACTTAATGAATGCTAGATAACTGACTGGCTTTCCTAAGCAATCCTCATTTTCTTTCATTTCTTTGTTGCTTTGGATACTTTTGATATAACTTGAAACTCTATTTTCCTTTGGCTTGTATGACTGTAGTTTCCTGGTTTTCTTCCCATTTCTTTTCAATTCAACTCAATTCAACTCAGGAGCATTTATGAAGTGCCCACCACTGTTCCAGGCACTGAGCCAGGGACGAGGAATAAAAAGATAAAAACAAAACAGTTTCTGTCCTCATTTCGTATTTTACTTTCTTTTACCACTCCTCTATCTTGCTTACTGATTCTTCTTTGTGAGATCATAGATCATAGATTTAAAGCTGAAACAGATTTTGGAGGCATTGAGTGCAAGACTTTCATTTTATAAATGTGGAAACTAAGGCTGAGAGGTTAAGTGACTTGCTCAGAGAAAAAATTATAACTAGCAAATGACAGTCAGGATTTGAACTCAAGTCTCTATGACCCTAGCATTTTATTCAGTATGCATTGCAGAGTTCCTTATTCTTAAATATAATTGTTCCTTAAGCTCCATCCTCAATCCTATCATTTATCGTTTTCTTTGGAAACTCAGCTAGTCCCACAAGTCTTTACACATGACTCCAAATTACTGTTTGGCACTAAGAAGGTGCTTAATCAATGTCTGATGGAAACCAGTATCTTGAGCTCTGAGTTCACTCTCAAATTACTAATTTAAAATCCAACTCTCTGCTATATAGCCAAACACTGTCCTGGATGAGGGTAAGTGCCTCATTCTTAGCAGTGTCTAGCAAAAATAGGTGCTTAATAAATGCTTGTTGGCAGACTTCTCAATCTGATCCAAAGGCTCCATGACCACCTGCCTTCTCCATAAAGAAAGACTAGAGACTGACCATTTATTCCATCATCCCTTCCAATATGGATTGGCCACAAGCCTAAGAACAAAGACACTCCTATATCTACTTCCACAATTGGGAATAGTATCTACTCAAAGTGGAAGTAATTCCTGTTGTGTAGTTGAAAATAATTACTTCCAATTTGCCTCAACTCTCTATAACAAATCTGTGTGTGGAATAACTTTTGTCCTAGAGATTGATTATTGGATTTTAATCTTTGCTACTTTAAAGGGCTAAAAAACCTCTCCCTAAAGTGTCAGATTTCCCTTTGTTTTTAAGCTATTGTCTAAGTAGGCAAAAGCTTCCCTTCCTGACCAACCCTCTGCTCCCTCATAGCCACCTTGTCAATACTGTCTCTCTCATCACTCTCACCTACTCTTTTCTACCCACCTATTGTGTCCTTTGAAACGTCTTGTCTGTTGTTAACAAAATGCCCTTCATATTAGAGATGTGTCATATTCCCCAACCCCTGAAATATTTTACTTGAGGATAGAGACTATTTTATTGAGTTTTTCCTCTACTTCCTAACATAGTAATAGATTCCTGTTGAATTTAATCAAATTGAAATAGTAAGATTTTAGAACTAGCCCTTAACATGTAACTACATACATCATAAAAATTATTTAATCAAATGTTTAAGAGACAGGAGTACTGTCTTAAAGATAATTTATTAGTTTAGGAAATTCTGAGAATTTTTTTCCTACTCAATTTAGCTTCTGATTTTGCTTGATCCTGAAGTTAAGAACTAATCTTTTATGACATCATAATTTGGGGCTGATGAGGATTATATAAAGTCCACAACAATCAAGCTTTTAATTCTGAATTTCAAAACAGCATTATTCCTTTCTTTTTTTAATTGCAATAAGAAATACTTTGCCATCCTCTAAAAAATTTATAAAAACCCATCAAAATCCTTATTTAGCATTACTGCCTGCTTTAATAAACCTTGGATACTAAATAGAGAATGGAGGCTTAGAATTTATGAGCAGAGCCATTCGCCTCTATGGTAGGTCAGACCACATACAGAATGTTGGGCTTAGTTGTGAGTGCTATATATTAGAAAAAATATTGATACGTTCCTTTACTTCCAGAGGAGGACAACAAGCTGGGAAGCAGCCTGGAATTCCTACCCATGTGAAAACTGATGAAGAAAATGAGATTTGGCTGATGAAGGGAAGACTCTACTTTGGAAAAGAAATCAGAAAGAAGGGAAGAACTGTCTTTACAGATTAACATGCCAAAGAAAGATGATCCTTGCTCTGCTTGGGGAGCAAAAATAGGTAAAAACCTGGAGATGGATCTATGACATCATTGATTTTGAAGTTTTTCTCCAATGAAGTGGATCAGGCTAACCATGGCTACTAATACCATGCAATTTTTGTACATGACTTCCCACAATTCACTACAAAGAGTCTACCCAATGTGTCGGAAGCCAATCTCACTTTCTCCTGACCTCTTAAGTTTGGTGAAGAAGCTGTCTGATTATCCATCTTCCATAATGACTCTCCAGAATCCTTCCCCTTCAAGGACTTAGCTCAAATATGGCCTCACATGCTTACTAGCTGTGTGATCCTTGGAAATTTAACCTATTTGCCTCACTTTCCTGATCTGTTAATAAACTGGAGAAGGAAATGGCAAATCGTTCCAGTATTTTTCCCAAGAAAACTCCAAATGGGATCATACATGAATGAACAATAACAAAGGGATTCCAAGAGGCAGAAGTGTGAAAGGGGAACATTCCAGCCACGGGAGATGAACTGCAAAGACATGGAGATGAGAAATGGAATGTTGTACAGTGGACACAGCAAGTGAGCCAGCTTGGCTGGAGTTTAGAGTGAATGAAAGGGAGCAGTATAAAATAAATTTGGAAAGGCAATCTGAAGCAAGATTGTAAAGGCTTTTTAAAGCCAAACAGAAGAGTTCATATTTTATCTGAGAGAAAATATGGAGCCCCCAAAACTTCTTGAGGTGGGAGTGACATGGTCAGATCTGCTTTTGGCTGCTGTTGGAGAGGAGGGAATGGAGGCAGGGCACAAGCCCAAAGAGGCTCTGACATTTGTTTTCTTGGTCAGTACTTAGCTATTGTTTCTTCCAATATATAAAACAAGTTAGACCTTGAGTTTTGTTGGGAAAAATGCCATTTCAGTGCAGTGTGACTCTATAAAACATGGCTTGTGATTGTGGAGGGAACTCTGGACCTCTCTTGGCACTAAAGTAAAATAAAGAAGGGGAAAAAGAGGACCTTGTGGCCATGTGAGATTTCTCAATGCTACTAGGGAACTATGAGGCCAAATACTATAATTAAACCCATAAGGAGAATGCTGTAATAAGAAAAGTTTTCACTCATCACACAGGGTAAGTTGTAGTTGAATAAAATTGGAACTTTTGACAAAAATTTAGTCCTGGGAAGTTGTTAAAAATGAAATTGATGCTTGAAAACCTCTGAGGGACATCTTGAAACATTAGCTCAATCTGGGATTATTACCAATGTCACTGTCACCCTTTGTTTTAAGAGCTTCCTTCAGGGCACTGTAGAGAATGATCACATCTTTTAAAGAAAACTCTAGCAATTAGGCAGTAATGAATCCATCTACTTCTCTCTAGCAAGTTATGGGAGCTAGTTTTCCAACTGGATGGTAGAGATAGTTCCAAGCCACAGACTTCATCATTTCTTCAATTTTTGAATAAGATATCTGCATAAAAGTACATACTTTAACATGTAAAAATATTAAGTAACCTAAATTAGGAAAAAATAAATGTTTCTGAATTTCTAACTATCTTCCCTTTACTAGAAGTCAATAATCCAGTTTTACTCACAGTTCAAAAATAGAATTTGATTGCACCATAAGAAAAAAAATATTCTTTTCCATATCTCCAAGGAAAGTACCATGGATCCCCAAAGTCTCCTATTTCCTTCTATATGTCACTCTGCAGAGGCAGTATTTGCTGTTTTTTTTTTTAAATCTTCAGGCAATGAAACTGATTTTAATTCTTTTTAAATTTCTTAAAAATAAAATATTTTGGAACTAAAAAACCAATGAAATCAAAATGATAAGTCTAGGAATTCTAAGAAATGGTGAATTTTGGTAAATTTTCTTACTCACTATTTATAGCTGACTAGTACCCTGGGAAATCAGGCATACAAAGCCAGAAAACATAATGGAACTCTCCAGCTCTGCTCATAGTCTGTTTTTGAATCTTCTTCGCGCTTTATAAGCTTAAGTTGTAGAAAGGCTGCATTTTTTTAAATCAAAATTGCTATTGTTTGTTTAAAGAGTTATGATGAATATGATCAACACCAAATAACATCACCAAACACCACCACCACCACCAACAAAAAAATAAATAAATAAATAAATAAAAGACACTTGATTTTGTCTTTTAGACAGGAAAGGATTGATTAGTGAGAGACATTTCGGAATCAGCTGCCTATGTGGTAGGACCAAATGGACAATCAACTTGTTAAGGAAAAGATCAAAATTAACACCAACTCAGAAGAAATAATAAGAACTTCAGAAGATATGGTACTTAATCAAAGGACTCTAATTTGACCTATTTAAGAAATCTTTAGTCATAGAAAATTGGTTTTGGATAAAGGAACAGACATCTCATGAAACTTTAATCAGTGTAAAGCAACCATTATAATAAAAAAAAGATAAAAGAGCCCAGAAGCTTCATCAGTCAGCAAATGCTTGATTTCTTTACAAAATGAAGAGTTATGACAGTCAAGAGCAACCTTGATTTAGAATAAAATCTCCATGGCAAAATCCAGGGGAATAGGTGCACGAAAAGGGATGAGCAATGTATGCTAATAAGCATTCTTTATGAGTCTCACACCAGGCTGCTTGTCTACACTGATGGAGATACTTTCCTCATCATGAATTCCCTACACTTATAAAACTACAAGGCTAGAACAACTGATTCATAAAATAGCAATAAATAAAAAGAGGAAAATATCTATTTTTGCAGAAAGCTTGAATGAGATCCAACTAAGTCATATATCCTGACAACATTTTAAGACACAAAACTTGGGAATGAATTGTTAGGGCTTCTATTGAAGCTATTTTTTTCCATTAATGTCACTAGATCCACCCCATTTATACTGTTATATCATAGCCCCTAAAATTGTAAGCAAGTTGAAATGACTGTAAGAAGAAGAAAAATATGGAAAAAAGAACAAACCCACACCAATCACATAAAAAAGGGTCCATGTGAAATCAGTTCTCAAGATATTTAAAAGAAGGGAAGATAGTAAATAAATTGGAACAACTCAGGTTATCACTAATATAAAAATACAATGGAGTAAATAAATAACTGTTGACCAATATACCTATTTCCTTATTTTCACAAAATATTTATGTGTAGGAAAGAGAATGTAATTGATCCCTTCATGTGTAGTAAGGCTCCACATATAGCAAGGGAGCTGTCCTTGTAGGGCTCAAAGAGAAGCAGATTATATAGCCAGTGTTTCTGATAAAGACATCATTTCTTTTTTCTTAAATTTTCTTAAAATAGCTTTTTATTTTCAAAATATATGCAAAGATAGTTTTCAACATTCATCCTTGTAAAACCTTGTGTTCTAAATGTTTCCCTGTCTTCCTCCCATGCCCCCCCAGATATATATCCAATATATGTTAAACATGTACAATTCTTCTATTCATATTTCTGCCTTTATCATGCTGCACAAGAAAAATCAGATCAAAAGGAAAAAAAATGCGAAAAAACAAAATTCAAGCGAACAACGAAAAGTGAAATCACTCTGTTGTGATCCACACTCAGTCCCCACAGTCCTCTCTCTGGGTGTAGATGGCTCTATTATAAGTCTATTAGAATTGGCCTGAATCATCTCATTGAAAAGAGCCACCTCCATCAGAGGTAATTATATATATATATATATATATATATATATATATATATATATATATATATATATACACATACACACACATATATATACACATACACACACATATATATATACACATATATATATATACACATACACACACATATATATATACACATATATATTATATATATAATATATATGTATATATATATGTATGTGTGTGTGTGTGTGTGTGTGTGTGTGTATTTGCAACACAGAGTGAAGGAGCTCTCCCATTGGGAGGGAGATAATTCAGTTCAACCAAGAGAGAGAAATTCTTATGTTTCACTTAAGGGGAAACTCCTCAAAGTCTCACAGGGGTCCTCAAACTTTTCAAATAGGGAGCCAGTTCACTGTCCCTCAGACTGTTGGAGGGCTGGACTATAGTAAAAAACAAAAACTTTGTTTTGTAGGCCTTTAAATAAAGAAACTTCATAGCCCTGGCTGAGGGGGATAAACATCCTCAGCTGCTGCATCTGGCCCGCGGCCATAGTTTGAGGACCCCTATGAGTAATAAGCTCAGAAGAGGGACATAATGGAGATTACTCCTCTTCTTAAAAGAATTTTCCCAGGAGCTTTTCTTTCAGCACCCTTAAGTAGTTGCCCTCTTTCATGTTTTCTGACAACGCTGTGCTCAAAAAAAGACTCTTTCTTGAAGAGTACCCCAAACAGATTCACAGGGGTCTGGAGAAACCTCGACTTCTTGCCTCTCACCATTCTATCCTATTCTTCATGCAGGGGAGGACTTTTATTTCTACCGGTAAGAAGAGTTCTATACCAACAAGCTTAGGGACAAGAGTTACATAAGCATAATTTCTGTACTGACTTGAGTTCATATTTGATGAAACTAAGAGAAAGGAATAGCCAAGTTTTTAACAAATGACATTCTGCTAGGGATTTCCTTAACCATCTAATTATCTGAAAGGTAAAAAGAATACAATTTCTCACTTTTTTGTGTGTCTATAAAATACATTTTGAGCAAAATGCAATCTTGAATGCCCCTTTCAACAATGATTTGTTAAAATCACATGAATGCTAAAAAAAAAGTAACCCAGATTTTCATAACTTTAGCTCATTGATCAGTGACCCAGATCTCATTACTAGGAATATACCTCAAATAGATCAAAGACAGAAATATCTCATACATAACGAGACATTTATAGCAGCACTTTTTTTGTGGTAACAAAGAATTGGAAGCAAAGTAGATGCCCATTAATTGGTGAGTGATTAAACAAATTGTAGAACATGAATATATGGAATATTACTGAGCCATCTGAAAACATAAAAATGAGGAATTCAGAGAAATATATAAAGATTCAGAATGAAGTAAGTAGAAGAAAGAAAAAGATTTGAATAACTTGAAAGAACAATGCAGTAAAACTTAAAACTGTATGATTATTCAGATCAAGCTTGGGAAAGAGTTGAGAAAATTAATCTCCCTCTCTTCATTGAAGAGTATATATATATACACATAAAAAGTAGATTCATTATTTTATTTTGCTAAACTTTTTTTCTCCTTTCTTTTTAATACTTGTCCCAACAAATGGGGTCCCTCTGAGTAAAACTGAAAAGGAGAAATATACATATATTTGGAAATAAATGTCCCATAAAAAGGCATAATAAATATAAAAATGTCAAATATAATTAAATTGTTAAAATATTATGTGAGAATCCAGAATAAAAGCAATTACAAAAGACATAACTGTCTTTGATGATCCTCTGATTTTAATATCAAATGAAATTTGGGAGAAATAAGCAGCATAGTTGTGCAGCAGAAGTGTGCTGGGCCCATAAAATAAGGAGAAATATGCTTACTAAAACTGTTTCTTCTTAGAATTCTTCTCTTTTACTAAAGTACTCATAAAAGTAAGCCATTTTAGGAAGTGCCTTGAAAATCTTCAAACATAAAAAAGTGCATTATTGTTATTGTTATATAGCTGATATCCATGTCTTCTTTTAGAACATAGAATATAATTTATTTCAATGAAAGAAATAGATATGATTACGTACTGGGAGAGGCTGATCTATAGCTTTAACTAAATGGCATTATTTTTAAAGTAAAAATGAAATAATGGAATGAGATAATTAGTGCATTATATAGGAAGTAATGAAATATTTTACTTTGTAGGAATTTGTGATCTTTTATTCTTATGAAATATAATACAGAGTCCATTTTAAACTCAATGAGAACATTGACAAGTAATAGCAGACCACCAAAAGCAGATTAAGAGCTGGCTTACATTTAGGAAGGTGGGGTTGCAGAGCCTATCTCTGCTATACTGTTTGTTTGACCCTACTCAATTCAATTAACTTCTAAATTCTCCCATCAGCCTTTTAAATCTACAAGTTATAAAAGAGTTTCTAATTCTCATCAGTGAAGGAAATTTTTACACAAAAAGTTCCCAACACTGATGAAATTATAAATATGGACCCCCAAAACCCACCCCCAAATAGCTGACCCTAATAATTTCTCCCCAGTGGCTTTATTTGAATGATTCCACAATCTAAATATTAAATATCATCACCATCTTTAGGCTTCATTTCACAATATAGAATAATTTCCCTTACCTCCTCTCAACTTGACAATACATTTTGAATTTATGACATTGGTAATTTTTTTTAAGGATGAAATGAGGATTACTAGACTTAAAGAAGTCAAGAATTATCCTTATTGTTACAAGGAGTATTAGTAGTAGAGCTAAAACTCTGATCCAAGAATTTCATAGAAAATTTCAGTAAGCTGAAACAGAATTTGCCATTTTCAGGTTGAACATCCCTTCCCTTAGCATCTGAAATAGGCCCAATCCAATAATACGGTCATTGGGTACCTATCATGGGATAGTTAGAAGTGTATTGGACCTAAGTGGGCTTCTTCTACTGTAACTTATTTGGTTGCATTAAATAAAAATCCTTTTTAGATTTGAACTAAAATAATCAACAGTGTCTATTTGCTCAATTCCTGGCTGGAACTCAAAAGTTGATCAATTTGCAATACACAATAGACTCTATTATGAAATAGTTTGGTCAATTCCTTTTTAAAATAGGTCGACAAGAGTACAGGCATTTAGCTCCATTTTGTAATGATGATAAAATATGAGGGGCGAAATCTTAATATTGGATTCAAGCAGTCATATCTTTGCCACCACTTAGTAGTACCTTCTCATCACTTAACATCTCAGTTTTCCTTATGTGTAAATGACCTCTAAGACTCCTTTTAACTCTAAGGCATTAAAATGAGGTAGATGTAGCACTGGATACTAAGTCTGAAGATCTTGAGTCTAAAATCACAGGTGTGTTCCTTGGAACCTCCAGTCTTTAATTTCTTCATCTGTCAAATGAAGACTAGATGACCTATAATATCTTTCCTAACTCTTAAATCTTTGATCCTATGATCTTTTGATAATCCATTGTTCAGTGAACTTTACCTCTTTTTAAATATAATTTTGCAGCTCTGATTAAGGGAAAACAGAAGACAAAAGCAAATAAATAAAGCATAAAGTTTTTGCCTTGTGTGCAATTTTTCAGGGATACATCTATTGCTTAAAATAAGGAACATATCTATTTTCATTTAACAAGTTTCTACATCAATACATACCTTTTAATGGCAATAGAACTACTGTTATCAATAGTGTTACTTTGGATAAGCAAAACTGTTTAAAACACACACACACACACACACACACACACACACACACACACTCATACACACATATAAACACCCAAAATCTCAATCACAGAACTTAAAACCAATACAAAAGTTTTAAAAATAGACCTTATTTGGGCTCTTTATTTCACATCACTTAAAGAAATTGGATGAAGCAAACTTTTAAGTGTTTTTACTTCAATCCCACTGGCACCTGAGGAAAATATTTTTTAAATTACTCAGGATGAAAGTTAGAAAATTTGCAACATCCGTATTGTAAAAACATTTTTTTCTCAGATGAAAATACAATTTGCAATTATGCAATACTAATGAAATGCCTTTATAATGAAAACTGCCCCACAAGGAACATTCCTGAATTTTTTACATCATCTGAAATTGTCTGAATTGCAATTCTCCCAGACTTATGATTATGGAATGTTGATATGAAATATGACCCCAATCATCTTTTTCTCCTGGAAAACTGTTTGCAGAATTTCAGCAGAATTAGATACGTACTTTTGCTAAGAGCTTTGTTTCTGCTATACTGCTTGTTTGTTTGGTCCTATTCAATTATGTGATTTACATGAATCTGACAGCTTTTCTTAAAAGTCATATTCTGGGTAGAGAGCATGATAACAATTAAACAGGGGAAATGTAGTAAGCCTAATTGCTAAATATTTCATACTTACTCTTTTGAGAAAAGATTTTGCCAGACCTAAAAAAGGAACAACTATTCCTCCAGTGTACAAAGGTTTGGGAAACAGACAGTACACTCTGAATAATACAATTTCACACAGAAACAACCACTTTGGCTCAAGGTTTGGGAAAGTTTTATCCAAAAGGGTAATTTATCAAACACAATAACATATAAGTGTCCTTTTGTTATTTCACTAAATGAGAGCGTGTTCATTCTGTTCAATGTTGCCCATGAGATCTTTTGTGTCACTGACTCCTGAAATGGATCCTGTGTTAAAATAGAGAGTGTTGTCAAAGTTCCCTTCCTGTGGTATTTGAACCTGTCTTTTCTTGTAAAAGAAATATGCAGCAGCACCAACTCCTGTCAGAATTAGGAGCACCACCACGACGATGATCCCAGCCGAATTGTGAGATTTGGGGGCTTTCCTAGTCTCTGGTCCATCTATAAAGAAACAGGAGCCACCATAAGAGAAAGGACACAAGAAAATGACAAAGAATTTTACTTGGGGAATGGAGGGCAATGGTATTTTACATAGCAAGGGAACTTGTGGGTATTATCTCATACCACATTTGTCAAACAAATTAAAGTCAAATAACAATCTACATGACATAAGAATGTCATCCAGTTGTAGGAGGATTTTAGCTTCATAGGCACCAATCAGATATGTCATTAACATTTTTAAACTAATATAAGATTAAAACTTTAAAATATAAAATTTTTAAATTATACAGTTTTTAATTATTTTAGTACTGAAATTTCTATGATGTCCTTACCGTTTGATTTTATCGCCTCAGTAGTTTTAGCATCAACAACTTTAAAAAAAAAAAAACAAAACACATTTATTTAAAATTTACATGAGCTCAAAATTAAATGGCACTTGTATAATTTATTTTGTTTAATTCTTAAATAGGCACTAATGATTTCATATTTAGATGGTGCTTTATTATAATTTGTTCTGCCTGTACTTACCCAACTTATTTATTTCCATGGCTTTATTTTATCCCTATGCCCATCCTATAATTGTACTCACTGAATGCAACGTTCTCTTATTAATGGAATTTTTCTATAATGATCATAATAATTGTTCATATTTACTTAGTACTTTACAATTCACAAAGCATTTTCCTAAAAGGAACCCCATATGATAGATATTGGAAGTATTATTATCCCTATTTTGTAAAGAGAAAATTTGGACTTGGAGAAGTTAAAAGTTTGTCCGTAATCATCCCATTGCTAGTAAGTGATAAAGATCACTTTCCAATTCCTGGTCCACTGAATCATGTTCCAAGATATTATCAGCATCAGATTCTAGGTATACGAGGTATTGGTGAGCTATAAAAATCCTTAGAATAGATTTTCCCAACTATTCATGACTTTGAGAATATATATCATTAAATATGAGAATATATCATTAAAATAAAATAAGACTAAATTATAATATGAAAGTAAAAATGAAGGGTTTTGTTTGTTCTAGAAGAGCTACAGGGAGAACTCTTTAAGTATGGTTCAAATTATCCCTAAACTCTCAAGGTCATTCTCCATTTATAATGTTCCAATGCAGATCCAATGTGCCTAGAACTCTATTGGATATCTAGCAATTGCTCTTTGCTTTTTTTCCCCTAGCACCTCATTTGTGTCTAACTATGTGAGTAGTAGAAATGGTAGGATGAGGATTTCAATATTACAAGAAAAAAAAACTTACTTTTTTCTCGTTTACAAATATACCCTTTGTAGGAAGAGCAGTAAAGGTTGTTCCAAAATCCACTTGAAGAATAGAGCTCCACACAGTCTTCATTCCGATCACTTGAGGGCTCTCCCGTTTTCCAATTGACAAAAGATACTGCATTATTGTCTATCCAAAGCCAGTTCCCTGATTGTTAAATGAGACAGCCAAAAGTCACTTAGCAATAATCATTCTGAAAAACCTCAACCCCTTCTAAGGAGGCAGGTATATTAACCTGCTATACATGTAATTTTGAACAAATTGAAATAGATTCTATAGATTCCAAACAAGATTTTTCACTTATAAGACTACAGTTTTTTATTAAGGAAGATGAGCAGAAACTAATCCAACAAGAGATTTTAAAGAGTTTCTAAAAATATCTTCCACTCACAAGACACCATAGTTGGTGCTAAGGGAAGTACAAATGGATGTGAAATCCATCACATATTTTAGAATCAATAGGGGAGCCAAGAAATCCATACAGATAGCTATAATATAAAACAAATTTGATAATTACATAATGGAAGTATTTAAGTTCAGAAGAGGTAAAGTTTACTTCTAGCTTCCAGGAAGGCTTCATAGAAGTTGTAGTTTTTGAACTGGACTTAGAACTGATAGAATCTTGGAAAAAAACAGAAGAATAGACATGGAGATTATTCCATGCATGAAAACTAATGTCAGCAAAAGCATAGGGGCAGAAAATTAAGCTTAGAAATTCATAAGGAGCAAAATTTGGCTGGGCAATAGAATGAAGGAAGGAGAGGAATGTTTGTTAAGTTTGAAAGAGTAGGTCAGAACCAGACTGTAGAAAGAAAGGGAAAAAATGATTAGTACAAAACCAAAAGTGAGATAGGCTCCTACTAATTAATGCGAAGTAAAACGAGCAAGACCAGGAAAACATATCACCAACGCTGTGAGATAATCAATTATGAATGATTCAGTTCTTTTCAGTAACACAATGATCCAAAACAAGCATGAAGGACTCATGAAGGAAAATGCTATTATCCATATAAACAGTTTAATACCATTGAATCCCTTATGTTTTCTTTTACCTTTTTAGAGTTTTTCTGGGTCTGGAAGTCAATATTTTGATTCAATTCTGGAACAATTGTTCTTATGGATGCTTGAAATTCTTCTATTTCATTGAATGACCATTTTTTCCCTTGCAGTATAATGCTTAATTTTTCCAGGTAGGTGATTCTGGATTATAGTCCTAGTCCCTTTGCTCTCCAGAATATCATGTTCATGACTTCCAAACCTTTAATGTAGCAAGTGCCAAATCTTATATAATCCTGATTATGGTTCTCCAGTATTTGAATTGCAGTATTTTTTTTCCTTGACCTGGTAGTTCTATAATTTGGCTATAATATGTCTTGGAGTTTTTATTTTGGGATCTCTTTCCTGTGATGATCAGTGAGTTCTTACAATGCCTATTTTGCCCTCTCATTCCAGAATATCAGTGCAATTGTGCTTGATAATTTCATGAAAATTGCTGTCCAAGTATTCTTTTGATTATGGCTTTCAGGGTATCCAGTTATTCTGATATTTTCTCCTGGATATATTTTCCAGGTCAGTTGTTTTTCTAATGAGACATTTTATACTTTCTTTTATTTTTTAATTGTTTTGATTTTGTTTGATTGATTCTAAATGTTTCAGTAGAGTCATTATTTTCCACTTGCCCAATTCTAACCTTTAAGGAGTTGTTTTCCTCAATTAGTTTTTCTACTTTCCTTTCTATTTAGCCATTTGTACTTTTTAAGAAGTTGTTTTCTTCAGTGAATTTTTTATCTCCTTTTCCATTTGGCTCATTTTATTTTTTAAGGAGTTGCTGTTTTTTTTTTCCCCCCAAGCTGCTAAGTCTTTTTTTTTTAAATTCTCTTGCATCATTCTCATTTCTTTTCCCAGTTTTTTTTTTTCTACCTCTCTAATATGATTTTTTAGTTCGTTTTTGGGCTCTTCCATGAGATCTTAATGAACTTGAGACTGCTTCATATCACTACCACTTGGATTCTCTGACTTTCTTCCAGTATTAATTCAAGGCCCACCTTCAGTAAGATGCCCTTTCCAATTCTTTTTGAATTCAGTGCCTTTCCACTGATACTGCCCCCAAATTATCTTGTCTCTAATTTATTTGTGCATAGTTGTTTGCCTTTTGTCTTTCCTTGAGGGAAGGGATGGGGTCTTTTTGCCTTTGTTTGTAATCCCAGTGCTTAGTGTAGTGCTTGGCACATAGTAGGAGTTTAATAAATGCTATTTGACTGACTAGGTAACTATAAAAAGGAATTCAAAGCTTCCAAGGCATGTAGAAATATTAGTGATTTAATTAATCACAACTCATACATTGCACTTATCTTATTCATCCAAAAAAGTGAAAGGAGAGAAATCTCCTCCCTGTATTCTTTTCCTTTTCAATTTTAATGTTTTATTGTAAGAAGATATTCCATCAAGAATATTTTAAAAAGTATGAAGCAAAATATATATCTAACTAGAAGTTTAACCACAAAATGCTATTTGTTGCAAAAGTTTTGTTTTTCCTTCTTTTGTTTTTCCCAATCGGGTAGGGAGAGAGCAGAGTGAAATGGGGGCAAAGAGGGTTAGCAATAAAGTTGTCCAAAAAGAAAAAAGGAAAGAAAAGAAAAAAGAAAAGATCATTGAAATATGTTTTTGAAATTCACAAAAGAGAACAGAAGGGCCAGAAAAAAAAAATCACTTGTCAGCAGTATAGAGTTGAAAGCCAAGGTTCAAATTTGTTATTTATTTAAAATGAAGAATAAATCTGCATATAATAGAAATCAGTAGTTCCATGTCACAATCCTTTTTCTACTCATTAGATAAAGAAGAAACCTAATGTCAGATATAATATACATACATAAATAGATATTCATACATATATGACATGATACTAAATAGCAGAGGGTATATATACACACATATAAATATATACATGTATATATATGAATATTCACTTTATTTGATGTTTAAGTAAAGAATAAAAAAATAATAATTTTTTAAAACCACAATATGATGTACACTAAGTTTATCCATTTCTCATCTTTTACAATAAAAATATGATGAGAAAACCATGAAATAATCATAATACCACTGAAATTTTTGTTTTCCCTTGGAATAGAAGATTCCAGATGTTCAAGTCAATTCAATTTCAGTTCAAATAATGTTAAGTGCTTTTGACATCAAGTCACTATGTGGAATTAGAGGTAGAAAGGTGAGAAAACCCTTATCTTGAAGGATTCCATTATCTCCTGGGATCAACAGAGAGAATAGTAGATACACCAATAAGTAGGATGGAATATACAGGAGCAGAATGTGATAGGGGACAAGTATACAGACAAATATGTATAAGAGGATATAAAAAAGTCAGATGTGAAAAGGACAAAGAGGAAATTCAAAATGTTAAGGAAAGTTGGAAAAATGACAGGACACTTCCATGGAGGAAGTAGCAACAGAGACTGACCTTGAAAGAAGAGATGGATTTTAACAAGTAGAAATGAGGAGGGAAGGCAGCAAAAATACTATGCCCCATAAAAGGAATAATGACACTTACCCTCTACATTTTTAAACATTCCTATCCAAAAATTGTTTTGCTTTTAAGTGGCTCGACCTTGTATGTCAGAAAGGTTGACTCCACAGCTGACTCAATGGAAACCAAACTGGCACCTGCAGAATGGACAAAAAAACAAATATAGTTCAGATTCATGGAACTATGGGAATGGCTTATTATTTTTACTGAGCACATGGGTTTAATGGATAAAGTGACTAAAAAGTGGTCCTGGATCCCTAATGGACTGATTATTCCCAGGAAGG
Source organism: Antechinus flavipes (assembly GCF_016432865.1). Taxonomy (NCBI): domain Eukaryota; kingdom Metazoa; phylum Chordata; class Mammalia; order Dasyuromorphia; family Dasyuridae; genus Antechinus; species Antechinus flavipes. Next base: position 53,705,693 of record NC_067402.1, on the reverse strand, counting down.
GCACAATATCTAATGACCAGGTACTTCTGTCCTAGCTACTCAGAAGCTATTCATGGGATCCCTCTAAATCAGGGGTTCTTTATCTTTTTTTGTATCCTAGACTTTCTTAGCAGGCCAATGAAGCCCAGGGAACCCTTCTCAATATTTTTTTTGGCAAAGCAACAAGCTTATCTTAAACATTTACAATGTCCTAAGCTCTGGGGATATAACCAAAAAGAAAGGCAATCTCTTCAAAGAATTAACAGTCCAATAATAGAAGGTAATACACAAAAGGAAGCTGAGAAGGGGTATATATCAATATCCAGAAAGTCAGAAGCAAAATCAGGAAGGAAATGAAAATTGGTCATCCTGAGCCCTTTCTCAATGTACATAAAATATAAATCATAGGGCTACAAGAAAAATTAACTGTCTATTGTGGAAGGCATTATGCTAGGCCCTGGGATACAAAGACAAAGCAGTTTCTACTCTCAAGAACCAAATCATACATAAGCTAATGCTTTCTATTAATAGTGAAGAAAATTGAGATGTAGAGAGGTAAAATAATTTGTTGTTTTATGGAAGCCATCCTCCCTCTCTAGCACTTAATTAATTTTACCCTTCCTCCAACATCTATCTCAAATTTTCTTCTTTTCTTCCCTCACTACCTTGAATACCTCTCAGCAAGCACTTCCTCCTCTGAATTTCTCTAACACAGTCTGCAGCAATCTGTCAACTAACCTGTAGTAAATTTTTATTTATAAGTGATAAATAAATGTATAAATAGATGAATGAGACCTCTGATGATTGTATCTAAAGGATAGATCTTGGGAATAGAAAGATCTAAGTTCCACTTCCAGTACATACCATCTGAATTATCACCAGCAAATTACATAATATCTAGTTGCCCCAAGCAACTCTCTAAGACTTTAAATTACAATAAGTCAGTCCTCTAAGTTGAATGTAGACTTTAAACAATTAAAGAATGAATAAATCATTACCTATATTACTTACAATAGAAAAAATTTCTTATTATTAATACTTCAGTTCAACAATAAAAATGGTCATGGATCAGATTTTATTGGTTTTACCTATTTAGATAAAAATAGATTTTTTTTTCCTATTTCTCCCAGTGACAAGTTTTTGGTAATGTTCTATTAACTCATTTTTGCCTGGTAGCCCTAAAATTAGACCTAACTCCAAAAATGTATTACTGTTCTGATGAATAGCCACTATTATTGAAAAGAAAAAGTTTTTCGTGGCAGCCCTGTTTGTAGTGGCTAGAGACTGGAAATTGAATGGATGCCCATCAATTGGAGAATGGCTGGGTAAATTGTGGTATATGAATGTTATGGAATATTATTATTCTGTAAGAAATGACCAGCAGGATGAATACAGAGAGGCTTGGAGAGACTTACATGAACTGATGCTAAGTGAAATGAGCAGAACCAGGAGATCACTTTACACTTCGACAACGATATCGTATGAGGATGTATTCTGATGGAAGCAGATTTCTCTGACAAAGAGACCTAACTAAGTTTCAATTGATAAATGATGGACAGAAGCAGCTACATTCAAAGAAAGAACACTGGGAAATGAATATGAACTATTTGCATTTTTGTTTTTCTTCCCGGGTTATTTTTACCTTCTGAATCCAATTCTCCCTGTGCAACAAGAGAACTGTTCAGTTCTGCAAACATATATTGTATCTAGGATATACTGCAACATATTTAACATATATAGGACTGCTTGCCATCTAGGGGAGGGGGTGGAGGGAGGGAGGGGAAAAATCGGAACAGAAGCGAGTGCAAGGGATAATGCTGTAAAAAAAAATTACCCTGGCATGGATTCTATCAATACAAAGTTATTATAAAAATAAAAAAAAATTTTAAAAAAGGAATAGGCTCCAAGTTTATGTGAGAAAATCTTCTGTAACTACTGTTCTTTCCTTAACATTAATACATGTCTTTGCTAGGGAAAAAAAAAGAAAAAGAAAAAGATTTTCCTCTCAATTAATAAGCTATTCCACTTTTAAAAACAGAAACAAAATAAAACAAAGAAAATCAATTGAAATTCAACACACAGAATAACACTAACAAATGGATCGAGTGCCTTAGCCACAAAAAGTAAAATTTTTACTTTCTAAAATCTAAATCATATGGTTAAATTTACCTGAATTAGAATTTTAAAGAAAAGAGGCCAACTTTTAAATCCTGTCTCTGACATTTGCTATCTATTTCTTGGCTTTTAGCAAATCATTTTTTCCTCTCAGGACTACAATTTCCTCATCTTAAAATGAAATGAAATATTTGGATTTGATTATCTCCAAGTTTCCTTCCAATGACAGGTCTGGACAGAAATCTGAATAAAAAGTCAGTAGTTGTTGAGACAAGTCATAATTAAACCAATGTGTTAAATGATGAATCCACATTAATAAGATTACAAATTTATAATTTAAATGTACTTCAGAAGTCATCTAATCCAACTGCTTCATTTATAAATGAGGACTCTCAGAAAAACTGTGATTTAAAAGAGGTGAGATTTAAGTGAATAGTAGCATGAAAAATATTTCAGAGATTAAATCCTATATGGTGGTTTATATTTTAAAATAATTCTGCAGGCAGGTTCTCTGGAAAAGGAAGAGTAAAAGAAGGGAGGAGTTGTTTTTTTTAAAAGAAAAGGGCCTACAATGAATAACAAGGGTGGGATTTCCCTGCTCAGCTGAAGACAGGATAAAAACAATCTTTTATTTTAAAGTATCTAAGAAGAAATTTAGTTCTATTTTGCTTCTTTGGATTTTAGCCCTTTCTCTTCTGCAAAACCTATCCCCACTAAGGGGATATGATGCAAATGATCTTCTGGTATTAGTGAAATAATTCTTAAGAACAAAAATCACCAATAAGGATAATCTCAGGTTATAAAAGCCTTTGCATTTTAAAAAAAATATATATATATATACAAAAATATATATAAATATATGCATATATGTATATATAATGAACAGTATTGATTTGGCTGAAGTATAGTAATCTTGTGAGTAGCTTTGTTTGGGAACTTTGAGACAGACAAGGTGAGAAAAGGGATCGAGTACTCTGGTCTACCTGTTGAGTTCATCTCTATAACTGCATGGTTCATATTTTTAAAATGGCTCTGTGGCAATGAGAAGCCCAATATTTTCTCACAATTCTGGGATTTGTACCAAAAAAAAAAAGTTGCTAGACATACTTTGGGGAAGGTAATATGACTTTCTATGCTAAAAGAAACTATAAGTAAGCAAATAGAGAAAAAAATAGAAAATCAGATACTTGACATTTATTCTTTGAATTTGAGACATTTGTAATGTTTTGCTTATATATATGATATATATGCATTATATATAAAATCTGTGAACCAGCTCTCAATAGAACTCATATTTACCCATTCGACTACATTCCAGCAAAGCTTGGCCCCAGCTTCTTGTAGAGGAAGATTCAATATAGTAGCAATGACCACTGAAAGGGATCCAAGATGATTGTTCTGAATCTGGACATCTGCCAGGCAATTGTGGAGGCTCTGTGGCAGGTGATACTGAAAGTGAAGGCAATTAAAGAAAAAAAGTCTCAAGTTTATGAAACAAAAGCCATTCCAGAGGAAAGAAAATCCACCACTGGTCACATGTAAGAATCGTTCATCATTTAATCATTTATCATTTGAATTCATTATTATCACTATTTGACTTTTTATTATTTTATCACATCTACTGATTTTACATAACCACAGAAATATAGCAGTGACATCAAGAGGCAATGGAGAAAAGAATGTGTAAATGCATTAAAATGATTAATCTAAAATCTTTCTGTTAGATAAAGGAAAGATTTTGGTCTGCTCACAAGTTCCCGAGACAATATTTAATGCTCCTAGTAACACAATGATGTTCTTAGCAGTACAATGACCAGAGCAGGAACTTCCTTGCTTTGAAAATTGAAATCCCCTGAATAATATTGTAGCATCTAATTACCATCTGATTTTTTGCAGAGAAATTGGTAGCTTTCATTGCAAGGTGCTGTCTTCCAGAATCCTTCTAAATCCATATAGACACAACCTGATTTCACTTGAGGTTCTCCAGGGCCCCAGTTTGTGTATCTCATCCTCCATTTATCAATCCATGCATATTCACCTTGAGTCTATAAGGAAAAACATGGACTTTAGGTTACTCCATATACCTTCAAATTAACCAGCTGAAAAAAATTATTTTTAATCAAGTCAAAACATTTCACCCTCCCAGATCCATAGATAGTTTGATTTTGACGACATATTACATTACACTCTCTAATTTTATAGAGAGAACAGCTGAAGATAATGACTTTTTCAAATTCACACAATTAGTAAGTAGAATAGGATCAAGAATCCTGATCAAAGTTCCTGGTTCCTAATCCAGCACTGATACATGAGTTTTTTTATTGTTTTATTCAGTTTATTATTTTATAATTTACTTAGCTGAATGGGTAAATATGAGTTCTATTGAGAGCTGGCTCACAGATTATATATATAAGCAAAATATTACTATATATATTATATAACTTATAAAATACTATTATTTTATAATAATATAAATTACTATAATAAAAATTATATTTATAATATAATAACATAAATTACATATGTTAATATAATTTATAGTAGCCTAAGTCATGCCCTAAAAGTGATAACATGTTTCATTATTTTTTAATGTTAAAAATACATTTGTAGCAGGCAATATTCATAAATAGGCTAACAAAGGCACAGCTATTCTATTCTTTATATCAGTCAATAATTTATTTCTCATTGATTCCATATAAATAATTATATAATTAAGTATTCATCATTCTGATTTGGTTGAAAATAATGTGGTAGGATAAAGCAAATTAATATTCTTATACAAAATAAATGTATACTATATTTATTATGGATAAATAAGAATAAAATATTTATTTTATTTTTTATTAAGCAAAATATCCATGTTTAAATAGCAACAATTAGTTTAAAAACTGACATTTTAAAGAAACAAAAAATTTTAAAAACAAGTTAGTTCATAGCCAATATCATACTTCCTTTTAAGCAATAATAGTGGAAGGACTTGGTAATGACCTTAGTTACCAGAGAAACCACTTGCTCAAAATTCTTTTGCCATCTCACAAGGTCACTACTTTCCACAGACTCCCTAAACAGATAACAACACCCCTACTCTTCTTCCAGGGGCATTTGAAAGGTAGAACAATAAATTTCAAGATTTTTGTCATACCTTTGGAATCCTGACTTCCTCCATATACTCACAATTCAATGCCTCAACACATAACTGTGCTGTATTCAGATCAGTTCTCTATGTATACTTAGTATAATACCATCATTTTTTCTTTAATGCTATTTCTATTTTTTCAATAATCATATCCATGACTATGTGGTCTAAATGTGGTACCTGAGCATCCAAATATAATGTCCCTATTGTCCTGGACAGTGAAAAAAGATTGTTGCTAAAATCTTTGCAGATCTATTCCATTTTTCTTTTATCCAACTATCAGTACTTTAAATGCATGATCCTTTTCTAGTCAAGAAACATTTATTAAAGATCTACTATTTACAAGAGAATTTTATCAAACATTTAAAGATTAGCTAATTCCAATATTAAATAATTTGTAAAGAAGGGATCCTACCAAACTCCTTTTATAAAACATACTGATACTTAAAAACAGAAAGAAAATTGTAGATCAATTTCATTATTTAATATGAATCCAAAAATTCCAAATAAAGTATTAACTAAAAAGTTACAATATGTTACAGAGCTTATATATTATAACTAACCAAGATTTATATCAGGAATGCTGGGATGGTTCAACATAAGGAAACTTATGAAAACTATGAAAATAATTGGTTATATCAATACTAAAAGGTTTTTTATATCATATAATTATCTCAATAAATTCAGAAAAAAAGCTTTTGATAAAGTATAACATTCATTTCTATGAAAAAAAACACTTTAAAGAATAGGTATAAATGGACTTTTTTCCTTAAGCTGATAAAAAGTATTTAACTAAAACATTGACAAACATTATTTGTAATGAGGACAAGCTAGAAGCTTTCCCAGTAAGATCAGATGTGAAACAAGGATGCCCATTGTTATCAGTATTATTCAGTATTGTATTGGAAATCCTACCAATAGCAATAAGAAAAGAAAAAGAAATAGAAGAAATCAGAATAGGGAATGAGGTGAGAAAAATATCTCTTTTTACAGATGTTATGATAATACATTTGGAAAATCCCAAAGGCACAATTAAAAAGTTAATTGAAACAACATTTTTAGCAAAGTAGTTTATAAAGTAAATACACATAAATCAGCATCTATACTATAAATCCAAACAAAATCCTGCAAGAAGATATGATAAGAGATTTATAATAACTTTAAACAGCATAAAATACCCGAAAGTATAAACTCAAGAACTATATGAAAAAATATTTTAAATTTTTTATACAAATAAAATCAGATTTAAATTATTGGAGAAATATTGATTGTTTATAGGTAGAAAGAACCAATATAATTAAAATTAGAATTTTTCCCAAACTAATGTACATATTCAAAGTCATCCCTATTAAATTACCAAAAATGATTCTATTGAATTAGAAAAAAAGCAGCAAAATTCATTTAGAAGAACAAAGAGTCAAGAATATAAAAGGAATTAATGAAAAAATGTAAAGGAAGGAGAATTAGTAGTATCAGATCAAAATTACCTGGTACTGATTTTAAAAAAATAGAAGAGTAGATCAGAGGAACAGAATATATACATATAGCAGCAAACAAATATAGTAGCCTTGTATTTGACAGGTGTAAAGACTTAAGTTTTGGGGATAAGAACTCATCATTTGGTTTTTAAAAAAGATATTGGGAAAACTAGCCTGATAGAAATTGGGCATAGACCAATCTCTTACTATTACAAGAAAACTGAAAATTTTAATACTTGTTTAGTGACTAAAGTAAGAATCAATCACTAGAGAAAACGAATTATGAAAATCTTAATCTCATGATAAATAAAACCAGAAGAAAGTTGCAGCTAAATAGAAGACTGGCTAACAATTTCTCTTTGAAAAGGAAGATAAAAGATTTGATACTTAGTTTTGTCGTGCAACCAAAGACAATAAAGAACATCATTTTATATGACATTTGGTCATTCTATATAATTCAGTGTTACTAATAAGCATTTGTCAAAGAATTACTAAGAAAAAATGCAGCATAATAACACTCTCTGCTATAGGTAAGGAAATTCTATATAAAAGAAACAAAACTTGATATGACTCGCCAAATTAAATTAATGTATAGTCTGAGGATCAGCATGGAATAGTATGAAGAACCAGCCTTAAAATGAGAAAGACCTACATTCAAGTCCTGTCCCTAACATATATTGCATATGTGATCTACAGCAAATAATTGAATCTCTTCACATCCTAGGAAATGCTACAAAAATTAGTTGCACAGCAAATGCCAGTTGCATCAGAGTTATATCATGAAGAGTTCTGTATCCTCCTAAAATTATCACTCTGTGTGGATGCCCATCAATTGGAGAATGGCTGGGTAAATTGTGGTATATGAATGTTATGGAATATTATTGCTCTGTAAGGAATGACCAGCAGGATGAATACAGAGAGGCTTGGAGAGACCTACATGGACTGATGCTAAGTGAGATGAGCAGAACCAGGAGATCATTATACACTTCGACAACGATATTGTATGAGGATGTATTCTGATGGAAGTGGATTTCTATGACAAAGAGACTTAACTGAGTTTCAATGGATAAATGATGGACAGAAACAGCTACACCCAAAGAAGGAACACTGGGAAATGAATGTGAACTATTTCCATTTTTGATTTTCTTCCCGAGTTATTTTTACCTTCTGAATCCAATTCTCCCTGTGCAGTGGGAGAACTGTTCGGTTCTGCAAATATGTATTGTATCTAGGATATACTGCAACATATTTAACATATATAGGACTGCTTGCCATCTTGGGGGGGGGGGGGGGTGGAGGGAGAGAGAGGAAAAAACGAAACATAAGCGAGTGCAAGGGATAATGTTGTAAAAAAAATTATCCTGGCATGGATTCTGTCAATACAAAGTTATTATTAAATAAAATAAAATTTAAAAAAAATTATCACTCTGTACTAAAAACAACAACTCTGACAGTCATTTACTTTAATGCAAGGATGAAATAGATGAAGAAAAAAAGATATTAGAAAAATCATCATCAGAAATAAAGGGTATGGGGATGGTAGGTAGCACAGTGGATAGAACACCAGCCCTGTAGTCAGGAGGACCTGAGTTCAAATTTGGCCTCAGACAATTAATAGTTCCTAACTGTGTGACCCTGGGCAAGTCACTTAACCCCAATTGCCTCTGCAGAAAAAAGAAAGAAAGAAAGAAAGAAAGAAAGAAAGAAAGAAAGAAAGAAAGAAAGAAAGAAAGAAAGAAAGAAAGAAGAAAGAAAGAAAGAAAGAAAGAAAGAAAGAAAGAAAGAAAGAAAGAAAGAAAGAAAGAAAGAAAAAGAGGCAAAAAAAAAGAAAGGGTATAAAAGGTCAAAGACTTGTGGAACATACAGAAGTCTTATGCTTACACCCAGTGAATACTTTCTTGATGAAAAAATCACTGAGTATTGGAGATAGAGTATCAAATAACATCACAAAAATAAAATAATTGCTTCTATTTTAGTAAAGAGAGAAGAGACCCATCTTTAATACAGGAGATACCATTGACTCAGATCATCTGTGTAGAGCCAGATCACTGACTCTCAAATCAAAGACCAAAATTCACACAAAGTTAAGAAAAATAAAAAGGAGAAAATGGTATGCTGTTCATTTAAAACAATTCCATCTGATCTATGGAAAACAACTACTGAAGATGAGTAATGGTATGTGGAAAGAAGAAAAGAAGTAGATTTCATCAATTTTACATGGAGAGATTTCAATGATGTGAATCAATTGACATTAATAAAGAGATAGCCATTCAAACAAAACCCTAAAAACCAACTTCAGTGCTGGACTGAAATTATTGATCAAACAGAGATATTTGGCAGCCAAGAAAAATAATAGTTTAGACAACATTTGTTTATAAAACTGAGTGGAAAATAATAGAAAATTATGGGCCATATTACCTCATAAAAGGGAAGGGGTGGATAATAAAAACCAGTTTAGAGAAAGCTCAGCAACTCAACTTTAAGCAAAATCTTCCTAAGACTATTTAAAAATGAAAATGAGCAATAAACAATAAATAATAAAATATATATGCCAATAAGGAGAAGAAAAATGTAATGGTGCTCCCTGAAAAAAAAAGGTAAATAATTAAATCTAATTAGAATCAAGATATGATCTGAAAAAGTTCTCAAATAGACAGATAATATAAGAAATTCTCCAGTAAAGCTTTGGAGAAAAATTTCAAGTTTTTAAGACACATTGAAGAGAAGCCTGATATTTTTCTAATATCTTACCAAGTTGCTGTTCAGACCAATCCACATAGGTTCATTGTGCTTCTCCATTTCCAGCCATACAAATGAATTGACATAGGGATCTAGGATGCTGGCAATTTGGGAGGAGCTACCCTCGCAGTATTCCTTTGCATCTTTCCATTTCATTTTCGATGTCACTACTGAATAACTACTGTCACCAAACTTGATGAAGTTCCCAGATGTTGGTGTCACGGGATGAGGCTGAGCAGGGTCTGAAATTTTTTTTTAAAAAGACATTGCTTTAATTATCTCATTAAATAAAATTGGTTAAGTTGAAGCCTTATCTAGTGCATGACCCCGTAAAGGAATGGAATTACCAGAGTTAAAGATGCATCCTAACAGAAACATAAGAGTATATATCTTGTATTTGCACAGCATTGAAATGTTTAAGGTGTTCTATGACCATGATAACAAATGGGTATTTGATCTTCATTACTAGTCTTCAAAAGCAATCATTTTCAAATTGATTAAACAACAACTATGTATTAAGCCCAAGTTTATCTGATAAAGAATTATATTTTCCCCAAATGACAAACAGAAAGACCTTGCAAATTTAAGAGCAGCTGAAGAATCAAGAAGGAAGTATTCACTGGCAGGGGATAAATTATTCTCACTAGAAATCTTACTGTCTCATAAAGAGATTACTATCTAATCATAATTTTGAACCATCTTCCTTTAAAATTTCTTTCCTCATCTTAGTTGAGTTTCCATGTTAGGAATTATCATGATCCTTGATTCATTACTCCTTCAAACCATCCTATGGGTAATATATGTATAGAGAATAAATTCTGGTCCTAGGAAGGAAGCATATAGGGAAACCTGGGCTCAATAACAGAGTCTATTCTTATTTCTGGTTCCCAATATCTGTTGCTTATGCCATTGGCTGCCCTCTTGTTGTCCATTGTCTTGGCCCTTATCAGTAAATATTACCTGGTTCTCTAATCTTATTGTTTCAGAAGCCTTCCCTTGCTTCCACTCTCCCAGAGTATGTCCATCTGACATTATAATTCACCACAAAGGAGTTTAGAAAACTGGTTCCTGGCCATGTGCGCCTCTTCAGTATACATGGAATGCATCCTTTGGAATTGGATCTGGGGATCCAATGGAGATCTGTACTATGTCTTCATCTATATCTATATAGTATCTGCACTACCTATTTCCTATTCTGTCATAAGCCATAGGGTGCCCTTCCTTTGGTATCCTCTTTTCCTTGTTACTGGGTCTTGTGAACCTGGTACATAGTGTACCATATATATTATATATATATAAATATTATATCATATTAGACATAAATATACATTTATTTATTTAATACATATTATATAATTGTTGCAAATATTAAATATTATTATCATTAATATCATTATTGCTGTTATTGTAATAACTCCAAAGTTCTATTGGTCCATGATCATACTGGTGAGGTCCCAAAATGACAATATGGCAGTAGTAATGTCCTTCAGAGCAGTAGTGATTGACAGCAAGGGGAAGCACTTCATCGGGTACTTTGACCACTATCAAGAGATCAAGTTGGACTTTTCAACTGAACTGTGTCCAAGATAAAAGTGAAATGTGAACTAATTAGCAAAGCCACAAAACTGTATTATGCCTTATTTAGACTTAATTAACAGTCTCTTAGCAGATTGCAACAGTAATTATAAGTTTCTAAATTCCATTCCTAATCATTCTGTAATACATATTATGATTCTTTTTTGCTTAACATCACTTTTTCTTTATCAGATAAATGTGGTCTTAATACATAGCTGTTGTTTAAATGACTACTTTTGAAGACCAGTAATGATGATCAAATGACTTACCCCATACCTGACTCATATTTGTATCTGTGCATTGTAATTCTTTTTAACTTTCCCCACTTTTGAGAAACTCCTTAGGTTCTGAATTTTATTATTGTAATTTCCCCAGAATTCTGGGGTTGGGATGATGAGCCAAGAATGTGAGAATCTAACCACTGAGAAGTCAGGCTTCCCCTAAAAGTAAACCAGACAAAACACAATGGTTTGATAAAGACAAAGGAATGGTGCAGGTCACTAGCTTGGACACAGCTGAGTGGTTTTCCCAGCCTCTAAGCTAAATACCATTTTCTATTTTCCTGTTTAGGTTTAAGGAGATCTTTATTTGCCTAATTCCCCTGAATGCTGGACCTCCTCTATTTCTAAATCAAATATATGTGCTTACTTCTTCCCAGTTTTCACGGGCTCTATCTCAGAAAGCCTCTAGCCTGCCAGATTGCCAGTTTAGAATCACAGATTCTCGTTCTCATTGAAATGAACTTTAAAGATTAAATTCTGTTCCTCTTTGAACAGAAATCTCTTATAATATACCTAGAAGTTAATCATGGTGCTTTTATTTGAAGCTTTCAAATGAGAAGAAGCCCACTATATTCCAAGGCAATTTACAGTATTTCTGGACTGCTCTAATTGTTGGAAATTTTCCCTTTAATTAACTGAAATGTGCTCCTCTACAGCTACCAGCTGCTTATTCCCCTTTTGCCTAGCTGAAATGTACTTCCTGACCTTAAAACTAATCAAGACCTGTTTTGTCAGCTCAAGTTACAAAACAGAATGTGAAAGATAAAAGGACGGCAATTCAGGGTTAACTGATAGGGACTAAATAAAGTCCTTGAGCGAATTGAAATTCATGCTTCCCTTTTCTCTGTTATTATTGCCACCTGGTGTCAATAGAATATCATGGAGAGAAGTAAGGCGCTATTTCCTTTTTAATGTTTTTGCTGCTGTTCATAAATGCTAAGGACTGCAGTCAACATGGCATAGAGTTTTCCAAGGATTTCTCATTTGGGGGAGCTCTAGGGCTATCGTTGGCAAATGGCAAACCCTTTTGCCAAGAAAATGCAATTACAGGGTCATGAAGAATCAGACATGATTGAATGACTGAATAACAAATGGTTATCTTAATACAATTGGAAAATCGCCCCCAAAATGAGGGTAGGTAAAAATTACCAGTGCAAATAACTCGAGAAACAACAGAAGAAAAGTGCCACAGATGGCTCTTATGAAAGGAAACATAGTTAATCTGCTCTATTTTGAATTTTGTAATTAGAAAATCTGAAGAGACATTTCAGGTTATTAAAAGAGATCCATTTAAGAGCAAACTGCAGAAGCGTACGCCTTTTTATGCTTTCAAGAATCTTGGACCTAATGTAGAGATAGCTTCAGAATGGTTTCTAGTTTGAATTCTCCCAGGATAAAAGAAATAAAAAACACTTACATATTTATGATATAATGTGCCCAGACGCTTGATGAACTTAATGCTGGCACTTGATATCAATTTCAACATTTCCTGGTTTCCCAGAAAGTGTTCTGGAGATAGGTGAGAGATGGAAGAGCTTTTTTCCATGTATTTCCCATCCCATGCTCCATGGCTATAGCCAGTCTTTCACTTACACCCTGTAGTTTTATTCTCATAAATATTTATGTTATGAAAGTATTTTCTTTAGCCAGGACAGATAGATACTTATGCTACAGCGTTAAGCATTTAAAGAACAGAGAACTAAGGATTGTCAACACAGACATGCCCAAAATGTGGATTAGGAATGAGGGCACATCCTGGGCACTCTTAGTCCATCATGGGGCATGCCTATGATTGGCAAGCACTTAGACCTTCATCATAGTTCCTGTGACAGCAAGGAAATATTGTAAAGAGTAATGTCATGTCCATTATGTCAGAAATCCACTGGGATCCAAAAATATTAAGAGCATTGTGTTTTGCCTTTTTTTTTTTATCAGATCTCTGATTTCATTAGAATATGGAAGGATGAAGGGACTCTTCCATCCTTGGATGATTTGCTTTACAATTTGTATTCTTCGAGAGGAGCCTGGGACACTAAAGGGTTAAAAAAATTGCCCAAGTTGACATACTATAAGTGAGTTTCTGAATTCAAATCTAGCCTCAGAAACTTATTAGCAATGTGACCCTAAGCAAGTCACTTAATCTTGTTTAGCTCAATTTCCTCATCTGTAAATTGAGCTGCAAAAAGGAAATACTGCATTATCTTTGCCAAGAAATTCCCAAACGAGGTCATGAAGAGTTGGACAAGACTGAAAATAATTTAACAGCAATGAAAGGTAATAGAAATTAGAAACTGACAAATTAATTCTCTAACATTATAAAAAATCTTCTAAAAAGAAAGCATTAAATAGAAACAATTAAAATGGAAAAAGTCATTAAGTTCAAGTTGAGTCAGCATAAAGCTTTTTGGTGACAAAGACTTGGAAACATTAAATTTGCTTCATGAGGAGTTATAACTCATTGCCAATTTCTGTTTATAGAAAACTAGTTCTGCTGGTGAGACTTTAAAAATTTGTTTGCTTAAACATTTATCATGCGTATACATTTCCCCCTAGGTTGGAGATGATGAATTGTGCAGAGAAAAGTATATGGAATCAACAGAAAAATCAGAAATACAAAGGAAGTGATGGTTTAACTCACCAGAATCAGTCTGGCATATGTAACCCTTTTCATTTTCACATATTTCATCAATCCATTTTCCTGCCTCTAGGGATGGACCTCCAACAATAACCACACAATCAACCTACATGTGGGCAGGTGGGAGATGGAGGGAAAAAAAAGATAAATACCTATCATAAATGATTTATGGGTAGAGAAGGAGTAAGGACAGGATTCAAGGAAGGCAAGAGAACCTGCAAAGAGTACTTACATCTTCATACGAAAGGAGACTTCTTCGTCCAGCAGGAAAACCTTTTGCCCAATTTGTATACTGGACTCCTCGCCCATCTGTCCAAAGGAACTTGTTCTCTGAATTGATGTCATTCATTCCAATCCAGCTATCATAGGTAGAATCCAGTAGCTGAGTGGTAAGGAATGCTGGAAGAAAGTTGCATGGGATGATTTTAGTCATGAGGGACAGGGACATTGAAACATTATGAAAAATAATTCCAAAAAATGTCAGAACATTTAGTTTATTTTTTTTATCTTGTAGATCTTGTTATCTACAAGGATCATTTAGAAATATTTATGCTATCACAAAATAATATAAACCGACTCAAACCTTTTAAGAAAACTTTTTCAAAATGCACTTTTGGGGGTACTCTCAGAGTGAGTTACAATAGACAAATTTTTAACAGGACGATTTAATGATAGTACAGGTCCAAGTCGAGCCTCTAAAACCCAAAGCTGTTATATAGTGAAGAAATCACTAAATCAGACACTAGAAACCACTAGAATCAGATGGGAAATATCACAAGAGGACTTGAGGATTTAAGATTGAAAGAAATTCAGAAAGAGCAAAACTCATTTCCCATGAATTCAAAGTACAAACATTTATCAGTGCCTACTATCTGCTTGGGCACTGAGGACTGCAATGACAAATATTAAACAAACCCTGGATTCAAAAAAGTTATATTCCACTGAGGGGATATGGGCATTTACACAATTAAGTAAATAGTCATACAAAGTAATTTCAAAAGGAAGAAGGTGCTAGTAAAGCTTCTGTGGATTCTGTTGATTCAAGGACAAGCAATGAAATGCACTGTGATAATAGAGGGACAATTATGGAAGGAGACTTAGACCCCATGGTACATGACCTAACTGTAGCTGATAGTGGGAAAGTCCCTTTAACCTCAGTTTCCTCATTTTTAAAATAAGATCAACAATATTTTTTACTATCTACATTAGAGATGTTGTAGAGAAATTCCTTTGTAAACCTTAAAACAATCTATTAGAGATGCTGTAGAGAAATTCCTTCATAAACCTTAAAACAACCTATAAAGATGAATCATGATTATTATCACATCTTTGTTTCATGGGATGGTCACCAAGTTGAGAGAGGACAAAAGCAGCACATGTTCTACAGACATGATTAGACCAATAGGGCTGAACTGAAATCAGATTTTCATGGATTGTGACTATTGCATCTTAGAGGAGTTTCTGACTCCTTTTCCCTGTGAAAAGGGGAAATGTGTTTTTGAGTCACAGGCAGAAATAATTACTCATGATAGCTTATATTTAGTTATTTTTTCCAGTCAAAAAAAAAAATCATCTTCTCTCCCCCTATCATTGAGAAGTTCAGAAAGGATACGGTAATTTTAAAATTATTTCCTCCTCCAGGAAACACTACTCATGAATGAGTTTATCAATTTTGATCTTTTAATTATTGGTGTTGAATTTTTTCTTTAAGTAAATACATAATTTATTCCAGCAATAGAAATGAAACCTGAAATTACCTGCTAACATTTCAGCATTAAATTTCTTCTGCCAATGAATGCCCAAATAAGTATTTAAAAACCTTTTGTCTACCTAGCTAGAAAATATTATTTAATCTTGAAAGAGTTTTTTGTGAAAATTTCGATTGTCTTGAAATTTTTTTCTGCTCAGAAACACTATTTCTAGCCAAGATAAGAAATCAATTATTCTACTAGTCTATTGTGCAGTTATGACAATCAATAGTAGCATTGCTGGAAGATGAATGAATTGGAGAGGCCTAACTGTACAAAGTACCATCATTGTGGCAGATTCATATGCTTCTATTTCATCAACTTCTCTCCTCTTTACCTCCTCCAAATGATACGATAACATCTGAAAAATGAATTTTCTGATTATGTTTTTTAAAAAATCAACTTCCCAGAGTTTTCTTCCCTTGCAGCTTGTGTAGATTTCCCAGTGCAAGATCAACCTAAGAAGGTTCATTTTGGCGTGCCCTTTCACACTAAGGGAACTAGCCTCAATGGACAAACTCAATTGAGTCATTACTAGTCCCTGATTTTTAATTTAAATTTTGTAAGAATTGTGTGAGGAAGAAAGGGTTGAGTCATTCAGTTCTTGATACTGTTGTCCTGACCACCTTGAACATTTCCTGCATTTTGAGGAAGCCTGCCATGTTCTCTGGAACTAGGAATCTTGACTTTTGAACAATACATGGTTATTTGAACTCTTGATTCAAGGTCTGCAGGGAACTGTATTAACTATGGAAAGAGCTGCTGGGTGATACCTATTCTTATTTATACAAGGAATTAACCTCATTTGATCAAAGATTTGGAGCGTCCCATACTCCTAAATGTCATGGAGTCAGTTAGTAAACTCTCAGAGGGAGAGATGCCCTCTCTACTCCAGGCTTACTCCCCTGATAATTGAACAGTCCTCCATGATAAGTCCCACCCTACTTGAATTTGTTTCAGGATCATTTTTTTGTCTTGTTTTTCTCACATTAGCAACTACATTATTTGCAACAAAACAGACAAAGAAACAAAAATCTCTGAAATATTGTCAGTTTTACTTAGAAGACACACTGTCATAATTAAAGCCTAGTCTACCATGATTGTTAAAGATACATTGGATATTTCAAAGTGAATATTTCATAGGCATCTCAAATCAGCATCTCCCCAAAAGAATTCATTATCTCCCCCCCCCAAAATACGCTGAATTTCCTTGTTTTTATTATAAGCCCCATCATCCTTCTAGTCTACTACTTTTATAATCTCATTATTACCTTGGACTCCTCACTCCTATTCCCTCCACATAGTCATTCTGTTGTTAAGATGTTTTTATTTCTATCTGTACATCTCTCTATTCACACAGGCACCGTTCTACTTCTAGCCCTTATTATCCATCATTACTACCACTGTAGCCTCCCATTTGTCCTTTTTATCTTCTTTCTCTAATTTATCCCCCACATGGTAGCCAAATGGCTTTTCTTATAGAAATTCTCATCTTAATAACCACACAGTCCATATCTCGGTATCTCTACCTTTTTGATGCATCAAATATAAATTATTCTATTTGGCCTTTAAAATCCTGTGGTCCTGGGTCACTGGCCTTTATATTAAAATTCTCACATATTAATTCCCTCTCCAATTTGATCTTTTTTGTTATTTCACATACATGACATTCCATTTCCCATCTTTATGCCTTTGCATTAACTGTACTCCATGCCTGAAATGTACTTGTTCTTATAATCTCTTCTTTCTTCCCTTCCAAAAAGTTTAAGTATCACCTTCTACATGAAGACTTTGGTGATTCTCTCAGTTCTTAGGGCCCTCCCTCCTAAAATTTTTATTTATTTTCTATATGCACTATATGTTCAAATATATACACATATAATACATACATATACAAATATACACATATATGTATATATATACATATATGTATATATACATATACAAATATTACATATTCCAAAATAGGTGCATGTTGTTACCCCAGATAGAAAATAAGCTCCTTGAGGAAAGAAATTGCTTGGTTTTGTCTTTGTACCCCTAGCATCTAACACAATGTCTGGTATGTAATTGGTGCTTAATAAAAAATATATTAATTTCCTAATTGATTGGTGGAAGCCCAAAGATTTCTAAAATACCTACAAAAATATTTTAGATAAACTAGGACATTTTGACTAATTTATTTACTCTTTTTCGTCCCCAATACGTGCAATTTGTTACCTGCTCCTAAGGCAGAATAGATCATATTTATCATGAAATCTTGGAAAATCTCCTGAACTCAGATGTGATCAATAAGTATCAATTTATGATAATTCTAATGCTTCTATGAATTATATGCTGACAAAGTACTCTTTGTGCTAAGAGATTTTGTAAATATTAGATTAGATCCTGCCAGATAAGCTTATTGCAATATAATTTATTACTTTACTTGAAACTCTAGTAGCCTAAAAATCAATTTCCTCAAGATGGAACTCATTAATCAATAGGAAATAGATTATTATTATCTAGTATTTATCATCTGTAACATGTTAGATAAGCACCACCATTGTTTAGAAGGAATTATTATCATTCATTATCAAGTGTCATCAACCCTTGGACTGTATACCTTGTTCTTTTCTACTATGTATGGAAACCAGATTTCCTTTATAACTTTGACAATCTTTACGTGCAGCTTGCCAATTTTTTCTCTCTTCTTCTTTAGCTCCAAAGATTTTGTAGCACTGAAATGGGAGAGAATAAAAATATTTATTCAGGTAAACTAATGTTTAAAAAATTCTACTTATAGGAATGTTACAAAAGTTATGTTTCTTTGTAACTGAATTGAATTATAAAAATTAGAGTTAGCTCTATTCCAGAGGCAGAAGTACTTTTGAAATAATCCTGGTTTGGAAGTAACAATGCTGTATTTGAATCCTGCCACTAATATTTAGTACATGTGACTTATTGTGGATCATTTAACTTCACTAGATCTTAGTTTCCACAATTTTTAAAATAAGAGGTCTGGATAAGATGCTTTTTGAGGTTCTTTTCACTCCCAACACTAAAGCTATAAACTTCTCATAAAGTTTCAAGGCTATATTCTTTCTTAGGACAAATAGTGCACATAGTCTTTAAATATTTCCTCCCTCCTTCCTCCTTCTCTTCCTTCTTTCCTTCCTTCCTTTCTTCCTTCCTTCCTTCCTTTCTTCCCTATTTTTCCTTTTTCTTCGCCTTCCCTTTTCTTTCTTCTGTTTTTAAACACTCATTAAATCTCCTCATCTCACCAGACTATAAAAACAAGGATTACCCACAGGCCCATTTCCACTGCTGATCATATTCTCTGTTTGAGCTAAACTGATTTTCCCCCTTTGGGCAACCCTGTGGCCTTTTTCTCTGGGTGCCTACCATATTAATGTCAAACTTACTGCAGACACTCAAGTAATGTAACCCATTGTCCCACAGGGCTAATAAATCCAATAGCCTTAGTCTCCAAGGTTAATAAAATAAGGACCCTGTCTGCCACATCTGTTAATCTCTCACTTTCCACTTTTTGTAGGCAGTTCTACTCAAATCCTATAAGAAATTTTCCATATTCATTTGTTCTGCAAATATTCTCTTATTCCTAAAAAGTTTCATTGAGCCTGTCCACATTGATTACAACAAAGACTACTAGCAATGGCTATAATACCTTGTTCTGGAATAACTTCCAACCCCACCGACATCCTCCTAGAGGTGGAAGTGGTGTGGGAGAAGCAGTAGTATTGATGCTACTGTTATGTCGTTGGCAGATAAAGGCATTCGGAAAACCACAGTTAATGTCATTCCAAAGACCTGTCAAGAAAAATATTTTTAAAAGTAAATTTGTTTTACTAAATGGACATTTATAATGAAGAAAAACATCAAATTTTATAATTTTGAGTGTTTTGGGGAGATATTTATATCCAAAAAGGATATTTAAAAGTAGACTATTAATAAAATTCAATTTTACATACGTTCCTAGGGAAAATGTTTTCAAGACACTTCGTTTTCCCATCTTTAAGACACTTGTAGTATTAATTTAATAAACATTTTTAGCTTCTATTAGGTACCCAGCCTTATATTAGGTGCTAGAGGCATGAAGACAAAAACAAAGTAGTCCTGGTCCTCAAGAGGAATATAATCTATTGACAGGTAAAAAAAGTGAGAGATGACATAAAAACAGATAAGAAATAGAAATTGCCTCCAGCTAGAGGCAAATTAAGATAAAAGAAAGAGATCAGATGAAGTTATGGAAGCTACTAGTAACCCCAGAACACATTATAGTAACATAAATTTCAAAATGTTCAGATTTAGCTCACCAGAAGAGGTATATAAGACTACACAGTTTTCATCATCATTGGCAAAATTGGGTTCACCTGGAGCCCAAGCCACATAGTCCACTTTAGAACCATCCATCCACCTGCAAAAGTAAATACACCATGAGATAATTAGAAACCTGTTTCCATTGTAAATATAGGTACAAGAGACTCTTTAAAAATATAAAAACTATAGTAGAAAGATTGAAAGATTATTTGAAAAATTCTGTTATCTATGAAAATTTTAATAAAAATAATTGAGTTGACATAATTTCATTTATTCTATAAAATAGGCTTTGATCTTATCTACATTTACTGTTTTTCAGCATCTTCTGCCTTACCCAACTATGTTGTCTTGCTAAAAGGCATGGAAATTTTGACATTTTTTGAGGACCAATGTCATTCAGTGAAATAACAATCAATTCCATTAAATTAACTTCAATTCAATTTTATAAGCTTTTATAAAGTAACTGTTATGTGTAGGGCACTATCTTAGACACTGGGGATCCAAAGATGAAAAAAAGAAATGGCTCTTATCATTAAAGCTGCTGCTTCTCTTTTTTAGTCATTTCAGTCGTGTCTGTACATTGTGATCCTATTGGGGGTTTTCTTTGAAAAGATATTGGAATGGTTTACCTTTTCCTTCTCTAACTTATTTTACAGATAAGGAAATTGTGACAAGCAGGGTTAAGTAACTTACCCAGGGTAAGCTAGTTAGTATCTGATGCCAAAATTGAATTCAAGAAGATGGATCTTCCTGTTCCAAGTTCAGTGCTCCATTCACTATACCACTCACCTTCCCACTTTAAGATACTTACATTTTACTGAAGCAAGGGGTTGGGGAGGGATAGTGGGGGGGGGGGGTGGAGAATCTAGCTTTCTACAGATACAGATTATTAAGAAAATTGCAAAAATATAATAAAATACTTTTCACTGACATATTTTCTTACAAAATCAAAACTAATCAAGTCAAAATATATCATGGGATGATCTACATAAGTTAATTCTAATCTCTTCTCAGCTTGACTAATATTAACAATATTCTTAGCTGGTAAAAAAAAAAAGTAACATCAATCACTTATCATTTGAAAAACAATAAGAATTACAGCAAAGAGTTAGAGGAATATTAGAGCAGAATATAGTACTATATTGTCATATGGTCATTGTGTAAGATGTTTTTGCTTCATTGTTTTTCTTTGCTCCAACAGAATTCAAACTAGAAGAATGGTTTAAAATCATTGAGATGTTAAAATGCAAGGCATCAATAAAATGCATTTTTAATATCTTTTCTTTCCTTCAAATATATGTTAAAATAGGTAAGCAATCAGATATAGGTTACACATTAAAAAAAAAAAAGAAAAGTAATAAGCATCATGGAAGATTAACTTTCCATTAGTGGTTTTAAAAATCACTATATTAAAGCTATCTATATACAATAATTCATCAAATGTTTGTTAAATGTAGATTTTGTACAAGTCAATAAACATTTATTGAGCATCTGTACTAAGTCAATTTGTGTTTGATACTTAGGATATAACAATAAAAATAAAATAATTTTTCCTATTGAAAGTTTACAATCGATTAGGGATAATAACATATACACACAGGATTAATGGAAGGTAATTTTAGTACAGAGAAAGCAATGGTGACTAAAGGGATCAGAAAAGGTTTTAAATAAGGGCAGTATTTGACCTGAATCTTGGAAGATGATAAGGATTTTGAGAAGGCAATGATGAGGAAGAAGGAGTTCCAAGGCAGACAAAGAGACAGGAGATAGTATTGAGTAAGCAGATGTAGCTGAAACATAGAATTTAAAAAAAAAAAATAAATAAATAAAGGAGCCAGCTTCAGAAGATCTTAAATGATAGATTAATGAAATTGAATTTTAAGGGCCACTAAAGGTTTTTGAGAAGGCAGGATAAGTGACATGGTCTTAGCTGTGCTGTAGGAAGGTTATCTTGACGTTTAAATGAAGGATGGATTAGAGAAAGGAGAGACTAGAAATAGGGAGATCATATAGAAGACTCCTAAAATGACCCAGGGGAAAAGTGATGGAGATTTGACCTGGAAAAGCAACAGCATGAGTGAAGAGCAGAGGTATTCAAGAGATATTGTAAAGATAGAATCAATGGGACTTGACAACTGACTAAAGTTGGGAGGGAAGGAAGAATCCAAGGTGTCTCCAGGGTATCAAAGCATGGTGAATAGAAGGATGGTGATGCCATCAGTAAATCTAGAGAAGAATGGAGAAAAAACAGATTTGGAAGGAAAGATGAGTGAAATTCTAGACAAGAAGTATAAGAGATCATAATGGGATCACTAGGTGAGGATATCTGGCAAGCAGCTCTTGAGGTGGGAACATATAGTGAAAAATTAGAGCTAGAAAAATAGATTTATGATCGTCTGTCTAGAGGTGACAATTGGATCTATGGGAGTAGATTAAATTATCAAGGAAGATAAAGAAAGAAGGGTCCCGAACAGAGCACTGAAGAATGCTCAGACTTTAAGAAATAAGAGATATAGGATAGATTATCAAAGAAGATATAACAGCACACCAAAGAAAAAACAATAATATAGCTGAACCTGATTTCAAATTCAACCTCAGACAATTATTAGCTGTATGATGCTGGGCAATTCATTTCACCTTTGTTATCCTTACTTTACTCAACTGTAACTTTACCTCTTGAAGATGTAAAAATCAAATGAAAAAAATATCTGTAAACTGCTTAGTACAGTGCCTGGCACGTAAAAGGCACTTAATAAATATTTCTTTCTTTCTTTCTTCCTTCTATGATACCTATGATACCTGGAAAACATCTCAGATAAGTCTCTCAAAGATGGCCATTTCATTTGTGGAGATTTAATTTCAAAATTATGCTGCTCCAATAGCTAGTGGGAAAACTCAAAAGAGGTTTTGTTTCATTTGCCCAGGAAAATACAAATAAAAATGATATGAGATTTCTAATAAATTCATTGTTTCTACTACAGTGCATCCTTCAGAAATAAGTACTAGCATCTTAGAACAAAGAAAGAAATGTAAACCTGCAGAGAGAAACAACATTCTTCCCTGTTTATGGATAATTTATCAAGTTGGAAGAAAAAATCAAATAATTTTGTTGTTGTTTATTGTTGCAAAAAATCTAAGGGGCATAGTGGATAGAACAATGGGTCTGGAGACTGAAAAACTCATCTTCCTGAAATCAAATCTTAATCTTTTTGCCTCAGTTTACTCATCTGTAAAATGAGCTGGAGAAGGAAATAACAAATTCCTGTAGTATATTTGCCAAGAAAACCCCAAATGGGGTCATAAAGAGTCAGACACGACTGAAAAATGAAAAGAAATGTAATGCTACAGAAAGAAACAATCTTCCCTACTTAGGAAAGATTTATCAAGCTAGAAGGGAAAAAATTTTTAAATGCTAATTTTATTCATTTGTCATTAAGATATATTACATGCTGAATTTTAACAAATTATTGTTTATTTTTAAAAGCTTATTTAGCTTAACTGTGCTGAGAGCAAATGATCTTCAAATAATCAAAGAAATCATTGTGGTCGAATAGAGAGAACATTGAACTCAAAATTAGAAAGATCTGAATTGGAATCCTGACTCTGTCACTGCAAATGACTTAACCCTTAAGCTTCTAGTTCCTCATTTAGAAAAAAATAATGATAATATTTTTCTTGCTTGCCTCACAAAGTCAATGCAAACACTAAGCAAGACAATTATACAAAAGTGCTTTGTGACCATAAGCCACCATGTAACTGCAAGTATCCTTATCATTAGTTTCACTTACGAAAACTTCTTATCCAGGCTGATGAGTAAGCCAATGAAATATGTGGCCTCCAAATCAAGTGCAGAAACCTAAAACGTAGAAATGAATATTTAGTTTCATTTAATTACATAAGAATCAAGTTAATTCAACAAACATTTCTCTTCTCTTTAATTAATCAGACATCATATTGACCACTATAGAGTAGTGATCAATAGGATAGTCTATTTCAAGATCTAATCAGAAACAAGGATAAATCATCTTAGTGCTTTATTTATAAGATTCTAAGAAGAGAAACACTATGTAACCCTTCTAATTTATTTTCAATCAAAGCAAATAAGCCCATTTTAAAATGTACTATATGATCTATTTTCTGGTACCCATGTGCTTTGTGTGCTTTGTTTCTTTTACAAGAACATCAGTTTTTGCAACATATTTAACATATATAGGACTGCTTGCCATCTAGGGGAGGGGGTGGAGGGAGGGAGGGGAAAAATCGGAACAGAAGCGAGTGCAAGGGATAATGTTGTAAAAAAAATTACCCAGGCATGGATTCTGTCAATATAAAGTTATTATAAAATAAAAAAAAAAAATCATCAGTTTTATCTGTTATACTTTGGGGGCTCTTTGCAGAGAAGCTGCATATATATTAAACATCCCATGATGATGTTTGGAGAGGAAAGAAAATGATCGAGTGTTTTTAATGAAGAAGAACTCTACTTGTACCTAGAGTCATAACTGAACACTCCCATTCTGGGAGGGAGTGGGACAAAGAAGATGGCATGTGTATGGAGTCAGTTTGCAGAGACATAATGTCCCTATCATAGGGACAAAAAGCGGGGACTAGTGCTAGCTAAGGAAAGAGACTTTATTATAAGGCAAAGGTCTGCAGAAGCCAGAGAGGATGTGAAATAAGCAGACAATAAGGAGAAACCATACCACACCAAGAAGGGTTGCCCCTGGACCCAAATTCCAGAGCCCAGGGACTCAGTCCTACATATGGCTCTGCACTGAGGGACTGTTAATTGTTATTCTACAACCTGAAAATGGTCATGGAGATAAGATGGCAGTCGGGGCTCATGTAGGTAGTGACAAGAAGGTTCTGAAGGATCAGTACAGAGCTGACACAGAACATACTGATGGGTTCTAAGTAAGCATGCATTTACAGGCAGAAGATACCTGCTTCTGGGGTCTGTGCCCAATAAAGCCCATGCCAACACTACCCGGTAGGTTCCTTTCAACACCATCACTCTTGCCCCATGCATTCCTCCTCCTGGTATCTTGTGATATGACAGGTATACAACCATGGTGAGAGGTTGGCATAGTACTTGAGGAATTGTCACTAGTTGCTATGCATCCTGAATGAAATTTAGGTCATATCTTTGCTCAGCCTATTTTTTCCCTCATTCTTGAATTAATAAATGTCTTTCTTACATATTTCCATAGAAACTTTTTTTCACTTTCACCCGATACGGTAACTATGTCTCCAAAATTCTTCTTGCAGAATGCCCGTGCATTTTCCATTGTACTTTTCTCTTTGCTGAAATAGTACTGGTAATCTTTATAGATCACCCATCCATCTTCAGTGACTGGTGGGTCTAAAAGATAAAGAAGCAAATTTCAGGGATGTGATCCAGAGGACCTCAGGGAGCAGCCACTGGGTGGCTCAAAAGTCACAAAGAGCAGTGTAACTCAACTGGGAATAATGACATTTCTATACCAAGACCCCAAAGCAAAAACATCGTAGGGAAGGATGAAAGAGAGATTTGGTTACAGGATCATTCAGTACCAAGAATCCACTTCTTCAAAGTCTGTAGAAATTTTGCTTCCTCCCTACTCTCCACAATGCCAAGAATCTAATACTAGCATATTAGGGTATGGTTGAGTGGTTTCCTATTGAAATGAACCTGGCCCATATCCTGCAAAGCATGACCAATGCTGACACTCATGCTGAGTCAAGACCAAAGGAAGAGGGGTCTGGAAACACAACTGTACCTCTGTGCTTTTTTTTTTTTTAATTAAAGAGCAAAGAGAAATTAAAAAAAAAAAAAAAAAAAAAGCACAACTGAATTGAATATTTGAACAATGAGTGAACACATACTGCTTTCAGGGGAAGGTGTGGGCTCCGGTTTCAGCTCATCTCCTGGAAGACAAAGAAAATTTAAATAGAAAATCAGCTTAAGCTTCAAGAACTAGAGAAACATTGATGAATAATTAAACATCTTTCTTTTTCTTTCTGCACACCTTACATTTTTATGAGTTAAACAGAGCATCCAGGAGTCCATAAAAAGGTAAAGACAACATTTGCCATAAATAAATTGAGTTCTGATAATTGAGAATTACTGGTCAAATTATCTATAATTATTTCCTGACATCTAGTAATCTGAAAAACAGGAATGGTTAATTTCTTTATGAAACCCTAGATACAATTCCTTGCAGGATGTTATTTTCTCAACCATTCATAATAAACTAAAATTTTAAAAAGTGACAAGCCTTTAAATCTTGTCTTGCCTCAAATATTTTCTAATTGTATTAACCTGGACAAGTCACTAACCTTGATGAACCTCAATTCCCTCATCTTTAAATATGAATAGTAATAGTATCTGCCTCATCTTATCTTCATTCAGATACTTCATTCTTATCTAATGAAAGAATCCTTATCATTCCAAATCCTTTTTGTTATTCCTATTCAATTTTAAATGGAATTTTGTTTGTTCTGTTCTCCAAACCCCAGGGTTCTTAAACTGTGAGTTGCAACTCCATATGGGATCATGTGACTGAATGAGGGGAATCACAAAATTGTTATTTATTATTAGTAAATGTTTGATGGGTATACTTATTTTATATATTTATATACCCAGAGTAAAATAAAAATTTCTTGGGCAGAAAGGATCACAAGTGGAAAAAGTTTAAGAAGCCTTGTTCCAAACTATGGAGGGGAATAAAGCACACCTCCTGTAAGGAGGGACTATAAGCCTACCTTTTTTGATATGGCAAATCCACTTGCGGAGAAGCTCACAGTTAATGTCATTCCAGCGCATGCTAGGATCAGCCTTCAACTCACCACAAAATTCAGTGTTGTCATAATTATTCGGTTCTCCATAGGACCAGTTTTCATATGTCACCTATAGTGAATGCATCAATTCTAGTTAGTTACAGTACTAACTATACCATAGTTTCTGGTAGGATGGCATAGTTGATAGAAAGCTGGCCTCAGAGAGTTAAAGACTCAGATTCAAATCCTGCATTTGACAAATATTGACCAAATGATGCTGAAAAAGTCAATAATGTCACAGGTCACTAATCGTTAATTGTTAAAACTGTGTTTCAGAGAAGGGGCTGGTCTGCATTAGCAAAGGAACTTTCCTCACCCGGGAATTTCCTATACTACAAGGTTCCATTCCTACATGCTTTGTCCACCTAAGAAAGAGAGGATGCAAGTTTCAATTATTTGCTTTTCCATTCTTTCTCAGAATAGCCTTAGTTCACAGAAGACCATTGCACATGATAATAATAATATTGTACAATGATCAACTATGAGTGACTTAGCTATTCTCATCAATACAATACTATAAGACAATTCTAAAGGACTTATGATTAAAAATGCTACTGTCTCCGGAGAAAGAATTGATGGAGCCTGAATACAAATCAAAGCATACTATTTACTTTTCAGTTTAATCAAGTATGCTAATATTGATTCTAGGATTTGTGCTACCTTCCTTTAGTAAAATCAGCTGAATTTTAATCCTATATAAGAGGATTAAAAAGTATATAGCCAGCCATACAGTACCAAAATACTCCCTATTTTCATAACCTTGAGTTCCAAGAAAACCTTTTTCTCTAACTCTCTTAAAGACAGCTAAATGGAATGGTAGGTAGAGTGTGGATTTAGAGTCAGGAAATTTGCTTTTGAATTCTGAGGCAGAATTCAAAATAGCTATGTGAACTTGGACCACATACTTAATCGCACAACTTCAGTCTCCTGATCTATAAAATGAGAATAGTAAGAGTAGCTACCTCAAAAGAGTTATATTTTGAGGACCCGTGTAAACCTTAAAGAACTATATACATATTAGTTATTATTATTAATTATTGCTAATAAGTCATGGATGGCTTCCTTGTAGAGACTGAAAATTATGGATATGCTAATGCATTTGATATATTTGTCAGTTTGCTGAATTGCTTTTTCATTTTTACTTGCATTTTTATTATAAGTAGTAGCTTACTAGAAAGGAGGAGAGATAGATTTAAATGAAGGTATTTAAAAAAATAAAAGGTGCCAATAAGATTAATTTTTAAAATGCAAAAGAAAAGCATCATGGCAAGGATAAGACAAAGAAGTAGAAAAAATTGCATAAAATCATTATCTCTCAAGATCAATTTCATGACAATGCCAAAGTTCCCTTAACTTTTTTCCACACATCCAACCATACTCAGAAAGCCAAATCCAACCATACTCAGAAAGCTTGCTACAGTTATCTGAGAAAAAAAAGAACTGGGCATCTAAGAACTCAAATCCCAGAGTAGTGAAGAAAATTTGTTTTAAGCAGTCATGAAAATGATGCATCCCCAAGCTGGGGGTCCAAATCAAATGATTAGCATAACAATAAATAATAAAATCAGAGAAGTCCCTCATGCATCAGAATGACTGAGGGAATTACTCACTGGGGAACCATCCGACCAGGTGAATCCCTCATCAGTATTTGCGATTGTCAATCCCAGCCAAAACACATCATGGTAATTTGAAGTACCTCTAAAAATATATATTAAAGATAAAAATAACACATAATGTTATAAGAAATAAGTCTGGTAAGCTACAGGAACCAAAAGTAAAAAGTTGTGTCTAAAAATAAGTATACAGGGGCAGCTAGATGGCAGATAGAGCACCAGCCCTGGAGTCAGAAGGATCTGAATTCAAATCTGACCTCAGACACTTAACATTTCACACTTCCTACCTGTGTGATCCTGGGCAAGTCACTTAACCCTAATTACCTCAGCAAAAAAAATAAAAATAAGTATACAAAATAAATTGACATAACAATGAGGTCTGAGCACAGGCCTTCATAAATTATAGTTGTGTTAGCATACAGAGACATATTCAAATAGCATAAAGCTTATAAGAAATTATTCCAACAAATTTAAAGATACTCAGAATTTATCAGTTGCTATTTACTTAGCATATTTAAAAAGAAACTATCATTTAAATCTGTTCTTGGATGTATATATGGGGAAAAGGAGATGTAACTAGATGATACCAGTTAAGCATGATTATAGGGAATTCTTCAGGATCAGCATTATCCAATAACTTCATAGATAACCCAAGAGCATTACTGATGCAACTGCCAATAAACAATTAAAAGAAAAGGAGTTGAGTGGAGAAATGACACCTACATGTTCTGCCATATTGTAGACTGGTCTTCTCTATTTGTGATTCTGGCAAGATCCCCACCTATTGCTCTACAAAAGTCACGAGCATCAAACCAAGTTTTCTTAGAGTATTTGCTGTTGCCAAAAACCTAGAAGTAAAATTTTTCAATATATTATTTTTACAATACACCTCATTGAATTAAGAAAATGAATTTCTTTCATTTGATGAGATTTCATTTGATATAGGGCAGCAAACAAGTGTATAATTAAATAAGCAATTGCCATATTGCGGGTTTTTAGCTTGATCATCCATGACTATTCGCACCACAATAGATCCCCCCAAAATGCCCATAGCACACACCTGTAGTGCTATGTGCAGAGTAGGAGAAGTTTTTTTAAGTTTTCCATCATTTCTGTAATCTATGTGGGTTGGTGTAATATTCACATACACATATGTGTGTATATATAGTGAATGTGAATATACATATATTCACAATGTGTAAATAGCATGAATATATAAGTAGCCACCAAAATGTGTATTTCATCAGAAAGTATAATTTGCCTTGCACAAGGAATGTTTAAATCCCAACCATAAAATCTGTTTAATACAATTCTGATGCCACAGGGTACAAATTCAAATTCATCCCTCTGTATATAGAGAATAAGTAGTCATTATGAGTTATAATTTGAAGGGAATTAATGGGCCATTTCCAAAAGTATCTCCCCTACTAACTTGTTATTATCATAGTTAACAGTGAGTCAGTCAATAAAAATTGGGAAGTTATTTCTGGAGACTTTACTTAAAATTCCATTAGTATAGATTAGTTTATCATATAACTGTTTGACATGTTAGATCTTTAGAACAAGGAAGATAGGGCAGAAGAAAACACATTAGCATAAAAAAGAATGGGAAATTCTCAAACAAAAAATGAAGGGGCAAGTTAAGGGGCATGGCAAGAAGATTTAGGAAAAGAGAAAGAAAGAAAAAAGAGAAAAAGGTGATGAAGGACAGCATTATAAAAGGAACTCCCAGAACATTTTTCATTCTTAAATATTCTAAATACTTTTTCAGTTTGATGATTGATATTTACCTTAAAACACAAGTTTGTCTTGCTACTGGAAATCCACCCATCTGGACATTTTGGAGCAGGGGTGGTTGTAGGTATTGGTGGAGGAGTTACTCCCTCTGCCCAGTGTTTGCAGACAAATTTTGCTTTCTCTTCACATTTCAGAACATCCCATAATCCACCTGCAATCCCAGTTTTCATGGCAACGCACCCTGTCTTTCTTCCTAGACACAAAATAGAGCAAGATGATTATAACTATCCGATGATTTCTATCATGATGAAAATTATTTTCATATACATGAGCTAAAAAATATACAACTGATCAGATTTTCTTAACATTTCTAAATATATTCGTTATTTGGTCATTAAAATTCCATTGTGCATAAACGGTAAGTCAAGGTACATGAATTTGTGGAGTTCCTATTTCAGCTCTCTATACCAGGAATCCTGCAAATACTTGTACTTTGGTTGACTGATTATACATAATTCTTGAAGAGGGATACAGAAGTATACATCATAGTCCCTGTACTAGCAGAGCTAATCATTTAGTTGAAGAAACAAAACAAATGAACATTTAATTATATACACCATGAAAAAGGACATAATTGAATGTTAAAATGTAAAGTACAAACTCTAAGTACTACAGTCATCAGAGGATATTCTGTAGGTTTAAGGAACCAAGGAGAAAGTGGAAGTAGAGTTAATCCTTGAGAAAGATTTAAAAATCAATGGAAAGTCATTCCAAGCAAGGGAAATCATATGAAAGAGGCACAGAGTTTAAAAAAAAAAAAGCAGCATGTTTGGAAAATCATGAGAACACTTTAAAAGGATATATGTTGGGGAATGATGGGGGGAAAGCTTAGACACTCATATCAACACATCCATTTAACCAGTACACTGATACAGTTCTTTATGTAACAAGAAAAATCAAAATGAAATTTACATGGAAAGACAAAAGGCTCAAAGTAGTAAAATATATTTCAAAGTCCATCTTAAAGTCTCAAATAAAACATACAGTAATAAAACATCAATTTTCTAATGTAATGGAGATTAAGATTTCATTTTAGTGCATTAACAAGCAATCATGTCCCTATTTTATTTATCATGCTAGGTTCCAAAGACATTACTTTGCCTCAGTTTTTTTAAAAATTACATTTTTTTCATTAAAAAATTATTGTGGGGGCAACTAGATGGCTCAATGGATAGAGCACCAGCCCTAAAGTCAGGAGGACCTGAGTTCAAATCTGATCTCAGACACCTAACACTTCCTAGCTGTGTGATCCTGGGCAAGTCACTTAATCTCAATTGCCTCAGGGGGGAAAAATTGTTCTGATCTAAACCTTTTGCTCCAGTAAATTGGAGAAAAAAAGAATCATTTTGACCCTCCAAAAATCATAGTTACTCTATTTATAATGGGAAAGAATTAGAAAATGATATTTCAAACAATTGAAAGATTAATATGTTGGTATTCTGGAATATATTCAAATTGACTATGTTGATAGTAATTGATTATTTTGTTAGTGTAATGGAATATGTGTCTACATGTTATTTTTTCATCAATGTGGGAATTCTCATTATGGAAACTCCATCGATTCTGATCTTATTTTCACTGTAAGTTTGACAGAAAACTCGCTGGAATGCTAAGAGTTTATGTAATATATTTATGGCCACACAACAGATCATTCGTGCTGATTATAAGGTTGGTATTCTTCCTAATATGTTAATCTATCCCTAATTTTTGATTACATATTTTTTAAAAATTCTATGCAATAAAAACCAATAGAACTGAAAGAAAAATACTGAAGCAAATATGACCTTTAAAAACTTGGGCATCTGGAACAAATATGAAATCATTTAAAAGTCATAGTGGTTATTCTCAGTAAAAGGACCTAAAGAAAGTTTTCAAAAGAGATAAAGGAAATTGTTAATAATCTCTTGAAAGTTCTCAGCTCACTAATAATGAAAGAGGTAAAAGTCAAAGTGCCATCTAACACATCAAGTGGACAAAAATAAAATCAGCAAAACTCAATGCTGGCCAAGTTGTGAAGGAATAGGGGGAATGGTCATTGCTGGTGGACTAGCAATCTGGCAGTAATTACTAGGATGAAATATAAATTTGTTACTGCTTAAAATTCTTCATAACACGGTTCCTTCCTCTCTTTCCAGTCTATTTACATGTAATTACACCATAGTCAAATGATTTCTTCACACACTATTCTACATCTCCTCTCCTTTACTTTACAATGATGGTCTCCCAAGCCTGGAATGTGTTTCCACAATATATTCATCTTCCAGAAATTCCCATTTTTGTTAATATGCCGCTCAAGCCATATTACCACATTGGTATAGAAACGAAGCAACGTATTCTTGAGAATAAGTTTCATTCAGAAACCACCAGGAATTGTATGGCAGAAAGGATGCTGAACTTATTACCTATATGACCTCAGGTAAGACATTTAAAGTCTATCCCCCCCCCCAATAACTCATTTATAAATTAAGAGATTTGAAATAGATGGCCTTAAAGGTTCATTATAATTTTAAATCTGTAATCCAAATCACAGCATAAAGAATACAAATATTATTCTTCATCTAGGTATCATTCCCCACTCCTCTTTCTAATACTGTGCATTTTTCTGTCTCAACCCCTCCCCAAAAAATATTACACTGAAATTCCTCAAAGTTCTTATGTGACTTTTAAAGTTTCCAAGCTTAAAAACATATCTGAATTAATTAGGGAAAAAAGTAGGGTTAGTAATCATTGATCTCAAAGTCAAACTTAAAGATTCAATTAAGAAAGAAATCTACTTTATATATCAGCCACATTGATATTGTTTAAGATGCATGTCTACATATGTGCAAATGTGTACGTGTGTATATACATGCATGAATATAGGTATATGTATGTGCATATAGATATATGTATGTATATGGTGTGTATGTATGAATGTGTGTGAATGTGTAGGTGAGGGGGATGAGAAAGAGAAAAACAGAATAAAATAAAACATACACACCAGAGAATAAAGAATAACCTACAAGGAAGCAAAGAAAAAATAGATAAAAAATGAATATAATCTCATCTATTATTATACATGCTTTCTTGAAATGCAAATTTATTGTTATATATTTTGAATCCTCCCTGATGTTCTGCTGGGCATATGGTACATTGTTGGGGTTTTTTTTTTAATTTTCCTTTTCTGTCTTTCTTTTTCTATTTTTTTTCTTATTTTGTATTTAGTTTTAAATAAATAAATATTTTTGTAAAAAAGAAAACAATTATCTTTGAAAACTCCTGAAGATGTGCATTTATCACAAAATGCAAAAAGCATTTTGCAAATGTAGAAGTATCTCCTGGCAAATAAAATTTTTTTTTATTGTTTAACCACCCCAAAATATATATATAATAAAATGATAAATATCATTATTGGAAAATAGAATGAGTTTATATTTTTCTGGGCTATTTTATGTGAAACATTATAGATAACAGTTAGAACTTAATTAAGGCATGAGTTCAAAGCAATACAATTACCAGGCATAAGTGAATTCCAGTGAGTAAACTGGACATTTTCATCAATGGTCCACTTAAATGTCCCTTTGTTTTGTACATCTGAAAGTCCAATCCAAAAATATTTTTCAGGCCTCAATCCAACAAGACTGGTCAAAAAGGCTTGTTCATATCTAAAAAGAGAAAATAGGAAACACACAATCATATTATGGGAATTTCTCACAAATTGATGTTAAGAAACAAATTGGAAAAGATGCATCAACTGTTTTTGTTATGTGGTTAATGCCTAATAATAATAACAACAATAAAATTTATATAGCACTTGTAAGGTTGACAAAGCTTTTTAAGAATATCATTGCATTTTATCCTCATAAAACCCCTTGGAAATAAGTGCTATTATTATGCTTATTTTACAGATAGGAAACTCAGGCAGACAGTGGTTAAGTGACTTGCTCATGGTCACAGAGCTAATAAATATCTAAGGTAGATTTGGACTCAGATCTTCCTGACTTCAGATCTAATGCTGTATCCCTGCACACTCAGCCAGTAGAAATGTGGATTTTTTTTTTTTTATGTATACAATGTATTCTTTAAGAAAATCTATGAATCTTGGAGGAAAATACAATGTATTTCATTGAATAACATTCATTGATCCAATATGCTGAGTTCAAAATATGAGAACTCAAAAAATTATAAAGAACACAGAAGGTTTTTCCATCTAAGCAGAATTTTATAAATCTAGGATGAACAATAGCAAAATGCTTAAAAAAAAAAAAATCACTTGGAACCATACAACCTTAGCCGCATTTAAATCTGTAAGACAAAGATACCAAATAGTAAGTGATGCAGAAACTTTGAAAGGTAATCTCCAGGAAAAGTCAGAGCTAGAACTATGAAAACTTAATGATTTCCAGTACCATGTAGATAGCGTGCCAGTCAAGAAGATTCATCTTCCTGAATTCAAATCTGATCTCAGACACTTATTAGCTATGTGACTCTGGGCAAGTTACTTTAATCATGTTTTCCTCGGTTTCCTCTTTTATAAAAATGGGCTGGGAAAGGAGGGTGGCAAACCATTCCAGTATTTTTGCCAAGAAAATCCCAAATATGGTCACAAAGAGTCAGAAATGACTGAACAACAATATAATCTTTTGGAAAATGAATGGGGAAGTGCGATGGAGATAACCTCTCTGACCTTTAGTTTCCTTTCATGCATGTGATCCTTAGCTAACAAAGTTGTTTTGAGGGATGCAATTCTTAACTCTGAAAGTACTATATAAATTGTGACCATGATCACCCAACCCAGCCATTCCTTAGGTTTTGAATTGATAAAGCTTCCCTTATTATTCCTTTTTTTTTTTTTGCATTGCTATATTGATAGATACAAAATCACAATGCAAATTAGTAGAGGAGTTGATCTATTTATTAAGTTATGTTCCAGAGTAAATATATGCAAAATTATATTAGAAAGAGTGGCAGTATTGCACCAGGGATTGAAAACTCTCTTGCTTCTTACACATATTAGTTATGTGTCCCTTAACCTTTTTATGTCCTATGCACATCCCTAAAATTATTAGAGAGCAGGTACTGATCAGCATTGGTAGAAAGTCATCTCACTTAGAGTTTTTCCTTTTGTTACTAATAATTATTATTGTGTGTGTCTTTAAGATTTTTAAGTTATTTTAGTTTCATTACTACTGTAGCAGGTAAGTGCTATTATTATCCTCACTTAATAGATGAGTAAACTGAGATATGGAAGTTAAGTGATTCAAACAGGATCACACACCTAATGAGTCTATAGCTCAATTTGGATGTATCCTTTCCTATTCTAATTCTAGCATTCTCTGCTGCCTAAGGACCAATGAAATCAAAGGTCTGTTCAAAACAAAACAAAACAAAAAATACCTGATAACTTTTTAATATTGCTCTATGTTAACAAATCAAAGAATAGAATTGGATGTATGGACCAAATTTAGATCATTTGTAACTTACTCTCTAGGATGCTTGTTGTTTTTAATGGGGAAATATGTAGAACACTTTAAAGTTGAAAGCTTTCTATCACCCTTTCGTTCCTTCACAAATTTAACCAAAAAAATAAAACAAAATAAAACACAATAAAAACCATTACGTACCTGTCTTCCACAGTAACTAGGTAAGCATTCTGGTTTATGCAGGTATGGTTTGCTACTTCAAATGTTGAAAGTGTCTGCCCAATCATATAACAGTAAGGACCATGTCTTTTCCATCCCTGTTAATATAATCATGCAATGGTATAATATTATCAGACTTTCAAATTCATTTGCTATGTATTTTTTTAAAGCTTTGAACCCCAACATTTTTAAATGGGGGAAGGGATTTTCTAAAACTGTTTAAAGAACATGAACAATGTGATATAGAACTGAAAATATATGAAGGGAAGCTTTAGCACCAATTTGAACCTAGTGGCAAGAGCTGATAGTAAAATTGTCAGTGTGGTCATTTATTTATTGGCAATCAGCAAATGCTATAAATCAGGATTTGATTTAATATTCCATTGACTGTCTAAACCAGAGGTGGGGAATGTCCAATTTGTGGGTCATATAAGTCCTGCAAAATCATTTTCTAAGGCAACTGCAGCCAGTGATGAGCTGAAAGTCCGGTACAACCTCCCACTGCTTGAGTTCTATAATTTGATAATTTCGTATGACCCATGAATGATTTTATAAATATCTAAATAGCCCTTGGAAGTAAAAAAGATTCCCTACCCCTTGTCAAAACTTAAAATGAAAGAGAAAATATTAACAACACAGATGAAACTTAGAAGCATATCTTCAATAAATTTTAGCAAAGAACTAAGCCATCAAAACCTAAATAATATTTAGATGGCTTAGAATATGTTTGTTTGTGTGTGTGTGTGTGTGTGTACATATATATATATATATATATATATATATATATATATATTATGTGTGTGTGTGTGTGTGTGTGTGTGTGTGTGTATCAGACCATAACAAATGGATAATGAGTTGAACTCTGAATTAAACAGGGGAAGGAGAGCAGATTAGATGATCTTTGAGAAATTACAAAATTCTGTCAATGATCCCTAATTTCCTATGGAAACAAAAGCACAACTTTTTGATAACATTTTACAGTAATGTATCATGGAAAAGACATGGAACACAAGAGTCTCAAAAGAACCATTTTCTCCCCACCTCAATTAAACTGTATACTTTTTGAGGAGTGGAGCTTCTCATCTTACAAATGAAGAAACTGTGGTTAATAATATTAAATAACTTGACTGTAGTCAGACAGCTAGAAAGTGATTGAGCTAGAATGTGAACTCGTGCCTTCCTAATTGCACATTTGAGCACTTAATCGCCCCTTTGCAATCTATATCCCAACTACTCACCTCTCTTCTCCTTTGAATCCTGAGAGCAGAATACTTTCAAGATACAATCATCCAAGATGCCCCCAAGAAATGATCATTAGCCCTTGCTCCTTAATCAAGTTATATAATATTTAGAAAGCACTTAGCAGTGTCTGTCACAAGCAGATGTTTGATAAATATTTGTTCTCTTCTTTAAGCATATTAGACTTGATTGAACATGCTTCCCACCTTTAATGATCTGACTGTTCCTAGCCCCCCTACTCATTTTCACTGGCACTGTTCCCTTCCCGACACAGTACTGACCCTGTCGCAAGCAAGGAGGGTTCCTGAGAAAGACAGCCGTATCTGAGCATTTCAGAGTTTGCTGTGTAACATGGACCACTTGGATGGATCAAGAAAACCAATGAGTCACAGAATTTGGCTCATGCTGCGACACTTGGCACTCACCTTTTTACAGCCTGTATCTACTTCCACTACAGGTGGTGTGGAAAGTGGTTTTGATTTGCAGACATAACCATGATGACCCTCGCAAGGGTGATCGGCCCAGTACCCATTCTGTGGGGAAAAAGAAGGAAAGAAAAGCTGATCAGACTCCTCCATCTTTTTGCAAGTGTATCTTTGAGAGGGAAAAGCAAGATCCAAGGTAGATTCCTTGAGAATAAAGACCTAACACAATGGGTTAGCAAAAAGTGGGCAACTGATTGGTAATTTTTCCATTTTGGAGGTGGGACAAAGTTGGCCAAACATCCATCATCTTCTGGCTGAACCTAATTTCCCACACATAGCCTACATTTCAACCCCTTTTACTAAGTAGTCTTCCCTAAGTAGAATATTAATTCCTTCAGAATTTGCCTGAACCAGTTCCAATGATCTTGTGATGGAGAGAACCCAGAGAGAAGACTGTGGGAACACAATATGGTCTTCTCACTTTTGTTGTTGTTACTTGCTTGCTTTTTATTTCCTTTCTCATTTTTTTCCTTTTTGATCTGATTTTTCTGATGCATCATAATTATGGAAATATGTATAGAAGAACTGCATATGTTTAATATATATTGGATTATTTGCTGTTTAGGGGAGGAGCTGAGGGGAAGGGTGGGGAAAAAATTGGAGGTTTTGCAAAGTGAAGATTGAAAACTATCTATGATATGCTTTAAAAACAAAAAAATAAAATAAAATAAAAAATAAAGAATTTTCTTGAGGAAACTAGATGGTCACAGTGTATAGAGCACCAGATTTGGAATCAGGAGGATATGAGTTTAAATGTGGTCTCAGACACTAACTGTGTCACCCGTGTGCCCAGGAAATAACACTAACTACTGTCTGCCTCTGTTTCCTCCACTTTAAAATAAGGGTGATAATAACCTCTACTTTGCAAGGTTATTTTGAGGATCAAATGGACCAGTATTTGTAAAGGCCTTGGCACTTAACAAATGCTTGCTGTTTTGCTGTGCTGTTGTGTTTTGACTGATTTTGAGTATATACTTGACAAGGCCACTGGAGGTCTCTCTGGGACCATTCTTCTTACAATTCCATTGGGGAAAGAAGGAATAGAGGATTCAGCAAAATTATTTCTTCCATGCTGGGTAGTGTTCCCACTCAACAAGATGCTTTAATACTGCCCTTGGCTGCCCCAAGCATCTCACTGCATCACCCTACCTCCCTTAACTAAACCCACTCTCCTCCATCGAAACATGTGATGGGAAAAGGAAGGAAATCCATATTTATAGAGTGCTGACTGTGCCCTGCAGGCACTGTGCTAACTACTTTACCAGTATCTCATTTAACCCTCACACATCAACCTGTTATTATCCCCATTTTACAGTTCAGGAAACTAAGGTAGACAAAGGTTGTATTTCTAGCTGTGTGATATGGGATCACACAAACATGCAAAAAAAAAAAAAATGCAAAACACATGCAAAGTAATTTGGAAGAACACTTCCATTATGAAGACCGGGATGGGTTTTGAGTAAGAAGAAGCATTTCATGTGCTCTTAGAGACTAAGAGGCAGAGATGGAAAGAGGGAGTAGGCCAGTTGTGGGGAATCAGTCTGTGCAGAAGTGAGGAGAAATAGTATTTTTTAGGAGGAGATGCAAGTGGTTCAGTTTGGCTAGACCAGAGAAGGTGGGATCCAGAGTGATGGAGCATAGTAAGCCTGTGAGTATAAAAAGCCTAGAGGTTGGCAAGATGCCTGCCTAAAGAAAGAGAGAAAAGAGATAGAGAGAAAAAGAGATACAGACACAGAGAGAGACAGACACAGACAGAGAACAAAACAGAAACGCAGAAAGATTGGAGGAAAGAGGGAAGAGGGAGACAAAGAAAAACAGTGACAGAGACAGAGAGATAGATAGAGACAGAGAGAAAGAGATAAGAAACAAAGAGAGACAGAGTGACAGAGACAGAAATAGAGAGCAAAACAGAGACACAGAAAGACATGGGGAGGGAGGGAAGAAAGAGAGACAAAGACTGCGACAGAGGCCAAGAGACATAGAGAGACAAACACAGAGGGACAGAGACAGAGAGACACAGAGAGAAAGAGATGGAGAGAGACAGAAAGACAGAGACAGAGACAAACAGAGCAAAACAGACAGAGAGACACACAGAACACACACAGAGGAAAAGATGACAGAATGAGAGACAGAAAGATAGAAAGACAGAGAGATAGAGACAGATAGACAGAGAGAGAGAGAGAGAGAGAGAGAGAGAG
Source organism: Antechinus flavipes (assembly GCF_016432865.1). Lineage (NCBI taxonomy): Eukaryota > Metazoa > Chordata > Mammalia > Dasyuromorphia > Dasyuridae > Antechinus > Antechinus flavipes. The sequence goes on along the minus strand of NC_067402.1, from coordinate 53,665,915 downwards.
AGAGAGAGAGAGAGAGAGAGAGGGAAAGAAGGAGAGGGAAGGAGGAGGAGAAGGGAGGAAGAGGGAGGAAGAAAAGGAGAGCATGAATCTGTCTTCTATACAAGCTCAAATCAAACACTAATTGAAAGAATGCCCCTGCTCTAATGGAATGAAGGAATATTAAAATAAAAAAAAAAACTGAAGAGAAGGGAATCTGGGAGTAGAAAAGGAGAAATTTCTAGAAAGATGGAAGATAATTTCTTAAAGAAAATCCTTTATGTCTTTATATTCAATTACTCGTGGTGTGGTCCACGACATGCTATATTTGGAGTGTGATAATAGTTCAAACCCCGAGAGTGCAAAGTGCCTTGGGAGAAACACAGGGTTACGTTTTGTCAGATATAAGGATGGCAAACTCTTACAAAAGAAAGAATATATTTAAACATAGCTTGGCAGGTCAGCATTGGAGTCAAAGAACCTGCCCATTTCCCAGTGTCATGTTTGACCATTTTAAGCTCACCAGCAAACACAACTGAAGCATTTTTAACTTTAAGGGGTTCTATTATCTATGTTATCATCTTCCCAGATCCTGTACCTGAAAGTTACAAGAATCACACCTTGTGGCAATCACCACATACAGATTGGGGAAACTCAAAGGGACCTTTTAATGTTCAGAAGGTTTATTTAAAGGGAATACTGAATTCACACCCTGTGTTCAACATTTTTAAAAAAGAAACTAAAATTTTTAGACATGATAAAGTCAATCAAATAATAGGAAAAAATCTAAAATAAAGAAAAAAAACCTTTTAATTGTGAAAATAGACTAGCTGTGTATTCAGATAATAAGAAAAGGTGGATAAGAAAAGCTGGATTCAGATCCCATCTCTAAGCGGTTTCTGGCTGTGGACTTTTTTCACCATGCCACAGAAATCTCTTTCCGCTTGAAGTTCCTTCTATTGCTGGGCTTCACACACTAAAAGTACCCTTTATCCTTTTGGCCTTTCCCTCTGATTGACTGATTCCTTCCAGAACCTATATTTTAAAGCTGGCATCCAGGCCGATCGTGTCCTCATTGCTCCCTAGGCTGCTCTTTTGATTCCCAGGTCTTTTTTTCCCCATACTTCCTCACAGTGAACATTAATAGTTTTCCCCAACAAACATACCCCACCTGTTTATCAAATCCATTTTATGTGTTTTCTTCTCCCAAAAGAATAAAAGATCATTGAGGATAGAGACTTTCTGCCCAGGATTTAGCACAGTGCCTGGCACATAGTAAGTACTTAATAAATCTTGTTGACTTAGCTAGCTATGTGATCCTGACAAATCACTTGCGCGTCAATAAAATGAAATAAATAATGCCTATAATGCTTCTCTGTCAGAGTTGATTCATGATTCGAATAATAAAATTTATGTAAAATACTTTTTAAATATAAAATTAAAGTGCTATATTAAATGTCTGATATTGTTAGTTGTTAGGAAGTCCAGAAAACGATTAGATGGCTAAATTTCAGTAAGACTTATGAAAATTTAGGAATAAATAGTGCTCCTACATATTACATACCAAGGCCTTTGCTGGTATTAAGCTGCTTTAAAATCAGTCAGAAACTTTGGGGACACCCTAAATTTATAGCAAGAGCATCATTATCCCATGAAGAAGGTAGCACAAGTATTTATCCCCCTTTTCAGAGGTTCTAGGAGCTGAAGAGATTCCTCCCAAATTATACAACAAAATGTAAGGACTTAAAATCATAGGCTCATAAGTTTATCAATTTATTTCTGGAAGAGATCTCGGAAGTAATCTAGCACAATCGCTCTACTTTACAGATATTTTAGGGTCACAGACAGCTTAGGTAACTTGTTCAAGATGATTAAGTAGCAGAAACAGGATGTGAACCAGGAGTATGCTGGAGTCAACTCATACCAACTCCAAAGTCCATTGTTAAAATTTCAGGGTGAGCATTTGCACCTCAAAAATCAGCAAATACTACAAATCAGGGATTGAGTTTTTGTTTGTTTTGTTGATTATCTAGCCTTAAGAAAATGTTAGAGAAAGAGTTAATACAGGTTAGAATTAAAACTGTATTGTTAGTATTTCTTTTTCTGGAGAGTCAGCTGCTAAACCTTTGCCAGCCTACCACTGATGTGAATTCTGGTAACACTGAATCCATCACTTTTTTCACCTTACCACACTGACTGATGACTAAGTGATAATTTATAGCAGAAGGACCAGAATTCTTAGAAGCTGAATGCACCTAACCTGTGAGTATGAGCACCTTAAAATATTGAAATTGTTTCTTTACTATCTACTATTAGATTTTCAAATCATATATTTAATTTGCTAAGGGATAGCCACTCCAAGAAGCCTCAGAAAATATAATGTTATGTATTCTTAGGGGACTGATCAGAGCATAAAAAGCTGTGTGTGGAAGACTAGCTAGAATGAAGTTCAAATTCTTCTTGTGTGCAAAGTCCTTGTAGACAGGCTCCAGGCAGAGGAAGCCAACGTGACTGGCCAGTTCTGATTCATTTTTTTATATAAACAACTCATTTCTCTTTTAGAACCTGCTGGGAATTCCTCTTTAGGAGCTAGCTGGAGGAGCTGAACAAATGGAAGATCAACTTTTTAGTTATAAGGGTAAGTTTGCCCACCCAATCTACAGTACCCATTCATAACGGGCTGAACAGAAAGAAAAGGGAACATTTGCCGGGCTTGGTTTGAAGCAAGCTCTGGCTAGTACAAGACAGTGATTAGTGCGTATCTTCTTACTTTTCCCTTCATCACGACACAATCTTCCTGCCTGTTATTTGCATGGCTTGGCTCTCCAGGTAACCATTTGGTGAAGGTCACAGGGGTATCATCACTCCATTCAAAAAACATTTGATGCTTGAGATCATTTAACCCAATCCACAGTGTATCTGTGTCCTCTAAACAGAGAGAGAGAGAAAAATAACACAGACACATTTTTTAGACAAGCGTAAGCAAGAGGGGAAAAAAATTGCTTCCTAGAAGGAAAGAAGCGAGTTGGGCAATTGTGATTTTCTGCTATGTCAGCATCAAGGCTATTCTTTCTATGGATCCTACTGCTGTCATAGAGGCTCGCTGACTTCAGTGTCAGTTAATCTAGCATAGATACTACAGGAAGGGCTTGAACTTCCTCTACATTCCATGCTATCAGTCTACAGTGAATTATGAAGGTAAAAATTAGGAGTCAGGTTAAGTTAAGCAATTACAAATCCTATTTTATATGGAGCAATAACAAAACAAATAAATAAGTTAAATTAACTTGACCTTCAATCTTATGTACTCACACACATAATTGATAGAAACTTTTCTATTCATGAAACATCAGGTTTAGTTACACACACATACACACATTAAGTAGTTATATCCTATTTGTACAGACAACAATATGACTAACCATTTATAAATCTTCTAATGTGTTAAAAAAAACCATAAAATTACAAGTTCCCCAAATCTCAGACTTCAAAGGGTCCTCAGAGACTATCTAGTCCATCCAATATTTAAAAGATTTCCTTAAGAAAGTACCCCAAAATGACCATCCAGCCTTTGTTTGGAGATCTCAAGTGAAGGTCTCATATTTTTTCCAGTTTCTGGTTTACACACACACACATGTATATATTCATATCTATATATATGTATAAATATACACATTCATATACATATGTGTATAGACACATGTATTTATGTATAAACCCATACATGTGTTATGTGTGATATGGAATAATATTTATAATATTCTTATTACTTCATGAGAAAGTTCATTCCATTTTCAGATAGCTAAAATCATTTGTCTCTTTGCTACTAGTTATGACCCTCTGGGGACAGGCAGAAGAAGATCATTTCCTCTTCCATAAAAGAACCATGCAAAAACTTGAATTTATGAAATCCTATGTCCAACCCCTTCCCCCATCCACATCTTTCTCTTTGGGCTACACATTTCCATTTCCTTCAACTGATCCTAATATGGCAGAACCTTGAGATCATTTGCCACCTTGGTTGCCTTCTAGGCAGCTTGTCAATAACCTTTCCTTATGGTTTACCAATATGCTTTCTAAAATGGATTCATGATTCAAATAATAACTTTATATAGAACACTTTTTAAATATAAAACACATGCTGCATGTGTTTGTGTCATTGTAGAGTACAGAAGCACCATCATCTTCTCGGTCATGGACCCCCAATCCAGTATGAGTCCATTAGATTTTTTTGGTTGCCATATCCCTAACTCTATCCAAATTCGCCTTTGGGAGATAGTGGAGGAAGAAGGATCTGGCATCCTCAGGTTCATCAGGTCACAAAGAATCAGACACAGCTAAATGACTGAATAATCACAATCCCTATCTTACTCATTTTCTGCTGGCATTTCACTAAAATCACCCAGATCTCTTCCTCATTGTCTATTTGTGAGATGGATTTCACAGATGAAAGACTTTATGTTCATCCCCATGGAGTATCAAATTACATTTGACCCAATATTCTGCTTATCAAAATCGTTCAGAATTTGAAATCTATCATCCAATTCGTTAAATATCCCTCCCAACTTTGACTTATGCATATTTGATAAGCATGTCAATCACACGTTATTCCAAGTCCTTGATTAAAATGTTTAACAGCTCAGGACCAAGCAGATTCCCTCAGGCACATCATGGACAATTCCTGCCAACATTACATGGACCATTAATGATAACCCTTTTGGTCTGGACAGTCAACCTGTTTTATACCCATCTAACTATAATATTACTTGGCCCACATCTCTTCATCTTTTCCTCCAGAATAGAAGTATTTATGACATATGTCAGTAGCACTAGAAGTTTAAATTATCTAAAAACTCTGTTATTTCATTGATAGTGCTATATTCAAGGGACTTTAATCTTTGTTATAAAATTGATTGACATGTGAGACAATATAAGTTAAAAAAGGGAGTTATACCATTATTATTTAATTATTAGTCAACAAAATCAATAGTAAGTTTGATTACTGATTTCTTATCTATAAATAGATTTGCAGGGAATTCGGTGGAATTTTATTTTAGATTACAAAAATAATACATTATTTTAGGAAAATAAAATAATTTCCTTTAAATTAAGAGAAGATGAAGCTATGAATTTGTCCAAAAACTTTGGAAAACAATGTGGAATTATGCTAAATTCCACATAATTAAAATACCCATCCCCTTTGATTCAGTACTCCTACCACTAAACATATACCCTAAGGAGGTCCAAGAGAGAAAGGTCCAATATACGCCAAAAGATTTATAGCAGTACTTCCTTTTTGTACTTTTTGTATAAAGAATTAAAAACAAAAAAAGCATCTCACTGATGGAGAAGTAGCTAAACATATAATACATGGATGTAATGAAATATTACTGCATCTTGGAAAATGATAAATACAAAGAATAGAGTGAAGCTTGGGAAGACATATATGAAATAATAAAAAGAGTAGAAACAAAACTAGAATGCATGTATATGTATATATGCATATATACATATACACACATATATATTTATATTTATGGTAGGGAAATTTCCATATTACTTAGAAACAAAGGTAGTGTAAAAACAAAAGATGTCAATTTTTTTAAAACCCTTAAAATTAATGATTCAAAGTTTAAATAATTTAAGTAGTCTTGGATGAGATGAAAGAGGTCATGGCCAGTTTTCTCTGGATTTCTTTATCAATTTTTCTTCAGATATATTTTTAGAGTTTTTCTGGTGTGTTTGTAGGGATGTAAGTCCCTCTAGGTTCTAAGACAACGTCCTTTAAGATACATTCAATTTAGGCATTTCCTAAAAAGAAAATAATGATAGACCCTGAAAAGTATATTTAATTTTCTAGAGAGTCTATCATGAGCTATGCTTATGTCAAAATACCCATATATAAGTTTTATTTGATCATTTTAATCTTGACAATAAAACTTCTTGCCAGTAGATTGCAAAGATATTGTTAAGGAGAGTGAAGAAAAATGGTTAGATCCTGAAAATGTTGAAAGACTTCTCTATTTCAGGATTTCCTTCAGTGGTTTTAGTCCTTCCGTTAAATGTCACTGAATTTCATTTTTGGAGAAGTCCATTGTTGGCTTAAGTCCAATAACAGCAGGTGTTTCCAGCACTCTGAATCATAAATGACAGAATGCATTTGCAAGAGGGGTACACAGTTCTTTCCTTAACCCATTTGGAAAAAATTGTAAACTAGCAGGCTTCGAACCCACTACTAAGCACTTTGGGTGCAGGTTATTTTTCTAGTGGATGTTGCCACTGACAACCAGGTTTGTGTATTGTATAGAATCCTGGTTTGGGGGTCAGAAATATCTGAGTTCAAATCCTACTTCAGTTACTTACTAACTGGGTAATACTGACAAATTACTTTTCTTAGCCTGAACTTCTTCATATGTTAAGTGGGGATGAGTAGCAATACTTATCTTACAGGTGAAAAAGAAATAGCATACAAAGTTTTTAAAATATCTTGAGCCTTAGTGGCTCAGAAGAAACTGGAGAATTACCAACTTTCCTGTAAAATGTTGTCATAATCTGCTTGCCATCTGGGGGAGGAGGTAAAGGGAAGAAGGGGAAAAGTTGGAACAGAAGTGAGTGCAAGGGATAATGTTGTAAAAAAAATTACCCAGGCATGGATTCTGTCAATAAAAAGTTATAAAAAAATAAAATAAAATAAAGTATTTCATCCAAAAATAAAATAAAATAAAATAAGATGTTGTCATAATAATGTCCTTTCCCTCAACACTGATATTTATTGACCTTTCCTAATTTTATCAAAAATAGACATTGAATATATATATATATATATATATATATATATATATATATATATATATATAATTACAGCATCATTACCATTACCATTTTTCCTCTCCAATGATATACTTTAAATACATATTATATTCTATGGTTAATATTGAAACATTTATATCTACAATCTAAAAAATTCTAAGTATTTGAACTGTAAAAGACATATGTTTTTATCTGCTATATATTTCCTTCATTTAGCTCTTCAAACCCTAATTCATCATTTTAAATAAATACCCATTAATAAGTAAAAAGTTGTAATATCTTCTAGAGAAGATTAGCTATTTCTTAAATTGGATTTTAAAAGAATTAAGAGTTGTACCTCCAGTTTCTCATTTTCCTCCTCTTATGGTTTTCTCTATCTTCACTATAACTGCTTTCTTCTTAATTCCTATGATTTTTTCTAATTTCCTAACTTGTTCCATAGTTATACATCAGGAAGGGGCTGACTTCTACCATGATCATGACCCATTTCCTCTTGTTTTGCTTGATGGAAACAGATGATCTACATACACAACTACTGACTCAGAAGACTCATCATTCCCAGCTTGAGAGCTACAACTCATTATCATAGATACTTGGTAAATTTTTGGACTCATTTATATTCAGGATCATAGGACTCTAGAGTTGGAGATTATTTATTCCAATTCACACTTTATAAGGAATTCCCACTTCATTATGATCTTCCAAAATTTTCTTGAACATCCTATTCTTCCTGATTCTAAACTCAACATTCTATTATGCACACTGCCTTTACTTATACTAAAAATCTTAGTATTTCATAAATTATAAAGCAATATCTATAACTGAAAATTCAGGGAGTAGGAAATAGAAGAGAATAAATTGTACGTGTATGAATTCTTACCATATCCCAACTGAGAAAAGATGAAGTCAAACTCCTCTATACTATGGATACTTGCCAGATCTCCTCCTTCTTTTCTGCAGGTTATTTTGGCATCTTTTTGTATTTTGGGTTCTCTACTAATTTTGTAACAGTGACCTGCATATGGCCACCACTGGCTTGGGCAGGAAATAGGAACATCACTTTCTAGAAAATTAAAAAATATATAGATTTCAGATTAAATAAAAGAAAGATTTCAGTGAACAATCATAACAATATTTTCATACATTGTATATTTGTACAGAACTTTGTGAAAGCAAATAAAGATGAGCACCAGAAATCCAAATCTCTTGATTTTGTGGCTCACATGTACAGGTTTTTTGAAGTTAAAAAAAACTAAGTCTATCCTTTATAGTCAACAAAGTTTCATTTGAATTTCATAGAAATCATGTTTACTAAATTATGTTGTTGCTGTTGAATCTGACTCTGGATGACCAAGTTGGGGTTTTCTTGACAAAGATAGTGGAGTGGTTTACCATTTTCTTCTTTAACTCATTTTACAGATGAGGAAACTGAAAGAGTAGGGTAAAGTGACTTGCCTGAAGTCAGAGAGCTAATATCTGAGTCTGGATTTCAATTCAGGAAAAGGAGCCTTCTTAACTCCAGACCCAGCACTCTACCTACTGTGCCATCTAACTGTCCTTTTGCTAAATAGTCAAAAACAAACATTTTCAGAGCAACCCACTACAAACAGGAGACATTTCTTTTGTTCTCAAGGAGATTATCAGTTAGAAGAAAATCCAGAATATAAAAAAGAATAAATAACAATGCAATGTATCTTATACTTAGTATTAAATACTTGAAGAACACAAATAAATGTTAGAGGAATTGGGTTCAACAGAGGGATTACGCTAACTTTAAATGGAATTTGAGCTAAGATATGGATAAAGGTTAGAGAAAAGAGAGAAAGGGAGAAACGTGGGAGGGAGGAAGAAAAGCAGAAGGAAAAGGAGATAGGGGAGGGCAGCTAAGCAAAGACCAGATTTTACTGAATGTTGTATTTCCATCAGTCTCTAGTAGACAAATGTTTGTAGAATTGATGAGTGATTGAGCTAATTAAGAAATGAATGAATGAAAATCCTACCCTATTTTGTTATTCATCTTTTAATTTATATACTCTGTCTCTCCTTACCAGAATATCCAGCCCAGAGAGCTTGTCTTTTGATTCTCTATATTCCCAATACCTAGCAAAGTACTCTACCTACAGTGTCTTGATTAAATGTTTGATAATGATTATGATGCAATATGTAACATATCAGTCACTACAGATCAAACACTCTCAAAACGATGTATATTCAAAAGTAATTTAATGAAACTTTGGAGCCCTCTTGTGGAAAAAGTTAATTTTGTTGCTCAAAAGTTTAAAAAAACTCAAACGTAAAGGACATGTTTATTTGTCAGAAATTCTTAAAAGTGTTCATTGTGAAGGAAAAGGAATTCACATGTTCAGGAGGAAAAAAGACAAAAAAAGCCCTAATTTTATACCATCAAGACTTTTTAGAGGGGGTCAAAATTGACAAAATTAAGTTCAACTTATCATCATGGGATGTTTGCAGTTACGATATGATTATATGCTGTATTTCTCTTTCTGACTGACCTGTATACAAATTCTGCATGCTGCAAATGCAAACTAGAGTCTCTTTGGGAATACTTGTATTGGAATACCTACACTCTATGTCCCAGCTTATTATACATTATATGTCACTTCATTTCATCCTCACCACAATTCTAAAATTATGATATCTCTTTTGCTAATGAGAAAAATCATAAAGTTTAAGAGGCTTGTTCATTCATACAATTAACAATGACTTGAAGCAGGATCCAAATCCAGATCTTCCTGATTCCAAGTCCAAGCAAGCTGTTCATTCACTTTGCCACAGAGCACACTATAGAATCAGTCCTGGATCACAGATATAAATTTCAAAGGCATCTTGGAGGCTGAGTCTAATTCACTTATTTTATAGATGAGTAAACTGAGGTGTCTTGGTCAGAAACCTAGTATGTGTCCCACTCAAGGGTTAAACTCACACCTTCCTGCCTTTAGGTTCAATGCCTCACTAATTTGCCACCTAGGCAAGATGAAAGAAAAGAAAGAGGAAGAAATTCCCAAAGAAAAATATCCTCAGGAACAGATGAGTCATCAAAGCTAGTGTCAAGATATTAGCAGATGACAGAAAATGACAGAGAAAAAAAAGTAAAACTTTACATTTCTAGAGATATATAACATATGATAGAGCTAGAGGATGGTCATTCCAAAGTTTATGCAAAGAACACAGGATCACAAATACTGAGGAGGATATATATCCAGTAATCCCTTCCAAATAGCAACTTTCCCCCATCCTGGTTTCAATATAAAACCAGTTGGCATAAGAAATTAAATTGGGATGCAGACAACATACAAAGGTCAGCAGACAACATAGAGTCTATGATCAAATATTAAACCAAATTTTACAATAAAGTACTGAAAACAGCCCATAAAAGAAAAAGGAAATTCAGACTTCTTCTCTGGTACTAAGGAAATGACAAAAAATTTTACCCAAATTTTCCAGATTGCAGTGATGCAGTATTCCTACTTTGATGTAGAAGGGGTAACTGCATATATATACATATTTGTGTGTGTGTGTGTGTGTGTATGTGTCTGTATGTATGTGTGTGTGTGTGTGTATATATAAATATATATACACACACACACACACACACACACAGAGATACATATATATGTGTGTGTGTATGTGTGTGTATTTCCTTATAGCCAGAAATAATTTAAATTTTGTTATTTTAAGGAAAAAGAAATGCACAAATTGAGTTGAGGATTTAAACTGATCCCATGTTATTTAACATTTATATCAATGACTTGGCTAAAATTATAAATGGCATGTAAATTAAAAAGATGCTATAAAAATAAAATTTTTTAAAAGATGCTATAAAGGGAGGAGAGCTAATGAAGACATTGGGTGATGGAGTATTTTATTTGATAGACTCTAAGAAGTCTATTTAATGATGATAAAGTAAAAACATACTTGGAATAAAAATCATAAGCATATGACAGGGAGACATGCCTAGACAGCATTTTTTAATGGAAAAACAAAAACATTGTGGAAGGATAGCTTACCATGAGGCACCAAGAGGTGACCAAAAAGTTTTTGCAAACTTAGGTCAAGTTAATAAAAACATAGAGTCCTGTATGAAGGATAAGTAGGTCCTATTGTATTCTGCTCTGATCAGACCTAGTCTGAAGTGTTATATTCAGTTCTAGTTGGCATGTTTTAGGAAAAACAATTGATAAGTTAAAGATGTGGTGTCAAATTCTAATAGAAATGGGGCACCATTAAACCCTATACCAGGGTCTCTGTGGGCTACTTATTGACAAGTTTTTAAGCCATATTTTTAAGTGATATTATCTGATAAGCAATGATATATAATTGTGTTTTTAGCTAAAATTCTATTTTAAGTGATTTTTTTTTTATCATTTATGTTTTAATGTATATTTTAATTTATTTTGTTAAGTATTTCACTATTAAATTCTAATTTGGTTCAGTCTGCACATGAGAATACTGTGGAATGCATTTATGCATGAGCCATATATTTGGCACATTCTGAGCTAGAAATCCAAAGATGAGAGATCAGGAGGCTAAAAGTTCTCAGGTATATATCATTTGTGAACCACTTAAAGAAGCTGGAATTGTCTGTCTTAGAGAAAAGAAAATTTATGATAAAGAAGACCTGTTTTCAATCTTAGTCTCCTTTTCTGGATCTTCATCTATGTCATGGTTACTAATTATGGGTATCCCTAAAAGCTCAATCTTAGGTCCTTTTCCCTTTCTTCACTATAATTTATTATCAAGTAATCTTATCAACAATTATCATAAAAATCAACAATTATCATCATTATGCAGATGATTCCCAGATTTAATTTTAATATTTCTCCTGGGCACAGTATGACCAACACCAACTGCTTCTTAGACATTTCAAACTAGTACTTCAAACTCAATTGAAGACTTTTATACACGACCCTAAGCAAAGAGCAACTGGGGGTTACTGTGTATGGAGGTAACATGGTCATACCTGTGCTTTAGGAAAATCACTTTAGAAAATGAGTGAAAGCTAGAATGAAGTGGGGAGAAACAAGGCAGAAAAGCCAAATGGATGGCTTTTGCAATAACTCATGCATGATGAGCTTAAGAATTAAAATTGGATAGTATCCTTGTCAGAAAACAGAAGGGGACCCCATGAGAGAGACTATGAGAGTAAAACCAACAAAACTTGGAAATATGGGCAATATGAGAGTTGAGGAAGACATCTAGATTGTGAGCCTAGGTAATAGACAATGGTGGTCCCTTCAATGGTAATAGAAAAGTTTGGAAAGAGTATCCACTTTGAGATGTCCAATAGACAGAGATGTGAGAGCAGAAAGAAGAAGAAAAAGTAGGACTAGATAAATAGATTTGAAATTTATCTGCATGGAAATAATAGTGAAATCCACTGGAGCTGATAATTTAATCAAGCTAGAAAGTAATGATCAAGAAAAGAAGGTCCAGAAGAGAACTTTGAGAAGTCTTATAGGTAAGAAGCCTGAATAAAGATCCAGCGAAGGAGAGTGAGAAGCAGCCACACTGCTCCAGACTTCCTTCACAACTAAACTGATGAAGATCAGTGTCATGAAAACCTACAGAAGAGAGAGTCTCAAGAAGAGGACTACCAATAGCGTCAATTATATTAGAGGTTGAAAGAGATGATCCCGAGAAAAGGCCTTTTGACCAGCAATTAAGAGGCCAGAAGTAATTTTAAAAAGAAAAATTTCAGTTAAATGAGATAAGAAGGGATAATGCTGTGTAAAAATTATCCTGGCATGGATTCTGTCAATACAAAGTTATTATTAAATAAAAAAAAAGAAAAATAAATAAAATAAATGAGATAAGAAGCCAAATTGCAGAATGCTTAGAAGGGGAGAAAAACTAGAAGCAATAATTTAAAAGAACTTTCTCAAGGAATTTAGCCAAAAAAGAAAAGAGAGAGAGATAGGTCGAGTTGTTTGAGAAGGCTAGATCAAGTGAGAGCTTTTTGGGGATGGGAAGAGGGGAAGGTTTGTAAATATCAGGGAAACAACCAATAGAGAGCTAAAGACTTCAAATTATTAAGAAATCAGGAATGATAATAATCAATATGCATGAGAAAAAAGGGGATTAGATCAGAAGTGCAGGACAACTTCTTCATCTGAGGCTGCAATGATGGAGAAGGTAGGTGGATATGTCTAAGTGATACAAGTTGAAAAGAAAGAGATGATGGATCTTCCATTGAATGTCTGCAAGTTATTTTTTTTTCAGTGAATTATGCAATGAAGTCATCAGTTGAAATATGGAGAAGAAAATGTCAAGGGAAATGAGAAATTTGAAAAAGTTAATGTGAAGACATGGGGAGCAAATTGATTGCAGAGGAATAGAATCATTGCCTTACTACATCAAAGTCCCAACTGAGTTTAAATAATACACATTTGTAATGAATTCATTTAGCACAGTTTTATAATTTCCTCCAGCTCTATTCAAGCAGCATGTGAATTGGCATTTTGGAAGCATGCAATAGAAGTAATCCAAGAGTGAGAATCAGTACTTTCAAATCATGGTCCTCGAGAAGATTTTTAAGAGTCCCTTTGACAATAAAGAGATCAAATCATAAATATTTAAAGAAATTAATTCAGACTATTTACAGGAAGGTCAAACTAAAGCTGAAGCTCAAATACTTTAGCAACATAATAAAAATGTCAGACTCATTAGAAAAGACATTAAAGTAGGGAAAAATTGAAGGCAGAAGAAAAAGAGAATGCTTTAGTTGGAGAATGGTTGAATAAGTTATGGCATATGAATGTAATGGAATATTATTGTTCTATAGGAATGATGAACAGGCTGATTTCAGAAAAGCCTAGAAAGACTTACATGAACTGATGCTAAGAGAAGTGAGCAGACCCAAGAGAACATTATACACAATAACAACATGATTATGGAATGATCAACTCTGATGGACTTGACTCTTCTTAACAATGAAGTGGTTCAAGGCAATTTCAATACATTTGTGATGGAAAGAAACATTTGTATCTCGAGAGAGTACTATGGAGACTGAATATAGACCAAAGCAGAGTATTTTCACTTTTTGTTGTTGTTGTTATTGTTGTTTTACTTGTTTGTTTTTTCTCATTTTTTTCCCTTTTTGATATGATTTTTCTTGTGCAGCATTACAAATATGGAAATATGTTTAATCTATGTCGGATTGCTTGCTGTCTAGGGAAAGGGGAAAAGGGAAGGAGAGAGAAAAATTTGGAATACAAGATTTTGCAAAGATGAATGTTGAAAACTATCTTTGCATATATTAGGAAAAATAAAATACTATTTTAAAAGGGGGGAGGTGGCAAACAAGGAAACAAGGAAAAAATATAATACTATTTTAAAAGGGGGGAGGTGGCAAACATGGAAACAAGGAACATGAATTTGAACATAATTTGATAGTGAAGGATTGAAGGTCTCTGGGGTCATGAAGAGTAGGACACATCTGAACAACAATAATAACAAAGGTTGAGATTTAGCCAAAATGTAGTTAGCAAAATGAGATTTAGCAAGGGTTCAGGAATTCAAGAATATGACATAGAATAGAGCTGAATTCGGTTCACCATTGGGTGGAAATAGTAACTTTAGGAGAGTATAAATAGCACACAGATAATGGCCTGAGAAAAAACTAAAGGGTGTAGGGAAGGAAAGCCTAGTAAAAATAAAAACTCGGGTTAGGGACTGAGACATAGTGAAAATTGACATGAAAAATTGATCAGATGAAGGAATTCTGGGGTTTGAACATAGAAGTAGAAAACATGGGTGATAGCAAAATACTGTTAGGTAAGTTACAAACTTTCTAGCTCTATTTTTCCAAGTTATTACACTAAATTTACATTGTCTTAATTTTACTCACAAATGAAATCTAGATTTTCCAGTCGCTTTTGAGTTAAATAATTTACATACCTGAGGGAATAATGAATTGATTTAGTGAGCTGTTTCCCTTTTTACAAATATATCCAAGTTTCTGGGAGCATTCTACATTTTCCCATTTGGCATTTTTTGCAGGATTCAAGAGTACACAACTTTTTCCAGGTTCAAGTGCTGGACTTCCTTTGAGAAAAGGAGATAAAAAAGAGAAATTTAGATATGAGAAATATTGGTGACAATTTCAAACCAACCAGAGTTCCAAAATGAAATTTAGAAGTCCAAGAGAGAATATTGATACACAGAGGAAACAGTGAGGAAAAGTACATGGAAGGGAAGGACTGTTGAGCTGCATTTTAGTTATCCTAACACCAAGAGCAGTTGTGAGGATGAAATTAGATGATGTCTTCAAATAGGAGAAAAAGTTTGTCTCAAAGTCTGTGGAAGAAAGAAAGGAAAAAGGAGAGACAAGAAAGAAACGATGAAGGAAGCTACATAGCAGTCAGGAATGTGATTTTTTTTTTAAGTACTACAAAATCTTTTTTAAATATTGTCATTTCCTGACCCCAAATTTCCCAACACACTCATTAGCTGTAGATTGCCCCTGTTCCCTATTAGAACATTTCTTCTATTTCATGATAAATTTTAGTGGAAAACAGGATTGACTTTACAATCAACTCTGTTGGAATGCATCCATTCTATAAAGCAATAGATTCTTATATTTTTGTGTCCCTAATACTTAAAAACAATGATGTTGTGGCTAGAGCTCTCTTTCTCTTTTAGTATTACAAAAATGCTTGGTATCTAAAAAATTTCCAGATATTTGTGAAGACCATTTGATTAATACATATAAAGTTCACAGAACTACTTAAAGATAAGTATAAGGATATTTAAAATTTTGTGACCCTAGAATTGTTTGGTTAAACAATAACAGGATATCTGGACTAAGAGATAATTTGAAAGAAATGGTAAGAAACTTTCAAGAAATATTAACATAGTACAATATCCTATTGTCGTTGTTTATTAATTATATACTAGAAAAGCAATAAATCATTCTATAAACTTAGTTATCAATACATTATTTACAGTCTCTTGGGGAGGTAATATTTAGTCCTCTTATTAAATGCTTACCATTGTCATAACAATATTTGAATATTTAGAGTTTAATTTGTATACGATAAACCTAATAGAATGAAAGCATCTTGAAGGCAGGACATTTTTTGCATCCACAGTGCCTGGTACAATACCTTGCACATAACAGACACTTAGTAAATGCTTGCTGGATTGAATTATGCTGCAGGCAAATGAAATTATGGAAACCCCAATTTAACAATTAATATAATAAAGAATTCTGTGAAGGAAAACTCTCAAAATGAGGTTACCCAATTAGAACTTGCAACAATGATTACTTCCCAAATATAAATTGAATTAGTTTTCCATATCCCTAAAGAACTTGGTCCAGTAGAGGTCACAATTTCTTTTAAAAATATTAAGAATTTCTTGTCATTGTTTCACTGAAAATTTTTAAAACTCACTTTTTTTCAACAAACTCTTGAAGAAGCAAGCAGATTCATTCTATCATGTACAATAAAATTGAGATCCAAAGTAATTAGTTACTTTATGTGAGATTAGCAACAAACATAACAGATTAGATTCTAGAAACTCTGATTTAACAACCAACAACAAAAATTGTTCTTAAATGCAAAACTCTGATAGCTAATTTTTAAAAATATAATCAAATGTAATTTGATAAAGATAGCATCACTTATATATGATGAGGGTAGAACAACTCTTAAAGATATATACTCTCCAAACCCTTCTGTTTTCTTCTATTTGGTTCTACTCCTGACTAAACTGAGATGAATTTTCAAATTTCAATAACTACAAATAATAGTGCCAAAGAGCTAATTTTATTCCAGATAATCTTCTGCTTTTGCAAGGATACCCAACATATTATGAAGTAAATTTATAGGCATCAAAAACAGTACTGAAAATCGTAAATAAATAACATTGGTTAAAATTAAAACTGATGTCCTTTTGAATTAAGATTGTTTCCTTCCCATAGTCGATATTAATATTTGCCTATAGCATATTGATTACCTATCTATCTTCATGGATATGTAACTACTAATTTCTCTGTATATAAGTTTAAAATGGATTATAGATTAGAGAAATAATCACAAGGAAATTAGTGACAGAGGCACTACATTTGTAACTTGTGAAAACAAGAAAAAATGACATATCACACAAAAGAAAACCAATTTATATATAAGATTGAAAAACAGAAAATGGAATTTCTTAATAAAATGTAATAACATTTAGCAAAAAATCTCTTTTTTTTCTCTTTTTTCTTACATCTCTTTTCCCACTCTAAGTACTTCTTCCTAAAGAAAGGAAGTATAGGATTTCTTTATGGTGTTTATCTTTTTCTTTTCTTTTTTTTAAAGCCATGGAAAAGTAAAAAGAAATGAGGAAGATAAGCTGTTTTTGAACTTATAAAGACAGATAGTCCAGAGGATTCTCTGACTTCAAAAAGCAGTCTCTGAAATAAGCAGAACCAAGAGAAAGTTACAGACAGTTACAGAAATATTGCCCGATAAAGAACTGTGAATAACTTTAACTATTCTCAGCAATAATCCAATGATCCACGATAATCCCAAAAGACTCAAGATGAAACATGTTATCTGTCTCCAGAGAAAGGACTGAACATTTTCTAAATACAGACTTGAAGCACATTGAAGCTTTGGGTTTTTTTTTTTTTTGGGGGGGGGTTATTTATTTCTTTCTCCTTCTCTCTCTCTCTCATTCTCTCTGTTTCTCTCCCTCTTTCTTATTTTTCTTTTTTCCTCTTATTCTTTCTCTCCTTTCTTTCTTCTTTCCTTCCTTCTATCCTTTATTCATCTTCTTATACAAAATGACTAATATGGAAATGTTTTACATGATTATACATATATAATCTATATCCAAATGCTTCCTATATCAGGGAAAGAGGAGGGAAAAGAAGAAGGGGCAGAATTTGGAACTTAAAACTTAAAAAAAGTTTTTAAAGTGCTTTAACATAATTGAGGGGGTGGAAAATAAAACATTAAAAAATCTGTACATATGAAATATCTATCCCACTCCCAAATTCAGTAAAATAAATTATCAGGCAACTAAATTCTTTGCCACTGGTTTTTTTTTTTTTCATTTAGTTTATTTGGGGTCTCACTACCTAGTCAAGTGTCTGAGAAATAGGAGGTGCTTAGTAAATGTTTGTTGATTGATGTTTAGCTCTTCTCATAGATTATCTGTATATACCTATGTCATAAAGCATTTTCCTATGGCAAATTATCACAAACTCCAACAATGACAAACAGTTGACACTACAAAACATTTTAGTCTTGAGATTCCATATGAGGCAGAAAGGTATAGAAGCCTCAATTTGGAAGTACAGAACACTGACCCCAGTGCTAGCATGCATTAATAATGTGACTTGGGACAACAAAATAGAGAAAAGATATTTAATGTCATTGAGATTCAGTTTCCTTATTGGTAAAATGATAGGGTTGGGCTAGACAACATCTCTAAAATCCCTTCTAACTCTAAGATCCCTTAATTCTATCTACTAAATATACTTCAATCAAGACATTGGATTGTTATCACTGGATAAAATGCTTTGAGTATGACTGGTGTACCTGTTAGCAAGTGGTGTGTATATGCTAATGGCAACAAGAACTATTATTAAAAAGTGCTTTTTATATAAGACATTATTGGACAAATCACATCACTCAGATGTTAAAAAAGCAAAAATCTATGTCCTTTAAAAGTTTGCATCCTAAATAGGAAAGGAAATATTCAATTTTGGAGAAATTGCCTGAAAATCTATTCAATCAGGTCCGTTACAATAGTCTTTATTTATTGGCTCCCATGGAACTTAACCAAGTTAAAGTTCCTATTATATTACAAACTTAGACCAGTATCTTTATTCCTTGAGAAAGATACTTTTTTTTTTCATTTTTGTTCATTTTCCCTGAGAAATAGGTCAGTTAAATGTGTCTAAAAGATCTTAATCATTTGGATTTTAGAATTGAACATTTTTAACACTATCAATCACAAAAGGAATGTCTCCTACCTGGAAGCCAGTTCAGGTATCTGAAAGGACTGTAGCCAGCCCATTGCCATCCACTGTTGAAACTCAAACTATTAAGTCCAATCCAGAGTCCTGTGGTAAGTGAATTAGTCAAACCTAGAAAACAAAAATAATTGACATTCAGAAGAGGAAACCAACGTACCCATATTCAAAGTTAATTTCTTGAATTACATACCTAATGGGGATTATTTTCTTGGTATTTCTTTTTTATATGGGACTAGAAATATTTTATTTTGATTTATTAAAATGTTATTTCTTTTTACATCATCTTAGCCTCTGTTATGATACAGTAGACAAAGCACTGGCTTTAGGGACAACTATGTGGTGCATTGGATAGAGCACCAGCCCAGGAATCAGGAAGGTTTGGGTTCAAATCCAACTTCAGACACTTGAGACTGGCTGTGATTCTGGGAAAGTCACTTAACCCAGTTTCCTCACAAAACAAAAAAATTAGAATTAAAGGACCCAAGTTCAAATCTTGTCTTGGTCACATGGGGGACCTTGAGGAAGCCATTTAATCTCTGAGATTTAGTTTCCTTATTTGCATTTAAACAAGTCACCTGACTTCTGTTTGACATCTGTTTTCTCATTTGTAAAATGGAAATAATAGTAGTACCTACTTTCAAAGGTTATTTGGAGGATTAAATGAGATAAAAATTACGAAGTAATTAGCACATTGCTTGGCACATAGTGCTTACTATTAATGTTAAATGTTATAAATGTTAGCTATCATTAGCTATACTTTTTTTTTATTAAACTCTCAGAGTCCTAAGAGACTCTAAGAACATATAGTTAGAGCACTTCTTTCCCTGAGAATTTCCTACATCATTGAAACCAAAAAGCTAGCCCTTCTCTACAACACAACGTTTTGTGGAGTAGTCAGCTGATACCATAAAACCAAAAACACAATAATAAAGTCGCAGTTTCAAAGAGGTTGGGAAATACTTCTTTAAACAGCAGAAACTTAACTCAAGACCCAAAATTCACCTGGACATGTTTTTATACTAATTAGAATATATTTTTAAAGAAAGCAAAAAGATAGGATAACTACAGATCCACCTGGGAGGGAGCACAATCTATTTTTTTAATTTGTTTGTTTTATTTTAGTTAGCTAGAGGTACCTATATATACCTATCACCTAGATGCCTCAGCCAAGATGTATTTGATTTTTTCTTGAATTCATTTTGCCCTGTAGACTCCTGCTATAACATTATAAAGCAACAATGTGAGCAGATGGGACAGATTTTCTAGAGTGAAGAAAAATGAACTTCAAGTTTAAAAAAAAAAAAAAAGTGCTTTCCCAAGTCCTCCATAGGCCTAGTTTTTTCCCCCTGAGTTTGGAAGGCTCAGCATCTGGTTTCTACCAAGCTTAGAAATGACTAAAATAAAAATGCTTATTTTACAGTTATAGCAAGGAAATAACATTAGAAAAGGGAAATCTTTACAATCTCTAGCTATGCTTTTTCTTAGTTTTATGTGTTTAGAATAAGCATCATCAAGTGTGACTTCCAGCTTTGATTTTATATATTCTAATAAATTAATCAAAATTGATCCCTTCAGAAGACTCAAGTTATGTAAAATTTTCCCCTTATTTATAAAACTCTAGAGGACTATTCCATTGCTTTCAAGTAAACATTGTTTTTTGTGAATTGTTTTAAAATAGGCAAAAGGTGATAACTGGGAAAATAGCTCAAACTTCATAAGCCAGCTGGTAGCTTAGTAAATAGAATCCTGAGTCCGGAATCAGGAAGAAAGAACTTCAGATCCAACCTCAGGCACTTACAAGTTGTATGACATGGTAAAGTCACTTAACCTTGTTTGCCTCAGTTTCCCCATCTGTAAAATGAGGATTAACTGTAAAATGGCTACCTATCATATAGGATTATGAGAATCAAATGAGATATTTATTTTTTAAAATGTAGTACAATGCTCAGTATGTAGTACATGCTATATAAATGCATTTTCCCTTTTCTTCCTTCATCTTCCCATGTATGTGAATCATTAATTATTCACTGCTGATATTTACCAATATTTATATCAATAAAGGACATTTTCCTATTTTGATGCCTATATAGAGTCTGTATGTTTCCCATTATGCTTTGATAAAACCATTTACCTGACTTAACTATTAGAAAATGGCTTCCTTTTAAGAACAGAGACTATTTTACCTTTTTTACATCCTCAGTGCTTAGCACAGTGCCTGGCCCTTAATTTTCTAACTGACCTATTGTCATAGTCCAGAATATCTCTTGCTATTCTAGAAATCAAAGATTTTCTAGAACTGTGTGAATCATAAGGCTCAGTTTCCCTCATTTGTTTTTACCTTGTGGTGCCAGTGATATTACTAGTTTACCAAGAAATTGGAAACTGGACACTGACAATTGGTAAAAATATTCCTAAAGTTAAGGAAAACACAATCAAGAGACATTTACATATAAATGTGAGTTAAAGCTTCAAATGTTTTCTACAGAGAAGGAGAAGGAGAAGGAGAAGAAAGGAAAAAAAAAATGACCAAGGGCAGGACCTTGTATAATTTCAGATTGAGGAGATGGAGGATAAGAAAATGAGAAGTCAAGACTGGATGAATAAAGATTAAAAAATAATTGGTGAGAAAGAACAAAAAATAAAACATGACAGCAATCAATAGAGATTTAGGGCAATAGTTGACTAACACTATCATATATTACTTGAAATCAAAGAAAACGAGACCAGAAAGGTCATTGTATTTGTCCATAGTTGTTCACTGTTCCCCTTTTGATAAAGCAGTTTAATTGGCACAGTATAAACTACATTGTTGTTGTTCAGCCATATCCAATCCTTCCTAACTCCATTTGGGGTTTTCTTGGCAGAGAGATGGTTTGCCCTTTCCTCGTCTAGTTCATTTTAAAGATGAGGAAACAAAGGCAAACAGGATGATCTGATTATGCAGGGCCACATAGCTAGTAATTGTCTGAGGCCAGATTTGAACTCAAGAAGATAAGTGTTCCTGATTCCAAGCCCAGTGCTACATCCACTGTGCGCCTAACTCCACTGGATTTGAATTTAGATCTGACAGAAGTAACTCTGCACAAGTCATTTAATACCAATTGCCTGCCCATCTTGCTCCCCCCACCAAAAAAAAAAAATTGAGATCTGTCCTGATTTAGATTCAACACAGTCCATTATGCTACTTAAAGAAAGCTGAAAAAAAGGGATATGGAAGGTTAAAGTGACTGTCCTAAAATATTTCCTTAGATTCAATCTGTCCCAAACAAAATACAGTTAGTTCGACACTGTAGGGAAGGACAGTTCATGAAAAGGGTGAGGGAGTCTTAGTATTCTTCATATGCTGCAAGAGCTGTTAACTCTTTTTCAAGTGTGATTGATAGAGATCCCTACACCTATGATGGCTGTCAATGGACACCATCAATGATCAGACCCACTTCTCTATTGGGCCAGATGAAACAGATGAAGAATCTCAATTAAATTCTTCCACAACATATTTGCTGTGGCTAGGTTTTATATAAGTAAATTATTCTATTTAGTTTGGGTATAGAAAGTTTAAGAATTGCTTTTATTTGTTTTTCAAAAATGAAATGTACCCTTCCCTTTGTTGGTACCTTAAATCAAAAATAATTATCTTTTAAATATTATATTATGAATGTGAAATATGAACAATAGTTCTTCTTATATATAATAATTTAGGGGCAATATTACTCTGGCATTTTTTTCTGTATTGAGTTCTCTTTGGTTTTTTTCCTTTATCAAAAAAAAATCTAAAGGAACTAGCAAAAACCAGTCAGGGGATACACCAAATTTCACTTCCCATATTGAATTTCAGTTCTGCAATTCCAATCTTGCATCATTTTATGCCACAGGACTCTCTAGTGATGAATCTGACTCAGGAACTGAAGATTCACTTTAAAGTCAACCCCCACCTTCTCCCTAAAATCATGGATAATTAGTAACGGATTGACAGATAGAACAGACCTTAATGAACTTCACAAGCTCTCATATGTTTTTAGAATTCACAAATGAAGAATCTATAGATGACAGAAGTTAAATGACTTGCCCAGAAGAGTCACTGAGAGACAAGTTTTTAATCTCAAATTCTTCCTGACTCCAAATTTGACACTTCATTCCCTGGATCATCTAAGCATTTTCAGTAAGTTGGTACACTTTCTCCTAGATTAGGAGTCTATCATTTGGAGCTCAAGGGCCAGAAATGAAATCACAGCTCTGTTATTAGGCAAATTATAGAACCTCTGTCATCTATAGGTTTTTCATTTGTAAAAATGAGAAGTTAGATTCAATATTGTCTAACGTCCCTCCTAGTACTAAATCCAGTCCTATCTTGCCATTCTGTTTTGTGGATCCTAATAACATATGAGAGCTTATGAAAGTTAGAGGAAGATTTCTAATTTGTGGTCAAGAACCATCAAATCAACTTCTCTGATATTTCCTCCCTTCTCAAATCCAAACAGAATGTAAAATACCTTAATGACATCCTTGTCCTAAGTTCTGAATATGTATTTTGATGGTACTTACCTCAAAAGCATAATAAGAGCACTCTAACTAATAGAGACTACAACCTCTCCTTGCCGCAGCAAATGATTTCATGAGGTGTTTGTTGGCAAAAGCATTTATTTGTTTTTGCCTTTGGTGATCAGTTTTCTGGAGAAGGGTCTCTTCCAATTGAGCCAGGCTAAAGTTAAATATTAACCTGGTAAAACTTGCCTAGATTTATGTTCCATTGGCCTGGCACCCCAAAAGTCACAATGAAGCATTAAAAGAGGACTCTCTGAGAAGACAATAACCAAAAAATATGGATTTTTATTCCAAACTTACCGAGTGTTCTCCTGAACACTCAGTTTATTTTTTACATTCACTAAAAGAATCAAGAAAAGACTGAGTTTTAAGGTAGAAGGAGTAAGAATCAGAAAAGAGGATATTTCCAGAAATGACCATAAAAATATTTTTTAAAAGAGAATGACTCTAAGATCCTGCAAGATTTCTCTCTACTCCAACTTCTCTCATATAACTTTCATATTTCTGTTAATGCCAAAAGTTTTTGAAAATACGTGAAAGAAAGATAACTGACATGCTATATTTGGCCTGACCTGCAGCAGGAAGTACCATAAGTTCTGCAAAAGAATCTCTGCTTGTTTAAATTCCAGTTAAATTTTGCAGACTCAAATTCTGGAAGACTTGGATAAGATTCAAAGAAGCATCTGAGGTGAACTCAGTTGCAAACTATTATGCCTTGTTAGCTTCTAGCTGCTGGCAAAAAATCCCCCCCCCCCCTTTTTTTTGGCTTGATTGAGGAAGCATTTCCTGCTAGTTCAACTGATATCCAAGGTAGCCTAGCAAATGATGGAGGAAATGAATCAATTCTTAGTGTGGGAACAATTCACACTCTTTGCAGTTTTTGTTTCTTCTCCCATATACTCTAGGAAAAGAAGAAAAGTAATCTCTAGTCCATTGCTCTTTTTTTTTCCAAAAAGCTCAAAAAAAGGGAAAAAAAGAACAGGAAAGATAAGTCAGTTCAGTAAACAGACTGTTACACAAATGCCAAGAAAACAATTCCAACTTTGTATATATTTCAATCAGACACACACATACGGAGAGAGAAAGAATGTAACGTTATGTATACGTAGGTAATGTATGTGTATCGTGTGTGTGTGTGTATTCAGTATATGGGCAGCGAGATGACTCTGGACAGAGCTCAGCCCCAGAATCAGGAAAGTCTGAATTCAAATCTGACCTCCGACATTTACTAGCTGTATGACCCTGGGCAAGTCACTTATCCCAGTTTGCCTCAGTTTCCTCATCTGTCAAATAAGATGAAGAAGGAAATGGCAAACCACTCCAGTATCTTTGCCACGAAAATCCGGAATGGAGTCACAAAAAGTTGGACATGACTGAAATAACTGAAGACAACAAAAATATATGGATATTCACACATCCACACAAATCTATCTGTCTTACCTACCTCTCAATAACCCTAACACTGAGAGTGTCAAACCATTTTCCCTATTCTCCTGTCTCTCTGTGAGTAATTTATGGCTATTCTCTGTACTTTCCAGTTTTCCTCTTCCTTTTGTTTGTTTTGAAAGGACCTTATCCTTGATACATGTAAGAGCAGTGTAAAGTACCTGCAAATGACAGGAAAAAATTGCTGTACAAAATAAACATTATCTAAATTTTATTGTGGCATATAAAAGTTACTCAAGGTTCATTTCACTTTAAAGGAAACCAGCAACATTGGGCTCCATCCCAGTTCCTCTTGAATGTGTTGTCAGTGTTCCATTAATATAGGGACTTGATACCACCAGAAAATAGGCACCAAATTGCACTGTGAAGTGGGTTATCATTTGAGGATGATAGGATATCTACAAGCATTTATGAAGAACTTATATACACCATGCAGTATGCTAAGTACTGGGAATTCAAATAAAAGCAAAAAGATCGTCTATATAGAAGGGGCAGAATGGTGCTATAGAGTAGACAGAGTACCAGACCAAAGCAAAGAGGCTACATTTGAATTGTGGTTGGGCAATTTATTCTCTATAAATGTAATCTGAGAGAAGTCACTTAACTTCTCTGAAATTCAGTTTCCTCATCTGTAAAATAAGGGGATGCACTAGACAATGTCAGAACTCATTTCCCTTTCTACATCTCTGATTCTATGACCCCAAATTATTCAAAATTGGCCCACAGACAAAAACCATTCTCAAGTGTAGATGTTCAAATACTGTCTCCACTTTTAACTTTTTGGAGAGAAGGCATAAATATGCAGCATTTGCTCATGTTTCTGTCTGAAGGCAAAAGAAAAAACCTCCATTTCAACCCAATTATAATGATGGGTCATGCATTCTAAAGTAGGACACAGTCTCCTTACCCCTCACTTCTCAACTAATAGAGTCATATAAAAGACATTGATGATTCACTTTGAATCTGAGGTTGTAAGTTTTTGCATTTCATATTCACTAGGAAAGCAATTTTCTAGATTTATTATTTCCTCTCTTGCAAGTCAAATTTATTATTAACAAAATAAAAATTCTGAATCTACTTTTCCTTTGAATTTCTAAACTTCTAACCTGCTCTTAAAAACTTAAAAAATGATAATTGGCCTCCAACTAATGGCTACTTCAATAATGGTTATGATAAAAATGTCTTGCAAATCTTAAGACAAACTATTGATATGAGCTGGCTTTGGTCAACAAATGGAATTTCATGCTGAAGGGAACTCTCAGTAAATAAATTCCTTTGAGTAATACAGACAGGGATCTGCTCTGAGGCATCTAGTATAAAAATTACCTAGCAGGCCTTGAGAGGTTCAGAGACTTGCCTGGTATAAATCAGAGGCAGAATTGGAACCCTGAGCTGACTCAAAAATCACCCCTCCATCCCCTATATAACACCAACTTTCTTTAATAATGTTCTATTAATATTATTTCTTATTTGAAAAACATGCTACAGATGGTGTTATTTATATAAATGAATAAGTCTAAAAGGAACTATGTTTTTTTCCCAAAGTACAAATATGAAAAATAAATTTTGATTTACAAGAATAACTTTCATTTTTAGGGACAGCAACTATTTGCCCTCCACAACAATTCTGCTCTTCGACCCTGTTGGATAGAGGTGACCTTGAGTTACTTAAGGCTCAAATGGCCTCTCATAGTTTGGAAATAATTCAAGTTGGCTCTATTGTCAGAGGATAGGACCAAGTTTTTGTCAACAAAAGGTTGGCCATCGTTGGTGAATATTTTTAGCCAAAGCAATAGATTGGAAACTTCCTACTATGACATGGCAGTGCTGCAATCTGCATCAATTCCTCAAAAGGAATGTCTTTCCTTTGGTAGAATATAAACTCCTTGAGGGCAAGAACTGCCTTACTTTTGCTTTTTGCATTCCTAGTGCCTAGCCCAATTTTTAGTATATACTAAGTGCTTAAAAACATTACTTTCATTCAGTCATTCATAGACCTTCTCTGGAAGTATTCAAGTACATAGTTGATACACATATTTTTGCTTCCTTTCCTTGAAATCTTTATTCTAAGCTGTGCTCTATTTCTGATTTCTTCAACACTGGCTCTAGCCATTGATATTGCTTCAATATGTTTGATAGTAGGTTGCTTTGCTTCAGTGCTTTCCAAAGTATATTTTTACCCCACTATTGCCATCAAACCATATCCTGAACCAAGCATTCAAGGCCCTTCAGAATGAGATCCCTGATTAGGCAGCTAAGGGACACAATGGATAGACTTGGAATCAGAGAGACCTAAATTTGAATCTTTTGTCAGACATTTCCTAACTGTTTAACTCTGAACAAATCACTTAACATCTCAGTCTCAATTTTCTCATCTATGAAATGGAGCTAACACATAATTTATGTGTTATGTGTGTGTATCTGTGATAAGTATCAAATGAGGAAATACACTTGTTCAAGAAAAAAAGAAGTTAATACTGTACTCTGTGTTTCAGGCACAAATCTACCAGAAATTTTTCTTATCTAAACTAATATTAATTTAATATCTAAGCAATTTCAGCCTCTTGAATTTGACACTCCATTCTCTCCAAGGAAATTTGAGATAATATTTATCATAATCTTGAACAAGAAAAAGATATGTTAAAATATAATTTGGGATATTTCAAAATACTTGAGTAACCAAGCCACATTCCCTAGAAAACTACTTCATCTCAGTTACAATTAAGAGAGCTCTTTCCTTCCTTTCTCAACGAAGAAGGCTGAATCATAGTCAACTGCTATAGATGAGTAAAGAGACTACCCTTAAATGAGTCAATCTCTTCAGAATGGGGAAAACAGAGATGTGTAAACAATACAAGAATTACTCTTTCTTAAAAAGTAATTAACCAACATTAATTTGTTTACCCAAGAAAGACAATTTTGTTTGGGACTCCCAGAAGTCTGGAAAGGACTTTAGAAGAAAGAATTTTAAAAAATATTTGCAGGTGTACTAAAAAGGAGGTGATAAGCACTTTGCAAATCATAAAGCACCATATAAATACTAATTATCATTATTAACTTTCTTTTCAAATTTACTATGATAAATAATCATATAATCATAGATAGCTCTTTGCTATTGCTTGAGTGAGCATTTCTGACTCTATTTTGGGGTTTTCTTGGCACAGATACTGGAGTGGTTTGCCATTTCTTTCTCCAGTTCATTTTACAGATGAGGAAACAGAAGCAACAGGGTTAAGTGACTTGCCAAGGTCACCCAGTTAGTAGGTGTCTGAGCCTGAATTTGAATTTAGGTCCTCCTGACTCCAAGCCCAGCACTCTATCCACTTTGCCACCTAGCTATATGTTGGCATTTCTACTGAAATACATTTATTTACTCATTGTATCTCCTCTGACTCAAGTACCCTCCCAGTTCCTCTCAAGAACAGCATTAGGTTGAATTATTTAGGAAGCTTTCCCTGTTTGGTCTGGATGCTACTCCAACCAAAAGCTTATTGCATTTACTGACCGCATCATCCCTTGGAGTACAGTGTATATTCCCTTGCATTGCTCCATATCTTCTCAAAATTATGTCTTATCTCTACAACTAGTCTGTGAAGTCCCCAGGAGCATGAAGTTTGTCATGGGCTTTGATTTATTTAGATAATTATTTAGATTATTTATTTATTATTTAGATTATTATATATTAGATATATTAGATATTATCCATTATTTAGCTAGAGAAGCATAGTGGTTAGTCAGGATCTGGATTTGAATCCCATCTCTTACAAATACTGGTTATGTGGCCTAGTACAATTCATTTAATCTCTAAGTACACACAATAATTCTCTAAGACCATAAGTTGTATAGAAGGTAAAACCCACCATTGATAGAATTTTTGAATCTGGAAATCCCCATTGAAATCCCAGGTCCAGTCCCTATAACTATCTCGATTGTTTAAGAGCAATGTTTTCTGCAGATTCTCAAAAACATTAATTATGTTTATTGATGATGATGATTGTGATTTATCAGGTCCATTTGTGGGGAGCACCACTTCACTGTTGACTCAGAAGCTCTATACTACAAATCCATTTTTTATTACTTTGCCTTATCAATTAATATCAAACAACATTAATTGATAATGTTGATGAAGACATTCCACAAATCAACACCAGTGACAGAAATGTCTTGTAAATTTTTTTAAAATCTTGAAATGATTTTTAAGTTGGCCCAAAGATTAATTCAATCCAGAGCCATATTGTCTGTCATAGTTGCTTAAGAGTATGCTAACTTTCTGAGTTGATTTTCTTTTGTATATTAGTATTTCTGGGAACTACTTCCACCTTTTCATTTTGATAGCTCTCAGCTCTATATTGTTAATCAAAATTGGTACATTTCATAAGAAGTCTTCCCAGGACACATTGGACATGATTGCATGATCTTCTCCAGTCCATGGCTTGAGGCTGACTTTGTAATAATCTCTTTTATGGTTTATTCTATATACTTAAAAAAATAAAATCAAATAACCTGATTCTATTCATCACTGACTTTTTATTACTTTACCTGTCAGGTATGTTTGCTCAGATACCTCTGTGACGCTCAATAGCTCTGACTGCTGCTGTTGACAGCTCTTTCTTGCTTGATGCCAAGTCAAAGCTGATTTAGAATTTATCTGGTAGGAGATACCAGTCAATGGATCTTTGGTCCATAAACTTTCACTGCCAGCAACTACAAAAAGAAAACATATAAAATTGTGAATTATAATAAGAATGTACCAACTTGTAAAGAAACTTTAAAAATAACATTTAGATTTTAAAATTTAAGTTTAACATAGAAGGACATAATCATTTACAAAAAAAAAAAAAGTTGCCTAAGGAAGGTAAGCAGGTTTTTCTTGTTATTTTTAAAATATTTAATACAATTTCTCTCTTAGGACAGCTCTGGACTTGTGGTAAGGAAACCTAGGTTTGAATTTATCTCATATATTTATTAACTAGGTCATTGTGGGCAAATTACATAGTCTCACTATCCTCATGAGTAAAATGAGAGTGATAATAAAACTTGCAATACCAATCTCAGGGTTTTTTTGTGAAGAAGGCGATATGCAAACTCTAAGAGTCAAGTCAACAAACTCTTGTTAAACAAATATTAGGTACCAGTAACTGTGCTAATCAGTGAGGAAAACAAAGAAATGCAAAATTAACAGACTGTGCTCTGAAGGGGTTTAAGATTTAATGGGGAAGACAACATACAAAAAATAATATACAAATAAGAAACATACAAGATATATTTGAGATAATCTCAGACAGAAGATGCTAAGATTAAGTAGGATAGGGAAAAGCTTTTCTTGTAGAAACTGAGACTTTAGTTGAGAATGATGAGGTTTAGATTTAGGGAACCCAAATGAAATTCGGGTTTCTAGTGATCAGGAAGTACATGATAAGGTCTAGTGACAGGTTCGGGGTTCAGAGAGCCAAATGGAAGGTTTGGCTCCCCTGTACCCCCTTGGGATTCGGCCTTCTGGCGGCACAGAGGTTCTCTGAAAAGGAATTTACAGACCCAAAAACCTAGATTGAGAAAAGAGGTTTATTATGGGGATTGGAAATAAGGTTAAAGCCTGATTAGGGAAATAGGTGAGGGTAAAGAGAGGATGGCACTGGAAAGAGTATTCCAGTGAGCATAGGTTCCTTGGGAATTCCAAGCATGGTATAGCTGGCATGTTTGGACCCTCTGCAAAGAGAGGATTTTAATTTGGCTCTTTTATAATAGGAGGCTTTGGCTACAAGCTGAAGGGGGTTCATCCCAGGTTGGCTCCTAGCTGGGTTTCAGCTTGGAGCTAGAATCTGAATTGAATTCATTGATTTTCAGGACTGAGCCAGTCGCTCCCAGATAACAAAGATGAAACTGTTTGTTCTTCAGGGTGGGGTCCCTAACTGAGGCAGAGTTGAAAGAGATTTTCTTCTTTAAGGATTTTCAGAGTTTCAGAGTCCCCTCTTCAAGAAAGCAGAAGGCTCATTTCTAAGACATATAGAGAATTGACTCTAATTTATAAGAAATCAAGCCATTCTCCAATTGATAAATGGTCAAAAGATATGAACAGACAATTTTCAGATGATGAAATTGAAACTATTTATAGACATATGAAAATATGCTCCAAATCATTATTAATCAGAGAAATGCAAATTAATACAACTCTGAGATACCACTACATACCTGTCAGATTGGCTAGAATGACAGGGAAAGATAATGGGGAATCTTGGAGGGGATGTGGGAAAACAGAGACACTGATACATTGTTGGTGGAATTGTGAACACACCCAGCCATTCTGGAGAGCAATTTGGAACTATGCTCAAAAAGTTATCAAACTGTGCATACCCTTTGATCCAGCAGTGTTTCTACTGGGCTTATACCCCAAAGAGATACTAAAGAAGGGAAAGGGACCTGTATGTGCCAAAATGTTTGTGGCAGCCCTGTTTGTAGTGGCTAGATGCTGGAAAATGAATGGATGCCCATCAATTGGAGAATGGTTGAGTAAATTGTGGTATATGAACGTTATGGAATATTATTGTTCTGTAAGGAATGACCAGCGGGATGAATACAGAGAGGACTGGCGAGACTTACATGAACTGATGCTAAGTGAAATGAGCAGAACCAGGAGATCATTATATACCTCAACAACGATACCTTCTGATGGAAGTGGATCTCTTCGATAAAGAGAGCTAATTCAGTTTCAACTGATCAAAGATGGACAGAAGCAGCTACACCCAAAGAAAGAACACTGGGAAACGAATGTGAACTATTTGCATTTTTGTTTTTCTTCCCGGGTTATTTATACCTTCTGAATCCAATTCTCCCTGTGCAACAAGAGAACTGTTCGGTTCTGCACACATATATTGTCTCTAGGATATACTGTAACCTATTTAACATGTAAAGGACTGCTTGCCATCTGGGGGAGGGGGTGGAGGGAGGGAGGGGAAAAATCGGAACAGAAGTGAGTGCAAGGGATAATGCTGTAAAAAATTACTCTGGCATGGATTCTGTCAATAAAAAGTTATTTAAAAAAAAAAGAAAGAAAGAAAGCAGAAGGATCCAGTATGAGACAATTAATAAAAATAGACAGTCTTTTAATTTTTTTTCTATGCAATGTGAGCTTCGTGAGGTGAGGGACCAATTTCACAGTTCCTGGCACATAATAGGTACTAACAAACGATCAATTAATTAAATTGAACTTAATCTATCAAAAATACAAAGAAGGTCATCAGGGGATCTTTCACTACTCAACTGTCCCCGAGACCCATCAGGAATGAACAAGAAAGTGATCCATTTTCTCTCCTTTATCCACTGAACACTTATGACCATGTGGGTTAGAATGGAAAGAGAGTGTGAACATACCAAACAGAAGCAGAGGAATGGAAAAAAGTCATTCCTTACTAACCCCATACAATCTCTTACATTTAATTATCCACCACTCCATCCCCAACACCAAAACTTATACATTTGTATATCCACAACAACAACAAAGTGCTATTAATGAGCAATCACAAAATGAAAATCAAGTCTGAGGGAATCTCTAGAATTTGTTTCAGTGCCTAATGATTTAAATAGCAAAGCATTAGTTTGGAAGAGTGGTTCAAGTGAATTCAATGAATAGTATGAATGCTATGTATTTGGAGTAAAAATCCCCAAGATTTTAAGCAGATGCCAAAATTACATTCATCCTAGAATCTTGATGTTGGTTTTTGTGCATTTTGGTCATGTCCAACTCTTCACGATCCTATTTGGAGTTTTCTTGGCAGAGATACTAATTGTTTTGCCATTTCTTTCCCCAGCTCATTTTACAGATGAGGAAACTGAGGCAAACACAGCTACTTGCCAAGGATCATATGGCCACTAAGTATTGAAAGACAGATTTGAATTCATGCATATGAATCTTCCTGACTTCAAGTGTACTATTCACTGAGCCACCTACCTGCACCAGAAGCTTGATTAACAGTTCTATTTAGTGCTCTTGTGAATCATTTAAATATCTATTTTCTAGATTTCAATCTGTAAACTTGAAGGTGAATAAGTCAAATGTAAATTTTACCTACTTAAACTCAATTCAGTGCAGAAATGATTTACCAATTGTTTATGAGGCATCTCTGAAAAGTGAAAGAATTCTTTTGAGGTGAACAGGGAATAAATAATTATTTAAGTTAGTAAAATAGCCACTTACTAAGGGGCAGGATATATGTATGGTCACTGAATAGTGACTCTGTGAAGAACAACTTCATTCAGTTTTTCAGCGTCCATTTGATTGTAAACTCCTTGAGGGCAGAAACTATCTTTTGGCTCCTTTTGTTTTCCCAGTGAGTAGCAGTGTTTAACATATTGTTGTTCAGTCATATCCTACTAGCATTGCCCTTCAAATATCAAATAGGACCTTATGGAAATATCATCTGAATATGAATTACATATAATTGTTCATTACTCTATTTCTTTTATCAAAAAATGGATATATAAATATTTATCAAATTATTGTAGTATAATGACAGTTAGATGCTGCAGTGGATAGAGCAGCAGTCCTGGAATCAAGAGGATTTGAGATCAAACCTGGCTTCAGACACTTAACACTGACTTGTGTGTCTCTGGGCAGTTACTTAATTCCAATTGCCTTGCCAAAAAAAATTACTGTAGTATAGACTTTAAACATATGTACATGTTTATATGTTCCAGAGAGCCTTATATAAAAAAGGAAAGTATAACATGTATTACTAATATGTATATAATATATATGTAATATATGATGATAAAAATGATAATATAAACTATTCTTTCCTCAACTAGGAAGTAT
Organism: Antechinus flavipes; assembly: GCF_016432865.1. Lineage (NCBI taxonomy): Eukaryota > Metazoa > Chordata > Mammalia > Dasyuromorphia > Dasyuridae > Antechinus > Antechinus flavipes. The sequence continues at coordinate 53,632,340 of NC_067402.1, read as the reverse complement.
GTCCCACAATTGTCACAGTATACCTAGGGTCATTTTTTTCCTACAATTTAAATAAAATTCCACTTCTTATTGTATGATTCACCATGTACATTTCCACATAGCTCCTTCAATGATTTTAGACTCTGTAAACATGTTAAGTATATCTAAAGGTCTTTGTTCTTTGGATGCAAAAAGTTGTTTTAATCATTTCTAAATGATGATAAATCTACTTATGAAATATATTTTATGTACTTAAAGTTAAGCCTTCTCATTCAGTTTTTATTTTGGATTCTCAAATTATTGTTGTCATGCATTTTTAATTCTTTATTTAAAAAAAAAGTATTTACTTTCTGAATCCAATTCTCCCTGTGCAACAAGAGAACTGTTCGGTTCTGCAAACCTATATTGTATCTAGGATATACTGCAACATATTTAACATGTAAAGGACTGCTTGCTTTCTAGGGGAGGGGGTGGAGGGAGGGAAGGGAAAAATCGGAACAGAAGTGAGTGCAAGGGATAATATTATAAAAAAAACTACCCTGGCATGGGTTCTGTCAATAAAAAGTTATTATAAAATAAAATTAAATTTTAAAAAAAGTATTAACTCTGTCAGTATCTGTAATATTCACACTGAAAACATTTCATTTTGCATGTCTTTCCAGACACTGATTCACATTAAATTAGAAATTAGCCAATTTCTCTTGATCACACAGGTCTTCCTGACCTACATTCTGCCCTAAAATGTAATTGTGTACTTCTAAAAAGGAAGTAACCATGGATCTTTCTGTCAAATGCACAAACCACATTCAATGACATGAAAATTAGAGGAAAGTCCCATGACACAACAAAGATAAAAAAAATGCAATGTAAATGCCAAACAGGGACTGTATTTAAAAGTTAATTCAAAAGGCTTTTACTGATAGAATTGGTAGAAAATATGAAGCTAAAGACAGAAGATAATATGTCTGCAAGATATTTGAAATAACAAAGCATTACTCCTAGAAAAGTTGTTCAATTAGATCCAACAAGCATTTTTTAAGTATCCATTATGTCCTAAATACTTTGCTAGGTGTTGGAGAATATAAAAATAGAAAATAAAAATCATTTCTTCTTTCAAAGAACTTTGCTGGAGATTGAGGTAAAGGGAATAATGGGGACAAGGGTAGGAATGGTAAAAGGATTGTTGCTAAACTATTTCAGAGTCTTTGTGACCCCATTTTTGGCTTTGTTGACAATATAATGAAGTGGTTTGACATTTCTTTCTCCAGATTATTTAATAAATGAGTAAATACGGCAAACATGGGGAAGTGACTTGTCTAGGATCACACAGCTTGTAAGTCTCTGAGGCTGGATTTGAACTCAATTCTCCTGTCTCTAGGTCCAGTGTTCTATCACAGCACAGATATCTAACTGCTTCTACCAAAAGTAAACATACAAATAAACACAAGATAATTACAGGAAGGAAAGAGTTCAAGTGATTAAGAATTCTCAGAAATTTATTCCTCATTAGGTATACTTAGAATATATATACAGAGCAGATACTGAAATATGACAAACTATGGGATGTGCCAGACTTAGTGAGTAATCTAAAAGGATTCCATTGTCCATTAAAGTGGTGTCATTCAAGTGAGAGAAAGTATAACAGCTTTGACTTGATTTTAAAGAAAGAAATTGACCACAAAAAGAGTTTGAAGGATTGAAAAGGAAGTCACTATATGGTACTATACATAATTTCGCCTATAATTGCTCCTTGTTCCTTCTGAAGTTAGACAAGGAAAGCTGAGCAATCCAAAAACCCCACTGTAGTCATCTGAGGTGTCCAAAATAACAATTGAGAATATGTCCCTTCTCCTAATTTAATTTAAAAAGTGGGAATCCTGACTTTGCATTCTAGAGAGAGGAATTAAATAAAGAAAAGAGCAAACTCATGCATTTGCTGACTAGAGCAAAAGGGAAAGTGCCCCACAGATGTGCAATTCAGCCTTCTCTAAACCAGATGCCCAGAAGTTGCAAACTAAAGAGAATTTAGGAAAAGGGGGTCTTTTCCTTTTCCTGTTCTCATGATATAGTTAGGGAGACAAATAATTGTTTAAATAGGCGGAAAAGATTACAGTAAACAATGCAGAAAACAAAGAAACATATACATTAGATGTCATCAGGTCAATTACCAGTTCCTCTTTTTCCTGTATTGGACCTGGCTAATAGTTTGTGGTTTAAGGTAAAATAATATGGTCGCTTGATTTCAGTTTGTGTAAGTAGATTCACATTTCATAGGATTTTAAAACAGTAAGGTCTTAAAAAAAAAATAAGAGTAGCAGAGATATCCGTTGGTAAAATGCATTTGAAGACCTTGGTGTATGATAAAAGTAATTAATATTTTTATTTTCCCTTCAGTTAGCTGTCACAGTTAAATGTCATAGAGAGGGAGAAATATGTGATTTGTTGAAGATGCATGATTTAGAGGCAACAAAATTAATCTTATGCCAAATATACTCAAGATTCTACTAGTCAAAACCAATATATCGCTTATATAGGACTTCTCTGCATGTTGGGATTTAACATATAAATGAAGATTCCTTTATTCTGTAGAAAAGGGAAAGAGTCTGATTTCTTTGAACAAAAGGATTTGTGTGAATTTAGAAATTAGGATGAAATTAACTTTCAGAGCAAGGTTTTCTGGAGATTTGCATTAATGGGAAAGATACACACTTTGTGTAGGGAATGGAGGATGTGTGGATATGAATGTATTTACATATGTTTGTTTATATACATGCTTATCCAAAAAATCACAGTGCAATTTTAAGCATTAATAACTTCAGAAATAGAAAAGTTATATAAATTTATCCTGAAAAAAATCACTTAAAAGATTAATTATTTAAATGTCTTTTAAACTCAATTTTGTAAATTTTGGATAACATATTTTTAATTTTAATTTAATTTTCTAGATGGCAATCTCTTATAGCAGTGGAAGAGATCTTGCGTGGCCACCTGATCTGTCTCTATTAGACTTCTTGTTGGGTCACATAAAAATTCTCTCACATGCATCAAAACCTCATTCATTGAATAGCTTTAAGGATAAAATTATAAATGCAATTCTTTCAGTCACTGAACTGATGAAATTTTTACAAAATTCAAAAACCCATCAAAGTGACATATAGCACAAGATAGTGTCTATGCTGAATTTTAATGAGAAATATATCCATAATTAATCAATCAATAAACATTTTTAAGTGTTAACTATGTCCTAGACACAGTGCTAAATGCTGGAGTTTAAAAAAGGTAAAAGACAGACACTGTCCTCAAAGAGTTAATATCCTAATGGAGAGACAACAAGCAACAGACATACAAAGCAAGCTATATATATAGGATGATTGGAAATAATAGAGGGAAAGCATCTGCAAATATAGTGTAGCCACACATGTTGAAAATTTGTATCAGTTGGTAAAATGCATTTTCTAAATTCTTCTTTAGAATGCAAGCATTTTGAGGATAAGACCTAACTCACTTCTGTGTTTCTAATTCCAGAACCTAGCATAGTTCCTCACCTGTAGAAAAAACTATATAATTGTCTGCTAAATGAATGAATGAAAGAACAGATTACATGACTATACATATACACCTGACATCAGAACCATTGCAAGTCATCTCTGGGGATCACTGACATATGTATGCACAGATAGTTGATCTGACCAAAAGGGACAGTAAAAAAGAGTTCTACACATGGAAAAACCATCAAAGCTGCAGAGCTGGAAACAAATAAAGGTAAAATAACAGTTCCTACTTACAGGGAGCTCAGAATCAAATGGGAAAGATAACAAATAAGTAAATGTATACAAACAAACTAGATGTAGGATAAATAGAAATAATTAAGCGAGAGAAGACATGAATTGAGAGATTGAGAAAGGGTCCCTATCAAGTATGGGATTTTAATTGGGATTTAAATAAATAAGAGAAGATTGAGATGAAGAGGGAGAACTTTCCAGATTTGGGAGACAGTCAGAAAAAAATGCCAAGAGCAACAGACCTTGAGATGATGTTCTATTGCTCAAAGTTTTTTTGTTGAAAGTCCCAGGACAAAATGTGAGAGACAGGAGCACTTCCTTTCAGAAGGAGAAAGGGAGATGTCCACCTTTTTATTTAATCAATAGGATCGACAAATGGTGATTAAGTGCCCACTGTGGGTAAGGCACCTGTGAGACAAAGAGAAAATTTACATTGTTCCTGCTTTCTAGGAATTTGTCAATCAGAAGCAAGTAACAGTTGCAAAGAGCCATTAATAAAATTCAACCGCTTGATTTTGAAAATGAAGTCTAGTGAAAGGTTAAAAGAAAGGATTTCCCCAATGACACAACAAGGTTCAAAACCAGGATTCAACTCTAAGATCCCTAACTTCATATCAATTCCTTTTTTTCTACTATCCTATACAACAGTTCTACACATCTAACAACTAGCTGATATGAGTACTTTTTACATTTACTCTTCTTTATACACATAAAGTAATACAAATTATCTAAGTAAAAGTCACCACATTAAGTATCTACAAATGTATCTAGTTGCAAACTTAATCTTTGGCCCTAATACTTCTGTATTAGGAATGTCTATTCCCATTACTATGACCTGGGTATATCCTAGGCATTTAATAAATGTTTCTTGATTTGACTCCTTACTCTCACTTTCTGAACTGGATCAATTGATCTCTAAGCAATGCATAGGTAGAAGAAAAAGAGAAAAAAATAAAATTTGAGTTACAATGTGATGGAAGCAAAGCAGAGATTCAGAGAAAGGTCATTTTATTTTAGAAATATTAAGGTTGGGGACAAGTTGGGTGAGAACAGAGTGGGATCAGCAAAGACTTTTTTGGAAATATACTTCTAAGCTTAGCCTAGAAGAAGAAAGTTCTTTACGGTCACAAATAAGAAATGTGAATTTCAGGCATGGGATAATAAGTTTTTTTTTTTTTTTAATGTTTAGTCATACAAGCAAATGATTTAGTGTTTGAGATGGAGGGGAACATGGAGGAATGGTTCTCCCAAATTGGAAATTGAAATATAAAAAATGGGAAATGAAAATTAATTAAGTGGTTAAGCTGGTCAAGGTGAACAAAAAGTGGGAAACCACGTGTCCCATTCATAAAAAACAAGCAACAGGATAGAAAGAAGTTAGAGAAGAACCTTAAATGCCAGAAGAGAAAGAAGACAATTAATAGCAAAAGAAGAATGGCTTACTTTTTATAGTGGCAAGGAATTGGAAATTGAGTAGATGCCCATTAATTAGGGAATGACTGAATAAGTTATGGTCTGTGAATGTAATTGAATATTATTGTTCTACAAGAAATGATGAGCAGGATGATTTCAGAAAAGTCTGGAAAGACTTGCATAAACTGATGCTGAGTGAAGTGAGCAGAATCAAGAGAATATTGTACACAGAAACAAGATTATGTCATCATCAACTGTGATAGACTTGTCTCTTTTCAACAGTGAGGTGATTCAAGGCAATTCTACTACACATGAGATGTAAAGACAGATCCACATTTAGAGAGAGAACTATGGCAAATGATTATTGATCAAGGCATAGTATTTTCACCTTTTTGTTGTTGTTTGCTTGTTTTTTTCTCTTTCTCATGGTTTTTTCTTTTGCTTTGATTTTTTGTGTGCAATATGATTAATATGGAAATATGTTTAAAAGAAGTATACATATTTGACCTCTATTGCTGTCTTGGGGAGAGAGAGTGGTGAGGGAGGGAACGAGAAAAATTTGCAACCCAAAGTTTTGCAAAGGTGAATGTTGAAAATTTTTTAAAAAGAAGGATGACTTAGAGAACAAGGAGAGAACAAAAGGGAAACCAGTGTTTTCCTCCACTTAGGTCTTACTATTGTCTGAATCCTTTCTACAACTTACTAGTAGACTTATATAATTCATGATCTGGAAAAGTTAATGGTAATGCTTGATGATATCAAATTGGAGAAAGATCTCTTGTAGATTTTCTAAGGTATCTTGACCTTGACCTTGTTGTGTTGAAGATTTGTCCTAATCTGGATCATACTGGATCATAGAGGAAGAATTGGAAAGGACTTTGAGGCTATTAAGCCCGACGACTTGGAAAGCCATAGAAGCCAAGCTTGACTTATTGCAGATGGCATAAACTGTGGAGTATAATTAATATGATAAATAACTGAGTCAGAATTTAAAAAGATTGCTAAGTTTAATTTTTTTAAAAGAGGGAAGTGTATTGAATTGAAGAAGATTAGATTCAATAGGGATGATATAGAAGTTATACTCTTGGGTTCAAAATATCACCTTCATGAATGGAGAAAAGATGGTAGGACAATTCTTGTGAAAAAGAGTTATACATTTATATGAATGAAAATGCAACATGTCAGTGGTGGTCACAAAAGCTAATGCAGACTCTAGGTTATATTAAGAGAGGCCCCAGATCCAATAAGAAAGCAACTGATGATAGTAGTAATAGTGTATCCAAGAAAAAGCAACAGTTTTAACTTATTCTAAAGTTCTATTCTGAGAACTTATTCTGAAGTCTCAGGATTTAGATTCTGACTTAAATATTTGCTATCTGTATGGCTGGAACTAGTCACTTGCATTTCTCTGTATTAGTTTTTTTTTTTTTTTTTAATCAGTAAATGAGTATTCTGTGATTTCTTAAGATCTGTAACTTTTAGTTTTAAAGCTTCTAGTGTACTTCTCAATGAGACTTTGGAGAATGCAGTTGTCTCTTTAAGAGCACAGAAACCAAATGTAATGTTGAGAAAAGCCGTTTGTGCTGGCAATTTGGAGGTCAGCTGAGATAAAATATCTTCCATAAAGTGGTATATATTATATGTAGAATATATATAGAGAGAGTATATATATATATATATATAGAAGCATAAAGTGCTTCTCCCCATGGAGTTGGGGAGAAGGTGTGGGTTTTATCTGTAACTAATGAGAACCTATGGGGAATCTCTTAACAATTACAGGAAGAAGGTGATGTGAAATGTCTTCTTCATCACAACACTCATAAACAATATATTATTATAAAGAAAACTTATAAAGAGAATTTGAATGATATATGAAGAATTTGTGAACAATTAGCAAGTACAATGTAGTTTGGAAAGAAGGTTTCCTGTGATTTCTGAAGAGAGAAAAAAGATGAACAAAGAGAAAAGATCAATCTGGCTAATTTCCAAAGAGATTGAATTTGACTTTTATCTAGGGATAAATATGAATAAGATCTTTGAGACACTTTAATCAGTATCTGAACTGAATTGAAATGAGACTGTTTGTAGTCAAATGAAAAAGAATTTCCCCCCTATTTATATTGAGAGTTTGAGATAAGTCTGGCTGTAAACTTGAACATGATTAAAATTTGCAGATAATTATATATGCATTCTTATTATTGACTTCATTTGAGAATAAATTCTATATTTAGCCACTTTAATATTGAGTTAATTATAGAAGAACAAGAATAATTACTGAATGAAAGGAACTTTCTCCAGTTTATTAAAATACTAATATTTGATGAACTAGAATGATAGCTCAAGATAATTAGCAAAGAAGTGATTGCGAGTTTATTAATGAGATCTAAGTTATCCAAACATAATGGTGGATATTTCAAGAACAATGGTGTTAAATTTTGCAGGTTGCATATTGACTTATAAAACCACATATTAACATTTATTGTGTTTTTATTTATTTTGTTAAGCATTTCCCAATCGTGTTTTATTCTGGCTCTGGCCCAATTCCACAGTTATAACAGGTGTTTGACACTTCCAAAGCTCTTGAGAATAAAAATAAATCAGGAGAATGAGCTAAATTGTAGGCTGAGAGATACACCAAAGTGAGGTGTTTTGTTTCATGTAAGAGCTAGCACCCTTTTTGCTAATTGTTAAAAACCTCTAATAATATCACCATATCCTGGGACACTTAAGCTATATCTGAAATATGGTATTTAGTTCTAGGCACCATATTTTATAAAAGAAATAGACAAAGTGGAGTATGTCCAAAAGAAGGTGATGGAGAAGTGAGAGAACTAAAGATTGTGCTGTAAAAAAAATCAGTTGAAAATCATAGTGTTTACCTTAGAGAAAAGGAGAAGAAAGGAAAGGAGAGGAGAGGAGAGGAGAGGAGAAACATTGTATAGTGTTAAGCTATTTGAAGAGCCATCATTGAATCAAAATTGTTCTACTTGGCCCTAGAAGGCAGAAATGTGTAGGAGCCACATGTAGATGTTGCACATAGACAGACTGAGGCACAATATCTGACCAAGTCATTCCTCATATCAAAAAATCTCAATCAGTTAACAAAAATTTATTAAGTGCCTATTATGTACAAGATACTATGCTAGCCTCTGAAAATCCAAAGACTAAAAAGGGGGGGAAGATAGTTCTCACCCTCAAGAAACTTATTTTTCACTAATAGGATATAACTTACATAGAAATAAATAAATGCAAAATATGGAGAAAATAAATATTATTTTAAAAAGGAGCTCTGATTAATGGGAGATTCAAAGATATGCACACATTTCTTATATATCTGTGTGTGTGTACATACATATATATTTTTACATATACACACATATACATATACACATACATACATACATATACATCATGGGAAGTGATCTGAGATAAGCTTTGAAGGGGGGTTGGGAAGCCCCCTGAAGGGTACTGCTCAGGTGGCAAGCTGCAGATTGCTCTAGAGCCTTAATGAAGTGGAAATTGGGAGAGAAAACTTTCCAGACATTTGAGATAGCCAAAAGCATAGAGATATGAAATGAAATGTGCATAAAGAATAGCAATTAGGTCAGTTTGGCTGAAACATAGTAATGTAATCATCCTGAAAAGATAGGCTGGGACCAGAACTCCACAGTTTTTAAATCCCAAACAGACAAATCTATATTCTTTTCACAGAGGTTAGAGAGCCACTGAAACTTCCTGAGAAGGGGAGTTAACATAAGTCAGTCTTGCCCTTTAGAAATATCAATTTGGCATCTGGATGGAAGATGTTGGAGAGCATGAATACAAAAAGGGCAATAAGGAGGCAATTTTAATTATCTTAACTAAGGATGAGATAGGTCTAAACCAGTGTCCTTTTGGTGTGGATGAAGAGAAGGGGGCCAGATTGATGGAGATATTCTAGTCTCTCAGTTCACTGACATATTGGAATAGACTTCTAATTTCACCACTCACAGCTCACTGATATAAAAATATTAAATAATATCAAGTAAATTTCAGTTAATAAACTATACATTAGTAAAATAATTCATTTCCTCTGCTAAAAACCAATGAAGGCCAAAACAAACTTGCCCCCTTTTTAAAGGCTAAGTATAATGTCAACGTTCAACTTTAACTGAAGTGGTCAACGTTTGACTTATTTGACTAGGTAAAAACAACTTTTAAAACTGGTCCAGTTTAACATGCTATTTTGTTAATGAATGGCTCAAAATACTTTGTATCATCATCGTCATCCTCCTCCTCCTCATCATCATCATTATTTTTATTTTTTTTCACCAATATATGTTAGCATAGTTCTGATGTTCTTTGTATTTTCCCACTTGGATTCATTTCATACCATGAGACACAAAAAGCATAATTTAGGAAAGTAAGTCCCACCTCCATTTCTCCCATTTATCAGACTATATATAATATTAAAAACATAATTAAATAGTAGTTGACCTTTATTCCAATATGACACTAAAGAAACAAATTGCATTCTTCCTCCTAAAATTAAACGTAAGGGAGTTGGTCATACAGGGTAACTTCCATGATGTCATTTGTATCAATGCCTTAGAAAAAGGTTGACATAACATTTGGGAGTGAAAGTAGAAAATGGGTATGGAGGCCCTTTGTTTAAAAAAAAAAAAAAGTCAAGAATTTAGTGCTGGGTTGGTACCACACCTTTGTAACCTTAATTACCAGAAAGGCTAAGGATGACAGGTGTCTTGAGTTTGTTGGTTCTGAGCTGCAGAAGGCTATGCTAATTGGGTGTCCACATTATATTTAGCATCAACATGATGAATCCCCGTGATCAGGGGCCTACCTAAGGAGAGATGGATTGGCTCAGATCAGAAATGAAGTAGGTTAAAGTTCTCCTGGTGATCATTAGTAGGATGAGGACCCTGAAGAGGCCCTGCACTTCTAACCTGGGAAGATGGGACTCCTAAAATTAGGAGGAAAAAAATCATGATAATGATTTCCCAGAAGGAAGACTAAACTAGAAGTCAGAAAAATTAGCTTCCATTAGCTCTGTCCCTAACTCACATGTTGTTCAACTGTGACCCCATTTGGGATTTCCTTGACAAAGACACTGGAGAGATTTATCATTTCCTTCTCCTTATAAATTGTATAGCCATGGGCAAAACACTTAACCTCTGGCTGTCTTGGTTTTCCCATCTGTATAAAGGGAACAATGATGATACACAAGATTGTTATGGGAGTAAGGGAAGACTACAGCTATTTGTGCTCTTCGGAAAGGACGAAAGAACTAGACAGACAGGAAGCATTATTGTTTTCATCACATAGGATGAGCTCAAAATCTCATGACCCAATAATCATGCCCAGTTACTCACATTTCAGTGGACAGAACCCAAACTGTTTGGTCACTTCATAATCCGTTGTAGTCCCACACCAGAGCCAGCCATCAGATCTGCCAGCAGAAGTACAGTCGGCATACCACTTGCTCTCAAACTTAAAAGGAAACACACATGGTGCTCCATAGGAATTCCCCAGTAGGGTATACATTTCTGAGGAAACAGATTAAGAAGAATATAAGTATAAATACAGTCCTTATGCTGAGAATGTGAGCACTTTAAAACATTCTTGTGACAAACACATATACCTTCCTGATTCTCATTGAGGAAAGCTTTTAGAAAATTTGTTCACAATTCTGATGAATCTCCCTTTCCTCTTCCAACCCCTCCAAAATGTGTGCCCTTTCTCTTAATTACTAACACAGTACTAAATAACACAGTACTAAATTACACAGTACTAAAAGCCATCCCAAGGGACAATCCTTTTTTTTACAAACATTTTATCTCCTCCAAAAATAATATTTATGTAAATAGACATGCATGTGTGTGAGCATATTTTAAATATAGATGTATAATATACTTGTGTGTAATATCAATAAAACAAAACCCTTATAACTGAATTGAGTTGTGTAATTTTTCTTCATGAAGCAGAGTTTTAAATGTATTCTTTTTCTGTTCAGCTTTCCCTATTTTGGTTACCATGAAAGAAAAAGAGACACAAGTTGCATTCCCCTGGAAATAAGCTCCTTAAGGTCAAGAAAAATTCTCATTTTTCTCATTGTATAACCAGGGCTTGATACTAATTTTTCTTAGTGAATCCTCAGCTCCCATGAATTCAATTAGTACCTTTATGCTAATGATTCTCAAATGTATTTATTCAGTCCTAACCTCTCTGTAGATCACCACATTCACACTTTTAGTTGTCTTTTAGAAATCTCTAACTGGATTATGGTGGAGACATCTTAAATTCAATATGTCCAAATCAGAATTCATTATTTTTCCCTCCCACAATGGATAAATATCCTATGTGAAAATGTATAATGGGATAAGGAAGCAAAGACAAAGATCCTGATCTCCTAACTTTCCTGCAAGAATTTAATATCATCTGCCTAGAAAACACAAATGATAGAAAATTAATTTTTCCACATTTATAATTTCAGGCCCTGCCTTTTTCATCCAGTCCCTCAACAAAGTAACTCTGGCAAAAGTGAACACAAAGCTAATCTATTTGGTTGATAGGAAAAGAACACATTCCTCTCATTCCTTCTTTCTTGTCCTATTTCTCACTCTTTTTCTTCATTCCCTCTATGTGCTAGTCAAACTGGACTGTCCAATAATTTTTAAATATACCTGAATGGACCACTTTCCTATCTCAATTCCTTTGTTTACATAATTTCCTCTGGTTATAATGAAGCATCTACATGGTAAAGGGGAATAAAGGAGAATAACCCAGTGAAGTTGGAATCAAGAAGAACTGAATTTGAAGCTTACTTTGGACTAAGTATTAAGTTCTTAATGGCGTGGTGGTCCTGGATAAGTCATTCTGCCAGTCTCAGTTCCCTCATGTATCTCACAGGCTTATTATGAGGGTCAAATGAGGTAACTCATGTCCAGTGCTTTGCAAACCTTAAATTTTTATTTAAATGTTAGTTATCATTATCATACTGGTAGTAGCAACAATAGTAGTAGAAGTAGCAGCAACAGCAATAATAGAAAATAATAATGGTAGAAGTAGCAGCAACAGTAGGAGAAGGAGGAAGAGAAAGAGGAGGAGAAGGAGGAGGAGGAAGAGTAAGTAGTAGTAGTAGTAGTAATAGTAGTAGTAGTAGTAGTAGTAGTAGTAGTAGTAGTAGTAGTAATAGCAGCAGCAGCAGCAGCAGCAGTAGTAGTAGTAGTAGTAGTAGTAGCAGCAGCAGCAGCTGCCAAGATTGTTTAAGAAGCCAGGAAGAACTGGATTCAAGTGTTACCTGTGCTATATACTATACATATGACCCTAAGCAAGTCACTTAACTTCTTAGGAATCTAGGCAATTTCCTAAGTCTAAAGGTGCTGATTTGCATTGATACAGAGAATTTTCTTATTTGAGAGTTATCTCAATCAATGAAAGTACCTCACTAATTAATTTATTCTATCGCCCACTACCAAAAACCCTATTTCCTTCAGAAACTTTATATGACAACTTCCTTTATCTTCCTTAACAAAAAAAAAAAAAAAAAAAGATTATCTCTGTCTCTCTCCCTCTCTAGTTATATCTCTTTTCCCCATCTTCCTTTCCCTCTCTCCTGCATTCCTATAACACTTAAGTTTAACCTTCCTTGTGTTAGTTAAGTTCCCTCATCTCCTCCACTAGATTGCAGTCTCCTTTTGTGCAAGAATCAAATCTTATTTTTGCTTCCATCACCAAAAAAGCCAAAGCCAATCAAATAAAATCTAACAAAGATACCAAGACAATGATGTAAATGGAAGTCAGCTGAAGACTTCCAAAACTTGTTAAGGTAAAACGATTTTATAAACAACTTATGTTCTCAAAAACAGAACAAGTTTTCTTAAAAAAAAAAAAAAAAAAAAAAAACAGTGAGGGGAATTCCAAATTAAATCTGAGACTTTCAATTCAGTTATCAAGGATTCTCACTAATTCCATCATTGTTGGGATGAGGAAGTATAGATTCTCAAATCTCGATTATGACTAATATTCAAAGTATTCTTCTTTCCCCTGTAGTGTAATTAGAGTGCCATCCCCTCATTAGTGTTACTTTGAACAGTAGTAATGAGCGTGTGGAAATCTTAATAATTTTTCTATAATTTTTAGTTTAAATCAGTGCTTTGTTTATATAGAGAATTCCTAATGTGCAAATTCACTCTACCAGTGACAATGGGCAACTGTTTTTGCAACTTATGCATTTTGAGAATTACTAGGAAGAGCACTGACAGATTTGCCTAGGTCCCACACTCACATTTATGAAAGAAAGGACTCAAATCCAAGTCCTCCTGACCCTGAGTGTGGATTGTGATGTTCTTATAATGTAGTTAAAAAGAAAGACCACATCATCCAAGCAAGCCAAAAGCTTTTTTATTTCAGTTAGTAATGAGAAACTAGTTTTTGATTGAGCAAATTTTTAAAAATCAAAGGTTCATACTGCAGTACAGCTCTAGAACTGGAGGGGATGTCATGGACTTCTAATAGAACCCCTTATCTTATAGATAGGGGCACTGATCCCCATGAAGCTAAGTGATCTGACTAATATTCTTAGGTAATGAGCTGCAGCCCCAAATTTGTGATTCTAGGGACAACATTTTATTCTACTCTACAACACTGCCTGCATAAGTAAATACACAGGTTAAAATAAACAAAATAAAAATAAAATAAATTACCTTCATAGCCTCGAGAACACAAGTCATCATTGGTTCCATGAATCTTCCATCTGCTCCATAGACCTGATCCTTTGTAAAGCATAATATTCTTTTCTTGTTTGTTTCCATAATTAAAATATAAATCTTCTCCGGTGATTCCAAAAAGGGTGTCATTTTTGCATTCCCATTTCTGTAAATCACTTTTTGAATCACAGGGGAAAAGAGTTACCTGAACCCAGTCGGTCTTGGAGGACACTCCCAAACATAATTTAAGGGAGATGCTCATCAACTGAGTATTGGACACCCATCGAAATTTTTGTGATTCACTCTCTGGATTGCATACGGCTGTTTGAACAGCACTCGTACTTATTACATTAACACAGCGTTTGTGATCATCATTGTAGATTAAAAATTGCTTGGTGTCTGTAAAACAAAACAATCAACACAGGCACTTAGTTTGATAAAGTTGACAAGGAAAATATGTTAAGCCAGAGATTTTAAATACTTTCTAGAAGAAGTAATCTCTAGATTTTCTGGAAGTCTTATCATCACTAAGGAAGAAGAAAGGAAGGAAGGTACTGATGAGTTGAGAATGAATTATTGAGTGGAATAGCAAAAGCAGTTTATCTGCTGACCTCCCATCAGCAAATTTAGAATTGGACAGGAGATGATAATGATGATGATAGCAAAGCACTTTCCAAATAGTATCTTATTTTATCCCCACAACAATCCCAGAAAGAAAGTGCTCTTATTATACCTATTTTGCAGGTGAAGTAATTGAAACAAATAGTGATTTGCCCCAAGTCACAGCTATGAAGTATCTGCATCAAGATTTGAACTTGGGTCTAGCACTCTATCATTATATCATCCGGCTGTGTAATCTTATAGGGAAAATACAAAATTCTCCCCAAGTTGGACAAGTTCTATCAGAAGAAAATACTTCTCAAAGCTGAGTGATCACAGATAATTATCAGACACTTCTCTTTAAGAATTAGTCAAGCCCTCCTTGATGGCCAAAGTTCTATTTGCTGCTGGGATAGCTGAGTATTTCTGAAATCCTTTGGAACCAAATTGGGAAATAAAAGATTCTGCAAGAGCCCGTCAGGTCTAGTGGGTAGTTGTATTCTTTTAATGTCATTAAGACACAATAAGAAACAGTATAGTATATGAAGTTAGATGTCACAGTGGATAGAATGTTGGACCCGGAGTTAGAAAAACCTGAATTCAAATCCTGTCTCAGTCTCCTACCAGCTGCATAACTCCAGGTAAATAATTTTATTTATGCCTGAATCTCCTCATCTGTAATATGGACATAATAATAACAAAATCTACTTCCCAGAGTCATATTTGGAAAAGTGCTTTGCAAATCTTAATATGCCATTTAAATGTTAAGTACTATTCTTATTAATGGGAAAAACACTAGACTTGAAGGATTCTTCAAGCTGTATGATTCTGAAAACATGTTATCTTCTCTGAGCCCTGATTTCCTCATCTGCAAATTTGAGCTAGTTTTCCCTATAATACTTAGCCCTCAGAGTTGTGTAGCTCAAATGAAATAATAGCTGTAATAAAATGCTTTGCCATTAAGTAAAGGATCTTGCAATATTAGTCACTTAAATGCTAGGAGAATAGCAAATTATAGCTTTTTTTTTTTAACCAAAGTTCAAAAGAACTGTAAGGAAGCTCCTTTTTTTCATCTTTTATCAAAAAGAATGTAATTAAAGTATCTCTGTAATTGAAGATATTTGTCATTTATTAAACTGTTGCCTTTTCTTCATTCAGAGGCCTTGAGAGAACTTTGGAAAAAAGCCTAACCCTGTTCAGAAGTCCTGGAAAAGCTGTGGATTGAAATATCTATATTTTCTATGTTTTCTATATTTGATTCATGTGATCATAAATCTTAATTTGTTTTTTTTAAGGCTCCTGATTTTTTAAGACTTCACACATTATTTTGACACCTAACCGGGACTATATTTTTGTCTTTCTTTGTATTCCCCAGTGCTTAGTATAGTGCCTGATACATAATAAATTCTTGTGCACTGACAGAATTTAATTTTAAGCTTTTCAACCCTTTTCTGCTTTTCTTCTCTCCCAGACTCAAATCTCAGTCAGGTAATGATTTCAACCCTTACTCTCACATTCCCATAAAGTGCTATTTAACTGGAATGACAACTCTCCCCATTGAAGTTCTCTGTGACTTAGGAGAAGGTCTTTAAAATATGGACCTAGGGCGCCACAATTGATCACTCAGAAGTCTGCCTGGACATGAATCCCCTCCAACCTAGCAAAGGTAGTCATATTAAGATAGACACTTCCCAGCTTATCAGGAAAAAAGCCAGAGCTACTGGTCTGGGTCACAGTCCTATCTATGGGGCAGTAAAGTAGGGTTTCAGTAGAGATAATTAATCAATTAATCAATCAATTCACAGCAGATAAGTAACACCATAGGGTACTGAGCCTTGGTTCTGGAATCATGAAAATTTAAGTTTAAGACACTAACTGGGGGACTTTCACAAATCATTATCTGACTCAGTTTCCTCATTTGTAAAATGGGGAATAACAATAGCACCTATTACCCAGGGTTTGTGAGGATAAAGTGAACTAATATTTGTAAAGAATTAATAAATAATGTCATTTATTTATGTATATATATATATATATATATATATATAATACTTATACAATAGAGTAATTGGGAGCTATTGGGACATATATTGTGCTAAATGCTAAAGATATAAAGACAAAAACGCTTCCATTCTCTAAGAACTTATATTCTATTAGGGAGACAAAAGAATACAACTACCATCACCACTACCCCCAGAACCACCCCTATCAAGAAAGAAAGATGAAGAGGAGAAGGAGAAGGAAAAGGAGGAGGAAAAAGAGGAGGAAAAGGAATAAAGGGAAAAGAGAAAGGAGAAAATTATATTATGATATAATCATTATATAATTGCTATTATTATCTCAATACTATTTATGCACTAGATTAATAATTAATATAGCCATTTATATTATGTTAATAATATGTAATAATGCATTATTCTATGGTATTTATTATATTAAATATTAATTATTTAATAATAATAATTATTATTATTACTCATAAGTGATGATGATAGTAGTAGTAACAGCTATAATGGTTGAAGAAGTAATGGTGGCAGTGATGGTAGTAGTAGTAGTAGTACCACTTTTAACAATAATATTAATAATTCACCCACCAAGGTGTTCTTCATCTTTAGGATGTGCTCCTTTCATACTTGGTCAAGTTTTCCAGATGTAAAGATAAAGTATCAGAAAGCATGAGATATAATAGTGTATCCTATTTGGACTGAATTTGTACATTGTAAAGGGTGAGTCCTTTCAAATATTACATATTATCTCCAACTTGTATGGTAGATGCTATACCCATTTTACAAATGAGGAAATAACAGCTGAGAGAATCTGTCAAATAAATTTTAATTCTGATCTTCCTAACTCTAAGTCTAAAACATTAAAAATCAATACAAAATAAATCCAAAGTAATTTGGGATGGAGAGCACTAGCAGCTGTGGGAATCAGGATAAGTGCTTAGAAACATAAATAGTTATTTCAAATACTGCCTTGAGGTTTACAAAGCACTTCAAAAGTATCATCTCATTTTTATCATCACAATTACTCTGGAAGGTAAGTGATATTATTAGTCCCATTTTACAAATAGAGAAACTGAGGTAGGATTTAAGTAACTCCAAATGATCTTGGACAATTGAATAAATAAAAGAAGATAAAAGTGAATACTTGTAGGCTAACTCATTTATGGAAGAAATGATTACACGGAAATAGGTATTCCTTATTTTAGCAGAATAGAAAACTTGTAGCTAAGTTAGCTACACAATAAATTCTGCTATGAAATTCTATTTTCTACCTTTTTGCTTCCAAAACTGGAAATTCCATTTACTGGGAGAAAAAAGTGTTGATCCATTGTATATGAAAATCACACTAGGAAGGGCAAAACATTTTAAAGGAAAAATTATGAGAAATTCAGCTTTACTCCCTTTATCCAACTAGACACATCTGCTTTACACATTCTGAAACTAGCTCTGGCCATAGACAGAAAATACATAAAGAACTTTGGTCATGGAAGGAAATTTTTTTTCCATTTCAAATTCCATCTTGCTTGTACTGGTGCCCTGTGCTCTTTCACAAACTTCTTGCCCAATTTGTTAGCGAGGATCCCTGACCCTCAATCTTGTACTGTTATTCCTACTTACTACTCTTGCTGGATTCTGGATCTTTTGCCAGCTTTTACCCAGTCACTTCCTGCCCCTCCCTGGCTTTTCTGAATTGATTTCTAGACTTCCTTGCCTTCTCTTACACCTTACCTGACTCATCCGTAAAGCCAGCTCAAACAGGCAAAAGAGTGGAAAGAGACAGGAAGGATTAGCTAGTGCTTAAAATGGGAGGAGGGAGCTTCTCAGGAAGAGCAGAAAGAGAGAAAAAAAGAGGAAGTTAGGGATATACAGTGTCTGCTTCACGGTTTTGATTAGAGCTTGCTCAACTTGTGCTTGCACCTGTCTGCAATTTACTTAAGAAAATGAGGTTTGGTGGGAACCTGGACCAAGAGCCATGAATTCTTATTTGTTCACACCTGAAGTACTCATCATGTAGTAAAATCAGATCGTGTGTAAAGGGAGTGGACAGAGGCCCTTTATGATAACAGTAAAAACACAAGGTGGTTTACCAAAGAACTAGCAACAAGAATTATCAAATGACAGCTCTAGGAATTTTACCAGGGGGTAAAAGCAAAGGCAGCGTGGATAGAGTTGGACTTAAGCTGGGAAGACATGAATTCAAATCTAACATTTGCTAACTGCACAAATATCGATGCCAGTTGTACCTACTTCTCAGAATTGTTGAGAGGCTCAAATGGGATAATGTACATAAATTCCTTTTCACCTCTTAAAGTGGTATTGTTATTAAGGAAAAAGAAGGAATTGTCCACAGTGACCAGAAGGGAGAATGCCATTTTTAATTGTTTCTTGAAGAAATTATCCCCCATGTTTGGGGGAGTAGTCTCAGGGGCATGTCTCTCTGTGTCCCTATTCATTAGGAGAGATGGAAAGCGCTTATGTAGGAAGGGAGAAATTAATTCAAAAAAGAAAGGAAATAAAAGTGTCTTAGAAAAGGGAATTAAAATCTGGTTTAAGAGGCTGGCAAAGAGAAGAATTTATTCGATAGGAGAGATGGAACAAGAAAAAAACACAGGACCATTTGAGTTATTCAGCAGGTATAAGGTTCTTTCTTTCAAAGATGACAAATAAGCATTTTTCTAGATCTGATGTCCTATTGTTGTGAAATTCAAATAAGATAATGTATAGAAATCTTTTTTGCAACCATAAGGTGTAAAAGCAAGAGAAGGAATTCTCCCCAGTGTCCAACAGGGATTGTACTGATAGATGCTGATGATTCTGCTCTCCCAAGATGTTTATATCCTAATGAGAAAAACAAGGATGTATATGTGTATACACAATCAATATAAAGAAAATAAATACAAAAAATTAAATAAAAGGCAATTTGGGTTATATTTGACTTATCAAGGTATAATGAAGAGGAAGTAGGTTTTCATTGAAGAATACAGCAATTTCATAAGCATCAGCATTAGAGAGGGAACATGTTTTTGACCCTTGGAATGAAATGATCACTGTGATTATAAGTGATTTCCAGCTGAGGGATAGAACAGAACAGACATGGCTAATTTGGAGTTGTGTATACATTTTATGACTGTAATCTAGATTTTAATTTTATTTCTAGATAACTGTAGGGCTTCAAAATCACACTCTAAAATAAAATACATCTATTATTTATATTGTTTAAGATTTATAATGAACCTCAAATATATAATTTCATTTTATTCTTACAATAACCTGGGGAGATAAGTGTTACTAGTATTCCTGTTTTACAAATATGGAAAGTGAGGCAGAGTCACATAGCTAGTAAGTGTCCAAGACCAGATTTGAACCCAACTCCCAGTTCAAGGCTCTATGCCACTTATCTGCCTCATGGCATGGGAGCCCAAGGTCAACTCCACTAACTCCTCCAGTAAGCTGACCAGCTCAGGACTTGCACCTATATGTCGTCAGGCTCATAAAAAGGAATCTAAAAGGCTATTCCCAGAGAATCTACTAGGGATACAAAAACTTAAGACACATTTTCCCTGGACCAGACAAAAAAATACAAAAACAAAATAGTGTTTGTTTACACCAGGCACTCTCGGGCAAATGCCTGGAAATATAGAAAAACACAATTTTAGCTATTCAAAGAAAAGACCAAAAAGCTCTAAAATAAAGACAACTCACAAAAGAGGAGACAACACAAATGTGAATGGTGTCAATAAGGAAAAAAGGGGGAAACATCTTAAAAAGCCAATGAGACAAACAAGTTGTTCTTGTGTGCCTTAAATTGGAGAAAGTCAAATATTAGTGATGGAGGCAGTCATAAAACTATCTACAAAACCAAATGGCGATATGAACCTATATTAACATAATCAGGAAGGCTAAAATGGAGATTAAATTGATCCTTATGTGAAGGACCAAAGATAACAAGAATGGTTTTTCAGGTGAATTCAAGACAAGAATTTATTCTATAAACTTCCAATATGGCGTAGATAGGAGTTAAGAACAAAGGGAGAGGAATGTTTCCTATCCTGTATAATAGAAATCACTCCAAGATACTGTTCTTGGTTTGTATTAAAATCAGTCCCTTGTTTAAAAACATAAGAGAGTAGGGGCAGCTTGATGGTGCAGTGGTAGAGCATCAGCCTTGAAGTCAGGAGGCCCTGAATTCAAATCTGATCTCAGACACTTAATACTTCCTAACTGTGAAACCCTAGGCAAGTCACTTATCCCTAATTGCCTCAGGGAGAAAAACATAAGAGAGTATCTTTGCTGTTTTTGTAGCTAGCACTAAGCCTGGAAGAATAACTACATTACAGTATAATATAATCAAGAAGATCAGTAAGCTGAAATCAGGAGGAAGAACAGACAAAAAGAAATTCACAAGGAATTAATGTAAAGTTTGGGACTTGAGTCCCAAATTGTACCAATTGTACAAATAACAATAAGAGCTGACATTTTGAAATACTATAATAACAACAACAATAAAATAACTAGTATTCATATAGCACTTTAAGGATTACAAAGTGCTTTGCAAATATCTCATCACAAGAATCCTACAAGGTATATGCTATTATTAACCCCATTTTACAATTGAGGAAACTGAGGCAAACAGAGATTAAGTGACTTGCCTAGCATCACACTCTAGAAATTCTTGGAGGCAGAATTTGAACTTAGGTCTTCTAATTCCGAGTCCAGCTCTCTTAGCCACAGTGCCTCTAGTTATAAAGGTTTTCAAAGCACTTTATATATATTGCTTTATTTGTACTCACAATAACCCAGGAAAGGATTAAAGCTATTCATATTCCCATTTTACACATAAAGAAACTGAGGCTCATTGAGACAAAATTAGTTTGTCCAGAGCTGCTCAGTTAGTCAATCTCTGAGGCTAGATTTGAATTAGGTGATGTATCATGTTGCCTCTTAATTAGGGAAAAGGAAAGGCATAGAAAGGAGCTGTTAGTGTTTTTAAAATGTAAATCATTATTATTGAACTTTAGTTCTAAATCCAGGGTGAACCAAAAGTCTTTTTTTTTTTTTTTTTTTGGTTTTAGGCTTAAGATTGAAGCAAGATTCTGGGGATATCTTATAGAATAGGACATGGAGTAGGAGAGAGACAGAGACAGAGACAGGGACAGAGAGAGACAGAGACAGGGACAGAGAGACAGAGAGACTTCAAAACTAGAAAGAACTGGGTTCAAATTCCATTGCTGACACATATTAACTGTATGACCTCAAAGTAGTTCATTTCTCAGTTTTATCTAGGCAGAGAAGGTGCAGAGGAATGGGCAGAGGAAAATTCCTTATTCCAGAGTTCTTACATCAATGAAACCACAGATCTAGTTAATCTATACAGCTACTCCTTTTGACCATATCAATATTTGATTAGATGTTAATGATCTTTAAGGAGTCACTATTTATACAAATATCTAAAGCATAGTAATAAATTCAATTAAATAAGTATTTATTAAGTGCTATTATGTGCCAGGCAGGAGGAACCTTAAAGATGATACAACCCCCTTACCTTCTTCATGAGGAAGCTGAAACCTAAAGAACTAACTTAAGATCACACAGATATTAGTATAATTTAATCATAACAGATATAGCACTTTACAAACTTTTTTTAATTTAAAATTTATAGAATAACAATAGGTTGCAGAGAGGTGATAACCTACATTGGTGGAAAAGATTGCCCAGCCTGGAAGTTTCCCCAAACCAAGGCAATAATAGGAGCACTCTATATCTTAACAAAAGGAGGATCTGAAAATGATTACTTTAAATGCAAATATGGTTCTACACTTATCTCATCTATACTTATATCATTCATTCACCTTGGACTTTTAACAGGATAAATCTCATATTTATGGACAACGTGATTTGTAATCTTTTGTCAGCCCGTTAAATTCCTGGACGTGCAAAGAGATGTGCAGTTATCACAAATGGTGAGAAATTCACATACTACTACCATCAATCAAAGCAGCTTTACTTCTGTAAATTTCAATAAGTAATGCTGACAATTTAGCATGTTCCTTTTTTTCTGAAAAATGGATTTAAAATTTGGGGGGATAAAAAAATAGACAATATTATAACTATTAATGAACATGGGGCTTAATCTAATTGTTCTTTGAAATAATAGTCCACATTTGTGTAAGGATCAGCGATTCCAAGATAGGTAGGTAGATAGATGAATGGACGGATGGATGGATGGGTGAGTAGATGGATGGATGGAAAGATAAACAGATGGGTAGATAGATAGATAGATAGATAGAGTGGATGGAGAGGCAGAGATCTCAGCAAAGTTCCTTATAAATATATTGCTATGGCATAGATAGAGATAGACAGATAGATTTATGGCAAATTAATAGATAGATAGGGGCAGCTAGGTGGTACAGTGGATAGAGAACCAGCCCTGAAGTCAGGAAGACCTGAGTTCAAATCTGACCTCAGACACTTAGCACTTACTACTGTGTGTCTCTGGGCAAGTCACTTAATCCCAATTGCCTCAGCAAAAATAATAAAAATAAAAATAAAAATAAATTAGATAGACATAATAGTTGAGAGGATGGAGGTGTGGAGATCCCAGCAAAGTTCCCTCTGATTCTATTGCTATTACATAGATAGACAGACAGGTAGATAGATAGATAGATAGATAGATAGATAGATGATAGATAGACAGATAGATAAATAGACTGATGGACAGATAGGACAGATAGATGGATGAATAGATAGGTAGGTGGATGGATGGATAGATTAGACAGAGATATTTAGATAGATAGAAAAAATGATAAATAGAAGATAGATGAATAGATTCGTAGGTAGCTGGATGGATGGATAAATAGACAGATACAAGGAGAAGTGTGCATTTTCCCTTCTTAGGCCTCTGTTTTCTCATCTGTTAAATGAGCAAGTTGGACAAGACTCCCTCTAAAGACATTTCTAGATCTAAATCTATGATCTAATATTAATATACAATAATTCTATGAATATCAGAAAATTCTGCTCTCCACATTCTAGATGTATTTGTGTCATTATGAGTTCAAGACTTCCTATGCCTAGTAATCCAAGAAAAAGGACAATTTTCAAACCTCATCTATGGGATAAAACTCTACACGCAGGATCTAGTGGGACTTCTCTAAGGGTTCAGATCCTGCTGGGACATTTCAGTACTCTTTGTAGAATATGACAATATTGTGAAATGCAACATCCAGTCATCCTCTGCTTTTTAATCATGAGTCCTTTCCTGCAATGTACTATGTGCAGAATGCTCTGCCACTTAAGAGAAAAAACAAAATTAGAGGAAGTTTCAAAAAAAGATGACTCATTTGTGGCACCTAATTAGAAAGACACAAAAGTGCTGGAATGGGGTGACAGGCTAAATAGGGGCCAGAGACCCTTGCAAGAGTCAACTGTTCAAGAAAGGGGGAGTGCAGTGGAAAGGAATGCTTTAATAACAGAATTTTGGGAGGAATTTGTGGGCTAGGGAAAGCTTTATAGGCATGAAGATGAATGAAGAGAAAACTATGTGGAAATAATGCTAATTTCATTTTGCCACTGAAGAAACAGCAGAATGGGAGCATTGAAGGTAGGATTCAAACCAGTGAATTCTAAGTCCAGTGTTCCTTTCATTATACCACACATTACAAAGTGCCCCTATTATACCAAAGTATAAAATCTATGAGGTAAGATGAGGGAGGGATCAGTCCTCTGGGATGTAAAGGAGTAAGATCAGAGATTTCAAGATAGGTAGGTAGGTAGATGAATGGATGGATGGATGGATGGATGGATGGGTGAGTAGATAGATGGATGGAAAGATAAACAGATGGGTAGATAGATAGATAGAGAGGTTCTTAGGTTCTTAGAAACATAGATAAAGATCAGATTTTAAAGATTTTTATAGTTTGGTTTTTACTAAGTAATGGGGAGCCATGGAATGCTTATGAGGTAGAGACTTGTGTCATTTATACATACACTCACTAAGTAATATATCTATATATATAAATATATATAATTTGTAGTAGTAGTAGTAGTAGTGTAGTAGTAGTAGTACTAGTACTAGTAATAATAATAGAAATACTATTGGTAGTGGTAGAGTGATGGTAGTTGTAGTATAGTAGTAGTATTAGTGTAGTAGGAATAGTAGACATAGTATTGTTAGTTCTAGTAGTAGTAGCAGTATAGTAGTGATTGTAGTACAGTAATAGTAGTAGTTATAGTAGTAGTATTTGTAGTGGTAGCGACAATTATAGTAGTAGTAGTAGTGGTGGTGGTGGTGGTAGTAATAGAAGAAGCAGTATTGGTAGGGGCAGCAGTGTAGTGGGAGTAGGAATAGTTGTGGTCGTATTGGTGATGGAGATGATAGGAATAGTAAAAAAAAAAATTTATAAAAGCACTTTAAGATTTGAGAAGCATTTTATAAATATCTCATGTGATCTTCACAATAATCCTGGGAGACAGGTGCTATTATTATCCTCATTTTACAGCTGAAACTGAGACAGGTATATGTTAAGTAACTTGGCTATAATCACATAGCTAGCAAGTATCTTAGATATGATTTGATTTTCAGGTACTTAATATTGGAATAGACAACTCAGATAATTAAAGGCCAGAATGTGTTCAGAGAGTTTGTAATTAGCATGCCAAAGTTGTGATTGCTAATGAGGACCATATTTTGGTCAAAATGTGACTACATTTTGGTCAGAAAAGAAAGTCAGCCTTCCCTAGTTCTTCTCTTGAGAACAGCTGCTATTGGAAGGATCTCATCTTTGTGAATTTTGGAGAACAAGGAAGTCACTGGCCCAGAACAACTCAATCTCACTCACAACTCTCAGACACGTTCTCCTTGCCCTTCCCAAAACCAACTTCTTGCAATTGTCTTCAGGAAAGAACAAGCTGGCTGTTACTTCTCTAGTGATCTGTAATACTGAATTACTAGCCTTGTATTTCACATCACTCCTTTTATTCAGAAGTTGTTTCTAACAAACACAAACTCCTCTTATGAAATTTGAGTTCATTTCCTCTATGTCCTTCTGGAAAATGAATAACAGTTGGTCAGCATTCTTCTTGTAAGAGCTACTTAACTTGTTTTTAGAAGGTTATTAAGTTGGTCTTTACTATACTTTTTTAGAAAAAGTATCTGATTCCAATATGGCTAAAAAACACTGAATTTAAAATCTCTCCATTCCAGTCCATCCTTCATTCAGTGATCATCCTCCAAGACAAATCTGACCATCCCTCTCACTACCCCTTTTCTTTAATAAGCTCCCTTGGCTGCCTGTTTCCTTCAGGATTAAATAGGAAAATCCTCTTTGGTTTTGAACGTCCTCCACCTGCTCTTTCCTGTGCTCTTACAGCTTCATCCCTTTTCCACACTCTATAATCTAACAACGCTATCTTTGTTGTTCCTCTCCAACTATACTTCATCTTCCTTTCCGCTGCGCTGATTATAGCTCATACCTGCTATGTGCTCCCTCTTTATTCCTACCTTCTCAAGATAACGCAAAACCCACTTCCTTAGAGGCTCTTACCATACTCCTCTCTTAAAAACTTTCAATTTATATCCCTTGTGTACTGTATTGAACTGTATATATCTTGCATGTATCTGTTTACTTGTCGTCCATTATCACTGGAGTCACTACTTTATATTAAGAAGATTGGTCTAGATCTCAGATGACTCCTATTCTCCCTTTACTTCTTTTAATTTTGTCCCAGAATCCCTTTTTTCCTCATCAACTCTTCCTGACTCAGTGCCCAATCCACCCTATCACCTGGAGCTTCCTCTTAGCCAAGAATCACTGATAAGTTCATGCCCTTCATCTGCCAGACTGATTTGGGAAGCTTTACTCCAGATGCATCACCCATGTGGAGCAGAGCACAGGCTCTGCTTTCTCCTTCCACCCCCCATCCTTCTTCTCTCCCATTCAGTTCTCAACTCCACCAAGAAAAGCAAGCTCATTGAACCCTCTGGAGTTCTGTTTCCCTATCCCCTCCCCACTTTCTTATGACCAGTCTTTTACCCATCTAAACTAAAGCCCTTTCCTAGAAAATCCCTCCTAGGAACAGTAGCAAATAAAGCCCCACGGACATTGATTTTGTTCTAATCAAAAGAGGTAGTCAGTTGATGGGAGAGAGAGAGAAATGTGTGAGCTTTATGACCTTAGGTAAGTTACAATCTTTTTGGTTTCAGTTTCCCCATATATAAAATATGAAAACTAGAGAATGTGGAATCTAGGCTCTGCTACTCAAAATTATTATGACCTTTGGAGTCTTAATTCACTTCTTTGTGTATCAATTTCCTTATTTATTACTTATCCTAGTCTTTTTTTATTTTGAAATATTATAATTATAATAATAAATAACTAAATAATAACCTAAGTATAGCCCCACAAAGATTATAAACAATATTCTTACAAAAAGTTTTAAAACAGTATGAATGTCTGGGCTTTGAAATGTAATCGGTCTTAAAATTCAGCTAGCTCACCCATCACATTTTATAGATGAGGAAACTGAGGTTGAAAGATTTGCTTTGTTACCCCCAGCCAGTGTCAGAGTCTAGACCGAAATCCAGTCCTTCTCTATCAATGGGAGTTTTCCCGCTACACCTGGCTGCCAGTCAGAAATGAACTTTGCAGCTATACCAATGTGTAAGTCTGTGAACTTATTCCTCCAACATGTTCAAAGAGCAGATATCACTGGGGACACGCTCACTCCAGTGACCCCCTTCCCAGACCCAAGCCATGTAAGACTTACCTAGCAGCTGAGAAGCACCACAAGTGAGAGAGAGGAAGACCAAGAACAGCGAGACCTTCATGGTCAATAGCTCATTCTTTTCTTCTGAGGAAGCAGGGAAAAGAAAGAAAAAAAATGCCTAAAGTCTGAAACCAAAGTCACCTTAATGGGATAGATGGTGACAACCACTTCCCCCCAGCTCCTTCCCTTCTCAGAACAGCCTGTCAGAGAAAAAATTGCGGGGTTAGCTCTGACTTTTAAAGAGCTAGTGAATTGAGGGGAAACCTCCAATAACGAGATATCCTGTCACATGAGGATGTTTGGAAAAACAGGAATTCAGTGACAACTTTGCTTTGTAAGCTAACTTCTGAGAAGCATAGATACCGAGGAATAGAAGGAGAAAACTGAGAGAAAGACAGATGCAGGAAGAAAAAAGAGAGGGAAAGATAAGGTGGAGAAATGAAGAGAGAGGGGAGGAGAGCTGAAGGTTTGGGAGAGAAAAGTTATAGGGAGAAAAGAGAATAAGGGGAAGGGGAAGAAGACGAGAAGAGAATTGAGGAAATAGAGATGTAGAGAGAAAAGAGAGGTAGAGATGAAAGAGGAAAAGAGAAGGAAAAGAGGGAGAAAGAAAGAATTAAAGACAAAAAGATGAGGGAGAAGAGAAAAAGAGAAGACAGGAGAAGGGAAAATATGTGACCAGCAAAAGTCAGAGGCAAAGAGAGACAGAGATAGAGAAAACAGACATACACAGAGAAAGACAGACAGATGTATAGATATATAGAAAGAGAGAGACAGAAAGAGGGAGAGAGACAGAGACAAAGACAGAGAAAGACTGAGACCAAGACAGACGGAAAGAGAAGGGGAAAGAGGGGGAAAGAAAGGGAGAGAAGGGAGAGAGAGAAAAAAACAGAGAGAGAGAGAGAGACAGAGAGACAGAGAGAGACAGAGACAGAGACAGAGACAGAGACACAGAGAGAGACAGAGAGAAAGACAGAGAGAGGGAGAGAGGAAAAAGACAGAGACAGCGAGGGAGACAGAAAAGCAGAGAGAAAGAGACAGAGAAAACATACACAGAGAAAGACACACACACAGAGAGGTACAGAGCAGACAGACAGACAGAGACAGAGACCAAGACAGGGGATGGGGGGAGAAGAGACAGAAAGGCAGAGGGAGACAGAGAGAGGGAGAGAGAGACACACACACAGAGACAGAGAGAGACAAAAAAAACAAAAACAAAAAACAGAGAGCAGAGACAGAGACAGACAGAGAGAGAGGGAAATAGGAGAGACAGAGAGAAAAAAATAAATAAACAGAAAAAAGACACAGACACAAACACAGACACACGGAGAAGCTAATGGGACAATTTCAAGAAAGAGAAAAGTGAAAAGGAAAGAATGTAAGGGAGACAGATGAATAAAAGATGAAAAAATTGGGAAGAAATCGAGAAGGCAGGGGTGAAAGTAAAATGAAGAAGGGGAACAACCAAGGGAGACAGATGGGCAGATAGAGGTATTAGGGTATCAAACCTCCCACTCTTGTATAGCATGGGAAGGAGGCAGTTCCTTGAGGTGTCAAACTCAGGTGTGCTCTGGAGCGAATCTAGGGTCAAACCAACAAGTGTCAAGGACTTCCACTGTATTAGAAATGTTAGGAATAACATGCATTGGAGAGGGGATGAAGAGGTGGGGCAAAGAGGAACTCTGACCATAAAATACCTTAGGAGTCAACCCCAAAGTGTTCCAGGTGTTTTGCAGGTTCCGTGTTTGTCTCACAATTTTCTAAGTTTATGAAACGAAGTGATCCATGCTGCCTTCTTTTTCCTCTCCTCCTTCCCTGTCTTCTCTTGCTGTCCCTTTCTTTTTCTATTGGAAGCACTCTGATAAAAGTTTATGCTTTTCTCTGGCAGAAAATAAGCAGGTTTGAATAAAATTGGATTTGAGAGGTAAAAGAAAGAAGAGCAAGTATAAGTACAAGAAATCATGGTGAAAAACCAAAGATGATTCAGGAAGGACCTCAGAATGCCTTTCACATTTAAAATAAGTAGGCTCTCTTCCTTATGTTGGGGAGGGGCAGGGAAGCTCTCAGATAAGGACACATTCATTTCATCCTGCTCCCACTGAAGAAAGGTCAGCAATTTTTTTGTTTAAAAAAGTTCTCTCATAAAACACAATGTGAATCCCATAACTTTGTTGTGTTATCTTTTAAAATAAAAGTAAAAAATGGATTATCTAATTTTTTTGTTTTTTCCCAAAGCAGATAATGAAAATTGGCTAACACTACAAATGTTAGAAATATAGTCAAGAAGAATAATGAAAAATATTTTAGCTTTCATGCATGTGTTGTTAAATCCACGCTTATCTTTGCAGTAATGTTATAAAACTTTCCTGCTTCACAAAAATGAAAGTTTCTTCAATAAATTAATTTGTTGGTCTTTCAGATTTTTGAATATTACAAATTAAGTTTTTACTGACAGCCAAGAAAGAGACGGCTTAAAAGACAAGATAGAATGGATATGTTTCTTTCTTTGAGAGCCAGTGCTTGACTGAAGAAAAAAGACTGAGATGAACTTGGGCAGAACAAAAATGACCTCTTTCTTGCCTGTTAAGTTTTAATTATGTTAAGTTTTTTAGGCATATTAGCAAAATTATTCTCTTAAAAAATATAGATGTTGACTTTGAATGATGAGCTATTTTATTTTTATCATAATCTGAGTAGTTCCTTTGAATATGTCAAGACCAACAAAGCAACTGAACAGGCAAATGGTAGAAGCAGCTAAGAATTTACTTCTAATGTTTGCCTCTGTAAAGTTTCCCCCATTTACATTTACAACAAAAAGTTTAAAATAGTGAGCAACCTTGAACTTTAGAGCTAATTAGTGATTATTGAACAAATTGTCATTGCCTATTTATGGCCTAATTTGAAGAGATAAAGATTTGGAAAATATATGAGACAAGTCACCATAAATTAGGATGAGGTCTTTCACCAGAGGGAATCTAGCTCTGTTCCAGGAAGTTATTGAAAGGCAAAACTAAGCAAAAAAGTTCTCATGCTGGTTTGGCCCTTTTCTCCTACCACCTTCCTAGAAGATGCAAGCCTGAGCTGTTGGTGATGTAGCAGCAACTGTCCACCAGTCACTAGCCCTGCAGGTTGATGAGCTACATCAGGATAAGGAAGAATCCTGCACCAAAGGCAGGCAGAATCCACTACTATATCCTGCTAGTTATCAAAGGTACCAATGCCTCAATCACTATCATGAAGGATATTTTATTTTTCTACATCCAAGGAAACATAAAAAATATATCCAGATCTATGGGAGAGAAGAAATCCATTAGGATGTTAATCTTCTGAGAAAAAATGGTTTTTTGCCAGTGAAAACACCAGAAAATAAAAGAATAAAATATACCTCATTCCGGACAGGAGAAGCAGGATGCTACTGGTACAGAATATTCTATCAGATGAGGATATTGTATCTGATCGGCCTAATTGTTTTTATCATAAAGAGGTTTCAATCTGGTTAGGAACTGACTCTGCATCAAACCACACCATACCACCCCAAGCCATGACTATGCTCATAACAAAGGATCGTCTCCCCCGAAAAAAGTTTCATATAATTTGGCCCCCTGGTTGCCAGTCTTTTTACATCTTACTCCTCTCCATGACTTGCAAAATCCTCCATCTCTCAATTCTGGGAAATTTTAAAAAATGTTCTCCCATTAATTTTTTTTTTACATTTTTATTTAAAGTTTTGAGTTCCCAGTTCCCTTTTCTCTTCTCCCTTCCTGAGAAATTAGGCAATCAGATATAAGTTATATATGTGCAATTATGTAAAACTTTTACATATTAGTTATTTTGTATAAGAAGACTCAAATAAAAGAGAAAAAAAGGAAAGAGGGAAAGGAAAGGAAAGGAAAGGAAAGGAAACGAAAGGAAAGGAAAGGAAACGAAAGGAAACGAAAGGAAACGAAAAAGGAAAGAAAGGGAAGGGAAGGGAAAGGAAGGAAAGGGAAGGGAAAGGAAGGAAGGAAAGGAAAGGGAAGGGAAAGGAAGGAAGGAAAGGAAAGGAAAGGGAGAAAGAAAAAGAGAAAGAGAGAAAGAAAAAGAAAGAAAGAAGAAAGAAAAAAAAAGAAAGAGAGAAAGAGAGAGAGAGAAAGAAAGAAAGAAAGAAAGAAAGAGAGAAAGAGAAAGAAAGAAAGAAAGAAAGAAAAGAAAGAAGAAAGAAAGAAAGAAAGAAAGAAAGAAGAAAGAAAAGAAAGAAAGAAAGAAAGAAAAAGAAAGAAAGAAAGAAAGAAAAAAGAAAGGAAGGAAGGAAGGAAGAAAGAAAGAAAGGAAGGAAGGAAGGAAGGAAGAAAGAAAAAGTCTGTATTCAAAAAATATCCGTTCTTTCTCTAGAGGTACATAATATGCTTTAACATTAGTCCTTTGGGATTGTCTTGGATCATTATATTGCTGAGAATAGCTAATATTCACAGTTTTTCATTGTACAATATACTATTATGGGTACAGAATTCTATTGCTTCTGTTCATTTCACTTTGCATAAAATCATCTAGATTTTTCTGAAATCATCTTGCTTAAAAAAATTTCTTGTAGCTAAATAATATTCCATTACAAGCATATACTACAGCTTATTTAGCCTTTCTCCAATTGATAGACATGCCTATTTCCAATTCTTAGCCACCACAAAAAGAACTGCTATAAATGTTTTTGTACAAATAGATTCCTCTTCCCTTTTTTAGATGTCTTTGGGATATAAATCTAGCAGTGGTTACTACTGGGTCAAAGGCCATGCACAGTTTGATTGACCTACAATTCCAAATAGTTCTCCCAAATGATTGCAATCCATTTACAACTTTACCAAGAATTCATTAGTGTCTCACTTTTCCAACATCCACCGTTTTCCTTTTTTTGTCCTATTAGCCAAACTGATAGATATAAAGTGGCACTTCAGAATTGTTCCAATTTGTATTTCTCTAATCAACAGTGATTTAGAGTATTTTTTCATATGACTATAGCTAGCTTTGATTGCTTTGTCTAAAAGCTGTTGCTCATATCCTTTGACACATATTGGGGAATGATTTATACTTTTATAAATATGACTTGGTTCACTACATATATGAGAAATGAAGAGAGACTTGTTGCAATCTCCTTCCCCCTGCCCCAGTTTTTGGTTTTCTTTATAATTTTGTTTATGCAAAACCTTTTTAATTTTATGTAATCACAATTATCTATTTTACCTTTTGTTATGTTATCCATATCTTCTTTGGTGCTAAATTTGGTGCTAAAATTTGACAGATAAACTATTCCATGTTCTCTCAATTTACTTATGGTATCACCCTTTAGGTGTTAATAACATCCTCATGTTGACCTTATCTTCATATACACTGAGAAATTTTTATCTATACTTAGTTACTGCTATATTGTTTTCCAGTTTTCCAAGCACTTTTTTTTTTTTTTACCAAATAATGAGTTTTTGTTCCAAAATCTTGGATTTGGAGGTTTATTTTATAGTAAATGAGGACTTCTTAACTTTTTCACTGATGAACCTGAGAAATTTTTATGTGACTTTGGGTATACAGGTTTATAAAATAGGTATACAAATCAACCATTTACTGATAATAAATCATAATTTTATGACCCCCCCCCCCACATTCAGTCATGCAACCCATATAGGCTCTCAACCTACAATTTAAGAAGCTTTGTAATTAGATTACTATGATCATTTACTATAATGTGATTTGTACGTAATCCATTCCACTGATCCTCTGGTCTATTTCTTAGCCAATAAGATTATTTTGTTAATTTGTTCATTATAATATAGTTTGAGATCTGATTTAACTAGATCACTTTCTTTCTATTTTTTTCATTGATTCCTTGATATCCTTGAGCTTTTGTTCTTCCAGATGAATTTTATTATTTTTTCTAGCTCAATAAAATAATTTTTGGTAGTTTGATATGGCATTGAATAAATAAAATAGAATTGTCATTTTTATTATATTGGCTCAGCATACCCATGAGCAATTAATATTTTTCCATTTATTTAGATCTGACTTTATTTGTGTGAAAAGGTTTTTTAATAATTGTGTTCATATAGTTTTGTTTCCTCTTGACTATTCTAATCCCTTTAGTTTCTGTTTCTTCTCTTAATGTTATAACTAACATTTTTTGTACAATATTAAATAACAGAGTGACAATGGGCATTTTTGCTTCACCCATGATTGTATTGGAAAGATTTAGTTAATCCTCATTACCAACAATTCTTGCAGATAGTTTTAGATAAATATTACTTATCATTTTAAGAAAAGCTCCATTTATTCTTATCTTCCTCGTGTTTTTAATAGGAATATATGCTGTCTTTTATCAAAGCTTTTTCTGCATCTTTTGAGATAATTATATAATTTCCATTAGTTTTGTTATTGCTATGGTCAATTATATTGATAGTTTTCCTAATATTGAACTAGCCCTGAATTCCTGGTATAAATAGCACCTGATAGATCCTTGTGATATATTGGGATAATAATCTCTTTGCTAGTATTTTATTTTATTTAAAATTTTGTATCAATATTAATTAAAGAAATTCATCTGTAATTTTCTTTTTCTGTTTTGGCTTCTCTTGAATAGGTATCAACACAATATAAAGAAATTTAGTAGGAATCCAATTTTTTAAAAAAATATTTTACATAATGTTGTTATTGTTCTTTAAATGTCTGACAAATTTTGCTTATGAATCCATTCAGTCCTGGAGATTTTTTCCTTAGGAAGTTCATTAATGTTCAATTCTTTTTTTTTTCTAAGATTGGGTTACTTAAGTAGCTATTCATCCATTTCATTTAGATTGTCAAATTCATTAACAAATAATTGGGCAAAACAGTTCCTAACAATTGTCTCAATTTCTTCTTCATTGGTGTCAAAATCATCCCTTTCATTTTTTATACAAGTATTTTGGTTTTATTCCTTCCTTTTTTTAAATCAAATTAACCAGTGGTTTATCTTTTGGGTTTTTTTTGTTTGTTTGTTTGTTTTTTCATAAAACCAGTTTCTTTATTAGTTCAATAGTTTTCTTACTTTCAAATTTACTAATCTCTCTTTTGATTTTCAGGATTTCTTAATTAGTAGCTTAATTAGGGATTTGTTCTTTTTTTTTAGCTTTTTTAGTTGCATTCCCAATTCAGTGTTTTTGTCTATTTTATCGATGCAAACAATTAGAGATATACAATTCCTCAAGTACATTTAGTATTAACATGACTTCATTGTCTGTGGTATCTTTCAGCAAGATATAGTTCTTTTCTTATCTTTTTTAGTTAGATTTTTTTTTTTGCTTTTGCTTTGTCTGAGATAATTCTTAATCCTGCTTTCTTTGCTTCAGTTGAATCAAAACAATTCTGCTCCAGCTCTTTACCTTTGTAAAGAAGTTTTTCCTGTAAAGTGTTTCCTGTAAAGAACATTTCCATTTTATAAGTGAATTTATCCCATTCACATTTATAGTTGTGATAACTGTACATTTCCCTCCATGCTATTTTCCCCCTCATTTATGCCTCCCATTCTTTTACCATCACCTATCATCTATTCCACTATAGTATCTCTTTCATGCCTCTTTTAAGTGGGATAATTTATCCCTTTCAATCTCTGCCCCCTTTTTCTTCTGGCATAATTTTCTTTCTTACTCCTCTAGTTTGCTTTTTTATGATCATGCCATAAAAGGCACTTTCTGTTTATATATCCTCTTTCTAACTGTTCTTATAGTAATAAAGTTGTTTAGATTTGCAAATATTATCTTGTCACACAGAAATACAAACCATTTAACCTTATTGAATTTCTTATGATTTCTCTTTCTTGTTTTTTTTTTTTGTTTTTTTTTTTACCTTTTTATGTTTCCTTTAAGTCTTGTATGTGGAAGTCAATTTTTTTCTTTTGAGTGCTGGTCTTTTAATTAGGAATTGAAAAATTTTTATTTCATTAAATATCTATTTTTCCCCCTGAAAGATTATATTCAATTGTTCTGGATAGGTGATTCTTTTTTTTAAATAACTTTTTATTGATACAACTCATGCCAGGGTAATTTTTTGCAGATGGCAAGCATTCCTTTACATGTTGAATAGGTTATAGTATA
The DNA here is from genome assembly GCF_016432865.1 of Antechinus flavipes. Taxonomy (NCBI): domain Eukaryota; kingdom Metazoa; phylum Chordata; class Mammalia; order Dasyuromorphia; family Dasyuridae; genus Antechinus; species Antechinus flavipes. The sequence continues at coordinate 53,597,007 of NC_067402.1, read as the reverse complement.
TCCTAGATACAATATATGTGTGTAGAAACAAACACTTTTCTTGTTGCACAGGGAGAATTAGATTCAGAAGGTATAAATAACCCAGGAAGAAAAACAAAAATGCAAGTAGTTTATATTCATTTCCCCATGTTCTTTCTTTGGGTGTAGCTGCTTCTGTCCATCTTTGATCAATTGAAACTGAATTACTCTCTTTATCAAAGAGATGCACTTCCATCAGAATACATCCTCAAACAGTATCGTTGTTGAGGTATATAATGATCTCCTGGTTCTGCTCGTTTCACTTAGCATCAGTTCATGTAAGTCTCACCAGTCTCTCTGTATTCATCCTGCTGGTCATTCCTTACAGAACAATAATATTCCATAATGTTCATATACCACAATTTACCCAGCCATTCTCCAATTGATGGGCATCCATTCATTTTCCAGTTTCTAGCCACTACAAACAGGGCTGCCACAAACATTTTGGCACATACAGGTCCCTGCTGGATCAAAGGGTATGCACAGTTTGATAACTTTTTGAGCATAGTTCCAAATTGCTCTCCAGAATGGCTGGATGTGTTCATAATTCCACCAACAATGTATCAGTGTCCCTGTTTTCCCACATCCCCTCCAACATTCCACATTATCTTTCCCTCTCACTCTAGCCAATCTGACAGGTATGTAGTGGTATCTCAGAGTTGTCTTAATTTGCATTTCTCTAATTAAAATGATTTGGAGCATATTTTCATATGTCTATAAATAGTTTCAATTTCATCTGGGAATTGTCTATTCATATCCTTTGACCATTTATCAATTGGAAAATGGTTTGATTTCTTATAAATTAGAGTCAATTCTCTATATATTTTGGAAATGAGGCCTTTATCAGAACCTTTGATTGTAAAAATGTTTTCCCAGTTTATTGTTTCCCTTCTAATCTTGTCTGAATTTGTTTTGTTTGTACAAAAACTTTTCAATTTGATATAATCAAAATTTTCTATTTTGTGGTCAATAGTGATCTCTAGTTCTTCTTTGGTCATAATAGGTGACTCTTGATTGTAGTCCTAACTTCTTTGCTTTCTGGAATATTATATTCCAAGTCCTCCAGTTCTTTAATGTGGAAGCTGCCAAGTCCTGTGTGATCCTGGCTGTGGCTCTATGATATTTAAATTGTTCTCTTTCTGGCTGCTTGCAGTACTTTTTCCTTAATCTGTGAACTCTGAAATTTGACTATTATGTTACTAGAAGTTTTCATTTTGGGATCTCTTTCAGGTAGTAATTGACAGATTCATTCCATTTCTATTTTGCTCTCTGGTTCTACTATATCAGGACAAATTTTTTTGATAAATTTTTGAAAGAGATTGTCAAGCTATTGTAATTTTGGTTTTGGGGAATTTTTTTTTTTTTTATCATGGCTTCTCTTCAGTGACCAAGAAGTGTATAAGAATTATTTCAACTCAGAGAAAGATGACCTTAATGAGCGGCAGTCCATCATCAATGGAAATTATTTTGGCTGAAGAAACTCTTCCTTCAGGCCTAATCTACTGTCCATTACTTCATGGGTCAGGGAATCCAATGATTCCTGCAAGGTTTGACTCCCAACAACAGAATCCAGGAATATTCTGGACTGCAGCTATTACAGCTGACAGTCCTATGCTCACTGTTTATGTAAACTAGACAGCCATTATCTCATCAATTCCATTAAACTAACACCTTGTTTCAAAAGTATACTTCTGAAAAGTTCTGCCCTCTACAAAGTAGTCCAGTAATTCTTCTATTATCTCTTTTCTAGACCTATTTTCTAGGACAGTTGTTTTTTTCAATGAAAAATTCACATTTTCTTCTTTTTTTGCTTTTTATGGTTTTAGTTTTATCATATCTTAATGCCTCATAGAGTCATTAAACTTTGATTTGCTTAATTTTAATTTTTAAGGAATTATTTTCTTCACTTAGTTTTTGTACTTTCTTTCCCACTTGACCAATTCTATTTTTAGGAAGTTATTTTTCTCAGTAAATTTTTGTATGTTTTTCCATGCTCTTGACTGCTTCTTGACTGCATCACTCTGATTTCTTTTTTCTTCTTCTTTTCTAATTTGCTTTTAAAAATCCTCTTTAAAATCTTTCTGGAATTCTTTTTAGGCCTGAGACCAAATTACAATTTGCTTTGGGGCTTTACATTTTGACACTATTGTCTTCCTCTAAGTTTATACCTTGATGCTTCCCATCACTATAGTAACTTTCTATAGCAAGCTCATTTTTGTTTTCTGCTCATTTTTTCTGCCTTGATGGTCCTTCACTGTCCCAAGCTTTTTGTGCTGGGGCTTTCACTTAGCTGCTTGTTTTCTTTGGAGGGGAGACATTCCTTCTGGCTTGTACTGGGGAGGTGGGCACCTCTGTTGGTCTCTTGCAATATGAGGGTTAGTTGATGGCCTGCTCCAGGGTTGGGTCTTGCTGCTGGATTGCTATGGAAACCAGATGTCTCTGGTGGTAGGCCCCGGTGGCCAGCCCAAGTCAGGGCTTCATGGCCAGCCAGCACCGGGGGCAAGGCCTTCTGATGGCTTGTGCTGGGGTAGGGTCACTAGGGTGGGGCACAAATTGCTCACTCACTTACAAGGCTGCTGGCTTGCAGGAGGGCAGAGGGTCAGTAGTGGACTGTCCCAGACTTGGAGCCTTGCTGCAGGCCCTGTGCTGTGAGGCTGGCTCCTGTACCTGGCTCCCCTCCGCCCCGGGGAGACAATCCTGCCTGACTGATAAACTGCTTCTCTGATCCTAGACCAATTCTGAGGTAGTTTTTTAGTTGTTTGCAGGGGAATTTTGGGAGGGCTTCAGAGGGTTCCTTTCTCCCTTTGCCATCTTTGCATCAAAAGTCCAACTCTGGGTATTTTTAATGGCTGTTCCCCATCTTTTGAAATGCTCTCTTTCCTCATCTCTCCCTCTTGGGTGTCTTGACTTCCCTCAAGTCTCAGATGAAGTCCAACCTTCTGTGTGGAGCCTCTCCCAGTTCTCTCTAATCTTAATCACTTCCCTCTGAGATCTTCCCTAACTTTTGCTACATATAAAACTTGTTCATGTATAATTGTTTTCATGTTATCTCTTCCATTGTACTCAGCTCCTCAAGGACAGGGGCTGTGGGATTTTTCTTTCCATTTGTTTCCTTTTTGCCTTTTTTTGTATTCCCAGTGTTTTGTACAGTACCTGACACACAGTAGGCATGTAACAAATGCTTAACTGACTGGCAACAAAAATAATAATATAAAATAGTCTGTTCAAAGAAGACACAAACAGGGCAATTTTGTTGCTACCTTCTTAAATATAGTGGGTAGCTTGTGAAAACAAATTATTCTTAACATACATTTATAGCAATAGTCAATAAACATTTATTAAGCACCTACTCATAGGCCAGGTAGTAAGTGATAGCACTGGGAATAAAAATAGATAGAAAGAAAAAAAGAGAAGGAAAAAGCATTTTTAGATTTCCAAATCATTTGACTTATGTCTTTTATTTTATCCTTGAAAATTAGGTGCCGTTGTTATCCTCATTTTACAAATAAGGAAACTGAGGCAGAGAGTGGCCAAGTGATTCGTCCAAGAGCACACAACTAGTTAGTGTCTGAGAAAGGATTCAAAATGAAGGGAGAAGTCTTACTCAGACATAAACTTCAGATTATGTGACAAAAAAAGTAATCATAAAAATCATTTGGAAATTATTTTTTAAACTATCAAAAAGAAGGGGTATGGAGTAATAAATAGACTGAAGAACTCAGAGTCACAAAAATCTGAGCTCATGTCCCACCTCTGACACATATTGGCTGTGCAATCCTGAGGAAGTGACCTAACCTCTCAGTGACCCAGACAACTCCCTAAAATTGCAGAGTGGGGAACAGGTACCAGTCTGCATTAATAGGAAAAACTGCTCCTGTGAATCTCTCTCCAATGGTCAAAACTAATCCAAAATAGCAAAACAAAACCTATCAAAAAGAAAACCACCAGGAAAAAAGTAGAAAAGGGGAGCAGGCAGAGATAAGTAAACTCAATGTATTTATCACAGTGTCTGGTACATAATAGGCACTTAATAAATATTTACTGATTAATATGAGAATTTAACTACTTGTCAAAGACTTCTCTACTTGACAATTGCTGGAAAACTAGGAAAGTAGCTTCGCAGAAACCAAGTTTTGATCAACATTTTACAGTATAAACCACAATAATTCAAAATGGATAGATAACATGAATACTAAAAATCATACCAATTTTAAAAGTTAAAAGAATCAGAAAATGTATCTTTACCTGCAGAGCTCTTATTTAGGCATTGTTGTTTATCGTTCATTTTTGAAGAAGATTGAAGACATTACTTGCACATGAGCTGTATTTAAGTGAGGCAGACTTGCACAAATCATCTCTTCCAAAGTAATCAAAGTCCAGTGACTAGTATGTGTCTGAGGCTAGATTTAATTCAGGTCCTCCTGACCCCAGGCCCAGCACTCTCGACTACACCACCTAATAGCCCACAGCTCAGGTATCTGTATGTGTATGTATATGTATATATCTTTGTGGATATATACATGAGTGTAGGTATGATCCTTACCCCTCTCTTTGTATCTGTTCTTTTCCCATTTTCTTATTACAGCTAACTCTGTGGCCTTCCATTCTCTTTAGAACTCCTACATGATTGATACAAATGGATTCGATAGAGAAACCATAATAAATGTATTGATCCAAAATGAAATAAGTGAAACATGAAGCAGACACAGTGCAAAATGTTTGCTTAAAAATCCAAATATAATTAAAATATTTTAAGATACAACTTTAACACGTGCATTTTTCCCTAATAATTTTTCATTGAAGTAGCACTTCTAGGTTTCATAATCATACATAAATATAATACATGATAGGGAAAAGAAGTTTACAAACAAGAAAAAGCAGTTGACACATCAATGAAGTAGGATCCTATTTCTAGTTCTGCTATAAAAAACAATTCTATTTTTTTTACACAGAAACTAACTTCGACCTTGGGAAGTTTGACTCCATGAAAAGACCGAATAGTTTGGATTGCTACTGACAAAAAAATGTTATTGAAATTCAGGTTCATTATTCTTAATTGACAATCACTACTATGTCTAAAGAAGATGATCAAGGTTATTTCAATTAACCAATTAGTTAAACTTGACCTTTGAAATATAAGCAGAATCCTAATTGATGATGAATTTGCAAATTGATCTATCTTACAGTTAACATTGGCTGTTTGACCTTTAATCAAGACATTTAGATGGGAACAAAACATACCAAGTACATCATAACCACTAGTCAATATATTATAATTATGTTCATGCTTTTTCATTCTTACATTCACTCTTAACAAATTAGCTTTGCTTTGGTAACTGGAGCAAAAGTTTACACAGAAGCTATAAGTGCAATATAAAGTGAATAATACAGCTTTTCATCTAATCTCGAGTTTAAATCCCAATACTTCACTAATATATTTTCTTACATTAATTCAATACTGTAGGAAATAAAATACTTGTATATCTGAACAACCACTCTCTTTTAAATCAAATGGACAGAGTTGACTTCATATAGAATAGAATTTAGTTAGAAATTGATTCCAATTCAATGTAAATTTATTAATTTTTTTTCTATATTCCAGGTACTGGAATTATAAAAAGGTTAACAAAACATTAACTCCTTTTTAATTTGGTGAATGAGAGTAGAAGACGGAAAGAATGTGAATACTGACCCCATGGGCTTTCATCACCTAAGATGATATTTCAAGGTTGGACCCATCTTTGCTGAAACAATAAAACAAAATAAATTCTAAAGGAACTCTATCATGTATGGATCTGCCATCTACATGTCTAGGTTTTAAGGATAGTCCCATTATCATTGTGTTTTTATTTGCTTTCTTCTGCTTAGTATGACTCCATATATAGTTGCGTGTGTCTGAGTAATTGTGTTCTTTTGTATCTATAGCCAGTTGACTATGCCCATGATTGGAGTATCTTAATCTTTATTACCATACGCATTTGTGTATCTCTTTGTACTGAGAGTGTAAGGGACTCTGCTTTTTGTCTTTTTATCACCATGCTCTACCACAATGCTTTTGTCCACAGAAGGCACTTAGTTAATGTAGGTGGGATTAAATGGAATAAGGATGAGTGCAGGAATATGGTCAGAAATGGTTTGAGAAAATAGATTTTGGAAAAGCAACAATAACAACAAAAAATATGTTTGTGTGTTTGTATATACATATATACATTATATATACAATACATATGTTGCATATATGTGTATATAAGTAGCAAAGTTGGGCCACTGAGTCTCCACTCTAAGTCCAAATCTAACATTCTTTCCACTTATACCACATGGCTTTTCAGAATTCTAGATTATAAAAATTTATTCAACATTTTACTATTGAACCTTGCCTTGCCTTTATGATAAAAAGGCATATTCTTCGTATCACTACATCATTACTTATTCAACATTCAAAAGACATTTATTAAGTATCTATTATGTTCAAAGCAGAGAGACAGCTGGTTTCATGGATAAGGGATTGAACTAAAAGTCATGAAGACCTAAAGTTCAAGCCTTACCTCTAACACATATTGAATCATGTGACCCTGGACAAGTCACTTACACTCAAGGCACCAAGGCAATTTTCTACAAAAGATAATTTCTAATTGATTGTCAATGATTTTGTTAAATACAATAAAACAACAACTTATAATAACTTCATTATAGGACTTGCTGTTGGGAAGATAAGTCCATATTAATGAATAATCACATAGTACATCTGTAACATAATGAGTAGATACTTGAAAATAATAAAGCTCTCTTTTTCTAATCCCAAACTGGTAATAAGACTTTTTGAGTAGGTCCTATGAGTAACTGTTTTAAAGAATAAATAAAGCTCCATTTATAAAAGGTATCCACTAGATAGCAAATAATTGAAAGGTTCACATGTTTAAAAAATGTTTCCCTAAGAAGGTTACATATTTCATCTAAATCCTTGTTTACAATTAATGGTACTAGCAAATCCTTATTTCATTTTTTTTACCCAAGCCCCAGGTCTAGTAGGGAATAGGAATGGGAATAATCAGAATGAGGATTTACTACACTATTATTAAAAGATAAGGAACATTTTCTGTTTAAAGGAAAGATGTTTCATTGGTGGTGAAAAACCTCCATATAGTAAAATAGTTGAAATAAAAATAAGAAAAGGTCACTAGAACATTTTTTATAAGACCTAGGACAGGAGTGATCGTCCCCAAAGCAATAATCAAACTAATTCGAACAAACATAAAAGGAAAATCCTGTAAAAAGACTCCTAAGGAACTCACAAGACTTTTGTGTGGTACGACTATGATTCGAAGCAGAGAGATATAGCTAAATATATAAACCGGATATAACCACCTTGACTTAAACACTGAATGGTGCCCAGAAACTCTCAGCATCTCAATGGTGTCAGACCACATGACGAAGCTATTCAGAAAAATCTCTGCACGCTTGTCTTGCCGGGACATAGTCCTCAAGATTCCTGAGCTGAAGGGTGACTCATCAGTTACGGTGGATACAGGTTGATGGTTCTGGGCGAATGTCCTTGGCTTGGGCACAGGAGTATCATTTGCTCGTTGGGGGACTGGCCTGTTTCCCTCAGTTGCCTCAGTCACCGTTCTCACTTGTTGCAAATTAGTTGTATGGGTATGTGAAACTTCATTTTCTGAAATAAATATTTAATTGAGTCAATTAAAAAGTTATACTACTTTTAAGGAGAATTTTAACATATTCTTTATAGACCTAGGACATAGAGCTAGAAATGATTATTAACATATCAATGACATGATTTCAATATATCAAAATAATCAAACATTTCTCAAGGATCCAGTTTGTACAAAGCACTTGGGGAAATGAAAAAGTTACATAAGACATAGACTTTGAATCTCAAGTTACTAAAACAGGAATGCTGCAGTTAGTTCAACAAGCAGATAAAACTCAAAAAAGAATAATTATAATGTACTGCAAAGGTGAAAACATGAAGATCATGAGCAACAAGAGGCCCATAATACCCTGAAAGTTACCCAAATCAGTTTAAAGTAAAATTGGGAAATATTTCCCAAAATAAATAAAAATACAAGAAAACAGAGATAATGGTAATATGTGGTTTTTCTAAATCAAAATGAAACCTGCAAATATCCTTATATATGTTAGTGCCACCATTTTTATTTCAGTTTGGTATCACCGATAGACAAGATTATATAATAAATGCATTATTGAGGTATCATGGGCAGGGGAGAGACCAAGGAGAAGAGTTGCTATTGTAAGGGTAAAGGAAGAGGGTTAATGGAAGGGATGAAAAAAAAATTCTTATGAAAGAGAGAGCATTTAAATTGAGATACAAAGAAGGAATAGGAATCCCAAAAGCAAAGAATTGGAGAAAAAATATTCCAGGGGATACCATGATTAAAGACATAAAAGTAGGAAAAATAAATTAACAAAAAGAGCATAGTTAGCTTTATATTCATTTTGCATGAAAGAGAGCAATAAGTCTAGCTAGAGATAGATTAGAAAAAGGCTTTGAAGGACAGGCAAAAAAGTTTTGAGTTTTACTCAAGAAACAAGAAGGTACTATTGAAATTTATTGAATAGAAAAGGAGTATTTATTGTATCTAGGTAGAAGTATGGAATGACAAAGTTTATTGCCAGAACATATCTGAAAATTATTTAATTAAAGGATTGAAAGAGAGAGGATTGAAATAGAAGGAAGGCCTCCAAATAGTTTTACTTTTCTATTCATTTGCTCAGGAAAACAAGAAGAATCTATGACTGTTAAAAAAAAAAAGGGGGGGGGGGAGGTACTTCAGACTCAGAGTCTTTAGCAAATAACTGAAAAGGAAGGTCCTAAAAATAATTCCAAAGAGGTATACTTTGGAAATTGAAAATTGCACCAGAGTTAGAAGGAATTTGTAACCCTGATTCAGAAAAAGGCTTAGCCCACAGATTTTGTTCTAAATCATCAAGAAGAAATTAAAAAGACAGGCTTAAGATCTATAGGTATTACTTAGCTAGCTGTCTATTCTGTGTTTTAAAATAGCTAATTCCTTGGAGACAATATTCTTCTTTTGAAAATGAAAAGTTTATAATAGTCAAAGTTCTGAAAATTGACAAAATTCTCAGCAAGAGGAGAAAAAAGTTGCTAAGAGCTTTTTCTTTATCCAGATACTGATATTTTGAAGAGCATCCTTCCCCTATGAGAACTGAAATTTAAGTCTTTGGGACCTAAATTGAAAGAAGGATGGAACAGTACATTATCCCATTTATGGGGGAGAGATAGGACCTCAGCTAGTGACTCCAGCTGAATCAAAAAGCATTGTTCCTGTGCTTAAGGAACTCACATTTGAGTGAAGGTTTATGCAGAGTCCTAGGGAACATCTTTTTGTCAATGACCATGACCTGGATGAAGATTCAGCAAAGAAAACTGAGAAGGAGTAAATAATTGATTTATTTCAGAAAATGAAGACAGGCATATGACTTATTTGAGGAGTATTCAGGCAGGTACAAGGCGAACCAGGAGAGAACAATGTCTTAAAAATCTAGAGTAAGAAAAATAAAAGAGAAGAGGATTGTTGGCAGTATCAAAAACTGCAGAGAGGTCAAGAAGGACGAAAATAGAGAAAAAAGCCATTAAATTCTGCAATTAAGAATGGTTGGTAACTTTGGAGAAAATAGTTTCAGTTGAATGATGAGGTTGAAAGACAGACTACATAGAGTTTAAAAGCTAGGAAGGAGCAAGAAAATGGAAGCAACCATTCGAGATAGCCTTTTCAAGATTAGCCATGAAAGGGAGGAAAGATATAGGAAGATGGCTCATGAGGGGGTTTTGAAGATAGAGAAGATAGAGATATTTTTGTGGGCAGCAGGTCTTTAGAGAGAAAATGAAAATTAGTGAGAGAATAGGGCTGACATAAGGGGGTAAACAACTAGGAAAAACAAGATGGAATGGGATCATTTATGTATGTGAAGGGCAAGCAGACGAGCCAGTTCTTCATGTGATATATGGAGCAAAGGAGGAGTAAATGGAGGAAGGCATCTGAGTAATGTGAAATAAGGAGGAAGAGAGAAGAGGAAGTTCTTGGTAAATGGTCTTGATTTTTTCAGTAAGATGTGAAGCAAGATTTTCAGCTGAATGGGTAATGAGGAAGGGTAACCCTGGAAGGTTTGAGGAGGGATAAAAAGATTTGGAAGAACCACTAAGGTGAATGAAATAGTGACTCGACTGAGGGAGCATAAAAGAATTCCCTTATCACAGTGGGAATTTAGGGAAGACTTGTACATAAATTTGTGATAGACGCAATTGAATTAATTTCATGATTTTCTCTTGTTTTATTCAACAGCATGTGAATAGGAATAAAGACATAAAATGGTAATAGTAAACCAGAATTGGGGCTAGGCAGAAAAAGGATAATAAGACAAAAGGATAAGGGACTTGATAGCATATAGTTGAATTGGTTTATCAAAGGAGAATACAGTCAATGCAGTGGTGATGGGGTGCGAAAGAACTAAAAGGCTGAGGGACTAAAATCATGGTGAAGATGTAGAATGGGATTATGGATCATAAATAAGAGGGAAATGTAGAATAACAAAAGATTATGATCAAAAAATTACTTCCAAAGCTCTCAAACATGGAAGTGAAAAACTTGCAGGTAATTGAAAGTTCAAAGATATCTGTGTATGTGTAATACTCTTCTCTAAAAGACAATAGTCTCTGTTGAGGTTTCCTTAGGGTCTCTGGAGGAAGCCTTAGTTTCAGTTCAGTAATCACAAGTGCAGCCAGATGGTAAAGTCTAAATCCTTTATTGTCTTTTTCCAAGTCTTGTCTCCTTTCCTGGGGCCCAGTTAGCTTTCTTAGAGGGCTATCCCTCTCCTTGGTTCCAAGAGCTTGAGCTCCTGCCACCAATCCTTTTTCTTCTCTGCTTCTGCCAGCTTCTTGAGGTCCTCCTGAATGTGTCTTGGTTTCTGTGGGGGAGGCAGGAGGACCACCACCACGTCTCTGGTCTTCCCTAGTTCTGATATAGTTCTGATTCTGGCTGAGTTTGTCTGAGCTTATATGGTCTCTTATCAAAGGTGTGAATCTTATAGAACTATAGTAAGTACTAAGTATGAGTACTGAACTAGAGAACTGTTAAGCACCCTGATAAACAACCATTGTCTCTATCAATTCCACTGACTTAGCACCTTGTAAAAATCCTTTGTTTCAAGTTCAGAGTTCTGGCCCATAACATCTCTTTTTTTTTCTCAAGGAGGTAAGAATCCCAAAAAAGAGGTGATCACGCCTTCCCTGATGATTTAGGAAGGAAGATGAAAACATCAAAGGAAATGGGAAATCAAATCAGAGTAGTGGGTTTCTGAAGGGGCTCACTTAAAACAGGTATACATAAATCCATCAATATGGGAGGAATTACACATAATTTTATAAAATACATAAGCTCATAGTAACACAGGCTAGTAGTGATGTAACAAATAACATGAATCAATGTGAGGATTTATACATGTCCATAAGTCCTAGAAATAGTCCAAAAGGAATCTATTGTCCATTACTTCATGTGCCAGGAATCCAATAATTCCTGCAAGTTTTGAAATCCCACAATAGTCTCATCTTGTGTTAGGGAATCCAATGATTCCTGCTGGTTTTCAAGTCCTGCAACAGTCTTTATCAGCCATGCTCTTTCAGTGTCAGATGTTTCTTAGGTCTTCTTTGCTTTGAGGTTTTTCTCTTTTTCTGTCTCTCTCCAGGTGCTCATTGCCACCCATCTGTTTCCTTCTCCATCTGTAGGAATACAAGCAAACCCTCTCTCCCAGGAAGTTAACCTATCTAATTCTCTTCTATTTACCACTTTCTAAATCTCTCCTTATCATCTGGCAATTACATTGGAGCTGTTCGCACTGGACACTGCCCTCCTGTTGGGTTAATAAAGCCTATATTCTCTCCAATTGTAATCCCTTTTTGCCATCTGATTGTTATTTTCCTGATTGATCACATCAGAGTCCTGAACTTCTAAAGGTGTAAACTCAGCTGCCATCAGGCCCCACCTGTATTTTGTATGATATCTTGGAGCTGGGCCCCACCTCTCATTTCCCTGGATCAATCTACATTCTGAGGCCCAGAGGAAGCCCTTGTGGCATTTTGGACATAGGGTTTTAGGTCTTCTCTCACCCTGTCCTCTCACTTTATCTCTTTGCCTACACTGGGCTCTCAAATGTCCAACTTTTCCACACTGAAAACATTGATGATTTTCTCTACTAGTCCCTTGCCAAGAGGGACCCTGTCTTCCCATGTTCATCATAGCCTGGGCATAAACGACATTTGTTCCCACTGTGGCACAGAATCTTATGATCTCCTTTAAAGGAGCATCTTTGTGTATTCCCCATAAAATTCTTCTGCAAATCTCATTAGCATTTTCCTTAGCCAGATGTCTGGTCATTATTTCTGTAGCTGCATTTTCTCCAATGGTTCTTGTGACAGCTGTTTGCAGACGTCCCACAAAATCCACAAAGGGTTCATTGGGACCTTGCCCTATTTTTGTGAAGGCTTTACCTTCATCTTTCCCTGGGAGGGAGCCCCAAGCTTTTATAGTGGCAGTAGCAATTTGCTCATACACTGTTAAAGGATAATTAATCTGTGCTGAATTCTTTACATACTAACCTTCATCTGCTAGTTGGTCAAAGGTGATTTGTACATTAACTCCTGTTTGCTTATTGCATTGGGCTTAAATCCTACATAATTCATGATACTCTGAAAGCCACAACAAGTTTTGTCCAGGTTCTAAACATGTCCTAGCTATGAATTTCCAATCACAAGGGGTTAAGTTTTCAAAAGCCAGATTCTCTTGTAACATCTCAACATAAGATGATGTAGCCCCATAAAGAGTACAATCCTTTTTCAAATCCTTAATTTTTTCCAGATCAAAAGGAATGTATCTTCTCCTTTGTTGACCTGAAGAGTCAAGCTCTTCAATCACAGGGTATGCATTTATTAAATTAAATAATCCTGTCCTTCATTTTTTGCTTTAACCAGTGCCTTTTGTAATCTTGTCATAGGCTGCTTCATAGATAGTGCTGATTGTGTCACTGCCTCTCCTCCTCCTCCTTCTTCCTCCACTCATGAAGGGTTAATTGAGGGGAGTAGATCATGAGATGGGGAATGCCCTAATGTTTCCTGCTGTGAAGCATCACACTTAGAATTGTACTTAACTCCTTTCTTATCTGATTCTTCATCCTTTTCACCTAGTTTATTTGGATCCTCCCCCTCCTGCTCTTTCTTCTTTTTCCTAAAACCAGTTGTATTAAATTGTATGTATGAAGTATATCTTTGGAAACTGAGTCAAGTCCATTTTTATTGTAGAATTGACATAGTTGCTCTCTTACTAATTTCCACTCCTCTAGATCCAATTCTTTTTCCTTAGAGAACCAAGGAGATATGTACTGTACAGTTTCTAAAAATTCAGTGATCTGCTCCCAAATTATAATCAAACCTTGGCTTTTCATAAGTCTGACAATGCTCTCTGCACATTTTCCTTGAACTTCCTTGAAAAGAAGGCTGTTTTCTCAACATCTCTCCCATTTTAGCTGAAATACTACTTTAACTCTTAACAAAGTTTCCTTCTCTATTTTTGTACTCACCCTAATTTCTGGGTTGAGGAGACTTTTCCACTGAAATCAGGATCATGTCTGCCCCAATGTAATGTTCTTCTTTAAAATGTAACATTCTCTATTGAAGTTTTCTTCAGGTCTCTGGAGGCAGCCTTAGTTTCAATTCAGTAATCACCACACAAGTACAGCCAGGAGTTAAAGTCCAAATCCTTTATTTTCTCTTTCCAAATCTTGTCTCCTTTCCTGGGACCCAGTTAGCTTTCTTAGAGGTTTATCTCTCTCCTTGGTTCTGAGAGCTTAAGCTCCTACCTATCTTCTCTGGCTTCTGAATTTCCCTGACTGAATCCTGGCTGAGGCTCCAAGTGCTTCTAGTGTGCTTGTCCTTCTGGCCCTGAGAACTTCTTGCTTATATGCTATACACTGAGTATAAGCCAATCATTATATCACTAGGAAATCATTATTTGTTGTAGGATTAATCAATGCTAAACTAGATTTAACTATTGTCTCCTCAATTCCATTTAGTACCTTGTTTCAGATTCTAACCACATCTCCTTGTAGGATTAAATCAATCATACTGAACCATGAATTAGATAACTATTGTCTCTATCAATTCCACTGACTTAGTACCTTGTAAGAATCCTTTGTTTCAAGTTCAGAATTCTGGCCCATAACATGTATGTAACTGGAATGGGAAAAAGGAGTAGATAATAGGAAAATGAGTAAGTTGAAAAACTGGGATGTTAGGACATTTGAAGCAATATTCCAATTTGTTTGTTGAAGATCCTTGAGATAAGAGCACAAGTTGGGAAGTACAGAAAAACCATAAACCAAATACCAAATTCATCAAGTTTCTTTGGAGAATGTCCTGATAGTCTATAGATAGTAGCTACAAGAATTTTGATTTGGTAATAAATATGGATCGATTGAATACCCCCTCAAAAAAAAAAAAAAAAACAACTTCCTGAATGATGGAGAAGGAGGGAGAGTTTGAACATAGGAATGAGGAACAAGGAGTATTCCTACATTACCCACCACTACCAATGAGTCAAGGGTATGAGTGCATACTCTTACGATAATGCAATTAGTGCTAGAAAGAGGGGTCAGAAATTCCATGTCATCTAGAAGGAGTCAGTGAGATCACCAAATCAGTGTTTTATACATTTTTCTTTCATTTATTCATTCATTCAATCAATCATTCATGAGAGTTGTTAACTGAGATCTAAAAAGAAAAGTCTATCCAGGAGGAGGGGCCTGAAAGTACACAGATCATATGACTAGATCATAGATTTGGTGCTGAAATTTTAAGCTGAGAAAATTCTTTCATCTGAGGTAACTGAGGCGTGAGAGAGGTGAAGAATTAGAAAAAAATGTAAGCTGCTTCAAGCCAGACAGTATTTTCATTTTTCTTTGTGCCTCCAGTACCTTGCATATATCAAATTAATAAATTCTCAGTGACCTGAATGGAATGAAGTCCAAAATAAAGTCTTTTGAAAACCGTTGCTGGAATGGATTTGAACTCTAGGTATTTAGGTATGCATTTTCAAACATATATCCAGGTAAGGACCAGTCCTTAACAGTAATATGGTCCACAGAATAAGGTAGTAATTCTCATCTAGGAATCGTTTGGACCAGTTTTTTTTTTTTTTTAAATTTTATAGATAAGAAAACTAAAACCAAGAGAGCAGAATCATCTAGTCTCCAAGAGATCCCCTTTGCCTGACTGCCATACCAGGGCTCTCTACCACATCCTGTAATTTATAAATATTTGAATATGAAATTAAGATGAATTTGGCAACCATATACATGTGTTAGTACTAAGATGAATACCTTGAGGAAAAAGACTCCAAGGTTGTCCTTTCTCTATTAATTATGTGATCAAAGGGCAAAGAGCCCTGTATTTTTCTTCTCAACAGAAATTGCTCCATTTTAGAACCAGCCTCAATATAGTACAGTATAGTATAGTATAGTATATAATATAACATAGTTTACATTAAGTAGATCACATCACTTCCTTATATTAGGATTTACCACCTCATCTCCTACTCTGCTGGCAAAGGTTCAAAATTATACTCATAATAAAATAATTTGAATGAAATATATACTGATCCAATCCCCATCTCCATAATCCAAACCACAGAACTAAGAATTTGATAACATGACATCACCAGCATCCTTTTTTTCCACGGTGAGGGAGTGGGCAATAAAATATTGCAAAACTATATTTGATAATTGCATACTCTTTATCTCACCTTGTTACCATGAACTTAGTAACAGTTTACAAATTGCCATAACACCTACCAATATTCACTTCCTTCTTCAATATCTAATGGCTGAAATTTGTAGGGAGTCCACTTGGTTTATAAAGATTTTCTTTGGGACCCAACTAGGGTCTCTTCCTATTATAGCAAAAAATAACCACAATGCTTTTCTTACCCACAGGTACCCTTTGTGTGTCCTTTTCTCCAGAACATATTCAAGAGAAACTTCTTGCTGTGAGAAAAGATTCTGAGACCAGAAAGAGCATTATCTGACTCCCTTCTCCCTGAGAAGATCCTCATTTAAAGCATTCACTTTTTCTTATCTGAGAGTTTTCTACACCAGGGAAATCAAAGATCTAGTTCCTGTCTTTGCCAAATGCTGGGCTTCATACTGAAAATATGGGGGAAAGTGAAAAAGTCTCTGGGCTTAAGAATCTTATATCTTACTAAGATAAATCACAGGAGGAAGTTTGTCTAATCAGTCAGAGGGACTGTGGATGCCCCCGGGGGACAGTAGATAGTCACACCCTGTAAGAATGGTTAAAGTGATATGAGAATTGTTTGCTGAGTGAGTTGGAAGGGGAGAGGAAGGAGCAAGAGGAGAGGTGCAGATGGCAAGATTCTTATGCTGTCTACGCCCTGTGTGCTCTGAGAACCTGCTAGATAGCTGGAAGGGAATTTTCCTTTGAGCTTAATTAGTTCAAATTTTAGAGCATGGTTTTTAAAGGAGGTCAGAAATACAAGTTTGGTCCTTCTGTATTTATTAGGGTCAAGCAGAGAAAAATTCTGTTCCAAACCAGACAGGTGCGTGAGATCATGGAAGAATATTTGGAGAGTTGGTCTCAATGTAACCCATTGTGCCATGACACGTGCTTAGAAGAAGAAAAAGGGAAGAATACTTATCTTCTCATAAAGAACTGGTGGAGGCAGAGGTTTATGCAAATAAAAAAATACTTTAGTTTTCAAACATATATCCAGGTAAGCATTCAGTTTCATCAATACTGTTGATAAGAAATATCAGGGCACATTCTAAACTGCTGAATTTAAGTAATAAGACACAGTGAGATTGCATCATTAGCCATCACAATTCTGCAGTGACTTACTCAACAATTTCAAATACAATTATTTGTAAGTGGTCTGTTTCCATGATTAATGATTAACAAATTTAGTTTGAGAAATACATTCAACTATGTTTTTTTCTTTTTAAATTTTTCTGGTGTGTGTATGTGTGAGAGAGACAGAGACAGAGAGAGACACACAGAAATAGAGTTAGACAGGGACAGATAGAAACAGAGAGAAAGACAAACTAGCTAACCCCTTTGGCAATTAAATGGAGACTCTGGACTTAAATTCCAGTTAAAATTAGCATAAATCCCTGAAATCCATCCACAGACAAGAACTTAGGTTGAGACTCCCTGTATTACACATATCCTCAATTTTTTTTCTTTATACATTTGATTTCAAAAAAAAAGTTATATTGGTAAATATAACCTACATTGGTAAATGTATTGGCAAAAGAGGAGATTAAGGAAGAGTTTATAGACAGAGAGGATCATAGAAGAGAAAGTGGGCAATTTTTATTACATAAAATCAAAAAATTCTTTCACAAATAAAAGCAATACAGTTAAAATGAGAAAGGAAACAATTTAATTTGGGGGATGAGGTGGCAATTTACAGCAAAATCCAAGGATAATTAATGGAACAAGATTGTAAAAAAAAAAAAAGTTTAAAAGACTCATGGCTATTGATTCTAATCAATTCAATGAGCAAATACAATTCAAGAGGACTGATGAAGAAACAGACTATCTAGCCTGTACCATCCGGACTAGTTCTCTAGAGCTAGTACCAATCCTAGTCCTTGGTCTTAGAAGAGGAGGGATGAGGCAGGGACCCATGTGGATGGTCAAATTATATCACGACAGCACACTGAGCATGTGCGAACTATAAGTGCCTTGCTATTATTAAGTAAATGTCCCTTTACTGCAAGTATCTCTGCTTCAAATGGAATATAGGTTGCCACACCCCTTGACTTCTCAGAAAGGCTGAGACACCCCCAAGGGGAGATGGGAGCTGAACCAGACATAGTCAGCAGGTTCCCTCTGGGCTGAAGAGTCTTATACCTCACAGAGAGTTCCCCTACTGTCTGTGGCCCTCCACACTAGCCCTTAACAGATGGATAATGAATTCAAGATGTTGAATTTTTTGACATGACTGACATTTTGTTACTAGGATTGTGCTTTTTCTTTTCTTTTTTATTTGTGGAATGGGATTTTGGGAAGAGATGACCTAGCAATAGGGTTATCTCCCCTCAATTAATGGCAAATCTCTTTGTTCCTTGTTCTTTGCAACAAAAGTAAAAAGAGTTGCTATAAATATACATTTTATACAAATGGATCCATTTCCTCTTTCTTTGATCTAATTAGGGGATAAACCTGGATGTCTTTTTTGCCAAGATAACAGGTATAAGATACCTCAGAGCTGCTTTAATTTACATTTCTATAATCATTAGTGATTCGAAGCATTAAATATAGTTATATATGGCTTAGATTCCTTTCTTCAATAACTTCTTATTCCTATGTTCCAATTTTGAAGAGTGATTTCCATTCTTGTATAATTGAATGAGTTCCTAATATATGTATTTGCTAGCAGACCTTTATCAGGGAAGCATCTTATAAATATGTTCTCCCAGTTAAGTTGTTTCCCTTCTGATTTTAACTACAGGGATTTTATTTATGAAAGAACTTTTCAAGTTTATGTAATAACAAAAAAAAAGAAAAGAGAATCATGAAAATTTCTCAATGTACAGAAGAGAACAAAGTTCAGAAAGAAATGCTACCCAGAAGGACAATCTTAAAAAGTAATCTATTGAGTTCATTATATATCTTTTAAAAGGTAAGTTGTTTGTAATTAAAAATTATGTTTTTACATGTAATTTTCTTCTGGAAATGAAAACTATCTTTTTTGATGTTTCAAAAATTCAGTATAAAAACTGAAATAAGACAAAAGTGAATTATTGCATATTGTATACACACACACAAACACATACATACACACACACATATATATACACACACACACATACATATGTACTTATTTAACTTGATATAGATTCAATAAATACAAATCTATATGTCTATTTAAACAAACATATGGAAGAAAAAAATTTAACTATATCATTTTTTTTCCTTCTAGAGGAGCTTCTCCATAGACTACATTCCTCCCAGTAAATAATTTTTTTGGCTGATAATCCAAAATTTGAGGCAATTTTAAGAGTGTTTGTTTTTAAGTTGCAATTTTTAAAAAAAATTTTTGCCTTTTTGACCAAACCATTAATTTTCTTGTGACCAATCACAAGCATTCTTCTCCTTCCTGAAACTGACATCCAGAACTATGAGACAGAATGACCTATGAGCAATGGATCTGGCAATCAACACCAGCTGCACTGAGTGCCAGCAAAGGATCCCCTGTAATCTCTTTCTGACCAGTTGTCTGTGACCCCTTTATTGTCACTGAGCTGAGAATTCCTGAAGCTGCTGCTGTTGTTTCAGCTCTCCTTCTTTACCTTTTCATCAAAGGGCCTCTACCACAAAAGAAATGCCTCAAAGATATGAGAATTTCATGAAAATTTGCCTTTCTTCATATCCCTAGCCTTTAGCAATTGGGCCTGGTGTACATAAATAAATGCTTGTTGACTTACTGAAGCAGGGATAGGCATTGAAAAAGGGAAGTCTTTAAGGAGCACATGATAGCTATCTTTAAGCATTTGGAGGGTTTTCCTGTGGAAGAAAGGTTAGATTTTCTTTACTCCTGGGTCCTAATTTCAAAAGTAAAAGAAATGAGACTAAATTTCAGAGAAGCATATTTATAATGCATGTAAGTAAAAATTTGGTCCTATTTGGAGCTTTTTGAAAGTTGAATTTGGGGCCTCAGGAAGTGTTTTGGTTTGGGAAGAACTAGATTGCCTCTGGGTTTCCTTCCAATGTTGAGATTCTGTAATTCAGTGCCACATAAATCAATCAATCAATGAGGATGTATTAAGTGCTGGAACACAAAGACAAAATTCAGTCTCTGCCCTTAAAGAGTTTACAATTTAATGAGAAAAGACTCTTGTCTTTATATAAATATGTATATATACATACATATATACACACACACATATATACACATACATATACAAATGTACACAAAATACATACAAATCCTTGAATTCATTTCTCAGTGATTTTGTATCATACTCTCTATAATAGATGTTGACAATTTGTGGTCTTTCTGAACCACTCATTCCATTCTCAGTTCCTACATATCTTCTTAAATATATCCTCTTTAAAACCAAATTCTTGATGTTTTCATATATATATTTCCATAGTCTCCTTTCCCTCTTCCCCATAAATCCTTCCTTTGTAATAAGTAGAGTCAAGAAAAATAAATCATTCCATTGGCCACTTCTTACTATTTCATTTTCTTCTTATCCCCAGGGTCTAGTAGTACCAAGATAACTTGAGGGAACCAAGAAAGTTTTCACACAGAAGCCACTTTTAGTTGGGTGGGTCTTAAAGGAAGCTGAGAATTCAAGAGATCACCAAGGAAGAAGTACATTCCAGGCATGGAAGCCATCCAACTCACATGGCTGAAAATATAAACCAAGATAGGAAAGAGTTTGAAGGAAAAAAACAAAACTGGTTAATCATGCCAGAAGCTGAAGGAAGTCCAAGGAGAAGAATTTAGAAAACTTTGCTCGATTTGGAAATCTAAAATGTCTTCTAACCTGGAGAAATACTGTTTCTGTAAATTAGCAGCTAAAAGCCACAGTCCAAGAAGATAGAATTAAATGGGTGGTAAAGAACTAGTGTATAGAAGTATAGACTAGAATTTCTTAAAATTTAATAATGAAAGGGAAAGAAGATATTGTATAACACAAATAGTTTAAAGGGATAACAGGATGCAAAACGGATATTTTTAATAAGATCTAAGCAAATTTGTAGGCAGAGAGGAGGAAGTTAATAGAGAGATTGAAAATGAGAAGTAGGAGGAAAGGTTTTAGATGACAGAGGATAGTATAGTATTAGAGAGGGCTTAGCCTTGGCTGGGAAGAGAAGTCCAGTTCAATCTTTTGACACAAGAAGATCTGAAGCTTGAAAGACTTTGAAACTCTGATAAATGCATAATTTCAGAAAGCTGATAGTGAAACTGTCTCCTACCCCTAAACATATAGGTAATGGAATAGAGGTATGAATCAGTTAACAAGCATTTAAGTACCTGCAGTGTGCCAGAAATTATGTTACACAATAGGAATAAAAAGTTAAAAATGAAACCACAAAAATGGCCAAAGGGGTCATTTGTTTTGCTTGACTACACACTTGTTAAAAAAAAAAAAAAAACCATAAGAAAGAAGTAAAATTGAGGGGAAGGTGAGGGATGAGGGAAATGGACAGGAGATATTATAAAAGAAAAGAATATATTTATTTTTAAAGTGAGTGTGTTGCTGTACATCAGGATTGAAAGTGGAGTTGCAGGTTTAGAGAGTCAAAATTAGCAATCAAAAAAGTATAAGGTAGAATTATTGAGAAATGAAAACACAGAACAGAAAAAAAAATAGTGTCTAGCCGAAGTTCAATAGCATGAACTTGGAACAATCCAGCAGTGCAGTTTATGATTTCTTTCAACTATGCTGTTCCTCCCATACATCAGACTTTATATGACTAGGAAGAGAACTCCATCACTCTGGACACTATGTCCCTTAATGAAGTCTACAGCTACAACAACTTTCAGAAAGATGACTCACAGTGCTGAATCACATTGAACTTGCACAGTGAAACCTTCAGGTCTTTTTCATGTGATCTGATGTTTTTGCATTTCATATTTATGAAACTGATTTTTTATGTTTCTCTCTATTTAATTTCATCTTCTAAGATTCTGAACATCTTTTTGAATCCTTTCTTTGGTATCCATTAGGTTTAGCTAGTGATCCCTTCCAGCTTGGAGCCATCTACAAATTTGATAAACATGTGATCTCTGCTATCATATGTTATTGAACAAAGATAAAATAACACATGGAGACAGGCGTAGCCCGGTACCAAGTCCTCTCCAAGTTGACATGAATTTGGTATAACCTGTTTTTCCTTTGATAAACCCAAATCATTCATCGCCAGATTCACCTAAGTGCACTAACATCTGGTCCATATTTCTCCATCTTTCTCACAGAAGAACCTGTGATATTGTCCATTCCTTTACTGAAGCCTACGGGTGGTACCAGTCTACCACTCCTGACTGAAGAGAATGGGGAAGGGAAAGAGAACAAGCATTTATTAAGTGCCTACTAATGCCAGGTTCTGTGCTAAGCATTTTACAAATATTATCTCATTAAAAAAGTAAATCTAGCATATTCTTGATATAACCATGTCCTTCCAGATTAGTTTCATCATCTTTTTAAAAAAAATTATCTATGACACATTTTGCCAGAAAATAAAGTCAAACTCACTTGCAATATAATTTATGCATTTACCTTTGTTTAGATATATTATATTTATTATATTCCCTGTCTCATCTCCATGTCTAGGATGTGTTCTTTATTCTTCCTCTTGGCTCAAAGCCCCATCTTCTATATGGAGCCCTTTCTAATCTTCTCCCCCATATCTACTACAATTGCTAGTACACTCTTTCCAATGCTACCTTGCATTTAACTACTTTGCCATTTGTTTTTATTCACTTCATGTTAAGGCTGTTATATGTACTCATCTCTTCCATTAGAATGTTAGATCATTGCAAATAGGAAATGTTTCATTCCTTGTTTTTGTGGCCTTTGTGTCTAGCCCAGTGCCTGGCATGCAATTACTATATGCTTAATCAATAGTTGCTAAGTGATTGATTGCTGCCTCCCTTTTTCTGTTTTGGGAAACAGGGACAATATTTGTCATTCTTCAGTCCTGCAGTAGCACTAAACCTATTCTCTATAATTCCAAAGATCAACAGTAGCTTTACGGTCATACCTGTCAGGTCTTTCAGTACCTTCTCACAAAATTCATAAAATCTTCATGGTTTGGACTCATAAAAGGGAAGGTAATTATGGTCTTGTTATCACTTACTTATCTTAAGTTTCAATTTCCCATTAGCCATATTCATTCTAGCCTTCCTAGTCCAAAGATCAGTTTCCTTGGCAAAGAATAGAGAAGCAAAATAAAAGTTTATTGAATCCATTTTCTCTTTACTGTCACATCCACCATTCTCCTTCTCCCCTCCCAAAAGCTGTGAAGTCCCTGTTTTAATCCTTTTGGAGTTTATGTTCTAGCTTTCCTCCTTCCTCTCTGAGTGTTTCTTCTCAGACTCTCCTACTGAATCATCACAGAATTATTAATTTAGAGCCTCAGGAGGATTTAGGTCAAGTCCTTTGTTTTACTTATTTGTTTGTTTGTTTTACAGATTGCAACTTACTCATTTGCAGAGGAAACAGAAGACCATGGAGTTTGATTGTATTCTAAAAAGTATCACAGAATGACTTCAGAACCAATGATCTTTCTGCTCTATCAGTCAACTTCACCAAGAAGTCCATCTTTCTCTTCTTGGTCCCTGAGGGTCCCAGATACCTTCTTTTCCTTATATTCTCTCCTTTAGTGATCTCATAGCTTCTTTGGTTTAAAAAAAATCAACTTTACTCAGATGATTGCCATGTCAACGTAACAATCCTTATTCTCACCCTTAAACTCCAGTTCCACCTTCTAATTGCCTGCTAGACACTGACACTGGTTCACTAGCACCTCAAACTCAATCGATGCAGAGCAAAATCCATGATTTTCTTCTTCTAAACTGGCCCCTTCTCCAACTTCCTTATTTCTGTTAATGAAACCACCATTTCCCAATCTACCAAGATCAAATACTTCACACTCATTTACTAGATCTTGCTGATTACATTTTCTCATTGTTTCTTGCATATACCATCCCTCCCTACTGACATGGACAACAGTCTGGTCCCTCATATATTATATCCATTAAGTCCCATACATAGAATTTTTTATCTCTAGCTAGAGAGCTTTATTTAGGTGTGTAGCCACAAAGCTTGATCTAGTTGGATATCGTGACAAAGATTTTTATCTTTCTAAATACATACATGCCTATATATAGTCCCCAAAGACTTAGTGCAGTTTTAAGTTTGTGTAACTTCAGAAGAATAAAGGCTATAAACTTACAAGGAAATATTTGGAAGATTAATTATTTGCAATTTTAATATATTAATATTTTAACTTAAAATTAAATAACATCATTTTGTGCCATTATACAGTTTTTTTCAAAATAATCTTAATGCACATCTTGGATCTTATCATCTTTCCCTCCTCTCCCAGCCCTCAAAATCTTCAAAAATTCCTCATTGACTATTAGGTTTATTAATACATTAATTTCTTTCTTAATGACATGACTAGCCTAAAAGTTTAGAGGAACACTAAAAATATGTCATGTATATGTGTAAACACAGTATTTAATAAGCCTCTGTCCCCAAGAACAAGACCAGGATATGTTGGATCTACAGTAGTATGATTAGGTGTATAGTAACTGGTTGGAAGATCAAATAAAAGGCTGCTACTTTCACATAGCACTTTGTTTTATGTCTAACATTCATTTAAATATAATATATATAGTAATACATGATATCTATACATGATATTTTTACAACTCCTAACAAGATCCTTCAGAGTAAAGACTATCTTCTCTATATATGTAGGTATTGATGAACACCTATCGAATTTAATTGAATATTTTTAAATCTATTCCTCTTTATGTCATATGATGCATTGCAAAAAAGTAAGACTTCATAAATGGCAATGAATGGCTAAATAAGAAATTAAATATATAGAAGCACTCATCAAAATAATGAGAGGATTCAAAATCATGGCTTATTGAGAAAAGTTTTTGGAATAAATATTCTGGAGAACAGAATTCTTAGTAGAGAAGGACTAGCTACTTTCAGATGGCTGAAGGGTTTGTATGGCAGAGAATGGTTTGTTTAATTCTCTGTGCTTCTGGGAGGGCTGAGCTAGGATCAATGGGTGGCAACCACTGAATATAGTGTAAGGAAGAGCTTAGCATTTAGGACTTTCTGCCTCATGATACAACGAATTCTCTGGAAGTATTCAAACAGAGACTAGACCACAACACATCACTGGGTCAGAAGATCTGTGGATGCTATTGAAGAGGGTACCATATTCTGATCAAATAACAATTATGTGTTGAAGAAACAAAGATTTTCCATCTCTAAGAATCTATAATTCTATGACTTTTGACTTCTTCTGAAGGACTATGGTGTAGCAGAGGTAAGCCACAGTGCCCTTAGCCCAAATAGAAATGCTATAAATTTAAAGACAGAATAAAAAAGAATGCTAATTCCATTTCTGAGAAGAGTAAGCTTCCATATTCTTAGTTTTGCTTCCTGCTCTGGAAATTTGTATTTTTTTCTCTACTTATAATTTCAACTATCTAAATCTTTTTAGGAAGTGGAGAGAAGATTTGTTTTGGAAAGAATTTCACTTTAACTTCTGAGATCTCTCAGAACTGAAATTATTTAAATCTGTAATATATAATTATTTGTAGAAGGCCTAAAAAGGAAATAAGCAAAAAAGGCCAATAACTTAATTTCTTAGGAATTTACACTGGTGAGTAAACTACAAAAATAGTCATTTTGTGTGGTTTCTCACATCTGGTATTTGGTGACAATAGATTTATGGTCCCACTGGTATGGATATCTCTGGTGCAGAATAATTGGATTATAAAATTCAAACACATAATTTTAAAAGTTTAATTTTCATAGTACCTGGATAAGATTCAAATATACAACATCAACTGATAAGCATTTATTCAGTTTATTAGATATTACAAGTTTTGTAGAACATTTTACTTATGTGTAAGGAAATAGCGTCTAAAGATATTTTGAAAAATTGTGATATTGGTGAGATTTTTTTTAATAAGGGAGAGGAAGTCTAGAATAATTGACAGAAGTTACCATTAGTACATTATTAATCCCATTCAAATGAAATTTACAATTCAGAGAAGAATGCCTATATTCACGAGATTCAAAAAATAGAACTAACAAATCAAAATCCATTTTCAAATAAAAAAGGGAAATCCTGTCCATGCCTATAGTAAGAGCATATTTGTGATGCTACAGATTAGATCAGAAGTTCCTAAACTGGGATTCATAGATAGATTTCAGGAGATACATGAACTTGGGAAGGGAAAAATTATGTCTTTATTTGAATATATTTAGCTTCTTTCATAATGCAACATATTTTATTTTATGCATTTAAAAATCATGAGAAAAGTAGCACAGATTTCAAAAGACTGCCAAAGAGGGCCAGAACATCAAAAAGGTTAAGAATCTCTAGGTTAGACTATAATATTGGTTTGTTTTTTTTTTTTTAATATGGGTCCAATTCCTATATTTTCCAACTCATGTCACACAAATAAAAATTCCATTCAATAGTTATAGACTTCAATTCTAAATCTAACATCTTATGTTTTTAAAAAATGCTATTTTTCACAAGACAAAGAATAGAAGGTCAATGATTCAACAAAACCTATCACTATTACTGGAAAAAAATTCAAATATGTGCACTCTAAAAGTAGGTTATAGAAAGGGTTTGTTTACCTGACTTGGTATTAACATTCATTCTAAAAGCTCTAAATTCAATTTCATGTCTTTCTCTCACAATATATGTCAGATCAATTACTAGATTATAAAATTTTAGAAATGAAAAAATCATGTGGCATTAAATCAAACCACCTATTTGACAGATGAAGAAATAAAGGACCAGAGTATTCAATGACATACTTGAGATCTTGAAGGCAGTATTTGAACCAAGTTCAATCAACTCTAAACTCACTCTTTCTACTGTACCACTGATACCATCCAGTCCAATACTCTCAATTTACCAATAACAATGGAGAAGAATTTTGTCCAAAAGGATATAGTATTGGGATTCAGGTTTTTCTAATGCCCAGGCCAAGAATTTTTCCCTTTGAAGACCTTTTTAAACAAGAAAATATGATGGAAGGGCTTTAATTTCTTGATTCTTGGAAAGATAAAGTTATAGGATTAATTTAGTTTAAAATAAAGGATAAAATGTTTATGTTTGCAATTCATTTGCATTCCTATCCATTGTTATTCACTCTACAGATGGGTTTTTAGATAAGAAATTTGCAAAACAATCAGATCTAAATTAAACAAATGCAGATTCTAAAGGAAATAACAACCAATATTAATTTTGCCTTAATAAAAATTTGATAATGGAAGAGTAAAGCCAATGTTATATAGAACCAAGGACTTGATCCTTACCTGTAACTTTATCTCTTTAAGAATCAAGAAGTTAAATTTGTGTTATTATTTGAAAAGTTGAGTAAGTGATTTTGATTATCAAAAATAAGGAAAAAGAGTAAAATAGGTTATGTCACCTTCAGAAAAGAAAAGGTTTAAGGATAGCAAAAAAGGAATTACTTTCAAATGGCAAGGGAATGAGATTTTAAACATCACTAAGTGTGTAGTTGCTCCAAATACTCTTGCCCTCAGGAGGGCTCTTGACCCTTTAATTGTGGGATGAGATTTCAGAAATTCAGCTGAGAGATTGTTAATGAAAAGAATCAGTACTATAAATAAACTTCTAACAAAATATAGCTCATTTTAAAGAACATCATACACATAGAAGAAAAAAGCAAATTGAAAAAATCTAATAACATGAGATCAAAACAACATATCTAATTTTTCCAGTGAAAAGACAAAGAAAGGGGGTAGCTAGATGATACAGTGAATAGAGCACAGCTTCTGGACTCAAGAACACCTTAGTTCAATTCAAACCTCAGATATTTATATTAGCTCTGTGAACCTGAAGTAGTCACTTAATCCCAATTGCCTCAAAAAAGAAAAGAAAAAAAAAAAAAGACAAAGAAAGAAGACTGGAATCAGAAGGAAATTTAGAAGGATTTGAGAAATGAAAAATCAAAGATCATGAGGCAGAAAAGCATGCTGGTACAATGCAAAAAGTGTTAGATTTAGAGTTGAGAAAGTTAGTTCAAATATCCTTTCTGTTATGTGTTAACCTCCTTGACTTTGGGCATGGCATTTAGCTTTTCTAAAAACCTCAGTTGTTTTTAAATATGAACTAGTTGGAGTAGATGACCTAATTCATTGTTCATGACATCAAAGCCCACCAATTCCATCTCCACCATTATTAGCACCATCCTTTGTTCTAGTCACTGTGCTATGTGCCTAATGGGAAATAATCTTAGAGAGAAGGGATTAGCATTGAAGGGTGACAAGAAAGCCCTGTTACTATAGGTGGGATTTGAATTGAGTCCTAAAAGAAGCTAAGAGAGCCAGAAGGCAGAGATGAGGAAGAATATTCCAGGCATTGGGGGGGGGGGGGGGGGGAAGGGGGATCAGTGAATAGTTACAGAATCCAGAGGTGGAGTATCACATTGAAGGAACAAGATAGCTAAGATCCTAAAGAAAGTAGAGGAAAGTGAAATGTAAATTAATCTTGGAGAAAGGAAGACTGAGGAAGAATAGGGAGAAGAATGAACATCATAGTGAATATGTGAAGGGCTATTGTAAATTACAAGAATTAGGTTTGTTTTCTATATCTCAAAGGCAGAATCATTCCCAAAGGCAGTAATTAGAAATTATAAAGGAGAAAAGTAAATGTTAATATTAGAAAAACTTTCCAACAGCGAGAGATATCCAGAAATGGAATGGGCCATTTCTGGCTCCTCATTGGACATCTTCAAACAGACTTCATCATCATTTGTTAGATTATTTGTATAGATGATTTTCCAGTTGTGTTTTAGACTAGATGCCTCGATGTTTCCTTCTTACTCTGAGATTTGGCAAATTTTTGGCTTTGGGTATCTATTAGAAAAGTAACTTATTCATTAAACATCTAATTTGGCCAAAAATAATCTCATCAAAGCTTAGCTGTTCACATCCTGACACGGAGTAATTCATAAGAAGCAATGACTAAAACCTCTATGAGGAAGGCAATCTAGACTTATTGCAAATCACTGCATATTTCTGGGGATGCAGAGTGGGAATGGGCAGGGGCTGGGACAAAAATCCTAGAAGTGATGAGCTTTCCCTCCAAACTTCCTTCTTCTCAAAGGGGAGGATATGAAAGGAAACATCCTCCTTCTTAATGTGTTACTTACTGAACATGGTGTTCTCCAAGCAACTCTGTGAACTTTTGGACATGTTGCATAAGATCTAAGTCACAAATCACAGATTGCACGCTCATTTCAATTGTTCAACAAGCTCTTTCTTAAAGATAAAGGAAAGAGGAACTCTATATCAACTGCAATTCACACTCACATAATGCATACTCACTTCAATGGTTCAACAAATTTTTTCTTAAAGAGGAAGGAAAGAGAAATTATATATTAATTATAATTCAATTTGTATATATACCATAGAGTCTACCAAGTGCTGTGTAAATTTAGAGAAATATAATATCTATTTTCAAATTTTTTTGGTATCCTCTAACATTCCTTATATTTACTTAGTTAAGGTTGAAGATAATAATTTCAATAAAACTGTTTTGCCTGATGAAAAATGGCCTATGGGTCACCTTTAAAATTCAAGATATTTTGAACAATCTTTGTGACATATGCTATGCATTAGTAGGTGATTAGTAGGTGATAATCAAAAATAAAATTGCTAAATAGTTCAGAAATGATGTTTTAGTATAAATATCAAAACAAAAATCATTTAAAAATCAAATGACTGGTCACAACAAATTTTCTTTGTTAATTATAAGTGCAGCAACATCGCATCAAGCCATATTTATTAAAATTTAAAAGATATAAAAAAGTAATCAAGCAATCAATTAATAAATATTTATTAAGTTCCTCATATGTTTCAGGTACTGGGGATATAAATAAAGCATCTTTGCTTTTCAAAGAGCTTCCACGACGTTGCAAGTACCCTATACCTCAAGCTCACATCCTTATAATCCCTTATCACTAATTTTCTCTTTCTTCTTTGATAGCAAGTCTTTTGGAGATTATAATTCAAAGATGTCAGTCTCCTTTCATACAGTCCCTGATCCAAGTGACTTCTGGAAAGGTAGAAGACTAACCCCCTTTCCCTCAAGCCTGGAGCAGCCCCATACAAATACCAAGTTTGTCCTAGTTTTCTGTCTGTTTCTGCTACAGCAAGATATTGATGCCAGAGATAGAACACACTTCTGCTTTCCAATATCTTCTCCTTCGTAGAGTTGGGGGGAGTTGTGAGAGAAGGGACAGGCAGACGTGAATTCTGCTGCTTACTGTCACAGGATGGTGGGGTAAGGGCAGGGTCAGAAAATAGTCACAGAGATTACAACAGCAAAAAGAAAATTGTTGAGTGGATTCCCAAGCCTATGCACCCTGCCAGATCATCTTTATCATTGGAGGAGGGAGTGATGACAATAAGAATTAGCTGACAGCCTTCTATACTATTAATTCATCAGGTTGTTACCTCCTAAAACTCCTTGGTATCTGTGAAGACAGCTACAATTACTTTACCTTTTGTGTATAACTCTTACTTGGAAATTTTGAAAGATTATCAAGGTCAGAAAAAATGTCTAGTCCTCTATCTTTTTGGTTAGGTGACCCAGAAGTCACCTAAAATAATGTCTAATTCTGCCAGAGTGATATTAAAATAAGAAGCAAAGTATAGCAATTCCTAGAGCCTGGGACCAGAGGACCCTAATGTGTCTGCAGAGACGTTGCACCATAGATCTGAGTGGCCAAGCGCTGGAAGGCAGAGCAGATGGTTATCCAGGAAGGGATCATCCTCCATTAAGTGGGTACAATCTTGGGAAGCACTAGACTAATTTAAGAGCAAGGGAAGAAGAGGGACTATGGAATGCATGCTCCCTTTCCAACAATAACAACAGCAACAACAAGGCTGATGTACAGCAGCCTCATGTGAAGAAAGCTGAAAGATAAAAGCAACCTAAAGATTCAGAGGATTTGAGAAAGATCTTAAAGGCAGGCAGAGCTCTTCACAAACATTGTTCTGGTACATGCTATGAGACTTGGTGGGTTAAAGAGAGCCTGTGATCTGCCCCCAGTTCTACTCCTAGAGTAGAGTCATCAGGACTTTGTCTAAGGCACCAAAATTTACATCATACTTCGGAGTCTCTTTGCTGTTGCTCACAGATTGACACATTTCTTCAGTTTCCATGTCTTTGCACTTGATTTCACTCATGCCTGGAAGGCTCTGCCCCTTCACTTCTGAATCAAAAATGCCTCTTTCAAAAGTCTGCTCAAAAATCAGTTTATTTGTGAAATCTTCTGTTTCTACAGTCCTATGTGCTCAGATCGATGTCATTAAGACACTGAACAAACATTAAGTGCCTTCTGAATCATAAAAGACATATTAAACTATGTTTGCAGTAATCCAGTACAATTTGAATCAAAAATACATGTTGAATGCCTTCTATTTACACAGCACTGTAGAAGACTCTAGGCAATATACAAAATTTAAAATGCCTCATCATTAAAGATCGAAACCTTGAAGTTACTCCCCTCTACCCCAGGATTTGCGAGAATTAGCAAGTAACTCGTTTTAGTCACATTTTACGCTATATCACAGAGAGTAATATGAATAATGGTAAACAGCCTTCAATACCTAGTTAAACAATATGAAATTTTACACAGTAGAAAATGGGGAGCTATTAAATGGTTTACAGCTGAGAAGTGAGAGGATCACATTCATACCCTGTCACATCCCACATTCTCAATTAGTTGCCAAGTTTTATTGATTCTGCCTCCTAAAAGATCTTCCCATATCAAATCTCTCTCTTTCCTAAAGTGAAACTCTTAAAGAATAGGTGTGGAAGGCTATGTATGACTTAACTTTGGTAACAGCCAACAAATTATAATATTAGAATTAATGGAATAGTACTGAACCATCAGAAATGAAAAATATGGAAGATTCAAAAAAGTGTGGGAAGACTCATAAGAACGAACACACAATTAAATGAGGAAAACAATATAAACAATGATTTTTAAAATGCAAACAGAAAAACAGAAAGATAATAAGACATTGTGTTATAACCATAATGATCAAGTTTGGCTCTGAATAAAAGAATTAAGAAAATGCATCTCTCTCCTTTCATTGGATGAAAGATGGGGGAATGTGGGTATAATATAAATTCATATACTAGTAGATACATCAATAATTTAGTTATTTTTGTAAAAACTGCTTTTTTCTATTTCTCTTAAAATCTATTATGAGGAATGGTTTCTGGATGAGCAGGAAGGAAAGGAATGTGACTTTAAAATAAAAAGTGTCAATATAAATAAATAAATAAATAAATAAGTGTCAATAAAAATAACAAAAATAGGTGCATGATATTATGTAGAACTCTGTTCACTTCCATTTAGCAAGTAACTATTATGTGTTCAGAGCACTGTATTAGACACTGAGAGATTTATAAATTTTAGATTAGATAGTTTCTTCATTCAAAAACTCAATAACTTAATATGGAGACATGACACATAAATAGATAACTATAATACAAAAATATGATGAAAATGCAAAAAACACAGAGCTTGAGTAGAGACATAGTGAACAGTGTCATCAAAGAAATGAAGATAGAAAAGTACATCTACAGGGAATTAGCAAGTAATTCATTTTAGTCACAATTTAGGCTATATCATGGGGTATCCTCAAGGAACTTTCAAATTTGTAAATAGTTTCTTCTAATAAGGTGCCTTCAATGCCTTGTTAAATAATATGAATTTTATTCAATAGAAAATGGAGAGATGTTAAATGATTTAGAGCATACCAAAAGGAAAATAACTCTGTTAGAATATGAAGGACAGAGTCAAGTAGGGAGAAATGTGGGGATAGAATGATCTGTTATGAATCTATAGCAGTATTATAAAGATACATAACTTTGAAAGAGGAACTCTAATCAAGAAATGGCTACTCATAATTTCAGAGAACTCAGGATAAAATATGTTACCTATCTCCTAATAGAGAGATGATGGGTTCCTAGTGTAGATTGAAGAGTTTATTTGGGAAGATACATGGTTAATGTGGGTAATTTGTTTTGCTTGACTATACATATTTTTATTGGTTTTGTTTTTGTTTTTCTTACTTTCTCAATTAGGTGATGAGGAGGAAGTGCAAGGAAAAGAATTCAGAGCTCTTTTTTTTAAAGTAAGAAAAAGGGAATGTGTTGCAAAAGGGGGGGGGGTGTGGAAATGAAAGTTTTGTTAAGATTATGGCAATGGAAATAGACACAGGAAATGAACATGAGAGATCTGGCAAAGTTAAAATGACAGGACTTGAGATGCAAGATATGTTAAAAGATAATCAGTCAGTAATATTTCTTAAGCATCTACCATGTGCCAGACACTGTATAGCACAATGCTGCAAACACAAGATGCTGTATGAATCAACGTTTTACAGAGAAACAGTACAATTATGAAATCAGGAGAAATATGTTTTAGAGGAAAGATTATAAGCTCATTCCTGGATATGTTTTATTTTGGGGCTAGTGGGAAATCTAGGAAATATCCTATAAACAAGTGAATAATATATAATATTCACTTAACCAAAACCCCTCCTATACAGATAAATGAGAATCACTGTGGCTGGTGATAAGAACCCCAGGGCGGAAAATGAAGAAATTTCCATGAAATCTTGACTAAGTGAGAAATCTGTGACCCATGACATGAAGTAAATTTAAATGATCTCTGTAGCAACCTAGAAGGAATTACTAATGCACTACTTATCCCATTCTTTCTCATAACTATAATAAAAAGTACTTAGTTAATTTCTCTCAGAAATATAATTGTAAACCCTGTTATTTAAAAAAAAATACATCATCAAATCTTTGAGAAGTTTAAATGGGATGATGGTATCATATATTACAGATTAAAAAATAATTTATGTTTTTAAGTATTACTTACTTATTAGTCTTCCTCTGAGAGGATATTTTCGCAATTTTTCAATTATATCAACAATAATTAAGGAACCCAGAACCAATGATACTGAAAAGTCAGGTAAGGTTTCACATGCAGTGCTGGAGACATTCATTTTGACCTGTTTTAAGAAAACCAATAAGAAACATTTATATAATTGTCCTTCATTGAAATATCTTTTGCCACTATGGAACAGTGCATCTAAATAACTTTCCTGACATAAAAGGGAATTTCATTCCCCTTCCCCCCAGCTCAATTAATCACAGATGAATTGCCAATTGATTAATAAGAGGCTTCTATCCTGTGATCCTTTTATAAAGTCTAAAGACCTTTCTCTAAGTGAAGTGGAAGTGGGCAATTGTTATGAGACAGAACTTGAACAGGTATTAACTCAATGAAATTGATAGAAACAATGCTTGTTTACACCTTTGAGAGTTCACACATTGGCTCACACATTGGAGTTCTTCTCTGCCTCCATAAAAACTATCTATGGTCAGAGCTTTCTGATTTTTTGCTCATTTTTAAAGATTGAGGTTTGCTTTTAGGACAAAGGGGAGATTCTTTGAATCTATCTTTACA
Source organism: Antechinus flavipes (assembly GCF_016432865.1). Lineage (NCBI taxonomy): Eukaryota > Metazoa > Chordata > Mammalia > Dasyuromorphia > Dasyuridae > Antechinus > Antechinus flavipes. The sequence continues at coordinate 53,562,604 of NC_067402.1, read as the reverse complement.
GGCAACAGCGGCTTCACGCTGCTCTGGGGCTGGTGCTGTTGCCTTCCTTCCTATCCTGGGTGAGTGTGGCCAAATCCTATGTTATTCTGGGGTTCAGGCACTCACTGTTTGTCTTGTGTAGCTGAGTTGGAGATATGACAGCTAGTCTGCTGATCCAGCGCCTTCTGAACTAGGACAGAGTCACCAATACTGCTTTATTTTGGCAAAGAGCCTCCCAAAAGATGCTCACAATGTGGAAATCACTTTGCCCTAGATTGTCAGCACTCGGCCACCACCCCCTGCCCAATTAAAATAAACCTTTTTAAAATTCTTCCAAAATATCTTCTGCTGCAAATGTGTTATAATCCAAATATTTGTGGGTTCTGTTACTGCAAAACTCATTCAGAGGCTTAATCTGGCATCGATTCTGAGGGAACCTAGGAAGAGCTCAAAGACCTTTCTCTCTGCCATCTTGACTCTACCAACTTGTATATCTGAAACTGTAATGCTTCAAGGACTTTCTACTTCTCATGATGTCCTCATGCTGCTGCCACTGGCTATAATAGTTCTTAGCTTTCCTGTTAGGATTGCCTTTCAATGGAATAAAATAAGCTTTTAAGGATTATGTGTGTGACCATCTTCCATCAGCTAATAGGATTACCTGTGGGGTTCTCTTCTTTTGTATAATATAATAGTTCTCTGGGAGCAGGTTTCTTGGGGAGGTTTTTGGAGGCAGCCTTCATTTCAATTCAGATCAATAATCACCTCAAATGCAGCCAGCTAATAAAAGTTCAAATCTTTTACTGTCTCTTCCAAAATAGCCCAGTTAGCTTTCTTTGGTTCTAAGAGCTCTCGTTGCTAGTCCTTTGCCTTTAGCTCAACTCCAACTCCTAGTTTCTCAATCTCCCAACTGACCCTCACCGAGATTGACAGTTTCTTATATATGATCTCTTAAAGGTGTGAACCCGAAGGTTGACTCCTCCTCTGATAGAGTGAGATTGTGGGAGGTGTAAACTTGGATATCTCCCCTTTGTCCTAAAAGCAAACCTCAATCTTTAAAAGTGAGCAAAAAATCAGAAAGCTCTGACCATAGATAGTTTTTATGGAGGCAGGGAAGAACAGATCTCAAACCCTAAGGACACCTAAAGCCTAAATATCTCCAGATGAAGTCCCCAAAACTGGTCTCCATCTTACAAGGTTCTTTTGGAAGAATTCAAAATGGATCTTAAAAGAGAGTTTGAAGAAAAATGGGGAAAGGAAATGAGAACTTTGCAGGAGAGTTTGAAAAAGGAAACACAGATATCATCTGAAGAAAATTCTTTTAAAAATAGATGTAGAGAAATGGAAAAAGCATATAACTCCTAACAAAATAGATTTGACAATGTGGGAAAAGAAAACAACTTCTTGAAAAACAGAATTTGTGAAATGGAAAAAAAAATCCAATGAACAAAATAACTCCTTTAAAAGTTCAATTGACCAATGTAAAAGAAGATAAAACAGCTAACTTAAGAAAATAATTCAGTGAAAATTAGAATTGAACAAATGGCTCAATGAGACATCAAGCATCAGTCAAACAAAACCAAAAAAAAAAAAAAAAAAGAAAGAAAGAAAGAAAGAAAGAAAGAAAGAAAGAAAGAAAAGAAAAGAAAAAAAATGAAGAAAATATAAAATACCTCATTAGAAAAACAACTGACCTGTAAATAGATCCAGGAGATATAATCTAAGAATTATTGGAAAATCTGAAACTATGATTTAAAAAAGCCTAGAAAACATCTTTAAGACAACATTAAGGAAAACTGCCCTAATATTCTAAAATAGCCATTGAAAGAATTTACTGAATACCTCCTGAAAGAGACCCCCAAATGAAAACCCCAAGGAATATTGTAGCTAAATTTCTGAATTATCAGATTAAGGAGAAAATATTGCAAGCAGCCAGAAAGAAATAATTCAAATATCGAGGAGCCACAAGGATTACCCAAGACTTAGCAGCTTCCAAGGGACTGGAAAATGAGATTCTGAAGGACAAAGGAGCTTGGATTGTAGCGAAGAATCAGATATCCAGAAAAATTAAGCTTTCTCTTTCAGGGAAAAGATGGGCATTCAATGAAATAGGAATTTTCACTTATTTTTTATGACAAGACTAGAGCTGAATAGAAAAGTTTTCAAAAACAAAAGAAAAGAAAAAAAAGGTAAAAATGGGGGAAAAAACTTAGTTTCTTTTAAAAATTAAAAAAGTTTATGTTTCTATATGGGAAAATGATATGTTTAACTCTTGAAAACTGTATCTCTGTTAAAGATATAGTTAGAAGATATGGGTATACTTTGATTTTATCATGATGATATAAAAAATAACAATGAAAAAGGGATTGTTACTGGAAGAAGAGGAAAGAGAATATAAAATGGAATATAAATCACATCACATGAAGAGGCAAAAAAAAAAGGAAATAAGGGAGGGGAATGAGCATTGTGTGAACCTTAATCTCATTGGATTTGGCTCAAAGAGAGACTATCAGACATATTTAGCTTCAAAGAGAAACTTGTTTCACCCTATAGGGAAGTAGGAGAGGAAAGGGGAAAAAAAGAGGGAGGCTAATAGAAAAGAGAACAGAAGTAGAAGGGGAAAGAAATAGGAAAAGGGAAGATGATGTAAAAGGAGAGGGCTGTTTGAGGGAAGTGGTGGTCGGAAGCAAAACAATGGAGAGGAGGGAAAGGGGGAAAGGAAAGAGAAAAGTATAACTTAGAGAAAATAAAACAGTGGGAGATACAGAGTTAGTAATTTTAACTGTAAATGTGAATGGGATGAATTCTACCATAAAATAGAAGAGGATAACAGACTGGATTAAAAGCCAGAATCCTACAATAAGATGTTTATAAGAAATACATTTAAAGCAGAATGATACATAAAAAGTAAAGATAAAAGACTGGAGCAGAATCTATTATGTTTCAATTGAAATAAAAAAAGAGGAGTCCTGATCTCAGATCATGCAAAAGCAAAAACAGATATAATTAAAAGAGATAAGGAAGGAAACTACATTTTATTAAAGGGTACCATAGATAATGAAATAATATCAATACTACATATATATGCACCAAGTGGTATAGTATCCGAACTACAAGAAGAATTAGACAGCAAAATATACTAGTGAGGGATCTCAACCTTGTTCTAGTAGAACTAGATAACTGAAACCACAAAATAAATAAGAAAGAAATTAAGGAGGTAAATAAAATTTTAGAAAAGTTTGGTATGATAGCCTTTTGGAGAAAATTAAATGGAGACAGAAAGGAATATATTTTTTTTTCAACAGCACATGGAACCTACACAAAAATTGACCATATATTAGGATGTAAAAACCTAAAAATCAAACACAGAAAGGCTGAAATAGTAAATGCATCTTTTCCAGATCATGATACAACACATATTAAAAGGTTAGGGGAAAATATACCAAAAGTAATTGGAAATGAAATAATTTGATCCTAAAGAATGAATCCATGAAACAACAAATCATAGATACAATCAATCATTTTATTCAAGAGAATGACAATAAAAAGACAACATACCAAAATTTATGGGATTCAGCAAAAGCTTAGGGGAAGTTTTATATCTCTAGATGCTTACTTACATAAAACAGAGAAAGAGAAGATCAGATATACAAGTTACTTTGGTTATACAGGGTTCCTATGCTTATGACTCTTACAGTATACACTAAATTTGTATCAGCTCTTCTCACAAGTTCTGAGTATATCACAGTTTTCTAAGAGGAAATATTTTGTACCTACTGCCCTTTTACAATGCCCTTTTAGTAAATGAGTTCTGCTAAGGGAAGATTTTATCTACTAATCAACTATTAATGTACAAGACACCAGGGGAGGCTCAGCAGTTATGAATAAGAGGAGGAGAAGGTGCAATACTAAAATGAAGAACAGGATAAGGAGAAGAAAAAGAAGGAGAAGAAAGGAAAAAGGAAGAATAGAAAAAAGAGAAGTCGTGACAGGAGAAATAGTAATACCTGGAGAAAGAGTAATCTGACCTTAGACGTACTGACTGTATGATCCTTGGCAAGCCACTTGATTTCTGCCTCAGTTACCTCAACTATAAAATGAGGATAGTAACAGCACCTTCCTCATGGGACCGTAGCGAGGATCAAATAAGATATCAGTAAAGTATATAGCAAAGTGTTTGATACAATTTTATTGTTATTCAGTCAATTCTCAGTCATGTCTAACTCCTCATGATCCTATTTGGGGTTTTCTTGGCAGAGATACTGGAATTATTTGCCTTTTCCTTTACCAGATCATTTTAAGATGGGGAAACTGAGGCAAATAAGATTAAGTGACTTGACCAGGATCACACAGTTCATAAGTATTTGGGGACAGATTTGAACTCAGGAAGTCTTCCTAATCCAAAGATCATTTTCCTTGGTAAATAATAGTGTTCTGTATATTATGATGCCACCAAACTGTCCTCACATAAAAGTTACTTAATAAGAGGTTGTTTATCTCTTTGTTACAAAGGATGCTTCAATAGGAAGGTTACAATTAACTGTAGGTTTAAAGACAAAAGACATCAAGAGCTTTTTCAAAGAAAAAGTGTCAAGGCAAAAGGAAAGAATGAAAAAATAAATATAAGGAGAAGCTAAAGACTCCCTCTCCATTTAATGTCATCAAATTAAAAATATTTCTATTTAAGGCAAATGACAAACATCCTAAAGCATATCTAAAAGTTCTAAATTCTGTCAAAGTATTTAATATCTAGAACAAGTTCAATATAAAGAAATGTTTTTAGCAGCTACATGGTACAATGGATAAAACACTAGGTGTGAGTCAGGGAGAGCTAAGTTCAAAATTGGCCTCAGACAGTATCTAGTTGTTTGATAGTGGGCAAATCAGTTAGCCTCTATTTCCTGCTTCAATCTCCTCCCCTGTAAAGCAGGGATAATAACAACACCTTCCTTCCAGGATTATTATGAGGACCAAACGAGATAAATATTTGTAAAGTGGTTAGTACAAAGTCTAACACATAAAATAAATGCTTTATAAATGCTAGCCATGATGATGGTGATGGAGGTGATGGTAGTGTGGTACAATGGAACTAAGAGCAATTCTCAGTCAGAAAATGCAAATATATGAAGTTAAATGAAGTAAGTAGAACATTACACTCAACAACAAGATTATATGATAATCAACTCTGATGGTCTTGGCTCTTTTCAGCAGTGAGGTGATTCAAGTCAATTCCAATAGACTTGTAATGGAGAGAACTATTTGCATCCAGAAAGAGAAGTGTTGGGACTAAATGTAGATCACAATATAATATTTTCACATTTTGTGTTGTCGTTTGCTTGCTTTTTGTCTTCTTTCTCATTTTTCCCCTTTTTTTCTTGTGCAGCATGATAATTGTGGAAATATGTATAGAAGAATTTCACATGTTTAACATATAATGGATTACTTGCCATCTAGGGGAAGGAATGGGGGGAAGGGAGGGAGAAAAATCTGGAACACAAGGTTTGTCAAGGATGAATGTTGAAAACTACATTTTGAAAATAAAAAGCTATTACTCTAAAAATAAATAAATTTAAAAGGCTAAGAAAAAAATCAGTCTCAAATTTCATTCCTAACACTTAACTTCCTGTGTGGTTTTCAGCACATCCTTTAACTTCCTGTGACTTCAATTTCCTCAACTAAAAAAATGAAGAATTCAACTAGAGAACTTCCTATATTAATTCCCTTCCAGCTTTAGACCAGTGGCTTCCTAATCACAGGGAACAATTTCCATCAGTCTTGCTATAAAGTCCCTCTCCAGCCCTCTGTTTCTATATGGTAGCAATGAAAATATAAAGAAAGTGATGAACATGAGTCTTTAGACCCATGCCTTTAACATGCTCCTTCCATATCACTACCCATTGAAATACTTTTCTTCCTTCCAGGCCTAAATCAGATGCCAACTTTCTGGAGAAGCTTTCAGGCATCTACCTCCTTTTAATACCAAAAGCAATCCCTTGGTCTCCCCTTTTCTTTTTTTTTTTTTTTATAAAATAGGTGACCATTTATTGTTTAAGGAAGATGCACTGCTTTCCAAAGTACCTCCACACCTATCAGAAGTACTCTTTTCTTTTTCTTTTTTTTTTTTTAATTTTTTATTTAATAATTACATTATATTGACACTCGTTTCTGTTCCGATTTTTTTCCCCCTCCCTCCCTCCACCCCCTCCCCTAGATGGCAAGCAGTCCTTTATATGTTGGATATGTTGCAGTATATCCTAGATACAATATATGTTTGCAGAACCGAACAGTTCTCTTGTTGCGTAGGGAGAATTGGATTCAGAAGGTATAAATAATCCGGGAAGAAAAACAAAAATGCAGATAGTTTACATTCGTTTCCCAGTGTTCTTTCTTTGGGTGTAGCTGCTTTTGTCCATCATTTATCAATTGAAACTCAGGTCTCTTTGTCAAAGAAATCCACTTCCATCAAAATATGTCCTCATACAATATCGTTGTCGAAGTGTATAATGATCTCCTGGTTCTGCTCATTTCACTTAGCATCAGTTCGTGTAAGTCTCGCCAGTCCTCTCTGTATTCATCCTGCTGGTCATTTCTTACAGAACAATAATATTCCATAACATTCATATACCACAATTTACCCAGCCATTCTCCAATTGATGGGCATCCATTCATTTTCCAGTTTCTAGCCACTACAAACAGGGCTGCTACAAACATTTTGGCACATACAGGTCCCTTTCCCTTCTTTAGTATTTCTTTGGGATATAAGCCCAATAGAAACACTGCTGGATCAAAGGGTATGCACAATTTGATAATTTTTTGGGCATAATTCCAGATTGCTCTCCAGAATGGTTGGATTCGTTCACAACTCCACCAACAATGCATTAGTGTCCCAGTTTTCCCGCATCCCCTCCAACATTCATCATCATTTTTTCCTGTCATCTTGGCCAATCTGACAGGTGTGTAGTGGTATCTCAGAGTTGTCTTAATTTGCATTTCTCTGATCAATAATGATTTGGAACACTCTTTCATATGAGTGGTAATAGTTTCAATCTCATCCTCTGAAAATTGTCTGTTCATATCCTTTGACCATTTATCAATTGGAGAATGGCTTGATTTCTTATAAATTTGAGTCAGTTCTCTATATATTTTGGAAATGAGGCCTTTATCAGAACCTTTAACTGTGAAAATGTTTTCCCAGTTTGTTGCTTCCCTTCTAATCTTGTTTGCATTAGTTTTATTTGTACAAAAGCTTTTTAATTTGATGTAATCGAAATTTTCTATTCTGTGATCAGTAATGGTCTCTAGTTCATCTTTGGTCACAAATTTCTTTCTCCTCCACAAGTCTGAGAGATAAACTATTCTATGTTCCTCTAATTTATTTATAGTCTTGTTCTTTATGCCTAGGTCATAGACCCATTTTGATCTTATCTTGGTATATGGTGTTAAGTGTGGGTCCATGCCTAATTTCTACCATACTAATTTCCAATTATCCCAGCAGTTTTTATCAAATAATGAATTCTTTTCCCAGAAGTTAGGGGCTTTGGGTTTGTCAAACACTAGATTGCTATAATTGACTATTCTGTCTTGTGAGCCTAGCCTTTTCCACTGATCCACTAATCTATTTCTTAGCCAATACCAAATGGTTTTGGTGACTGCTGCTTTATAATATAATTTTAGATCAGGTACAGCTAGGCCACCTTCATTTGATTTTTTTTTCATTAATTCCCTTGAGATTCTCGACTTTTTATTGTTCCATATGAATTTTGTTGTTATTTTTTCTAGATCAATAAAATATTTTCTTGGAAGTCTGATTGGTATAGCACTAAGGTCTCCCCTTTTCTATTGTGGTGATACTTCATTAGTTCTATCCTATGTCAACTCCACAGCTTTTCATCACTATTAGATTTTAAGTTCTTCAAAGGATTGCAGCAGTTTTATTCATCTTTACATCTTCAATGCTCAGCAGATGCTTAATAAGCATATGTTGAATGACATTTTTAGACAATTCTGACAATTCACACACTACTTAATGATTGTCCATATATGTTTTTCAGTTTCAATGTTGATTTTTGATAACTACAAGACCTCCCCATAGTAAACATTCAATAAATTAAAGTTGATTTTTATGCATGGTTCAGAGAAAGTACTCTTAAGTTTTCCAGAGAACATCTATCCAGTAATCTTGTGAATTTGCCTGGTTTACTTTTTGGAAAGGGAAACAATCTTTCCCATCGTTTGTTGCTAACTTACTTATATCTTTGTTCGAATGTGTCCAAATAGACAAGAATACTAGGATTCTGTTACTTCATCAATGCAAGAAACTCCCATCGGTGCAGATTGCAACTCATATGACTTAGCAGACTTAGTAGACAGTTAGACATCAATGCAAATAAAGATGTCTTTTTTTCCAAATAAGTTCACAGACTCCCCAAACTGTATCAACAAAACTCTCGGGAAAGGGGTTCTTAACCTGTAATACATGAACTTAGATAGAATTTTGGTACTTGTATTTTATTATAATTGATTTTCTTTGTAATTATATGTACTGTATTTCAAGTATTTCAAAACATTATTTTAAAAAGGACCCTCAAAAGACTTTCAAAGGATTTCATGACAAAAAAATGTTGTGGTCTCTGCCTTAGAATGTTTCTTTTTCATCCTGAATTACCTTAAATATTAAAGGTTTTTAGAAATAAATGCTAATGAGTAAACATTTTATATACCTTCGTATAGCATATTCTTCCAACACAGAATTAATGGTTATGCAGTGAATTATTCCTATTGCAACTCCAATTGGGAAGTTTGGTCTTTAAAAAAGTATTTCAAGAAGACAAAATCTGAAGAAGAATCTTTTTCCTTTCTGGTTTCTCTCTTCCTTCTTTTTGGTGTTACTCTTCAAGCAGTACTTCACAGTATCTTCTTTAATTACCTGTTTCTCCAAGTCCCACATAGAAGCCCTGCCCTTTCCCATCAGTGTCCCCAACCTCTCCCTCAATTCCTCTGCTAATCAGAACTTATTATTTTCATGTTCTCATCCTCTATCTCCAACTTCAGTGTAAAAGGAGAAAGAGTAGTCTTTATTTTGTCATCTCAGGGTCTGACATTTACTGTTAACCAGGACAGTGTGCAGATTAGACAGTCCCCGAAGCTCTTCCTTCCTTTCCTCAGTAACATAACTCTGACTCTCTGCTGGTAATCTTGCAGCATGAGGAAATCTGGATTCAAAATCAGGATCTGCTCTTGAGCATTGGCTCTATTTTCTACTGTGCAGCTTTAAGTATAACAATTGATCCCTCTAACAGTCATCAAAAAAAATGAAGAGATTCATAATCTGGGATTCATCAACTTTAAAATTATATACATATATGTATGTATGTGTGTGTCTTATGAGTGTGAGAGAGAGAGAAAGAGACAGAGACAGAGAGAATGTAACTCTTGTTTTTCATTCATTTCAATTACATCCAACTCTTCATGATCCCATGTAGAGCTTTCTTGGCAAAGATATTGGACTCTTTTACCATTTCCTTCTTCAGCTTATTTGACAGATGAGGAAACTGAAGCAAATAGGGTTAAGTGACTTGCCCAGAGTTGGACAGCCAGGAAATACTGGAGGCCAAATTTGACCTTGAGCTTTCTTGACTCTAGATCTGGCGCTTTACACTGAGCCACCTAGCTGCTTCTTTGAAATTCTGAGTTTTTTTCATTTTATATATACCTATATGTATAACCTTATTAGCTTAAAATTGAATTAAGACTTTTAGGACACTTTGCATAAAAATATTATTCTAAGAAGGGACCCAGAGGTTTCACCGAACAGCCATAGTGATTTGTGACACATAAAAGTTAAGAGTTCCTGATCATAATATACTTCAACAACAATACTACATGATGATCAATTCTGATGTACCTGGCCATCCTCAGCAATGAGATGAACCAAATCAGTTCCAATGGAGCAATAATGAACTGAACCAGCTACACCCAACGAAAGAACTCTGGGAGATGATTAAGAACTATTACTTGAATTCCCAATTCCTATATTTTTGCCTGCCTGCATTTTTGATGTCCTTCACAGGCTAATTGTACAATATTTCAGAGTCCGATTCTTTTTGTACAGCAAAATAGCAGTTTGGACATGTATACTTATTTTGTATTTAATTTATACTTTAATATATTTAACATGTAGTGGTCATCCTTCCATCTAGGGGAGGGAGTGGGGGGAAGGAGGGGAAAAATTGGAACAAAAGGTTTGGCAATTGTCAATGCTGTAAAATTACCCATGCATATAAAATAAAATAAATAAATAAAATTTATAAAAATAAATAAATAAAAAATAAATAAAAAGCTATTAAAAATTAAAAAAAAAAGTTAAGAGCTCCTGGACAAGATGATCTCTGATGTCATTTCCAAATCCAGATTCTATGATCCTATCATCTTGTCGCATAAGAATAATCCTATAGGTAGGATTATTATTATTATTATTATTATTATTATTATTGCAAGGCAATAGAAGTTAAGTGATTTGCCCAGGGTCACACAGTTAGTGCCTGAATCCACATTTGAACTCAGGTCATCCTGACTCCAGGATTAGTGCTCTACTCACCAAACCACTATTTGATTCTATTGGTAGGAATTTTGAAAGGAATTTTAAAGTAATGAGACACATATTTAACCTACACTAGACTACTTCCTATCAGAAGGAGGGAGAAGATAAGGAGAGAAGGGAGAAAAATTTGAGAACACAAAGTTTTGCAAAAATGAATGTTGAAAACTAAAAAAAAAAAAAAAAAATGGATCCAACTCACATTATAATAGTTATTCTTATCATCATTAACCAATCAGAGTTGATCGCCAAGTTCAGGAACACCCACTCTTCTGAGGACAAATAAGTCCTGAGTGAGTTCCAAGAGGAGTCTTTGCCATTCAAGAGTGCCATGGACCCCATATACTAATTATCTACTAGCACAATCAATAAAAACGGGAAAAAAAGAAGTAGCGTGGCACAGTGAGAAAGAGCATTGAATTTGGAGTGGAAGAATCTGGGTTCAACTTCATGGGTTGGCAAATCCTGGCAAATCACCCAATCTCTACCCTGAGTTTTTTCTTCTGTAAAGAACCAGTTGGGTTGAATGCAAGAAAGCTCTACAAAACTCCCTAATGCAGGGCAATAAGATTAAAATGTAATTGGGAAATTTTAACAAAATAAATAAAACTGCAAGGTGATAATGAGAATTTCTAGATCAATATCTGATCCTTTTGTTTCTATCTGAGTTTGATACCATTGGACTAAATGACCTCTAAGGTCCAGTTTTAAACATTTAAACATAATTCAATGGATTTGAGGTCAGATAAGGAAAGATAATAGGTGAAAAAGATATTAGGGGGGACAGTCAGAGCCTTGAAGCATCCCCCAGTATTCTCAAAGTTAATCTAGTCTAGAAATCATTCTTACTTACCTCTGCAGCTGCTATAGAAAATCCAAAGGATGGAAGTGTTGTGAATATCATACATATCATCAAAGGAGGTCTCCTAGCAAAGAAAAAAATAAGCAAGTAAACAAAAGCAATAATTTACAGGATTACCACTTCCTGTTATATTTTGCAAATTCAAGGACAGTTTTTTTTCTAAGAAGTTCCTCCTTCCCTATTTCCATTTCCGAAATGATTCAAAGTGGGAACACACATGCATGCACACACATAAACACACACACACACCTCAAATTATTCACCTAAAAGAGTAAGAGATTTTGAAATAATGCTCAAAAAAAAACATATGCATATTAACCATTGGAATTTTTAGCTTACAGTAGAATGTAAAGTGACATTTGCTGTTATCATGTTTAATTGACAAGAATCTTGGGTAAGACTTAAGGATCTCAGACCAGTGCAAATAAAGATGACTCTGGCAAGCTCACAAGATTTTGCATCTGGCTCAAAAACTAATCTTTGGAGAAAATGTGTCAATAATAAAATAGTAGACTTTTGTTATTTTTTTTTTTTTTACAATTATGTATAAGTCTTTGTGACCCTATTTGGAGTTTTCTTTCTTTTTTCTTTTTTCTTTTTTTTTGCTGCAGCAGTTGGGGTTAAGTGACTTGCCCAGGTTCACACAGCTAGGAAGTGTTAAGCATCTGCAGTCATATTTGAACTCAGGTCCTCCTGACTTCAGCACTGGTGCTCTATGTACTGCGCCACCTAACTGCCCCCATATGGGATTTTCTTAACAAAGATACTAGAGTGGTTTGCCATTTCCACCTCCAGCCCATTTTACAGATGAGAAAACTTAGGCAATCAGGGTTAAGTAACTTGCCCAGAGTGACACAACTGGTTAGTGTCTAAGGCCAGATCTGAACTGAAGAAGATGAGGTCTGACCCTTGTCTTCATTGGGGCACCTAATAATTGGCTAACCTAACAGCTGGCAGCTTAGGAACTATTTTTTAAATGATGTGGGGGGAAAAAAACACATTAGATTTGCGATCAGCAAATGTGGGTTCCAGTACCAAACCTGGATTTGTTTCTTTTAGTAGATTATCTTGAAAAAAATCATCTATTCCTCTAATCCTAGATCCTTCATCTGGAAAATGAACTTAATGATAATTACACAGCTTATTTCATAGGGTTGTCGTGAGGGGGAAAAGTTTGGAATGTATAATTCAACAAACCTTTGTTAATTAATCAATAAACAAATATTTATTAAAGAACCTGCTCTGTATCAGGCACTGTGCTGGATCCTGAATTTATGAAGATGAATATATACTATTAGATTTATAGTTAGAAAGATCATCTAGTCCAACACTCTGTGTTTTATAAATCAAACATTAAAGAAATCTAGAGAAAGGAAGTGATTTTACCAAGATCATTCTAGTAGTATACAGTCAATAAATCAGGTCAACTATTATCATTTATTAAGCATCTACTATGTGCCAGACACTCTAGGAATATAAATAAAGGTTAAAAAAAAAAGTTCCTATTCTCAAGGAGTTCACAATCTTATGGGGAAGACATTATGCAATGACCTATGTGTAAATAAGTTATATACAGCATAAATAAAAAATAAAACAAATAATATTATAAGTAAAATAAGTTTTAAAATAGACAAAACAAGCTATATATGGGATAAATTGAAGATAATCAACAGAGGGAAAACATCAGAATTAAGGGGAAATAGGGAAAAGCTTCTTGTAGAAAGTGGAGTTTTAGGTGAGATTTGAGAGAATCAAGGAGGCTGAAATGAGAAAACAGAATTCCAGATATGGGAGACAACCAGAAAAAAAATGCCTGAACCTAAAAGATGGATTGCCTTATTCAAGGAACAAGAAGACCAATGTCACTCAATCACAAAATACTTTGTGGAGGAGTGTAAGACGTAAGAAACCTGAAAGTGTAGGGGAAAATGGGGAACTAGTTATGAAAGGATTTGAATGACAAAGTATTTAAGTTTGATCCTGGAAGGGATAGAGAGCCACTGGAACTTACTGAGTAAGGGGAAGGGGATGACATAGGTCACTTTCTGAAGATCACTTTGACAAAAGGATAGAGGATGGAGGACTGGAATGGGGAGAGATTTGTGTCAGGGAGATCAATCAGTAGTCTATTGCAAAGCATAGAGATGAAGCCCTGTACCAGGGCTTTGGATGAAAGATTGTCACAGGAGAGAAGGGCACATGTAAGAGATGTTATGAAGGTAAAGTTGATAGATTTGGCAATAGATATGTGCAGGTGAAAGAAAGTAAGGAGGCAAGGATGACATCTATCTTTCCAGTCTAATGACTGGGAGGATGTTCATAGCCCCTACAATAATAGGAAAATTCAGAAAGGACAAAGGCTGGGACTAGGGGTGGAAAAAATAATGAGTTCAGTTTTGGACATGTCAAGTTTAATATCTCTACAAGAAATCCAATTTGAAATGTCCAACAGACAGTTGGAAATGTGAGAATGGAGGTCCAGAGAGGTTAGGGGCTACATAGAGAAGATAATTGAACCTATGAGAGCTTATGAGATTACAAAGCAAAGGAGATCACTATTTTCACCCCTCCACACTTCCTTCCCCAACCTTTACCCTTTCTGAATTTCACTATTACTGGAGAAGAAGAAATAGAGGCACTTATTGCATACACTTTCCCAAGAAGTTTAGCCACAAAAGGAAAAAGTGGTGTGGAGGACAACTAGAGGGCACAGACGATCATGTGAGTGTTTTCAGGATGGGAGGAAATGTGGTCAGTATGGAAGCAGCACATTTACAGTAAAGACTAAATGTCCAAAACAGTGTAGAATTGGAAACTTCTTCCTCTGATCCCAAATCAATAGCCCTTTGTATTTCCAACTAGGCTTGCTCTCAAATCCTCAACCTATAAAACACTATGCAAATATGAGTTCTCATTAATGTTCTTGCTTGTTTTTGCAACAAAGCCTTGTTTAAATTTTAGACAAGAGCATTTGCTTAAATAGGGCATAAAAACAATTAATTTATTGAGTAACTATTGGAGTATTGGGTTTTCTAGTTTTGTCAGTCTTCCCCTTTACAAGGGAAACCAAAGTGGTTGATTTGATCATGATTTTCAGTTCCCAAAATTTGGCAGTCTATCTCTGACCTCTTCATGTTTGCACAAGCTATTCCATATATCTGGAATGCATTCCCTCTTCATTCCTACAGCAAGAATTCCTCACTTCCTGGATCTCTTCGATAAAGAGAGCTAATTCAGTTTCAATTGATCAAGGATAGACAGAAGCAGCTACACCCAGAGAAAGAACACTGGGAAATGAATATAAACTGCTTGCATTTTTGTTTTTCTTCCCGGGTTATTTATACCTTCTGAATCCAATTCTCCCTGTGCAACAAGAGAACTGTTCGGTTCTGCAAACATATATTATATCTAGGATATACTGTAACCTATTTAACATGTAAAGGATTGCTTGCCATCTTGGGGAGGGGGTGGAGGGAGAGAGAGGAAAAATCGGAACAGAAGTGAGTGCAAGGGATAATGCTGTAAAAAATTACCTTAGCATGGGTTCTGTCAATAAAAAGTTATTTTAAAAAATTCCTCACTTCCTACAAGATTCAATACAGAAATCACCTTCTTTTCTCCATATCCTTAATTGTTAGTGTTTCATCAAATTATTTCATTCTTACTTATCTGTATAAATGCCTTATTTTACTTGTCTACAGGATATAAACTCCTTACCTTGCTTATAGTGGATGTTGGATAAATGCTTCTTAAATTGAATATATTTCATAGTGCTTTTTTTTTTCTTGCAAAGCTCTTTACATTTAGTTCTCATTTGATCTTCACAACCACCATGTAAGATAGATGCTATTATTAACCCCATTTTTCAGTCAAGGAAACTCTGGCCAAGAGAAATAAGTGACTTGCCTAAAGTCACACAAACAATAAGTGTCTGACTTGTGGAGGAGAAAGAAATTTGTGACCAAAGATGAACTAGAGACCATTACTGATCACAAAATAGAAAATTTTGATTACATCAAATTAAAAAGCCTTTTTACAAACAAAACTAATGCAAACAAGATTAGAAGGGAAGCAACAAACTGGGAAAACATCTTCACAGTTAAAGGTTCTGATAAAGGCCTCATTTCTAAAATATATAGAGAACTGACTCAAATTTATAAGAAATCAAGCCATTCTCCAATTGATAAATGGTCAAAGGATATGAACAGACAATTTTCAGAGGATGAGATTGAAACTATTACCACTCATATGAAAGAGTGTTCCAAATCATTATTGATCAGAGAAATGCAAATTAAGACAACTCTGAGATACCACTACATACCTGTCAGATTGGCTAAGATGACAGGAAAAAATAATGATGAATGTTGGAGGGGATGCGGGAAAACGGGGACACTGATGCATTGTTGGTGGAGTTGTGAATGAATCCAACCATTCTGGAGAGCAATCTGGAATTATGCCCCCAAAATTATCAAATTGTGCATACCCTTTGATCCAGCAGTGTTTCTATTGGGCTTATATCCCAAAGAAATACTAAAGAAGGGAAAGGGACCTGTATGTGCCAAAATGTTTGTAGCAGCCCCGTTTGTAGTGGCTAGAAACTGGAAAATGAATGGATGCCCATCAATTGGAGAATGGCTGGGTAAATTGTGGTATATGAATGTTATGGAATATTATTGTTCTGTAAGAAATGACCAGCAGGATGAATACAGAGAGGACTGGCGAGACTTACATGAACTGATGCTAAGTGAAATGAGCAGAACCAGGAGATCATTATACACTTCGACAACGATATTGTATGAGGACATATTTTGATGGAAGTGGATTTCTTTGACAAAGAGACTAACTGAGTTTCAATTGATAAATGATGGATAAAAGCAGCTACACCCAAAGAAAGAACACTGGGAAACGAATGTGAACTATCTGCATTTTTGTTTTTCTTCCCGGGTTATTTATACCTTCTGAATCCAATTCTCCCTATGCAACAAGAGAACTGTTCAATTCTGCAAACATATATTGTATCTAGGATATACTGCAACATATCCAACATATAAAGGACTGCTTGCCATCTAGGAGAGGAGGTGGAGGGAGGGAGGGGAAAAAAATCGGAAAAGAAACGAGTGCAAGGGATAATGTTGTCAATATAATCATTAAATAAAAAATGAAAAAAAAAGAATCTATTAAGTACAAGGTGTATGTCAAATACTTCAAAATATCTTATTTACTCTACATAACAACTCTGTAGTGTAGGTGTTATTATTATTTCCATTTTATAGAGGAATAAACTGATATTAATTCAAAAAAAAAAAACAATAAGTGTCTGAGGTAGGACTGAATGAGTTTTTCTGACTCACAAATGTAGGGCTCAAATATAAGCATTACCTACCTGTGAATTAGCACTTTCAGTCTACAAATGGGAGTCAGAATCCTCAATGGGATGAGGATAGTTAAAACACTATTAAAGTAATTTTACTTTCAACATGGCTCATCTCCCTTGGCAGCTGTTATTTCTGTATCACTCTCATTTATACAACAAGGGCGTCAATTTTCAGACATCTGGCTTCCTGTTTATTGCTCCAAGTTCATGATCATATATAAAAGTACTCAAACGATTCAAGGCAATTTTAACCATTGTGCAAGAGCAATCCTTTTCCTGATATATATCTGGCTTTTCTGGTCATAGAAGGTGAGAGTCCAGGAGGTTATAGAATGGCAGTGATGGTCAAAAGTCAAAAGAAACTAGCTTTGGTGCTTTACTGAGCTTATAAATATGAAACTTTCTTTCCAGGTAGAAAGTGTCCAAACACTCATACCTAGCAAGAACAATTTGAAACTTGAAACTACAAGTGTACTTCCTGGAATAGTCTGGGGAAATAAAGGCTTTATTTATAATGTTGGCTTATACCACATTCAAAAGAGGCTCTTTCATCAGAGGGAAAAAAAAAAAAAAAAAAAGCAAAAGTTACAGGAACCCTAGCATCTAACTTGTTGCTTCCTGATTCTCTGCTAAAAGGGAATGGTGGCCTAAAATACTACTGTGATTCTGAGTTTTTTCCAAGAATTTGAGTCAAGCTAAGGTTAAATCCTAGGAGTTTCCCTATCAGATCCTTCCTAAGCCAAGAGAACTTTTAAATTGGTAATCATTTCTGTATACTGGGACCTCAAAACTTCCTTATTTAAATATAGCCTCTCTGTATTTGGGGGCCTACCTATATAGTTCAGAGAAAAAATTTTCTTTTTTTTTTTCATGAATTTAACAAAGAGAGGGTTGCATGTGAAACTGTGAACTCTTATCACATATACTTTTAAAAATTACATTAAATGTAATATTTCTGTATCTGGGCCCTCAAAACTCCCTTATTCAAATACAGCCTCTCTGGATTTGGGGGGACTACCTACATAGTTCAGAGAAAAATTTTTTCTTTTTTTTTCATGAATTTAACAAAGAGAGGGTTGCATGTGAAACTGTGAACTCGTATCACATATACTTTTAAAATTTTATATTAAATGTAATATGGCAGTAACAAACTGACCTCATTTATCTGTGTCCCCTTCTGCTCAGAGAATTCTTAGGATAATGAAAATGTGAGTCCCCAAATAATCAATAGATACTTTTGGGAATCTATGGATATAAGTGAAACTTCCCAAAAGTCTAAATGTCTAGTGACATGATAACTCCAAGATTTGTGGGATTTGCTTCTGAAAAATATTGAGCAATAAAAATGTATTGGGAGCTAAGTATGAGTAGTGAAATTACATTCATTATCTACTGATATTTTGAGAGCACTTCACCTTTCACTTTAGTCCTTCTCTCTCTCTCTCTCTCTCTCTCTCTCTCTCTCTCTCTCTCTCTCTCTCTCTCTCTCTCTCTCTCTCTTTCTTTCTCTCTTCCTCCCTTCCAATAGGAAGAACTTTCCCTTCCTATTTTTAATCATTTTTTTAAAATTTTATATTCAAATCCATGTATATATTGAATTTCTGAATATATATAATCTCTTACACATTCAGTATAGTTCAATTTCAAAATTAAAATGACAATCACAATGGAAAATATTCATTTTCCCCAGAGGACATAAATAATGCATTAGAAAAGATTAGATCATTTATTTAAGTATGTAACTATATTTAAAATAGGGAAACTTGTTCCTATATGCTTTTTCCCCTCCCTCAGGTATGCTTATAGATATTTAAATGTGACCTCTCTACAAGTATAACTAACTGTAACTTGTCTTTAATTACATCAAATCTTGCCATTTTATTTTAAAATGTATCCAACTAAAGATTCAAAATGAAGCACATTTTTGGACATGGTCAGTGTAGGAATTATACTGGTTTGCTTTTTTTTTCTGGCATAAAGACTGGGGGAAGGGGAAAGGAATGGGATGGAAAGAAAAAAAGTTTGTTTATTGAAAATTATAAAATTTAAGAAAGGAGTTAAAAGTATTGTCCAGGATGTGCCTATAATAAAGCAAACAATTTCAAGTGAAAAAGACTTTATCAATATATCAAAGTAGTTATGAGTAAGAATTTATGAACTGGACAATTAAAAATCACATACAGATAGACTGTCAAAATTCAAGATAGAATTTGAAAACACAAAGTTAGCTTTACTGTTGTGTAAGAATAAAATTCAACTTCTAGTTTCTTGCATCTAAGATTTTATAGGCAGAAGAAGTAGGTCTAATGTTTAACTCTCTTAATAAAGCATTTAAATTTTGTTATCATCTAAGACCTGTAGTGTCTTTGGTTTAGAGAAAGCCTTGTGAATAAGCTCCTTACCCAATCTATATTGGTACCTCAGCAGCAACTTCTAGAATCAGAGAATCAATTGGGCTATTGAGGTAAAGCAGTTTGTCTATGTTCCAGGGCCAAAATATGTGAGAGGAAATACTTGAAGAGGGATCTTCCTGAATCCAAAATCTCCCTTCTATCCATTGTACTGGACAGCCTCTCATCATTTAAATACTATTGGTTAGTGTAATCTACTCAGTTCTCAAATCCAATAACAATTGTGAATTCATGTTAATTTTATTCACATCAAGAAGACTCATCATGAGTTCAAACCTGGACTCAGATACATACTAGTTATGTGATCGCAGCAAATCACTTAACGCTGTTTGCCTCAGTTTCCTCATATGTAAAATGAACTGGAGAAGGAAATAGCAAATCACTGTAGTATCTTTACCAAGACAACCCTAAATGAGGTCATGGAGAGTCAGACACAATTGCAAGAACAACAATTTGTAATGTGTACTTTCTCAGGAAAATTATACTCTCATACTGCATACCATTTCTTAGTTATCAATATATCTGGGTAATGTGAATGATGCAAAATTTAAAAAGAAAAGAGCATCACTGAAACATTTAAAAACTCACAGAAAGAACAAAAGGAAGTTTATAAGAGACTGATAGAAAGTGTTACTGCTGTTATTTTAACTTTAATAAATACCAATGTACCTAAGTTCAGTTTCACATACAATCTTTTTTTGCATATTCTTTCTACATCAAAATGTCCATATTTGTTGATGTTTAATATTAAAAAGTAATAGAAGCAACTTGCTATTTTTCCAACATAGAAAACCTTTTCTAAAATTTCAGGAGAATGTTTTATTTTCCGATTAGTAGTCAACATTAAGCACTTACTACCTACCAAGCATTGAGGTAAGCCCAAAGGATGAAAGGAAAAAGAACCAGAGAAACACTATACATAATGAGTCTCAGCTTGCAACTTAGAGAAGTATCATAGAAGTTTTTTACCCAACCTCCGATTCCCTGGCTAGATGTCTTACCAAGATTCACTTACCATTGTTTTATTTTGGAGCAGAGATGATGCTTTTTGTATAAGAGAACTTTTACAGGAACCCAAACTATCAATGCCACCAAGGCCACATAAGCAATGGAAACGGACACAATAAGCCAATAAGATGTCTTCTCCGAACTGTTCTTCGTCTCGTTGTATGCTGAGGCAAACTGTTCTGCCACCACAAGCGTTGGGATAAAAAAAGCAGCAAATTCTAGGATCTCATAAACCAGGAATTTGATTAATTTTCTGGAGATCATTCTGAAACAGCCCCTCTTAGGAGAAAAAGCTTTCCCTCTCGATAATCAGTAATAAATATAAAGATACCGTTCTGAACTATGTTCAAGCTCTTTGCAGGAGCACACACACATGCACACATTAACCACTGACTTTTTTATTCTTTTATGGACTCTTATAGGGTTCAAACCTCACTACTTAATGACCACAACATATCTGGGAAAGTGATTTCCTAGATTAGCTGCATATGGATCATGAGTCATGAGTTTTACACCTCATTTTTTTGTACTGGTCAAAAATATTATTACTATTAAACTCTGTGATATCAATTAATATTTACATACCACCTTATACTTACAAAGTTCTTAGGACAATACAGCTATCTCACACATAAATTCCTCTTGACACAAATAAATTCTGTTATCCCCATTTTACCCATCAAGAAACTGGGATACAGACATATTTTAACAATGGTTCAACAGTCAACTTTAATGGAATTACCATGCCTTGTCTAGGACAAAAAATAAACATATCTCAGTATTTTAAAGTAGCCCAAAATCTCTAAGTTGTGAAATGTTGATCTAAACCTAACTTCTCCACTGCTGTCTAATTTTCCCAGTAGTTCCTGTCAAGTAGTGAGTTCTTTTTGTAATATCTGGGGGAGTTTGTATCTATTGAATACTGCTATTAGATACAATTTCTTCTGAATTTTCTGGACCTCATCTCTTGCATTGATTGATCTCAATACTTTTAAATGAGTATCAAATTGTTTTTAATAATTATTGCTTTGTAGTATCATTTAAGCTGTGGCACTACTAGGCCCTTTTCATTTTTATTTCTTCTCATTATTTCCCTTTAGATTTTTGATCTTTTCTCTCCTCCATATAAATTTCATTTTCTAGTTCTTTTTTCAATATCGTTTTTTTTTTTCTTTTGTGAGGCAATTAGGAGTAAGTGACTTGTCTAGGGTCACATAGTTGGGGGGTGTGAGGAAGAATTTGAATTCAGGTCTTCCTGACTCTATGGCTGGTACTCTATCTACTGTACCACTTAGCACCCACTTTTCTAGTTCTATAAAATAATCCTATACTACTTTGATTGGTATGACATTAAATGAGTTTATTAATTTAAGTAGTCTTATCTTTTAAAAATTATTTTGTCTTTATTTCTGCAAACAATTGTTTGTAATACCATTTATACATTTTTTTGGTGCATCTTGGAGAGTAAGCACCTAAATACTTTATATATTTTCCAATAATCTCTTCCTGGAAACTAAGGGAATGCCCATGAATTGAGGAAGGATTGAATAAGTTGGGGTATCTGAAGGTGATGGAATACTGTTGTGGCATAAGAAATAAGCAAATAGATTATTACCAAAAAATATTAAAAACTCATAGGAATTAATGCAGAACAATTTATCAATTGTTACCAACATTATAAAAACAAGCAATTTTGGGGACTTTTATAAAATGATAGAGAATGAAATGAAGAGGAAAAAACAATTTATACAATAGCACTGTTAAAACAAACACTTTTAAAAGCTCTAAGGACTATGATCCATATAATGACTATTCATGATGCTTAAATGATACTTGATAATGGTAATGAGGCAGGATTTAACTGAGTTCTTCTGATGTCAACTCCAGCACACTGCCATACTGTTTCTGAAGAGATAAAAGGGTCCCTTTCAAATTTTTGCAACATATTTCCAGAAGAAAAAAAAAAAGGGGGGGGGGGGAATGGGTTCTATGAGATTCCACAAACTCCAAGTTTAACCTCAGGGTTCCATTCTTGGAGATTTAATTTGTGGTGAAAAAAATCTGATAGATCTGATCAGAATCTGTTCATGCAATCATCATTTCCCCCAATTTTGCAATAATGCAAGGGGGATACCTGTTTTTTCACATTTCCAACTTCTATTTCCTTCCTGCATGCAGAAGCTAGGAAATTGAAAGTCTCTTATATGATTAGTCAAATCATCTATGTTCCTAAATTTGTTCATTGTTTTCAGCAAGTCCTTTGAAACAAAATGTATAAACAGCCAGGAATGTCCTGGTGCATCTGTACTTTATTTCCTGTGATAATTGTTGATGGGCCAAAGAATGATAGCTAAAATCCCTGCAAAACTGAGGGGAGAATTTAGGAGGGTAAATTTATGCAAAGGCCTATTTTATCATCTTCTAGTGCCAGTTTTCTCACATTTGTGGTTACATAATGCCAGATAACCCCACTGAATCCAATTCAATATCCACATGGAAAATACCTTTGTTTCCTGTTCATTTGTGAAATATAATTGAAGAACAAGAATAATGAAGGCTCAATTCGAATTATCATTTCTTACTATAATTTAATTATTTCCTCAAGAGAGAAGCCTTGCTCATTTTTGTATTCTCCTTCAGTATCAATTATGTACTAATACTATAGTGATTTCTATATAACAGGCACTTTAGTAAACATTTCATCTCCTTTAAAACAAATTCTTCTATTATTGCTTCTACTTCGCTTTAAAAATAGAATTGTATTGCTTGCTATCTTAGTGAGGGGGAGGTTAAAGGAGGGAAAAAGAAAATCTAGAACTCAAAAATCTTACAAAACTGAATGTTGAAAACTATTTTCACCTTAGTTGGAAAAGTAAGATTCTATTGAATTAAAAAAAAAAAAAAACCCAGAATTGTAGTCCACTATACGCTATCACCAGCACCCTTCAAAGTTCATCTAGAGCTGATTGTCATTGTAAGCATTCATACCTTAGAAATCTATAAACACTATAAAATCAGGCTTCATCTGTTTTGTTGATTGTTTGGACTTAATGTGAAGAAAATAATATAAATTCAAATGTGGATTGAACTTAAAAGTGTTTCCTGTATATAGTTTGAAGTTTTTGGAAAGCCGATTGTTAAACATTTAACAGCAGACTTTGATCACATCTGACCAGCTCATCTGACTGACACACACACATACACACACACACACACACATTAAGGAGTAAAGCAAGTTTCAGAACAGAAACCACCAAAACAAGGAAAAAAATGCCGTTTTTAAAAGGGAGAGCATTTTCTAATTGCAGTAAAGCCAAACTGATAAAGTGAAAAGAAATGGGAACTAACTCTTGGAAAGTGTCACACCCATGCAACATTATATTGTTTATATTAAAGAAAACTGATATTAATATGCTCTCTGCTGACTTTGAAATCTTAGTTAAAATGTACCATAGTTAGTTAGTTCTTCTAAGTCACACAAACCTAAGCAGGCTAATTAGAAACACATAAGGTAATCACACCAATAAACCTGAACAGAACAAAGTCTGCTGGTTAGAGTATCATGTGAAGGGATAATAGGTAGATACTGTTTCTATTTTTAACTCTTGATCATTGACTCACCTTAGATACGTAATTTATATATGTTTCTCTTTCTGCAATGAAGATTCTATGATCTTGATATCTATACTGCCACTTTAATTGCTAGTTTACTAGTTAGTTCTAACAGATTTTAGTGCAAAGTGCTTAGTAACTGACAATCTATAATTATTTGACATGATTTTAATGTGTAGACAAAGCCAGTGTGTGAATGCTAGGTTTCTTCTAAATACATCTCTATAATACAACCTATTTCTATCTTGTTTCAATCTTCAGTGACTAAAAATGAGATCATTTGGTGCTATCAATTAATGGATGAATACTGAATATTGAACCACCATGTTGAAACTTCTGGATTCAGAGAAACATTGGGGGAATTACAAATTTAGTAGCTAATATAGTCCAGGCTTACTGTTGACATACTAACAGACATACTAAGAAGGCTTTTTGTATGGTTTATTTGGGAGGTGGGATAGAGAAAGGAACCTTGATTCCATTGTAAAAATTAGAGGTAATTGGATAGCACAGTGGATATTGCGCTGGAGTTGGAATCAAGAAGACCTGAATTCAAATTCTGCCACATGCATTTACCAAGCTGAAGACCCCTGGGGGGCATCAACTTTAAAATAAAGGGGTTGGATTGATGGTCTTTAAAATCTTTCCCAACTCTAAAATTATGATCCTATCATACATAAACTTCCCTCTGAAGGTATAGACAATCAACCCATTTATGACTTTTGGTCACATAGAGTCATGAGGCATTGAAATATTAACATGCTTCTGGCTAAACAACTTGTATCTGTCAGAGACAGGATTTGAATCTGCCTCTTCTAGCTTCAAAGCTGGTTTTCAATTCATCACTCACCACTGTCTGTGTGTGCTTTATGTCTAACACTCAGTATCATATCTATCATGGCTTGAGTTGCATATTCTACAGTGAAGTAACCAAATGAAGAGGACAGAAGGCAGTGACAAACTTCGATGGCTACTAATCTGTCTTCCTATCTCTTTTGTTGGAGATTTATTGGAGATCACATTTTGGAATATTTGGAGATTCTCTGTACTTTATATTCTGAAAGAGTCCCTGAGGTTATTTTTCCCTCTTCATTTTGAACTTTCAACTGGTATGTTATGAGTCACAATAGCTTTAAAAGAATAAGACCTATCATATCTTCAGAGATGTGGCTACAATTTAAAGATTAATTTGAAACATATATTTTCTACATTATGCAGAATTAAAGAGCTTTGTTAGCAATTGAAGGACTCGTTTTCAAATAGAACTGTGATAATAACCAGCAGCTATAAAATGCTTTAAGGTTCCCAAAGAACTTTCATGTTTCACCAGATTCTCTAGACAACTCTTTGGAAGTATGTGTCCCAAAGAACTTTCATGTTTCACCAGATTCTCTCAACAACTCTTTGGAAGTATGTGTCATTATTACTTTTGTGTTACAAACAAGGGAAGAAAGGCAGAAAGACATTGACTTGCCAGGATCCTGCAGTTAGTATTTCAGGTCTTCTTGATTCCAGGTCTCACATTCTAACCATACCTACCAACTCATCTCCCTGTGGGATTCAACTGGGATACAGAAGCCTCATTTCAGTGGTCTGTCACTTAGACAAAAATTCAGTCACGCTTCGATTAACTCAGTGCAATTCTGAGTAAGCCACCAGGAGGTGATGCACTCCAACTATTCCTCACTTGTGGGACCTCACTTGTTAACAGGCTGCAATATCCCCTGTGGCTCCTAGAGGGAACTCGAAGCCTAGATTATCTTCACAGCCCAAGAAAAACTGGGCTATTTTCCCAGTTAACACCATGGCAAGTATCATTTTTCCCCTTGTTCCTGCATCCTATTCTAGGAAATGAAATGTTGCTTCCTGGCGCTTTTCTTTGAAAAAGTTCAATCTTTTGATTCTCTTTACTTGGCACCTAGAGATTTAAATACATAGTATAAAGAGGGAAAAAGAAAGGGAGAAAAGTACAAAGACAGACAGACAGACACAAGCCCTTAGGTTTTCCAATGTGATTATTGCACCTTGGAGTAACTCAGTGGACTTTGGGTAAAGATGACATCTGAATCCCCCAAGTTTCTTCCTCTGTATTTCAAAGCTCAGTACTCCTTAAGTCTAATAGAAAAGAGACTCAAAGCAGAATGTCCTATTTAGACTCATTCTGCTCACTGCAACATGATTGTTGTTACAAGGGTCTCTGAATCTCAGATGAATCCTCCAAGGACCTGGATCTTTTCAAAAGCAATAAAATAAAGGCAAAATTCACCTGGGCTCCACGGATATTCTCCAGTGTTACAGATAACAATCTCTCCATGTCTTCCCTGTTTTCTGTATTGCCTTTCCAAGTCTTTTAAGTTCATCACAGGGAATCCACTCAATAGCCTGAAGCTGTTGTTGAATTCCCCGACATCATATGGCTGTCAACAGAGGTCATGAGCTGATCACTTACCCTCATTCCCATTACATGACCAAACTATTTTCTTTGAGTTCTGAGTTTCATCAATGAGATGCTTTACACAGCTTCTTCATAATCTCTCATGTGAGAGGTATTACAGCCTGCTCATACAGACCATGTTCCATTCCACTGCTTTGGATGACCCGCATACTCAGTTTGAACTATGAAACAGAACACGTTCCAAAGGCATATTTTTTAAAAATCAATTACATTAACACGTATTAAACAACACCAAATCAACACTAAATCTGGCACGTTCAGGGCCACAAAAATATAAAAATATATGACAGCATCCTTGTACTACATGTAGATGCTTACAATATTGTATGGGGGAGGGGAAATTCTCATAGAGAAATATATATATATATATATCTATCTCTTTTATTGAAGAGATTATTGTAGCATATTATATTTTAATATTTGGAGATTCTCTGTACTCTATACTCTGAAATCCAGAGGTTATTTTTCCATCTTTATTTTGAACTTTCAACTGGTGTATTAATCATAATAGCTTTAAATATACATATATGCACATACATAATAAGCTAATTAGCTATTTAATTAGCATGCTGGCAATTTAATGAGTACATACTTGTTAAATAGCTAATATGAAGCATTAAATTCACAAAACATGACTAAATCTTCATCCAGTAGAATGAATAGTAGATGTTCTCTCCTTCAGAGAAAGCAATATTTCCCTTATTTCTGAAGTACAACTATTGTCATTTTGTGGTGGAGAAAACTGAAGCTGAGCCTTGCTCCAAGTTAACTAAGTGTCAGAACTTGGACCAAAGGCAGGAAGGATATAAGGCACTCAAGGGGAAAGGAGTCTCATCCAATCGTCTTATATTTTCCTGATTAGAAAACTGAAGTTCAGAAAAATGAAGTGATCTGCACAAAGTAAAAAATAAAAAGATGACAGAGCTAGAATTCATTCTCAAACTCATCTGACTCAAATCCAATCTCTGAATATTGAGAGACTTGAAGCTATGTACAGGGAACATAATGATTTTTAAAGGGTAAAGGGAAGATTCATCTTAAAGCTTGAGCATTAGACAGTAACATTAGACAAAGTTGAGTGGCTAAAATGATACCAGACTCCAAAAGGTCTTGAATTCCAAGCTTTGAATTTGAATTCAGAATCCAAACTTGAATTCCAAAAACTGAGAATGTGAGGCTGATTCTAGGATAATTGGGAACAATGAAAAAAATTTCTAATTACTCCATATCATTTTGCCCCCCTTAGTACTAAGTATAATGGAAACAACTCACATTTATAGTGTATCCCAAAAGTTTTGTTTTTTACTGAGGCAATTGTGGTTAAGTGACTTGCCCAGAGTCACACAGCTAGAAAGTGTTAAGTGTCTGAGGCCAGATTTGAATTCAGGTCCTCCTGACTTCAGGGCTGGTGCTCTATTCACTGTCTCACCTAGCTGCTCCTACCCCAAAAAGTCTTAAGAGCAATTTTAAGTGTTTTCTTTGCCAAAGAAAGGCAAAAGATAACGAATCCTCAAGGACCTCACAGTCTAATAGACTATATATTATCCAGGCTCATGAACTCAAAGTCAAGCTCAATTCTTTACACACCCATATATGCAATCTATTGTGAATTCTTGTCCTTTCTTCTTTTGCTTCATCTCATAAATAATCTCTTCTCTCCACTTATAGTCACTACCTTTTTTTTTTTTTAACAGAATTTCATTAGTTCTCACCTGTACTTCTGCAAATGCCATCTGCTTAGACTCTGCCTTAAGTCCATCCTCTACTTAGCTGCCAAAACGCTTTTCCTAAACTCAAGTATGATTTTATTTCTCTGATCTCTTGTCTCCTCCCCATCTTTCTTTGAATTATATAATAGGTGCCAAATGTTTATTTTAAAAAAGGTTTAATTTTATTTATATATTAATATTTACTATTGTATATTAATATATTTATAAATATATAAGTAAACTGGGAATTAAATAGGGAAATATGGATGTTGGGTGACTAATCCATAGTTTTTATGTATGTTCTCTTTTTTAAAATATTAGATACAGTCTACTTTCTCCTTTATTATAATTGTCCATTCCAATGAGGATGATCTACAGTCCCTTCAGTGCTGAAGGCTACCTGGAAGGTGACAAAGGGTGATGTGCAATTCTTTGTTCTTTCCTTCCTCAGAAGGTTGAGACTATACCATCCATATGGCTTTGGTGATACAGATATCCCTTCTTTAGCAGCAGTTTGCCACATAACCATTTAGAGATCAGCTTTCAAAACAGTCTGTCAGCATGAATTTAAACAAGACTTTGCATCCTAAACAAAGCGATCACTGATTTAAATCTAGAAGGGATCTTAGATACCAGTGAGTCTAATACTCTCAATTTGCAAATGGAAAAACTAAAGAACAAAAAAGTTAAAATGACTTGTCCAAAGTTAAAATGACTTGTTCCAGATAAGAAAGTAACAGAGCTTAGATTAGAATGCAGGTTTTATGACTACTAATCCAGGGCTTTCCCCCACCCCTCCACCCCCCACTATTTCAGGTTGAAATTCTGCAAATTTAAAATCTCAAATCAAAATCCTAAAAAGTATAATATTGCCTAGGTTGCCTAGGAAGGCAATGATTTGAAACTGTTTTGAAAACAAGCCATCTCTCAAGCAGACTGACTAATAAATGGCTTTCAATTATATTTCTAGTTTAGTCTTTTCAAGATCCCATCTCTACTGCACTATCTACTGACAGGAGACTTTTGTACATAATGCATTTCTTAATTCTGACAGTCATTAAGCAACTCTATTTCATCTGCTTGTATCATGACGTATTTTCTATGAAAAACATGTAGGATTTCGTTATCAGAGGTTGTTTTGGAAATGCTATAAAACTTAGAAGTGACTATTCAGAATCATGGAGGGATGAGAGGTGGACAGCATTTTAGATAAGGAAATGGTCACAGAATATTTCAGGAGGCATGAGGTCACATGACATCATTGGTATAAATGAGTATCACTGATCACAAGGTGAGTGTGTAGAGTTGTTAAAGCAAAAGTTATTACCATTACTAGCAATACAATTCAAAGGTTAGGTCAAGAGCTTGTTTTTTATGCATAAAAAATATAGACTGCGATATTTCAATAGGGTTACACTCATTGATAAGTATATCCTCCCCTCCAAGGCAACGGTGCAGTCCACAGCCTAATTACACATTCTAATCCTGTATGATTTTTTCTCCTTTTCTAAATAATTCTTAGGAGAGTCCACCAAAATACTGGCTAAGAAATCAACCCGTTGACTAGAACAGTACTCTCACAATACAACCAGCTCACTTCCCTTTCTAATCATGCATCTCTTGAAGGATATCATTTATGCCCCCTCCCTCGAAGATAAACAATATGACAAGGAAAAACAGTAGATAAGAAGCCAATAGGACCCAGGTTCCATTCATGGCTTAAGCTATCTGTTTGATTCTACTCAAGTTTCTCCTTTCCACACTTAAAATTTCCTTGGCTATAAAATGAGTATAATACCAATCCCAGGACAGGATAATCTCCTTTATCACTTCCAAGTCTAAAAAGCTGATTTTATTTCCCAATATTTGTTAAATCAAATGAGATAGTGTGTTTAAAATTACTTTTGAAAACTATTACTATGCAATCCTAAAACACTTTAAACCTAAGGGATAAATTATTCAGGCAGCATTGGCCAACAATATTGTTCACAGAAAACTTAATTTTCAATTTAATGAGACTAGAAGTCATTTCTTAGTTCATTAATCTGACAGCTTTACTTAAATCTCCCTCCCTCCCGCTTTCACACACACACATACACATATACATTGTTCTTACATGGGACACAACTGAAACCATTTATTATTGATTTATGAAAATGGATACAATTTAAACTCCCTAAGCTTCAATACTTTACCAATCATAGATCTCCACTCTAGATGGAAGATGTACCATGTTTCAATAGAGCCCTGAAAAAAATTGTAGTTACTTCCCACAGAAATAAAGGAAATATTTAATTACGAATATCATCGTTTTCCCTCAGGTCTATTACTTTAGTGATCCTAGATTTCTTCCTAAAATAAAGGTCCCTTTTTAATATCAATATTTTTCCAGTGTTGTTACATGGCTGCAGTCATGGCATATTAGAGTCTCCAAAGAATTAATGTTACAGGTCCCTCAAAAGATCAATGGAGAACCACAAAAGGAAGCCAGCCCTCTATAATATTATGGTATCACTTGCGTAGAGTGGAGCAGGTGATATAATAATCTCCAGATTTCCCATGACAATTCCATCCTACTTTTGTGGCCTTTATCTGGAACTAACCCTGATTGAGGAACCTGTAGAAATTCCCATATTTGTCTATACTTTGATCATTCCCACCCCAATATCATCATTGGCAGGTTTATCTGATTTTACATAGTCATGGCATCATCCCTACAAACACTCCCCTCTACCTTTTGTTTTGCCTCCAAAAGATCCCTCCCCTAACTCCCTTCACATAGGACCATTAAGCTGTTTGAGTCAGTCTCCTCCTCTCTTTGTCTCACATGTCCAGGAAGTGCAGTGGAGAAAGGGAAATAGGCAGAGAGAGCAGATGTCCAGGAGTCAAAGGAACTGAGACATAACAAATTCCTCTCTTATGCAGTTGGGTTTCCACTCTCTTCCCATGTCCCCATTTTGACTCACTGGCATGAGTTTGGACTTGAAAGTCTCCAAAGTTCTTTTCATCCACAGATCTATGATCTCTCAGCAGACAAGCACCTTAGTTAATTAACACTTTTACATTAAGTGTGTGTGCACATAAATATGCCCACAAGGACCCACCTAATAGAGTAGATGCTAATATAATAGAATGAAGAAAATAACTATGCTTTCAAAACCCGCACCCATCACAGCAAAGTAATGAGGAATGAAGGTCACCAAACAAACTAGAAATTATTTCAAAATCTTGCAATTTAAAAGACAATTACCAAATTTCTCATGCTTCCAATAATTGCATTTTATACCTAATTTCAGCTTCTAAACTTATCAAGTGATTGGTCAAAGAACAAGAATATGGGAAAAGTTTCCCATTTCTGCAAATGAAGGAACTCAAGATATTTTCATTGCTCTGCTCTGGCTACTGAAGCTCAAATACAGGACATGTTAATAGTAAGGAATTGACTTTTGGGATACCTTTTATAATTAATAATTCTATGAGAATAACAGCATTGTGAAATGTTAACTATATAAAACCTTAAAACCTCAAAGGTATTTTCAGTTTTCAAAAGAGACTTTCTCTAAGTGTTTTATTTCCCCTAAATATATTTCTACAAATCCAATCTCCTGTTTTTCCACCATTTGTGCACACAAGTAACCCTGTTTACTTTTCTTCATTCTAGGTAACTCCTGTTAGTATTTTCCAGTTAATTCTTCATAGCAGATCCACTCAGTGAGTTGGTATATCTTTTTTTTTTTTTTGCTCATTTCATATTCTGGAGGCCTGGTGCAACATTCAGGTTGTCCATCTGTTGTCAAATGCTGTTCATCCTTGATTTCTAACGTCACTTTTCATATGTAAGAGTTGGCAATGACATCATTTAAGAAAAACAAATCATTATAATCAGGTTTAACATGAACTTTTCTAGACATGCACTAATGACTGGTATTCCACAAGAGGTAGATGAGGGGAGCACATAAATGAGAATCTGAGAAGAAAATGAAGTTTGAGAAAAATGCATAATCATTAATACAGGTAGTCCCTGAATCATTAATATAGGTAGTCACTGAATAACCACCATGTTACAAAACTGCCTCAGCTACAGGCAACCTTCTTTGAGATTTCTCAGCTGCTGGAATTTGGATTTTTCTTCTCAGTTTATACTGAAGGAAGACACATTCCAAGTTGCATCCCAATTCTTACCTTGCTGGCAGCCAGCAGTGCCAAAGGAAAAAGGAATGATAGTCAAGGAGATATACCTTTTTTTTGGCTGAGGCATTTGGGGTTAAGTGACTTGCCCAGGGTCACACAGCTAGGAAATAGTAAGTGTCTGAGACCAGAGATAGTAGTTCTTACTAATATTTTTACTTTGAATCTTGGAGATTCTATTACATCTTGCTACATTTCCATCATCTGAAGTACTTGTCATAATTTCAGCATTGAAAAAACCTCTGCTGAGTTGGTATATATGGATTTCATTAAGCTGGGAACTATTTTATCTGCAAATCAAATGAACAAGACTGCAGAAATTTGTATTTGATATAATGCAAGGAATATAATACAGGATTTGGAGTAAAAAGAATTAGGTTCAAATGTTGGCATTAAATCTTTGAACCTGTTTCCTTATATAGCAAATGAAGTTAAATCAAATTACCTCTTAAGTCCCTTCTAAACTTAATACACCTAGTATCTGACACATAGTAAATGCTTACTACATATCTAGCTGATAATTTGTAAAAAGTCTGTCATTAATTTAAAATTATAGGCATATAATTACAATTTAGTCACTATAATGTACCATTCACTATGTCCACTTATTGTTCACCTTCAACAATTTTATCTTCTAAATCTGAAAGGAATGTCATACTTCAATATACATTAACTTACTTATGATAGCATCTATTTTTTCCTACGATGTATGTATACCAAGATCCTTTACAAAAGAAAATGAAAAAGTATTTTATTTCAAGTTGTCTAGTAAGAACAAGGAAAAAAGAAACGCCCACTCTAAAAAACGATCACTCACTGGAACACATTGACTTGTCTGTCTGTTAATTAAGTTGGGGATAGACTATGCAGATAACATTAAGATGTTCTGGCTAGCCCGATCTGATAGCTTCTATAACTAAATATCTATGCTGATGGTAGACAGCTGGGCCAAAATCACTTCTCTGGGTCTCATCTTTGAATGAATGGAGTGAATCTCAAAGTTCTGGGGAAATAAATTATAAGAACTAATAAAATAAAATATAATTCATTTCACCACTCTTTTTTTAGGCAGTATCTTAAGGAAAGAGTATGAAGCAAAAATTGGATTATCTGAGAAATCTAGATTCCTTAATATCAAATTGTGATGGGTTGGCAGGGGAAAGGGAACATGTGTAAAATTCAACATTATTAACTGCTATCATTAATCCTATAAATAACAGAAGCATACATTATTTCTGTAATATAACTCTTTATCAAGTTATAAATTAAAGGCTAATTCATTTCTAATAAAAGACCTTAGGTTTACCACTCTGAATTGCATTCATTCAAATGACAAATATATGATATTTAAAAGCATATTTTCAACTATTCTGTGCAACATAGGCATGCCACCCCCTGAAAACTCATAAGTAAAATTTAAATACTTTTTCTAAAAATAGATTTTGTTGAACTAAGGATAAATCACCAATTTACATGTGATGTACAATTATTCACTTTTTATGAATGAACAGGATGTAGAGAAATATTTCATGTCCATTTTAATTTTTCTTCAATTCCTTCAACAGGAACATGAGAAAATTTTTTTTCCTTTTTTCCTAAAGTAATGTGACTAAATTTAAAAATTTTCCCTTATATGCCACAGAATTTGACTGTGGCTGACTAATATCCTAAAATTACCCTCATCTAGCTTCTAGAAGTCTCCAAACTAAATTCACAAGTTTTACTGTGAAGAAAAAGGACACTATATTATTTTTTAAAATATAATCTAGATGCAATTCTGGGAGCACATATTGTGAGTAAAATATATTTTTCTAGTGTTTTCATACTTAATTAAGTACTCATTTAATTTTTTTTGGTCAAGTTTTAGGATTTCATGGATGTAAAAATACTAAGTTTATTCTACCAACTAGTAACTAAGGAAAAAACTAATCATTAGAATGCAAAATACTCTAGTGTCAGAGGCATTTTGGTCACTTAATGATTAATAGGAAGCTATTGCCTCAGAAATATGAAAAGCTCAGAATAAATAGGAAGATTAAGGTGTTGTGTTGCCCAGAGTATATTTAATTCTGGTGAAGTTAATCACATTTGGTGAAAACTTTTAACTTTTTGTTTACAGCCACGTGCACAAAAAAAGAACAAAAGCACCCATGTAAAAATATAGTTTAAAAAAATCAGCACCAATAATGTGAGATATTAAGCCTTACAGATATTAAAGTATCCCTTTCCCAGGAGGTTCATTATTTACCAAGGTTATGAAGTAAAAACTAAGGAATCAAGACAAGAGCTTATTGAAGAAAAAGTGTCTCCAAAAGTACAATTTTGCTAAGAATCATATTCCCAGACTTCTCCATTAAAATTTATCAATGGCTCTGAGAGCTGTCTCCCTCACATCCTGATTATGATCTTTTTTCTTCTCTTCCATATTCCAGTTAAGAATAATCGCTACATATCAGTAAGACCAGTGATTCTCAAATTTTTGTTTTCAGTATTTTTATCCTACTAAAAATTATTGAGGATCTCTCTAAAGTGTTTTTGTTTATCTGGGTTATATTTATAGACATTTATCATATTGGAAATAAAAACTATTTTTGAATTTGTAGACCCTCTAAAAGGGTTTCAGAGATCCTCAGGATTCTCTAGACCATACTTTGAGAACCATTGAATAAGACTTTTGATTATTTTCAAGTACTGTGCTTAACATTAACATAATAAGATATGATAACAAATTAGGTCCTTAAGGTACAATATTATCTGGTAAAAATTCAGTTCCACTATCACCATCACCCTTTCCCATTCCTTTAAAACACAAACAAGATAATTAGATTATCTTATTATAGGTGGAAAAAAGATATAAAAAATATATGCATGCATATTATATGTAACAAATTAATAATGTGATTACTACATGAAAACAATTGCTATACAGAATGCCTTCTTCTAGTAGCATTAGATACTGAGGCTTTTTTTTGTACTCTTTCACTTTAACATTCAACATGCTGGACTAAGGATCTTTTAAGAGAAAAAATGTAAATTCCTTTCTCCCAGTAATGAAAGTAGCAAAATAAATGCATCTAGGTTTTCAATTTTTTATGAGTCAGTATGTTCTTTTCAGCATAAAAAGAAAATTATGAAAGGGTCTTATGAAGAAAGTAAAGGAAGCCGAAACTGAAGAACTTTCTAGGTTTTTCAGAGATAGTTCATTACAAAGTTCATTCTTTTGTTTGAAGTATTACAAGTTTTCCAGAATAACAATGACATCCAAAATGAAAAAAAAACAAAACAAAAATTTTTTTGCTACAAAGGATAGCTCTCTGAGAGGTAATGAGCAGCCATACAGAAGATCGTTAGTTGATGTTAAAAAATAATAATACAATTTTTATTTTTTAAAAAATGTAATAAACCAAAAAAAAGAGTAAAATAGAAATTGCTTTGTCTTATCCTATCCTTGTAGAACTGTAAAAAGATACAGACTATTAATAAATGACTATCTTCATTCAAGTTTGACACTAATGTCAAAATATATCAAAATAAGCAGACCTCCATAATGATGTTAATGTCTGGTAGAGGCAAGTAGGGAGATATTCTTTTATGTAAGCGATTATATAACTTACACAACTGCCATAAACTGACAAAAATATCAAAAATTCCTAATAAATGCAGTTTTCCTTCATCATTATACTTGGTATTAGAGATGAATCAGAATAATACAACATATTTTGGATTATATGGATAAAATTTACCCATGTAATCTCCTCTCTAGAAAGAGAAAAAACATTAGTTTGTCTAGAAATATTTTAAATAGGTCTGGTTCAATGTTTAAGAGTTATAGACTCAACACTTCAAATACATTTTATTTTAACTAACAAACTATCTATTAGATACCCATATGGAAAATCTATTAATTCTCTGCTATAACAGCACAGAATTATAAACTTTTCAAGATGTCAAAGAAAATAACATAGTAACTAAATAAACTTCACAGATAACCAATGTGTTGGCAATGTCTGTGCTAATGATACTTATCAGGTGTGATGACTATGTTTTAATTCATACACATTCAAAGTTACTAGCAAGTAAAGGACAGTATTTTCATTCTTTTCCTTTTCTCAGACTTATTTCAAGAGGATAGGAATATAATGTGTAGTTATAAAGAAACAAAAATTATTTTATTTTGGAATCCTCACAAAGCGTAAACTCATTAGAGTTGATAGAGACAATAATTATCTAATTTAGCATGGTCCAGTAGGATTGATCTGATCTTACAAGGAGATGTTATGGGCCAGAACTTGAAACAAGGTACTAAGTGGAACTAATAGAAACAATGCTTGTGTTCACACCTTTATAGAGCTCCTATAAGCAAGAAGCTTTCAGGGCCAAAGAGCACTCTGGGACAGACACAGAGAGAGCCAGAAGCCCTCTCTCGAAGGCAAGACAGATTCATTCCAACTTTCACCTTGGTGCTGGCTGAAGACATTCGGAGTTGAGCTAGAGGCAAAAGACTAGCAAGGAGAGCTCTTAGAACCAAGGAAAGCTGAGGCCTCTAAGAAAGCTACCCAAGGCCAAGGAAAGAGGTAAGAAATAAATGTTTGGATTTTATCAGGTGGCTGTATTTGGAGTGATTATTACTCTGAGCTGAAACTAAGGCTGCCTCCAGAAAACCTCCCTGAGAAACCTGCTCCCAGAGAGAACCATTATATACAAAAGAAGAGAACACCACAATTTTAAACAGAGAACATATATACAAATGTGTTTTATCCTTTCAAAGAAAACAGTTTGTATACTTACCCCAAACTAAACTGTCATTGTTCAAAACATTTTTAAGAAACTGCTAACATCCTTCACAATGGAAATGGCCAGTGGGTTTCTTGAAATTGTCAGAAGTCAAGACATAACTGAAAGGTGTATTAGACACCATAGGCTGGTTATTTTAAAGGATACAAGATGCATTTATGTGTTATATAAGGTCTGCTCTGTATAGTTTCCGAGGGCCCTTCTAACTCTTAAATTCTGTGGCATATAAGGGAAAATTTTAAAATTCAGTCACATTACTTTAGTCATACCTTATAAAGTTGCTCTCAATCCA
Organism: Antechinus flavipes; assembly: GCF_016432865.1. Classification (NCBI taxonomy): domain Eukaryota; kingdom Metazoa; phylum Chordata; class Mammalia; order Dasyuromorphia; family Dasyuridae; genus Antechinus; species Antechinus flavipes. Next base: position 53,525,323 of record NC_067402.1, on the reverse strand, counting down.
CTCAAGACAAATGAAGAGATTTACAACAGTATCTTGAAGAGCAAGTCAAATCACTTCAAGGACAATATATTACAATAAGCTTGTATTAGGGAATAAACATGGGGAAAAGGTCAGCATAGCCTATTAATAAAGGTCATTGTATTACACAGGACAAAGAACACAAAACTGTTAAAGCTATTACAAGGCCTTATAGAATATAGTAGCCCAAGGATCTCAAAGGAATAACTGTAAAGGCCTGGGGCAATTAAGGTACAGTCACCAAGAGATTAGGAAATAGGCTTGAATAATGAAAAGTAGCAAAACAAATTATATTTTTAAAATATGCATATATCTATTCAAAATAAAAAATAAAATTTTAAAATGCTAGAAATGTTGCTACTATCCATGGGAGTAAGCTCATCTAAAATAAACATATCCAGGATCTTTACCTTGACATCGTAAGCATTAACAAACCAAAAGAAGCTTTTAAACATAGTGGGGCAGTGTGGTCCCAGACAAAGCTTCCTAACCTGTAGGTCTTAATCCCAGATGAATGTGGGATCATAAAAGGTTTCTGAACAAAATGCCAAAAATTAGAATAAATGCATAATGAATCCTAGCTATTTCTAGCAGTACTTGCCTATATCACATGACTTTGCTACAGCCTTGGTTCTGAACACATAGATTCATTCCGTACTGCACACATCCGAACGCTGCCAGAAACAACTTGGCTCAGGTTCGAGACAGTCATGAGTGGACAAAGTTTAATAAACCCTGGCGTGGAAGATGTGGAACTGGACTCAGGGCAATTCACTTCATTTCTCTGTGCCTCAGTTTCCTCATATATTAAATGAAAGTGTTGGACTTGATGGTCTCTAAGTTTTCTTCCAGCTCCAAATCCAAGATCCTATTTATCTTAAAGAAGAATACTATGGACTTAAATGTGGTGTTTGTAAGGATTCCACCACTTAAAGATGATGTAAAGAGAAGTTATCCAAATATTTATGGAAGATTGTAATTTTTATCAAGATAGGGGAAAGCAGATCAATACTTCCCCTGGAACTTGAACTGCAGAGGTGCCAATGGCCTTGAGGGATTAGATAAATGATGTTGAATTGAATCAAAGGGCTGGGATATATCAGAGACAGAACTTGATCCTTTCTGATCTTCAGGCCACAATTCTATTCATCACATGCTGCTTATGTAGGATGATAGCTATTTAAATCTGAAGAATTTATTTAAAAATTATTTTAGATTTTTGTTACAAAATCTAATATGTAAAAATTATGTCTAATAAACAATAACTGGGTCAGACGCAAAGCCAGAATCCTCCCAGATATAACTCTAGCAGTGGAAAAAAAAGGTTTTCTAAGCCCCTAAGTAGCCATTACCATTCTCAAGTTCTCACTCAGGAAAAGGCTGTTGCTTGAAAATTCACAAGCTTAATTATCTGGTTTCTTAACAGATTGCATAACAAAAGCAACAAAATTAACAGAAACCTACAACACTGAATAAAAAGAAAAAAGACAAAATTTCAAAAATAGATCAATTATGCTACTTTTATGCAAAGGTAAAATGGCTATTTATACTGATCACTGGAAATCATCAAAAAAAAGATTAGATTAAATTATGATTAGAACCCTCTAAGGAAGAATAAAATATAGCTTAGAAAGCTTGCTTATCAAGATTGGCTAAAGTAAAAACAGAACACACTTCAATTATTTACAAATTCACAAATTAAAGAATTTAATGATGCAGTTCAAGTGATTTCAATATCTCATCTAAGTAAGATGTTAATATATCTATTACTAATGAAGTATCATGTTTAGAATGAACAAGAGGCTACCTATATTTACTATTTATGTATCTAGGGAATATGTAGAGAAAATAGATACAACATTTAATATGTGCCAGGCAATGAGCTAGGAACTAAGAAAGCAGTCTGCAATCAAGAGAACAGCATTCCCCAGAATGGCAAGGTAGCTGTCCGGGGAGGGGAGGGAGAAAGGATGTCTGGAAAATGAGATAAGATATAGTGGAGCATGCTGAAACCTGTCATTATTTTAAAAGATGAATATGCTACAGAAAAAATAAGACCTCTAAATCTGAAACATGTCACATATAATATATGGAAAAAAAATACCAATTAAAAACAACTTATAATCAAGTGGATCACAATATTAAAATGGAGGATCTTAGTTACTTTACTTACTTTCAGGGGGTACTTTAGCAAAGTTTTGTTCTAAAGTAAAAGAATCTTCATACTAAAGACCATAAGACATTAGTTCAATGAAGAGAAGGATTACAAAAAAATGAGGCCTCAATAATGAAAATTTTGCAAAAATAGTTGCTTTTTATCAAAAATAAAGAGTAATATAATCAGAAATATATATATATATATATGAAGTGGGATTTTTAAGTAAATTAATAAGAAAAAAACAGACAATTCCACCTGTTTGATTAACACTAATTAAAACAAAGATTAAAATTTCCATAAATGACCCAGTTTCTTAAGTAAATTTGATATTTAAAGTTTTGGATTTGCTTAAATATTATGGAAGACAAAACCTAAAACTTAAAGAGTTATTTTCAGACTGAAAGAGGCAGATATAAAACATGGTACCTGGTACTTATGTCAAGTTATTATAACCAAGCACTATCAGTATTTTAAGCACTAATGAAGAAAATAAAAATTTGCAAGTTGCTATGTGGAAAGGTCTATAGTTCTTATATAGACATGATAAAAATATTTTTGTCAGGATAAACAGGATTAGAACAGTGAAAGGGACTAGAAACTCATGCAAAGATGTCTACTGGCTACTACAGAGATGCTCCTATATGAAAATAGTACTATTGAATTAGCATAGCAAGCTATGTCTAGTAACCTTCCTCCAAAGGTTTTAATTAGAAGAGGGTATTTCCTCAGGAATCTCTCTCGAATCTTATAAATTTAGAAATATGGAATTTGTTTTAAAGAAATTTGCTTAACAGACAATTTAATTTACACTTTTTAAAAGAAACTAATCTATCATATAGGGGACATCCTAAATTAAGGATTTCTAAATAGTTTTATAGCCAAGCTCGATACACATTTCTGCAGGAAAAGCAACAGCAGCAATAAGTATAAAGCTAATTGAAAAACTAAGTTACTTGAACAATTTATTCAAATTCTTTGGAAATTGATATTTGAAATTTTAATAGCAAGAGGAAAATCGAAGAGAACTCATGAAACATTAAACTGAAGAAGGAAAAGCTAAATTTTGCTTATTAAATAGATTTCATATTTAGATTCTTAATAAATGTAATAAACAAGAGAAAGATTAATATTTTTAGCTTTAAGTACTTACCATTTAAAATGTTTCTGTCCTATGATAGACAATCATTGCTGAATTTACGAACCTAATACTCTAATGAGGAGTATGATCTGCATGAGTCTGTTACAAGTATAAATATTACCACAGAGAGATTGAGGATTACAAGATATAAAGGCTGGCTACCAAAAACATGAAAGACAAACTCAGTAAGGAAGTCAATATTCACAAAGAGCTAACTGGAATTTACCAGATACATACTAGGTAAAATAAGAATTTCTAACTTAGGGGATGGTTTGTCAATAGAGTTAAACTATTCAAGTGGGAAAGAAAAAAACATCTTTTAGGTATCAAGGTATATCAAGAAAGACAATGATAACATATGTCAAGAATAAATAGTGAATAAATTTAAAAATAGATTTGTCATGAGACCAACAGAATGTCAAATGTAGTAAAAGCATACCACTGCAACAAAATATTGAAATTTAAAACCATTAAGATTTCCAGCATTCCAAGAATGATAAAGTAAATCTGTTGAAATTTTAGTAAGCCATGTCAAGGAGTGAAAATATGCTATGAAGAATACAAATCAAATATAATAATATTCATATAGATGTGAAAAATCTATGAGTTTGAATATTATCAGTGATGTACTAATGCTTAGTAATATAATGTAATACAACCAGAGTAACCACAAATATATAAGGAGAGCTGGGATGTTATTAATGCCAAAGTTTTTCAATCTAATATTCAAAATCACAAAATTATGAAATAAATAAAATGGCATTATTTACAAAGAAGAAGCAAAATATAATAAAAAAAAAATCCAGACAAAAAACTAAAAAAAAAATTAAGTCCAAAGATTATAGTTGTATGTAAATACATAAGATACTAAGGAAATTATGAATAGAAATTACTTTGAATTATGTTTTCTTCTCCCTTCAATGAATTAAAGAACACACTGTTAAAGGAAAGAAATAAGATTTTTAAATAGTCAAAAAGGATAAAAGAGATGAATCAAATTCTTAATTTCCAAAAGCGTTTATAAGTTCTCAACTTCCAAGAGATTAAAGAACCTCTAAATAATTACACGACACATGGAAAATGTAGTGTATTTTATGTTTTCTTTCCAGTTTAAAAATTTCCATTCATTCCCCTTCGTCTTTGGTGTCATTGCCACCAATAAACACAGAAAACAATTCAGAAATCTAATTACATATTTTCACTAAGAAAAAAATCCCACAACATATATTTTAAACAATAAGATGTAAGGTATGAGATTCTACTTAACTTATCTCATGGTCCCATGATATGATGAGTATTTTCAAAATATCAAAATTAAATTTAATAACTTGTTAAAAAGAGGGTTATCATTTTCTACGACCACATTGAAAATTTGGCTAATTCATCTTGATATGACAGTTAATAGTAATCAAAGGCTATAGGAAGCCATGATACATTTATGTTCTGTTTACAATTAGCAAAACGTAGGTTCAATTAGTGTGAAACAAAATACAGACAACATAAAGCTCTCAAATATTAATGTTACAACATTTCATTCTCTTGTCTTTTAAAAAGATATTGCAATCTCAGTAAGTCCACATAAAACTCTATGAAACATGGTAGTTTGCTTATGACAAAAATAAAATAGTGAAGTAAAATTAATTTAAGTGTTAAATATATTCACATGATCACCATTACAATTCAAAATGGTCACTAATGAAGTCACACACAATACTATGTACATATATCCCACAAGTTTTGCAAGTTTGGGTTTCTCACAGACCAGCCAATTTTACCAGATATAAATAATCTTGTACCAATTTTCAGGCATTTTGAAAGGAATTAAATGTTCTAAATAGTTTCATTCCTCTGCAAAAAATGAAAATTCCCTAAAAAGTCAGTGCAAATTGAACATAGTTCTACCTTCTTCAAGCACTGCATTTGTTTCTCAAGATGGATTCCTATAAGTGGAGGATAAACAAATCTTAAGATTTTAAAGGAAGAAACTCTTAATGTTGTCAGCTGGACTTAGCAGAGGTTAGCCATAATTAGGAATCTCAACTTCGGGTCCTATAGAAGAGCCTTCTGGGTATATGTTTGTTGTGGTTGAGGTGGTTGTTGATTACCGGGTGGCTGAGGCAGTGTAGAAGATGCTAAGTTATAGTTTGGCACCTGGGACAGACTAGTTCCAGCATTCTGGTATACTGTGACATCAGCAGTAGCAGCAGCAGGAGGAGGACTATATACTGAAGCCTGATTGGGGTATGTGTTTGCTTGTACAGAACCGACCATTGTGCTGAAAAAGAAAAAAAATTAGACAAATATTAATTTATATATCATTTAGAGGTGATAAATGCTAAATGCTAAAATGCTATACATAAACAAAATTACAGGACCATTTCCAAGATAATTATTATTAAAAATAGGGCCAAGTTTTTACCTTGATATCAACTTGATCAACAAATTTGGTTGAATTTTCCATTAGTATTCTATATTAGATCCATTTCAGAAAAAATACAAAGTTGTTAATGTATGTTAATTGTAGGGCTGAGAAACCATTATAATATATATCAACTGGCTTTAAATAAAACCTTTTTTCAAAAAAAAAAAAGTAAGTAAAAATCATGTAAAAGGGGGGGGGGGGAGAAGGGGAGAAGCAAAAAAACCCACAAAATTTATTTTCAAGCATTTACCTAAATTGCAGAGTTTTAAATTATTAAGGCAATTAAGCATATTTTAAGGGGCAACTCATCATTTGGGTCTCAATGTTTGATTTCTACTTGATAATGGAAGAACAAATTCATTCTCTAAGGTCAAAAGTCAGAAAATGAAATCTCAATCCATGCTCATTTTCTCAGTACTCTGAGCAAGGACTGAGACACGTTGACCTAAGGTGATAAAAATTTAGATTAAAGTAAGTTTGAAAGCATGTTTGTGTGTTGTGGATTGTAGGACCAGTTTTATAGCTCACTTTAATGTGAGCTAAAGTTAGCTTACAATGAAATGCCTTCCCACCTATCTGATACAGTGCTTTAAATCCCAGCTGTTACAGTAACTCTCTGAAGTTTTAAATATTGGGAACACAAAAAGTCATTTCAAAAAAACTTGTAGAGAAAACAGCTGGCCATTACTTAATATCTCAAGGACCAAGTTCTCTATGACCTTAGTAGAAGAGAGCATGTGTGGCTATCCCAGAACAAATGCAACAACAATGTTTTCACATAGTATGTGTGTCCAGATGTAATATACATCTCAACGCCAATGAAAGGACTTCTGGTAACCCTCCAATGCCCTCCTCATTGACTGCACAGAAAGGCCTGAGATAAATTCCTTCTTTACTCAAGCTCCTCAGAATCCTTATTCTCTTTCAAAGCTCAGTTCAAGCTTACTTCTAAGGGAATTCTCTCCTGATCAGCCCCAGGTGATCAGTGTCTTCTCCCTCCTTTTATTTTTTATCTTTTATTTGTTTATTCACATGGTGTAGACCTTAGAAAAATGTAAGCTCCAGGAAGAAAGAGGCTTGCTATGTCTTTATACAAGACATAGTGTCCTAAACATAGAAAGTGTATGATTAATGCATACTTGAATTGAATGGCTTTTTAAATTCTCATAAGATCTTGAAAAGGCAGCTAGGTAAAAACGTTTACTTAACCTGTCTTATGTACAGGACACTTATCAAGGTATTAGCACTACAAAAACATCGTCTAGGTAAAAAGCTACACCAGTTTCATCATCTATGTCAAAGGAATTTGTTGAATGGAACTCATTTCCCACTTTCGTCCAGAGGTACTTAATCTCCCTGTTATAATGACATCATTTCCAAGAAAAAGAAAATAATTCATCCACTTTGATTTCTGACCATGCTTCTTGATGTACAGTCCATGAATCTTAACTCTTATGTTTAAAAAAAAATTCTAGTCAACTTGAAGTTTTAAGTGAACAATGTAATTTAAACCATAAATACTAGTAGATTTAAATTTCAGAAAGACATTTTTTAGGTATGTTTTCAAAAGGAGCAACTAATTACTTTTCAACAGAGAAATTTTGATCCAAAAAGCTAAATCTAATCTAATCATTTAAATGTACCTATCTGGATGGCAAACAGAAAATTTAAGTAAAATTCTTCCTAGAATTCATTCAAAACAAAAAATTGCAATTACTTAGGGTAAGAAGTCTGAGCTTGTTGACTAGGAAGTGCTGGGTTTGCTGAAGGAGGAACTGCTCCCTGGCTGAGAGAAGATATTTGCTCTGGGGGAAGACTGTAGCTCTGAATATGGCCCATTGGAGCACCTCCTGCCACCAAATAAGCACCACTTTGAGGCTGCCCTGGATATACCTAGAAAAAATATACATAATAAAAATATTAGACATCCAAAAGATCCATTTTGACCATAACTTAATCATCATTATCTTTAAAATATTAGGAACAACTAAAAATATTTTCAAGAGACAAAGTGTTTCAAAAGAGTCAATGTGTCTATGACACATGAATGAATCTGAGTTCCACCTGGCAAAGAGCTAACACATGGCAGTGAGATGGACTTCTAACTGCCAAAGCCCGAGTGAGGTCTCTTACCTACATTCACAATTAACTATGTGACAAGGAGACACAGACCTCTCTCTCCTACTCTGACTGCGAGGAACCAGGGAGAAGGACACTATATTTTGAGTGAAGCCCAAAGCCTGGGCCCAAACCCTAGGCCCACCTATAGTTAAAGTAATCAGCATGAGCTCAGGCACGCAGCCTAGCCTCTCTGCAACTGAGTTTGATCATCTATAAAAGCAGTAGGCCCAGGGCATGTCTGAGGGGACGCCATTTCTAGTTCTACAGCTATGATTCCCAGTCTGTTTTATTATTTGCACTAGTAAGGACAGTTGTAGCCAAATCTATAATAGCACAGCAAGTGTTTAATTTTGCAGAAATTTTACTTATCTTACAAATTCAACAGCAATATTTTTATTTTAAATTCACAGGAATTAAGTAAATTCAGAATAATGCAGCTAGTTACCTCCTGATCCATCTCAGACCAAGAATTACAAGGCCACAGAATGCAGACCAAGACCACAGACCAAGAATATTCTAGGCAATCAAAATGCCTGTTTTTTAACATGGCATTTTCTACTATAATACTCAAAAGCAACAGTGTATGTTACTAAGTACTCAAATTTATCCTAACAATGTTAACCTGTATCTAATTTTTTTACATTACAGGCATTAAAAGGTGAGAATCTAATAAAAAACTAACAATAGAGATGAAAACAACTCTTTAGTAATTTCATTAATCAATTTTTAAATCACGCAAAAAACAGCAAGCTATTTAAAAAATTGAACCATACCTGAGAACCAGAAACACCAGGTGACTGCATATAATACTGCTGGTTCTGTAATTTTGCATACATGGAATACATTGGGTCTTCATTCATCAATTTGTTATATAATGAAAGAGCCTCCATCACTTTAACATTAAGTTCTGAAAGTTCTGAATGTTTCCTGCAATATTATATATAATTATAAACCAAGGTGTTACTTAAAAACTAAGCTGTTTAAATGATAACCTTTAAAAATAAACAATAAAATACAATAGGGAACTGTACTGTAAAAGTTAGCCTGTGGTTCTTACAAACTAGCAAAGAATCTCTGTTCTCATAGTCCGACACTATGGCAAGTTAAATTCAAAGCTACAGAAGCCTAATTGGGAGTTTCTTGTGGTTTATGGGCTTATGCAACCACAACTGAGGGTTTCCCTAATTACTAGCGAAAGAAATGACCAGAGTGAAATAGTCTTTTATTAACAAGAACAGTATTCTTAAGTGATTTCTGAAGAGCTAAGAAGAAAACCAACTAAATTCTCACTTCAATAAGAAAAAGAGGTTAGTGAATTTTCTTTCTTAAGTCCCAAGTGGATTAAGCAATATAGCAGTGTCCGACTTGGAATCAGCAGAGGATTAGATTCAAATTCTTACTTTATTATATAGTAGGAATATGAAAACAGGTTAAGTCATTTAATATTTCTGAGTCATAATTTTCTCATCTGAAAGATGGGGATAATTCCTACAGAATTTGACTGTGAGGAACATTCCTTCCAAATCTTAAAAATCCTATGTGACATCAACTATTATTTTTTTGAACCTACTTCACTACCTTTGCAAAGATTTAGTAGATACTGGTAAAGAATATGATTATTTCATATTTTGCAACATAAATAGATATGACACTACCCAATTTTGGTAGAGCATAAAAAGGAAAAAACATAGTGCCAATACAAAAGTACTTGTTCTTTACCTGTCAATATCTTCCAGTTTTTCATCAATAAGTGGTCCCATTTGGTGACAGATTGCTGAGAATAAAAGATTCATTAAAGATATGATCACATATCACATAGCCACATTTTACCATGCTTCTTTTCCCCTCCCAAGGACCAACTTATTTTTCATCCTTTCACCTATCCCCAGTGTCTCATACATTGGGCGGCACATAGAATGTGCTTAATAAATGCTTGTTGAAGCATTTATTTCCCCAAAATTTTAACTAAAATTATCTGATAGACTAAAAATAGTTTGGATGAGATCTTAATCATAGAAGTCAAGTGAGTTTCATATACATAGAAAATGTCGAAACAGAAAACAATCATGATTCTTTGATTTATGAATGAAATAGCTTAAGACCTAGAATAATACACTTTCCTTAAATTTTAAAAAAAAAAGGAACAAAAAATATAATGAACCAAATTACACCATAAAAAGACTGACAAGATATTATCAGATACAAAATAGTCTCTAACCAAACACTTTCATCTTTTTTTTTTTTTTTATTCATTAGCTTCCATTTTATTTTAATATGTGATATAGTGTAGCAGGATAATACTGACCAATCATAATGATGTTCCCAAATTCCATTCATAAGAAACTATTGCTCTAATGAAAAAATAATATTTACCTTCCAAATGAAGCAATTCAGGTAAATCTGGCTGGTCATCATTTGGATCTGCACTTTGCAACATCTGCAGAAGCTGGTCCATTTTATCCTTTAGTAATAAATTAATTAGAACATAGTAACAATGAGTTCTCCTTATCTGAGGTAAGTAATATTTTCTTATTCTTTCTTTTTTTATTAAAGTTTTTTATTTTCAAAACATATGCATGGATAATTTTTCAACATTAACCCCAAGCTTTTTATATTCAAAATATGCATTGATCAATTCTGATGGACATGACCCTCTTCAACAATGAGATGAACCAAATCAGTTCCAATAGAGCAGCAAAGAATTGAGCCAGCTACACCCAGCGAAAAAACTCTGGGAGATGACTATGAACCACTACATAGAATTCCCAATCTTTGTCTGCCTGCATTTTTTATTTCCTTCACAGGCTAATTTTACACTATTTCAAAGTCCAATTCTTGTTGTACAGCAAAACAACTGTTTGGACATGTGTATATATATATATATATATTTTGTACTTAACATATATTTTGACATATTTAACATGTATTGGTCAACCTGCCATCTGGGGGAAGGGGTAGAGGGAAGGACGGAAGTTGGAACAAAAGGTTTTGCAACTGTCAATGCTGAAAAATTACTCATGCATATATCTTGTAAATAAAAAGCTATAATATAAACAAATAAGAAAAACATATCCATAGATAGTTTTTCAACATTAACCCTTGCAAAACCTTGTGTTCCAATTCCTCTTCTCTTCCCCCATCTCTTTCCCTAGATGGCAAGCAATCCAATATATGTTAAACATATATGTTAAATATATATTAAATCCATTATATGCATACTTATATAATTATCCTGCTGCATAAGAAAAATCAAATCAAAAGAGAAAGAAAAAATGCAAACAAGCAACAACAAAAAGAGTGAAAATGCTATGTTGTGGTCCACACTCAATTCCCACAGTCCTCTGTCTGGGTGTAGATAGCTGTCTTCATCACAAGATCATCAAAACTAGTCTGAATCATCTTATTGTTGAATAGAGCCATGTCCATAAGAATTGATCATCACATAATCTTGCTGTTGCCATGTATCATTATCTCCTAGTTCTGCTCATTTCATTTAGCATCAGTTCATGTAAGTCTCTCCAGGGCTCTCTGAAATCATCCTGCTGATCATTTCTTACAAATCAATAATATTCCATAACATTCATATACTTAAATTCTTATTTTTTTATTAAAGCTTTTTATTTTCAAAACATATGCATGGATAATTTTTCAACATTAACTCTTGTAAAACCTTATGTTCATACTTATTCAGCCATTCTCCAACTGATGGGCATCCACTCAGTTTCCAGTTTCTTGCCAGTGTAAGTGATATTTTCACTATAACTTTATAATGCCCAAGTATCACCCAATATATTATCATGTGATTACCAAGTCATTTAGAATTTTCACTTATTTTTAACACTAAAAATGCAATTTCTTGAAAGTAGAAATAAATGCAGATGTATAATATCTATATCCCCTATAAAGGTAGTGAGATTTTGTGCAGCTTTTTAGTGTGAGAACAGCTGAACTGCTAACACTTAGTAAGCACATTTCTAACTAAAGACAGCAATTCTGTTGACCAATGCCTTGATCATCAGTTCATTTTCCACTGTGCCTAGTAGTAAGCTGAGTTTTGGCATCTGCTTCAGCAAGTACTGGCCCAGATATTTTCAGCCATTTTCTTATTTTAAATGTCTTTGACGATTTTGAGTATCTTTACTATGTGTCTCAGCCTAGTTTTAAAGGTTTTAAACTCAGCAGGTTCAAATGGGTGATCATAGAATCACTGTCTTTCTATCATCAAAACTACCTCTGACACACTATCCTATATTTAAAAAGTTGCTAGAAAGACTGCCTTCCTATGAAAAATACTTTATTTTATAAACAGAATACTGTTTTTCCCCTGTGCAGTTTTGAAAGGATTCCTGAATCCTTTTGCACCATAAAAAGCCTTAAATAAGTCATCAAAATATAAGCAAAAAATTATTTAAAAGGGCAGCTAGATGGGTTGATAGACTCAGTAGTACCTGAGTTCAAATCTGGGCAGATATAGATACCAGCTGTTTGACCCTAAGCAAGTCACTTAACCACAATTGCCTCCCAAAAAATGAAAATAAGCATTTCTTATAAAAAGACCACAGAATGTCATAGCAAAAGAAATCTTAGAGATCATCTAAGCCAACCCATTTTTTTCTGTCAAAGACAAAATCAGCCCAAAGAAATTAAGTAACAAAGAAGTTTAAGAATATCCAGCTAGTTAGTGGCAGCATCAAAAATAGTTCTTAGGGACAGTGCACACGTATCCTCAAATTTTAGTGACCTCTCATTGTCTACATTTTTAGAAAGTCAAAAGAATTGAGAGGATTCTGGGAAGATGGGGCAGTAGGTCAGAATAGTCCAAACTCTCCAGATTTCTGCCACAAACAAGACAAAATAGTGCCTCAGGATGAATGTAGAGAATTTAAAATAAACAAGAGCTGGGGAAGAATAGTAGTCCTCCTGGAACAATCAAATAAGATCCCCAAAAAGATACCAGATTGGAGGGGTTGAGGGGGTTTTTTTTGGGGGGGAGGAAGGGCCAGGAAGAGAGGAGACAGTTAAAATGTAAACACCTTCCAGGGTAGTTCTGCTGAAATAGCAAGCCCTAGGGATAGCTGGGTTGTGAAATTGCCCAAACTTCAGCCAGAGAGTATGGGGAATCAGGCCTCTTAGCTGAGGAAGGCTTAAGGGACCTACACTGATAAAAGAAGCCAGGCCCAACTATATCCTGGTCAAAAAGGAACCAGCACATACTTGGTGAATGCAGAAGCACTGGGGCAGGGACTCTGCTAGTGGTAGATACTTAGAGGAGTTGTTAGATTTGGATTCTAGGTCAGAGGGGAAAAGTGAGAACAGAGGCACCATCCCCCATACCTTGGAACTAAAGGTGATTACAATAACAAGCTGCTGTAATTTTTTTTAAATGAGCAGGCAAAAGAGGAAGAATCCAACCACAGAAAATTACTATGGGAATAAAGATCAGGATTCACCTTCAGAGGAGGATACTTAAGCGCTGCCCTCCCCTCCCTCCCCCCCCCAAAAAAAAGCCTTTCCTACCTCAAGAAGTAATGTCAAATGGTCACCTGTCCAAAAAGAATTCATAGAACTCAACAAAGACATTCAAATGAGATTAAGGAGAAAATTTATTTTTTAAACGTTAAAAACAATGCATAGAAAACAAGAAGATCAAAGTCAATCAACTAGATAAAGAAATCTAAAATTTTAAGGACGAAAATGGCTCCTTGAAAACTAGAATTGGACAAGGGAAAGCCAGAGAAGTTATGGGACCAAGAAATAATAAAATATAAAGAGGGAAAAAATAAAAGAGAATGTAAAATATCTCATAAGAAAAACACCTGATCTGGAGAACAGATCAAAAAGAAAAAAATGTAAGAATAATAGGACTACCTAAAAACTATAATAAAAGAGAATCTTAATGCAATAATACAAAAAATCATTTTTTTAAAAATTATCCCAGAGTGTTAGAAGAGAGGAAAGTGAGAAGGAAAAAAAACAATAAAAACGCAAAAACACCAATCACCACCTGAAGGAGAACGTATGAAGAAAATATACAAGAATCCCTAGATCAAAGAGAAAATACTATGATCAACAAGAAGAAAGCAATTCAAATATGGTAGAACCACAATTAAAACCAAACAAGACCTGGCAATAGCTACATTAAAAAGCCACAGGTCTTGGAATACTGTACAAAAGAGCAAAAGAATTGGGATTGTGGCTGAAAATAACATATCCAGCAAAGTTAAGCAAAATCCAGAATGAAAAAGGAGGGAGGAGGGGAAGGGGATGGAAGCATTCAATAAATTGCCAGATTTCCAAGATTTTTTTATTAAAAAAAAAAAAAAAAAACCTGAACGTAATAGAAAATTTGACATACAAGATCCAAGAGAATATAAAGTAAATATCAAAGACTAATTACAAGGGATCCAATAAGGACAAACTTCATTTTTAATACATGGAAATGTAACCATGTATATAAGATTGTCATAAGTAATTGGGAGGTTCAAAAGAAAGAATGGAGTAGAGCTGAGTATGATGTTATTCTAAAAAACAAAATCCATGTAGAAAAGATAAAAAAAAGTAATTATCTTGACACAAGAATTACATGGGAAAGGAAGGAAGCAAGTAGTTCTGGAACTCTATTGCCTTCAGGAATGGGTTAAAGAGGGTTAAAAGGAAAGAATACATATCCATCTAGAAAGGAATAAAAGTTTTCTAAATTCTGAAAGAAATAAAAAGGAAGAGAATGGGAACAGGGGAGAGGATAAGGGTGGGAACCCTCTTCACATCAGATCTGGATTAAAAAGAGAACATATACATTCAGAAAGGAATAAAAATCTTCTAAATTTATAAAGAAATAAAGAGCTGGAATATTGCTAATGGCATAGAAAATGATGAATTGTGGAATCAGAAAAACATGGAAAGCCCTGGACCGAAGGATGACATGATTCCATCTCAGAAAAATAGAGGACAAACAAACATGGCATGGTATTACAAAGATTCATATGAAAGCAAATAGGTAAAATTATGTATGATTATAGATAGCTATGTATATGTATGTATATGTTTTTGTGTGTGTTTATACATGTATGTATACACACATACATGCCCCCACATCAGCCCGGATTGATCTTCTGGGGACAATAGGACGTAGTGGAAAGTTCTTGAAAGAAAGTGTTTTGCAATTAAGAGTGAGCAGAAACTTAAGTATGACTCCTTCCTATGACACCAGTTACATGATGAGGGACAAATTGTTTAATTTCTCTAAACGCTAATTTTATTGTTTGTAAGATGGGGGATTATCACAATGATACTCATGCAGAGGGTCATGACAATCAAATGAGATAACATACGTAAATTATTTTGTAAATAGTTAATGTCATCTATTACTATGCCCATACTGACTTTGGCTTAGTCCACAAAATCCCTAAGTCTCTGAATTCCCTAAATCCAAGGGAGATGCATACTTCACTTATTTTGAAAATTTAAAAAAAATCCAAATTTATGGAGTAGTTAAGAAGGACAAATCACTGAGAAAGTATTATATGATAAAACTATTACAATGCTAATTCTTAAAATTATAACAAGAAATTACTAAAATGCATTTCAAGAATGCCTGAAGTATAGAAAAATTAAGCTTTTAATTCTAACTAATTAAAATTTGAATTCCCATTATAACAGACATGCTTTCAAATGGCATTTCAAAGTATGCATTGCTTTTTGTGTACAAAACACACACAAGGGATTGGTGGGGAGAGGTGTGCACACGCGCGCACATGGTTGCATGCATGTGTGTTTGTGGGGGATGTCAGAAATTATAGTATTTTCAAGAAAAACATATTTTATCATTTGGAGGATAAAATTGTGTGTGTGTGTGTGTGTGTGTGTGTGTGTGTGTATGATAACAAAATATTTTCTCCATAAATTCTCCTCCACTTTTATTAATTTTCTAAAGTTGTCTTTTTTTTAATGTTTCAATTTTTATTAATTTTTTTTATTTTTATAATAATCTATTGGTAGATGTTAAGTTCCTAAGGCAGAAATAGATTCTCTTCAATGATATTCAGCAAATAGATGTTATTTTTTAAAAACAAGTTTTAGTTATACACAATCACCTTATTAATTAATTTCATTTTAAAGGGAACAAAGTTATGAAGATGATATGACTTACTTCATCAATATACACTGGTTCAGGTTCAGGCTCTATTGTTTCCACCTGAACATCATCACTGAATTGTACCGTCTTCTTCTCTGTTTTAACTGTAATATATAAACATTTTTTTAACATATGAATTAGAAAATATTTTCAGTTATACCAAAAGTATTAGCTGTTCAAATTGAAACTCTACCACAAAAGGCAACAAGGCTAAGGAGAACCTCTAATTCTTTAGAGCAGGGGTCCTCAAACTTTTTAAATAGGGGGCCAGTTCACTGTCCCTCAGACTGTTGGAGGGCCGGACTATAATAAAAACAAAAACTTTGTTTTGTGGGCCTTTAAATAAAGAAACTTCATAGCCCTGGGTGAGGGGGACAATCGTCCTCAGTTGCCATATCTGGCTGGCAGGCCATAGTTTGAGGACCCCTGCTTTAGAGCATAATATGAACAATTATGATAATTCACTATTTCTTACTAATCTTAAAATTCCATTTTCAGAAGCATTTAACTTAAAAAATAGCTACAATTTTCCTTATAGTCCTTGAAGAGGCATCATAAATTTCTAATTTGCATCAAGTAGCCAGGTAAAATGACAAATTCATACTAAGTGATGATTTTGTCTAACTTTTTTCATTTTATTTTGTAAATGTCTGTTTTCCCATGTTTTGTTTTGTTTTGTTTTGTTTTAATCTTGAAACTAAACAATTTATAAGATACTAAGAAAAAGCAATTTCAAATCATAATGATCTTTTACATGCTCATTTGTTTATACTATTAACAGTTAAATGTAAAAATGTTACTTAGGAACCAAAATTTTTTAAATATACTCTTAAAATATAGGGTACTAAGTAAATGCATGAGCCCTGCCGGAAGAAAAATAACCAAATAAAACCCCTATGTAGCTACCAAAATGGATGAAGAGTACATGAAAATTCCATGTAAAGAATGAACTCTTTTGGTAGGATATGGTAACAGTGTGCTAATCTATCTGCTTATATTTGTCAAACCACATTTTAGCAACTCAGTTAAATTACCTAAAAGCCATTTGGCACTTGCTGGAAGCAGAAAGTTCATCTTGCTCTTTCCTACCACTCAAATCTTCTGTCTAAAACAACTATTACATTCACTGGTAAATTATACATATTAGGTTACTTCCCTTATATAGTACATATAGTACTGAAAATGCAGTTATCAGAACATATGTTCTTACTAGGATTAGTGGAAAAGCTGCCTAAATAGCCTCAAGAATTCCATCACTTGCTCTCTCCTCAGTGAAGCTAATTGTTCTTTTCTGTTTGTTCTCTCTCTCTCTGTATTACACACACACACACACACACACACACACACACACACACACACACACACACAGATACATAAGCATACATAAATACCTACCCACACTTATATTTGTAAACACACCTTTATGTGTGTATGTGCATGTGCTACAGCTATCCCCTAGAAGGGATAGTTCCTGGAGCTATTCCCTAGGACCCCAATGATTTACACCCAGATGGGAGAACTTTATTCTTCCAAGGGCCTTTTGGATCTATAGCATCATTCTTTGGCCATACAAAATTACCAACTCATAGAAGCCAAGCAGTGGCAGGTTGCTGCACCTACCTTTCAGCTCACCACCTCCTGTGGTCTCCTCAACAATTGACATCTGCCTGGAGGCTTAGACATTCCCTGCTGCCCACCCCGCTTATCCCACTATTTTACACAAACTAGGGAATCAACAAAGCCTTGACCAACAGAATTTTTATTCACATTACTAAAATGCTATAAAGTGGATAATTTCCACAAGAAAATTATCAACAGAACTTTTGCCAGTTATTTTTTCCCCTGCCAGTCACATGTTTAGTTTTTCTTATTTGTAAAACAAGGAAAACAAAACGTGCAGTTCTGGACATACAGTAGGTATCTAATAAATGCTTGTTTCTTCTTCCCTGCCCCACGCCTATCCCACCCTCTCAAGCTATGTTGATTATAAAGTAAAATTCTGTATTGCAATTGGCTCTTTTTAAAACACAAGCTAAATTTTAGGCAGCCACAGGGACGTTCTTCCACTAAAATGACCACTGGAAAAACAGACATGTCAAGAATATGTGGCTCTCTGCTTATACTGTTAAGCAAATGGAAAGTGAGAAACACTTTCTGGAGTTCCTGACCACAAAATAATCTATTAATCAGCTCAGGGTTGTGATATTCAGCCCAGTACAATCTCTGTGTATAAACAATGTAACTGGAAAGAAAAATTCACAGTATGTTCTATAATTATAATAACCAAACTTAACCCAAAAAAGAAAGCAAGAGAATGAAGCTCTCTTTCTTCGCAAAGGTGGAAGATTATGAAAATCTACATATACTGTCAAACTCAATTGATATATTGTTAGTTTTGGTGAACTCCTTATTTTGTTATGTTTTGTTACAAGCAATATAACTATGATTTGGGGAGGAATACATTCATATAGTGAGATTAAAATAAAACATCAAAAATTTCTAGAAAAAACAATAAATGAATCCACCCCACCATCCCCTAAGAAAAAAATATATTAATTAACCTGGATATTGGAAAACTATGTAGTTGTTCTAGCCTAGATTTGTTTGTAATGACTATATAATCCCAATATCACTAAAACATCTGGCTAATGAAAATTTTAAAATACAAAGAAATTTTAAAGGAAATATTACCTGAAAAAAGTATTAGAAAGTATTTACAGGATATTAATAAGCATATAATTGAAAAGCAATGCACTGGATATTTGCCTAAAAGAAAGAATCATTCAGGCTTTATGTGGTAATAGTTGACCTAGCACAAATTTCTACCCCTGTGAATTCAAACAGTATATATCTACTTCTGATTGGTTACTAGATACTTAGAATTTTCTTTAAAGAAAAAAGTTCTAATATTTAAAGAAATAATTGAAAAGTTCCTTATTATATACAAGATTATTCTACACACAACAAACAGCACCCTTAATATGTATTTTATGTAATACTCACTCATTTCTGGTTCAGCACTAAGGTCTGCTGTCACAAAATTAGAGGGAAACAATCCAATACCTTGATGAGTTTCACCTTTCCACCAGTTAGGATCACTAAAATTTAAAAAAAAGATCCTTTAAAGCACATATAAAAACATTAAACATTGTGACAAAGTAATTGACAGTTCTGTGTGAAATAAATGTGCTTGAAATAAAGAAATTACAAATATAAAGAAACAGAAAATAAAATTACAACAAAAAATAAAATATACAACAGACAAAAGATTTTCTATAAAAGTTAACATGTACCATCAGCAGAAGCAGAAACAAAGATGTGTGAGATGCTGTTAAGACAAAACTTGTAGTCAAATGATTTAGTTAATAATGAAAATTGTTAAATGTAACATCTGACAATTATATTCAATCAGATTATGCAGAATGAAACACACACACACACAACAAAATGTAAAGAGGTATATCTGTCAAGACCTATGATTTCACTCAAAAAGATATAAATCAATGAATGAACACAAATAAAAAAATACTTATTAAGTGCCAAGCATTAGTGATGACATAGAAAATATTATGCAGTCCCTGTTCTCAAGAAGTTCACATTCTAATTGGGACAGACAGTAATTAGAAGAAAATTCAGTTGCGGGGTGTTTAGGAATTCTAGTTAAATTTCAAGGGTGCAAGAAGTAAGTCCTTAAGTTTTTAATAGTATTTAAATGATAGTACAGGGAAAGAGGAACAATGCAGATCATAGAGAGGTAGGACAGATGGTAAGGTCTGAAGAAACTTGAATGAAAGAAACATGGTAGATGTGCTTGAGAATCCTCCATTTCATGCATAAATTGGTGATTTCCATCTCTCCCCAAGCCATGTGAGCATTCAAGTAGGTTACATCAATGGATGGATTCTGAATAGCTCCAGCATGGAAAAAAGAGTAAAGTAAGAAAACAAGAGAGAAGAATTTATAGACTTGGAGAGTTGCTAGGGGACATTAAGAGATTAAGGGAATTAAATGTCCTAAGACAGCCAATGTATCAGAGGCAGGACCTGGAGCCACATCTTCTTGACTCTTTTGTCTGTTCTCTAACACGCCACTATGCCTCTCAATATAAAGACATAACATTTAAGTCCAAAACACTCTAATTTATATATAAAAACTTAACTGAGTTACCTGTCATCGAGAACTGTAATGATTTCTCCAGCTTTAAATGTTAGTTCATTATCTTCAGCAGCTTCAAAATCATAGATAGCACGAACTTTCCTACCCTCGTGTTGGTGGTTAGTTAAGAGACTTGATGTACTTGGATACAAATTGGAAAGTGTGGTTGGCTGTTGCCTTTGTTCTTTCAATGACAACTCAATGGCTGAAAAACAATTAAATTTTTAAAAATATTTGGCTTATATACTCCTAAACATATCAGGAGGTCATTTGAATTTGATATTAACATGGGATTCTGAGTCTGAAGGACTCTTGTAAATCACTATATTCCAATTTTCTCCATTCAAAGAGTAAACTAAGATACAGAAGAGTTAGCTGACTTGCTCAAGGTCACACAGATGATAAAAAAGAGTAAAAGGACAATTCAATGCAAAATAAGAAATTTTGCAATATGTGATTATACCCTTTCAGAAAAGCAAATAGCTTAGCCAATTACAATGCTTAAATTATCTCATGATTAGTCCTTGCAATATTACATCTTTTTACTGTAACTAAAAAAAAAAAAAAAAAAAAAAATCATACCACCCACAAAAGGCATATGTTTACACAAAGTATAAATTAATAAAAATCAAAAATAAGACCCTCATATCAAACCTTTTTGATCTCATTGTTTAATTTTAAAACATTCTCTTTCTTATATTTTTTCTAGACAGATAATGAAGAATTAATCAATCCTTGCTATAACATTCACATTTACAGTAGAGTTGAATTGTTTTGCCACAATTTGGCAGGAAGACATGAACTATATAACCTTTGCAAGAAAAACTGCTTAGCTTTTGCAATGAAATATAACCTTTCACTGAAAAGGAATTCAAAGTCATCAATTTAAGGCATCCTGAAGAGTAATTCTGACTACACAAAAGATTAGAAAACACTTTCCTTATGACAGTAAAATTATATCTCCAACTTAGAGATGACTAAACTGAAAGAAGGTAAGAAGTTACGTGTCTGCCCATTTTCACCTAGCAAGTGTCCAAGATGGGATCGGAAATCAATTCATTTAATGAAATGAAGTCCAGCATTCTATTATCTATACCATGCTGCCTTGTTTTGGGGTTGTGTTAGCAAGAGAGTTAGCAAAGGGAGAGAAATATTAAAAGTTACCTATGATGAACTCAGTTTTAAGAGTCGAAAAAGGCTGAACCTTTCTTCTTTCTCTGTACCTGTAAATGCAGTTAATTCCCTACATGGTTTTCTTTAGTTCTTTAAACTATTAGCAATTATTGAATTTTTCCATAAAATGTGATCAATCATAGTTCCTATGTGAACTATATGTTCCTCAACTATGCATAGTGGCACTAAATGGAGGAAACCTGTGAAGAGTATGAAGTATAGAAGTAAAGATGGAAAGAGAGTGAACCTTTTCTGTCTGTCTATCCAGAGGGAGGACAAGAAATCCTTTCCTTTGCCACTTTTGGCTTGGGGCTGATCCTGATTTTATGATAATCCTCATAAGATTCTCAAAAGCAAAGACAGTCACCATCAGTGACCCAGGGAGACCTTCTCAGAAGCATTTCTGGCCTCTTAAAATGAAGAACAGCCAAGCAGGAAAAAAAAGGAGCATCTGGCAAGAATCTGAGTTGCTCCCCACATGTCTGGAGCAGAAGTTGCTCCTTCACTGAAACCTGTACATCATATCTTTGAAGCTCACTGGTGACTTACACATTTATCGTAGACAAAAGTTTAAATAGAAAATGAAAAGAAATTTGGGTTTTTTGCTAATATGATAAACAGTACCCTCATTTCTGAAATTAATCCAGTCAGTGCCTTAAACCTCAATGCAGAAAGGCAATCAAATTGTAGAAACAAATTTTCTACAATTTGATTTCTATAATACGTTTTCTCATTTCTACAATAGAATTTGTAACAACTTTCAAAAGTATTATAATACTCATTTCAAAGATAAGGAAAGGTGAAAAGGTTAAGTAACCTTCATGAAGTACCAGAGAAATGATTTGGCCCATTTCCTGATGGATAGGGTGGTAAGCTCTTTTCTTATTAGTTAGTTAACCAAAGTTCTTACTTGAATATTATATTAAAAGAAATGGTATTTTATAATTGGAAATTAAAATGAAGAAAGGTGGAAAGCCATTTCCCTAATAGTCCTCTACAATAGTCGTCAGAGAAATAAAACTATAGATACACACTTCCAAATTTTAGACTATACAGGTAAGTCACCATGACATAAGTGATCCTAAGTAAGTTTTTGCAGACCCTGGAAACATATTTCAGTGGTAACTTCTCAGGTCAGCCACTGTCTCCTATTTAATCCATAATGCACCTAAAGCACAGTTAACAATGTTGTTTAGCTATTTTTAACAACTAGCTAAAATGCTATTTTTATAGAGAAAATATATTATGATTTCTAATTCAGTAAATCAAGAATACATTTCCTCTTCCCCTGACCTTGTAGGAAGTAGATGGTCAAGCAGTAATGAAAAAGATAAGTTTCTAAATATCTACAATTCCATAAGAGGAAATATTATTCAGTAATTTCCTATGCATGCCAAATCAAGAAACAAAGAACAGTTGGGAACAACTTAGAATTCTAATTTCATATTCATGCACTGAGGCCACTGCATATAATCAGCATCACAGCACTGAGCTTAACTAAATAACATAAAGATCAAAGAATTACATATATATGCATGTATGTGTGGTGTGTACACACACACACACACACACACACACACACACACACACACACACATTCTGCCCCCAACTCCACCTTCCAAATCATGCTGGATTGAAGCTAATAGAGCTTAGGTTCTAAAGTCAGCCTAATAAAAGTAAAATTAGTATTGCTATAATTACACTTTAAAATTCTTTAAAACAACTATGATAAAATAATTATTTCTAAACAGGTATACTCAAAGGGTTTCTTTTTTAAAAAGCAGCTATTAGTCAAAAGAATATGATCTGGAACTGTTGCCATGGAAAGGAATGCTTGCAAATCTTTTTATTTTGGGCAATACCCAGTTAAGCTATTGATTATAAGAAGTTTTCTATTCAGGTAGAAAGGAAAAAAAAAGTAAACTGAAGATCAGGTAAAAATAGAATCTTAAAATTGCTTCACATTGTACCCTGATCATAGTAGATTACATATAATTGTTTCTTCCTCCAACTTTGCCATGAGACAGACAAAAGGAATTAGAGGAACATGGAAGGGATCCTCTAGATGACCAAGAATGCTAGAAAGGTCAACTAAAGCTCTACCAGCTTAGAGTCAATAAATAGACTCTGTGGATAAACGAGAGATTCAAGAATCCCACTCATTTAAGTGAGATCTTCAAACATCAAGAAGCATGTGATTAAGGCAAACTGACAGAAAAGATTTACTTATCACATTTTGAGTTTACGCCAAGGCATATTTTCATCAAGTGGAAAGATTGAGAACAGTCTATGTTTCTTGAATTGATGTTTACTTTTATCTGTTTTTTTCTTCCTGCTCTCTAAATAGCACATATAATAGAAGTCATAAAATATATATGTACTTGTAATGCAATTACACTTTATTTCTATCACTAATAATATTTGAGGCACTGGTGTTTATTTTTTAAGAAAAATGAATTTGGGGCAGCTAGGTAGTGCCGTGGATAGAGCACCGGCCCTATAGTCAGGAGGACCTGAGTTCAAATCTGACCTCCGACACTTACCACAGCCTAGCTTTGTGACCCTGGGCAAGTCACTTAATCCCAATTGCCTCAGCCAAAAAAAAAGAAAAAAAAAGAAAAGAAAAAAGAAAGAAAAATGTACTCATTATTTACACACACAAAACAACCTTTTTGATTTTAAAATTAAGCTGTAATCACTGATTCTGAAGTTTCACATGAATTAATTATAAATAAAGACATGCTAGATCTCATTTGAAAAATGATATTCTCTCCATTAGCAATCACTTAGTGCACTCACCTTTTGCTAGATCTTCTTCTTCCTTTTTGGTAGCCACAGTACCAGGATCCTTGGCAACAAGAGCTGGGCTTGCTTTTGCTTGTTCTGCAGCCTAATCCAAAGAAACAAACAAAATGCTTCATAATTGTCCTAAAACATTATTTTATATACCAAATGCTCTGACAGGATTTTCCTATTTATCTTTAACAAAATGCAACCAAAAAAAAAGCAAACCAAGGATAATTGATATCCACATTGCAAGAAAATAGAGATCAAAGTTGGAGGCAACAAATTAGAAACAACTCTCCAAATTGGAAGAAATCTTTTTAACAGTTCACAAATGAGAAAAATTTGAACTAAAAGAGCCAACTAAAATTGGCTTTTGTACATTTCAGATGGAAAAGAGCTTTGCAGCTTACTTTTCACATTTTATAAAACTGAAAGAAATTTTAGATCTAAAAGAATTTTTTGGGCCCTTACAAATCTAAAGTCATTCTAATGTACTAGATACATAAAAATCATAGACCTAGCCTCTAAAGAGATCAAAGAAGGAAAAGCCCCATAAGCACACAAATAAATTTGTACTTTTTGTCATAACAAAGAAGTATAAACAAAGTGAGCCACCATCAACTACAGAATGGTGGAACAAACTGTGGCATGGGAATATAATATTATTATATAATTTTTATTTTCTTATTTTTTAAACCCAATATATGCATACTTATTTATATAATTATCTTGCTGCACAAGAAAAATCAAATCAAACAGAAAAAAAAAAGAGAAAGAAAATAAAATGCAAGCAAATAGCAATAAAAAGAGTGAAAATGCTATGTTGCGGTCCACACTAAGTTCCCACAGTCCTTTCTATGGTTGTAGATGGCTCTCTTCCTCAGATCATTGAAATTGGTCTGAATCAATTCATTGTTGAAGATAGCTACAACCATCAGAATTGCAATCTTGCCATGTACAATGATTTCCTGGTCCTGCTCACTTCACTCAGCCTCAGTTCATGTAAGTCTCGCCAGGCCTTTCTGAAATCATCCTGCTGGTCATTTTTTACAGAACAATAATATTCCATAACATTCATGTACCATAATTTATTCAGCCATTCTCCAATTGACGGCATCCATTCAATGTCCAGATCTTGCCATTACAAAAAGGGCTGCCACAAACATTTTAACACTTGTGGGTCCCTTTCCCTTCTTTAAGATCTCTTTGGGATATAAACCCAGTAGTAACACTGCTGGATCAAAGGGTATGCAGTTTGATAATTTTTTGAGCATAGTTCCAAATTGCTCTCCAGAATGGTTGGATTTGTTCACAATTCCACCAACAATGTATGTGTCCCAGTTTTCTTTCCCACATCCCCTCCAACATTCATCATTATCTTTTCCTGTTACCTTAGCCAATCTGAGAGATGTGTAGTGGCATCTCAGAATTGAAAGACATACCTTTTTGGACATGGTACCATGCGCACATTTTACTTAAGTTTTTTCTTTATTTTTTCTATCACAAGGATTTCCCCCACTTGTTTTTAATGTTTTGAAGGAGGAAAGGAAGACTTAGCAATAGTGATACAGGAAAATATGCAAAATGAAATAAAAACTCATGTGCAATCTTCTCTTTGTATTCTGCTATATATACAGAAATGATCAAGTTTGTGCAAAAATTTTTTTTCTAATTAAAGATAAAGAATATCAATAAGGAGAGTTTTATAAAGATCAAAAAACAAATGAGTTCATATCAGAAAGCTTCAAGCTCAGTAAATGGGAGGCATAGGCATCTAATAAAGGTTCTAGAGGCATCTAATAAAGGTTCTAGAAAACCTAGAAAGTCATTATGAGAGAAAATGAAGAGCTCAATGAAAGATTCCCAACCCCCCCTTTTACTTTAATAAATGATGGTTTCCAAAGTTTTTGTTCCACATATACCTTACAACAACAACAAAAAATTATGTTGTGAAACCCTAGTGATAAATTACCATACTACTCATAATATTTTGTAGTTGCTGTCAATACTCAACTTTCATAGGAGCAAAGTTTCTAAAATACAAAGTAAAAGTTAAAAACACAAATGTTGATATTCTGAACCTTTGGAAAATAGGGAGTTAGGTTCCCACAACGACCAAAAGCTTAAGCATTTGCTAGAGATTGCTGAAAATACACTTTTCTGCCGACATCTCTTTAGAACATTGAATTCTAATAATATACATTTTCCCTAATACAGTTACCATGAAATAACTGAAAAAAATACAGTACACAGAATTGGCAAAAGGCAATACTTATTAGTAATTCTCTAGAATTCTGTGTCCTTTTGTGCTAATATCTCAATTAAAAATAATTATTTCAGACAATACTATACTGGTAGGAAATTTCTCTACTGTGGCCACCTTTTGAAAACTAAGGTTTGTTAAGATTTTAGTCACTGTTGTTGGAAGACATTGAGATTGCTAATGCCGCCTCTGACATTACAATAGTAAACAAGACCAGGGAAGTATGCAGGGGTAGGACAGCCACTCCACAAACCTGCATACATCCCACTTTCTCATTTCTTTCTCTGCTACAAATAGTTGCAAATGTAAATCGTTGCCAATGTCAAAGTGAAAATGAGGTTACTGAAAAATCATGTGAATGACTGAAGTTGTGAAATTAAACATGAGAATAATGAGACTTCACTAATTACTACCAAAAACCCCATTAGAGAATTTTTACCTCAAAGCATTATTGAGAACTCCAAGGAATTTATGAATCATGAAAACCAGTGCTGTATAGTAATAAGCCCATACCTGGTATATTATTTCAATTAAAACTATAGCATGTTTTTAAATGCTATATGGATTAATATATAGAAATTACAATAATAAAACTAAAACTTTTCAGGATTTTGAAATTTATTTAGCCCTGAATAGATGTCTAGAGTAATACTTATTTTTTGAAGGAGGCAAATGATGGGAAATAGGGATTCTTGTAGGTTGATATTCTCAGGCAAATTACCTTTCAACTTACTTTCACATGTTAAGTTGTTAACTTTACTGTAAAGTGTGTTTTTGTTTTAACTACATAATTAAAAAGAAGCTTCCAAATAAAGGTTATTTATTATATTCAAAGAACATTTCTAATGCTTTTTCATATACCTGTGAGCCAATAGCTGGAAATGTAACTCCTTGCTCCTTAAGGTTTTTTATCATTGCAGATATTAGACTAAGTTGTGGATCATTCTTGAATTCATCTGTCCATTCTACCATAAGAGCTTTTAACTTTTCACAAACTTTTGGATGACCCTAAGAAAGAGAAGACATTTTAATGAAAAAACAAATGCTTTTCATCATAAAGGCAATAAAGAAAGCCATAGTATCTTTTGACCAACAAAGCAGACTGGGCATCAAAACCAAAATTCAAATCCAGTCTTGTATGACCTTAGGCAAGTCATTTAACACTTGTTTACCTAAGTTTCCTCATCAGTAAAACAGAGAGAAAAGAGTGTGGTGAGCTTTTTCTTCCCAATATAGCCCAGTTAGCTTAGAGGCCTATCTCTCTGCTTGGTTCCAAGAGCTCTCTCCAAATGTCTTTAAATCCAAAGGTCTGGTCCTTCAGCCTCTGCCTCTGCTGTCTTCAGCCTCCAGCCAGTTCCAGTCTTCATGTCATTCCGGTGAAATCTCGACTTGTAGCGTCTTCCTCTCTCCAGAACACTTCTGCCACCAGCCAGCCAAGTGGAAAATATTCTGCCTTGCCTCGGAGAGAGGGCTTCTGGCGTAACTCTACTGAAATCTGACCGAGAGCTTCTGTCTGTTTCTTTTATCCAAGAGGGAGGAATTGTGGGATACGAGAGAGAGGGATTATGGGTTTTCTCCCATAGTGCTCTCTGGCCCAACGAGCTTCAAGGGAGGTGTGAACTCATTGAACTTAGTTCTACTTAGTACCTTGTTTCAGGTTCTGCCCAAAACATCTTCTTGTAAGATTAGATCAACTCTAATTAGTTAGCAGTTAGTAAGGATTCCAACATCTCCCCCTTTCTTTTGTTTTAAAACATAGGGGGTTTCTGAAGGGGTACACATAAATCCATCAATATGGGCCAGAACTTTGTAAGAGATATACATGGTATACATAAATCCATCAATATGGGAGGCATTATACATAATTTACAAAAGCACACAGCAATATAACACAGGCTAGTGGTAATGTAACAAATAACATGAATCAACATGAAAATTTAACTACTGCAAAAGTCTCATCAACAATCTTTCATCTCAAGAAATCCAATGATTCTTGCAATTGCTTAAAATACATAAGCACATAGTAATATAACACAGGCTAGTAGTAATGTAACAACATAAATCGACCTGAAAATTTACAAATGTCCATAAGTCCTAGAAATAGTCCATAAGGAATCCATTGTCCATTAGTTCATGTGCCAGGAATCTAATAATTCCTGTAAGCTCTGAAGTACTGCAAAAGTCTCATCAACAAATTTTCATCTCAGGGAACCCAATGATTTCTGAAGATTTTAAGAATCCTTTTGACAGTCTCATTGTCAGCCATCTGATTCTTTCTTCATCTGTGGAAATATAAGCAGATCCTCTTCCCCAAGCAGTTAACCTATCTAATTCTCTTCTATTTACCACTTTTGGGCTTTCTCCTCATCATCTGGTAATTACATTGGAGCTGTTTGCATTGGATATTGTCTTGTTGTCTTAAAAGGCCTGTATTCTTCCCAACTGTAATCCTGATTGCTTTTCTGTTGGTTGATGACATCAGAATCCTGAATTTCTAAAGTCTCTCTGGGTGTAACCTCAGCTGCTATCATGCCCCACCTGTCCTTTGATTGATACTTTGGAGCTGGGCCTGCCTCTCATTCTTCTGGGTCAATATACATTTAGAGGCCCAATGAAAGCCTTGGTTACATTTTGGACATGGGGTTTTGGGTTTTCTCTCACCCTGTCTTCTCACTCTATCTCCATATCTACAATGAGCTCTCAAATGTCCAATTTTTCTGCACTGAAAACATCGACGAGTTTCTCTAGAATTCCTCTGCCAAGAAGGACCTTGTCTTTCCATGTTCATCATAGTCTGGGCATAATAAGCATTTGTGCCCACTGTGGCACAGCATCTTATGATTTCTTCTAAAGGAGCATTTTTGTCTAGCCCCCATATAATTCTCTTGCAAATCTCATTGGCATTTTCCTTAGCCAAATGTCTAGTCATTATTTCTGTTGCTGCATTGTCTCCAATGGTTCTTATTACAGCTGTTTGTAAACGTCCCACAAAATCTGCAAAAGGTTCGTTGGGACCTTGCTCTATTTTTGTGAAAGCATTATTTCCATCTTTCTGTCCAGGGAGAGAATTCCAGGCTTTTATTGCAGCCTTAGAAATTTGCTCATACACTGTTATGGGATAATAAATCTGTTCTGAACTCTCTGCATACTGACCTTCACCAGCTAGTTGGTCAAAAGTGATTTGTACAACAGCTCCTGTTTGCCTATTGCGTCCCAAATTAAAAGGAGTGTATTTTCTCTCTTTTTGACCTGAGGAGTTGAGCTCTTCAATCACAGGATATGCATTTATAAAATCAGATATACCTTCTCCTTCATTTTTTGCTTTAATTAATGCTTTTTCTAATCTTGTCAAATTCTGCTTTACAGGAGAAGTTGACTGTGTTTCTGTCTCCCTCCCTCCCCCTTGTTCCACCCATGAATGGTTAATTGCGGGGGGAGGGTCATGAGATGTGGAATCACTTAATTCCTCCTGCTGTGAAGTATCATACTCAGAATTGTAATTAACTCCATTCTCATCTGATTCGTCCTCCTTTTCACCTAGTAAAGTTGGCAATTCTTCCTCCTGTACTTTCCTTTTCATCATTCTATCACTTAAATAACTTCTTATAGCCAATTGTATTACATTATATGTATTAATTATTGAGTTAGGCCCATTTTTATGATAGAATTGACAAAGATCCTCTCCAACCAATTTCCATTCATCTAGATCTAATTCCTTATCAAGAGAGAAACAAGGACATATGTCCTTTACAGTTTGTAAAAATTCAGTGATTTGCTGTAAACTTATAATTAAACCTTGGCTTTTCATAATTTTGATAATGCTCTCTAAACATTTTCCTTGAACAGAAACAGGCTCTTTTCTAAATATCTGTCCCATCTTAGCTGAAATTCTACTTTAACTCTTTTAACAAAATTTCTTTGTTGTACTCACTCTAATTTCTGGGTTGAAGAGTCTTTTCCACTGGATCAGGATCAGAGGCTTTTCCACTTGAATCAGGATCGTAGCTTTTCCACTGAAATCCACTGAGGGGTCTGTTTGTCCCACGTTCAGGGCGCCAAAATGTTGTGAGCTTTTTCTTCTCAAAAAGCAGCCAGGTGATAAAAGTTCAGATCTTTTATTATCCCAATATAGCCCGGTTAGCTTAGAGGCCTATCTCTCTGCTTGGTTCCAAGAGCTCTCTCCAAATGTCTTTAAATCCAAAGGTCTGGTCCTTCAGCCTCTGCCTCTGCTGTCTTCAGCCTCCAGCCAGTTCCAGTCTTCATGTCATTCCGGTGAAATCTCGACTTGTAGCGTCTTCCTCTCTCCAGAACACTTCTGCCACCAGCCAGCCAAGTGGAAAATATTCTGCCTTGCCTCGGAGAGAGGGCTTCTGGCGTAACTCTACTGAAATCTGACCGAGAGCTTCTGTCTGTTTCTTTTATCCAAGAGGGAGGAATTGTGGGATACGAGAGAGAGGGATTATGGGTTTTCTCCCATAGTGCTCTCTGGCCCAACGAGCTTCAAGGGAGGTGTGAACTCATTGAACTTAGTTCTACTTAGTACCTTGTTTCAGGTTCTGCCCAAAACATCTTCTTGTAAGATTAGATCAACTCTAATTAGTTAGCAGTTAGTAAGGATTCCAACAAAAGAGTATCTAACTCCCAGGATTATAAAAATGAAATAATATTTGTAAAGCCCTTTGTAAAAGCTAAAAAAATATAAAATGTTAGCTACTATTATTATTATTATTTATGTCTATTAAGGAAAAAACAGATGACATATATGAAGGGAAAAAAAGCTGGAATTGCAACCAAACTACTAGTAGTTTAGTTACTACTAAAATGATGAAATGGATCTAAACTTTAAAACTATAATTGAAGAGAATTCTTTAACTCAGATTTAATCTTCTCCAGTCTTCCTATTGAAACAGCCATTACTAACATTCCTCCACTTCCCTCTAAACTACCTCTCAGCCCCTCAGACTTTATTCTACCACTTTACCTCTGGGACCTCTAGGGGCCTCCTTTGATGATTCTTCTCTCTGGGGCTCTAGGCTAGTCTTCCTTTGTCATTCTTCTTAATAAGTACCAAAATTCAAAAAAAAAAAAAAAAAAAAGAAGAAGAAGAAGAAGAAAGAAAAAGTTTTTTTCTAGATCTTTAGAGCAAGAGCGTGGGGTATTATGTGTAAAAGAAACTACCTCTCAATATAGCCTTCTATGATGATAATTACCAAATTTGCATCTCTAGTAACTTAAAGAATAGGTACACAAAGTTGTCCCATCACTAAAACTCAATTTAAATAAAATTTTTGAAGTTTCCCTCCTTACCCCATCCCCCCAAAATGGTATCCTTTTGAATCTTCTCTACGGCTATCAACTAAGGCAAATAGGTATAAATTTTGGTGCTCATACTTTCCTTTCTTGCTACATCTTTTTTTTTTTTCCTGTAGATTCTCCCCAGCAATTTTTTAAACGACTTTCATCTTGTTTCCATAGTTTCCATAGACAATCTTTCACTATCTCTGAACTAAATTACTTTAACAGCCCATTGGGTAGTGTCTCTGCCTTTATAAGCTCTGCAATTTAAGATATCCTGCTTCATTATTCTTCTTAAAATGCAATTTTCAAGACTCTACACTATTTAAGAACTTTTAAGATTATACTGTGTTGTTGTCATTGTTGTTCGGGCATTTCAGTTAAGTCCTCCTCTTTGGGACCCCATTTTCTTGGCAAAGATGTGCTTTGCCATTTCATTTTGCAGATGAGAAAATTGAGGCAAATAGGGTGAATTGACTTGCCCAGGATCACATACCTAGGAAGTGTCTGAAGCCAGATTAGAAATTGGGAAGATATTTTTTCCTGACTCCAGGCCCAGAACTCTATGCACTGCACCCACCTACTTCCTATTGTTTATTACATTATACCCAAATTCTTCACTCTTTTCTTTAAGACTATCTATTAATTAGTTCCAATTTTCCCTCATGATTCTCCAACAAGAGTCTCCCAACTCTCTCTCCCTTTCCCTTTGTCTGCCTCTGGCTGTGTATGTTTGTCAGTCTGTCTGTCTCTCTCTTTTTTTTACTCCCCCTCCCCACATACCATCAGCAGCAGCCTAGTATCCTTACCTTTTGTTATATGTATCTCAACTCTTTATTTATGTTGTTCTTGCCAATAAAGGTAAAATATTACATTTATAATTTCTAACAAACTCCATCTTATAGAACCTACTGATAGTCCCACTGATGAGGTTTGGCGCAGGGCAGAGAGTTGTGGGAATCCTCTCTGGTCAGCCCGCAGGTTACTTTGTAAAAGAATTTGCGAACCAGAATAGTTAGACTGCCAAAAATAGTTTATTGTTGGAACTGAGAAGACAGCCTTTGCTAGGAAGGCTGATTTCCTCAGAAGCAAGGTAAAGTTCCTTACAGAGAAATCCAGACAGAGAAGTGAAGAGGGGTGTGGTCCTGTTAGGAAATAGGTGAGAGAGATAAAGAGGGATTAAAGCTGAAAAGAGACTATCCTCTCAGTGGGCAGAGTCCTGAAGGCAGCTATACCAAGGAGAGAGAGGTTCCTTGGCATGGCATGTCCTGCTTTTGGCCCTCTGCAAGGAATGAGCCCCAAGTTGCCCCTTTTTATAATCTGAAA
The DNA here is from genome assembly GCF_016432865.1 of Antechinus flavipes. Lineage (NCBI taxonomy): Eukaryota > Metazoa > Chordata > Mammalia > Dasyuromorphia > Dasyuridae > Antechinus > Antechinus flavipes. Next base: position 53,492,333 of record NC_067402.1, on the reverse strand, counting down.
CTTTAACTAGGGGCCAGGTGCAGTTTGAGTTGAAATCAGATCTAAATCTTTAAACTGAGTAGAAATATTCCATTTGAATGAGTATCCCTGGACTAATCTCCAATAGAGGTTTATAGAAATCTAGATCTCCAGCTCAGGCTAAGTAGAAATAGTCCTGGACTCAACTAGTCCCTCCCAGATAACAGAATGAAACCACTTTATCTTGATTCCCTGGGGCGGGTCTCTCAGGGGAGAGCTTCTCTGAGGGTTCAAGGAGTTTAATCAAGTGTTCCCCCCAAAGTCAGAGAGAGAGAGAGACAGTTTCGGTATTCTCCATATCACCACTACTCCTATCCACAATGTCAATTCAAGGATCCCTTTAAAAACTAACGCACAAAACCCCCATCATCCAAAGTTTCATGTAGTGAGATGATAAATATCATTCAGCTTTTTTACTTATAGTTACTACATTAGAAAAAATAATGTGCTCTGTACTGAGGATTTGATGTGAGTGAACTCTGTATGACCTGAGTTATCTCTGTAAAAATCTTGTGAAATCACAAAAACCATGTCCCCTTTAATCTGCAAAAACCCAGACTCCAAATAGTTTCATATCCTCTCAAGAGAGAGATAAGCAATATCATTCAAGGGCAAATCAAACTCCTATTGATCTTCCCAGATGTCATAGTGTCAGAAAAGACTTCACATTCAATTGAGAGATCCTGGTCTAATCAGCTCAGGCTGCCCCAATCCCCTGCCAAGAGCTGCTCATAAATTAGATTTCCTTTTACTTACTTCTTTGTAGAATGTCCAAAGTAGGACCCTGCCCACTGAGAAGATATTCTCTTCTCAGAGCCAGCCTCCATTTCCCTAATAGAACTTTGCCACTAAAGAATTCAGTCTCTTAGCAAAACTGACTTCCTATCCAACAATAAACTTCCATTTTTGCCATCTAAAACTCTTTGGGTTTATGAATTCTTTCACAAAGAACCTGTGTTGACCAAAAGGGGATTTCCACAATACTCTGCACTGCCAGATTCACAATCTATAATATATAGAGTAAGGTAAACATTTGCTAGCTACTTGGAATATGGATAGATATTGTTTAAGATAAAAATTTCTTTGTTAAGATATGAGAATTGTATAAAGTTAATATTATTTGATTATACCAAAAAAAAAAAAAAAAAAAAAAAAAGGAATTCTCCATGCTTTCTCAATAAATTGGAGGAACAATGGAAACAAAAGAGTTAGTTAGAAAGATCATACTAACAGTTAGAAAAGCAACAAGTTCGGGGCTAAGATTTATAATACTCTGCTTCTTCAGCAAAATGAAATAACTACTTTTTTGGTGATTAGATAAGTAATCTAAAAGTTCTGTAATTTTTTTTTAACTCAGCATAAATAAAACACACACATGAAAAATAAGGACAGAAAAGAACTTTCTTTACTGAAATAAGTACTTACCTTATTTAATACATTGCTGACTTCACTAGCAAAATCTCTTGAACATACTTCTAAATGAAAAATTTTGCCACAATTCGATACACATGCTCCTAGAAGCTAATGCAGAAAAAAAATCAATAAGCTTAAAAAGGCTTAGTTTTAGTTAGCAAATCTGTAACATAGCTTTGAAAGAAAATACTTACAGTCAGTGCTTGCATTGCTACATGAGGATCTTTATGATTCACTCTCTTCATAATAGACCGAAGACAGTCTTTAGGCCTAAAAATTGAGAAAAGGGGCACTCAGTCACCCTCCTTTGCTTTTTCTTTCTTACTTAAAGTAACTTGTCATACAAAAAGCTAGTATTTGATATAACTGAGATACTTAATTTTAAACTTTTCTAAAAATTCCCTTTAAAATATTTTAACAAAACCATCAGACCACTTAACTAACAAGAGAGATAAGCTGAATGTTTTCAGGCTTTATGGCAAATTATTACTTAACAGATATCACCTTAAGATGTGACATAATTAATCAAGCAATCAATTCAGTTTTGAATTTTGTAGAGTATACCCTCTTATTTTGGAGAGAAATTATGCATTATCCCTCCATTTAGTTATTGCTTGGGTTTCATCTGGTTTCATTTAAAGTAAGAATGCCAATATATACAAGATTCATGTTCTCTCCAGCAGTACATTAGTACACACTGTTCACTTGACAAAGATTTCACATTTAAATTGCCAATAGTTTATAAAATGTTTACAAATTATGCAATTCTTAGATCAAACCTCACTGCCTCCCCTATCTTTTTTTTTAAACACTAATTTATTCTTTCATGTTACTATATGGGGACAAGTAGATGGCACAGTGTATAGAACACAAGCCAAGAGAACCTGAGTTCAAATTTGGCCTCAGACACTTAATATTTACTAGCTGTGTGATCATGGGCAAATCACATAACCCCAATTGCCTTGCCAAAATAAAACAGAAACAAACAAAACAAAAAAACCTATGGCTTAAAAACATAGTATATATCACAATTTCCAAAACGCCAATGGACATCATTGAAGTAAGCACTCCCTTCTAATTCTGCTGACTAAACCAACCACTCATATATGTCCAGTAAGTTCAATGAAGGGAGTCCATGCAATATTCTAGAGGCCTTTCTCAAATTTATTTTGCCATTTTGAGGCTATCGATGTAAAACATGAATTGCCCATTAGTAATCCTTTGTACTCCATTACCATCACCTTTTCTTCTTAGGAGAAGACCTACATCCAAATAAGATCCTAAAGTCAAATTTAATTCTCCACTGAATCTTAAGATGAGCAATAATCTGTTTTCTTCAGCAGATTGTTTCCTCAATCTTCTCCCTGCAAATCTTCAACCTCTCCCGAACAAACTGCTTCTTTCCAATGCCTTTCAAGTATATCCACTCATCCTTAGTAATCCAAGTAACACTCATTCTTAAAAAAAAAAAAAAAATTTCCTACATCCCTATTATCTCCTCAAAATAGCCTTCATTCAGTATCTCCTCTTTCTGAGGAGAAATTTACTTTTCAACCCTTAACTCCTGTTTTCTAAAATTAGAAATAATCTTTTAATGGCAAATGGCAAAAAAAAAAAAAAAAAAGATTTTTTCTCAGCATTAATTCTTCTTGGCCCATGCTGCTCCATTTGACACTGCCAACCACATTTTCTCCTCCAGGGTACTCCTTCCCCTCTGGGTTTTTATGACTCTAATTCCTTCTGCTCAGTCCCCTAACTACCTAATCAACCTTTCTCTTCTTTTTCTTTCCACCTCTTGTTTCTTCTCCTGTCTTTCTTTGCTTTCTCCTCAGCTTCTATGCATTTAAAAATAGACGACTTCCAGATCTGTATTTTCAGCTGCTATGAATTTCACTTTAAAATCACTAACAGCCTAGTGGACACTTCAAACTGCAAGTCATGGAGATATCTCAAATTCACCATATCTAAAAATGACCTCATTATTTTCCCCCTCAACTCTCCTCTCTTCTAAACTTCCCTTTTTCTTAAAAGCAACCAACACTTCTTTGGGGGGTTCAAATTCAGAATCTCTGCAACATCTTCAACTCTTCCCTCACGGCATATATGTAAATCAGTTTGTTAAATCTTGCCATCTCTACTTTTAAAATTTCTCTGACATTTGACCTCTTCTCTGTTTACACAGCAACTACCTTTATTTCAGTTCTTCATCACTTTTCATCAAGATTATTGAAATAGCATCACTAGTCTCTCTGTCAACACTTCACTTTAGATCACTCTATCTATTGATAAATAATGTGAGGTTCTACCAAAGCAGGTATTCTTAAAGAGATAATTGTGAATTTGTTTTTAAAATAGCATTTTGATAACTACATTTATAATCAGTCTGGGAATCATCTTCATAAAACTGTCAACATAGCCCATAACAAACAAAAAAAGTTTAGGAATCCCTGTATCAGAGTTAGTCTCATTAAAATGTTTGATATTTTGTAAAACGCAGCAATTTATCAAATACAATAGAAAATACTGGTACCCAATTTAAAACTAAAACTACATTCCTCTCCTTTCCATTAAGAATCACATATCATAAGTCACAATAATGTTTTAGGTAACATACTTTTGGTGTTGAGGGTGCAGTTTAGTTAGTTATTTATTAGGAGGTATCTATCATATCTATATCTATATCTACATATTTTTTAAAGACATGAATAAAGAAATTGGAATGGATGATCTCCGAAGTCTCTTTCAGTTCTAAATCCATGAGCCTAAAACAAAATTGTAAAACCTTAATGACTTGAATAAAACTCTCGAATGGCTGCTGCATGAATCAAATGAGATAATCAATAAAAAAGTGTATTGGTTGCACTGGTCCTAGAAAAGAAAAACTTGGAAAAATGTGAAGAAAAAAAAAAAAAAAAGGAGGGGGAAGAGGGAATAAGTGGTAAGAATTAAAAGAATGGGACAATTAGGAGGCATAGGGGATAGAACTTTGGCCCTGGAATTAGGAGGACCTGAGTTCAAATCCAGTCTCAGACACTATCTAGCTGTGTGACTTTGGGCAAGTCCCTTACAATTATTATATAATTACTTTCAATCCAGAGAGATGGGTAAAATATCATAGCACTGCATAAGCAAATCTAATTGAAGGAGGTAGAAGAGGGAACAAAAAAACAAATATTGTTTCCATCTCCTTAAAAAAGTCAATGACCTTATTGAAAATTAAGAAAGTCAATTTTGAAACTATCTACAAGACTAACCTGGTTTAAAATTAGTATGTAAAAAATATTTTATTGTGTACATCACACTTAAGTTGCAATACAGATGTAACTGAAGTCTATAATTATTAAAAACTTATTCAAGTAACTTGGTAACAATCACTATGATTTTTTATTTTTCATTTAAATTATCTATTTTCCACACACAGAAAAAAAATTTTTTAAGATGCAGAATTTGTGGTCCCATCCAAATTGTCATAACTGTTAAGATCATTTTTATTATCTTGCTTCAGGAGAAAATAAAACTCTCCTTCCTCTTTGTAAAAAAATTTAAAAAGCCTATGCATTTGAAATGTTGCATACCCTTTCAGATTACAGCTCTCAGTAGAACTTATTAAATTATTTTTCTTTGAGGGAAAATTAGGAAATGAATTAAGTAAAAAGTTATTAACAAAATTAATAATTGTATGCATACAAATTATAAAATTTTTAAATGTTCATTTCAAAGATCGATTTATACACAATTAGATATTAAAATATGAATCAAGAAAAAGAATAAATTTGAATTGACCAAACTCAACAGAAAAATTTCTTAAAAACTTGTACCTTGTGGTTATTACTTATTAATTATGTCTTAGTCAATTTATTAGTCAATGATTTAACTTTGGTTTATCAAAGTGATTGCATAAAAATAAATTAGCCTTTGACATTGGAACCCAATGATTTTCTTCCTAATACTCACAGGTACCTATCAAATTAGAATGCTCCAAAATGTAAGAATGAAAACATTCTATTTCTCAGCATGGAATACTGAAAAATGTAAATTTAATTTTTAAGAATATGTATGTATGTGTTCATATATGTGTGTATGTACATAGACTTACACACAGTTTAAATATTCTTTTTAAATAGTGTATAAAAACTACTGGTATTTTTACTTGCCAAAACACCAATTCTCAATTATGCAGAAACAGATTAATTGATTTATCCCAGAACCTCATCCTATTTCTTCTTTTAGGCATGCATTTTTACTATTCCATGGTTTTTCTCACTTATTCTTCACAAGAAAGTGAACAGTTTAGAAGAATAATTGAACCTATAGTTGGGTAAAGTCATTCTAACCTCATAAGCCAATTTGGGGAAACCATCTAGTTATATGGGGGAGTCAATATTACAAATGAGAAAAAAATCAGTATGATTATACTTCAATAGATAACTCATTGATAAGGGCTCCCTCTCCAACAGAAAGTCCAAACCTTTCATTTAACAGATGAAGAAACTGAAAAGTTGACAAGTTAAGCAATTTGCCCTGAATCACTCTAATAGTAAGCAATACATTAGGTATTTAAACCCAGGTTCCCAGGTCTTTTGATGCCAAATCAGTTATTTTTCCACAAGACCCCATGGGATCTCATAAGTCTGACTTTATTAAAATTAAATTAGTATTATCTGTAATATTATTATAATATTATATTATATATATATATATATAATAAAATATTATTATCTGTAATGATTCAAGGATATCTAAGAACTTGTTATATTCAAAACTGCTGCACCGATGAGCATGTCATAATGGAGAGAACGTTGGCCCAAGATTAAGAAAACCTAATTAACCTCTTCACCCTGACACTCACTAGCTTCCAGGGAAAGTCACCTAACTTCTCTATTGTTGAGGCATCTCATTTGTAAAAAATGAGAATAAAACTTTGCTACTTATCAGTTTGATGCACAGGAAAGAATACTGGCTCTGGAATCAGAGCACTTCACTTAAATGTCTACTTCACTTAAATGTCTTACTACCTTGGGACATTGAGCAATAATTTACCTCGATGGCCCTAAGAATCTTCATCTGAAAAATGAATGCATAAACAAGATGGCCTCTTTAAATTCCCCATCAATTCTAAATCTGGGATGCTTTACTAATCTCACAGGATTATTATTTGTGAGGAAAGTGCTTTGTAAATCTTAAAGAATTATATAAGTCAATATTCATACAGAAAGGAATAAATTAAGGGAAGCATTATCCATTTCTCATACCTCCTACATTTAATCTATATGTTTTCAATTTATTAAATTCTATTTAATGAAATTTAAGTTGTTCAAAGACTACTTTTAATTTTGATAGTCTTAAAAAGAATAATCAGTGGACACAATTTTCAAAAATTTTTAGTATTGATTTCATATATCAACTATGACTGTATCCTGAATTAAAATTAACTTCAGCTCAATTTCCTCAGCTACTAACTAATCTCTTTACCTTACCTTACTCCTATAGTGTGTGCCATCAGCTTCAAAGATGCAAAGCTTTAAAGAAGGCCTCTTCTCTTCCTAGTTCTCTATCCTGGTCCAACCCTCTTCCCTCAATCCTATCTTTCAAACCATGGTGGTGATGAGTTAAATCTCTCTTCTAATTCTTACTTGAAAGGTAGTGAAAATTTGCCTTTAGTCACCTTTGATCCTGGGATAAAAAGCAAAAATAGAAACATATCACTAATTTTCTAGCCCTAACAAGTTGACACCATTAAAAAAAAAAAAAAAAAAAAAAAGGAAAGCAGCAGAGCAATTCTATAGTAGAGGGGAAACAACATTTGGTAGGATTAATGGCAGCTTTCTCTTGAAAGACCACAGTTTATTGAGAAAATTAATCGTTCACTAAGTTTCCTCTCAATGGCATCCAGAAAGAAGTACACAAATGGAGTGTTAGATATGGAAATCAACCAATCAAAATTTCTGCCAGTATAAACTCCGTATTGCTAGTATAAATAAACATGTATAACAATAGCACAACTCAAAGTCAGTCTAAGTGATGTAGGGCACTTAATATTTTCTACAAATTATGGTGCTGCTAAAAAAAAATTAATAGCAATTTTTAAAATGATCATGACAGTTTATATCATGTATTGACATTTTTTAAAAATACAATAATACTAATATGTTTAAATTTTCAAATTAATACTTTTGCATCTGTAATTAGATTTGCTCTATATGTATACTCAAGTAAAGTACTGGAATTTGAAATCAGAGAGCCCTGGGTTCTAATTCTGACTTAGCTCCTGCAGGAGGGCTCTATGACCTTGGTGAGGAATTGGAAATAGCAGTTGCCTCCCAAGAAGGGTGATAAATAACAGCATCTTCCTCATAAATTTTGAAGATTAAAATGAAAAATACTCTGCAAACCTTAGTTGCATAAAAGGTGAGTTGTTTCTATTATTATTTAGAAAACATTGTGCTTTCATTTTACCTAGCAGCAACTCCACAAAACTTAAGAATTTTACTTATACTTATGAGTAACTACAGTCATTTGTGGTAAGCATTTACTAAAAACAAAATAGCACAAATGTGGTGTTTTTCTTCTTTAAAATAATAATGGTTCTCTCTGGGAGCAAGTTTCTTGGGGAGGTTTTCTAGAGGCAGCCTTAGTTTCAGTTAAAAGTAATAATCACCCAAATGCAGCCAGGTGTTAAAAGTTCAGCTCTTTTATTGTTTCCTCCAAAATAGCCTGGTTAGTTTTTCTTAGAGGCCTATCTTTCTCCTTGGTTCTAAGAGCTCTTGAAGCTTTGTCCTTTGCTTCTGCCTCTGCTTTCTTCATCCTCTAGCCAGTACCAATGTAAAAGTTGTAATGAATCTTTCTTGCCTCGGAGAGAGGGCTTCTGGCTGAACTCACTTGACACAGCCCTCTCAATCTAATTCAGCTGAAGTCCACAAGAGAGCCTCTATCTGCTTTTTATATATGATCTCCTCTGAGAGAGTGGGATTATGGGTTTCTCCAAGAGTGCTCTCTGGCCCTAAGAGTTTCAAGGGAGGTGTGAATTCAGATATCTCATACTAAACCCTGAAATCTCCCAAACGTGTGAACTCCAATGAATACTTAAATACTTCTTGCTTATATGAGCTCTCTAAAGGTGTGAACAAAAGCATTGTATCAATTCCATTGAGTTAACATTAGGATTCTAACATCTCCCTTGAGTTATCACCTTGTTTCAAGTTGAGTTAACACTAGGATTCCAACACACAAATCTCAGTCAAATTGCATTTAGATATTAATGTTAGCTTTCTCAACACTTTGCATATAATAATAGTTATATGATTTATATATATATATATATAATGATAATTGATATCCCTATCTATGTATGTTAATCATAAATATTATCATTTGATGGGTATCAGTAATTGTATAAATGAATTAAGCAGAAGAAAATTAATCTTTGGTTAGTTATATGTTAGCTTATGTTATAAAATGTATGAATGATTAATCCACCATGTGTGATTTATCAGCTAGATTTATATTAGTCAACTCCCAGTAATGTGCTATAATAAGGTTCATTTATTGGTGCAATAGCCCTCACCCTGATGAATCACTACCATCTATTCCTTATGCTTTAAACCCACAACTTCCTTGGATTTTTGCACATTATTTATCAAACACCAAGATCTTAGGACTTATGAAAGGCCCTAAGATTTTGTTGAAAGGATCCTCTGACTTTTGGAAAGTCTTTGCTGAGATAACCTGGAGTTGATGATAGGTGGAAGGTATCATAACTTGTGAAAGGCCTGTTGACAAAGTGGTTATAATTGATGGACATTTCCCTTAGAGGACCATAAGATTTCCGCACTTCTAATCAACCAATCAGTGAACTATATAATGCCTCCTTTTATACTAAAAATAAAAGGTTCTCCCAAATGTACAAAAGTTGCTAGCACTCAAGTGCAGGGGTCCCTCAAAATGAGGAAGTTCTTAGATGCAATTAATTAGAGTATCCCTAATAAACCGAATATACTCAGAGGTCTAAGTGACTTGTTACAGATTGGAATTCTGTGGCCCACACACAGCAATTTTTAAAGTTTCAAAATATTTTACAATTACTATCTTATTGAACTATTCTCTGAATACCATTATTATCACCATTTTATAGCTGAAGAAACTAAGACAGCAAAGCTGTAATGACTTGCCCAGGAGTATCTGAGCCCAGAGAGGAACTCAAACAGCCCATGACTGCAGGCTGCCCAATGTTTCACGAGCTGTCAGTTTGTCAAAGAATTCCTTAAGGAACAAGATAAGAGCTAGTATTATATAGTGCTTTAATGTTTACAAAACTTCACAAAGATCTCATTTTATCAATATTTTCAAAAAGAAATTCCCAAATACTACATATCTCACAAGGACTTTCCAAAGGTTTCACTGTTCTGATTCTTGTGTTTTTTTTTTTATCAAGTTCTGATAAGCGCTTATTCCCTTCTGAAAAGAATGTATGCTTCTTTGGAGAAGGGAATTTCATTTGTATCTGTACATCCCCATCACTTAGCATAGTGCTGGCACATAGGAGGAACTTAATTAATACTTCTTGATTGACTCAAACTTCTTAAAACTTTAAATTTATTTCATTGGTACTAAAGTTGATTCCATAAAATGGACAGTTTGTCTTCTTGTTAAAGAAGAAATACTTATCTACAATGCAGAGGAAACTTCACATTACTGTGTGCAACAGTTTTCTGTTTGGGATTCAAGATCTATGAGCCAATGAAAGGATAGTATTACTGAAAGTAGCAAAGAAGAAAACTTTGTATTAAAAGGCCCAGATATCAAGCAAGGTTCAGATTAGTACGAATAATGGATCCCCTAAAATTATTCACATTTGCATAACATACTTCCACTGGGCTAGAACCAATTACCTACCATATTTCATATAAGTATAATTTCAAGTAAAGCAAAATTGAATGCATGTGACCACTTTAGAAAACCTAACAATAATATTAATCAGGGCCCAGCTGTAATAACAACATCATAAATTTTACAAAGCTATATATAGTCTTATATATAGCTATATAAAGACTTTTCTTGACTCAAGACATCATCTTACAAAAAGGACTGCTTTTAATTTTATTCTTAAATTTCACAGGAGTACTTTTTATGGAATATAAACTGTAAATTCCATGTTAAACCATTCCAATTCGATTTATGGTCCTACTACTGTTTATATCTATTACTTCAGCAAAACAACCTCTCCAAAATGAGGACAACTATTTCTTTCTTTCCTCCTAGTAATAGGTTAAAAATTATAACAATTAGCAATTAATCTCAGTTCATAAAAACATAAATAAATCATTGTATTTTAGGAAAAATGAATACATATAACAGGAAATAAAGTATTCCTGAATAAGTCAACTTCAGAAATGAAGTTGAAATGAAAAAGTCTAAAAGGCATGCAATGTAGTATTTTACAAACAATAACTTGCCAAACTGTGCTGCAAGGTGCTAAAAACAAAAAGAATTTATGTATTCTCGAAACTATATTCAAATACTATTCTAAAAATATACATTTTTAAAGACACACATTTTAAAGATGTATGTTTCAAATTAGTAATTAACATGGGCTTTAAAATGGAGGGGGATGAGAAAGAATAGAACTTTTAAAAACTGGTTGTTGATTTTCAGATGATGAAATTGAAACTATTACCACTCACATGAAAGAGTGTTCCAAATCACTATTGATCAGAGAAATGCAAATTAAGACAACTCTGAGATATCACTACACACCTGTCAGATTGGCTAAGATGACAGGAAAAAATAATGATGAATGTTGGAGGGGATGCGGGAAAACGGGGACACTGATACATTGTTGGTGGAGTTGTGAACGAATCCAACCATTCTGGAGAGCAATCTGGAATTATGCCCAAAAAGTTATCAAACTGTGCATACCCTTTGATCCAGCAGTGTTTCTATTGGGTTTATACCCCAAAGAGATACTAAAAAAGGGAAAGGGACCTGTCTGTATGTGCCAAAATGTTTGTGGCAGCCCTGTTTGTAGTGGCCAGAAACTGGAAAATGAATGGATGCCCATCAATTGGAGAATGGCTGGGTAAATTGTGGTATATGAATGTTATGGAATATTATTGCTCTGTAAGGAATGACCAGCAGGATGAATACAGAGAGGCTTGGAGAGACCTACATGGACTGATGCTAAGTGAGATGAGCAGAACCAGGAGATCATTATACACTTCGACAACGATATGGTAGGAGGATGTATTCTGATGAAAGTGGATTTCTATGACAAAGAGACCTAACTGAGTTTCAATGGATAAATGATGGACAGAAACAGCTACACCCAAAGAAGGAACACTGGGAAACGAATGTGAACTATTTGCATTTTTGATTTTCTTCCCGAGTTATTTTTACCTTCTGAATCCAATTCTCCCTGTGCAACAGGAGAACTGTTCGGTTCTGCAAATATGTATTGTATCTAGGATATACTGCAACATATTTAACATATATAGGACTGCTTGCCATCTTGGGGGGGGGGGTGGAGGGAGGGAGGGGAAAAAACGAAACAGAAGCGAGTGCAAGGGATAATGTTGTAAAAAATTACCCTGGCATGGATTCTGTCAATACAAAGTTATTATTAACTAAAATAAAATTTAAATTAAAAAAAAAACACTGGTTGTTGATATAAATGCTCCAAGAATACTGAGAACTTATTTTAAATATATTATAAATGACTTTCAAATGTTCAGATCCATTGACTGGAGCTTCAAGCAGCAACAAAGAAATACAGAAAAGAAAGTCTATAATGAAATCCTGATTTACACCAATGTTCTAAATGCAAATGTAACTGAACATATGCCATATGCTATATTCAGTATCTGAAATAAAAAGGCATGAAATATTTTAAGTTACTTTCAATGAAGTTCAATGCTATTGTACTATTTAATGTTGAACTTTTATACTCAAGAAATCTATAAATTATGAATAAATTTAGACAAATACACATCAAAATATAGAGGACAAGTTCATGATCCAGAGAGAATTCATTGGAAGAAGGGATTAACAAAATTTCTTAACTAAAAAAAAAAGAAAAAAAGAAATTTGAGTATTTAATATACAAGATATCTAATAATGGCTCCTAGATCCTTAAATTTAAGTTCATGGACCACAGAAGGATGAAAGTTTATTTTAATCATGGAAAACATTACAATTTAGCTAATTGTGAGAAAGTACCATAAACCCTGATAATGGGAGAGAGAAATCTCAATTTTATGCCACATCAAATTTTCAATCACTGTTCAAACAAACTAGTATTTTAGATAAGGTAGATTGGTATAATGAAAAGAACACTTAGGAATTCTAGATTTTTTAAAAAGCAATTTGGTATAGTGGTCAAGTTTCTGGACTTAAAATAAGAAAGAACCACTTGGTATTCCATCTTAGACCATTTGCTATTTCATGCAAATCATTTAACTTCTTTAAGTGGAAGTTTCCTAATCTGTAAGGAGATAAAGTAGCTGCAGCACAGGGTGTTTATAAGGACTACACAAGATACAGAGTTTGTAAAACAAAAAATATGCCAAAAAAAAAAAAAGCCAATATAAATATTAGGTATTGTCAGAAGAAATTCAGTTTTTTCAATTGTGTCCAGATGTTCACAACCCAATTTGTAATTTTCTTGACAGAAACACTAGAGTGGCTTGCCATTTACTTTTCCAGTTCCTCTTACAGATGAGAAGCCTGAGGCAAATAGGGTTAAATAATTTGCTCGGGGTCACACAACTAATAAATGTTTGAAACAAGATTTGACTTAAGGAAGATGATTATTCCTGTATCCAGGCCTCATATTCTTAAAAAAAAGTAGGTGCCCATGTGTTCCACTACATATCTATATTTTAAATAGTTTTCCAATCCACATAGCTTGAAGATCATGAGCAGTCAATAAGACAACATCAGCTCCTATATTATTTTGGAATCTGGATTTGTAAATATGGCCGTCTATCTGTCAATGCATGACAGATGTGTTTTATCTGATGTATTTTAGCCAACTCTTACTAAAGATCATATCCTACTAAAAACAGTACAAATGACATAAGATTAAAAGGGAATGGGGGCTAGATATACAAGAGGTATGGACAGTCCATGTGTTGTATGAGTATATACAAAATATATATTTATTATTTTGTATGAGTATATACAAAATACATTATTTATTATTTTGTATGAGTATATACAAAATAATAAACTAAAAGAAGGGCCTTTAGTCAACTGGATGGATCCTACATATTGGATTTATTAAAAAAGAGACAAAAATCACACAGTAGGAGTTATCACCTACAAAAGTGGAAAAGAAGAGGAGGAAGAAGAAGAGGAGGAGAGAAAGAATGAAGCAAGAAAAATAAGATAAAGATCAAGCAAGCACATGTACAAAGACCTAGGGACACAAATAGAAAGGAGACTTACTCTGCTTTCAAGGAGATCATATTCTGATGCAAAAGAAAAATCATATAGGAAAGTTGGACTGTAAGTCAAATGAAAAGTTCCATGTTCCTTATGGCACAGAGGCAAAACAAAAGTAAGAAATGCATTTTGTTTAATGTCATTTTCAATGATAAAATCATGGCACCTTCTGATACTAAAACATTTGAAAACACCAATGGCTTTTTTGTCAAGAACTTTCTTTTCTGAATAGTCAATAGCTAATAGTTGTAGCATCTGCAAAAATCTGTAGCATCCAGAAAACATTTCTACAGGTTTGGTACCTTAGATGATTATAAGGCCTGTGTTGGAAACAGTAATCTGGAGATGCTGTTGCTTCTAGGACTCAGGTTTACTTCCTATACAAATGGTTAGTAATTGAGATTTGTGGTAAGAAAGAAGATGCTGCACCTCTTCTCCAAAATAACTATTCCCATCCCCCATAATGATGGAGCCCAGTCCAGAAGCTATTTTGGTAGTTCAGAGGGCATTGCTATTCCCAAGGTTCTTCAGTGTATGATCTCTACTGAGATGTGACTGGCTCCCTCAGGGTACCATGACACTAACTAAACTAGCTTACCTGTCCTGGTAGGATGATATCTGTATCAATGAGATCACAGCTTCATTCAATCATTAAAGTATATTAGCACACATTAAATTTGTTATTGTCACTTTAAAGTTTTCTTGAGTTCTACAATTCAATTTAACAAATAATAATTTTTAAGCTTTCATGTGACTTAGCTGCCTGCAGTTTTGAGAACTTTTACCATATGCTGTAATTACAGATAAAAAAAAAAAAAATCACACAAGTATTTTAAGCCTCCCCTCTCAGGGGAAAAAAACCCAACAACAATCAGCTAAAACCTAGTTGCTTCAAATATTAAAAGTTTTAAAAGTTAAATTAAGACAAATTACACATGTGCATATCCTTTAATCCAGCAATACCACTACTGGGTCTTTATTCTAAAGAGATCATAAAAGGAAAAGGACCCATATGCAACAAAAATATTTGTAGCAGCCTTTGTGTAGTGGCAGGGAACTGGAAATTAAAAGAATGCCCATCAGTTGGCATATGAACACAAAAGGCAAATAGTGAGCCCCTAAATGCCAGAATTTCACAGGACCTGACCATGTCCATCCAGCATGGGAAGTCAGTCAGTACTGACCTTGCACAGCCACTGCAGCTTGTAGAGGAAACTTGGACAATCTCTTTCCCTAAAAGCAGACCTCAACTTAAAAAAGAAAGAAAAGAGCAAAAAAGTAAAAAGAACACTGACCATAGATAGCTTTTATGGTGAAAGAAAAGAACAGATTTCAAACCCTGAGGTCACTAAAAGCAGATCATCTCCAGAGGAAGCCCCAAAGGGTGATATAAAAATGAATGCTGAAAACTACATTTACATGTAACCGGAAAAAAAAAATACTACTAAAAAGTTAAAAAACAAACAAAAAGGTATCTCCCTTTCCATCATTTTTCAAATGATATTCCATCAGAGAGCATGCTGTTTCACAATACTCAGATTATTTAGATCAAATTAAGCAGAAAGACATATGCTCATCACAAAGTGTTCATTGCTAGAGTGGAGTATGCCCAAGTATAGAGTCCAAAAAAAAAAAAAAAAGAGGGACTCCATATACAAGGTGACAAGTACTTCAGATGCCCCTATTTGTGGATATCACTGTGTTAATTGCATCAAATTCCAAAACAGATCTTCTAAATAAGAGCCAGAATCTGACAAATAAGTTCATACAAGGAACACCAAAGGAATAAAGAATGCCTATTTTCTATTTTCCTGATTATATGGTTGAAAGGACAATCTAGAAACCTGAAATCTGGACAAATATACTGTCCAGTCCAGTGAACTAGATATCCACTTTACATGGATAATAAATAAAGTAGGGAGGACAAGAAAAGGCAAGGGGAACTTAGTTTCATTTGAAGACCTATATGGTACTTTTAAGGATGCCAAGATTTACTTTCAGACAAAAGCCCATGTTTTTTAAAATGTTAATATTATCTTGCTAATATTTTACTATTAACAGTCTCCCAAGAACTAAAAATCAAAGGTCACCAAAAGAGCAAAGGAGAGGTATAAGTGAGATTTATCAGAGAGCTATAAGAATGGAAATACATGTGGACTGGTCACGTAGTATGAGGGAAGATAATTAACGGACATCCCTGTTTTTTCCATTGATATTCTTATAAGATATAAAAAGATTCAGTCAGGGATTATTAATATGGAATGAGATCCTTAAGGTGCCATGGATAGATTTCAGGATATATATGAAGTTTGATGGAGAAAAAAATTATACCTTTATTTTCACTAATCTCTAAGTGAAAGCTGGCATTTCCTTCAACATTAAAAACATAATTTTGGGAAGGAATTCATAGGCTTTATCTAGACTGCTAAAAAAGTCTATGATAGGAAAAAAAAAAGCTAAAAATTTTTGTTCTACAGAAATTCTCTCACAATATCAGTTGGACTTTCTGTAGAAGACTTACTTAGGAAAAGACATAGACCAAATGTCTTTCAGTATAAGACCTTCACATTTCCACCTAACATGGTAAGCATTGTCAATTCTACTTCCATAAATTCTCTTTCATCCATCCTCTTCTCTCCATTCAATTATCTACCAGACTAGTTTAGGACCTCATCACTTCTCATTTAAATTAATATTCTGGCCTCCTACTTGACATAACCTGCCTCAATTTTCTTCCTTCTCCAATCTATACTCTACAAAGCTGGCAAAATATTCTTAAAGAAAAATCTGATCCTCTTACCTTTCCAGCAAAGAATATTCAGTAACTACTCCATCACAGTGATTCAGTGACATTGGCTTTGAAAAAAATATATCAATCTCCCTGTTTGACAATTAAAATCCCTACTATCTGACTCAAATCTATCTCACTTCCCTCAAGCATACTCTAGATCAAACTGGCCTACTTTATGATCACATCTCTCCTGCAAGGGCTTTTCCTTGTTCACTTCTGCTTTCACCTTTAAGTCTAAGCTCAAACACTACCACCAAGAAACTCATCTCAATCCCCCCAGTTATTAGTGCTCATGTTTCTTATATGAGCTTCTGTGGTTTCCCGTCACCAGTAGAATATAAAAAGGTCCTGGATCACAGGGACTGCTTCATTTTTAAAAGTAACCCCAGTGCACAGTACCTGACACTTCACAGGTATTGAAAAAGTATTTTTCAAATTGAACTAAACTGCAATGTGTTGTTGAAAGATACAATCACATATACATCCAAAATAAAAACATAATTTCACGAATTTCTGGACCTATGATCTGTCCAAACAGTCAGAGTAAAAGCTTCTTCAAACTATTAACACTATTAAATTTTATCTTTGTGCAGTCTTCAGGCCTAGCAGAGTAAAATGATGAACAATACATTAAAAAGGTATATAAAAATTATTTTTTGATTATGATGAACAGATCTGGGATTTGAAAGGGAGGGGAAAAAAAAAACAACTACAGATTAGAATAGCAAATTCTATTATTACTAAAGACAGTCCTTTAATTCAAAAAGGATAAAGTCATCCTATGAATCCAATATATAACAATTTTTTCTCTTGTCTCATGGTTCTACAAAATCAAGACAAAACAATTTATTTGAGACAAATGTGATAGATAAATTCAGTTAATAAATGGTGACAGTATTATTGGGGAGGGGAAGGGAAAGAGGAATTAATGATTACATTAATTTTCAAACCCAGAACACAATACTTATTTCTTTGTACATTCAGTCCAGTGTTACTATCTTAAACAACTATTATTCACTAAAACAATCATAGTGCCAGGCAAAGAAAGGTGAAAAATAATTCTTATCTTTATTTAGACTAAAATCAATGTCCTTCAGTGTTCTAATAGACATTTTAAAAATTCCTAGATTTCTTAGAAATCAAATTATATTACAGTGTCTAATCTACCTACATTACAGTATTTAATCACTGTTGTTACTGTAGTACCCTAAATATGAGAAAAATATGAATGGAAATCCCCAGGAAGTCTATACTTACCCAGTACGAGACTGTCCTACTTTATCACAAATATCCAAGATAAGACCCCAGTCTTCAGCAGTATTCATCTCACTGGTTGCTTTCTCTGTTAATTTAAAAACAGAATAGAATAAATCTATCAATAGTTAATGTTTTGTAATCAAGTTGTTACAACATATTTTGTTAGATACATAAAGCATCTAACTGAAATGAGCAGAACCAGGAAATCATTATACACTTCAACAACGATATTGTATGAGGATGTATTCTGATGGAAATGGATTTCTTTGACAAAAAGACCTAACTCAGTTTCAATTGATCAATGATAAGACAGAAGCAGCTACACCTAAAAAAAAAAAACACTGGGAAATGAATGTAAACTATTTGCATTTTTGTTTTTCTTCTTAGGTTATTTTTACCTTCTGAATCCAATTCTTCCTGTGCAACAAGAGAACTGCTCAGTTCTGCACACATATATTGTATCTAGGATATACTGCAACATATTTAACATATATAGGACTGCTTGCCATCTAGGGGAGAGGGTAGAGGGAGGGAAAAAATCGGAACGGAGGCGCGTGCAAGGGATAATGTTGTAAAAAAAAAAAAAAAATTACCCTGGCATGGATTCTGTCAATATAGTTATTATAAAATAAAATAAAATATATATTAAAAAAAAAAAGATACATAAAGCATCTATTACTACCAAAATGGAATAATCAACACTAGTTTACTTATATTTCATTATTAAGAACTGACTAGAAATCCTCATCTACTGAAATAGTAAAGCTCACAATTTATGGTCGATTATAGTTCTTTGACTCCTTTCAAGTTTCAAATATGGTTAATAACAGCAATAAATAAAAAGTTAAATCAATAAATATTTATTAACTTCTTACTACGTGCTAAGTGATTGAGGTGAGGATATACAGAAAGGTTAAAGATAGTTTATCTTCTCAAGGAGCTCACAATTTAATGAGGAGATAACATAAATACAACTATATAAAATAAACTATATAGACAATAAACTAGAGAAAATCAACAGAAAATCAACAATTAGCAGTATTATGGACCAAAAAAGATTTCTTATAAAAAGTGGAATTTTAGCTGCGACTTCAAGGAAGTTAGGAATTGGATATGAGAGTATTCCAAGTAAAAAGTACAGGTAATATAAAAGCCAAGAATCAGAAGATCAAGTGTTTTGTTGGAGGAACAGAAGGGACACCAGCATCATGAGCTACAGAATTACATAATTACTTATAAGAAATAAGAAAGTTAAGGCAGAGGGAGTTATAAAGGGCTCTGAATACCAAATTGAAGGTTTTATATTTGATCCAATTAGTGAAAGTCACTAGATTTTATTGAGGGCAGGTTATCATGATCAAGCAATGGAGAAAAAAATGGGCAAGTATCCCAGTATCTTATGCCAAGATGGACATAACAAAAACAATAACGGACAACATAGTCAGGCTATGCTTTCTTTTAGGAAGCACCATGTTGATGCTTAATGGAAGATGGACTGGAATGGGGAAAGACTTGTGGCAGGGAGACTAACAAATTTCAATAGTCCAGATGGGTTGAAACTGGGTGAAAGAGAGTAAAGAATAACATCAAGATTGCCCCATAAAGGAATTTGTGACCAAAGAAGAACTAGAGATCATTATTGATCACAAAATAGAAAATTTTGATTACATCAAATTAAAAAGCCTTTGTACAAACAAAACTAATGTAAACAAAATTAGAAGGGAAGCAACAAACTGGAAAAACATTTTTACACTTAAAAGGTTCTGATAAAGGCCTCATTTCCAAAATATATAGAGAATTGACTCTAATTTGTAAGAAATCAAATTATTCTCCAATTGATAAATGAACAGACAATTTTCAGGTGATGAAATTGAAACTATTTCCACTCATATGAAAGAGTTTTCCAAATCACTATTGATCAGAGAAATCAAATTAAGACAACTATGAGATACCATAACACTCCTATCAGATTGGCTAAGATGACAGGAAAAAATAATGATGACTGTCGGAGGGGATGTGGGAAAACTGGGACATTGATACATTGTTGGTGCAGTTGTGAACGAATCCAACCATTCTGGAGAACAATCTGGAATTATGCCCAAAAAGTTATCAAACTGTGCATACCCTTTGATCCAGCAGTGTTTCTATTGGGCTTATATCCCAAAGAAATACTAAAGAAGGAAAAGGGACCTGTGTGTGCCAAAATGTTTGTAGCAGCCCTGTTTGTAGTGGCTAGAAACTGGAAAATGAATGGATGCCCATCAATTGGAGAATGGCTGGGTAAATTGTGGTATATGAATGTTATGGAATATTATTGTTCTGTAAGAAATGACCAGCAGGATGAATACAGAGAGGACTGGTGAGACTTACATGAACTGATGCTAAGTGAAATGAGCAGAACCAGGAGATCATTATACACTTCAACAACGATATTGTATGAGGACATATTTTGATGGAAGTGGACTTCTTTGACAAAGAGACCTGAGTTTCAATTGATAAATGACGGACAGAAGCAGCTATACCCAAAGAAAGAACACTGGGAAACGAATGTGAACTATCTACATTTTTGTTTTTCTTCCCGGGTTATTTATACCTTCTGAATCCAATTCTCCCTGTGCAACAAGAGAACTGTTCGGTTCTGCAAACATATATTGTATCTAGGATATACTGCAACATATCCAACATATATAGGACTGCTTGCCATCTAGGGGAGGGGATGGAGGGAGGGAGGGGAAAAATCGGAACAGAAATGAGTGCAAGGGATAATGTTGTAAAAAAATTACCCTGGCATGGATTCTGTCAATATAAAGTAATTATTAAATAAAAATTTAAAATTAAAAAAAAAAAAAAAAAAAGACCAGCAGGATGAATACAGAGAGGACTGGCGAGACTTACATGAACTGATGCTAAGTGAAATGAGCAGAACCAGGAGATCATTATACACTTCGACAACGATATTGTATGAGGACATATTTTGATGGAAGTAGATTTCTTTGACAAAGAGACCTAACTGAGTTTCAATTGATAAATGATGGACAAAAGCAGCTACACCCAAAGAAAGAACACTGGGAAACGAATGTGAACTATCAGCATTTTTGTTTTTCTTCCCAGGTTATTTATACCTTCTGAATCCAATTCTCCCTATGCAACAAGAGAACCGTTTGGTTCTGCAAACATATATTGTATCTAGGATATACTGCAACATATAAAGGACTGCTTGCCATCTAGGGAAGGGGGTGGAGGGAGGAAGGGGAAAAAAAATTGGAACAGAAACGAGTGCAAAGGATAATGTTGTAAAAAAAAAAAAAAAAAAAATTACCCTGGCATGGATTCTGTCAATATAAAGTAATTATTAAATAAAAATTAAAAAAAAGAAAAAAGAAAAAAAAGAAATGACCAGCAGGATGATTTCAGAGAGGTCTGGAGAGACTTACATGTACTGATGCTAAGTGAAATGAGCAGAACCAGAAGATCATTATATACTTCAACAAGGATACTGTATGAGGATGTATTCTGATGGAAGTGGATATCTTCAACAAAGAGAAGATCTAACTCAGTTCTAATTGATCTATGATGGACAGAAGCAGCTACACCCAGAGAAGGAATACTGGGAAATGAGTGTAAACTGCATTTTTGTTTTTCTTCCCAGGTTATTTTTACCTTCTGAATCCAATTCTTCCTGTGCAACAGGGAACTGTTCAGTTCTACACACATATATTGTATCTAGGATATACTATAATATATTTAACATATATAAGACTGCTTGCCATCTAGGGGAGGGGGTGGAGGGAGGGAAGGGAAAAGTTGGAAAGAAGTGAGTGCAAGGGATAATGTAAAAAAATTTACCCAGACATGTTCTGTCAATTAAAAGGTATTTAAAAAAAAAAAAAAAAAAAAAAAAAGATTGCCCCACAGAAGGATGGTGGTCCTCTCAGCTGTAATAGGGAACTTATATTATATATATATATATAATATATACATTATATATATATATATATGTATATATTATATATAGGATTATAGAATCCTATATAGGATTATATATACATAAATATTATATATAGGATTCTATAATCCTACATAGGATTATATATATATCCTATTAGGAAGAAGAGAGAACTTGGAAGAAAAGTAATACATTTAGTTTTGGATAAAGTGATTTAAGATAACTACAGGATAATCCAGTTTGAAATGTGTAATAAGTAGTAGGAAATGTGAGACTGGAGATCAGCAGAAATTAGGGGTAGATAAGTAGATTGGAGAATCATCAGGATCGTGATAATAATTAAATCCATGGGAAATGATGAGATCACCAATTGAAATAGTATAGATGACGAAGAAAAGAGGACCCAGGAAGAGCCCCGTGTGAAAAATCTAGGCTGATCAGACATGACTAGATAAAGATCTAGCTCAAAGGAGAGATTTAGTTAGATAGGAGATGAGGGCAGTGTCACAAAAACTTAGAAGAGAATATCAAGGAGAAAAAAGGACTATGAACACCAAAGCTGTAGAGATATAAGATGGATGAGAATTGAGAAAAAGCCATTAAATTTGTCAATTGAGAGATTTTAATAACTTTAAAGAGAATTAGTTTTGATTGAATGTTGTGTCTGGAAGACAGCCTGTGAGAGAATAAAAGGAAAAGACACCGAGGCAAGACTGAGGCAAGGATAGTTGGATGGGTCTATAGATGGGTGAGTCAAGTGAGAGTTTTTTTAGTATAGGGGAAACATGGCTTTGAATGAAGGCAGTAGGAAAGTAGCCAACAGACAGAGAGAGATTGAAGATAATTGACAGAATGAAGATGGTAACTCAAAATGGTTTCAATTTCAATCATTCTAAACATCTTTGTAATTCTTTTTTTTTCATTTCCCCAAGTACTTTACATACATAAAATTATAAACAATAGTTTTAATAATATAATAGTTTTAGGTGTTCTTTGTGTAAATGAAAATTTTTATGTAAAATGCTATTTTCCCATTAAATTATGGTACTTATTCAGACATGCATGTCTATATGGAGGGGGAAAAAAACAAAACTCCACACATAACTGAATTCATTTCTTAATTATAAAATGTAACAGTGTCTTATCCAGAAAAGGCACTTATAAATATTCCACTGACAGTGCTCATCCCAACTTTTTTCTGACTTGATTTTTGCTATGCCTTTTCTGTATTCCCTACTCAAAAATGAAAGTTCTAGAATTTACCATGCACATGCACACAAGAAACAAAATTAAAGTATTAATTTT
The DNA here is from genome assembly GCF_016432865.1 of Antechinus flavipes. Lineage (NCBI taxonomy): Eukaryota > Metazoa > Chordata > Mammalia > Dasyuromorphia > Dasyuridae > Antechinus > Antechinus flavipes. The sequence continues at coordinate 53,469,165 of NC_067402.1, read as the reverse complement.
TAATTTAAAAACTTCAACATATAAATACTTTAGTACCATATAGTTATTAAATGTTTTTTAAAGCAAAGTCAAATAAATTAATGGATGAGATCCTTGATTCTGTTTATTGTCAATTTTTCAATTATTGTCAAATGTAATTCTTTGTATAGTATCAGCAAATCCTAATTCACAGAGAAGCTATCTATTTTCTCTATTACTACTTTTGAGTAGTAAGTGCTTAACATAATACCTGGCACACAATAAGCACTTCATGGAAACATTTCAACAGATTAATAAATTATTTACCAACTATTCCCTGTATCCTCTTTGATAAGCTTCTTGTACTCTTGGATATATGCATATAACATATTTGGAAAACGTAGCTTAGAGAATCATAAGGTCATAGGTTTAGAGATATCTAGTGACTTAGAGGTTATTTCACCTAAACTCTATTGGAAGGACTTCAGTAGCATTAAACCCGGGAATTAAATTCCCTAAGTTATCTTACCAAAATAAGACACATTGTAAAAGATGAAAGCTCCATTTCAGGGAATCTAAAAATCAACAGTCAATTCTCCAGATTCTCCCCTGCCTTCCCTCTTTCCCCTCCTCATGTGAAATAACATGAATCAGCACTAGTCTCAGATCTTTGACCTACATGCCAGGCTCTTCATCCCTCCTCCTTGCTATCCAAAATCTGGTTGTATTTGAATCCTATAAAAACTTATCAGGATTTACTGGTTTTGGTGACACCTTCCAATGATTCCCCAGCATATCATATCAGTTTCCATCATCCCTAATGGCCCCCTCCTCTCCTTGTATTATTGTATTTCCTTTTAATAAAGCTTTCTTGCTTTACTTTACTTTTTCTCTACTAGCTTCTGTCTTATGCTATTATGTCTGATGATAGTCCAACCCCTCCTTGTATTGTACCTTGGAATCCTGAATTTTTCTCAAAATAAATTAAAATATCTTTTCAATTGCAGTAGAAGAAACTGAATGCTAAGAAAGGTTGAACATCAGCAATTAGTAAGTAGCAGAGCCTGAGTTTGAGCTGAACCCTTTTTATCAAATCCACCATATTACACTGCCTCAATCAATGCAAAGGAAACATTTATTGAACATTGCAGTAGAAGACATAAATAATAATAAATATGAGAAAGAGCATTTTTTCAAAAGATAGCACAAAGAGTTTTCAAAAGCACAATTACACACTCCTGTCAACTATATGAAAAAATGCTACAAATCATTAACAAAAAAATAAAATAAATATTTATTAAAAACCTACTATATGCCAGACATTCTGTTAAATACTGGGGATACAAAAATAAGCAAAAGACATTTCCCTGCCTTCAAGGAGCTACAAATCTAATACAATCAAATCAAATCAACCTAATGTAATCAAATCAAAACAATGCTAAGGGACTTCCGGTTAAGATGGCGGAGAGGAGGCTCACAGTTGCATAAGCTCCGCGCTTTCTCTCACTATCCACTTCATTACAAGCCTCTGAATCAATGCTTGACTGAAAAAAACCCACAAATAGTTACCAAGAGAAGCCATCCTTGAGATCCGCCAAGAAAGGTCTGTCTTTACTGGAGGGCTGGGGCGGTTTTAGATCGGGCGCAGGCTGAGGGCAGCGGCAGTGAGAGCACGGGAGCAAAGCTGAGAGGGGGTGGGGAGTGATCGTAGCCGTCTCTGCGGGGAGAGCTTCGCTACAGGTTTGGAACCTGCAGCAAGTCAACAGCCCAGCAGAGAAGCTAAAAACACCGGGGCTGAAGAATACAACCGCAAACAGCTGGAGTCTATCAGGACCTGGCCCCCCCCCCTTCCCCCCCCTCAGTGACTCAGCACGCTTTGGGATCTCAGAGCGCAGGCGCAGCACAGTCCTGCTAGTGCCTCACTACTGCCACCTGCAGTCTGTAGAGGAAGCTCGATAACACACCCAGCCCCCCCCCCAAAGAAAGACTCCAGTTTTTTCTGTTTTTCTTTGGTAGTTTATCTCTGATTAATAGACAGAATGAGCAAGAAGCTGAAGAGGACTTTAACCCTTGACAGCTTCTATACAGATAGAGAGCAGACTCTAAATCCTGAGGAGACTAAAAACAGGCAGTCCCCAGGTGAATCCCCAAAGGAGGAAATCATCTGTTCCTCAGCACAGATGAACCTCATAGAAGTGATTAAAAAGGCTCTCACAAGGGAGCTAGAAGAAAAATGGGAAAAGAGTCTGGAGAAAGTTAAAGAGAGAGTGGATAAAGAAGTAAAATCCTTGAAAAATAGGATTAGTGAACTGGAAACAGAAAACAGCTCTCTAAAAAACAAAATTGGCGAAATGGAAAAAAATTCCACAGAACAAAAGAACTCAATTGGACAATTAGAGAAAGATTTTAAAAAAGTGAGTGAAGAGAATACTTCACTGAAAATCAGAATTGAACAAGTGGAATTGAATGACTCGAGGAGACAAGAAGAATCAGTCAAGCAAATCCAAAAAAATCAAACAATGGAGAAAAATGTGAAATACCTTCTGGGGAAGACAACAGACCTGGAAAACAGATCCAGGAGAGACAATCTGAGAATCATTGGACTCCCAGAAAAACATGATGAAAAAAAAGCCTGGACACTGTCTTCCAGGAAATCATCAAAGAGAACTGCCCAGAAGTCATAGGAACAGAGGAAAAAATAAACATTGAAAGGATTCATCGATCACCCACTGAAAGGGATCCTAAAATCAAAACACCAAGGAATATAGTGGCCAAATGCCAGAACCCTCAGGTGAAAGAAAAAATATTGCAAGCGGCTAGAAAAACCCAATTCAAGTATCAAGGAGCCACAATAAGGATCACCCAGGATCTGGCAGCATCCACATTAAAAGATCGAAGGGCCTGGAATATGATATTCCGAAAGGCTAAGGAACTTGGTATGCAACCAAAAATAACTTACCCAGCGAGAATGAGCATCTTTTTCCAGGGAAGAAGATGGACATTCAACGAAGTAAGCGAATTTCATCTATTTCTGATGAAAAAACCAGAACTTAACAAAAAGTTTGATCTACAAATATAGAACTCAAGAGAAATCTAAAAAGGTAAAGATTAATCTTGGGAACTATATTTTGACTATATAGATGTATAAAGAATACATGTATACCTTGTTCTAGAAATTGATGTGGAAAGGACATTGTACCAGAAAAAGGGTAAAGTGGGGGTAGTACATCTCATGAAGAGGCATAGGAAACCTATTATATCTGAGAGAAAGAATGGAGGGGGATGAATATAGTGGGTATCTTACTGCCTTCAGAATTGGCTTTAAGTGAAAAATCTTAAGACATATTCAATCTATGGTGAAACTTCTCCCATCTCATTGAAAAGTGAGAAGGGAAAAGTGGAAAGGGAAGGAATAAGCTAAGCGGAAGGGAATACGGGAACTGGGAGGGAAAGGGGTAAGATAGGGGGAGGAACTCTAAGGCGGGGGGAGGGACACTAAAAAGGGAGGGCTGTGAGAAGCAAGGAGTGCTCACAAGCTTAATACTTGGAAGGGGGGGAAAGGGGAAAGAAGGGAGGAAAGCATAAACCGGGGTTAACAAGATGGCAAGTAATACAGAATTGGTCATTCTAACCATAAACGTGAACGGGGTAAACTCCCCCATAAAGAGGAAGCGGTTAGCAGAATGGATTAAAAGCCAGAATCCTACAATATGTTGTTTACAGGAAACACACCTGAAGCGGGGAGATACATGCAGGTTAAAGGTAAAAGGTTGGAGCAAAATCTACTATGCTTCAGGTGAAGTCAAAAAAGCAGGGGTAGCCATCCTGATCTCAGATCAAGCTAAAGCAAAAATTGACCTAATTAAAAGAGATAAGGAAGGACACTATATCTTGCTAAAGGGTAGCATGGATAATGAAGCACTATCTATATTAAACATATATGCACCAAGTGGGGTAGCATCTAAATTCTTAAAAGAGAAACTAAGAGAGCTGCAAGAAGAAATAGACAGTAAAACTATAATAGTGGGAGATCTTAACCTTGCACTCTCAGAATTAGATAAATCAAACCAGAAAATAAATAAGAAAGAAGTCAAAGAGATAAATAGAATACTAGAAAAGCTAGATATGATAGATCTCTGGAGAAAATGTAATGGAGACAGAAAGGAATACACTTTCTTTTCAGCAGTTCATGGAACCTATACAAAAATTGACCATATATTAGGACATAAAACCTCAAACTCAAATGTAGTAAGGCAGAAATAGTAAATGCATCCTTTTCAGACCACGATGCAATGAAAATTACATTCAACAAAAAAGCAGGGGAAGTAGACCAAAAAATAATTGGAAACTAAATAATCTCATACTAAAGAATGATTGGGTAAAACAGCAAATCATAGACATAATTAATAACTTCACCCAAGAAAACGATAATAATGAGACATCATACCAAAATGTATGGGATGCAGCCAAAGCGGTAATAAGGGGAAATTTCATATCTCTAGAGGCCTATTTGTATAAAATAGAGAAAGAGAAGGTCAATGAATTGGGTTTGCAATTAAAAATGCTAGAAAAGGAACAAATTAAAAACCCCCAGTCAAACACTAAACTTGAAATTCTAAAAGTAAAAGGTGAGATCAATAAAATTGAAAGTAAAAAAACTATTGAATTGATTAACAAAACTAAGAGTTGGTTCTATGAAAAAACCAACAAAATAGACAAACCCTTAGTAAATCTGATTAAAAAAAGGAAAGAGGAAAATCAAATTGTTAGTCTTAAAAATGAAAAGGGAGAACTCACCACTAACGAAGAGGAAATTAGAGCAATAATTAGGAGTTACTTTGCCCAACTTTATGCCAATAAATTCGACAACTTAAATGAAATAGAAAAATACCTCCAAAAATACAGCTTGCCCAAACTAACAGAGGAAGAAGTAAATATCCTAAACAGTCCCATCTCAGAAAAAGAAATAGAACAAACTATCAATCAACTCCCTAAGAAAAAATCCCCAGGACCAGATGGATTTACATGTGAATTCTACCAAACATTTAAAGAACAATTAACTCCAATGTTATATAAACTATTTGAAAAAATAGGGATTGAAGGAGTCCTACCAAACTCCTTTTATGACACAGATATGGTACTGATACCTAAACCAGGTAGGCTGAAAACAGAGAAAGAAAATTATAGACCAATCTCCCTAATGAATATTGATGCTAAAATCTTAAATAAAATATTAGCAAAAAGATTACAGAAAATTGTCACCAGGATAATACACTATGACCAAGTAGGATTTATACCAGGAATGCAGGGCTGGTTCAATATTAGGAAAACTATTAACATAATTGACTATATCAATAACCAAACAAACAAAAACCACATGATCATCTCAATAGATGCAGAAAAAGCATTTGATAAAATCCAACATCCATTCCTAATAAAAACACTTGAGAGCATAGGAATAAATGGACTTTTCCTTAAAATAGTCAGGAGCATATATTTAAAACCATCAGTAAGCATCATATGCAATGGGGAAAAACTGGAACCTTTCCCAGTAAGATCTGGAGTGAAGCAAGGTTGCCCACTATCACCATTATTATTTAATATCGTATTAGAAACACTAGCCTCGGCAATAAGAGTCGAGAAAGATATAAAAGGAATTAGAGTAGGCAATGAGGAAACCAAACTATCACTCTTTGCAGATGATATGATGGTATACCTAGAGAACCCCAGAGATTCTACCAAAAAGCTATTGGAAATAATTCATAATTTTAGCAAAGTAGCTGGCTACAAAATAAATCCCCATAAATCCTCAGCATTTCTATACATCACCAACAAAACCCAACAGCAAGAGATACAAAGAGAAATTCCATTCAGAATAACTGTTGATACCATAAAATATTTGGGAATCTATCTACCAAAGGAAAGTCAGGAATTATATGAGCAAAATTATAAAAAAGTCTCCACACAAATAAAGTCAGACTTAAATAATTGGAAAAATATTAAGTGCTCTTGGATCGGCCGAGCGAACATAATAAAGATGACAATACTCCCTAAACTAATCTATTTATTTAGTGCTATACCAATCAGACTTCCAAGAAAATATTTTATTGATCTAGAAAAAATAACAACAAAATTCATATGGAACAATAAAAAGTCGAGAATCTCAAGGGAATTAATGAAAAAAAAATCAAATGAAGGTGGCCTAGCTGTACCTGATCTAAAATTATATTATAAAGCAGCAGTCACCAAAACCATTTGGTATTGGCTAAGAAATAGATTAGTGGATCAGTGGAAAAGGCTAGGCTCACAAGACAGAATAGTCAACTATAGCAATCTAGTGTTTGACAAACCCAAAGCCCCTAACTTCTGGGAAAAGAATTCAATATTTGATAAAAACTGCTGGGATAATTGGAAATTAGTATGGCAGAAATTAGGCATGGACCCACACTTAACACCATATACCAAGATAAGATCAAAATGGGTCTATGACCTAGGCATAAAGAACGAGACTATAAATAAATTAGAGGAACATAGAATAGTTTATCTCTCAGACTTGTGGAGGAGAAAGAAATTTGTGACCAAAGATGAACTAGAGACCATTACTGACCACAGAATAGAAAATTTCGATTACATCAAATTAAAAAGCCTTTGTACAAATAAAACTAATGCAAACAAGATTAGAAGGGAAGCAACAAACTGGGAAAACATTTTCACAGTTAAAGGTTCTGATAAAGGCCTCATTTCCAAAATATATAGAGAACTGACTCAAATTTATAAGAAATCAAGCCATTCTCCAATTGATAAATGGTCAAAGGATATGAACAGACAATTTTCAGAGGATGAGATTGAAACTATTACCACTCATATGAAAGAGTGTTCCAAATCATTATTGATCAGAGAAATGCAAATTAAGACAACTCTGAGATACCACTACACACCTGTCAGATTGGCTAAGATGACAGGAAAAAATAATGATGAATGTTGGAGGGGATGCGGGAAAACTGGGACACTAATGCATTGTTGGTGGAGTTGTGAACGAATCCAACCATTCTGGAGAGCAATCTGGAATTATGCCCAAAAAATTATCAAAATGTGCATATCCTTTGATCCAGCAGTGTTTCTATTGGGCTTATATCCCAAAGAAATACTAAAGAAGGGAAAGGGACCTGTATGTGCCAAAATGTTTGTAGCAGCCCTGTTTGTAGTGGCTAGAAACTGGAAAATGAATGGATGCCCATCAATTGGAGAATGGCTGGGTAAATTGTGGTATATGAATGTTATGGAATATTATTGTTCTGTAAGAAATGACCAGCAGGATGAATACAGAGAGGCTTGGAGAGACCTACATGAACTGATGCTAAGTGAAATGAGCAGAACCAGGAGATCATTATACACTTCGACAACGATATTGTATGAGGACATATTTTGATGGAAGTGGATTTCTTTGACAAAGAGACCTGAGTTTCAATTGATAAATGACGGACAAAAGCAGCTACACCCAAAGAAAGAACACTGGGAAACGAATGTGAACTATCTGCATTTTTGTTTCTCTTCCCGGATTATTTATACCTTCTGAATCCAATTCTCCCTACGCAACAAGAGAACTGTTCGGTTCTGCAAACATATATTGTATCTAGGATATACTGCAACATATCCAACATATAAAGGACTGCTTGCCATCTAGGGGAGGGGGTGGAGGGAGGGAGGGGAAAAAAAAATCGGAACAGAAATGAGTGTAAATATAATGTAATTATTAAATAAAAAAATTTAAAAAAAAAAAAAAAAAAAAAAAAAAACAATGCTAAGATTTCATCTCGTATCTACCAAACTGGTAAAGATGATAAATGAAAGAAACTGTCAATGTCTAAGTGGTTGCGGAAAGACAGGCCCACTACTGAATTTTTGGTGGAACTTATATCACAACCATTCTGAAAATCAAATTGGAATTATGCAAATCATGTAACAAAAATGATCATACCTTTTGACTCTACTACTACCAATTCTGAGTATTCTAGTACTACCAATATGCTGTGAGGTCATTATAATAGCACTTTTTTTGTGGTATCAAAAAATTGGAAACAAAGTAGATGCTTATCCACTGTGGAATGACTAAAACAAATTGTGGTACATGTATGTAACAGAACATAATACTGTCATAAACAGAATATCACTGTTAGAAAAAACAACAAATGATCAATACAGAAAAGCATTAGTTCTTATATGAATTAATGTAAAGTAAAACAAGCAGAGCCAGGAAAACAATATAAACAATGACTACTAAAATCAGCAAATGAAAATGAATGCTGAAAAATTACAAATAAGAAGCATGGTTTTCCAAAAAGGATACAAGACACCTCCCTCAGTTTCCTAACTATTTTACAGAAGTCAAAAGTTGCAACTTTCTGAGCTCTCTCATACCCTCAATACCAATTATAAAATTCAGCCTCAAAAATAGCTCTTGACTGGTAAAACCCACGAAGCTTAGAAGCACAACAACTTACCAGCCAAAGATAATCTGGACATCGCCAGGAAAGGTTTGTCCTGAGCAGGGGGAACATATCAGTGCAAACAGGAATAGAGAATTAAAGGCTAGCATATTGAGCAGCCGGAATGGGGGGGTGGCCTCCGAGGTTAGAAAATTTACAGAGACGACTCTGCCATAGGCTGACTGCTCTGCTCTGCTTGCAAAGCAGACTAGCAGAGAAATTAAAGCCAAAGATAGAGGATACTCTAAAAACACCAGAACCTAACAAGATCTGGCTATACCCACCTGGAAATGACTCAGAAGAGACCACTGCACAGTTGTGCAGCTACATTCTGCAGCACGGCTGAGGCAGTCACACATCTGCATGGCGTGGGGGGGAGGGGGAGGGCCCCACAGCCCAGGGAAGCCTCTAATCTGCACAGTGCGGGGCTCAGTCTGGGGCAATAAACTTCTGCAGTCTGCACTTCCCAGGGCAGAGCCACTTCCAGTGCCCTGGAGGACTATTTGTTGGGCAACTGCTAATACCCACAGCCCCAGGGCCGGCTTTGGCTTGGGATAGTGACACTTTCACTGCTCAGCCTCTAGCCCCAGGGCAGTCTTTAATCCACACAGAGGGATTCTTCACTAGGAACTTCAGCAGTTCTGCTGTGATAGCCAGGCCTTGTCACTTCCGGTGGGGAACTTTTTCCCACAGAACTCCCGTACCTCAACTGCTCTTTGCAGCCTGTTTACAAGACAGCTACCATCCATACACCTGTCATTGCTCTGCAGAGGAAGCTGGTAACCTCCTGGCCCTGAAGATAGACTCTACAGGCTTTAAAAAAAAATGAGTAAAAAAAATCAAAAGGACAATTGATAGCTTCTATAAGAAAGAGAGCAGGTTTTCAACCCCAAGGAGACTAATAGCAGACAGTCTCCAGATAAAAACCCAAAAGCGGATCAAACCTGGTCCACATTACACAAGGCTCTCCTAGAAGAGACTATTAAAAATCTTAAGAGAGTGGGGAAAGGAAAGAGAAGTTATGCAAGAAAGTAACAACTTACTGAAATGTGAATTGGAAAAGGTAACTCCCAAGAAAGTAGAATTTGTGAATTGGAAAAAGAAATTAACTCAGTAAAAAAAAAAAAAATTAGTGAAATGGAAAAAAATTCCACAGGACAAAACCATTCATTTTAAAAGACATATACAAAAAGAAGTAAAAAAAAAAAAAAAAAACCTAATGAAGAAAATAACTCATCAAAACTCAGAACTGAACAAATAGAAATGATTCATCAAGACATCAAGAATCAGTCAAGCAAAACAAAACAAAAAAAAAAAAAAAAACAAAACAAAAAAAAAGGAAAAATTAGGGGAAAAAAAAAAACAGTAAATATCTACTTGGAAAAACAACAGACCTGGAAAATAGATCTAGGAGAGATAATCTGAGGATTATTGGACTTCCCAAAAATTATGATGAAAAAAAGAGGCCAGATACTATTTTACAGGAAATCATCAAAGAGAACTGCCCAGAAGTAATAGAACCAGAAGGTAAAATAGACATTGAAAGAATTCATCAAACACCTTCTGAAAAAAACCCTAAAATACAAACTCCAAGGAATATTTTGGCCAAATTTCAGAACTATCAGATTAAAGAAAAAATATTACAAGCAGCCAGAAAAAAACAATTCAAATACCATGGTGCCATAATAAGGGTCACTCAAGATCTGGCTGCCTCCACATTAAAGGATCTAAGGGCCTGGAATTTGATAATCCAAAAAGCAAAAGAATTTGGAATGCAGCCAAGAATAAACTACCCAGTTAAGCTGAGCATTTTCTTCCATGGAAGAAGAGGGACATTTAATGAAACAGATGAATTCCATTTGTTTCTAAGGAAAAAACCAGATCTAAATAAAAAATTTGATCTCCAACCATAGGACTCAAGAGAAGCAGAAAAAGGTAAAAAGAACTCTTGAGACCTGTATTTCTGCTGTGGATATACATAAAAAGTACATCTATAATTTGTTTTACTGATATAACATTAAAAAAAAAAAAAAAGGGAAGTAGAAATAGAAAGGGGATAGCAGCAGAAAAAGGGAAAAGGGGAGATAAAAAGAGAGAAATTACATCCCACGAAGAGGCAAAGGAAACCAATCATATCTGAGGGAATTTAGAGAGGGGTAGGAACATTGTGTGAATCTTACTCTCATCAGAGTTGGCTCAAAGAGAAAATAATTGACATATATGGTTTACAGAGAAACTTCTCTCGCCTCATTAAAAAGTGGGAGAGGGAAAAGAGAAAAGGAAAAGTGTAATAAGAAAAGGGTACAAGAAAGGGGAAGGGATTCAAAGGGGATGGGAGGGATCCTAAAGAGGGAAAGCTGGGTGATGCAAGTGGAGCCTATAAGTTTAATACTGGGAAAGGGGAGGCAAAAAAAGGAAAAGCATAATTTGGGGATAATAAGGTGGCAGGAAATACAGAATTAGTAGTTTTAACCATGAAGATGAATGGGATGAACTCTCCCATAAAGCGGAGGCAGATAGCAGACTGGATCAAAAGTCTACAATATGCTGTTTACAGGAAACACATTTAAAGCAGCGAGATACATACAGAATAAAGGTAAAAGGCTGGAGCAGAATCTTATGCTTCAGGTGAAGTCAAAAAAGCAGGGATAGCCATCCTTATCTCAGATCAAGCAAAAACGAAAATTGATCTAATTAAAAGAGATAAGGAAGGAAACTATATCTTGCTAAAGGGTAGCATAGACAATGAAGCAATATCAATACTAAATATATATGCACCAAGTGGTATAGCATCTAACTTCCTAAAGGAGAAGTTAAGAGTTGCAAGAAGAAATAGACAACCAAACTATAATAGTGGGAGATGTCAACCTTGCACTCTTAGAATCAGATAAATCAAACCACAAAACAAACAAGAAAGAAATTAAGGAGGTAAATAGAATATTAGAAAAATTAGGTCTGATGGATCTTTGGAGAAAACTGAATGGTGACAGAAAGGAGTATACTTTCTTCTCAGCAGTTCACACAAAAACTGATATATTAAGACATAAACATCTCAAAATTAAATGTAAGAAGGCAGAAATAGTAAATGCTTTCTTTTCAGATCACAATGCAATAAAAACTACATTCAACAAAAAGTTAGGTGTAAATAGACCAAAAAGTAATAATCTAAATCTAAATAATCTCATCTCAAAGAATGATTGGGTAAAACAGCAAATTATAGACACAATTAATAATTTCACCCAAGATAATGAAAACGATGAGATATCATACCAAAATTTGTGGAATGCAGCCAAAGCGGTAATAAGGGAAAATTTTATATCTTTAGAGGCTTACTTGAATAAAATAGAGAAAGAGAAGATCAATGAATTGGGCTTGCAACTTAAAAAGCTAGAAAAAGACCAAATTAAGAACCCCTTCTGATGTTGAGAAGAAGAACTTCTCAAGTACTAAAACTTGAAATTCTAAATTTAAAGGAGAATTAATAATATTGAAAGTAAAAAAAAAACTGTTGAATTAATAAATATAACTGAGTTGGTTTATGAAAAAACCAATAAAATAGATAAAGCTTTGGTCAATCTGATTAGAAAAAGGAAAGAGGAAAATCAAATTGTTAGTCTTAAAAATGAAAAAGGAAGAACTTACCACCAATGAAGAGGAAATTAGAGCAAAAAGGAGTTATTTTGCCCAACTTTATGCGAATAAATTTGATAACCTAAGTAAAATGGATGACTACCTCCAAAAATATAGCTTCCCAGATTAATAGAAGAAGAAGTAAATTGCTTAAATAGTCCCATTTCAGAAAAAGAAATAGAACAAGCTATCAATCAACTCCCTAAGAAAAAATCCCTAGGACCAGATGGATTTTTACATGTGAATTCTACCAAATATTTAAAGAACAATTAGCCCCAATGCTATATAAACTATTTGAAAAAAATAGGGAATGAAGAAGTCCTAGCATATTCCTTTTATGACACAGACATGGTATTAATACCTAAATCAGGTAGGTTGAAAACAGACAAAGAAAATTATAGACCAATCTCCCTAATGAATATTGATGCTAAAATCTTAAATAAGATATTAGCAAAAAGACTACAGAAAATCATCCCCAGGATAATACACCACAATCAAGTAGGATTTATACCAGGAATGCAGAGGGCTGGTTCAATATTAGGAAAACTATCAGTATAATTGACCATATTAATAACAAAAGCCATATGATCATCTCAATAGATGCAGAAACAGCATTTGATAAAATCCAACACCTATTCCTATTAAAAATACTTGAAAGTATAGGAATAAAGGGACTTTTCCTTAAAATAATCAGTAGCATCTATTTAAAACCATCAGTAAGCATCATGTATAATGGGGATAAACTGGAACCATTCTCATTAAGATCATGAGTGAAACAAGATTGCCCACTATCACCATTACTATTTAATATTGTATTAGAAATGCTAGCTTTGACTATTGGGCTTATACCCCAAAGAGATACTAAAGAAGGGAAAGGGACCTGTATGTGCCAAAATGTTTGTGGCAGCCCTGTTTGTAGTGGCTAAAACTGGAAAATGAATGGATGCCCATCAATTGGAGAATAGCTGGGTAAATTGTGGTATATGAATGTTATGGAATATTATTGTTCTGTAAGGAATGACAAGCAGGATAAATACAGAGAGGCTTGGAAAGACTTACATGAACTGATGCTAAGTGAAATGAGCAGAACCAGGAGATCATTATACACTTCGACAACAATATTGTATGAGGATGTATTCTGATGGAAGTGGATTTCTTTGACAAAGAGACCTAACTGAGTTTCAATGGATAAATGATGGACAGAAGCAGCTACACCCAAAGAAAGAACACTGGGAAACAAATATGAACTATTTGCATTTTTGATTTTCTTCCCGGGTTATTTTTACCTTCTGAATCCAATTCTCCCTGTGCAACAAGAGAACTGTTTGGTTCTGCAAACATATATTGTATCTAGGATATACTGCAACATATCTAACATATATAGGACTGCTTGCCATCTAGGGGAGGGGGTGAAGGGAGGGAGAAGAAAAATCGAAACAGAAGCGAGTGCAAGGGATAATGTTGTAAAAAATTACCCTGGTATGGATTCTGTCAATATAAAGTTATTATTAAATAAAATAAAATTAAAAAAAAAAAAGAAATGCTAGCTTTGGCAATAAGAGTTGAGAAAGAGATTAAAGGAATTAGAATAGGCAAAGAGTGATAATTTTGCTGATGATATATGGTATACTTAGAGAACTCCAGAGATTCTACTAAAAAGCTATTAGAAATAATCTACACCTTTAGAAAAGTTTCAGGATACAAAATAAACCCACATAAGTTATCAGCATTCTTATATATCACTAAAAAAAAAATCTAACACTTAGAGTTACAAAGAGAAATTCCATTTAAAGTAACTACCGATAGTATAAAATATTTAGGAATCTATCTGCCAAGGGAAACTCAGGAACTATATGAGCAAAACTACAAAAAATATCAAATGTTCTTGGATAGGGCAAGTCACCTTTATTAATGACAACACTACCTAAACTAATCTATTTATTTAGCGCTATACCAATCAGACTCCTAAAAAAACTATTTTAATGACCTAGAAAAAATAACAACAGAGTTCATATGGAAAAACAAAATGTCAAGAATTTCAAGGGAATTAATGAAAAAAAAAATCAAATGAAGGTAGCCTAGCTGTACCAGATCTAAAATTATATACAGCAGTGGTTACCAAAACCATTTGGTATTAGCTAAGAAATAAAGTAGTTGATAAATGGAACAGGTTAGGTTCAAAGGACAAAACAGTCAATAACTTTAATAATCTAGTGTTTGACAAACTCAAAGACCCCAGCTTTTGGGATAAGAACTCACTGTTTGACAAAAATTGCTGGGAAAATTGGAAATTAATATGGCAGACACTAGACATTGACCCACACTTAACACCTTACACCAAATCATGACCTAGGCATAAAGAATGAGATTATAAATAAATCAGAAGAACATAGGATAGTTTACCTCTCAGACCTGTGGAAGAGGAGGGAATTTATGACCAAAGAAGAACTAGAGATCATTATTGATCACAAGATAGAAAATTTTGATTATATCAAATTGAAGTTTTTATACAAACAAAACTAATGCAGACAAGATTAGAAGGGAAACAATAAACTGGGAAAACATTTACATAATCAAAGGTTCTGATAAAAGCCTCATTTCCAAAATATATAGAGAATTGACTCTAATTTAGAAGAAATTAAGCCATTCTCCAATTAATAAATGGTCAAAGGATATGAATAGACAATTCTCAGACATAGAAATTGAAATTATTTCTAGCAATATGAAAAAATGCTCCAAGTCATTATTAATCAGAGAAATGCAAATTAAGACAGGTCTGAGATACTACTATCCACCTGTCAGACTGGCTAGAATGACAGGGAAAGATAATGCAGAATGTTGGAGGGGATGTGGAAAACAGGGACATTAAGACATTGTTGGTGGAACTGTGAATACATCCAGCCATTCTGGAGAGCAATTTGGAACTATGCTCAAAAAATTATCAAACTGTGCATACCCTTTGATCCAGCAGTGTTACTACTGGGCTTATATCCCAAAGAGATTTTAAAGAAGGGAAAGGGACCTGCATGTGCAAGAATGTTTGTAGCAGCCTGCTTTGGAGTGGCCAGAAACTGGAAACTGAATGGATGCCCATCAATTGGAGAATGGCTGAATAAACTGTGGTATATGAATATTATAGAATATTATTGCTCTGTAAGAAATGACCAGCAGGATGATTTCAGAAAGGCCTAGAATGACTTACATGAACTGATGCTCAGTGAAATGAGCAGGATCAGGAGATCATTATATACTTCAACAACAATACTATATGATGATCGATTCTGATGGATGTGGCCCTCTTCAACAATGAAATGAACCAAATCAGTTCCAATAGAACAGTAATGAATTGAATCAGCTTTACCCAGTGAAAAATCTCTGGGAGATGACTATGAACCACTACATAGAATTCCCAATCCCTCTATTTTTGTCTGCCTGCATTTTTTACTTCCTTCACAGGCTAATTGTACACTATTTCAAAATCCGATTCTTTTTATACAGTAAACTATATGGACATGTATACATATATTGTATTTGATTTATACTTTAACATGTATACTTAACATGTATTGGTTAACCTGCCATCTGAGGAAGGGGTTGGAGGGAAGAAGGGGAAAAAGTGGAACAAAAGGTTTTGCAACTATCAATGATGAAAAATTACCCATGCATATACCTTGTAAATTAAAAGCTATATAATAAAAAAGAAAATATTTTAGAAAATTAAAAAAAACATATACTCTCTATATAACATATATGGATGTGTGTGTGTGTGTGTGTGTGTGTGTGTGTGTGTGTGAATTCTCATAATTAAAAAAAAAAATTTCCACAGCTGAAAAGCAAGGTAGTTTGAACTGTTGAAGGCACTTTTAGTTTTCTTATATACATCTAAGTAATAGGGAAAAATATTTTTTAAATATATATGTGTTTAAAACATGAGTGCATGTGCACACACACACTCCTGTTTTTCTTCTCCCTTTCACAAACTTCTATAGTCATTGACTTCTACTTCCTTTGCTCTTAATTCTCAACCTCTTCCAAATCTCATCACTAAACTAGCATTGCTCTCTCTAAAGTTATTCCTGATTTTCAAATGACCAAATCTAATGGTCTTTTCTCAATCCTCCTCCTCCTCCTTGACCTCTCTGCAGTATTTGATGTTACTGACTTTCCCTTTTTTCCTGAAGACTTTCTCCTGTTGGATTTTTGGGACCTTGCTTTATTGTTTCTTTTCCTACTCATTTGGCCATTCCTCTCAATCTCATTTACTAGCTCATAATCCAAGTCATGCCCAACAACACTCTACCCACTTTCTCTTGGGTCGTCTTCTTTTCTTTTATTCTTTCCTAGTGACTTCACCAGCTCCCATTGGCTCAATTTTCACTTCTTTGTAAATGACTCAAATCTATACAATCAGTCCTGGCATCCTGAAGTCATTGTACATTCACCTGTAAGCAGACTTCTTTTCTGAGCTTATCCATCGTTGTTAAAAAGTATGATCATGGTGGTTTGACTCTTAGCATGGAAAAATTCAGAAGAAATTAGCTGAAGTAGTTAGTTCATTTTTTTAAAGAGTAATTTCTATTCTTTTCCTTTGGGGGAAGGAAAGGATCTGCTAAAGATCCTATTCTTCTAAAGTCCTACTCAGATGCCTGGTTAGATATTAGCTTAGGTTTGCAAAGGCTTTTCCAGTGTAATGCAAGCTATGTTAGATTGCTAGAAGCAAAAAAGACCTGATGATGATTTGATGTCTTTTGTCTGAGTCTAGTCATACAGGAATACATTGCGGGAAGGTAAGGAAGCATTTATTAAGTACTTACTTTGTGCTAAGCATTACAGTTGCAAGGTAGTCTTATCTCTCTAACATAGGCAGAAAATACACACAGGAATACAGGAGACTTGAACTCCAAACCAAAGAAAAGGACCTGTAGTACAATAAGGACTAGGTCCTTTCCTCTAGTTTGGAGCTCAAATGGTAATACTAGATGGTAATACTTCCTAATTTCATTTTCATTAGTAAATCCATATTGGTTTCTGATATTAAACCATTTGATAGCAACAAGAACTTTGATGGTACTTTCCTTGGTCTATGCATTAAGTGAAGAAAGCATTTAATCAAACTGGGAAATTAGGCATAAGTAGAAAGTCCGTTTTGCTTCTAATTCTAGATCCATATTATTAAGTAGCTACTTAATAACGTCTTATTGTCAGTAATATCAAGGAAATCATTATCAAGGAAAGTAAAATAGGAGGTGACAATAAAACAGATTTTTTCAGACATCAAAAATAAATTTAAATTTTTTTTTAAATTAGAACACAAACTGCTAGATAACATTCTAATAAACAAGAAAAGAAAAGGACATGTATACATATATTGTATTTGATTTATACTTTAACATAGAAAAGACAAAAGACAAAAAATAAGGCTGGAATAATATTAAATACTTTCTCAAAATAATTTAAAATGCATCACAATTATTCATTTTACAGTCAAGATTCTTTTGAAACTAAATAATTTACCCAAGCAAACTGACTTGTACATTTCAAAACCATTTCTAATCTAGCTTTACTGCCTAAAATAGAAGCACTAATGAGAACTGAGAAAAGGCTATTAAAATTTTGAGGTGGCTAGCTCTCTAAATAGCTAAGTTACACATATGAAAGCGATACCAAAAAATAGCCCAATGAAAGTGAAAAATAAAGTTTAAATTTATTAAGATGCCTAGAGTAAGAGTAATGATGATTTCTTGACTGTCAAATCAATGCCTTCAGTTCCTATCCTTCTTAAATTTCTCTTGTATTTGACACTTCTGGCTTCCTCATTTTTTAAGTCAATTTAACAAATAGTAAGCATTTTCTATATAACTGCACCATGCTTGGCCTTGGGGATACAAAGACAAAAATGAAATAGTCACTGATTTCATGAAACTCACATTCACTAGAGGAATAATATAGGGACAGATACAATACAAGATGTGCAGTGAACCAAACAAATGACAATTCAGATTATCTGAGGAAATAGAAAGTACTAATAGTTGACAGGATCAGGAAAGGCTTTAACTTAGCTTTTCCTAGAAGATGATATACTATAAATTTACATTCAGAGTAATAATTCCTATTGTTAGGTACTTCCTTCTTCATACTCCATTCCCCCTAAATAGAACCTGCCTATCATTTAAGAATAAGTCCTTCCTTCCCCTCCCACCTCCCCTAGATGGCAAGTAGTCCAATACATGTTAAATATGTTACAATATATGTTAAATCCAATGTATGTATAGACATAGTTATCTTGCTGCACAAGAAAAATCAGATCAAGAAGGAAAAAAAAACTGAGAAAGAAAACAAAATGCAAGCAAATAACAACAGAGACCACAGTCCTCTCTCTGGGTGTAGATGGTTCTCTTCACCACTGAACAACTGGAACTGGTTTGAATCATCTCACTATTGAAGAGAGCCATGTCCATCGTACAATCTTCTTGGTGCCGTGTACAATGATCTCCTGGTTCTGTTCATTTCACGTAGCATCAATTCATGTAAGTCTCCCCAAGCCTCTCTGAAATCATCCTGCTGGTCATTTCTTACAGAACAATAATATTCCATTAACATTCATGTACCATAATTTATTTAGCCATTCTCCAATTGACGGGCATCCAATCAGTTTCCAGTTTCTGGCCACTACACAAAGGGCTGCTACAAACATTTTTGCACATGTGGGTCTCCCTTTCCCGCCTTTAAGATCTCTTTGGGATATGATCCCAGTAGAAACATGGCTGGATCAAAGGGTATATACACAATTTGATAACTTTTTGAGCACAGTTCCAAATAAGCACTTTAAGTCCTTTTTTTACTAACACTCTACAACTTATAAATAAAATTATTTTTCTTGTTAGCCTTATCTCCTCAACTAGATTATAGCAAACTTCTTTCACTTGAACACATTAGCCTGTACATCATAAAGCTTATAGGAAGCATGTTCTTAGACTTAGACTTAGGAGTCTAAGTACTTTCATATAAATGTGTGTGTATGTGTATAAATGCATATAAATAATACACCAAATAAAATGTATTAAATCTCATGGCTTATACCTTCATTCTATCCTTCTATCACCATCATTTTTCCAGAACACAAGACCTGACTTCATTTTAGTTCCTCCTTAAATCTCAACATTAGTTAGCCATGTAACTCTATACTATTCTGTGCTCTCAAATCTCTCACTTTCTAGTCCTAATGATCCTCTTCTTTTGCTAAACCCCAGAGAACTGGTTTATTCCCACCCTGTGCCTTCCTCAGCTCTAACTCACAACCATATTTACTAGTTACATTACAAATTCATAGTTTTCAACCCCATTGAGCAAGGAATTTGCTCCCTAACTTATTCCCTTCCTCCCTTTTCCCCTTCCCTATCTTCCCACCTCTTCCTCCTTCTGTCTCATTTTCTAATATGGATTTTTTTAAAAGATATATAGTTATCAGTAACATAATAATGCACTTTTTTTTAGCCCCAATCTCTCCTCTAAGCTTCAATTCCAGGAATTGGACAGACATTTCAAACTGTATTTCCTGAAGACATCATAAACTGATCATATAAAAAGCTGAACTCATCTTTCCCCCCAAACCCTGCCAACTGTATATTTCTTTCAAAGGCATCGTCATATCCCATGTTTGCAAACTCAGCATTATCTTCAACTTGTAACTCTTCCTCACTCTACATATTCAATCAATTGCCAAATCTTTCCTTTTCTACTTTTATAATATGTCTCCAATGCAAATCCTCTCTAGTCCTAAAGCCACCATCTTAATTTAGGCCTACTGAATAAAGACCTCAAATCTCTTCACTTCAACCCATTCTATGAATTGCTGCCAAAGATTCTTTAAGTGATTACCTTACTCAATCACCAACAACGGCTTTTCAATTCTCTATATAATAAAATATAAACTCCTCTATTTTGCTTTCCCCAACTATCTTCCCAGCCTCTCTATTTCCTCTCTAAAATTGCAATACAGACAAACTGGTCTCACACCCCAAACTCGATTTATCATCTCTCTCCATATCTTTGATCTGGCTGTCCACAAACCTATATATTCCCTTCTCATTTCTGCCTTTGAGTCCCCCTCATTCCTAAAGCACAGATCAAGCACCATCTTCAACATGAAGTCTTGCCTGATCCCCAAACTCCCAAACTATCATATACTGTATTTAACTATCTTGGTAGTAACTAACCTGGTTCCACATATCTGTTTTACATGCACTCCGAAATACAGCCACACAAGTTTGCTTGCTATTCACATGACATATCATCTCTGCTTTCTCCTCAAATCACAGAGAATTTGTATCTTCTTCAAAGCTCAGCTCAAATGCTACATAAGTCCAAAACCATTTCTACAGTTGTTATTGTCCTCTCCCCAAAAAAGTCGTAGACACATGTTTTCAGTTTTCCAAATGCCTATTGTTTCTCCCCAATAAGCTCCCTAAAGGAAAGGATTGTTTTTTTTTTTTTTTTTAATCCCCAGTGCCTCAGACATGGTAGGCATTCAATAAACATTTGTTAAATTGAATACAATTTTCTTTTTTGGAAGAGAAAGGGGTAAGGAGACAGTCCTGTGACCAAAAACAAAATTCTTTCTTGATTTCATCAGTACAGGGAACTCTCAGAAAATCCTCACTAAGAATCTAAAAAAACAAAGACAACTGTTTCACAATCTAGAGTTTTAAAAGAGTTGCCTGGTTACAAGGAATGATCAAATGACTTGCTGCTGATCACTCAGCTAGTATGTGCCAAGAGGCAGTATCTGAAGCCAATTCTCTGTCCTATAGCTTGGTCCTCTAAATACTATTCTAAACTGACTCTTTGGAATATATACTATTGCTGGTTTAATTTCTTTACCAATAGAAAACAAAATAGTGATCTCTTGGTAAATCCCCTAAAATACTCTTATTACAAACCATAGTATTTTGTAATATGATAACACTTGAGTCCATCTTTATAATGGGATGATCTCATCATCTTCCCTATTTTCTATTCTTATACTTTGTGAATAAATACTAGGGAAAGTATAAGAAAATGCCAATGTAGCTTTAGAATATAAACCTTCATGCATACTCTGATTCTGTTCTTACCTAGTCTTAATCATTGATTGGGCAATGCTTCAGTCAAACTGAGACTTAGCTGAAAAAGGTCTCACTGTATCTAAGGTCATCTCTAATCATCCTGATTTTTTTCTTGTCACTGGACTTAGAAGACTTTGGAGGAAAAAATGAGGCTGGTGACTTTGTACAGCCTTCCCTCACTTCAATTCAATTTATTTGCAAGTCATGACATCACCTTGATGTTATGATCCTTTTTCAAAAGGAAGAGACATACAGGCAACTTGGGGAGCAAGAACTTTTAAGTATATTCTATAAAGCTCTAAATTTAGTGCTCAATTAACAATAAGCCTCTTCTTTGAAATAAGTCCTATTTCAATACATATTTCAAAGCATTTCTCAGAAAATGTTACTTTTCCTCAAAAGCTAAAGCTAAAACAATTGCTTCTTGAAAGTGAATTTCACAAAATACATTCCAAAAATTTTTTTATGTATTTTCAATTTGTGAAAAATCTCAAAGCATACACAGCATATTATAGTAAAAAGTGTTGGATATGGAGTGAGAAGACCAAGGCTCAGAAACCCACTTTGCCACTTTCTATTTGTATGATTTTGGAAAGACTCTTAACTTCCCTAGATCTCAGGTACATATAGGCAGAACAAATAGATTGGATGAAGGGATCAGCAAACAACCTGAGGACAGCCAAATTAATTTTTTTAAACCCATTTAAACAAGGCTTTATTGCATTTAAAAATGTAAAAAACCAATCTTAGGGGCTGACAGAGTGCCATGGTTCCAACTTCTGCATGATCTCTGATCTCAGGATTTCTTCCAGTATTTAAATCTATGGATATCAATTCTAACATATAAATCCATGGAGTCAGGGAGTTTGTCAAATGCCTCTAACACATATGAGCTATGTGTGTGACCAAGATCAAGTCACCAAATGTCTCAGTTCTCCATGAGGCATTTCCCACTGGAGGGAGTTTAATTTCACTAAATCCTTACACAAATGAATAAGAAATAAAGAGATGCTGGATTCTTGACAGTTAAGAACAGGAGGCTTACCTGACAAACTTTTATTATAAAATATAAAACAGAACTGTATTTCACACTTATATTGCCTAGAATAGTACTATACAAAGGAAAAATATTAAAATAATACTCGTTAATTGACCACAGTTTGTGGTGTAATAGAATTATTTACTAATTCTGAGTCAAATAACCTGATTCTCTACTTAGACAGGCTTTCTGCCTCTAGGATCTTTTTTGGATTACTTAACTTTTGTTGATCAATCTCTCCTTTTGATCCTCTCTTCACTCAAGATTTTTCATAACACTACTCCCTCCTAGTTTTCCTCCTGCTATGTGAAAACTCCTCTTCATTCTCTCCTGGATCTTCATTCATTCATATCCTGCCTGCTAAGTCCAGATTTTCAACAGGCCCTCTTCTCTTCTTCTTCTATTCTATTTCACTTGATCATCTTATCAGCTCCCATGGATTCAATTATTATCTCCATGCTGATGATTTTAAATCTATTTATCTAGCCCTAATTTCCCTGCTGACCTCCAGTCTCACATTTCCAACTCTCTGTTAGACATTTCCAACTGGATTGTTCAGTGGACATCTTAAATTCAACGTGTCCAAAACGGAACCTATTATCTTTTTCTTCAACCTCACTAGCCCCTCTTTCTAACCTCCCTATTATTACTGAAAAGAACATGCTTTCATTCTCCTAGGTCTGCATGAGACACCTTGGTACCATTCCTGACTCTTTAACTGTCTTTCAGACCTTATCTACACCTCCTCCTCCCCCCAATCCAATCCATGGCCAAAGCCTGTCAGTTTTACCTTCCAAAGATCTTTCCAACAGGTCTCCTTCTCTCCTCCAATACTGCTACTACCCTGGAGTAGGCCTTCATCACTTCCCACTGGACTACTGCAACAGCCTACTGGATGGTCTCCCAGACAAAAGACTCTCTCCAAGGTAATCTTCCATTTACCTGTTATAATGGTTTTTCCTAAGAACAGACCTGATCGTGACACTTCCACTACTCAATGAATTTTTGGCACACATCCCTTTTCTCCTTCTGATGTGGACAATGGAGAGCTTCACCCAAATCTTGGAGATAAGGAAGGACAGAAATTTCCTACCCCATCCCCCCATTTCTTTGCTTTTTGGTTTCTTTTTAGGTGTTGTCTTCATTCGTTAGAGAGAAGGGACTGGTGTTTTTATTCCCTAATTTCCCCAGAGTTTAGCACAGTGCCAAGACCAAAATAAATATCATTTGACAAAGTGGATAACTTCTTCAAAGGCTTTTCCCCAAAGGTCACTACTGATAACTGAAAAATTAAGCCTGTAGTTAATAATGTAGGTCTTCAGTCATGTAACTTTTTCATACCGTGTTTCCCCAATAATAAGACCTATCCCGAAAATAAGCCCTCCCCTTACTGTGTAATATTCCTCTAAAATAAGTCCTCCCCCGAAAATAAGCCCTCTGGTGTTTTTCTGTCCAAAAAAATTAATAAGACAAGTGTCTTATTATCAGGGAAACATGGTACCTATAGTTCTCAAGAGTCCACTAGACTCTTGATAAGCTTGATAAGCATCATCAAGTAGCTGCTTAAAATCAAGATGAGTAGAAAATTAGTTCAAAATTTAAAATTGAACCCTCCTTATATGAACTACTACCCTATAAGGGTATTTATATAGCTACAAGGAATTTAATAAAATTCAACACCTAAAATCTACAGAGGTACAGAGTATAACATTAAAGTCCTTTATAAAATAACTGTATTTTATAGTTTCATCAAAGAACCACAAACCTCTTCCTTACATCTAACTTTTTGTATTGCAATATCCAACTCTATCTTATAGGATTGCTGTCATTATATTAGTATTGTTTCTGTTCCCTCACAGAGAAATTATGTGCAAAGTGTAGTTATCAAAGGCATTCCCAAATCAGACTATAAACTCTCTTCCAGAGAACTAGCAGAGCTGCTAGCAACAATGAAAGATCACCCACACAATAACACAAAAATGAGCACGTTTCAGACTCCCCAACATAAAAGATCTTCTCTACTGATCTCCTATCAAAGGTACAACACTTTCACGGTCTGAGCTTCTACCCCCAAATTACTACCCATCTGCCTTTATTTCTGCTATCATCTGTTCCAAAGTCCCTCTATCATATTTGGGTTCTTAAGTAATAAAAAAGCAACAAATTAACTGACATTTAGAAGGCATTTATTCAAGCTTACTTGGTCTGACAATGTCACTGATGTTCAATAAAATTACAACAGCCTCCAAGAAGAGATGGCATATAAAAATCTTCCTATTGGCTTTTAAAGCTCTTCATAAACTAAGCTCTTCCTATCTTCCCTGTCTTCTTACACCTTATTCCTATCCACATCTTCTATCCAGTGACTCAGGCTTCCTGGCTGTTCTTAAAACAATGCTGAGTTTGAATCTTTCTTTAGACACTCCTTAGCTATGTGACCACTGACAAGCATGTCTCTGTGCCTCAGTTTTGTCATCTGTGGAATGGGGGTAGTAATAGCCCCTACCTTGCTTAGGGTTGTCATGAAGACAAAATAAAATAAGGTCCTTAATAGGTTTTGTACACTTTATAAGGTCCTATATATGCTACATGATATTATCCCCAGAAACCCTGCATTTTCACAGGCTGGCTCCCCATGCCAAGGAATGCTCTAGTCCTCTTCTTTGCCTTCTGGCTTTCCTGAAGCTACAGTTAAAATTCCACTTTGTGCAAGAAGCTTTTCCTTAATGTTAATTCTTTCCCAATAAGAGTATCCCTACTTGACAGATAAGGAAATAGGCTAAGGTAAGTAATTAACCATGGTCAAACACAAATTACAATCTATATATCAACATATATTTATCAACCACTACGTGCCAGGCATTGTGCTAAGAGCACTGGGTATACAAAGAGGCAGAAGTCCCGACCTACCAGAAGCTTTCAATCTAATTCCTAACTCTCAATTCCCATCTTGCCTAGTTCTACCTTCCAGAAGCTTTCTCAATCTAATTCCTAACTCTCAAGTCCTATCTTGCTAGCTCTACACAGACTTTTCCTCATGTTTTTTTATTTCCTGGGGCTGTCCCTCAGGTCTGGAATGCTGTCCTTTCTCTGCTGACCACTCACTTCCCAGACTTTTTTTTATTAAATCCCAACCAAAACCTCACCTTAACAGGAAGCCTTAAATTCTAGTGCCTTCCCTCTTCTAATTATCTCCCATTTATCCTGCATATAGTTCATTTTGCATATATTCATGGGCATACTATTTATCCCCATTAGACTGCAAATTAATGCAGGGCCCATCTTTTGCCTCTTTTTGTACCCCGGTCGATTAACGAAGAGCCTGACAAAGAACAGTAAACACCTGTTATAGAAATGTTCGTTGATAGATTTATCTTGTTTCGTATGTATTTGTTTGCATGTCATCTCCCCCGTTGCGCTGTAAGAGTCCGAGGCTGTCTTGCCTCCATCTGTACCCCCGGCGCTAAGCACAATATCCAGCACACAGCAGGCGCTTAATAAATCACAAACAAACAAAGAAACGAATAAGACGGACGGTTCTATGGGATAGTGTCAGGATCCGAAAGCCCCCTTCCCAACGCGATTTCCCAAGCCTAAAACGCCAGGAGCCCAACCCATTTAGTCAGTAAGCACTGATTAGGCGCCTAGGATACGCCAGTCATTGTCCCAGGCGGTGGAATCCGGAGAAAGCAATGACATGGTCCCAGATCTCCAGGAGCTCCCAGAGGGAAGGAGATGAAGGACACAAAGGTAAATAAGAGATAAACGATAAAAGAAAGCCTTTCCCGGCACCCTTCTCGAGACTAGAAGCAGCAACTTTCGAGCCCCCGGGGCCGTCTACACTCGCCCAAAAAGCGGTTCCTCCCTAGGCCGGGAGCAGCTCCGCGGTGCGCGCCAGGCCCGGGCGCTGGGGATAGGCCGCCGCCCCCCGCCCCGCCCGGGACCCGGTGACAGCTGCGGGGGCCGGAGGCCGGGGCTTAGGGCCCGGCGCCGGGGTCCGAGGGCGGTCTTGGAGACTCTTACCCACATCCTGGTCGAAGGGGTTGGTGGCAAAGAGAGGCATCTCCGCGGCACCGGCGCCTCCCCGGAGACGCCCGGACACGGTGAGCGCCTCCTCTGCTTCCTTGGCTCTCCCCCGGCGAAGGCGACCGCGGTGGAGGTAGCAAGGGCCCAGAGGGGAGGCGCGGATGGGGAGGAGCGACGAGGGCAGTAGGGAGGCAGGGGGCCTTGGCTGCGAGGCATGTCGGGAGGTGGGGTTGCCCACGCGCTGCCGGCTCCCAATCTCAGCTCGGAAAAAAATTTCCACTGACCGACTCTCTCAGCTTATTTTTAAACAACCGTCCTTGACCGTGAACGTAATCTGTATTTTTCTCCTTTGGCGTGGGAGCCGGCTCCCAGGAGAGCGAGGTCCTCCAGGCGCGTCGCGGACAGCTGGTCCACGCGGGTACGCTCCCAGCCCAGCGGAGAAAGTACAAGAGGACCGGCTACCGGGCTGGTTCGGGTTTTAGGGTTTCCGACCTGCTGAGACCTACGGCCCCGACGGCCGTTTCTTGCGACCTCATCTCCTCTGAGGCGGGAGGTCGAAGCCCGATTCCCCGACCGCTGTTCCACCGGAGATCCCGAATTCAATGGGACGACCTTGTAGGGCGCGGACAGCGTGCTGAGGGAACGGCGCAGAACTAGCCGCCTCGCTCGAATCTAAGAAGTAGTCGTACCTGACTGAAAACAATTCAAATCGAGCTTTGGACGCAGGGTCCTGACACTATCTCGCGAGTCACGCGGCTGCCATCTGCCTCAGTTTCCTTCTCTGAAAAATGGGACTCCTAACTGCGCCTGCCTCCCGGCTTCGCTTTGAGGGTCAAACGAACTTATGTTTGCAAAAATCTAAATGAATGAGATTATCACTAACGTATTATTATCTAGGTATTATCTTGATATGGATCTTTAATGCCTACAAAACTATTTTACATTTAGTTTATCCTCTCCAAACTCCGTAGTCTACATACTTTTATTCCCATTTTAGCAAAGTGAGGCTGAGATGGAGTGATTTAGCCAGACCGACTTAAAAGTGTCCCTGAGGCAAAATTGGGACGTTTGTAGGTCTTCCCCACTTTTATCGGCCTAATTTTCAGTCTCGGGCATTGCGTTTTATTCCTTTAAAACCGTTCTGAAAAAGGTTCCATTGACTCTACCAAAACACACACGCACACACACAATTACGAAAACAAAAAGAGTAAGAATTTTACTTCCAGAAGGAGACCAAAGTACCACACAGAGAATTAATAGTTGAGTCAATTAAGAAAAAAAGGAGTTGAGTCAAAGAAACGGAGTTCTGGGGGAGCTTTGAAAATAAAAACTCATGGGGAAGCTAGTTGGTGTAGTGCAGGGGTCCTCAACCTAAGACCCCCGACCCGGATGCCGCAGCTGAGGACTTTTATCCCCCCCACCTCACCTAGGGCTATGAAGTTTATTTAAAGGCCCACAAAACAGTTTTTGTTTTTACTATAGTCCGCCCCTCCAACAGTCTGAGGGACAGTGAACTGGCCCCCTTTTTAAAAAGTTTGAGGATCCCTGGTGTGGGTAGAGCACCAGCCCTGAAATTAGGAGGACCTAAGTTCAAATTTGGCCTCATATACTTAACACACTGACTGTGTGACCCTGGACAAGTCACTTAATCCCAATTGCCTCAGCAAAAAAAAAAAAAGAAAAAAAAAGAAAAAGTCTTTTATTAGAACTACGCATCATAGAGGCCAGGAGGCATTATTGTTGGAATAAAATATGAATTAGAGATGTTATCTCATTGTTGCTATGCTTGTGAAAAACCTCACCTCCACATCACAGAGAAATATGAGTTTCAGAGGAGGGAAAAATTATGTGATAGTGTCACTTATTTCTTGACATGTCCTCCACTCTAATTTCAGAAGTAACTGCCTCTATCTGGAGGGCTAGTAAAGTCACTGAAATGTTCTTAGGATAAAGGGAACATTCAAAATAATGGCTTTCACCCCATGGCACAACAAGTCATCCTCAGAAGAATGTACCAGCACATAAATAAACTAGTATTGAGCCATTGAAGTTCTTGAGCAAAGAAAAAAGCAGTGTAAAATGCAGTTTCACATATTTCTAGAAAAAGCTCCATTCCATACTTAAGTAAATTAGAGGGGTTTTGCTTTTAAAAAAATACTAGAAATCAGCCAATAAGAAAAACATCCCTCCCCCCCTTAGTTCACATACCTGTTTTATGACATTGATTTACAAGATCATAGATTTAGAATTGGAAGTTACCTCAAATAATCTACTCCAACCTTATCTCATTTTAAAAATAAGTTATAAAATCAGTTATGCTTTTGTTCTCACCCTCACACCCTGGAGGGAAAATAAGATAAGTTAAACAAGTGACTATCTTGGCCAGGTTTTAAAATATTTCTCATTTTGCCTGTTAATTCATTTCATTGTTGTGAAGTGATCAATATCCATCATTGCTCTGGAATAATAATTGGTTGTTGCATTGATCAGAAAGAGGGTTTTTTTTTTGTTTTGTTTTGTTTTTTAAATATTGGTGTTATAAGAAAACTTTTCTGGTTCTGCTTATTTTACTACATCAGTTTATATCATCAGTCTTTCTCAATCTCCTTAAAACTATCTCTTTACTCCTCCCAACCCAATGGTATATCGTGACATTGATATACCATAATTTATTTTAAAATTTGTTCATTTAAAATACAGGAAATCATTCTAATTGATTAATTGATCACAGTGCTTTGTTAGTGTCAGAGATTGAAATTTTGAACTCAGGATTCTTGACTACATGTAATATTATGCTTTACATTGATCTGGTTATTTAATTTATTTCAATTAAAAAATGCTTCATCAAGGCACTGGCTTTGGGGATAAAAGATGAAAAGTGAAAT
Organism: Antechinus flavipes; assembly: GCF_016432865.1. Classification (NCBI taxonomy): domain Eukaryota; kingdom Metazoa; phylum Chordata; class Mammalia; order Dasyuromorphia; family Dasyuridae; genus Antechinus; species Antechinus flavipes. Next base: position 53,440,037 of record NC_067402.1, on the reverse strand, counting down.
TGTCTGCCCTCATGAAACTTACATTCTTTTGAAGGCATACAAGGGATAAAAGAATAAATCTCCACTTTACTGTAAATTCTCCAAAGTGAAGGACCAATATTAATCAACCAACATTTATTAAGTATTTACTACTCCTTAGGTATTGTGTTAGATAATAAGGGTCTTAAACATAAAACAGTTCCTGCTCAAGAAATTTCTATTCTGGAGCTTTCTTAATTAAACTGTGTTTCCATCCTCCCCTAAGTATTTCAGATTCTGTTTATCCAACTTCATAGGTATTTAACATAGATTAATGATTTACATTTTGCTCATAAACATTGCAAAACTTAGCAAAAGAAACAGCCAGCTATTATCAGTGCTTGAAAAAATGTAGATTATTCAGCACAAATGGTTGGCTCCTCCTACTATGACTGTCCTACCTCCCAAGTCTTATACATGTTATCTAAACCACAAAATTTTACTTAAGTGTTACAGATGATGGGTTTGAAACTGATTAGAGTTCTTTTCAAAGGAACCTATTTTTAATTGCTCAGGTTAATTACTATATATCCAGCTCCAGCACTGGGCAGTGCCTGAGGCATACTATCAATATGGCCTTATGAAAGAGCCAAGCACTTAGGAAAAAGCATCTGGTCTTGTTTCATACCAAAATAATGAGATAGAACTCTTCAGTTGCCAACAGGAATCTGGTGACCAGATTGTTTAAGCCTTGATCATCATGGGTGTATGTTAAGTATGACATGGGAGCTTTGTAAATCAAACAGTAAAGAATATTCATTTTGTTAACCATTATCTATTTCCAAGAAAGTTAATGTATTTATAAAAGTTAATATACCATGTATTATTAAGAATTTTGGACTACACATAAGAAAGTTCAGAATTATTTAAATGAAAGTCTAGAGAATTCAGAAAAATTATAACATTCTTGTCATCCAATATTTAGATTTCTAAAAAGTAATTTGACAAAAATCTGTGTGGCATTTATAGCTGAGTTCACTTATTAACTACTCTCACAATAATCAAAATATGTTGACTTTTAATACTACATGGAATATATCTGAGTATGTGAATATAGCAATAAGAATAGTGTATCAATTTCAAATTTGTGGGAGTAGGCATATACCAGAAAATCCAGATTCTCAAAATACCAGCTAAGAGATTTTGCTTATAAATAGTACAAAATAAAATAATCCCTACCGCGGGAGTGGGAAGCAGTAAATGGACTAGGTGTTCTTGTTTAAAATATCAATAGTGTCAAAAACTGAAAATGCATAAAACCTGTCATAAATGTTCATCCTACTGCTTAAACTACTTTCTAATATTGGATATTTCAACTGTTCCTTAACCACTAGTATAACTTTGGGCAGATCCCTACTTTGGCTCATTTTCATCGTCCATAAAATGAAGGATTGGATTGGATGAGCCTTCCAACTATGGAATCTTATGAACTTGTAGGTTCACAGCAATGCCTGTAAATAGATATACAAATTATTTCATTCAATGCTTGCTTATACATACATATTAAATGCTTATAAGACAGTATATTTAAAATGTGATACCACTATATTGTACCTGAATAAAAAAAAAAAGTTATCTACTCTTAAGAAAATCAGAATCAGGCAAATAAATACATGTGGATCAGAATACTTTGTTATTTTAAGTATTGTATAATACTTTGTTAGAAATATCAACATAGAAAAACCTTAAGCTTGTTAGTTTATTATTATTTCTTTTAGATAAGAATGCTAATTGCCCTTTCAGAAGAGAAATGCTATTGTTAGGAACATCACTTGCTCCTGAATTGAATGTAAGTGAGTCAGAGTTTGACAGACTCCTCAGTTAGCTTCACTCTTTCTTCCAGAATCATTGAAATCCAATGGTAAGGCAAGTGGCAGTGGCCCAGGATGCAGTCTATGACCCTGACATTCTCAATGAGTGCTCCACAGCACCTGCTTCGCCAAACCCCTTCATAGGCTTGTTCTTATCTGCCCATTCTCTTGGGGGAAGTCTACTCAAATTTAGAGTAGACACCCTTCTTAATTCACTTAAGTCCTGGTCCACGGATTAGCCCATCTGCTCAGCTGAGTAACAAGTGGACAAAAGGTACATGAGCAGCCCTGAAAAGGGCTGATAAGGCTTCAATCAAGGATGCAGAACACTCCATACATCCCAGGGGAGAAATGGAGCAAAGATGCTTATTATGCTAATGATCCAAATCATTGAACTTCTCAGAGTCTTAGTTTCCACATCTGGAAAATGTTTATTTGTGAAGCTAGGTGATTTAATGGATAGAGTACCAGGCCTGAAGTCAAAGACTCATCTTCCTGAGTTCAAAGCTGTTCTCACATATTGAGTGACCCTGGTCAAGTCACTTCATCCTGTTTACCTCAGTTCCTCATCTATAAAAGGAGCTGCAGAAGGAAAAGGCCAATCACTTTACATCATTGCTGAGAAAAACCCAAATGAGGTCAGGAGAGAGTAAGACACAATGAATGATCAAACTAGAAATTCTCTTGCTCTTCCTATTTCATAGGATTGTTGGGAGGAAATTGCTTTGTAAGTATTAAGGTGCTATATAAAATGTAAGTTAGAAGCATGAAAATTTACAAGTGTGAAATGCATAATGAACATAAAATGGATTTAAAATAAAATGCAAATTACCACAGTGACAAGTTTTCCTTATGTTACAAAATATAAGTAGTCCTCATTTTGTATGAGGTACTCTTAAAAATTTGTAAAAATTCATTTTTAAATGAGTGAAACTTTTAAATGCATTGAGAGAATGTACTATTTAAAATACTATGATGTATCCTATTTAAAAAAAAAAAGGGAACAAATATATATCCTTTACACTGCTACAATTAATTTTTCCCTGAAAATATGGATTTTGTCACATCATTTTCTTGCTCGAAAAATAGGATAAAATAAAGCTTCATTTTCTGAGTCTGGTGTGAGATATTCTCCATGCTCTGGCCCTAATTTACCCGTCCAATTTTACCTCACTGTTCCTTAATACCACCTTCTGTCCCAACCAAAGACTCCTTACTGATCCTGAATACCACATATTCAATCTTGATTCCAAGCTTTTGTTTATTTTTTTTCCTTTTGACTTAGAATACCTTGCCCTATCTTCTAAGCATCTAAAGCTTACATTAATGCCTCATGAAAGTTCTATTTCCTTCAAAAGTATTTTTCCTACTACACTAGATGTCTATCTTTTTTGAATTATGGCGCTGATTAACTCCATATCTTTCATTTCGGCATTTAATTATAGGTTTGTTTTGTTTCAATAGTTAACTCTTCACTACTAAAAGGTACCTTATGGCTCATTTCAATATGAACAAAATCATAAAAATAAATGCTAAAACTTCAGAGTGAATTCGGGATGTTTTATGTGTTGATTTTACAATAATAGCATTTTAAAATTCCATTATATTACTGGCCTATAAACTCTTTTCCTCCACTAACATTATATTCCATTGTTTTATCACATTGTATGGTGGGTTTTCAAAAATTTTGGCTACAAATAAGTACTTTGTACTGTTCTGTCTTGGTTGGAGGCAGAAGATAAGTACATATGTCCTTGGTTTTCTACAGAAAAGGAATTAGATTTAGATGAATGGAAGTTAATTGGAGAAAAACTGGGTGAATGCTACAGATCTAATTCAAACTCAATGCAGTGGACATTAGAAAGAGAGGATCTTTTTTATAATAGAAATGGACCTGACTCAATTTCCAAAGACATAATTAATACATATAATGTAATACAATTGGCTATAAGAAGTTATTTAAATGATAGAATGATGAAAAGGAAAGTACAGGAGGAAGAAGTGCCAACTTTACTAGGTGAAAAGGAGGACGAATCAGATGAGAATGGAGTTAATTACAATTCTGAGTATGATACTTCACAGCAGGAGGAATTAGGTGATTCCACATCTCATGACCCTCCCCCCGCAATTAACCCTTCATGGGTGGAACAAGGGGGAGGGAGAGAGACAGAAACACAGTCAGCTTCTCCTGTAAAGCAGAATTTGACAAGATTAGAAAAAGCATTAATTAAAGCAAAAAATGAAGGAAAAGATATATCTGATTTTATAAATGCATATCCTGTGATTGAAGAGCTCAACTCCTCAGGTCAAAAAGAGAGAAAATACACTCCTTTTAATTTGGGAAAAATTAAAGATTTGAAAAAGGGTTGCACTCTTTATGGGGCTACATCATCTTATGTGAAGATGTTACTGGATAATTTGTCTTATGAAATCTTAACCCCGAATGACTGGAAATCCATCGCTAAAACATGTCTTGAATCGGGACAAAATTTATTGTGGCTTTCAGAGTTTCATGAATTATGTAGGATTCAAGCCCAACGCAATAGGCAAACAGGAGCTGTTGTAACTCTGATGTCATCAACCAACAGAAAAGCAATCAGGATTACAGTTGGGAAGAATACAGACAACAGAAAAGCAATCAGGATTACAGTTGGGAAGAATACAGGCCTTTTAAGACAACAAGGCAATATCCAGTGCAAACAGCTCCAATGTAATTACCAGATGATGAGGAGAAATCCCAAATTTGGTAAATAGAAGGGAATTAGGTTAACTGCTTGGGGAAGAGGATCTGCTTATATTTCCATAGATGAAGAAAGAATCAGATGGCTGACAATGAGACTGTCAAAAGGACTCTTAAAATCTTCAGAAATCATTGGATTTCCTAACACAAGATGAAACTATTTCAGTTCCTGAAAAACCAGCAAGAATCATTGGGTTCCCTGAGATGAAAAATTGTTGATGAGACTTTTTGCAGTACTTCAGAGCTTACAGGAATTATTAGATTCCTGGCACATGAACTAATGGACAATGGAATCCTATTGGACTGTTTCTAGGACTTATGGACATGTGTAAATTTTCAGGATGATTCATGTTATTTGTTACATTACTACTAGCCTGTGTTATATTGCTATGTGCTTATGTAAATTATGTATAATGCCTCCCATATTGATGGATTTATGTATACCATGTATATCTGTTACAAAGTTCTGGCCCATATTGATGGATTTATGTGTACCCCCTCAGAAACCCCCTATGTTTTAAAACAAAAGACAGGGGGAGATGTTGGAATCCTTAGAGTTGATCTAATCTTACAAGAAGATGTTTTGGGCAGAACCTGAAACAAGGTACTAAGTAGAACTAATTAATACAAGGCTTGTGTTCACACCTTTACTCATTGGAGTTCAATGAGTTCATACCTCCCTTGAAGCTCTTTGGGCCAGAGAGCACTATGGGAGAAAACCCATAATCCCTCTCTCTGGAAGGAGCATAAATAGGCCAATGGGCCAGTCGAAGAAGTTCTTCAGAGTGAAGAAGCTACAAGTCGGGATTTCAGCAGAATTATGCCAGAAGCCCTCTCTTCAAGGCAAGACAGATTCAACTTGGTACTGGCTCTGGAGGCTGAAGAAAGCAGAGGCAGAAGCAAAGGACAAAGCGGCAAGAGCTCTTGGAACCAAGCAGAGAGATAGGCCTCTAAGCTAACCGGGCTATATTGGAGATAATAAAAGATCTGAACTTTTATCACCTGGCTGCTTTTTGAGAAGAAAAAGATCACAACATTGTACATATGTATTTTGTATCATTCATCGTACTAAACTCTACTAGGGGTCCTCAAACTTTTTAAATAGGGGGCCAGTTCGCTGTCCCTCAGACTGTTAGAGGGCTGGACTATAGTAAAAACAAAAACTTTGTTTTGTGGGCCTTTAAATAAAGAAACTTAATAGCCCTGGGTGAGGGGGATAATTGTTCTCAGTTGCTGTATCTGGCCGGCAGGCTGTAGTTTGAGGACCCCTGCCTAGACTGTGAAGGCAAAAACAAAACTCCCACTTTTTGAAGGAAGTCTATTCTCTCAGATGATGCAGTACATATAAATAGATAACAAAATATGTTTATACTTATGTATCAAATGTGAATATAAAGTGTGTTTATACATATGTGTGTATGCATTTTTAATAGTAGATGAGTACTTAAGGGGATTAGAAAATGCTTCAAGAAGGAGATACTTGAATTGAGTTTGAAAGGGATAAGAAGCAGAAGAATTGTATTCCAGGCATGACAATCTAACCTGTTAAAAAGTTTAGTAGAAGTAATGTTAATAGGAAAAACAGGTCATTTTTGCTGAAACTATGAGTCTTCAAAGAGGAAAATATGTAATAATCTAGGAAAGGTGAATTGGAATCAGATTATGAAGAACTTGAAGTGCCAATAAGAATTAAGGATCTATTCTGTAGTTACTATGATAATGGAAATTCAAATGCAAAAGACTATCTCTGCCCTCAAAAAACTTAAATTCTATTCTACTAATTTCAAGCAAATATAAATGATTGTCTTAAGTGAAGTGGTCAACTTATGAGGCTCTAGAGGGGATGATATTTGGCAGCCAATTTGAGTTAAGAAGTGAAGAGTAAAGAAAGCCTAAGGCTTCAAACCTGGATGATTGACCAGATGATAGAACTCTACAAAACAAAGGGGTTAGGAAGAAGAGAGGGTTTGAAGAAAATAAACTTAGATACAACCTAAACTCTTAACACATCCCGTAAAGTTTTGAGTATGTACTTAAAATGGACAGTGGTTATGAAGTGGGAGGGAAAGTTCCCTTTACTGAACCTGTGTTCCCTTTGAGATTATCACTCTGAAACTATTTCCTTTTGATCTGTGATTCCTTTTGGAGTCTCAGCCCCTCCTAGGGAAGGCATATCCCCCCAGATAAGTTCTCTTTCGGGAAGATCAAACCCTTTGATTCAATTAGAAATCCTGGTCAAAAAGCACCCCATTGAAGTGTTAATTCCAGTAGGAGATCTGGGCTAGATACTGATAAACATCTAAACTTGGGAACCTGAGTTCTGACATCTCAAGACTCCTTTTAAAAGGCATTTTCTGGACTCACTTCTTGCAGAAGGACTAAAGTAGCTTGCTCAGCTGCTAGGACCCTCTGTCCACTGAAAAGGCATTCTCTTCTCAAGGCCGGAATCCATTTCCCTGATAGGACTTTGACAATATACAAGTAAGTCTCTTAGCAAACTGGTTTCTAACAATAAACTTTCTTTTTTGCAATTAATATTTCTGGATAAGTGAATTCTTTCACTTTAAACCAGCGATCGACCAAAAGGGGATTTTTAACAACTCTCTTATTGCCACTAACCTCATCACCAGGAATCGAGGGGATACAAACCTCATCAATTGCATTGATGGAAGGCTTGCCATTGAAATAATGAGCTTTTGAAATGTTGGTCTAAAAAGTTACCTTGCTTATTTGATGAAAATTAATCAGTAGGATAGGAAAGTGTTTGGGGGAAAAAGACATAGGCAAAGCAAAAGAGAAAATATGATACAAAGTATGGATATTAAGGAAAGACAAAGGAAGTGGAAGATAATTGATGGAGCAAAAGGAGCAGTAGTAATCAGGCAGGTACTCTTAGACTTGTATGTGCTAAGCACTAGGGATATAAGAAAAGGGAAAAACAAAGGGTTAGGGTTAGGGTTAGTTTACATTCTAATGTAAACAATTAGGTATAAGGGGCAGCCTAGGTGGCAATTGGTTAGAGTTGCCAGGCCTGGAATCAGGAAGACTTATCTTCCTGAGTTAAAATCTGGCCTCAGACACTTATAAGCTATGTGACCCTGAACAAGTTACAATCCCATTTGCCTCATTGGTAAAAGGAGCTGGAGAAGGAGGTGGTAAACCATACTGGTATCTTTACCAAGAAAATCTCCAATAAGCTCACAAAGAGTCAAACATGACTGAAAAAGAAATTATGTCTTTACAGAAAAAAAGAGAAATATAGTCAGAGGGGAAGTCACTAGCAGAGAGAAGAATAGAAAGATACAGAAGGTAAGATGTAAGCTTTTCTTGAAGGAAGCCAGGATGACTAAGAGACAAAGGCAAAAGGGAAGAACATTCTAGGAATGGGGGCATCTAGTGCAGAAACATAGAGGAGATAATATCCTGTTGCAAGGAACATTAAATATTCCTTAGCTGGATTATAGAATCCACAAAGGATAATAAAGTATAAGAAGGATAGAAAGGTTAAGAAACGGTCAAGTTACCAAGAGATTTAAATCCCAAAGAGTTTAAATTTGATCTTAAAGAGGGAGCCTTTACGCTCAATGAGTAGGTAAAGGTGACTCGGACAAACCTACGAATGAGAAAAATCAAACTGGCAACTGAAGGTATGATGGATTTTAGTAAGGAAAAACTTAAAATCAGTTAGAAAAGTTATTGTAGTAGGACAAGAGATGATGAATAGTTTTCTAAATAGCCAAATAATAACTTAGAAAATACTATGTATCTTTGAAAGTTTGCTCTGAAAGTTTTACATTATTGTACTACTGTGAAAAAATCATTTCTGCACTCATTACTCTTTTTAAAGACCTTATGTTATAAAAACTTGTCTCAAATAAGACTAGACTGGCCTTTTGCTAACCCAGGCATAAGCTACTTTAGCCCTGAGTGCCAATAGTGGATGCAAAATATGCATAAAATTGCCATTGGCATAGGAAAACATTGGAGGAAGGGTGAGGAGAGAGGAGAGTGTAGGGAAATGAAAGTGATATAAATTAGCACAGAAATGGAATAGGAATTATAAGAAAAATCAAAAGGTTGTATGTGGTGAACAGTGGGATGTCATTGTAAACCAGCACATAGGAGGTCTCTTGCAACAATTTACACTCCTAGTTGTAAGGAATGTAAAAAAATGTGGGAAGAAACCTTACTCTCCATCCAGGTTTCCCTGCAACATCACTGCCTGATTTGTGAGTGATACTGAGAGAGCTGAGTCAGCCCATGGAGGAATACTTACTGGACTGGCCTAAATTATAGACTAATTTAAGTGACCTCTCTCTCTGAGATGATTTCACAAAATGAAATTTTGCAAAGCATTAGTCCAAGCAAAATGAGCCTTACTGCAGGAGAAATGTCCAGCAGTAGACACTCCTGTCTCAAAGATCTAGTTGAAATCCTATTAACAATAATCTCTCCTTCAAAATCTCCAGTGTACTTTCAACCTTTTTTGTTCCCAGCATTTACAACGATTTTGTAGGCTGCCAGTCCATATGCTAATCATTCTGTCTCTTGACTAGATGATCTCTGTGTCACCTTCTCTCTTTGAGACCAATCTCTCAATCTTTCTTTTTTTCTCAATCTTTCTTTTCCACCTTCTCTTTTACAACTTCAGACTTTAATAAAGCTGGTTAAAAATTTTGTCAAGAGGACCGAGGGAAAGAAAATGGGCAAAAAGTGGCGATGGATATCACAGCAGTTTCACACCATTTTTGCTAAGCATCAGATTTGGTAACCAAGTCATGATAAACATCAAATATTTATCAAATATATACTTGTATAGACTTCAAAACCAAAAAATTAAAAAGTCCCTGCCCGCAAGGACCTTCGAGTGTACTTAAAGTAGATATCCACCCACAGAGTCTACTGGACATTGGGCAGGAAGACTCCAAGCCATTAGTCTCCACTTCCCCAAGAAAATGTAGGTTGTCCTCTTAAGGGCATCATACAGGTGAGCCTCAGCATCTTTTCGTGGGCCAAAAGGTGCTCGTGTAAATTACCAGGGAGTCGTTCTCTGGCCAAGTTTTTCCTTAGATCTGTAACCAATGGACTCCATAATCCATAGAGAACGAAAGGCGCAGCATCCCCCCAAGTCCTACCACTCCACCATTAGCGCGGCTGGACTGGGGGTGTGCCCCCGAGGTGTGAGGAACTGTGGCCCCAGCAGCTGCAGCAGCCCGATTCCCGAGGGGGGAGGAGACAGAGCTGGGGGCGTCAGCGCCGCTCCTCCCCCCGGCGTGTGAGAGGCGCTGGCCACCGGCCGCTGAGCCCCCTAGTCCAGACACGTGGGGCTAGAGTCCGGGTCGCCTTCCCAGCCGTCAGCCGCGCTTCCAATCTGCTCTCTCCCGCCCGCTCCGTTACTCCTCTTCCTCCTCCTCTTCCTCTTCTCCTCTTCCCCGCAGGGGTGTGCGGCCACCATGGCGTCCAGCGAGGACGAAGGCGGCAACGGGGGTTCCTCCGAGGCGGGCGAGGAGAAAGAGACGGTCAAGAAGAGGAGACTGGGTTTCCTGGCCACTGCCTGGCTCACTTTCTACAACATCGCCATGACCGCCGGGTAAGTGGTGGCCGCCAGACAGACATCCTCCGCGCGCTCTACCGGGACAGCTCCCCTTAGCCCTTGCGGGAGCCTGGGCAGGGCGGTGGTGAGGTCGAGTCCGGTGAGACTCCGGCGCTGGGCCGCCTGGGGTGAGCTGGGGGGGAAGGGGCTGAATGGGGCGGGGACGGGGCGGGTTGGGGGAGGAATGGTGGCCCCTCTTCTGGCAGCTGCCCTCGCGGGCGAGAGGGAGCAACTGGGGTGAGAGCCCGCTGCGGCTGGAGAACCGGCTGCTGGAGGCAGCTGGGACCGGGGGGAGGGGGCACACACTGGAGGGGAGCACTTAAGCCGAGGGGAGCCGGGGAGCTGGAGGGAACCGCCAACCGGTTGAATGAAAGCGAGGAGGGGGGCATAAGGTCCCTGACTCGCGGGGCATTGCCTAATACGGTGCCGGGCGCTGGAGCCGCGGCGCGTCAGTGCGCTCTGCCGGACAGGCTGGCCGACCGGGAGGTTAAGTATAGACTGAGTTAGGAATGCGGGGGACGACCTAGGGGGACGGGGGAGAGAGACACACGCTCTCTCACTCACACTCGCCCCCACCCCCCACACACCGGCGGACGGCTGCTTCTCAAGGCTCAATTTACTGCTGCCGCTGTTGAAGAAATGCTGCAGCCTCTTGCTGCTCCCCGGTCACCTCCAGATCCTCCTTCCCACGTTTGGCTCTCAAGACGGTCTGATCCATTCTTGTTCTAGCAACCAGAAGAAATGACTTCTTATCCAGTTCATAAAACTGGAAATGGGAAGAATCAATGAAGACCTGACAAGTGCTAGACAGAATTATCCTTCCAATCCCAAACTTTTTATTCAAGCATAAATACTTAGAATCAGGGGGGGGGGTTTGAGCATTTCAGTAATCTAGCGTTGTGGTTACTCCCTTCATAACCAATATATCGACTTCTATTTCTGGCGTTAATTATGTCTTATTATATAAGTTTATATACTAGGGTTCCTTCAAAGAATTTTAATTTCTCCCCGCTAAAGAACTTTTTCTATGATTGTTAGGGCAATACTATGCCATTTCCAAACCACATTGCCTTTTTGTCTATTTTATTATTGTCAATCACCAATCCTATCGTTTACAATATAACAAAACAAATAAAGAAACAGTTTTCCAGCGATTAATTGCTAAATTGAATGGTTTCTACTTGAACAACAGTATTTTAGAGGAAGTAGAGATTAATGTGCACTAAAATAATGGGGAGGGAGGTAGAAATAGGATTTAAATTGTATGGGATGACATTCTATGGGCAAAGAGTAGCATGTAAAAAAGACTCAAACGTTGAAATGAGCATCATATGTATTAGGAGGCAGTGAGAAAAACAGCTTGCCTAATTTGGATAGCGTTATGTCACAGAATAGTGGGAAATAAGTTGGAATGGGTTGGGGTTGGGAGATTTTGTTCTAGAATGGCTTGAAGGTCAGAAAAAAGAATTTGGATTTATTGTGGTAGGCCATAGGATTCTCTGTTCTTCAGCAGAAGTAAAGCTGTATTTTAGAAAGATTAGTGATATTAATTAAGAGAGCAAGAGGACAAAACAGGAAAACAGCTGAGAGGTTGGTGCAATTTGTGTCAAGTGATTAGAGCCTGGACTGGGGTGTTAGCAGTGGTAAGTGAGAAGAATGACATCAGAGAGGCATTTTCAAAGGGAGAAATAAAATGAGACTTGTTGACAGGTTGATTATTTTGAAAGAAGAAAAGGAAACATTTTTAAATAATGATGCCATTGACACAAGTGACATGAATAGGAGGAGTTTATTTTGCACATAAAATCAAATTACCTTAGGAAAAATTGAATTTAAAAATTTCAGTTATATAGGAGGTCCCCAAAGTCTTAATGTGACTTAATTTTTAAGGCAAAGTCAAAAAAACTTTTGACCTATCCTTTATTAAAAAAAATTCCTTCATTTGAGAGTAAGAAAAGTGAGACCCAAAGTGCTTTAACTTAAGGGAGAGAATTTGGAACTCAGAGTTTTAAAAACAAATGTTAAAAAATTGTTCTTACATCTAACTGGGGAAATACAAAATACTTTTTTTTAAAAAAACTTATTTATTTATTTATTTATTTTAAACTTTTTATTGACAGAACCCATGCCAGGGTAATTTTTTACAGCATTATCCCTTGCACTCATTTCTGTTCCGATTTTTCGCCTGCCTCCCTCTACCCCCTCCCCCAGATGGCAAGCAGTCCTTTATATGTTAAAGAGGTTACAGTATATCCTAGATACAATATATGTGTACAGAACCGAACAATTCTCTTGTTGCACAGGGAGAATTGGATTCAGAAGGTATAAATAACTCGAGAAAAAAAATAGAAATGCAAGCAGTTTATATTCATTTCCCAGTGTTCTTTCTTTGGGTGTAGCTGCTTCTGTCCATCCTTGATCAATTGAAACTGAATTAGCTCTCTTTATCGAAGAGATCCACTTCCATCAGAATACATCCTCATACAGTATCATTGTTGAAGTATATAATGATCTCCTGGTTCTGCTCATTTCACTTAGCATCAGTTCATGTAAGTCTCGCCTGTATTTATCCTGCTGGTCATTCCTTACAGAACAATAATATTCCATAACATTCATATAACACAATTTACTCAACCATTCTCCAATTGATGGGCATCCATTCATTTTCCAGCTTCTAGCCACGAAATACAAAATACTTTTTAAAAAATGTAACTTGTACAAAGTTATGACAGTAGTTACAGTCTGAGTAGGACTCAAAACTACTGTCTCCTAGTCTAGTGTTCTTTCTACTATGCAAGTATTAAATTCAAGCTGATAGTAGAATGTCATAGTGACAATGTCATATAGGCACTCAACAATATTTAAAATTACATTACACAATAGTGTCATAGAATGTTAAGACCAGAAAAAATTTAAGGACAATATTTGGAATAGCAAATCCAAAACATTATTCTAGAAATCTTTTCAAATTGTTGAAATAGTATAAGTAGGCAATATATGAGTTTTTAAAAATATAAATATAGACTTATAGAACTATAACTTCAGACCACCTCAGAGAACATCTAATTTAATCTTTTAATTCTATTGGAGACTTAGAGTCAGAAATCTGCGTTCCCAGAGCTGACACTTAGCTATGTGACTGTGGGGAATTACAATGGGAAAATGTGCTAGCAAGGGACCTGGATTGGAACCCTGGTTCTGCCATTTTATAACCTTTGTGACGTTGGACAAATTACAACCTCTCTAGGTCTTAGTTCATTGAATGAAGAATGAGAAAGTTTAAACTATTGATCCCTTCCAGATTTAAAACTCCATACCTGGGACCTTAGAGATGAAGTAGTCCAAACTTCTCATTTTCCAAATAAGGAAACTGAGGCCTTAGGAGGTGATGTAATCTATCCAATGTACAGCTAGTAAATAACATATTTCTGATGTCAAATCTGCTGTTCTTTATACAAAGCAGTGTCTTCAGATGATTAAAAGTCCAACACAGGTGATAGAAACATAATAGCAGGTAAGGGAATGTGGGTAGAGAGAAAAATAAATGGAGAGTAAAGACAATAAAGGAGTTTGGCAAAAAGAGAATCATAAAGTACAATATCATTTTTTTTAAAAGGAAGGAGAGAGAGTTTAAAGACACAGATGACCATTGATATAAAAGAGAGGTAGAGGAGAAAGAAGAAGGAAAAAACATGGAATCTGGCAAGATGTAGAATTAATTTAACTTTTGAGAAAGTTTTCAGTAAAGTAGTAGTAGAAATCCAATTGCAGGAGGGTGAAAGGGAATGTATAAAGAGAAAGGAATACACACATATATATACACACATGCATATATAACACATACATACATATATATCTAGGTATGTATAATATCTATTATTTGCCAGGTACTGTGTTAAGTTCTTTACGAATGCTGTCTCATTCAATCCTCCTAACAATCCTTCCAGGTAGTTATTATTATCCTCATTTTACAGTTGAAGAACTAAGGCAGACGGACTAAATGACTTGCCAGGATCACACAACCTAATAAGTGTCTAAATCGAAATTTGAACTCTTTCTGACTTTCTGACTCCCATCTGTAGTCTAGTACTATATCTACTGCATTACCTAGAAACAGTAGGAGTAATTCCATCTGGAGGTAGAAAGGACCTTAAAAGGTCATCTAGTCCAAATATTTTATAGATGAGGAAAAATGAAGCCCCTGAGAAGTTAATGAGTTGCTTAAAGACACACAGTGGGATTGGAATTCAGGGTCTTTCGCTCCAAATCAAGTACGATTTCAACTTTAACACAGAAGTCATTTCCAAAGTATTCTGCTGACTCTCTGGCCTTCTTCCTTCTCCCATCACCAACTTGGAAAACTTCCCCTAGAGCATGGGCTTTGATAAGAGAGCTTTAACCTTATCTTTCCTAGAACCAGGCCAGCACATCACTTCCTGACCATTTTAAAATCAGGCCACTACACACATATCTTAACCTCTTCCTTTCCAACTCTACATCTTGTTACATGTTGTCTTTCCCCCCAGGTAGAATGTTAGCTCCTTAAAGGCAGAGATTGCTTTGCTTATTTGTTCTTGCATCCCCAGCACTTGATACAGTGTCTGACACAGTAAGAGCTCTATAAATGCATTTTAATCCACTCATTCATATAATCATTGCATTAGATTTCAGGCTCAAGGAAGTGATGACAAAAGGAACATCTTGAATGGATCTTGATATCCAGGATGATGGATTGAATCTAAAAAGAAAAAATATCATTCTATACTGATACCTCATTGTTTTGCAAGGTTCCCTAGGTTCTCAAAGGCTGTGAGAGTAGAGCCCAAGTCCTCGCAATTTCTATCACATTTGAAAAGTTATCCTTTCAGATTGGTAGGTATTATTAAGTTTTTGCTAAGCTAGTCTAGCTTTTACTCATTCACCTCACCTTCACATCACAGTAATACAACAGAAAGAATTGGGTAGAAGATTCTCATTATTATTTATTATTAATTATTAGTCACCCACATATATGCATGAATACTTGAAGGATTTGATTTTTTCTTTCCAACCAAGAGAAATGGTTTCCCATGGGAAAACTCTTTTCCCAATGTAGATCACGATCTATTTATATCTTAGTAGAGAATTCCTAGAAGAAGTTAGCTAAGGTTAAATGACTTTTCTCAGCTAAGAAGTTACCAAACCCAATATTATCCACTATAATAGGCTGCCTCTTACCTTTTTCTCTCCTTAATTGATGACAAAAAAGATGAAATTTGAAATTAAAACTTAGATTGATAAGCATGACATTTAGAAGGGAACTTAAGAATTCTGATTGGTCAATATAATGGCCACAATATTAGTGAGCATATAGGAAAAAGAATTGATGGACTCAGTGCAGAATGAGATACCTTTCCTAGATGTGGCCAAAACAGGATTTTATTTGCTCTATCATGTTTATTTGTTACAAGAGGTTTTGTTTTTCTTGTTTCTCTCCTGATCACCATGAAGAGGGGGAAATGGGAAAAATAGAAAATTGATTTTTTTTGTTCATTGAAAGAAACTCCATTTGAAAAATAAAATCTCCCTGTGAAAACTATAACCACCAAGAAACTTGTTTCCTGTTTGTCTGCTTCAGGATAGGATTTTTCCTATGCTGCTTGGAAATCTTCGAGAGTTATGATATGTGAGTGCAGTACCTTGGAGAGATTATGGGGAATGCATAAACATTCTGTACCTGGTTCTGATTTACTTGTGAGGAACCTTTTTGGCGTTGGTGTGTATGGTTGTGTAACTGGGATTGAGAGAGAGGAGAATCTTTCAAAAGGCCTGATTCAGTTTCAAATTCCTTCTCTTTGTTTCATTCACTCAAATACCAATCTGGTAAAAGATCATATTAGAAGAGGAGAATCCTTACAGTCTTCTCCCCTCAGAGGGTTTTTTGTCCTTGGTCTGTACCCTCTGCTTTTTTTTTTTTTTTTTTTTTTAGGAGCAGGAGCTTGGAGTCTCTGATCTTATACTTTCAAAAAAATCAAGATAATACTTCTCTAGTGCTGAGATGCTGAGATTCCCTATAAAACTTTCTAAATGTGTAAGGATGAAGATTACTCCCTTTATTTAGAACAGAAAAGAACAAATATAGCTTCCTATAGCTTAGTTGCTCACTAGATGAGGTGAGTGAAGGAATCAGTAGAGAAGGGAATGGGGAGTTGAAGTGGCACTAAAAGCCTTTTTGAAACTACTCCCTTTCCTTGTAGCTACACAGCCATTTAAACAACCTCCTCATTACCCTTGGTAAAATGATCAGAACTAGGTGCATTATGTTTAACCTATACAAAGACTGTCTGGGGAGGGGGGAAGGGTTAGGGTAAGAAAGGGGGAAAAACTTAGAACACAAGGTTTTGCAAAGATAAATGTTGAAAACCATCTTTGAATGTGTTTGGAAAAATAAAATATTGAAAATAAAAATAATAAAAAGAACTAAGTGCAAAATGTTAATCAATGCTCTATTCTCTCCAATTCACTTTCCTTATACATCATCCTCATTCTCCCCACCTTGGGGAAATTTCATTAGCCAAGAAAGGTGATGAGCTTTGTGTGGGCACCAGACCCCAGTCACATTGGAGAAATTTTTTCTACATTTTGTGCAGCCTGGTGATAGTGGATGTTTTTCTCTTAAATTCATTTTCCATCCTTATGCTGCCTTTTTTCTCTGAGTGATCTTATTTTTAATCTTTATTCCTTTGTCTCTATACTCCATTTTTTTATTTTATGTATTATATATACAATAAGACATAAGATATATATACTTTTTGTTTTGCTTTATCATGTTTATTTGTTACAAGAGGTTTTGTTTTTCTTGTTTCTCTCCTGATCACCATGAAGAGGGGAAAGTGGGAAGAATAGAAAATTGATTTTTTTGTTCATTGAAAGAGATTCCATTTGAAAAATAAAATCTCCTTATGAAAAATAGAATATGTATTTATGCTTTTCCCTATTTTTCCCTATTTTTTCTACTTTCTCTCCCTCCCCCCACTTTGTTTCTTCTTATATAAGCATAGGATCTTAAAACTGGATGGGGTCATCAGCATCTTCTAAATCACACACTTTGTGTTCTTTTCCCCACCTATTCTTCATGATTAATGTCCAACTGTTATCTTCTGCAACTATTATGTGCCTGTCTCCTTTTTGCTAAGCTTTCTAACTGGCTACTTATAATCTGCTAGCATTGAGGGGAAATAAGTTTTAAAATTTAGAATATGTAGAGTAAAAAAAAAAATTAATGGATTCTTATAGAGACACTGAGTGATGCAACCTGACCCTGAAAAGCAAAATTAAAATGCAGTCTTCCTATAAATTATCTTTCCTGATAATCCAGCTATGAGAGTCCCCCTTACCCCACCCCAGTTACTTTGTATTTACTTATTTGTATTTGTGGTTTTTCTGAAGAGATTGTAAGCTTCCTGAGGGTAGGGCTATTACCCTTTTTTTTTTTTTTTTGTCTTTGTATCTCTTGTTATTGTTGTTCAATTGTGTCAGACTTTTTGTGACCTCATTATGATATTCTAAGCAAAGATACTTTTAGTATTTGCCATTTCCTTGAGGAAATCTTGAGGCTAGATTTGAATTTAGGAAGATGGGTCTGACTCCAGGCTTGACACTTCATGTATATATCACCTAGCTGCTCCACTGTAGGATATACCAAATAATATATGATTCTAGTTATCAAAAATCTCATTTTTTTAAATTTTTTAAGAAAAAATTCTGAGCTTAATAAATAAATGTGCATTTCCATGTAAACATGGATCCAACATATACAGCATGCCTTTTCTTTTTAATAAATTCAACATGTAACTTTTAAATATGTCCTTCTCTGTTGTTCTTTCTTTGGCTTTCTTTTTCTCTTCTGTGCTATTTTTAAAAAGCTGCTTTTGTGATTTTTTTCTTTTTCTTTTTTCCTTAGTTAACACATCCCTAGTCCTTGTCTTCCTCCCACCACCTTCCAATTGAAAAAAAAAGAAAAGGAAAAAAAATGCATTCTGTGTCTGTCTAAATAAATGGACAGAGCTTGCAGACCTTATGCATGTTATTTGAAAAGTGGCTAACCTTTGTAGATGAGCCAAAGAACTGGGTGATTTCTCTTTCTAGGCAGTCCTAGAACTGAGGTTGAACATTTTTTCTTTCAGTCTCTCTGCTCTCTGTCTCTGTCTCTCTCTTTTTGCTGAAACAGTTTGGGTTAAGTGACTTGCCCAGGGTCACACAAATAGGAAGTGTTAAGTGTCTGAGGCCAGGTTTGAGTTCAGGTCCTCCTGACTTCAGGGCTGGTGCTCTATCCATTGCACCAACTAATAGTCCCCACCTTTAGTCTCTTTAAGAGAAATATTGGGCTAGAAAAATAATCCTCTCTCAATCATCAACTGTGTCTACTTTTAGAGTATTAAGAATTCAGCTTAAAAGGCTCTGTGCCTGATGGTTTTAGGCTAACTAAGTTCCCTTGCTTAACTTCTCTGCACCCATTTATCCAAACGAAAAAATAAATAGAAGTCAGGGAAACTGTATAAATTCTAATATATGATAATATATTAGATATGATATGATATGATATCATAGAGAAGATATGATAATAAAGGAACTTTTAAGCCCAGAGAAATAAAATACCTCAGTTTAGCCAAGATTTCACCAGTAGATGTTCATTCTCATCAATTTTTTTGATGGCAAATGCTGGAAGTTGAGCAACAGGATGGGCACATTGGCCATTCAGAAGTTTAGGCTTGTTTCATCAACTGTTCCTAATCAAAATCCTACTCTTAAGAGTCTTCCAGCAATCTCCTTTACTGGGATAATTGGCAACACCTAGATTGCATTCTCTGGGACAATCAAAAGTCTTTCCACATGCATAGCACAGATAATGGAGTTGTGCCTCTCAGGGCAGGAAATTACATAACAGATATGCATAGTCAAGCAAAGCAAATAACCTTAAAGGCCTGCCTGGAAATGTCTGTCTCATTCTGTACCTTTAGTCCATTATCTGTCTTTCAGGGAAATTGAGAGCTTCTATTTAAAGGATGAAATTTTGTACTGATTTGAGTGCAGATATGGTCTATCCTCAAGACAGTAAAAGGCAGGAAAAGCAAGAACAAGAGCTTTCAAGTTATCTCTGATGGAGATCTTACCATGTGAGATAAGGTTATTTGTCTGTTTAGACTCAGAAGCCTCAGATGTGACTTCATAAATAACTGCTTTGAGTTAATGCCTGAGATGTGCATGAATTTCTACACGAACATTATAGGCTGCCAGATATGAAAGATTAATTGTGAAGCACCATTGCTCTCGAGCAGTAAGGGAGGGGAAAGAGAGAAGATGCAAGAAGTGTTTGATTCTTTATCTGCTAGACATCAGATCTCTTAGTAAAGAAGACAGAAAGAAGATAATATTTTTTTTTTCTCACTGTTGAAGGGCCTGCGACTTTAGATATTTATGACAATTTACTTCTCACTGGCCCAATCCCTTTATTTTCTTTCTTTAAGTTGATACATTTTTTGTTGTGACAAAAATATCCAGGAAATACCCAATCAACTACCACCATAAAGTTCAGCCCAAACAAATAAAACCATATGACAGTATGTGACCCCTACTACTTTTGTAGTTCATCTTTTAATAGCATGAAGTAAGTGTGTTTTAACTGTTGAGGTAATAGCATTTTCCAGAATTTTCTGCCTTTTAATGTCTTTATTTACATTGTGATAAACACAACTTATTTGGTTTTTCCTTCCCAGTTTCCTCTTGTAACACTTATATGGGTTTTTCCATTTTCTCTGAATTCATATTCATCAGTCCTTTGAAGACATTATATTCATGTCATAATTTGCTTAACTGCCTCCACCAATATCTGCACATAGAAGCTTAGGGAGAGAAGCAAATGGCCAAAGAAGATTTTAAAAAGAAAACAAATGAAGAAATCTCACCTTATACCAAAGAGAGAGAGAGAGAGAGAGAGAGAGAGAATGCAAAATCAATGGCTATGTTGCAGGTTAAGATGGAGTACTACATTTTAATACACGGAGGACCACTGAGTTATCCAGTTCTACCTTTAGCTCAATAGTTTTCATTAGAGTCATAAATAATGATTCTCTGCAATGTGATTGGAACATCACACCAAACACACTTTTGTCAAATTTAGGTTGGATTCTGGGACTGTGCCTAATATAATATTGGTTCTTACTTTTGGTTTTCTGAAAGCAATAGCAAATATAATTTCAGATTTCCGGTTCAAATTAACACCCTCCCCGAAGGTGTTGTTGGTATAATTGTTCTAAGTAAAAAATATTTCCATTCTTGAGCTAAAACTTGTGAAATCCTTGGCCTAATTTTTAAAAAAATGCATTTTCTGTGAAGAATGATGGTTTTAAGAATGTGTTTCAGAGAATAGGATAATCCCTTAGACATAATAGGATAATCAAACTGAAATGCAATTTTTAAAAAACCCTCCCTACAAGAAACTGGTTATAACTGTGGCCAACTACTAAGTCAATTCAACAGCATTTAAGCATCTATTCTGTGCCAGGTACAGTCTTAGATACAGGACTATTAAGCCAAAAATGAGCCAGTCCCTGCCCTCAAGTAGCTTACATTTTACTGGAATATAATTCTTACTTTCTAAAAGGTACATGGGTTTTCTCAGAGGGGTATAAAGGAATTGGAAGTGATAGCTGAATCCTAATCTCAGCTCTGTTTTCTGAGGCATTGGGAAAATCACAATCTTCCTTGGCTCTCATATTCTCATCTCTTCTTCATTTGGATGTTATGAGGATGAAAAGAAATAGAAGATGCAAATAGAATTGGAAAAAAAAATTGTCTTCACAGACATTTAAGAGCTTAATTACTTCACACACACACCTAGTAAGGTGACAGAAGA
Source organism: Antechinus flavipes (assembly GCF_016432865.1). Classification (NCBI taxonomy): domain Eukaryota; kingdom Metazoa; phylum Chordata; class Mammalia; order Dasyuromorphia; family Dasyuridae; genus Antechinus; species Antechinus flavipes. The sequence goes on along the minus strand of NC_067402.1, from coordinate 53,418,981 downwards.
GGAGGGAAGGAAGGATGTCATTTTTAAAAAATAGGAATTAGAATTATAGTTTCATTAGCTAGAGAATTCCCCTATCAAAGCAGATCAGCTCCTCCTTTGCAGTTAGAGTAATTCTAGGAAAGAAAATTTAAGTAACTTATTCAAAGTCATATATCTACTATGTATTGAGGAAATCTAGATCTTTTTTGGCTCAAAAATTAAGACTCAAGGCTCTCTTTCCAATATACTTATGATATTTTATTCCAATGACAACTAACTTTTTGATTAACAAATTGATTCAATGGTTAAAAAATGTAAATGTCTCCAAAAATTGCTCTAAGAAATTATCTTTTTCTAAAATAAAAAGTCCTTTAAAGCAAAGGCCTGATGAATTGTTGAGGTTTCCTGAAGCATGGCAAAATATATATATTTTTAGTGAGCACTAAAATATAAATTAGTAATTTTCATTGAATACCTTATATTTTTATATTCTGACTTTTCCAATATAGTCTTATATTTTTTCTTTATCATTATAGATTTTGTACATAACAATCATCTTTCATGTATTAAAGTCCTTTTGTCTTATTGAATTTATCAAATAATAGACCTAATTTTGGATTTTGGTATTATTGGTCTACTTTCTCTTTACCTGCTGCCAAAAAAAAAAAAAAAAATCTGATCTCTGTTCTCAAAAATGATTCATTAGATCTCCCCTACCCACAAACTATAATCCTAAACTCCCTTTTGCTTTTCAGAGCCAGATTATGAAAAATAACTGTCTTATTTATTGCCTGTAAACTTCTTGAATGCAAGGAATTTGTTTCTTTGTATCTCTAGCACAGGCCTTGGTACATAGTAGGCACTCAATAATTGCTTGTTGATTGAATGCTTATCCAGTGTCTCACAAGTATTAAAGCAACAGAGCCAAATATAACAAAGAAAAACAAAAGATTGTTCCCCTCCTCATTCACTTCTTTATTCCCTGCTCTCTGACTTCAGTTTCATTACTCAACTGAAACAGCTTTCTCTGAAATCACCAGTGGACTCAATTGCCAAATCTACCAACCTTTTCTGTTTTCCCTTTTATTTACTTCTCTGTAATATTTAACAATATTGACCAATATCTTCTCCCAACTACTTGTTCTTTTGGCTTTTTTTTTTTTTTTTTGCCTCACTTCATTCTTACCTCGCCTTCGTCACTGAATGGAAGGGCCTTAATCAAATCCAGACCCATTAAAGACTAGAATAAAAAGGCCCAGGTCTATCTCTGAATCCAGGTCAGTCTCCAGAATGGCCACTAAACTCAGAAAAAGTGAAGCAGGTGACCTTACACAGCTCTCCTTCACTTCAATCCAATTCATTTGTATGTCACCTCTGTAATGTTATGATTCTCTGAGAAGGAAGGACAAACAACAACTTGCTGCTTTATAGGTTTTGATGATATCGAAAACCTATCTTGCCAGAGAAAAAGTCTGAAATTTTTTCTTTTTCTTTGATTGAGTGTTTACAGTAACATTGTAAAAGTTGGGTTGGAGGCTATATTATACAATTCTATACATGTATTTTATGCATTTCTCAGTTTCTAAACTTTTTTTGTGTTATCTATGGCTTCCCCAAAACTCTTCCCCTCAAAATTCTCATTTAATTTCTTATGTTTTAATTCCATGATACATCAAAATTTCAATGGGGGGAAATTATTTTGTGAAAGGGATGATTATACTTTCTTTTGGAAATCTCATCAGTTACCGTAAGTTCAGTTATCATTTCATGGTGTACATAACTCCAAAATCTATACATCTAGTCAGCCTATGTCAGTCCTTGGCTCCAAAAGCTCCAGTGTCTTCCTTCTGCATCTATTTTTTTGGCATTTAAAGTCCTTCACAATCTAGCTCCAAACTACCTTATTCTGAGTTTACTATATATATTTTTTCCCACCAAACTGACATATTTGCTCTTCCACTTATATAAGCTTTTTATCTCCTTATCTTTCCTCTCCTCACCCTCTCCCCAACCCTACCCCATGTTTAGCACTTTTTCTTAACTGGGTAGAATCTCTCTCTCCCCTGAAAGCTTAATTCAACTACCACTTCTACATAAGCTCTCTTCTGATTCACTTCCAATACTTCTCTTTGCCCAATAACTTTTTTTTTTTACTTTGTACATAGCTTGTACCACCTTATGTAAATAATTTAGTTAATAAATTACTTATATGGCATTATCCCGTCTTTGTATTCCCAGCACAGTACCTAGTATATATGTGGTGTGTGCATAATAAATCTTGTTGATTGTTCTTTTATGTATTCTATTCTACACTTTGAGGGTCTAAAATCAATGACCTATATCATTGATCCAAAGTTCCAGTTGAAGTCTTCAAGAGGAGCAAAAGTAACTAATAATGGTGATTTGTATTCATAGACTCTTCAAGGTTATATAGTACTGTTCATGGCTTATTTCATTTGAACAAAATGCTCTAGCTCTAAATAATAATAAAAAATGGTATTAAGTATTTTGTTTGTCCTTTCATTTGAACAAAATGCTCTAACTCTAAATAAGAGAAGAAAAATGAGTTTATAGCTTTTTTTAAAAGCTTATTTTCCCAAAATACTGTCCCAGTTATTAGCCCCATTTTACAGATAAAGAACCTGAAATCCATAAAAGGAAGATTTTGCCTTACTCCATGTGTGATATTCCTTTGACTACATAAATCAGATTGTCTCATGTATATAGTCCACATAAAAGCATTAAATGTTTGGATCTTTATATATTTATATTCCTAGAGAAATTCAGTTGTGCTAATTTTGCTGTTTCTCACAATACATTTTATTTAATCTAGTTGGCTGGTACTAGCTGTTGCCATGGTTCGGTTTTATATGGAGAAAGGAACACACAAGGGTTTATACAAAAGTATTCAGAAGACACTCAAATTTTTCCAGACATTTGCATTGCTGGAGGTAAACATTTAATTTCTCCATCTTGCTTGATTTCTCTTGCTTTATTTATAAGAAAATTTATTTGATTAGAAAGCCAAATCTTATGTTGTTAAAACCTAGCTTACCATTTTTTTTAGTGTAGCTTTCTCACTTTGTGAGATATTGTGCAATATTGCAGATTCTAAACAAATTTCAAATTATGTAATTGCATTTTTTCTCCATTTCCTTACAGATAGTCCACTGTATAATTGGTGAGTTCCTGCTTTTATTTGTACTTTCTTAGACTGAAAGCTGGGGGGAGGGGAGATCTTAAAAGTCATCTTATCCTACCCTCTTATTTCATCTATGGAAAAACAGAAGCCTAGAGAGGTTAAATGCTTTGCCTACAATCAGAGAGGCAGTAAGTGATAAACTCAGGTCCTCTTCTACTAGATCCAGTTGTGGTTAATTAAATGTTTCATTAAGAGACATTGTTGACTTTCTTTTTTCTCTTGAAGGAATTGTACCTACTTCTGTACTTGTGACTGGGGTCCAAGTGAGTTCAAGAATCTTTATGGTGTGGCTCATCACCCACAGTATAAAACCAGTAAGTGACTTTGTTCTATGACAGTCTAGAGGAGAATTTCTAATATGAAATTTTAGTCTTTTTCAAAAAAAGCTGAAATATTACTTAACACAGGCTGAATCAGGGTTTTAGGTGCTGTTAGAGACTGTAACTGAATATCGGTTTAATATTAAGCAACAAGTTTCAGCAAGTTAGAGAGTTGAAAGAGACCTCAGCAGCTGCTTATTCCAAATCATATCTATAAACAAATCCATATGACAATAAATCCTAGAAGTAGTCATCCATCCTTTGCTTGAAGCTTTCTTGTAAGGACTACATGCTATCTTCCAAGGCAAATTCCTCAACATGGAGTTGTTATAAAAATCTGCCTCTTTGCTACTTCTGCTTATTGCTTTTAGAGCTTTGTTCTTGAAACAAACATGAGTCTAGTCTAAAAACTTCTGCCAGATTCTCAAGCTCTTGAAAATACTATCAAGACTTTGGGATCTCTTCCTTTCTCTGAGTAAACATTTCCAGTTGCTTCAGTTGATCCTCTTATGGCATGGATTCTTCTATTTGGGTTGTTCTTCCCTAGGACACTTTCCAATTTAACAATCCTTTCTACAATATGATGCCCAGCATCTAATAACTAATAACAAGCATTAAAAATCATATTTTCTTTGTATTTGTAACTTAGTTTAAACTATTTTCACTTTTAATAATTTAGCACAGAATATTTTTAGACATAAAATTAATTAAAGGACTGAGCTGTTTGTTAGAAGAGATTTAATTAAAAATGAGAAAGATTTGAAATTAGGAAATAAAAAAATAACTAGGAGGGAGTGAAAAAGGAGGAGATTCTATTAAGACTGTGAGCACTTAGAGGAAAGGGTAGAATGTTACTTTTTGACTTTCTTTGTTTCGCCAGACATTAGCACAGTGCTTGGCACATAGTAGGTAATAATAAATGCTTGTTAATTTGACTTAATTGAAAAACCAAAAAATAGGAGAATATCCTCAGAACAAAATATTCATGGACTTGAGGACACAGAACTGAACTTGATGGCTTACGCATATTGTTATGGCCAATTCTTGATTTACTGTGCCAAGAGCTTACTTTGGCCTGGAATAGCAACATCTTTGTCCTCTCCACTCCACCCCGCCCTGATGCTATGGCTCACTCCTGACCTTCTGGGAAGACTTCAAAGCCTCCCAAGTTCTTGGGAACAGTTTTCTGGTTCTCTTTCCACTCTACATAGATCCCTGATCACCTGTCCCTTGGGGATATACCTCCCTATCGTTTTGTTCATTCTTTTAATATTTAACAAGCTCTCTGCCGAAAGATGAACTCTTGCTTTTTTCTTTCTTAGAAGAGACCCCTGCTCTCCTGTCTACTTGAGAAGAGATTCTTTGTATGTATTCTTTGTAGATCTTTTTATGAATCAATATCTTCAATTGATCTATCTGTGTCCTTTGATCAGCTTGACTGATTTAACCCTTTGACCAATTATCACTACTTAGGTAACATCTTGTGCACACTGAGGCAGGGGGTAAACCTTTCATTACATAGGTTCTGTGCTAAGAGCTGGAGATAACAATACAAGCAAACAAGACAGTCCCTAACCATAAAGAGCTTTCATTCTAATAGGAGAAAACAATTTATAAAGGGAAACTAGAAAGGGAAAAGAGAGGTTACCCATAATTGGTCAGAGATGATGACTAGCAAGTGAATTCCAGAGAGCGCATTGGGCTAGGACTAATTAAGTGGGACTGGGTCCCCTCATTAAATGGAAGTCTGGACTCTAAAACAGAAGAACAAATTATAGGGTAGAAGGTAAGAGACATCACGGAGAGCAGACCTGATCAGGAGGTAGAGATTACTAGTATGAAATATTAACCCTAGTATGAAACATTAACAGAATCAAAAGAAGAGTTATTATTAAAGAGAAAGAATATGTTTCCAACAGTGGCTAAGGTCTGAGAAATAGAAACAGTGAATAGGGCAAACATTTAAGGGGAGAAAAAAGGTCAGAGTGATTAGTGACAAAGGGCAAAAGCTTTGATTCCTATTGATTATCTTCTTTTGTCCTCTTGAGGAATATTACCATAATGTTGTGGATCCTTCCTTACTAAGAACTTCCTATATTCTTATACTACTTTATTCCCAGAGACTGTGATCTTATTCCTCTTCACTCACAGAAACAGCCAGCGGAAGGCAAAGTCAGCTCAGTGCCCAGTCTCTCATCATCTCTTAAACTTTTCCCACCAGGTGGCAGGCTGACTAGTGAGGCCAAATCCTATATTTCCTTCCCAGCTTTTCTTGATCCCGCAGTTACACACGGGTCCAACTTCCTTGTCCTCTTCCTTCCCTGTTCCTTGCATTTTCACTAACTGTCCCCCAGGTCTGGACTGTTCTCTCTCTTTGTCTTTGCCTCTGGTTTCAATGATTTCCTTCAAATCTTCACTCAAATATCACTTTCTACAAAAGTCTTTTCCTCCTCCTCCTCCATGGAAAACCTTCCCTTTGAAATTACCTTCAATTTTTATATATCTGTAGAGTCTGGAATTCCACAACCAAAGGAACCCTGAGTCTGCTCCCCCCAACCCCTAACTAAGAGGCAAGTTAAATTACCAAAGAAAGAGGCAGGAAGTTCTAATTACTATTATATGATTGGTATAATAATCATGGTGGATTACTTACATAGTGGCTGTCTGGGAATGGCTGCCAGACAATTCACTGGATCTCATATAGTCTGGGGTAGTGGCCAGACTATTCAGTGGATCCCACAAAGACTCCCCAAAAGTTCCATGGTAATGATAGAAATCAAGCAAAAGAAAGAAGAGCTGCAAAGCATCATTATATATGTCATTAGAGATCTGCATTGTACTTAGCAAGCAGTACTAATTTGGGGCCTGGGTCCCAGGGCTCAGGGGCAACAGGCCAGCATCCTAGGTGAGAAACTAGACACTCAAGGCAATGTGGTGGATATAGTGAAGATTATGTTCTGGTCACGGTATCCTTGTTATGTCTTGCTCTACAGCTTGTATCTGATTACTATATCTTTGTTATGATTTTCAGCTCAATAGAGATCTCACAAGGCCCCGTGCTTGTCAGTTTGAGGAAGTTCCCAGACATGCACAAAGTTATTTGCGAGGCACAGTGTTTCAAAACAAACTTTAACACCTCCTTAGAATGTCTTTCACTCTGACAGTATGCCTTTCACCAGACGAAACCCCTCCATAGCTTATATGAACTTAGTTGTTTGCATATTGTTTGCCTGATTAGAATGTAAGGTCCTTGAGGACAGGAACCATATTTTTGTATGTCCAGTGCTTTGCATAGTGCCCGGCACTTAGTGTGCTTAATAAATGCTTGTTGACTTTTATTTCGAGAAATAGCCTTACTTATTTGTAATACCTGTTTCCCTATTTTTTAATGCTGTTGTTAAACTCCATTTAAAAAGTGTTCTTAAAAGAACAAATTTAGGGAGTTTGGAGGGAAGAATCCATCTATTACCCACATGAAGTGACTCAGACTATTGCCACCTTGGCCATCTGCCATGAGAATCACTGAAAATTGACCAGTGGTTAGAATAACTAAAAATAATCCTTGGAACATCAGCAGTTCTAAGACCAGGAATAAGGCAAAGGATAGTTTTTAAATGAATAGATGATACTTATTTGTAATTAGCATTAACTTTTATAGAAGTAATGTGCTGAAATTCTTTTAAAACTTGTTCTCTTAAAGTTATATATTTCTTGCTTATTTGCATTATTTATGAAGAAAGTATTTTCTAAATGAAAGTAAATTTATATCCATTTAGTAATCTCAGATTCTCAGTTATTGGAATGAGGCTTTAGTGCAGTTTGAATTTCATCATCTAATGCTTTTCCTCAAAATAGACCTTGGTAACTTATGAATGTGTTATTTACCAAAAATTAATATGTAGGTCATTTACTTAACATTCAGAACACTTTTTTGTTGTTATAGAGAAGAAAAAAACATACAGCTAGTCATTTGCCTTGTAGATTAGGTCACAAAGTCTATTTAACTCAATATAGTAGAAATAATATATGCTACACTAAAAAAGTAAAAAGAACAATTTGTTGTAACAATGAGTTAGTAAGCATTTATTTTTATTTTATTACATAGCTACTGTTCCAGGGACAGTAGATGCTAGGTACTTGGAATATAAATATAAAAAATAAAATGCCTGCTGTCAAAGATTTATAGCTTATTACTATTAGGAGCTAGTTCTTTCCTTCTTCATGCCCTCTTCCTTCCTCCCTCCCCCCGCCCCCCATTAAATTAGAAACAGGTGCTCTTCCTTTGAAAAGAAAAATCTCTGAGACCAATGCTTTAATTAGAGGAAGAGAAAAAGAGTTAAAAATGTATAAAGAAATTCTAAGTGGAATTTCTGAGTATTTTCCTTTTTTTGTATTAATATTATGTATTAATTTCAATTCAAAACTTCTGGTTTCTTTTCCCTTAATTCCGGTTTATCAGTAACATTCCTCTTATGCTTAGTCATGTTTAAGCTCATTATTTAACTTCCAGAATAGATTAAGCTTGAGAAAAAGGAGAGAGATTTTTCCTAAAAGAACCAGGTAAGAGAGATGGAAGAGTGAATAAGATGATTAAAGGGAATATATAAAAAAGGACTTTTTTTTTCGAGGAGAAATTAACTATGATATGAGTGGTGAAAGAAGAAAATTTGGACAAATAGTGGGCAATGATAAAATAAAAACAATCCAGTGAATGTTTTGCCCTAGATGACAATCTTTTAATAGTCTTTGTCACTTGATTTTCTTAAATACAATTTGCTTGAGGGTAAAGAAAGGAAATAGAATATGGGAAAAATTGTACCAGAAGTTTAGATCTTTCTATACTTGACCAAAAGGTGGTGCCATTGTTCCAAGACAATTTAGTAGTTGGCTAGAGTGAGTTGATGGATGAGATGAGGGTCAAAGAGAATAGGAGACTGTGCAACTGGTTAGTATGTAGGTAAGATGTTTATTATCCATTGTTTATTTGTATAAAGAACATCTTTTCCAATAAGGCATTAAATTCATGTCTTTTCAAAATTTCTATGAATTAATAACTTTAAACTAAAAATGTAGTTTTCCACAAAAATGCTATTGATTCTTTATAATTCTGCAGATCCAGAATGAGGACAGTGTGGTACTTTTTCTGGTGGCGTGGACTGTGACAGAAATTACTCGATATTCCTTCTACACATTCAATCTTCTGAACCACTTGCCATACTTCATTAAATGGGCCAGGTGGAAATGTCTTGCAGTTTTGTGCATGTTTATTTCATGAATGCTGAGCTAACATCAAAGAACAGATTTTGAGTTTTGGCCACATGTCAGGATACTGTCATTTTGGATTTTGGAAATGTTACAATTTGCATTCTAAAAACTGCACAACTTAATTTAATACTGTAAATTATTTTAACATTTCAACTAAATTTAGTCATGCTATACATTTATCTGTTCTGCATTGTGACTTTTCCTGTCACAGTTTCAATATATTATGAATTGGCATAAAAAATTAAATGGAAGTTTTGGGGGAATTTTATGGAAGCTATAGATGATAGGCCAGCAGATGATGCTGAAAAAGTTTAGAAACTCAGAAATGTATAAAATATAGCATAACATAATATCAGCCCAAAATTTTACAATAATGTACCATAAACACCCATAAAAAAGGAAAAAAATTCAGACTTCTTTTCTGGTATGAAAGGAAGACCAAAAAATTTTATATGAATTTTCTAGATTACAGGAGCATTTCTCATTCCCCATAATCTTCCTAAAGCTAAATTCTTTTACTTTTTTAATGTATCATAAATTTGCTATGTAAAACAAAGGATAAATAAGCTACATGTTTTATTGCACTTTTGAGATTGAATCATATCTAGAAAAGATTTGTCCATTATTATTTACTCATTATTTAAGAATAATTGAGTCAAATAGCTCAGAGGGGTTTTTACTTTATACATTTCTGGTTCTTATATTATTTCCAAAATAAAATAACATGTTTATGATCTTTTCTTATGTTTAACACTCTCATGATATTCCTAAACTTGGAATCATTCTTTGATTGAATTGGGCATATACAGAGCCAAATGTACTCTGAGATTATCCTTTTAAATAATTAAATATTTGAAATATACTGACATTTAAACAATCAATTAGCCTATAGATTAAGATTAGGAATAAATTCATCTGAACATGTTTATTAAATGCCTACTGTGTGTGCAATGGAAACAATACAACTAGTTGAATTATAGGGAAAAAATTAGATATTCACAGTTTGAATGTAAATATACTTCTAAAGTTTTATACCTTGATCCCAAAATTTTAGTACAAAGGTATTATTTCACTTGAACACTTCACTACCAAATACTTTTAACATTCATTTGCAACTATTGAGTCTTTCAAATGATCAATCTGCTTGTTTACAGTGGGGTGTTTTTTAAAAATGCAATTAGGTGTCATTAGTAGTTATCCTATTTTCAAAATTATCATCATTCATGAATATCATTTATATAATCAACTCTTTTTCAAATTTGTTAAACTATTTTACCTTCATTTACCTATTTGTTCATAAAAATTTTCCATTTCAATCTACCTTAAAGAACAAATCATCTGGGTAGGTTAAGGAATGTTCATTGTACATTTCTTTTAGGTCCTTACACTAGTTTTCATTGTTTTGCCAAAGTGCTTTTTAATAAGTAATTAATTGCTTCTGCATGTCTTGACTAAGTTTCTGAAAATGTTTTCCAAACAGTGCTGTTATTTAATTTTCGTTTTAAAAATTGCATGTTGGATGTGATACTTTAAGAAAGCATTTTGCCTTGTTTGCCTTGATATTAAATGATATGTTTTGGGTTTACACTCTTTCAAACTGCATGTGTTCATTTCATCTAATTCATGTTATTTGGGTCTGTTTGTTTAATCAAGCCTGAAAATATCACAGAAGATGTTACATTCATTGATTGTTGGTGGGCATTAAGATTTGCATTCATTTCTAAATACATCTGTCATTCTTATAAATAAATTGAAGTTATATTTAAATTTATATCTATTCAAAATATTGAACCTTGCTATTAACAATACTTTGCTTTGAAATCTCTTAAGTTCATAAATATTTCCTATGCATAAAACATAAAGACAGCTATGATATTATATTCACATAACTTAATTTTGTCTATTAGTTACTGTTATGAATAAGTAGTAAATAGAGTAAATGTTTGCATAATGAATCACATTTTCCCTCTGGCTTCCATTTTATTTTCAAATATGTGTTTCCTCTAAAAAAAATGTTGGATCTCAATACATAATAGTAATCATACTTAAGAATTCTCACACTGTCAAGAAACATTATGCCTTTTTCAGTGCAAGTCTAAATGGTGAGCAATTAATTTTCCTGTTGAGGCCCTGTAAGAAGTTTATCAAATGTAGTCATTCTACACATTCCTTTAAAAATGCATATTTAAAAATAAATCACAAAGTTTATTCTCATTTTATTTGGAATGCTTACCGACTCTAAGAACTGTAGGGTGGTATTGGGTGGCTCAATGGATAGAATCCAGCATTAGGTATTTTCTAGCTGTGTGACCCTGGGCAATCAATTAATCTCTGATTGCCTAACAGAATGGATTCACTAGATCCATTGGAGAAGAAAATGGCAAAGCACTCCAGTATCCTTGCCAAAAAAAAAACCCCACCAAATGGAGTAGCATCTAAATCAACTGAACAACAACTAAGGGAAGGGAACTTTATTCTACTGAAGTTCAGTGATATATAAAAATCATCTTTGTATATAAGTACAAGTAAAAATAATTATATATGTGTATATTAATATTATCCAATGTAAAGGTCTGAAACTCTGAGTAGGTGCACTTGGACAACCAAGCACTTAAGGCTAATTACTTATTGGACAATACTCTATTAGCATAAGACCAAGAATATAGACCAAGAACTTTTGCTTATCCTGACTCTGGCTGATTCTAAGGCATCCAGAGTGCTAACACGGTCCTAACAATCCTGCATATAGATTCTTTCCAAAAAGTTCTCATTTTAGGGATACCCCAATAGACATATATTTCCATTCTACATTATAGCATTTTAAAGAAAAATGAGACTTTTAAGACAAAAATGGAAAAGTCATCTATGAAAATATTTTTTGTAGACTTATGAGCTTAAATTCAGAGGAATGAAGGAGGAGATAGACATCAAGGCCAAAATCTTCCATCCAATCTTGGCCTCTCTCCCCATAATCCTATTCTGATCAATTTGCTTTAATGTACTCTTCCGTACAGCCTTACCACTTGCCCCTCTCCTGCTGAATACTAATTCTACATTTTTTGAATTCCTAAAATATACTTTTTTTATGTATCTTTGACCTGAGTGTACTTTTGCTCAAGTAATCCTACTAATTGATCTATATTCCTTCTTTCATGTGCTTTCAAAGTGTCTACCTAATTCTCAATTTGTACCTGACCTTCAGATATTTTCTGAGCTTCCAGATTCATTCCATTTAGACTTTCCATTTTTTTAATAATTTTTTTCTCTCTAATTTTTTTGACTTTGCCAGTCAGCCAGCTATGCTAATTGTGAAGAGGAGGAGTGTTTTCATTTTTAACACTTTCTTTTTTTAGGAACAATTTTACTTGGGTTCCAGATAAAATGGTTTTTTTTAAGTCAGAAACTTACCAGAAGTTAGGAAATCCTTTAAACTTTTACCTTTTCAACTTTCCTTAATTAATATCTAATTTTGGTCATTATTTTCCTTTCTAAAACTGAATCTAAAAAGAGATGGATTTATTTGTTCTCTCTTCTGCCAGGATGCTAAACTTAATTGTGTTCCTATCATAGCAAATAGAGGTTGAATCATGGAAAAATGATTTTTATTCCAGCTTATGGCCTTTAAAGATATTCCTGCTAAAGTAAGAGATCATTTAAAAAATTTTTCCCAGGCTTTGGGAGAAAGAGAGAGACACCTAATAGACATCAGGAAGAAAATAGCACTTTTTCCTTACCCTAGTTTAAGCAGTCACATTGGCTGTGTCATTATTGTATTATTTCTGGAAGTACCACATAGATTCATTTTCTGGTTTCAATTTAATAATTTTCATTGCTATCCCTTTGAGTGATAAAATCCATTTTTGCAAAAAACAAGTCAGCAAATAAGTGCGTAAGTAACAAAAGTTTATTTTTTGAAATTCTCTATTTAAATAAAATTTTTTTTTATAACTTTAGAGATTTCAAGGTTTATATATGGGCAGCTAGATGGCACAGTGGATAAAGTTCCAAGCATGAGTCAGTAACACATATCTTCTTGAATTCAAATCCGGCCTCAGACACTTTCTACCTGGGCAAACCATTGAGTCTTATTTATGTCTCAGTTTCCTTATCTGTAAAATGAGCTAGAGAAGGAAAAGTCAAATCACACCAGTATCTTTGGCAAGAAAACCTCAAATGGGCTCACAAAGATTCAAATATGACTGAAAAATTACTCCACAACATCCTATGTACCTCACTATCACTGCTACTATGTAAGATTTTAAAGTATGTATTAACTTATTATTATACAATTATTAATTAATTAGCATCAAGTTCAAAGACTAAATTGCATGTAGAAACTCTGACTGGTATCTATGCCTTTGTGGTAACAGTGGGGATAGTGTTTGTTTTTTAAATCATTTGGATAATGTAAATGAAGAAGAATCAATTATACACTAATAGCACTAATTATGCTAAAACCAAAGGAAAAAGTACTGGATAGATTTGGAATCTGATCAAATCCTTCTCTTTCTCTGCTCTTCACATACTTGTTTATAATGTGAGAAAGTCTAAATTGCTTAATTCTGTCTTAAGTTTCCTCATTTAAAAAATAGTGATAGAAATGTTTGAATTACCTAGTTTACAAAGCTGTTATTAGAAAAGAGCCCAAATCCAAAAGCACTATGTAAATTTGAAGTGTTATTATCCTTTTAAAAGACCTAGAAATCTGTTCTAAGATATATTTGTAATAAGATGGTAGAGGGAGAGATATTTTAAGTAGTTCCACATCTACAAGAAATCACAGAAATTAGATTTAAGTTATTTGTTAGAAAATAATTCTCTGGTCTTTTTTCTCCTGCAGATACAATTTTTTTATCATCTTGTATCCTGTTGGAGTTGTTGGTGAACTTCTTACTATTTATGCAGCTTTACCCTATGTAAAGAAGACAGGAATGTTTTCGCTAAGACTTCCTAACAAGTACAATGTTTCCTTTGACTATTATTATTTTCTTCTTATAACTATGGCCTCCTACATACCATGTAAGTATGTATTCACTTCTACTTTCATTTAGGATTGGGGATTCTTTTTTATAGTAGTTTAATTTTTGGCAGTTATAATAATCTGGTTCAGTAGGGGAAGGGATAAAGTAGATACAACTAAACATATATATATATATTTAAAAACCTCTCTTCTTTCTTTTTTTACTGTGAATATGGCATGTTTGTACCTTGGTTTTTATATGTTGTCTCCCTCATTAAACTATGAGCTCCTCCAGGGCAGAACCTGGTTTGTTTAGTTTTGTTTTTTGTGGGTTTTTTGGTCTTTATTTGTACTCCTAGCACTTAGCACAGTGACCAGCACATATTGTTTTTCCATTTGGTATTTTCTTGCCAAAATTACTGAAATGAGTTGCCATTTTCTTCTCCAGAATTAATTTACAGATAAGGAAACTGAGGCAAACAGGGTTAAGTGACTTGACCAGGGTCACACAACTAATGTGTATCTGAGGCTGGATTTGAACTCAGGAAGAGAGATCTTGATTCCAAGCACAGTGTTCTATTTACTGCACCACCTAGCTGCCCCTGCCTGACATGTACAGGCACTTAATAAATGTTTATTGAATGACTGAATCAAGTAGCTTTAATTTATGATTTCTTAAAATATAGCTCTGGAAAAACAGACTTTGAAAAAGCTCATTGTAATTCAAATCAAGCTCCTTGGCTCTGCCTTTAAAACCATATCACTCTGCCTTTCATTGATTAGCCAATCATAGATTCCAGCCCAAGTTCCATTTGATCTTTGGGATTCTGATGGCTCCAAGTGGAGATCAATAGGAATTGTTTCTGTTCTGCTCAGAAACTCTGAAGGTCTTCCACTCCCAGACTGCTGCTTTGGGGATGACAAATTAGGCCATCTTTTCTCTCAATTCTTACCTATCCTTTAATCACCAAATGGGCATTACCTCAGACCAACTGAGAGCCATTTTGTCTGAAAAAGGCCTTAGCTCAGGGTCTCTCACTGCATCCTGGGCCATCACCAATGGTCTTAGCACTGGATTCAGGAGGCTGGAGGAGATGGAGTGACCTTTCAAAGCTCTGCTTCATTTACATGCAATTCACTGGTGAGTCAGGACATCATCCTCACAATGTCATCCACTCTGAGAACTAAGAAGGAACAATAACATTTACTGATTGACTTGACCACTGGATTTTCACTAATCACTAATTCTAGGTTTTGTGATGCTGAGCAGAGACATTTGCTGTTAAAACTATTCTATAAAGCAGTGAATGTGCATTTGGGAAACACAGAGAGCAAGCGGGAAAAGGCAGGATTGAACTAGGTCCCTCTGAATTCAACTTTTCCCCTTTTCTCTTTTCCTCATTCAAGGTGTCTCTCTTCCCCTACTCTGTCTCTCTCTGTCTCTCATTGTTTATTGCCTTATTCTCTCTGCCTGTCTCTGACTCTATCTGTTTCTGTCTGTTTCTCAGTCTTTGTCTCTCTGTCTCTTCCCCTATACTCTTCTTGTGTTTCTGTTTCCCTCTCTCTGTCTCTCTGTTTTTCCCTCCCTCTCTCCTTCGTTCAATCCTCCCTTTCTCTCTTTTTCCCTCTATCATTTTGAATATGAAATTACGTGTAAAACAATTTTAACATTCATTTTTTTAAATTTTACATTTCCAAAATCTCTCCCTCTCCTTTCCCTTCCCCCCCTCCAATGAAAAGACAAGTAATGTGATATACTCCATACGAGTGTCATCATATAAAACATATATCCATGTTAGTTGTGCTGTAAAAGAAAACATACACAAAAAAAGAAAAAGAAAAAAAAGTATTCCCTTTCCCCCCTTCTCTGTTTCTCTGTCTCTGTCTCTCTGTTTGTCTTTCTCTGTCTGTCTGTCTGTCTGTCTGTCTCTCCCTCCCCCCCTCACTCCCTCCCTCTCTGTTTCTCTCTCTCTCTCTCTCTCTCTCTCTTTGTTTGTCTCACTCTGTGGGTCTTTCCCTCTCTTTCTCTCTGTCTCTTTTTCTCTTTCCATTCTTTGTCTCTTTCTATCTTTTTCTGTCTCTGTCTCTCCATTTTTCTGTTTCATATATTATGTGTGTATGAAAATAATATGTCTGAAATGAGGTTTCTTTGAAAGGAGAAACTGTGTATACAAATTATGCTCCAAAAAAAAAAAATTCGCAGGCTTTTTTTTCCAGGTATGGAGGGGAAATGGAGGCAATATTTGGATCAAATATTTCATTCATTATATTTAATTTTGGATGGTGGATTCTTTTTTGTTTGTTTGGGGTTTGTTTTTTAACCTTCTCTTGCATTCTTAGTGTCCTGATCCCAGGATCTGTGGTTTGCGACCCTATATGGGGTCATGTAACTGAATGTGGGGTTCGTGAAATTATGATTTATATATCATCATATAATATATGATCAAATATAATATCATCATATAAATATATCATGTTTAGTTTGGATATCTAATTTGGATAATCTAATTTAATTGGTTGGATATGCCTATACAAGTGGTTATGTAAAAATTTCTTGAGCAAAAAAGGATCATGAGTGGAAAAAGTTTAAGAATCTTTGTCCTAAACCATGAAGACAATTGAAATTGTTTTATATTTGGGTTTATATATATTCACTACATACAAATAAAATATATTTTATATTTATATTTTATATAATTATAAATAATGTTTAAAATTTCTGTTTTGGAGAGGTTTGAGAGGTAGTGGAGATTGGAGAAAATGTCCAGTCTGCCATCTTGTTGCTTATGTGACCCAGAAAAGTCCCCCATATTTATTGTATTTAATTAGACATGATTTTTCTCATTGACTTAAATATCAGGTAAACCTTCTTTGTTTCTTCCCCTTTTAAAAACACCTTGATAAACATGCTGTGGAAGCTTTTATTATCAAGATATTATTAATAAAAATGTTCAACACCACAGGACTAAGCATAGATCCTTGGGACATTCCACTAGAGACTCTTTTCTAATTAACATGGAATCTTTCATAATTAGAATTTGGGTATAACTACTTCCATTCCAAATCAATGTACTATCAAATAACCTACATCTCCCCATTTTTTCCTCAAGAAGAACCTGAGAAGCTTTGTCATCTTTTCTTTAAATTTACTTTAAAAATAGTTTGTTAGGCAAATGATGTCTTACACTCTTCTGATCAACTCTGGTGATATAGAGAATTGGCCCTATGGAGAACTGAGATAATGAGATTGGCTCCATTGAGAAGATGAAGTTAGTCGTGCATAGTCTATTCTTGATGAAGCCATTCTATATTTTTATGATCACTGTTACCTTTTTAGTTGTTCATTAATATCCCTTTAATAATTAATTTTAGAATTTATCCAGGAACTAAATTCAAGCTTTTTGGCTTATAATTTTCAGTTTCCATTATTTCTTCTTTAAAAAAAATTTCAAGACACTAACTTGACCTGACTCGCACAGCTAGTCTGAGGAAAGATTTCAATTCGCATCTTTCCTACTCCAAAATCAATAGCCAATCCACTATAAAATCTACCTTTTTCATCAGAAGATGGAAATGTACCATAAGTCTATTTTGAATTCCAAAATATTAAAAACTTTTCAGATAACAAAGGTTATTCAAATCTGAATTGTGTGCTTAGAAAGGGTCCTCCTTATTTTCTATAACCATACCCTGGCACTGTTGAGTTATATCAAAATGGGAAAGAACAGACATGAAGGTGAAATTATTCAAGATCTTTTTTCTCCATCAACAACATAGCAGAACTTGTTGATACCCTTTAATGGATTTACCTCAGGGGCTGCCAGGCAAACATCCCAACTCAAAAAAGGTGCCAAATCTTTTCCTGGCACTTCCAATGAGGCAAGAAAAGAAAATCCATAAGAAGATTACATGTTAATGCAGAGAGAGAAGTAGGGACTTTTTCCAACATTTTACATAGTTTATGAAATATTTTTATTTTTTTCTAAAAGAAGGCAACTTTGGAACTCTGGAAAGTCTTAAGTTTTTTCATGACTATGGTACCTCTTATAGAAGATCTTCCATATATATGTATATGTATAGGTATACATATGTATATATAGTTAAATGAGAATCAACTTAATTAGGGTAATACTACATTTTAGTATGAAGTAGTACTTGGAGTACTTATTTTTTATTTTTTTCATTTAATAGTATTTTTTCTAATTATATGTAAAGAGTCATTTTTGTAAGATTTTGAATTCCAAATTTTTTCCCTTTCCTCCTTCTCTCCCTCTTCCTCAAAACTGAAAGCAATCTGATACAGGCAATACATGTGCAATCATATTAAATATATTTCTATATTATTCATATTGTAAAAGAAGAATCAGAACAAAAGACAAAAACCACGAGAAAGGCAAAACAAAAAACAAATTTTAAAAAGTGAAAATCATATGCTTTGATCTGCATTCAGACTCCACAATTCTTTCTCTAGATGTGGATTTTCTTTTCTTTTCTTTTCTTTTCTTTTCTTTTTTTCTTTTTTTCTTTTTTTTGGTGTTCCTTATAGCTTTTTTTTAAAATAACTTTTTATTGACATAACCCATGCCAAGGTAATTTTTCACAGCATTATCCCTTGCACTCACTTCTGTTCCGATTTTTCCCCTCCCTCTCTCCACCCCCTCCCCCAGATGGCAAGCAGTCCTTTACATGTTAAATAGTTTACAGTATATCCTAGATACAATATATGTGTGCAGAACCCAACAGTTCTCTTGTTGCACAGGGAGAATTGGATTCAAAAGGTATAAATAACCTGAGAAGAAAAACAAAAATGCAAGCAGTTTATATTCATTTCCCAGTGTTCTTTCTTTGGGTGTAGCTGCTTCTGTCCATTCTTGATCAATTGAAACTGAATTAGCTCTCTTTGTCAAAGAGATCCACTTCCATCAGAATACATCCTCAAACAGTATCATTGTTGAGGTATATAATAATCTCTTGGTTCTGCTCATTTCAATTAGCATCAGTTCATGTAAGTCTCTCCAGTCCTCTCTATTCATCCTACTGGTCATTCCTTACAGAACAATAATATTAGATGTGGATTTTCTTAGATCATTGTATTACTGAGAAGAGCTGTCTCTCATAGTTGATCATCACATAATGTTGCTGTTACTGTACAGTGTTCTCCTGGGTTCTACTTATTTCATTCAGCATCAGTTCATGTAAGCCTTTCCAAGTTTTTCTGAAAGCAGATTACCTACCCATAATTTCTTATAGCACACTAATATTCCATTATATTCATACACCACAACTTGTTCAACCATTCCCCAATTAATAGGCAGTTCCTCAATTTCCAATTCTTTGCCACTACAAAAAGGGCTGCTACAAACATTTTTGTACGTGTGGGTCTTTTTCCCTTTTTTATGATCTCTTTAGGACACACACCTAGTAGATACTCTTTTAGCATCAAATGTTGATGGACCATATATATTAAGATTTCTACATAGAAGTCTGTATATTATATATAACATAAGAACCTGCCAATCTTTTCTGTACTCAAAGAACTTGAAATTTTTAGTTCCTCTTAAGTTAATATTTTCAAGGTGGTACATTGAGTACTGAATATAGAAACAGAGAATCTGAGTTCAAATCTCAGCTCTGACACTTATCTGTCCCATTTTGGACAAATTGCCTAAATCTCCTCATCTATAAAATAATCAAGCACATTAACATTCACTTTTATTCTGATATATACAGATATTTATGTTTATATAATGCATATGTGTACTTGTATATATGTATATATGTGTATATCTATTTCTACATGTATATTCTTTGTATTTCTTTTTCTAGTACCAGGCACAGTATCTGACATAAAATAGGTGTTTAACATATCCAGCTTTGTCTATCTCAATTTCATCATCTATAAAATGGGAATAATAATAGCAGCTCATCTTCCAGGGTTGTTATTAAGTTAAGATAACATAATATTATAAAGTGTTTTGCAAAACTTAAAATGTTATAATTAGTGCCAGTTATTATGATACATTAAGTATAAATATATATCTGTATGCATATTCTGTGTGCATATGAGATATATACATAAGTATGTAGATGTAGATGTTCATTTGCTCTCAATTTTTGTTCTTTTCAATAGGTTGCTGTTTACATAATTATAGTATGATTAACTTGAAGCATTATCAGATTTTTACTTGTTTTCTTTCTTTTCAATCAAGTGTTCCCACAATTGTATTTTCACATGTTGCGGCAAAGGAGAAAGGTGCTTCATGGAGAGGTGATTGTGGAAAAAGATGATTGAGTATCCCTATGAGGAAGGTGCTTTTTCAGAATGAGAAATTCACAAAAACTCTTTGATCCTCATCATCATACAAGTTTAATAACAAGAATAAACAACATCTTGAAATAACCTGGATTGTATTATTTCCTAAATGTTAACTTGAAATTTCACGTTTATCATTTTTTTTACCTCAAATTATGCCATGTTATTTTAGAG
The DNA here is from genome assembly GCF_016432865.1 of Antechinus flavipes. Classification (NCBI taxonomy): domain Eukaryota; kingdom Metazoa; phylum Chordata; class Mammalia; order Dasyuromorphia; family Dasyuridae; genus Antechinus; species Antechinus flavipes. The sequence goes on along the minus strand of NC_067402.1, from coordinate 53,398,768 downwards.
GCAATAAGTTCTATGCAAATATCAACCATAAAATGTTAAATGGATTTTTATTATTAAATACCTAATAGGTATCAGAAGTCATTAGGAGTTAATTAGATATGCATCAAATAGAAATGTTACTTTAAAAAAAAGTCTTCAGTAATCTTAGTAATGTGTTTGCCTTGAAAAATGTTTTAGTCTTTTAAAATCAATGTTAATAAATTAGTTTAGTGACTTAATATTATAGAAGTGGGAATGAGTGCCATTCAAATGACATTTGTCAAGTAAAGTAAATCCAAGATCATAATTTCTTTAACGATGTATTGATATTTCTCTAACTCAATTTGTCCAGCTATGAAATAAAGTATATGATCTGTGATGGCACAGGAGGGACATAGACTGTTTTCTGCAGTAGAACTTTTTTTGTGGGTCTGGGGAGCTTCTGGATGAAGATTATCAATTACCATTATTAATGAATATTTGCAACTACTTTGACACTTTTAGTCTTAGAGAAATACCTGGGTACTGAGAAATTAATTGAAAAATCCAGGTCTTCCTGGCTGTGAGAAAGATTCTGTCCTATAAAATTATAAAGTTAACAAAAATGACAAGTGGTCATTGAATTGCTTATAGTGAAGAGTTTAACATAAGGACAGGGAAAGGCATTTGTGTACTTTAGGCAAGGTTTGACACTTTGGTCTACCTGAATTTGAAAATAGCACCCACTGGATATTTCTGTCCACTGGAGGCTTTAGGCATTGGCTTTAATTCATATGACTTGGAAGGATCATGAAATAAATGCTTACCTGCAGATCTCTGCGATTGAAAAGTATGTGGGTTTAAAATACAATATTAATAAGTGCTTCCCCTTTTCACCACTCATCTTGCCTTTCCTGGCAGCTGCCTACCCTGTACATATCCCTAATTCTGGCTTTAGGGGAATGCAATCATAATAATGTGTCTAAGCTGTTGGTATCAGTTTGTGAAAAAAATAATTGTTTGTTTGGATACCCACCCTTACCCCCAAAGTAAGCTTTGTGTTTTTTACTTGTTCAATAGTTTTTTCTCCAATTTCTCAGGAGTTAAAGGAGTTAGGGGAAAAAAGTAAAAATAAGTACATATTTCCATGATAAAACCTTGTTATAATTCTATTTTCAGTGTCTGTCCCACAGTACAAATTTTAAGGAAAAAATGCATTTTATAACAAGGTCCTTTGCATATAAAGGTTCATGACTGAATCCTTTTTTAAAAAAGAGCTTTCTGGGGCAGCTAGGTGGCACAGTGAATAGAGTACCAGTCCTGAAATCAGGAGGACGTGGGTTCAAATCTGGTCTCAGAACTTAACGCTTATCTTATCACTTAACTCTGATCCTGGGAAAGTTGCTTAATCCCAATTGCCTCAGCAAAAAACAACTAACTAACTAAATAAAAAAGATCTTTCTCATTTTATCCCAAATTCTTCTCTATATCAATAGCTGTAATTTATATATGTTAGTTAATTTTTTAAAATTTATTTTAATTTTTAAGCTAATTCTCCTAAGGTTTTGGTTGATGTGGATCCCTTCTCATAATGGGCAACTGTTTGACCTACTTTAGAGAGATTATCATGACTGGGGTGGGGGAAATCCTAGAATCATGGATTAAAGATTGGCTTTCAGCATATTATATTGTTTACATTTACAGTCAATAGATGTAATCTTATTTTCCAGAATTATTTGTTTCATTTTATAGCACGTCTTTCATAATCCTTCAATGTAGTAGAGATGTTGGTATTTCAGAAGCTTTTTTTTTTCCCAATTATTCTCTTTTAAAAGAACTTGGTGATCAAAGGTGCTATCATTTTACTTATTAAACTGTCTTTTAATGTTTTATACAGATGACTGTCCCAATGTGTGATGTTATTGGGTTACTTGTTTACAAGATACCTTAGATGTATGCATATATATATATATATGTATATGTGTGTGTGTGTATATACATATATACACACACACACATATACATATATATACGTACCATATACATAAAGATTTTCAGTCATTTTTTTTTCATCCTGAGAAAATCTACATTGTACATAATAGACATTTGCAGTTTCATATGCAACCTTTTTATGTATATGGAAGTACTTATTTTATTTGATGTTTAAGGTCAAATCGTAAGGGAAAAAACTCCATAGTTCAATCCAGTAAACATTTATTGAGCACCAGTGTGCTAGACACTATGTTTGGCACTAGAATACAAATTAGAAAAAGAAAGGCAGTTCCTGCCCTCAAGGAGCTTATAATTTAGTAGGGGAAGACAACACACAAAAGAAAACCGAAAAGAAAGTAGGGGGAGTGGAGAAGCCAGAGGGAGTGAGAAGATGTTGAGTATCCAAAAACTGAATCAAACAGTATGATGATGAAATTTCATTCTAGAGGGCCTTGATGTTCCATGGACCAAACTCTAAAAGAACTTTTTAGGAAAAAATTTTCCCCACAAAAGAATCTAGAATAAAAAAAAATGGAAAATACATTTTATGTGTATTTTATCTTAAAACAAGAAAAGCATTTAAATCACAACCTTAAGATTAATTTCCAATAATTCAAATTGCAGTTCTCTGAAATGTTTAGTCAGCTGTCATTGAAAAAAGAAGCTATGATTGATATCAAGATTTTTTTAAACCAAAAAATATTTTGTCATATCCATTAGCATAATGACCACATACTTAAGTTTTAGAGAATCATTCTATTTTCCCTAGTTCCTGTATTTTAAATTTTTAGCTCTATTCTTCTGTATTATAGATTTGAGTCCTACTCTTTTCCTTATCACCAGCCCTGGGACATTGGTTAGTATTTTTCCTTTCTGAGTTCTAGAAGACCCTCGCGAAAGTAGTATAGTTTTTAGTATGAAAACTCATGATCTCCCACTATTGTGTTTCTCCCATTAATATCAATTGATATACTTATTCACCCAGTCTTAGTTTGGTTTTAAAAATAAGTATTTACTCAGTTGTATGGCAAAAACAATTGCTATTAAATATTCCTCCAAACTGGGACAAACTCTCCATATGTATGCAATACGTCCAGTAAAAAAGCATGCTCAAAAATAAAGCCTATGATGTGGCAAAAGAGGGTAACGTAGCCCCTGAAGTCTTTTTCTTCCTTTATAAGGGCTTTGTCAAGTTCTCCTTAGGTATGGTGCAGCATTGCCTGTTAGAACACTGAAGCCACTTTTCTCTCAGAAATTAATTTATCGTTAGTGTTTAATGCATATAGTGCCACAGTGGTAGAGCACTTAGAAGCAATGAAAAGTCCTAAATCTTCTGACATTTTGAAGTTCACACAGTCATCCTCTGGTCAAGAAGTAGGAAAGAGGAGACAAAACTTCTCTTCCCTGGATGATTCCCTCTCAGGGTCTTGGCTGGACTGCCTTATTGGCCAGGTAAGAAAATGTCATTTTCCTTCAGATTTGCCATTTTTTACAAGACCCATAGAATGTAACCAAGTCTCTTTAGCCAATCTAGATACCCATGTCCATGCCATTTCATTTCAATGACTTTCATTCTGATAAAATGATCAGAGACTTTTTGCATCTATTTTAACTCTGACTGATTAAAACATTGAAGAGGTGCTCATCTAGATAGATACTGGTGTCAGGGGGGTATTTGGGTGTTCAAGAAGGACTGGCTTCTCTAGTTTGCTGAGCCTTTCTCAGGACTGCTCATCTACTTTTTCTGTGTACTTGTTATTCAAATATCACCCGTTGCCCCAAGAAACTGTAGCATGTACAATGGCCCAATAAACTGTTGGCAGATGGGCCAACCTAGGGTAACCAACAGACCTCAAATCTATTGGTGAGTTTAGGCAATATCTACTCCAAGCACACGAAGACTTTCCTCAGTGGAATGGGTTGTTGGGAATTTGTTCCAACAGCCACCCAGGAAGCAGAAGCAGGCACTGGTGGAACACTTAGAATTTGGTGAGATATGAAAGGTGCCAAGGTAATCCACTACATCCAGACCGTTGGCAGTTTATCTTGATTTTTGTCTTGACATTGGAATTTGATGACTCTGGAGGAGAGAGTGATGCTGAAGACTGTCTAATTCTGCTTTATTTAAATCCCATTCACGTGAAGATATCACCCTGCAAATTCACTGATCCTCTGAAAACAAAGGACAAACAACAGGTCACAGCTTCTTGTGAGTTCAATTTGGGTGGGGATGATTGATCCATCCATTGATCCACTCAGCCCTCTATGGAAGAGCACCTAGAACAACTTAATTTTAAAGCACACAATATTTGGAACAATTTGGCAATGGACTTCCCTTTTCCTTCTCTTGGTTTTCTCCCTGAATGACATGCAGCAGTTCTTTCGGTAGGCACATCAGAAGCTGAATACAATGTCCTCAAATAGAACTTGTGCTCAGTTCCACAAAGCCTGGCATGCAGAGATACCTAGCGCTGAACTACTTTAAATTGCATTTGATTACATTCTAATGATCCATACATATATATTTATTATGTGTAGTCTTTGGTGCAGCATATTTCATAGGATTTTTTGGACTGTAATGCTTTGTAAATCCTAAAGAGCTAGACAACTGTGAGCTATTACATAAATAGCCTGATGTTATTGTCTCAAATGATATGCAAAAGAATTCTTTTTTTTTTTTCATTTCATGTGATCCAAGTTGGTATTCACATAGTGATTTCTCAGCAGTATGCATTTTTTCCCCTAAATGCCCTAGAAGCATAATTATATATACATATATATGTATATATGTGTGAGTATATATATATAAGATTTTGAGCAACATCCCACACAAATGTTTTCCATACTGACATCTGCCCTTGTCCATTATATGGCAGTTTGGGATTTAAAGGCTTACATAATGTATAAAACAGCAGACTTTTATGATGACAGATTTAACTCACATAAAGGAATGTCCAGAGAATAAAATGAGATGTCTGGATATTGGGAGACAGGGAGAGCACAAGTGAGGAAAACAATAGGAAAATTTAAAATAAAATCTTCCTTTATGATGGTCTTCTGGCTCTGGTAGGGAGAACAGGAAGAGGTCAGCAATGGTTTAGTGGGAGGCTGCCATTGGACATGGTACATCTAGATTCTGCCAAATTCTCATGTCCTCCTGATGTAAGAGGTAAGAGGTCCTTGGTTTTCTCCTTATCAGGTCAATCTGCTGATTCAGGGAAAAAAACATGAATTTTATGGGAAGGGGATATGTTTGGAGCTGGGCTTGACTCAGACCAGTTCAATGTTAGAATAATAGAAAACCTCTGTCAAGTAGTTAACAAAAAGTGATGGACTTAGCCATAGACAGGAAAAATAAAAATAGGCATCTAAAACACTTGAATCGATTCACTTTAGTGAAGTTCTGTTACCTGAATTACATATCACAATCCACCAACCAAAAATCAGTGTGGTCCTAGAACTCAAGTGATAAGGAAATGATATCAGTGGTTTAAAACTTTAGTTCCCTGAGTCAACCAAGTTTCAACGAAGATTTCAATACCTTTTATTTTATTTTATTTTTAATTTTTTAATAATTTTTTGATAGAACGCATGCCAGGGTAATTTTTTACAGCATTATCCCTTGCATTCACTTCTGTTCCGATTTTTCCCCTCCCTCCCTCCACCCCTTCCCCCAGATGGCAAGAGTCCTTTACATGTTGAATGGGTTGCAGTAAATCCTTGATACAATATATGTGTGCAGAACCGAATAGTTTTCTTGTTGCACAGGGAGAATTGAATTCAGAAGGTATAAATAACCCGGGAAGAAAAACAAAAATGCAAGCAGTTTATATTCATTTCCCAGTGTTCTTTCTCTGGGTGTAGCTACTTCTGTCCATCTTTGATCAATTAAGGCTCTCTTTATCGAAGAGATCCACTTCCATCAGAATACATCCTCAAACAGTATCGTTATGATCTCCTGGTTCTGCTCATTTCACTCAGCATCAGTTCATGTTTCAATACCTTTTAAAGAAAAAAAAAACTAGACTAACTTGAAGAAAGGAGGGAAGAAGGGTTAGAATTATTGCTTCTAGCATAGCATCCTATTCTCAATCAAATTCATCTGAAAGATTTTTCATTTCTGATGTCAGAGTTAGGCAGATATTAGGGAAATGCCCAAAGTAAGGAAGTTTCTTTTTTAAAGAATTTATTTTCATTTTTTTATTAAAGTTTTTTATTTTCAAAACATATGCATGGATAATTTTTCAACATTGATCCTTGCAAAACCTTGTGTTAATAGGGAAATTTCTATTATGTGATATGGATGTTTCCAGACGGAGTATTAAATAAGATGAGCGGGCCAGGTCCAGAGCAGAGACAGCCTAGGAAAAGAGTTCAAAAGAAGACAAAAAGAAAAAATATATAAGATTTTTAGGCATATCAGACAGACTTATAGTCAATCAAGCTGGAACTGCCCCTTTTAAAAAAGGAAAACAGGGACAAATCTTCAGAAAAGTTCAGTCATCAACTGTAGGAGGCCATTTTTCTAATTTAGCTCACTGCTATTATGTAACCACAGTACACCAGTTCTTCAGTTATATATGCTACATGGAAGCCATTCATTCACAGTAGTCCATTAACCACCTCTTCTGTGAGTTGTTGATTCATCAACGTGCCTACCACTTTCTCAAGAACTTTGTATTATAATTTTAAAAAGTTCACCGGAATAGAAGTGTTCAATCCACCTTATGGGACTAAGATGAAACAAATTGCAGCAATAGCCTATAGCTGGTTAACTATTTCCATGCTTGCATCAATATTATTAAGTGTACCATTATGTACCAGTAGTAGATATATAAGAAAGCACTTTCCTACAGTGATTCAAGACTTTCAAAGCTCTTCCCAAACAACTTTAGCTACTGGATTCTCAAATGGGAAATAGATTACCAAATATATGTGTGATTTTCTCTTCCTAAATCTTTTTTCTAAGGTGAGTAGCCATTCTTCTTCTTCAGTTAGTCTCTTACCTTCTATTCAAAATATCAGGATTATGGATTTAGATTTGAAAGTGAACTTGGAGGGCATCAATTCAACCCCTTTATTTTACAGATGAAGAAACTGAGGCACCACGAGTTTAAGTCACTTGGTTAGGATGGATTTTGCAACTAATTTTAAATTCCCCATTCTTTTGCAATTCTATTTTGCTGTTCATACTCTTTTGTTGGTCATATCTGCACTATGAAATTCTAGCAGTCCAAGCAAGAAATAGGTCAAACTCTAGCATTCATAATTCTTCCTCCAATTTAAACACACAAATGTCAAAGCAAATCGTGGTAGTCTTTTCAAAATAGGTTGTCGGCTCTTCAGAAACTCCCATGATTCAGATTTCAATTGAGGTTACATCAAACTTAGCTTTAAAAAACTCTGTGCTCCAAAAGTCATATTTATTCTTTTCAAAGGAATACCATCTTCCTCTTTTACACTGCCCCACTCTTCCATTGTATATACCTTTTCCCCTTCCCTATTCACCATTCATGCTCAGAATTGATCATTAAATCAACATTATCTTTAATTCTGTGACTCAGGTTAAGTTGAGGATTATTTCTCTGACCATCATTCCATGTTCCCTCCATACCCATGAGCCCCCTTCCATCTGTGGATGGATTTTTCCACTGTGACTCTGGAACTTCATTTTGCTATGGATAAATTGCCTTTCATGTCGGATCTCCTCTTTGTTTTTTAATCGCTTTCTAATTTGGCCCTGATCTATCTTTCTAACCTAAATTATGTGTTATTATCCTTCTTGAACTCAATGATCTAACCAAATTGATCCTCTTAATGTTCCTCATACATAATTCTGCATCTCCCACCTCCATGACTTCGTATTGGCTGTCTCCCATATATGAAATGCTCTCCCTCATGAACTCTATCTCTTAGACTCTCTTGTTTCCTTCTGAACTCTGTATAAGTGGCTTTTTCTACAATTCAGATGTTCTTCATCTTGTGTCTGTATTTTGGGAATGATTGGTGCTCATGCATCTCTTTGGCAATGCAATGACCTCTTCTCATGATACTGCATCTAAGTGCACAAAACAAAATACTAGGATTAAAAAGGAAATTAGTTATATTGAAAAGCAGTTATCAAAAAAAATCATCTGATACTGAGCGAAATGAACAGAACAAGAGAACATTGTACACAGTGATAGCAAGATTATGTGACAATCAACTACGATGGACTAGGTTCTTCCTAGCAATGCATTAATTAAAGATAATTCCAAATGACTTGGGATGGCAAATACCATCTGCATCCAGACAGAGAGAGAACTATGGAGACTGAATGTGGATCAAAGCATAGTATTTTTACCTTTTGTTGTTGTTGATATGTTTGCCTTTTCTTTCTCATGTTTTTATTTTCTCTTTCGGTCTGATTTTTCTCATGAAACATGAAAAATATTGATATTTCTTTAAAAGGATTGCACATATTTAATCTATATCAACTGCTTGCTGTCTTTGGCTGAGAAGGGCAAGAAGAGGGGGAGAAAAATTTAGAACACAAGATCTTACAAAATTAATATAAAGTATCATTATGTGTATTTGGAAAAGTTCATGATCCCTAAATCTATATAATTTGACATAGATTTAAGACATTTAAGATATAAGATCATCCCTGTTCTATATCTTAATGCCTTAAACAAAATAACTGATCTGACTTAAAATGGTTGTTGAATATTTTATTTGCCAGTGGCTTTGGATATATTGCAACAATACTGAATAATAGCCGAAATCCTAAATAAAAAATATAAACTGAAATTTAAAATCATTTATATATTTTAAAATAGTATCCCTAATCTCTCTCCTGAACTCCATGATCACATCCTGATCTGTCCACCAGAGGGAGCAGATGCCATGGAGAGAGTGCTTAAGCTAGAGTTGAAAGACCTTTTTTTTTTTTTTTAACCATTTATGGTCTATATGAGCGGGGGCAAGTTACTAAACCTCTCTGAGGGTCTCTAACCCTCCATTTCCTCATCTTTAGAAAGACGGTGGGCGACTAGATAAGAGTCGGCATGTACTAGCATCCCTTCTCAGTGCAACCAGAGTCAGAAGAAAATGTGATTAGGAAATATGAAACAAAATAAATCAAAATACAATAAAACAAAATAGTATTATATTTGAAAATAAAGTCAACATGCTGTCCACAGGAATCCCTATATAGAGAATGGTGGCCCCTGTTTCTGTTTGAGTTTGATATTAGTGGACTAGCTAACCATTTAGTATCCCTTTTCCAGCACTAAATGTTTGATTCAATAGCCTACAACTGGATAGTCCAATTGGATATTCCATAGGTTCTCAAAATCATCCTGTCAAAACATCCTCCTAAACCAATCCTTCCCCTAAATTGTCCTATTTTCAAGGCTTCACCATCTTTCCAGTCATCCAAGTTTACCACCAGTTTCAGACATGATTCTTCCTTTTCCCTCATCTTCCTCTACCATATTGAATCCCTTGTCAAGTCTTAAAAATTCTACCTTACAGCATATCTTCTAAACCTCCCTTTACATTCACATGATCAGCACCCTAATTTAGCCCCTTGTCACTTTTTGCTTGAACTATTACAAGAGGCTAATTCTCATCACCTCTCGCCTCTCTCTATTTCTCTGTCTCTCTCTCTCTCTTTGTCTGTCTGTCTGTCTTTCTGTCTCTATCTCTCTCTTTTTTGTCTGTCTCTGTGTTTCTCTGTCTTTCTGTCCCTGTCCCTGTCTCTCTTCTGTTTCTCTCTGTGTGTCTCTGTCCCTGTCTCTCTCTGTCTCTCTGTGTGATGCATTTATATGGCACTTAATATTTGCAAAATGCCTTACAAATATCTCAGTTTATCCTCACAACCACCCTGGGAAATAGTTGCTATTCTTATCAGCATTTTACAGATGAAGAAAGTCAGTAGACAAATGTTAACTGATTTGCCTAGAGTCTCACAGTTAAAAGCTTCTAAAACTGGATTTGAAGTATTCTCCCTGCCAGCAGGTTCTGCACTTTATATAGCTGCCTAAGCAATCTTCTCCAAACAAAAGTTGATTATATTTCTCTCTTCCTCAAGAATCTTCAGTAGCTCTCAATTGCCTCTTTGACAAAAGCTCCTCAGTTTGGCAATTAAAGACCTACACAATCTAATTCTAGCCCAGAGGTTCTCAACCTGGGGTCCCTGTACTTGTTATGACAGATAGATAGTAGATAGACAAATAGATAGATAGACAGTAGATATATAGGATGGATGAATAGATAGATAATAGATGGTAAAAAAAAGATACATAGACAAAAGAGATAACTACATTTCAATATAATTGTTTTCCTGAATATATTATATGTTTATACATTTAAAAATATTATTTTGAAGAATACATAGACTACATTTAACTGCCAAAGGGGTCCAGAACTCCAGCTCTAGCCTTACTTTCCAGCCTTATTTCCTATAAGCTGGCTTCCAGACAATCAAGCCTACCTGGCTGTTCCTTGAAACTAGCAGTCTTTGGATGGCTTCTACAGTATCTTAAATTCTCTCCTTTTTATCTTTGCCTTTTAGAATTCCTTCAGTGCTCCCATGAAAAGCTTTTCCAACTCTATTTGCTTGTATTCACTCCTTCAAATACCATGAATGTGTTTATCTAGTTACCTATGACATCGCTTAAGTGGAATAAAAGTTCCTTAAGGACAGGAAATCCATGAGAACTGCTGAAATCACTGAAAGAAGATCTAGGACAGAGCTCATTCATATGGTCATATCACAAATGCTAATCCTGCAAAGAAAACTGGAAAGGATTGATCCAATCCAGGTGAAAGAAACCTATGACAGAGCAATGTCATGGAAGCATAAGGAGAAGAAAGTAATTTAAAGAGGGATGATGAAAAGCATCAAATGCTGTAGGGAGGTCAAGAAGGATGAGCAGTAAGAAAGGTATTGGATTAAGAAACAAAGAAATCATTGATAATATTGGAGAAAGCAGCTTCCATAGGTAAAGGGATCAAAGCCATATTCCAAAAGATTGAGGAATGAGAGGAAGGTGAAATATCAACCAGCATTTATTGTCATCAGGTGTGGTAGTTCAAATGTTGGAGTTCTTGTTCTTCTCAAAACACAGCCGGTTTAGCTTAGGGCCCTCCGAATATCTCCAAACCCAAAGGTCTGGTCCTTCAGCCTCTGCCTCTGCTTTCTTCAGCCTCCAACCAGCACAGAGATGGAATGAATCTCTTGTCTCCTTCACTTGGGGCTCGGCTAGCTTTCTGGTGAGTCTTTCAGACCAGCTTGGTCTCAGTGGGGAGCGTGCAGGAGCCCAGCCACCAACCACAGTGGTGTGAGATGAAGATGAATCTGGTTGTCCACTGAACTCTCAACTCGTTGCTTCTTCCTCTGAAAACTCTTCTTCTGCCACCAGCCAGCCAAGTGGAAAATATATTCTCTCTTGCCTTGCCTCGGAGAGAGGGCTTCTGGAGTAATTCCCCTGAAATCTCGACTTGTAGCTTCTTCACTCTGAAGAACTTCTTTGACTGGCCCATTGAAGCTCTATTTATGCTCAAGAGAGGGATTGTGGGTTTTCTCCCATAGTGCTCTCTGGCCCAAAGAGCTTCAAGGGAGGTGTGAACTCATAAAGTTACAAAGTTTACTTTGTGAAACTCCCATACTTGTGAACTCCAATGAGTAAAGGTGTGAACACAAGCCTTGTATTAATTAGTTCTACTTAGTACCTTGTTTCAGGTTCTGCCCAAAACATCTTCTTGTAAGATTAGATCAACTCTAATTAGTTAGCAGTTTGTAAGGATTCCAACAATCAGGGACTGTGAGAGAAGAATATGGGATATGTGAGAATGGTAGGGTTAATAATGGGAAGTAATTTTTTAGGAACAAGTAAATTTGGGGATGTTTATAAGCAATGAGAAGGAACCAAAGGCCATGGGGAAATAGAATATGAGAAAAGTTGGGAGATTGAAAAGATGAACTCAGAAGGGATAGAATTAAGGATACAAACAGAGGAAGTTTACTTCATAGGATGAGGAATGAGAAAGAGAGAGAGAGAGAGAGAGAGAGAGAGAGAGAGAGAGAGAGAGAGAGAGAGAGCGCACAAAGCTGGAGAGAATGAGAAATAATGCTAAAAGGGTTTGAGGAATAGAAGAGAGGACTATTTGGAATTTAGGGCACATTGCCTCTATTTTCCCAGCAAAATATATGACAAAGTCTTATAATAAAAGGGAATGTGAAGATGGTACCATAGAGTAGTGATGTTAAACTCAAACAAAAGTGGATAGGCATGTTGACTTAGAAAAGTATAAATTAACATTATATATGGTATATTGTATTTTGTTAAACATTTTCCAATTACATTTTGCTCTGGTTCAAGCACTAAGTGGGATTGTCACTTACAGATGGTCTGAGAGAATAGAAAATAAAAGAAAAGAATTATAATCCTTTGCAGAATGCAGTTGTCAATTTTGGAACTTTAAAAAGATTGAGGGTAGATGACTGATCTAACAATTCTTGTTATAACAATAATTTTTTTTTTGGCCGAGGCAATTGGGGTTAAGTGACTTGCTCAGGATCACACAAACGGGAGGTGTTAAGTGTCTGAGATCAGATTTGAACTCAGGTCTTTCTGACTTCGGGGCCTATTCTCTATCCATTGTGCTATCTAGCTCCCCCAACAATAATTTTTTTAATAACAAAAATTAACTTTATTTATTGTAAGTAATTAAGCCACAATCCCACAATTCCATTTGCTACATGTAGATGATCAGGACTGTGGACAAGCTGTGTCCATTCCTGTTACAGGGATGCATGTAATAAAAACTAAGAGTAATTTAATCTAAATGATTTTTAATTTCACCATAAATTTGTGAAAATAGGCTTATAGATAAAAATAGTGTGTGCAAAATCTTGTCTTCTTGAATAAACCTAACTGAACTTACATTAAAATATAAATTAATCTTAAGCATTGCAGAATGGAGCAATTAACCAAGAACACCTACATTAAGTGTACTGGACTGGAAAAGATTACTTCTTCAAAGGATTTCTACTGGGGAATGTAATAATTATGGAACACCACTGAATATTACTTGAGTGACGAATCGAAATTTCTCTGAGCTTAAATTTTATTTTTAATTTACTTATATATTTGATCTAATTAATCATCAACTTATAATTTAGTTCAAAGTAAATTCATAGGTGATCTTGAGAATAGAAACTGAACCTGTGACATCTATAACATATAGGAGATAAGGGATTATTTTTGGAAGCTAAAAGTGAAATTTTAAAAGTTAATAGATTTGTGGATGAAACAGTTGATAGTCTTTTTCATCACATACATTTTGGGTGATAATTATTAGAGATACTGCCACACTAGAACAACTCTCCAGAAGCCTGATCAGGATGGTGAGAGGCTTTGAAAACATGTCATGAGATTCCTCCAGTGCTTAAAGGGTAGCTTCATAGCGTAGCACTAAATTCAATAGGCGGAATTATAGGAAGACAGATTCTTGACTTAATATAAAGATGAATACTCTGGCAATTAGAGTTGTCAGAAAATAGATCAGGTTGTCATTTGAAATTGGGACTTTCTGGCCATTGGAAGTATACTAGTAAAGGTTAAATGAATACTTGGGGGAATATCACAGAGGATGTTCTTACATTGCATAGGAGTTTAAACTAGGTTAAGGTAATTAGTTACCCACTATCAGTTCTCAGATTCTTCTTAAACAACATAAAATAAAAAATCACTTTGCTTGATGATTCAGTATCATTCTGAACACTTTTGGATTATCTTCAAAAGAGCTGTGACTTAAATAAGTGAGCTCTATATGGATGAGGTGCTAGTGTAGTAATGTAAAATTTCTATTCATTTCTATTCAAGTATAATTATGGTTATTTGAACTATGAATACATCTATATATTTTTGTGCATATGTAGTCACATATGCACATGTAGGCAGGTATATATATATACATGTATATATATATATACATATATGTATGTGAATGTATATGCATGAATCATTAAAATAGAGACAACATGAGAGAAACCTAATGGTATTTTGGGAAAAGCATATATATACATATATACATACATACAAATATGTATATTCACACATACATACACACACACATCCTTGGGGACAAATCATAGAGTAAGGTTCAAGAGTCAATGATTTATGATTAGAGTTCTCATAACTTTAGAGGGTCAGTCCAGGTCTAATTCAAGGCAGTTCATGGTTCAGGTTTAGAATTACAATGAAATGAGTTATTCATAGGCCACATAATATTAAACAAATGTAGTGTTGGTTGACTTGAGTATAGCACTTCTTTTTTTATTAAAGCTTTTTATTTTCAAAACACATGCATGGATAACTCAACATTCACCCTGGCAAAACCTTGTGTTCCAAATTTTTTCCCTCCTTTCCCCCCAACTCTTCCCCCAGATGGTAAGTAATCTATGTTAAACATGTGCATTTCTTTTGTACATATTTCCACAATTATCGTGCTGCACAAGAAAAATCAAATCAAAAAGAAAACAAAATAAGAAAGAAAACAAAATGCAAGCAAAGAACAATAGAAAGAATGAAAATACTATATTGTGTTCCACACCCAGTTCCCACAGTCCTCTCTCTGGGTGTAAATGGCTCTCTTTATCAGAAGACCATTGGAACTGGTTTCAATCATTTCAATGTTGAGAAAAGTCACGTCTATTAGAATTCATCATCTTGTTGCCATGTATAATGATCTCCTGGTTCTGCTCTTTTCATCTAACATCAGTTTATGTAAGTCTCTCCAGGCCTCTCTGAAATTATCCTGCTGATCATTTCTTATAGAACAATAATATCCCATAACATTAATATGCTATAACTTATTCAGCCATTCCCCAACTGATGAGCATCCAATCAGTTTCCAGTTTCTTGCCACCACAAAAAGCGGCTGCTACAAACATTTTTGCACATGTGGGTCCTTTTCCCTCCTTTAAGATCTCTTTGGGATAAAAGCCCAGTAAAAACTGCTGGATCAAAGACTATGCACAGTTTGATAATCCTTTGGCCATAATTCCATATTGCTCTCCAGAATGGATCAGTTCACAACTCCACCAACAATGCATCAGTATCCCAGTTTTCCCACATCCCCTCCAACATTCATTTTTATCTTTTCCTATCATCTTAGCCAATCTGACAGGTGTGTAGTGGTACCTCATAGTTGTCTTAATTTGCATTTCTCTAATCAAGAGTGATTTAGAGCATTTTTCTTATAACTAGAAATGGTTTCAATTTCTTTATCTGAAAATTGTTCATATCTTTTGATCATTTAACAAGTGGAGAATGGCTTGAATTCTTGTAAATTTGAGTCAAGGGGCAGCTAGGTGGGTGCAGTGAATAGAGCATCTGAAATCAGGACGACCTTAGTTCAAATGCAATCTCAGACACTTAACACTTTTTAATTGTGTGACCCTGGGCAAGTCACTTAACCCCTTATCAGAACTCTTTAATGTAAAAATGTTTTCCCAGTTTATTGCTTCCCTTCTAATCTTGTCTGTATTGGTTTTGTTTGTAGAGTATCGCAATTCTTATGTCCTTGCTTGCCACAATAGCATCCTCAATCTGAAAGCTATGTTAACTCACATAGCAGTGGGAAATACATAAATCTAAGAAGGTTTTCCAATGCTTAGGAAACCAGGAAGATACATGAGCTGGACTGATAAAGTTTTTTAATGTTATCATTATTATTATTGTTTATTCTTTCTCAATAGTATTTTATTTTTTAAATTCACGGAAAGATAGTTTTCAACATTCATTTTTGTAAAATTTTGAGTTACAGATTTTTTTCTCCTGCCTTCCCAAGTTAACAAGCAATTTGATATAGGTTATATATGTACAGTCAATTTAAACATATTTCCACATTTATCATGTTGTAAAAGAAAAATCAGACCAAAAGGGAGAAACTACCAAAAGAAAAAGTAATCAAAAAACAAACGGTGAAAATATGAACTGATTAAGTTTTAAGGATAATTCCATTGCTTTTTAGGGTAATAATAGCCAGAGAACCTCTAGTTTTCCTGCCACAAGTCTCAACCTGCATAAGACATTATTGCTCCTCCTAAAAATATTCTCTTGCAAAGCATTGACTAGCAGATTCAGATGTAAGCTCTCCTTTTCCAAAAGCCACATAAAATACACTTGTGCCTAAGTGCAACAAGACAAACAGATTCTCACACGAGAATGTTAAAGGTCACATCAATAGATAGAGATGGATGAGTAAGAGAAAATTGACCTTTTGAAAAATTTCCCCCAGTAAATTGGGAGAGTGGTTAGTCCAAGTAGCCAGATAGGCTTGTACTCTTTGCAGAATCTCACTGATGGCAAATGCTTAGCTTATTGTGGCCCTTAAAGCCTGACTACCCTCAGCACAGTGTTTCCCAACTTCCTGAAAAGGGAATGCAGCTATTGTAAGCAAGAGTACATGACAGGAGCTGAATTGTCATCTCCTTTGCCTTAATGAATTTGTACTTTGAACAGAAGCTGGTTGTTAGAATACACATCCACAAATCTATTTTTCTATCCATAAATTTAGAAAATTGTGTTTGGAAAGGAAGATGTGGGTGGGGACTGATACCATTCGAGAAATAGGTTTTAGGGATTATATGGAAATGAAGTTCTCACTGTCTTCCTTTTAAAGGGCTGGCTTCAAAAAAAAATTAAAAATAAAAATAAAAATAAAGGGCTGGCTTCCCCATCAAGAGCCAGGAAGGCTACATCATTCACCTGAAGTTATTCTGTTGTTAAGTGGAGGAAGTGAATCTAATCCAGGTCCTCTCTCAGGAGAGTCAGTGTTCTTTCCATTCTGCCACACTGGATCTCAAATTCTTTGTGATGATATTAGGTGGCACATTTGGTGGATGGATCCAGCTGTGTGATACTGGGTAGCTGATTTCACCTCTATATTCCTCGGTTTCCTCATCTATAAAGTGGGGGTAATAATAGCACTTTCCTCCCAAGGTTGTTGTGAGGATTTAATGGATAAACCTCAAAGCTATATAAATATACTAATATTGTCAAAATAAGGGAAGTTGGAACTTTTGCCCTAGACTGAGGAATCCAAAGATTAATCCCACCTCAGACATTTCTTACCTGTGCACGTGTGGGCAAATCACTTAATCATGATTTCTTCATTTGTAAAATGATGAGATTAGACTCAATAACCTCTGCGGTACATTCCAACACTGGTCTGAAGGTGCTGATGGTTATGATAATGATGCTGATGATGTGATTTTAGGGCTGTCAGAAAGGCTTCTCGTTCCTAAAATATATTGTCCACCCTTTACTAATCCCCCGAAATGCTTTTCACTGTGGACAAAACTTTTTATCACAGAATAAAAAGGATGGTTTGAAGTTCCTAAAAAAAGCAGTACTGATTGAAATTTACTGTATTGCTTCAAATAGGTTCCTTTTAAAAAATGCTATGGCTGTTTTTTTTGTTTGCTTGTTTGCTGAGGCATTTGGGGAACACTGAGTTCCAAAAATGGTAACTGGCCCCAAAGATGAGAGTATGGGAGCACCCAAAGAGCAGTCAATAACTGGGAACATCAGAGTTACTTGCTAATTTTGCCCTTGCTTCCTGTGATACATATAGGAAACAGAAAGGTAATAGGAATGTTCATCCTATAAACTTTGCCCAGATTAGAAGGATTTTTTTTAAATTAAAAAATGCAAAAGAAATAAACTTGGATCTTGATCTTTTATACATAACATTTAAAAATTATTTCTGGGGTAATTTATATATGTGATTGTTGTGGTTTAAATCTATTCTCTCTCTCTCTCTCTCTCTCTCTCCATATATATATATGTATTCTTGAAATTAAGTTCTCTAAATTGTGCATGATGACTCAAATTGTTCTATTTCAATTCCATTAGAGACTGAGACAATTAGTTGTTTTTGGTAGATGAGCAATTGGGCTATTATGATATTTTATTTTACTTTAACTTTTCATCACAGTCTTTCTTTGCATGTAGAAGAGAAAAAATATCCTCAACCTCACAGAAATAAAATATCCAATTTATTCTACAGTGAATCTTCTGTTTATTTATCAAGATTCTTTTATTCTGAATGTTATTTTAATATTCCATTTAGCATGTCAGCTGTTTTGATTATATTTATATATAAAATCATGTGCTTTTGAGGATTTATCTTGGTTTTGAGAAGATGATGCATATTTATCAGTTGAATTTGTTAGCCTAACCTTGTTTCAATGTTGAGAAGTTATTTGTTGCAATAGGTATGTTACTTTTTCTACTGCCAATCATTTAGTCTAGCCATTATTTAGTAATTATCAGATAATTTTAGTGCCCAAATTAGAGAAGTATTCTTTTTTTGCAAAGCATTTTGATCATTAAAAATTACCTTAGCTTGAATAGGAAATTAATAAAGAAATTTGGCATTTATCTGTTGCCCAAAGTCCCTTTAAAAGAATTCAGAAAACAGAAAAGTGATTTTTAGGAATATATACTAAATTATCCTGTCCTTCATATCTCATCCTGTCTGCAGCAAGATCTGAGTAGATGACCTGTTAGAAGAAGCTGCTGTTGCCAAAATGTTATTTATAGTCTACTGGAGTAGAATCTCAGTTTTTATTGCTTTCTATTTGTCAAGTCTGGATAGTCATTTAAACTCCTTAGAAGTTAGTTCCTTATTTATACAAAAAATGAAGAAGTTAAATTAAATTACCTCTAAAGTTTCTTCCAAATCAAGACTCCCTATATATCTCTTCTCCCAGGTTCATCTCAAAATGAACTTGGGTTGGTCTGCATTCAATTTCATATTAAATTTTCTATATATTTGTTTACATCTCCATTTTTTGCCTTTTCCATGAGATGATTCAGCTTGTAATTATGTTTATCCTTTTACACAATATTTCACAGATGAGTTTGGGCTCTAATTGGGTATCCTTAGCTGACATTCTTTCCCACGTGCTAAGGAGATTAAGTATTTGATGGTTGAGATGGTTTCTGGATTTCTGTACCTACTTTTTTGTGATGACTGTTTCACATGTTAAACTTCTCTGAGAAATAGTGACAGAGTCCATTTCTTCATATTTATCCATCTCCCATTTTCCATAGTTAAGAGTTAGTTTAAACAAGTAAAGTTTAAGCTATTATGTTACACAATATCTGCTTCTTATTTTATTTTTCTCTTCTAGTGTGATACTGATGTCAGCCTTCCAAGGGCAAAACAAGAATCAGCCCTCGTCCTGACTAGTCAATGGTATATTGAAAAGACACTGTGAGTAATCATTACTACCCTGTATTATGTTTTAAAGGTTAATAAAGCAGGAAAAATATTAGCCCTGTGAAAAGAACTGCTATACTGATGAGTAATCCTGGTGTCATGTGGAATGCAACTCAAATTCATCTGACTTGCAGAGTTAAGTGAGAAAGCTAGATGAAATCTTAGAGATCCAACTGAAAAATAGTCATCTGTTCCAACATCTATTTGTCCACAAGGCTATACTGATGAGTAATCTTGGTGTCATTTGGAAAGCAACTCAAATTCATCTGCCTTACAGTGTTGAGTGGGAAAGCTAGATGAAATTTTAGAGATGCATCTGAAAAAACAATTGCCTATCCCAACATACATTTGCTCAAAGAATAGAGTAAGAATCAATTGGTGAAAATTAAGTAGAGATAGATTTGACTATAACCAAGACTTTCAAAATAATTGAACTGTATAAAAATGAAATGGGATGGTCTACAAAGTAGTTAGCTCCCTACCATTGAAAGTACATAAGCAGATGGAGAATTACTCTCTGCTATACACAGAGAGACACATATATACATATACAAGATATATAACAGAAGACATTTACTTCCTGAGATAAGATAGACAAGGTATCATGGACATAAAAACATGAAAACAAAGTTGCTAAAATGAAAAACAAATAAATACAACATTATGCCCCTGATAAAATATCCTTCTATTGTGCGAGATATATATGAGGTATTAGAACATGATTACTATGAAATAAAAGAATAAAAACATGATGAGTTGGTGAAAATAATTAAAACAATGTATTCAAGAAACAGCATATAGTTTTATGGAAGACAATGGCAAAATCAGCAGAAAGAAAATAATACTGAAAAACAACATGAATAAAAGAATGCTTAGAGACAGAGGTGATAGATTTGAAGAACAAAACTCAAGAAAATAACCTGAAAGGAGGATTTAGATTCTCAAGAAATGAATGAAGAATCCTTTTCTATTTAAAACAAATCATACAGTAAAGTTTGCTAAAAAATTGAAATCAAGGGACACAAATCAAATTGACAGAGATGAGCCCTGGAGTAAAATGATTCAAACATATTATTCTTGAACTCTAAAATTACAATGACAAGGAAATTATTTTATGTTCAGCCAAGAAGAAAAACATCATATCTTAAAGAACATTGGTTTTTGTTGCATAGAATATTCTTTTTTATTATTATTATAGCTTTTTTCTTTATAAAACATATGCATGGGTAATTTTTCAATGATCCTTGAAAAACCTTCTGTTCCAACTTTTCTACTCCTTCCCTCCATCCCCTCCCCTAGATGTCAGGTAGTTCAATACATCTTAAATATGTTAAAGTATATGTTAAATCCAATATATGTATACATATTTATACAGTTATCTTGCTGCACAAGAAAAATCAGATCTAGAAAGAAAGGAAAAAACCGAGAAGGAAAACAAAAATGCAAGCAAACAATAACAGAAAGAGTGGAAATGCTATGTTGTGGTCCACATTCATTTCCCATAGTTCTCTCTCTGGGTGTAGCTGATTCTCTTCTTTACTGAACAATTGGAACTAGTTTGAATATATAATTGTTAAAGAGAACCACATCCATCAGAGTTGATCATCATATAATCTTGCTATTGCTGTGTATAATGATCTCCTGGTTCAGCTTATTTTACTTAGCATCAGTTCATGTAAGTCTCTCCAGACCTCTCTGAAATCATCCTGCTGATCGTTTCTTACAGTACAATAATACTCCATAACATTAATATATCTGAACTTATTCAACCATTCTCCAATTGATGGATATCCACTCAGTTTCCAGTTTCTAGCCACTACAAAGAGGGCCGCCACAAACATTTTTGCACATGTGAGTCCCTTTCCCTCCTTTAAGATCTCTTTGGGGTATAAGCCCAATAGAGATCCTGCTGGATCAAAGGGTATGCACAGTTTGATAACTTCGTAAACATAGTTCCAAATTTCTCTCCAGAATGGTGGGATTTGTTCATAACTTCACCAACAATGTATCAGTGTCCCAGTTTTCCCACATTCCCCCCCCCCCCAACATTGTTCATTATCTTTTCCTGTCATTCTAGCCAATCTGACAGGTGTGTAGTGGTATCTCAGAATTGTCTTAATTTGCATTTCTCTGATCAATAATGATTTGGAGCATCTTTTCAGCATAGAATATTCTGAATACAATCAAGAGAAATGAGACTGAAAATAATTAGAGTACTATGCATTCTGTGAACTGATGCTCTGATACCTTAAAAAATTACCTTTAGTGTTTTTTGAACTGCAAGTGAATTTTGACACCAAGATTTTATTGAATCAATAGTTAAGACCTTTTTTCTTATTGCATGATTAACAACATTTCAGCTTAGAGACACATTATTTATTTTCCTTTTTCCCTTCCCTTATCTTTCCTTTCCTCCCTTCTCTTTTCCTTTTCCTTTCCTTCCCTTCCCTTCTCATTTCTTCTCTTCTCTTTCTTTCCCTTGTTCTCTTCTCTTCCTTCTTCACTATATCTCTTACTGCTCCCTAATGGTCCATTTCCCTTTCTCAGTGGCTACATCTCAAATTAATTCCTCCTCAGCATGGTATTGTTCTGATTACCTCTTGAACACTGGTTTTGTGTGAATTCTAGGGTCTGTCACTGTGGGGCCCTGCATTTCAAGGTTTAAGACCTTTCTCTCCCCTAACTGAATTTGTCTTTAAAAGTTGATTTGAGCATATCTTTGATGTTGTTTTCTCCAGATTGTATTTTATTGGTCATATCTCAAAATATGACAACATAAACTGAAATCCTAGAGGGGAAGACAGGTGGGAAGGGAGAAAGCAAAGATACAAAAAGAAACCATTTCAGTGAGGAGCAAAATTGCAAGTTGTCTAATAAGCAGATTCTGATGGCCAGGATGCCCATCAACAAAGTCAGATTTTTAAAACACATATTGAAAAGATGTCATCAAGAAAATAGAGAAGAGATATTAATATGTGACAACGAATGGGGTGAAACATGCTAAAATTCAGAACAATCCAAGAATGATAAAAAAAAAAAGCTAAGGAAAACAAAACTGTGGGGGTTATTTTTTATCTACTTTTTAAGTTGTCTTAGTGTTATCTGGATTCCACAAACACAAAGGACTA
The DNA here is from genome assembly GCF_016432865.1 of Antechinus flavipes. Classification (NCBI taxonomy): domain Eukaryota; kingdom Metazoa; phylum Chordata; class Mammalia; order Dasyuromorphia; family Dasyuridae; genus Antechinus; species Antechinus flavipes. The sequence continues at coordinate 53,376,407 of NC_067402.1, read as the reverse complement.
TGGAGAGGTGACTAATAGTGACCCAATTCTGTCTTCTGTACTAGGACATGTTAGTCTCTCTCTCTCTCTCTCTCTCTCTCTCTCTCTCTCTCTCTCTCTCTCTCTCTCTCTCTCTGTTTCTGGGTCTCTGTCTTTGTCTCTGTCTCTCTCTTTATATATACATATACATATATGTATATGTAGATATATTTAACTTCTATCTCTGACGAATGTTGATACTGTCATCAAGTTACTGAAATGCTCAATCACCTCCATAAAACTCCTTGGGACTCTAAGTTATGAACTAGTTGCTGATCTCAGCTGATAGAAAGACTTTTCTCACTGGGAATTCCCTAAATTAATGAAATCATAGATCTGGCCTCCAAATATCTGTAAATAATGATGTGTCCTATAATTCTGTTTTCACCTATTAATCACACATGTACCTTATCTTCAGTATGATTCAGCATAGTTTCAGTCACTCGCCTCCATTCCAGTTTGGAGGTGAGTGGTTATATGAGCCTAGATTATTTGATAGATCTATCTATGGTGATTTTATGGGAAAAGTGCTATATTCTTTTTCTTCCAACTTTCAACCCTTAATAAGGCTAACAAACAAATAAAACCTTCTGGTGTTGGATTCTAGTGCCACCTTTTTCATTCTCTAAGATACATCAGGGGAACAAAAGACAACAAACTCTGAAGTTGTGTTCCACAATTAACCATCTCTCTTACACTAAAGTGGAGTGGGGTATAAGCAGTTAACTCACAACAGGTGTAAACTCCAGGGTTGGAGAATATTGAGGAAATTTCCAGTGATTCTCAGTGTCATAACTGCATGAGTTCCTGAGCATGACTGTAGGGTTTATGGCTACTCTGATCATTTATCTGGTTCACCCATCCATTCTTGAAGTCTCTTTTTACTGGAAAGTAGCATTACTTAAAAGGTCCTAGGCCCAATGCCACTGAACCCAGAGGAAGAGGGACCAATGGGGATGAGCTATCTCTTTGGCCATAAATTCCCCTGAGTCCCCATCCTTTGCCTTCAGACTCCATGAGTATCTTTTGTCTGCTGTTCCCAGATATTGTAAATCCTGGGAAACAAGAAGCCAAATGAACCCAGAGCCAAATATAAAAATGCTGGAATAGAGCTTGGATGTTACTTTTACAAAACTATATTTGGAAAGAGAAGATTAAAAGAAGGATGGAGTTGCTGCTTAGGATAGATAGGAAAATGATAACTTATCACAGAAAGGAGAGATTATTTCACTTTTATTTTCTCTATCAAAGAGAATAATCTTTGGACTGGAAGGGGCAGATACCAAAATGGCTAATAGGAAATTTAGACATCAAAGGGACTGTGAGATAGTAATAGAGTATCTACGTGTCCTTGATGAGTTAATGTCACCAGTCCTAGATGAACGACACCCTCAGGTCCAAAAAGAATTGGCAGATATGATTGCTGAGCCACTGCCAGTAATCTTTGCAAGACTCCGGGGGGAACATATTAAAGGATTGGGGAAGGCAGCTGCTGTTCTGGTATTTAAAAAACAAAAGATCAAGGAGTCTGTAAACTCTCATTTAGCAAGGTTAACTTGATTCCTGGGGGAAAAAAAAACTACAATGTCTATTAAAGCAATAGTTATTGAATATCTAAAAAAGGAAGTTTTATTTACAAAGAGTTACCATAATTCCCTTCAGAAAAGGCCAGGACAGACTGACTTCTTTTCTTTTATTGACAATGGTATTAGACTGACAAATCTGGAAAATGCCATAGAGATAGTATACTTAGATTTTATTTTATTGCTCATGTCTTATTGCTGTGGTTTTAAAAACAACAATAATTTCTGATATATATATATATAACTTCAACTTTCCTCTGTAACACATAAAAGTAGTTGTGAAACTGACTGATAAAATGATCATATCTGTTAGCTTAGGAAACATTCCACAACTATAGTCACTTTTTCCTCTTATCTTTTAAGACCTGAGATTGTATACCTAGATTTTAGTAAAGAAAGGAGCAGTAGGGTATAGTAAATAAAACTGACCTGTAAGCCAGAAAGCCACTTACACATAATATTTATGTGACTCTGTCAAATTTCTTAACTTCCCTGTCAACTAACCAACTAAAACTAAAATTTTCAGGCAAAGTTTTGACTTGCATTGATAGAGTGATTTTCCTCACTCAATAATTCCCATACCAATGAAATCACAAATCCAGAGCCTCTCTCTTAGTAAAAGATAGATTAAAAACAAGACTTTAAAAGTAAAAAGTAAATGTTTAACAACTAGCTCTCTGAAAAATGCATGGCAGGACTTATACACACATTTTTAAGTTTAATTTATATTACTAACATTTTCCTTTAGATAATCAATAACACAAAATTAATTCCTGATTTATGGCACTTTCTGAAATGTAAATATGAGGGACTAGAGATAAAGAGAGAGACAGAGAGTGTGGAAAAGAGGGAAGGAGAAGAACTAGGTAATATAAAGTTAGTTGGATTAAAAAAAATGATTGGATGGATAGATTCAAAGAATCACCATTAATGGTTTGAGATCATTATGAAAGAAGTTTTAGAGTGTATGTCCTGGCATTTTATGCTTGGCTCTTTGCTTCTAAACAGTCCTTATTGATGACTTGGATAAAAACCAAAATGACATACTTAACAAATTTGCAGATGATGCAAAGTTACTAGGAATAGATAACATATGGGGTTATAGTTAGGAACAAAAAAAAAGACCTAGATAGAATAGAATATTAGGCCAAATTACATGATATAATTTAATAGGAATAAATGTAAAGTCTTACACTTGAGTTTTAAAATATGCATTATAAGTTCAAGATAGATTTTCTTTTTCTTTTTGTTTGTTTGTTTGTTTGTTTTTGAGAAAGAAAGTAGGAGGAGGAGAAAATAAATGTCTGTCCATTGAAAAATTAAATTATAATTTTTAAAAAAAAGTGCAAGCTAGGAAAGATGGGAGGCTAATGCACCATGATTCAGGTTGTTTTAGTGGACTATGTAAACTTGAATTTCCCCATCATGGTTTATCCTACTCCATTTTCTAGATTTGTTTGGAGGAATTAGGGGAGGGGGAGTTCTTTACTCTACTACTTCTTCCTGCTCTACCATCTTGATTCCACTCCAATTATAAACTAAATATGAGTAAACAGTGATATTTAGCAAACTAAAAAAAAAATTATGTGCTCTTAGGCTGTATTAAGAGAGGCTGTGTGCTTAGGACTGAATTGTTGACTGATTTCTTATTGTACTCTGACCTGGTGGGACAACAACTAGAGTGTTAGAGTAACATAAATTAAAATTAAGTATGTCCAGTTCTGGATGCTATATTTTAAGGACCACTCTGATAAATTAAAGTGTTTCTATAAAGCTGACCAATTTAGTAAAAACCTTAATATTATGAGGATTTGCTAAAGGAAATGGGAATAATTAGTAGGGAGAAGAAAAGACTTAGGAGGAAGAGAAATGTGCATTGTCAAATATCTGAGGAGCCATATGAAAGAGAGCATTAGACTAGTTCTAGTAGAAACAACATGGGCAAGTTATGAAGAACTGATATAATTTGCTAACAATTAAATCTATTTAAAAATGTAATGGGCTTCCCTAGAAAGTAGTGGGTTATCTTTAAATGATGATCTTCAAACAAAATCTAGAGAAGCTCTTATTGGAAGTATGGTAGAAGGAGATTCCCATTCATATATGGATTGGACTTGAAGGCCCAAAGGCCCTTTTGATTTTGTGATTCTGTGATATGCCATATGCATTACTAAGGCTACAATCCTGATTCTTTGTGAGTGTCATTGTCTCATAACTCTTCAATTAAAAATAATTTATTTGTTTTAATCAGCCAAAATCTGCATTCTTCATGCTCTATTACCAAACTCTTCCCAAATTAAAAAAATAAGAAAAACAAAATCCATTGCAAACATGTATGGTCAATCAATTCACATTGGTCATGTCAAAAAATAATTGTCTCATTTTGTATTCTGAGTTCTTCACCTTTTTCTTAGGAAGTAGTTAATGTGTTATATAATAAGCCCTTGGGAATGATAATTTATCATTACATGGGGAAGAGTCCAACATGATAGTATTCCATCACATTTATATATCACAACATATCTATGGGTTCTCCATTTTATAGGCACTTCCTCAGAGTCTCATTCTTTGCATCTCAAAAAGAGCAATAAATATTTTTGCGTATCCTTAGAGTTTGTTTTGCTTAGGACTAATTCCTCTTGTAATCTGTTCTCTCTCTAATTCCCCGCTTCCCTCTTCCCTTTACCTCTAAACTATTGTTGGGTAAACTCTCATACTCTCTCTCTCTCTCTCTCTCTCTCTCTCTCTCTCTCTCTCTCTCTCTCTCTCTCTGTGTGTGTGTGTGTGTGTGTGTGTGTGTGTGTGTGTGCTTTTGACTGATTCAAATGAAAGCTGCTCTGCTTTTGGAATTCTCCATCATGCCCCGGTAACCTCATTATTAGAAAATTGTATCATCTTACAAAATTGAATTAGCCTTGGGACTCACATCTCATCAACACCCTCTGCTCCTCTGATTAGAAGGGAGAGCAATGAGATCCAAAATTTCCATTTAATGAGGGGGCTTAGGACATTCATCTCTTTTCTCACCAGCTACATTGCTTTTGGATTTCTTTATATTTTTCCAGTATTCTGCTATGCTGGATATCTTCTTTTCTCTCTTCCCTGTTTTTCAGCTTCCTGTTGTGTGTTGTTTTATCCATAAGACTATAAGCTGCTTGAGGACAGGAGCATTCTTTTTTATTTGTATTTGTATATTCAGCATTTAGTAAAATAACTGAACCATAGCAGGTTTTTAATAAGTGTTTAGTGACTGACTGAATGAGATTCAAGTTTCAGCCACTTCCTCTCACCCCTTCCTCCTTTTTCTTTTCTTTTCTGTCTTTCTTTTTTTTTTTTGTTATAGAAATCTACTTGTGCATTTTGATTATATGATATAATTTCCCCAAATTACCTCTCCTTCCCCCCTTCCCAACCAGAATATTCCTATTCTTCTTTCTTTTCTTAAAATGATCTAGACATACAAAATCATTCCCAGGACTTGTCTAATTGGACTTCCTCTATTATACATGATGTTAGGATTCAGAAGGGACAAACATGTATATTATTTCCCCACATTTGAATGTAAGCAGTTTATCCTATCACTGTTCATTCACATTTATCTTTTAATGTTTCTGATCACTCGTGTTTGAACTTCAAAGTTTCTATGTCACTCTGGTTTTTTCATCATAAATGTTCAGAAGTCCTATATTTCATTAAAGGTCCAATGCCATTCCCACCTCCCCATAGTATTAGACTGAGGTATTGGTTTTATTTTCTGTTTTTTTTTTCTTATGTAAAAGTGAAATAATCTTTTTCTTTTGTATTTCCAGTTGCCCGTTTCTTTTTACTGGTAACTGTTGATGTGTGATCTTCAGTGTTTGAATTCTTTCTTCCCAGCTACTTCTTGTATTTTTTCTTTGACCTGAAAACTCCAAATTTCAGCTAAGATATTCCTCAGAGTTTTCATTTGTGGATTGTTATTTTTTTTAGGAAGTGATTGATGCATTCTTTCTATGTTTACTTTGCTTTCTGGTTTTAGAGTCTTAGCAGGTGTATTTTAAGAATTTTTCAAAAACAGGATATGGAAACTTCTTTTTTGTCAGGGCATTTAGATAGTTCAATGATTTCTAACTCTTTTCTATGTCAGTTGATTTTGGGATGGGATATATTGAATTTTGTTTTATTTCTTTTTTAGGTTTTAACATTTCTTATTTTAATATTTTAATATTTCTTTTAAAATATTTTCATTTTATATTTTGTTTTAATATTTCTTGTCATTGGCTTCTATTTGGTTCATCTAATTTTCATGGAATGTGTTGTTTGGACAAGATTTCATATCTTTTTTGAAGCTGTTAATTTCTTTTCCAATTCTTTTTTTTTAAACTGTACTTTTATTTCTTTTCCATTATCTTCCTTAAGTTCTCTTATTCCATTTATGAATTTTTTTTCCTGAGGCAATTGAGGTTAAGTGACTTGCCCTAGGGTCACACAGACAGGAAAGTGTTAAGTGTCTGAGGTTACATTTGAACTCAGGTCACCCTGACTTCAGGGCTGGTGCTCTATCCATTGCATCACCTAGTTGCCCCTATGAAAATATTTTTAAAACTCTTGCCATCTGATATGGCTCTTTTCCAAAATGAGGTGATTCAGGCCATTTCTAATCTTGAGATGAAGAGAGCCATTTACACCCAGAGAGAGGATTGTGGGAACTGAGTGTAGATCACAACATAGCATTTTCACTCTTTTTGTTGTTGTTTGCTTGCATTTTATTTTCTTTCTCACTTTGTTTCCTTTTTGATCTGATTTTTCTTTGGCAGCAAGATAATTGTATAAGTGTGCATACATATATTGAATTTAACATATATTTTAACCATGTTTAACATATATAGGATTACTTGACATCTAGGGGAGGAGATTGGGGAAAGGGGAAGAAAAATTGGAACATAAGGTATTGCAAGTGTCAATGCTGAAAAATTATACATGCATATGTTTTGAAAATAAAAAGCTTTAATTAAAAAAACCCTCTTGTCATTTCTTCCAGATCTAGTTAAATTTGTGTCCAAACTGGGTTTTTCTCTAGGACTTTGCTTGTAGATATTTTGGAATCTTTCTGTTCTTCAAAAATTGTGCTTTGAGCTTCTCTGCCAACATAATAGCTCTTTATGGTAGGTTCTTCTTCTTCTTCTTCTTCTTCTTCTTCTTCTTCTTCTTCTTCTTCTTCTTCTTCTTCTTCTTCTTCTTCTTCTTCTTCTTCTTCTTCTTCTTCTTCTTCTTCTTTTTTGATTGCTTATTCTTCCAAACTACTTTCTTATTTCAGACTTGAAACATCAAGGGTTGGGCTTTGCAACACTTCCAGAGGGAAGTTCTAGACTGATACTATTGTAGAATTCTTGGGGTAATAAGTGTTTTTTTATTTCAACATTTTAGGGGATTGACTGCAGATATGTAAGCCTTCCATGTTTCAGAGAGATCTGATCAATGGCAAAATTTGATTGCTTACCACCATGTTCTGAGCCCTGCAATTGCCTGGCATGGGTTTGGGTCTGAGAAAAGTAGATTGTTGATTGATTCAGCCATTATCAATCAGCTGGAAAACTGCTAGTTCAGGTGAAAGAACTGTGGGCTTTCTTTTGGTCTGTGATTATTCCTCTTCAGGCTTCAGACTGGGCTAGACATTGAAAATACTTCCCTTTTAGGGTTTGAGCTACATAGTTGCTAATTGCTTCTGAACTTCCTCTTATCAGTGGATTATGTTAAATACATGTAAATTTTTTTAAATTAAAAAAATATATATAACATTTTTTCCTTTTAAAATTTTGAGTTCCAAATTCTCTCCCTCCCCTCCATCTTCTTTCCAAGAAATATCTCAATTATACATGTGAAATCATGCAAAACATATTTTTTTTAAAAGTCAAATAAAAAAATTGAGAAAAATCATACTTCAATTTATATTCAGAAGTCATCATTTCTCTCTGGTAGTGGACAACACTCTTTTTCTTCATGAGTCTTTTAGAATTATCTTAGATCATTGTATTGATCAGAATAGCCGTCTTTCATAGTTAATCATCATACAACATTGCTGTTACTGTGTACTGTGATCTAGGGTTTTTCTCATTTCACTTTGTATCAGTTCCCATAGATGTTGCCATATTTTTCTGAAACCTTCACCATTGTTTTCCACAGCACAATAGTATTATATTATATAGCATTATATATATACATTTATATGCCACAACTTGTTTAACCATTTCTGAATTGATGAAAATCCTCTTGAACTCTATATTCTTTGCCATCACAAAAAGAGCTGCTATAAACTCTTTTACTCACATATTTTTCCTTTCTCCTAGATCTCTAGGAATAGATACCTAGTATTGTTATTGCTGGGTCAGTGGATATACACAGTTTTCCATTTGGCCTGTTCTGCTATAAATAAGGAGTTCTTTTCTTCAGTAAATTTATCTGCCTCTTTTACCACTTGGCCAATTCTATTTTTTAAGATATCAGTTCCTTCAGTATTTTTTGTGTCATTAATTTTTCCCCACTATTGTCTTGTATCACTCTCTTTCCCAAATTTCCCTCTACCATTCTTATCTTTCTTTTTTTTTTTTAACTCTTCCATAAATTCTTGTTGGACTTCAGTCCAACTGGCATTTTTCTTTGAGGCTTTGTTTATAGCTATTTTCATATTGTCTTCTTCTGATTTTATGCCTTGGTCTTCCCTAACACTAGAGTAACTTTTAAAAATAGCCAAATTCTTTTTTATTGCTGTTGTTTGCTCATTTTCCCAGCCAATTTCTAGACTTTGATGTTTATGTTACAATTGGATTCTGCTCATGTGGCAGTGGGGAGTCCCTGTCCCAAAATTCAGGCTCTTTTTGTGCTGCTGTTTTCATAGTTAGTTCTGGTATGTATGCCAGTTTTTTATTCTTCTAAGTTAGTATGATGTTGGGATGGTCAGTGTTCTTCTGGTCTGCAGTCAGGTCTTTATCCAGGAAGGGACCCTGGTCTCCTGAAGCTACAGACACTAGCATTCTCTTTGCCTTGGAACTATGACCAGAACCCCTGCTTCCTTGTAACTGACTCCCAGTGCTCCTCATGAGCAACAGAGCTGCCAATCAGTGCCAGCTGTACCAAGTGCCAGAAAAGGGCTCTCTGTAATCTCTTTCCGACCAGTTTTTCAACCCCCTTACTATCTGTGGGGTGGAGAGCTCCCAAAGCTACTGATACTGTATATGTGAATTATGGACAGGCTTCCACAATGAAGTCAAAGATGTCTCCTACTGGCCTCATAAGTTTTCTTAGACTCGAAAATTGTCTCACTCTGATTTTTGTTAATTCTGCTCTTCCAAAATTTTACTTGAGGCATTATTTTAAAGTTGTTTGAAGGTGGATATTGAAAGAGTTCAGTGGGGTTACCTGTTATATACCATCTTGGCTCTATCCCCTCCCAAATACATCTGACTTCTTAAAAAAAGAATGAATTTGGAAATACAAGCTGTCCCAAAAGTCTTTGTGCAATTTAAAGCTTTATTACTGTGAAGCTAAGTCTTTAGGAACATCCTGTGTAGTAGGAGGATCAATTGTGTGTGTGTATGTGTGTGTGTGTGTGTGTGTGTGTGTGTGTGTGTACACCTGCTCTCTAATGTTATGCGTAAGAATAATTCCTTTTATGACTTCAAGGCTTCCAAGCATCACCTAAACCTTAAACTTTAGAACCTCTTATTTAGTATTAGGCAGCAAAACTTTTATCTGATTATGAAAATGAAGGCAGAAGACTAATTGATTTAAGCAAGGTTGCACAGTGATTTAATAATGGCTAGAAACTGTGGTGGATGAAAAATGAAATGACTGAGGAAACAAAGGTTTGAGCTCCCAAGCATATCAATTTATTAAGCAATGCATGCCAATTGCATCACAATTCACGACCAGGTCTCTTCAGCTTAGGACAAAACCATGAATGAATTAATTTGAGAAGAGGAAAAGGTAGTTTACTATTGACTTATAAAAATGCACTGGGAGACACACTTTTACACATTAAAAACAATAAATAATCAAATAAGACCAATTAGTTAAAAGATAGGATCCCCAGGATACAAAATCTGGGAATCAGATTTCTAGTTGGAGGAAAGATTAGGGACTTTGCAAAAGGCAGAGCAAACAGGTTCAATTGTTCCCTGATCAAAAAAGTGATCACCAAGTATCTGTTTTCAATCAAAGATATGTGGAAATAATAATTGATGAGCATGGGATCAGTTTTCAGATTAGACATGAATTATTTGAGATATATAAATGGAGAAATTTAGTTGTAGCAATCTTTGGTCACCAGGTCAGCATAATCTAGGTCCTCAGTTAAGGGTCTCTAAACAAAAATAGAAGAGGTCCAGCTTTCCAATCAATCACACAAAGATAGGTTCAAATAATACAACAGTTTTCTCTCAATTCCTGCAATTGAATAAAGTTTTCCTTCAAGACAGAAATTGATCTGGACTCATAATCGATTAGAAAGGGAACAGAACTAAATGCAGAATTGAGTCACAAGACGGAGTAAACCACAAGATGTGCTTTACCCAATTCCCACTATCACTTATTGTTCTAATTCCCTCAGAATAGAATGCAGACTCCCATATTTTTCCTCCAACTAATAAAATATATAGCCTAGAGATGTATTAAAATTAAGGACATATTAAAAATGCTATCAAGTAGGCAGCTTTATGACATTTAGCACAATCATTCTGTTTGTTCCAGGATAGCATAGAAGAAAATGGCTTTTTGAATAAACAGTGCTTAGCAGTTTTTAAAGGCACTGATTGTGAAAAATTTACATTTCCTGCACTGAAAGACAAAAAAATGAATTAATTTGAGAGTAGGAAAAGGTAGTTTACTATTGAGTTATAAAAATGCATTGGGTAGTAGCAAAATGGTTGCCTGAGGCTTATTTTAGCTTGTGACGAGGGGAATCAAGAAACAAAATAATGTAGATTCAATATGCTCATGTGCTCATATTCCTTGATAGTGCAGGATATTCTTGTAGTGAAATTATTGGAGAAGGATGGAATCTGGTTAAAGTCCAGAACCTAGAAAGCTTTTTTCTTGTGCTGAACCATTATTGAACTATGATCTCAAAAAACCTTCACCCAGTTATTACAGTTCACGACCAGCCTTTGTGCCTGCCAAATTCTTTCTGGGAAGCCAAAGAGAAAATGAACTCACTGGTCTAAACTCTGATTTCATTTCTTTCTTTGCTAGGGGATCACTCTCCTTTTTCTTGATTTCAGGGACAGTTCCTAAAGCTGGAAGCTGGATGAACAGAGAGCTGGGTGCTGGTAAACTGTCCTTTCCTTTGCTTCTCTGGAGCTCAGACTGACATAGTCTAAGCTGTCACATCAGGTCAAAATTCCAATGGCTGCTGTGTCATGGAGAGGACAATGTAAGAATTCATTTTGTGTCAATGCTGGCAGGCTCCTGTTCTTAAAAATGTGGGCTTTGAAACTTCAGTTATACTGTCATGTTTTGAAGCCATTGCAAGATTCCTGAATAATAGGTTTTTCTTTTTCAGATCTAAGCCATTAAAGAAATAAAATAAATTACTCATTTTAAAGTTACTCCAGAATGGCTAGATAGAAAAAGTTATAGATTTGGGGTTAAAGGACTTGAGATAAAATTCTGGCTCCGAGACTTACTAAGCTGTGATCTTGAGCAAACCAATTAAGTGTTCTGGCCCTCAGTTTCCTTTGTCTGCAAGATGGCAATTTTTGGCAAATCTAGTATCTTGGTGCAATGAATACTGGAATAGTTCAATGCTCCCTTTTTCACTTACTGACTCACTTTTTATCTCAGAAGCATACGGCAGGATTCAACAATACATTGTCAGGTATAACAATAATGATACTAATAGCTAGCCTTTGTATATGTCAAGTCCTGAAATAAATCAACATCATGAGCTGAGAAATAAAACATCTTTAATTGATACTACAGGGTTGCAAGCCTGCCACTCAGGGGAATGTGCAGTGGGTTTCCCAAACTAGAGGCTCATGGAAAAGTCTTTTATATCCTCAGGATGGAAGGCGGAGAAGTTAGCATGGGGTAGCAAATCCTCACGAGATCCCAGCTGCTCCTGGCAATCTGTGCAAGAACTACTTCATTCTGAATGCTTTGTTCTTTGTGTCATGAATTACAACGGAAAGGACCAAGGTCATCAGAGGTCTAGATCCAACTTGAGCCACAAGACAAGCCATCAAGGTGGGACTTAAGGTCTGCCTCAGCTCAACCTGCTCCAAACTATTTTGCTGGAAATGCTACTGACATTCTGACATTGCAAGATCATTTAGAGAGAGGCAGGTAACATTACAATTGGTATTAACAATCTCTGTTCTCATACTAACAATTATATTAGCAATTTTCTGTCACACAGCACTCTAAGATTTGCAAAGTACTTTGCATGTGTTATTTCACTGGATCCTCACAATAATCCTGTTAAGTCGGTGCTATTATTATCCTCATTTTACAGTGGAGGAAACTGAGGCAGACAGATTTTTAAATGAGTTGCCAGGGTCACACAGATAGTAAATGTCTGGGGCAGAATTAGATTTCTTGAGTTGATTGAAATCTTCCTGATTTCCAGTATAGCACTCTATCCACCCCATGTAGTTTCTTATACATTTCTATTCTCCTAAAAAAAAAATGTTCATGATTCTAGAATGATCTGTGAACAATTCAAACACTTTCCTATGTACCCTCCCATAACTCTATCTAGACTTAGCAAGTAGCCCTTGGGAGATGTATGACTCCCCTTCTTCACTAATGGTCTAATAGGTCTAATAAGTCACTACCACCTCCTTCTTGTTCTCAGTAGGATTTCTTAGCTGTGGCGTAGGATTGCACTAGTATCACCGTTCATGGTCTTATTACTGAGCCAAACCACTTAATGTCTCCAGGTTTTATTTTCCTCGTCTATAAACAAGGTGGTTGCAGACAAAGACCTCTGAGGTCAATCAATCAATCAATTAATAAGTATTTGTTAAGTGCTTCCAGGCACTGGGGATACAAAAAAAAGTGTATTATAGGATTGAAAACTATAAGAGACTTAGAAGTCCCTTGCTTGAGTTATTTCATTTTACAGATAAGAAAACTGGAGCTCGTAGTAAGTCATTTGCCCAAAATCACACAAGCAGTATGACTGAGATGGAAGCCTCCTGCACCACACTGCCTCCTCACCTTGCCTGCCTTCAAGGATCTTGCATTTTCCTGGAGAAACACAACATAGAATATGAGTTTTAATAATGGAATGAACTTTAGAGATCTGACCTTCTTCTTAAAGGAGATACAGGGAATCAAGGAGATGGGATATCCTCAGATTCTCTATCTAGTATTCTTTCAACCCAACTATTCCATTTCACATTAGCTAATGAGTAAAAATATAGAAAGACATGCTAAGTGATCAGAGCTGGAGGTGAGGTGGGGATGGGGATGGAGATGGACAAGTGAAGGAAACAGGAAAGGTCTCTTGAAAAGAGCATCACTTAAACTAATTCTCTAAAAGGGCTACAGTTTCCAAGAACTAGTGAACATTCCAAGCATGGGAGAAAGTCTAAGAAAAAGCATGGAAATGGCAAATGGACATTTTATTTAATCATAAATCTATAATCTTATGAGAGGAAAGGAATTTAGATTTAAACTTAGAAGGTACTTAGAGGCTGAATCTAACTCCCTGTAGTTTATAGATGAGGAAACTGAGGGACACAGTTGCCCAGCTAATATCTGAGTTTAAATTTGAGCTTCTTTAAGTTCAGTGCTTTTTCTACTACAACATGCTGCCTCTCCTTATTTCCTTATTAATCAGACAGTGCTTTATGCTTATCATGAATATTTTAATTGTTCTTCCCAATGGATCTGTGAATTAGGTTACTAACACCATCTAAAATATCCTATTTTGCAATTCAGAAAATGAATGTTCAGAAAACAACTAATTCACTTAGTGCCTGACTCCTGGTAGAGTCAAAACTAGAGTTCTATTCTCTAAACTAGAGATTTGGTTAAACTTCAATCAGTCTAATTTGGAATCTTCCTTGTTTTCAGGCATTTTCAGAGACCATCCCAAGGGGATTATGTAAATTAAAATCATTAGTATGCAATTGGTCTTGTATATTAGGTTTCTCAGTTCACTCCTTCCTCAAGGAATTAAACTTCCCCAATCTTACTCTATAGCAATATTGGTAATGATATGCTTAAAGTGTATTCATCCTCATTTATCATTTTGGCAACCAGATTTAGATTAGTAAGAATGGTTTAGTTAATTTTAAAATCATGTAGCAACTTCGCAACAGAAAGTTTTGTGACTTTGGTCAACGATCCTCCACAAACTCTCATGCCTCATTTTATCATCCAGGTATTTCTGAGTTTTTAAGAGCTATTTTATTAGAGCATGTGTTCTGGTAAATTGCACTATGATTAAAAAAAAAAAAAAAACTTTGAAAATGGCCCTAGCATAAAAGTCTGCTCTCTGAGAACCAGCCTAATTAATAAGGAGATGCTTATCACTAATAGTCAGTCAACTTGATGAAGAAATCTATAGACAAAACAAACCATGACCAAAAAGAGAGAGAGAGAGAGAGAGAGAGAGAGAGAGAGAGAGAGAGAGAGAGAGAGAGAGAGATGCCCATCAGCCCTCAGTGGCTGAAGTTTACTTTATGTTGACGGTGGAAGAGTAGTCTGCAAGAGCTCAGAGAGAACAAAGAATCACAGGGTATTTACACCAGTTCTTTTTTGATGTGAGATATTTGCCTAGTAATAATTGGATTTCCTGCAAGAGAAAGTGAATCATATTAATCTGATATTGTTGCTAAGAATGAAACAAAGTTGTAACTAGGTAGAAGGGTGATTCAAGATTCTCCTTAGAGCTGATTTTGCTGGATAGCAAAGTTTCTTGAAACTTCATTTCATTAAACATTTGTTCACTTTGTATTGTAGTGCTAAACATCTATAAGACTGTTAACATGAAAATTATTATAGATTATGTGCTAACATCCATTGCAGAAGATGAAGAGTAAAAATTTCTATGAAGAGTTCAATGGAATCCTCTAGATTATATCAACATACGTAATAGTCAAAGACTTTGGAAAGTCAGTTTTGAAAAGCAGAAAGGCAACCTATCAACAACCATATGAAAAAATATTCCAAATAACTAATGATAAAAGAAACAGGAATTAAAACAATTCTGAGGATTCATCTCATCCCTCCTTAGGTTGACCAAGGTGAGAAAAGGGGAAGGATAATGTTGGAAGAACTTTTGGAGGATAAGCATAGTAATAGATTGCAGGTGAAGCCGTGAATTGCCCCAAACACTTTTGGAAAGCAATTTGGGAATATGCTCCCAAAGTCACTAAATTGTGTGTACTCTTTGATCTAACAATAGCACTATTAGACTCTTTGATCTAACAATACCCCTAGTAGGCCCACATGCTAGAGATCAAAGAAACTGGTAAAACTTATATGTGAACAAAAACATAGCAGCATTTTTTTTTGTTATACCAGAGAATTGGAATCAAAGTAGATGACTATCAATTGGACAATGGTTGAAAAAATATGACATATAAATAATTGAGGTGCACCAGAAGAAATGAAGAAGAGGATAGATTCAGGACGATCGGTAAGGGCTTACATAATGCTGATGCAGAACAAAGTGAGCAGAATTGAGAGAACATTTTAGAACTAAGCCCAAAGGACTATACAATCATGCATTCCTTTAGACCTAATAATACCCCTACTTAGAAATGTATCCATGTATCCCAAAAGAGATGTTTTTTTTAAAGGAATGGACGAATATACATATATTATATATAACATATATAATAGATATAACAGGTATAGCAGCTCTTTTCTCAGGGAAAAAATTGGAAATTGAGGTTATACCCATGAACTGGAGAAAGGCTGAATAAATTGTGGGATGTAATTATGATGGAATTTTATTGTTCTATAAGAAATGATGAGCAGAATGCTCTCAGAAAAACCTGGCAAAATTTCTATGAGCTTATGTAAGGTGAAATATATTGTATATAAAATAATAGCAATATTATGGGATGATCAGCTGTGAATGACTTTGCTATTCTCAGCAATACAATGATCCAAGTCTATATGAAAGACTTATGATGAAAAATGTTATTTAGGCCCATAGACAGAACTGATTGTGTCTGAATACATACAGTTTGAAGCATACTTTATTTTTTTCAACTTTTTTTTTTTTTTGAGAGGAGATCTATGTTTTCTTTCACAACTTAACTTTTATGGAAATGTTTTATATAACTTCACATGTGCCTTCTTAATGAGAGAAGAAGGAAGAGAATCTGGAACTCAAAGTTTTAAAAACAAATGTTTAGAGTTGTTTTACATGTAACTAGTGGAAAAAATAAAATATGATATAAAAAAGAAAACTTTGTAAAAGACTCTTAGTCAAAATCAATACAAGAACAATTAAGGATGAAATCATTACAAGAACAGACAAAGCATCTAAAAACTTAAAAAATTTTTATATCAAAGATTAAAAATGTAAAAGATGTAAAGTTCACCTTTCAACCATGACACCTTGCTACATCATGACAACGATGACAGCTTGTCAGCTATTATAGTCATTATCTGTAAAATGAGAGACTTACATCACTAGGTTGTTTTGATGATCAAATGGGTTTATTTTAGGGAAGCATGTTGGAAACCTGAAAGTTTCTAGTTATCTAAATGCTGGCTGTCATCATTATAGCACTTAGACATTAGGCATCAATCTAATAGCACAGCCTAGTTGTACAGTATTAAGAATGAAAATAGTATTGAGTGGAAAACAGTTGGAAAGAGCAATCAGACTAGACCAAGTATTTGCAGAGAAGGTCTGTGCTAGAGGTGACAACTAATATTAAAGATATTGAAGGAGTAATTTCCAGGTATTTGAAAATGTTGAGGGTAACAAAGTAATGGGAAGAAAATTGGATCTCATTATTACCCCAAAAGTGACCATTTTCATAAGTAGACTATTGACCTACAAGCCTATTTTCCTATCTCTACAAAACATTTTATGAAATATTTTTTGGGAATAATAAAGAGTTAGCTAGGTTTCTTTGATGTAGATATGAGAAGGAACAGCTGGGATTTCAAGAATGGTAGTCATTAAAAACAAAATGAGATTCTACAAAAGATCACATCTGAATCACAATACATTTGACTAAAACTCATAGGAAAGTCAGAATCTTCTTGCCTATATTTTTATTGGCTATTAAAAATTTTACTTAATATCATAAAACACCACATTAAAGGAATTCTTTCAACAAGGTGAGTCATCCAAGATTACTTGAAAATGTGACATCAGAAATAGTTTTGTTTAATTCGTTTTTCATTATTAATATCAAGCAAGATATAAAATAGGTATTATTTTCCCCATAGGTGTTTGTCACTGTCGTGGAGAGTGTCCAAAACAGGAGCCAAATAGAAGAGTTGAAGTTGTACAGATATTAGTCAGTGTTGCAGTGGATAGAAATCTCTACCTCAATTTTGGAAAAATAGTTCATATTCAACCTCAAACATTTAGTAGCTATGTGTTCCTGAGTAAATCATTTAATATCATTTTGTCTCAGTTTCTTCAACTAGAAAACAGGCATAATTGCACCTGCCCCTAGGGTTGTTGTAAGAATCAAATGAGATAATAATTGTAAGTGCTTAGCAGGATCCTGGCACAAAATAGGACTATGTAAATATTTATTCTATTTCCCTTCTCCCATTTGTGGCTGAAATTGTACAGATAGCACCCAACTCTGAAATACTTCAAATCCTCCTAAATGAGATCCATAATTACTCCAAAAAAGTTTGACCTTACTATCAACACAAGAAAAAACAAAACAAGTCATTAATGCCTAATTCCATGATGGGTAGTTGAATGGTTAGCCCATAGAATTGGTCTAATATCATTTCTACAATTTGCTTTCTCTTTAAAGGTCTCTATTTTCCTTCAGGAATGATAATTAAAGACCTCTTTCCATAAATCTGGTCCAATCTTTAGCAAGAACTCCTAGCTTTACCAGCTTCATCCTCAGGCAGATACAAACATGTCTTTCATGTTTTAAAAAATGATTTATTGATGCTTCTTGTTTTACTCCTGCAGGTTTTATAATAACTTCCCCCAGTCTCACTGAACC
The DNA here is from genome assembly GCF_016432865.1 of Antechinus flavipes. Taxonomy (NCBI): domain Eukaryota; kingdom Metazoa; phylum Chordata; class Mammalia; order Dasyuromorphia; family Dasyuridae; genus Antechinus; species Antechinus flavipes. Next base: position 53,358,655 of record NC_067402.1, on the reverse strand, counting down.
CTCCCTTATGAGAATCATGATTAAGCCAAAAGCAATGTGTATAACAACCACACTGGATGCTGCATACATTGCATTTCAGATGTATACTCCTCTGCTGCTTGACTGAGAGAAGTCTTCTTTAGAATCAAGATCTTTTTTTATATTTAATCTGAATTTTTCTTTTAGTATAACTTTTTATAACAACAACAATAATTTTAACAATATAATAAAATTATGCTTAATAATATTAATCATTTTATATCAATAATATTAATTTATATCAATAATAATCATGATGATGATGATGATAGGTCACATTTATATAGTCCCTACTATGTACCAGGAACTATGCTTTACAATTTTTAGTACATTTGATCCTTACAACAATCTGGGTGCTATTAATATATTCATTTTTCAGATAAAGAAACTGAGGTGGGGAAAGAAGTTAAGTGATTGCTTAAACCCATGTAGATAGTTTCTGAGGTCCGATTTGAACTCAAGTCTTTCTGACTCAGGGCTGACTCTCCACCCACCCTATAACCTAGCTGCTCATATCACTGTGGTCACTATAGCTTTTGGGTTGCGCTAGTTCATGGTTGAGGTTTGCTTTGAAAAACTTCTTAATTTTGTGTATATATTAATTAGGATCCTATAATTATGTCTAAAACAGCTTTAAATATGAGTAATAGCAATAATAATAATAACTAGCATTTTAAGGTTTGCACAGTGATTTCTCTATGTTATTTCATTTGCTCTTCTCTGGGAGATGTGTACTATTCTAATCTCCACTTTATATAGATGAGGAAACTTAGACTGAGTGAGGCTAAATGATTCACCCAGCATCTCCCTGCTAGTAAGTAGATGAGGCAGGATTTCTATTCCTGTCTCCTTAACTGCAGGGCAAGCATTTTATGCAGATCAAAAGTAGAGCCAGAGTAGTTGAATTAGAAGATGATTTCTTTCATTAATGTATTTTTTCTTGCCCCAAACTAATAAATGACTAAAAATTTCCACTTAATTTATGAGGACAATTGCAAGACCAAAAGTAATACTGCCACGTGGATTATTAAGACTTCATAAAAATGAAAATCTTGCATAGTTTATCTATAACACATTACAATGCCATAAATCACACTTGACAAAATAAATGAGCAATAAAGTTTTGTGTTATGTCTCCTCAATCATTTTTCATGTTTTTTTTTCACTCTTCAGTTCTCTATATTTAGAAATCCATTATGGAATTCCCAAAGTTTTTCAATTAGCAATGGAAGTCTGATATTAAGCGGGGAAGGGGGAAGAGCTCTTTAGACTTTCTGAAAGCTTCTGCCCTAAATAGCCAGTGTGTGTCTGAAGTCTTTCATAGTGATGCCTTAAGCATAAGACTTTAGTGGGATGAATATTTTCTAATTATATAAGTCAAAATATGAAGAAATTAAATTTCTTTTATGAGAGAGGATCATTTAGTTAAGGGGGAAAAAATATTCAAAGATTCTTCCTAACTGGAGGCAGCTAGGAAACCCAGTGGATAGAGCACTGAGTATGAAGTGATGGGGACATTAGTTCAAATGCAGTCTCAGACACTTGTTAACTGGGTAATTCTGGGGAAATTACTTAACTTTTGTCTACCTCAGTTTCTTCAATTGTAAAATGGGAATAAAATTAGCACCTGCCTCCCTTGGTTTTTGTGAGAATCATACAAGGTACTATTTGTAAAGTGGTTAGTATAGTCCCTAGTACATAGTAGGCACTTAACAAAATGCTTTTTTCCTTCCTTCGATATCAATTTATTTTTTTTGTTTTTTAAGAAATTTATAGTATTGTGAAATCAGGATATATAGGACAAGTTAAAAAATATGGTTACACAAATTTCAGTGATATGAAGACTAAAGATTTTAACATTTTAAAAAACCATACCACCCTGTTCACTTATCTCAAAAGAATAATAGGTAAGAAAACTGAGCATGGTACAAAATGATGATTAAGAAGATAAATATAAAATCTTACATTTTGAGATTCAAATATCCCACTATATGAGTACAATAATAGGAAAAAAATGGCTAAATACTAGTTGTTATGAAAACCATCTTTGAGTATTGGGGGACTGTAAACTCAATATGATTCAATAGTTTGTTTGCCCCTCATAAGTGAATATAATTTTAAACTACAATAAGAAAACGATAATAACAAAAATAATGAGGAAGGTAATAATCTTCTGGCACTTACTTTTGTAATGCCAGAAAAACTGAGGCAAGATAGAGATTAGAGAGTTTTTAATATTTTATTTGGATTTCTGAGAGGGAGAGATTTTCTGGGACCAAAAAGATCCATTTTTGGTCTCAGGGATGAATCAGAGTTTTGTCTCAGAAAATCCAGCAGCCAATGTGAGGTTCCCATGAAATATATGTACATGTGACTCTAAGCTCTGGTAGACAAAGGTGGGGGTGGGGGTGGAGTCCAAACGCTAGTGAGCAGGAATTTCCAAGAAGGGGACCATCAATCCGGTTCTGACAGGTGTGGGGGGTATAGGATCATAAATTCTGATAACTTAGGAGGAGTAAGGCGCCAGAAAGTCTGAATTCCCCCTTTTCTTGAATTTACACGTTTACAATTTATAACCTTAGAGTAACCAGCCCTAAGTTATAACAGTCCTAATGAACAAAAAAGGGGAGTTGCAACCAAGGGGATTGAGGCAGAACAATTCAAGGAACTGAGGCAGAACCATCAGGGAAACTGAGGCAGGACAATAAAAGGGAACTGTGGCACAACACTTTCTTGGTCAGAGATATTAAGCCTAAGAAAGAAAAGACTTGGAGAAAGGAAGGGAACCATGATAGTTTTCATTAAGCATCTGAAGGACATGGGATAGGGGTATCAGATTCTTTCTGCTTAGTTCCAAAACTAGTAACAAGTAACATTTCAGAGAGGCAGATCTAAAAATTAAGAGATCCAGTTAAAGAAAAAAGAGTTACAATAATCAATCTATTCAGTGAGGCAGAAGAACAAGTGAAAACCAGGAAAAGTATCCAAGTCTGCTGCAAGATGAGTAATTTGGTTGATGTCTTTCCTTTCCTGTAAATTTCCAGGTTATTAAAATTCTGAGACAACTCAGGCAAAGATTATCACTTGCACAATTAAGGATTATTGCTATTGAAAAGATTTCTATGTTTGAAAAACACAGCAGGTATTCCTGACAGCAGGAGAGAAATAAGCAGACCTTAATAGAGAGAGCTCGGAGTTCATGTATAATTGTTTGGGATTTCGACAGATACGAACAGTAGGGAATATCTGAAGGTATATGACACGGGCCATTGTTCTAAGTTGTCTAAGTCAGAGACAATAGATAAGTGAATTAATTCGAAAAACTCGCTTTTGGTGTGGCTAAAGATAAAGAAAACCTGACAAAGCCTGTTCTGTGAGATTTTTTTTCCTTTAAAAAAAGAGCAAGTATTGCATAGAAAAGAATATTCATTATATATGCAGTGTTAAGGTAATATTTGTCTTTGAAAGGCAGGATGTTCAATAATTTTAAAATGGAAACGTTGAACTTTAAACAACAAAGAATAAGATGCAGATAAATGTCCTGCTGGGGAGAATTAATGGAAGAAGGAAAGAAAACCTTCCATTCACTAAATTAGAAGGCATTTCTATAATCTTGCAAAAGCAGACATAAAAGGTGGAATTCTTTATATTTTAAAATGGAGAACACAATTTCGCTGAGACTGTATGCATAGAGGATTTCTCAAGGATTAATGCTTACACAATTTCTAGAATTATCTTTAGCATTTCCTTTTGTTATAGTTACTTCCAGTGGTATGCAAGAATATCTTATTTTCACTTGACAAATCTATACATGAGAGTGGGATTGAAAGATTTTTTTTTTGCCTTGCACTGGGCCAAAATAGTTAGCAAACTTCTAGCTAGGGCAGGATGATCAAAGTTTTGCCCCAGGAAACAAGTATAAAGGGCATTGAAAGTATTTGAAGCCTTTGAGCACTGAAGAAACAACTGTGCCTAGTACCTAATTAGCAAGAATAATTAGCTAAAAAGAAAGCCACCAGCATCACCTTTAACTGAATTCGTTTAAAAAAAAAAAAAACAAGACTTGAAGAAGACATATTGTGTTGCTTGCTTTGGGCACAAAAAATTCAAGTTATGTCTCTGATGGATAGCTTTGTTGTCTTGTATAATTTCAGTAAAACAGGGAAGAAGAGGAAGGAATATGTTAAAAATGCTTTTGGTATTGAAGCAATAGGATGGTATTTTGTCGATTATAAGATCATCTTCTTTTCACTGGGCATATGGGAATTAAAGTCCTTGGAAATCTCTATACAGTGAAAGAGATGACTTTAGTTTGTGAAAATCTATATTTAAAAAGTCTAAAGTCTAGCTGACCATATCAAACTGGGGAAAGGCTTCAAGCTTGGTCCCAGTGAGGAAATGAGTAGCTCTTGTCTGAGAATCAACTGGACTAAGTCTGGAGAACTTCTTCATCAAGTTGGCCCAGAGTGATGAATTTTTTCACTAGAGCAACAGTTTAAAAAATTTACATTCTTTATTTTGAACTTAAGGAATAAAACAAGCATTTCTATAACAGAAGAATTTTTAAAAAGATGATTGCACATGAAATGGCAAATCTGCTATTCTTTTTTAATATATAATAATCATATAACTTTCTTTTATTGCTTTTTTGCTATCTGCATCCAGAGAAAGAAATTGTTAAACAGAAATATGTATAGAATAGTTATATATGTTATATGTATATATGCATATATATGCGTATTTTTATCAAATGGCAGCCATCTCTAATATAACAGGTGAGAAGAAAAAAAGCAAAAAAAAAGTTGCATAACTTTATTATATATTTAAAAGGAATAGCAGATTTGCAGTTTCATGTATAATTATCTTTTTTGTTATCTGCATCCAGAGAAAAAATTATCAAATAGAAATATATATAGAATAGTTATACATATATGTTATATGTATATGTGCATATATATTCATGCTAAGTAAAATGGCAGCCATCTCTAAAGTGACAGATGGAAAGAAAAAAATAGAAAAAGAAAGTTACGTGATAACTTTATTATATATTCAAAAGGAATAGCAAATTGTACATAATATATTTTTTCTATTATTATTACATTATATATTTTATATAAATATATATAATATATAATTAATTTGGATATTTATGATACTCAAAATGAATGAATAATTCAAAGTTGTTCTTAAAACAAGATCATTGTTACTGTATATAATTTTTTTTTATTCTGTTCATTTTCCTTTTCATTATTTTGTGCAAGTCTATCCAAGATCACTGAGTTCATCATTTCTTATAGTATAGTTGTATTCCATCACAATCATACCACAACTTGTTCTACCATTCCCCAATTGATGGACATCCCTATAATTTCCAATTCTTCATCACCACAAAGAGCTGCTATAAATGTTTTAAAACAGGATGGTTCTTTTCCTTTTTTTCCTAATCATCGCAGGAAACAGACCTTGTAGCAACTCTTGAAAGACTGAATCAATGACCAAATTAAAGAACAAACATAATAATACTAGTTAACATTTATATATCACTTTAGGGTTTACAAAGCTCTTTTCCCATATTATCTTATTTGATTTTCACAACAATCCTAGGAGGGAAGTGCTATTATTATCCCCACTTTTCAAATGAGGAAACTGAGTTTGAAGAAGGTAAAGTGATTTGCACAGAGTAAGTCAGTCAGCTAACCAGTCAGCTTAGCATTCACTACATGTCTCCCAAAGCTTCAGGTACTGTGCTAATTGATGGAGATTCAAAGAAAGGTTAAAAAGAAGTTTCTCCTTTCAAGGAACTTCAAGCCTAAGCAGGGTCAGGAGTGAAATCTTCTAAGATCACCTAATTAAGTCAATTAAGTCATAATAAAGGACTTATAATGTATCAGGTAGTGTGCTATGTGCCTTCAATGTCCAAGAGAAGAGTTCTGATCTTCATTTATAGAGAACTCACATGGATGAAATTACAGATCTTGAAATAGCTATGTAAATGTTCCTAAAATTGAGGAAAGTTAGACTTCCATGAGGAACCTATTGGCTCAATTTCCAGGAACCACCTCAAAGTCACTAGGAAGAAGCAGGTCAGTGTTCATTTGTTTTCCACCTTGAACAAGAGACAAAAATTGTATAATATCTCCAAAAGTCACCAGGAAAATATCCAAGTGCGTATGTACGGCACTATGGAGGAAACCATGGCTACTCAGACATGACCTCAGGTTTCAGGAAGTAATTGCTACAGGGAAATATAAAAATAGGAAATGCTTCAGAAAGGGAAAACTGCTGTCTAATCCATTGATTAGTCATCATATGCTGTCCCTACCAATCTACATAAACCCTTACATTTCCCCCTTCTTTCTTCCAAAGTAACACTGAACTCTGAATAGAGAAGCCACAAGAGTAATTAGGTAGACTGTCCATGACCTCCACAGGTTACTTACTGAACAAAACCCTGAGTCAGCCAGCATTCAGGCTCCAATAAGGGAATTACATGGAGACAGTTGCTCCTACTCTATTTTAGTGATAAACAGATCACAATGCCGGATGAGCCGCAGACTATTAAAGCTGAGTGTAAATACATATAGTTTACTGTTATAAACAAATGAAAGTTACAACAAAGTTAATGTGGTACATATTTAATGATACACATAATTACTGTTTTTCTGCACGGTAATTAATCTTTAAATGGTAAGCAATTCCTATATATCAGAGTAATTAGCCTGTGCCATGGTAGAAGTGGAAAGAAGGTTGAGTTCAAGTAAGAAGACATAGATTCAAGGCTAAAATATCCCTGTTAACTCTATGTATGTCTAAGCTCTTTAAACTCTAGCTTCCTCTACTATAAAACGAGAATAATAATAATATCCACTCTTCTATATAGAAAGCACTCTGAAAAATAATAAAATACTACATAAAGATTGGCTATTATTGTGACTTTTTCACATGCTTCTGCCAAGTGAAAATCAACCCTGATTGGTGGACATTTAATAAGGAGGTAGTCTGGAGTCTTCAGCTCCTTCAGCTGAGAACATGGCTCAGCCACTTCCAGCAATCTGGAGAGAGAAATCCATCTCCTTTGGGACCACTCTGGTTGGCTTTTTCCTTCATGAACTGGATCACATTAAACTCTGGTGGAAGGATACAATAACAGGGACTCCTTTTCCCTAAGAATTCTCCCTGGCTAGATTTTGTTTGTACCCTAAACAGAAGTTAGATCTCCTTTTTGGGTAGGTCCCACCCAAGACTGAAGAGCATGTTCCTTGAGGGTAAGACATGAACTCAACCATTATGCTCTTCAGAAACTAAGTTTTTACAGAAACTGGGCCTTCATGATGAAACTGAGGAGGAAAAAAAACTGGTTCCAATTTAATAATTGGTTATTAATATAATAGTAAAATAATAATTTCACTCACACTCTAGTATCTTTGTCAAAAAAACTCCTATTGGGATTACAGTCAGACATTCCTAACCAAATAAACAACAAAATCAGTAGGAGCAGTAGGATATTGTGAGGTTCAAATGAGATCAAATATATAAAGAAAGCTCTTTGAAAATTCTAAAAAAAGCAAAATTAGATATTTTGTCTCAAGAGTCCCTTTCACATGTAATGATGGAATGATATATTTTTTTAAAAATCATAATTGAAGGAATGGTTCCATTTCATTTATTCAAATAAAAATAAAAGCATAACTCTTCCTCAATACTATTCATAGATATTTTAAAATCTAGACATGATCCCCTTTTGGTTAAGAACTTCTACACTAAATAAATGTCAATAATTGTTATATTAATAGGAAACAACACATTTTAAAGTAGTTCAGTATTTTTTTTAAAAAATCAGGAGTGATATCTTTTAGGATCTCTCACAAAGCTCAAAGGGTTTTTCTTCTTTCAGGGTTAGGATGTTACATGACACTTTGTTCTTTCCCCATGAATTAAATTTATTAAGTAAGGATCCAGCACAAAAAGATGCTTGCTTATAACAGCGCATTAGACTCAAATTCAATTGATTCTGAGAATCATTCACACCATGGACTGCAATTTAAAAAGAAAGAGTCTCTACTATTAGCATGAAAACATCTGCATTCTTCACCATGGGTATTTGAAAATTGATTCATATATCTTGACTTCGTTTTAGACTAACTTTCTTTTAGTTTTCAGATTAAATCTTCCAACCAATAGTTCCATATTAGCTTCTGTCGAATGCATTTCGGTTGGAAGGCAGAATAGTAAAGGTTATAATAGGTCTAGCATGAGATGGCTTAGGTTTCCTACAGTTTATTAATGAAAACACGCAGACACTCATCCCCAATTCATCTTTCTTGTTTCAAAAGGTTTCTCAACTTATGCAAAACTGTAAAAAAAAAAAAAGACATGAATATCACAGGAAGTTACAACATTTTAGGCAAAAGTGGAATCTTAACAATATCCTTAACAAATGGTTAGCTTGTCCTCTGGCTTGGACAGAAGGCCATATTTTAAAGCAATATTTCCTGATCTTGTGCCTGTAAAACCCATTTTAATGAGAGCAGATCAAGTAATTTACTGACAGAGCTCCCAATTTGGTGCTACAAATGTGGATTTTGTGATGGAAAAATTTTATGAGTAAAATTAGAAACCATTAGAAAGGAACATTTAGATCCAAATGATTTCAGTTAACCAAGGCCCAAAATGTCTTTGTAGATCAAAATCATTATCATGAATTGTACTCAGAAGCAAATGGGGAGCCAGTGCACACGGTGACACAGTTGTTCATGCTTCTGAGAGCCAATGGGGACAAGATGTTGCTGTATCCTGGACCAGCTGAAATCTGAATAGTCTCTGAGGACAGATGCAACTACAGTATATTTATTCACAGAATCTGAAAATGAGACTTGGACTACTGTGTTGACTGTTCATAGCAGTCACTCTGACAGCCAATAGCAAAACCCATAGTTTCTAGGTGAGAATTTAAAAAGATACATATAACAATTTTTAAAATTTTTCTTTCCAGGGTGATCTAAATGATTTCCTCAGTTGTTTTGCATTGACTCTGAAAACCTGATTTTGGAATGAATCTTCATAACCAGGGTGATGAGGAAAAGTTTTTAGTACTGTGCCTGGCACTTAATAAATATTTGTTGAGTTGAATTTTAGACTAATGAAAATGAGACTATCTTCATCATCTCCATGTATATTCATTGAATTGTTACTCCAGAAGCCAAAAAGTAAGTTTTTGACAGGGAAAGAATCTCTGTGGAGAACCCAAGAGAATGTGCTATGACGGTTTCTCCCAGGATATCTTGAAGTTTTATATGATATATAAAAAAAGACTCTGTGGGTTTGGATATCTAATGGGAGCTTTACAAGAACAGATCACTTACCATGAAGGCACTTCCGGGAGAAGAAAAATTGTATTTGCCCACCATAAGGGTACTGGAGACTCTTGAGGAAGGGGTTAATATACAATGTCTGACATTCAGGCAATGAGGACCATGGTAGTCACAGGTACACATTCAGTTAGGTTAGATGGGAAGGAAAAAAAAGTAGAGAGAGTTGTACTAAAAGTCTCTGATGACATCCCTTCCTTCAAAGTGACTCTGGGTCATTCCAACTTCCCAGTCAATTCTAATAGTGCAAAGAAACAATGGAAAAGCAACATTAAACAATACTTCTGAACTCCCAAGTCTGATTTGGATATCCAGCTGGTATCTTGTTGTTTGTAAGCTGTAGCTTCATATTAGAAGCACAGCAGAGTATCAATGAATTTACTCTGTGCATTAAACAAGGTTTCTTTCTTATTGTCACCTAGCTGGAGGCTGGCTACTCACAGTTGGATTATGCGTTTTGGCCCAAGGCAGAGGAAGAGTCTGTGATCAAGGAAGGATTCCAAAGCCAGAATAATCACATCCCAGCTACATTTGTTATTGGAAGGGGACTACAATATAATTAATTTTAAAGTCACCTTTGATTTTTTCCCCTACTCTTACTCCCATTTTCAATCTGGGCTCAATCCATGTCAATTCTGTGAGATAGTTTTCTCCAGTTCTATTTCTGACTTCATGGACTTCAAAACTATATTTTCTTGACTGCTGCTTCTTCTTGAGACTACTTTCAGTACCTAGAGCCTCTTTGTTCTAAAACCCAGCTTCTTAAACTGTGGATCATGATCCTATATGGTTTCTTATAATTGAGAGTGGGAGTCATGAAATCATGATTTATTATCAGTAAATGTCTGATTTATATACATAATTTATATACCTATATACCCAAGATCATGTAAAAATTTCTCAGGCAAAAAGTAGTTGCAAGTAGAAAAAATTTAAGAAGTCCTGCCTAGAATGTCCATATTCCTCCATAAAACCTCTCCTGCTACTTCCATTGGAGAGCTCCTTTTGGTCCTTTCATCTTGTTGAAAAGTCTAGACTCTTCTGCATTTATTCTCCTCTTGGTCCCTTGAAAAGGGTTGAAACTCTTAGTTAATGCACTGAGGTTGGACAACTGAGCACTTAAGGCTAACTACCAATTGAACAATATTCTATTGTCATATGCTTGGAAAATGGCCCTTCCCACTCTTCTGTGCTGGTTCAATCTTTTGACATATACAGAGAATTGTGAGAAGGATTAGGGGTGGAGTAAGACAAACCAGAGTCACTTTGGCCATAGACAAAGAGAAGGAAGGTTGTGGAGACCCTACATCCATCTTCTTCACTTCTACCTTTAAAGACCAAAAATAAAGACCAAGGACTTTTGCTTATTCTGACTCTGGATGATTCTAAGGCATCCAGGGTGCTAACTTGGTCTTCACAATTCCTCTCCTTACTTTTTGGATGTCAAAACCATTGCTCCCAATTCAAATTACTTTCTCCATCTGGTTTGTCAGCTTCCTTTCGTGTATCGTCTTCCTATGTTAGAATGTAAGCTTTGTGAAGGTGGGCTTGTCTTTTTCCTTGTATTACTATCCTCAGTGCTTCCTATGATGTCTGGAACATACTAAGTGCTTAATAAATCTTTGTTTCTTTTTTTCTTCCACACCTATCCTTTCCATTACTACCCTTACTTTAATTAATTATAGATCATCTGAGCGACTTCTAGGTGGGACAGTGGCTAAAACACCAGGTCTGGAGTCAAGAAAATTCTTCTTCCTGACTTCAAACCTGGCCTTATGTACTTACTAGCTATGTGACCCTAGGCAAGTCACTTAACTCTGCCTCAGTTTCCTCATCTATAAAATGAGATGGAGAAGGAAATGGCAAATCTTTCCAGTATCTTCACTAAGAAAACCCCAAATGGGATTACAAAGAATTGGACATGACTGAAAACAACAACAATCTCATCTGCACTATTTCAAAGCCTTCTAATTGGGCTTTTTTTTTTTTTTATCTTCAGGCCCTCTCTCTCATCTTCAATTTATATGGCTAACCAAGTAATCTTCCTAGTGTATAGGGGCCCACCTGTTCAAAATCCTTCAGTGACTCTCTAAGGCCCATCAAATGCCAAATTCAAATCCCTTCCAAATCGAGCTTCAGATTGCAAGAGAAGCCCAATTTCACAGAAATTCCCTTCATCTTACTCTACATTTTTTCCAGAAACAATTCCTTGGAATTTCCTACCTCCCTGTATATCCTCAACCCCATGCTTGAGATAGCAAGAGGTATATTAAAATTGCTAAATAGTGAAATCAGATTTAAAAAAGGAGAGCCCCAAGAGAGATAGCAAAGCAAGAAAGCCCACGTTGTTGGGCCACAGAGCATAGGAAGGGGAGTTATATGTGATAAGAGTGGAAAAGTGGGTTGGGACCAAGTAGTGAAGGACTTTAAAAGCTAAACAGAAAAGCCTATACTTGAACCTAGATGCACTGGAAAGGCACTATAGAGTGAGGGGTGACACGGTCATTTTTGCGTTTTAACAACATCACTTTGATAGCTGTGGACATGATGATTTGCAGTAGAGAGGAAAACTGATCTCATCTATTCGATGAAGTGGTTTGGATCTGATAGTTTCCAAGTTTCCTTCTGGCTGTAAACATGACATTATGATCTTTCTCCTTTTTTTTTTTATTAACCTTTTGTACATTTCTTTTTTTATTTAATAATAAAATAATAAAAAATTATTTTAACCTTTTTTTCTTTTGCTGAGGCAATTGGGGCTAAGTGATTTGCCCAGGATCACATAGCTAGGAAGTGGTAAGTGTCTGAGGCCAGATTTGAACTCAGATCCTCCTGACTTCAGGGCTGGTTCTCTATCCACTGCACCATCTAGCTGCCCTGACATTCTTTTTTCTTGAAAATTTTGAGTTCCAAATTCTTTCCCTCCCACTTATCCTTCCCATAGAGAAAACAAGCAATTTGACATAGATGACATATGTTTGGTCATGTAAAACATATTTCTATGTGACTTTGTGAAAGAAAAAAGAAAATATAGACCAAAAAAAAAAAAAACTGAAGAAAAAATAGTAAAGAAAAAGTCTGCTTCAGCCTGCATTCAGACTTCATCAATTCTTTCTCTGGAGAAGGATAGCATTTTTTTATTATTATTATAAATCCTTTAGAATTGGCTTGGATCTTTGTAATTCTGAGAATAGCTAAGTTATTCACAATTGATCATCATACAATTTTGCTGTTACTGCATACAATCTTTTCCTGGTCCTGCTCATTTCACTTTGCATCAGTTCATGTAAGTCCTTTCAGGTTTTTCTGAGAATATCCTGCTTGTCATTTTTTATAGTGTTTCATTACAATTCTTAATGAGAGACTGATAAGGAATAAGGAAGATAAGGAAGGAGATGAAAGGCGAAAAGCTATATATATATAAAGTTATACATATATAATTAACTAATATATATATATATATATATATATATATATATATATATATTCAACTATAAGGACCTGAGGGGGAAAAAAAAAACTTGTAGTGTGATTGATACAGACTGCATGATCACTCTGAAAAACTTTGAGCCATGAAAGAAGTATCATGATACATGATATCATGATACTGAGAAAGGCAAATGTTTGATCTTCCAAAAGGAGAAAGAAAAATACATTCTTCAAGCTTTAGAAAGGTGAACTTTACATTGATTCTTAGTAAAAGTCATAGAACACGTGACTGCACTATCTAGCCTGGTGTACAGTAGGTTCTTAATACATGCTTGTTGATTGGTTTGATCAGATGGGGCCGTATCACATATGTACATGTGCTCCGTCTTAGAAAGGATATTAACAAAAGGATTGTGACAAGGACAATGAGGGAGAAAAATAACATGCTATTTTTAATTGGTTAAAGAAATGGATATGTACATCTGGGAGAAAATGAAACAGGAGAAAATGATTACTGTGATTACTTTATATTTGTACCTTATTTATTCATTCTCATTCTTGTGAATAGATGTAATATATACACACACATCTATTACAATGATATTAAAATTAACTTTAGTTCCCTTAGCAAATATGGGATATTTGATATAGGGAATTAATTCTGAAGTCATAGTAGATGGTGGGAGATGTAAATCTAGATCTTTTGTAACTAAAACGCAGAACACATACTTAAAAGTTGACAGTTTAAAAAAAGCAACATTGCCCCTGGTTTGCATTATCTGTTTCTCACTTTGCTTGTATGGGTATGGATCAATAATGCAATGTTAACCATATTCTGCTCTTTTCATTCCCCAGAGCAAGAGCAAAAGCAAAACCATTAAAATCCTATAGACATTTTCCCTTAACAGTCAGTCAAATTTAAAGTGTCATGGTCACCATGACTGATGGTCATGGCTGATCGAATAGCAGCCACCCACTATGTTGTGATTATAAACAAGTTAAAACTTGCTTACAGAAAAGCATATAATTCAAATATAGTTCAGATACAACTTTCATGTTGAGACTGGTATTTTTTTAAATTAGATACCAACATAGCTTGAGTATCCTAGTATGGTCAGTGAGCTGCTAAAGTTATCCAGTGATAAAAGAGCATTAGACAAATTATGAAAGATTCAGAGCCTTTTCTAGGGTGGATGGTGGGGGATTTAACTCAGGATGCTAACATCTAGAGGACATGAGTCTTGTCTATGGCAGCCTGGAAGCTACTGCCTTATGCTTTGTACCTTATTGCTGTTGAGTAGTTACAGTTATGTGTGATTTCTCATGGCTTTGTTTAGGGTTTTCTTTTTAAAAAATACTGGAGTGTTTTGCCACTTCCTTCTCCAGCTCATTCTATAGATGAGGAAACTGAGACAAACAAGGTTAAATGACTTTTCCAGGGTCTCACAGCTACTAAGTGTCTGAGCTTAGATTTGAACTCATGAAGGTGAGTTTCCTGATCCCAAGCCCATTGCTCTGTGCACGATGGTATCACCTAGCAGTCCTACTTTGTACCTCAAATGTCTTCATTGGATTTCACTCTGTGACGTGATTCTTTTCCCTGTCTACCCTCAGACTGCTAACTCCTGCATCCCTTCACCATGTTGTCTGTCTCCTAGGAACTGCATTCTCTCCAATCCCCTGAAAGGAGGCTGGCTGAAAGCTCTGGGGAAAAGTCTCCCAGCATAACTTCACACATACTCTGTCTTTTTTTTTTTTTTTTAATCACTTTCACCTTAGTTCTTCAATTGTTTTTGCCTCAGATGAAAAAAGTCCCAGTTGTAGTATTTCAAATACCCCCTTTTTTAAGGAAGCTTACCAACCTAGCATATGATACTTTCCCACTCACACAACACCCAGGAACACAAAAATAAACCGTTCATGAATTCTAGACTCTCACAGCCTGACCTTTCTACCAGAGATACATCAGGATGGACCTTTCTTCATAATTTATGATACTTAGGCAAATTATCTAACCTCTCAAATCTTTAGTTGCTTCCTCTTTAAAAGAGGAATAATTATACTTCAGCACCTTGGTTCCCTGAAAGGAAGATGCTGAATTGGATCATTTCTGAGGTCTCGTCAGCACTAAGATCTATGGTCTATAAAGCTATTAAAATTCTGCTCTGGAAGCACCAGAGTCTTTTTCTCTCAAAATGGTGGGTTAAAGAGCAGTTAGAAGTCACAAGTTATTGATTTTTCAAGGATTTTTGTTTGCCTAATTATAGGTTCTGTACTTTATTTTCTTACACGTCTTGGAATATTTATCGCAAGCCTATGCCTTTGGCAATAGGGAGACCGAAACTCTTCAGTGATCACGGCAAAACTACCAGGAGTCTGGATTTGAGTTCAGAATTTGATTTTTTACCTACCACCCTTCTTTTAGCTCTGTGTAAACTGATCACTGTAAAGGGAGATGACTTTCCCACCTTTCTCACTGGGGTAAGGCAGTTAGCTCCTTGTCTCTCTCGTGATAGTGAGGGAGGCAACTCCCCTTATTATTTCTGCTTCAGTGAGAATGTTTGTGGGTTATGTGGGACAGCAAAGCAAATGGGAGCAGCCCAGAACTCACCCAAATTAACAAAGCCATCAGTGGGGCAGCATTTTCCACCCGTTTATCTAAAAAATACCTATAGTTCATCTAAAATACCTAAAAATATAATTAACTTCTAATTATCAACAGGACAGGTTGCCATATTGAGCAAATTAAAAGACAATAGACCTCCAGAAGAACTTGCCACAGCCATCAAATTAAATTAAATCCCACCAGATAATCTTATACTTGTTATTTTATAAGATAGGGACTAGGGATTAGATTTGTGATTTCACTGGTAGAGGGTAGGGGGTCCTTAACCTTGGGTCTATGAACTTTAAAAAAAATATATTCTGAAAACTATACTTTTATGTAATGAGCTTCCTTTATGACCTTATGTATTTTATTTTATGTATTTAAAAACATTCTTCTGAGAGAGAAGAAGAAGTCTTTTTTCATAGACTTCATTAGACTGCCAAAGGGGGTTCATGGTTTCCCAGGTGAGGAATGTCTTTCTACTAAAATAGGTCTCCCTACTTAGTCCCCCTCCTCAGGGTCCTATTACTTCCATTTACACTATGCATATCTTGGATATAAATTTTTTTTTTGCATGTCATCTTTATTTGAACGTGAGTCTTTAAATGCTTTTTTCCCCCCTCTCCTAGTACTCAAAATAGTTCCTAGTAGTGCAATCTTTATTGGCTGGCTGCTGACTTGAAGCCAAGGTCAGCTTGCTCTATATACTACATTTGGTGCATTTGAAAGTTAATTACTGAGACTTTAACTACCTTTCCTATAAAATTTTAGCAAAAGAAAAACCTGTTGTTCAATCAAGTCCAAGTCTTTTTGTGACCCTTGGCCAAGATACTGGAATGTATCGCCATTTCCTTCTCCAGCTCATTTTCTACTTGAGGAAACTGAGATAAATGGAGCTAAGTGACTTGGCCAGGTTCACACAGCTAGTAAGTGTTTGAGGCTGGATTTTAACTCGGGTCTACTTCAGAGCTCTTATCTACTGTGCTACCTAGATAATCCATTAGTAAAAATGAAAAAAAAAACTTACCCAAACTTGTAACTAGGTTTTCACAGTTATAATGTAACTTTACCTCAGTATGTAATCAAAATCAGGAAAGCAGAACAGCTGGGGTGTGGTAGGGTTTGGGAAGGGAAAGGGGACTGACAATGCAAGGAAGCAAGAGTGAATAGTGGTCCTTAGGATTATGGAAACCCTCATGCTGGGGTTCTCTACAGTCAGCACATGAAACCTAGGAGAAATATGCTTTGTGTCCTGATATGTTATGGGCTGACTCTCCTGAAAGAGGAATCATAACTTTAGAGCTCTGAAGATTATGCATTACAATCCCTTCCTTATACAAATGAGAAAATTTAGATGTAGACAGGCTAAATGATTTATAAAAGGCCACACAAGTCAGAGGTTGAGTCTGGATTAGAATACAAGTTCTCTGATTCCAAAGGCAGCATTCTTCAAATCATACTGTAGATTGACAGAACGGACACTTTGAAGGTGCAGTTTGTCCCTAGGGGGTCTAGTAATCACAGCCTAATGTGGCTGTGTTTGTCTTCCCTAGAGCAGAAAGAATTTCTGGGAAATCTAGTATGCTCTCAAGTTTATCCATTTCTTGGGAGTCCAGAACACTGAAGAATTTAGAAATGGTTATGAGATGAAGGGCAACTATGTCCTTGACCAATACAGTTTGAGGATTTCCTGTTCTCTTAGATGTGCACCAAAAGTCAGAGGGTCCTGGTAGGCATAGGGTTGGAAAACTCTGTGAAGTCTTTCTCATATTTATAGTTTCTCCTATTGGAATAGGGCTGAGGATCTTTCCACCATTTTTCTTCTCCTTTCCCTTTAAAGGGACCACTTCCTGAATTAAAAATAAACAGGGGATTTGTCTTTGGTTCTTAAAAAGGTTTTTTTTTTATTACCATGCTAAGCCCCCCTCTTTTTTCCATTAAAAGATTGCCTCTGGGGCTAAGAGGCCATATTAGAATTCTTTTTAAAAAATAGATTAAAAAAGCATTTTCTACAACTTTATTATTAAGTGAATTGTGAGCTAGTTGAGGTTTGTATCCTATGTTGAATCATATATCAATAAAAAAGCTATTATTAAATGAAATGAAATTATTTGTTGTGTTTTAGCTCTTTCTTTGGCAAAGAAACAATTTCTTAGCTTCTGTTGCTTGCAACTGGGAAAATATGAACATGATAAATAGTTTAGGAATGGTGAGTAGTGCAGTTTTGTGGGGACATAAAGCATTTGAGCCAGGTCCTATAGAATTTGTGGGATTTTAACAAGTGGAGCCCAACAGTGGACTCAAGGTAGTGTGAACCAAGTAGAGAATGTGGCAAAGGTAGGTAGGATTGTCTAGAGCAGAAAGGGCAAACGCTTGGCTTTTGGGTTGCCTGTGGCCCATAACACTCCTGAGTTCATAGAACTAGATTAAAGTGTAATTGGCAAATGTTTAAAAAATAAATAAAAATACAATAAAACAGGTAAAATATAAATATGCAGTTTTTTAAGTCAATAGAAATCCTTGTGGTCTGTAGAGATCCTTATGTATGGTTTGGTGGCCTTTTTCCTATTTGACATCAAACTCAAATAGAAATAAAATTTTGTTAGCAGAATATTGACTTAGAAAATCACAAATTAACATTATCCATATTGTATGATGAGAGTAGCTAGGTGATGCCATGGATAGAGTGCCAGGGATGGCGTCAAAAAAAGGGAAGAAGCCTCTTCCTGATTTCAAGACTGAACTCATATATTTAGTGACTGTGTAATCCTGAGCAAGTCACTTCATTCTGCCTCAATTTCCTCATCTGTAAAATGGAGAAACAAATGACAAACTATTTCCAGTATCTTTGCCAAGAAAACCCCAAATGGGGTCACAATAAGTAGGACATAACTGAAAAATGACTGAACCACAGAATCTTGGTCTGTAGCCCTTCAAAGTAAAAAGTGGAATCATCCCAGTAACCTAACGTTTTTAAGTTTTGCTTCTCCCAGCCCCCAGTCTGAACACCTTTCAAGTATAGGACTGGGTGCTCTTGCCTTACTTCCTAAACACTTCCTAAACTTGAGTCTCTGCTAGCCAGGCCATACCTCAGGGAAGGTTATTTTCCCAATAACTGCACAACAGCTCCAATGTTCAAGATTTCCCTAATTTTTGCTTCCAAATTTCTCTTACTTGTCCATGTAAATGAATGAGATGAAAAAAGGTACAAAGGCAATTCTATGCTCTGGAGGCAAAGTCATTATCTTTGCTAACTGTTCAATGATTTCCTGGCCTTTCCATATGCAAATGTTGCCACTTAAGGTCTGAAAAATCTGAAAGGGGCTTTGCTTCCCCTCCCTCCTCCTTTGCAGTGATAATATTAATTCATATTTTATCTCACATCAGGCAGCAAGTTGTTTGATCTTTCTTGGTTTTGCTTTGTTCCTTCTCTAAAATGAGGGGAAAAAAACTGGACCAGATATCTCTAAAGCCTCTCCTAGCTTTCACTTTTATAATCCAATGAAGGATTTTTGGTGGTGGTCCTTCTATTCTTGAAGAGGCTCATGATGTCAGGGAGGCGATGCTATGGCACATAAGTGAACTGGATTTAAGTGAGGGAGGGCTGGGCAAGGTCACCCTCCAGAGCCAGATGGGACCAGTGGCCAGATACAGATCCGGACCACTGGAGATGGTCCTGAAGGATAACCATAACAGCAACAATAATAGCTAGCATTTATATTGTGCTTTCAGATTTTATTCCCCTAAAAACCATAGGAGATAGGTGATGAGGTCCTGAATAATTAAGTGGGTTGACAGAGAAAGTCTGAAGTACTGATAAAATTGCTCCCTGAGGCAGGTAGGGAAAAGGCACGGATGGGGATCAGGTCAGTCTTATAATTCCACACTCATGGAGGTCCTGGGCAGCCCTACCTTGAGCCAGAAATCCAAGTTATATCAAACCCCTGAGATTAAATTTCCCCTATAAATCTGTCTATGGTCCACGCCATCCTTGCTGAATCCCTTTTGGGGTGATAGCCCACCAGGACACCCTCGGAGTGTCTTTCCCCTTCCCACTACACCTTGCCTCATGGTATCTCACTTCTTCTGGTAGCTAAATCATTTAGGGTGCTAAGCTCCTTTATGGATTTAGGTGCCAGCTAAGGACATACTCCAACCTCATGGGATATTCCCTTTCTGCTGGTTAATCATGACTTCCACTAGGGAACTTGTCTTTTCCATTGTTATTTGCTAAAAACCCTTTTCTTGCTAACTACACGCTCTGACAACTCTTTTGTATTTACCATTCCTAGTGTCTATTGTACCTCTTCATTTTGTCTGTAGCCTCTTCTCCTAAATAAATGTACTTTTTGCCAAAGAGAATGGCCATGGTGAGTTTGTCACATGACCAAACCCCAACAGTTGGTACCTGAGCCCCAGATACATCATTTGGAATGAGGAACTGCTCTCACAAACTCCATCAGTAGATGCTGACAGCTCCATTTTATAGATAAAAATGACATGGGAAAGTGACTTGTCCATGATCACACAGCTAGCTGAGTCTGTACTCGGATTATCCTGATGTAAATTCAATGTGCCCACCACTATTGCACCTAAGTAGTGCCGTGATGAAAGGCAGGACCAGGGTGACTGGGTATACGTCTGTGCTGGCTGATGGAATGGAGAAAGATGGAGAGCCATTCTACAATTCTACCTTAGACTGCTTCAGGTCTAAGTCTCAGAAGAGTAAAGCTTTTAGAGTTGAAAGAGAACTTGGAGATCATTTGCTGTTTCATTTTACAGGAGAGGAGCCTGAGAATTTGGACAGGGTCGCACAGTATCAGAGCCAGAATTCAAACCAGGTCTTCTGTATCCAAATTGAGCAAACTATCCAAATTTCCACTTCCTGTAGATATTTCTTCCACCTATTGCCTATCCCCTACCACCTCTCTACATCTATCCATTCCTTCCCCCCAAGGCAATCTGGTAAAATGGATAAAATGCTGGATTTGGAATTAGAAAGGACCAGATTAAAAATCCCACTACTGACACTTCAAACTGTATAGGTAAGCCATATAAGTGTCTGTTTCGATTTTCATATCTATCTAATAGAGAAGATAGTAGTTCCAATATCTACTTGGATGGATTATTATGAAGCTGAAGTGAGATATTATCTGCAAAGTGCTTTGCAAACTTTAAAACACTATGTAAATATAAAATTTTTTTTTGTTATTCTGAGAATGCCTTGTAGCTTTCCAGAGCTTGATGCAATCAGCACAATAGCATATGAAATTAAGAGCATTTAAATAACTTCTCCATCAACAAGGAATCTGTCTTTGATTTGGATCCATATATTAAATCTGCCATGATGGTAGTCTCTGATTTCTTGCTATATGCTTTGCTTTATATGATGTTATTTATCTTTTTTAAATGTGATCTTTTCTATTCTTCAGTAAACTTCTCTTTAAGATTCTTCAAAAATCTATCCTCATATACCTTTAAAATGATGTTGCCTCCAACATGGATTTCTTTGGTTTATGTACAGCTGCTCTTTGTGATTTTGTCTTCCAAAGTGTCATTTTTTATATAGCACATAATATATTGAGTACTAATGTGCCAGATTCCAAATACAGTATGTGCTAGATAACCATAGAAATGCCAGAGTATCTGCTTAATTTCACATCTATCTATTGCCCTTCTTCCACTGTTCTTGTGGAACATTTTTCCATTGTAAAAATTTCTTGAGATACCCCGGTTTTGTTTGAGTCTCATGACAAACTCTTTGAAGATTTGTTTTCTGCAAAATTGTCTCTTACTATTTTGTATTCATTTATTGCCTTTTCCCCTAATATTTTACAAAGAAACTTGTACTCTAAATTGGTGTTGCCCTTGGCTTCCATGTTTTGTCAATTCCCATCTGTTAAAATATGGTTCATTTTGGTTTCTATGATATTGTTTTGTGCTTCCTACATGTGGGAATTTCCAATTTTCATCTCAAAAAATATTCGTGACAATATGTATAAATCTTTGCTCTCATTTTTTGATCCAGAATTATGTTTTCCTAACATACTTTTAATCCTTCTGTTTTGTGCCTCCTTTCTAATTGAAATACCTGACTACCAAGGCTTATTCTGGTTTAAGTTTAGGAGGTCTTATCAAGTTATTCATGGAATTTGTCTAATTCATTCTCTGCAACAGATGCTGATGAACAAGCTATAATTATCTTCATGGTAATCTGTTTGCTTATGTTCATTGTAAGCACTGCAAGGCAATATGACCAAGTTTCCCTTGAAACCTATTACCTTTCAGATCAAGGTGAAATGGAATTCTTCTTTTGCCTCTGTGTATAGAAACAGAGAACCTGTGAATATTTCTCATTTAAAATCACTTCTTTTTAAATTTCTTATTTCATTTCAGTGAAAATGTCTAAAATGGATGTGGTTCATTTTCTCTAGTAATATGGCAATTCACTGATTGGCAGACAAATAACACATTAAGAATACTAACAGTTAAATTAACATTTATAGATAATTTAAGGACTGCAAATTTTTTTTTTCATTTCATTCTGTTCCTCCTCCCACCCCCAACATACTTTTCTGTTTTCAAGGATCAATTCATATTCTATCTCTTATGGGAAGTCTTTCCTAATTGCCCTAGTTATTGTATATTTTTCTGTTTCAAATTGTGATCTGTATACTTATCTTATTACATACTATTTCCCCTGAATGAAAGGCAGCATGGAATTACGAATCCCTTAGTAAGAAAGGCTGAAATTTAATTTCTACCTATGACACATACAGGTCTAATTGGCTCTTCCAGAGCTTCAGGTATTTCTCCAAGACCATACATAGCAGAGTGGATACCAGGATGCATTGGTAGAGGGGTTTTCCCCATCTGGAGTTTTCCACAACTGTGAAATTACAGATCCAATTAAAAACAGTTACCTGTGGTAGAAGGAATGTATTTATGCTTCTTTAGGGTAGGGATTGTTCTTGGCTTTGGCTTTGGAAGCGAAGCCCAGTATCTGGTGACAAAACTTCATAAATAATTAACAAATAGACTTTTAATAAATTCTGGGTTGGATTGTCTTAGATTATTGATAATCTGCCACCATCATTGTAAAAGCAGAAGGTAGCATGGGAGTGTGCGCCATTTTAGTAGGGAATTTTATTTGTTTCATAGGCTATTGCTGGAAAAAAGAAAAAGATCAAATCATGGACCACCATTTGATGATAAACCTCTCCACACTTTTCATAAGGTGAGGATTTTTTTGCTGACCAAGATACGACATCAAAACAATCAGGCTTTGCCGCTGACAGCTATTCGCAGTCAAGACAGGTATGTGGGATAGATGGGTGAAAAACATTGACCTTATCTCCTTACTCCCATTTGTTTTGGTTGAAATTGATTTGCAGTTAAATCAGAGAGAATGCTGGAAATATATGAGAATCAGTACTTTAAGCTACATGGTTATCTGAAGCAAAAAGCTTTACTCTCTTCTGAGCGAAGGGTCAAATTTGAGGATACTCTACCTGGATTTTTAAAAAAATATATATATCTGGTACGGCAGCTAAGATGGAAGAGCAGTCAGCTTGCCCATAAAGGTCTTAAGAGAGATGCCTGAAGCACCGAGAGCCACATTGTAGGTGTTGTAGGTAGGAATTAAACCAGACCAAAGCTGAGATGTCTGACTAGCTCTAAAAAGATGAATGCAGAAGGGAGTGCTAGAGAGCAATGTCCAGCAGAGATTTCTTACCTGCAGGAGATGTCACAGGTCCTGCATCTAAGTCCAGGAGAGCAATGTGATGATATCACCAGAAAACATCAGGCATTCTACAGCATGAGAGTTGTGACATGAGCTTCTATCCATATTCCCCTTATGTGGGCCCATCATACATGACCCTTATACATGTTCACTCTCCTCATTACATATATATACATACACACACATACATACATACATACACACAACTATATAGATATTCATATTTTTATTTATTTATTTTCATAGGCAGGGAGGGGATACATTAGGTCCATGGGGAAAGACTTCTATTGCAAGTTTTTTCATTATGATAGTTCATCAACTTCCTTTGCTTTAAACTTATTGTACCTTCTGGATGACTAGAAAAAAAGTAAATATGTCAGTGGAAGGTCATGAGTTATTATTTTGAATGGCTGTGAATATGGGAAATATAAATTCTAGATTCTGTCAATATTACGCTTAACTAGGCTTGTTCTCAAAAAGTAGATATAGTTTGATGACAGGATCCTATTTGCAGTCTTTACATCATAGTACAAGATTTCTTTACCTGGGGGTCTCTGAACTTAATTTTTTTTTTTTGATCATTGTATGTTAGTGTTATTTGGTTTTGTTTATAATCCTATGTACTTTGTTTTATATGGCATCTAGGTAGTATGGGAGATAGAGTGCTGGGCCTGGAGTCCCAGGAAGACTTTGAGTTCAAGTATGGCCTCAGACATTTCCTAGTTATATGACCCTGGCCCAGCCACTTAATTCCACTTACTTCAGTTTCCTCATTTGTAAAATGAGCTGGAGTAGGAAATGGCAAACCATTGCAGTCTCTTTGCCAAGAAAACCCCAAAAGGAGTCACAAAGAGTTGAATACAGCCGAACAACAATAACATTTTATTTTAGGCATTTTAAAATATTATTCTGAGAAGGAGTTCACCAGATTAGCAAAGGAATATGAGATGCAAAAATGTAACCTGCCAGAGTTTATGTTTCACTGGTATAATCTTTGGGGACTTACCTCCATTCTTCAATGAGGCATCCCAAAAGGAATTTTGTGAAAAACACTAATTCAATACAAAAAACATTTATTAGCTGATGTATAAGGCACTGTGCTAGACATTAAAATTACAAAACAAACATATATGTTACATATGTGTATAATTTCCATATATATTACATTTGTGTGTGTGTGTGTATGTGTATTTCCAAACACATTATGGATTTTTAATGTCTTCCTCTATTAGATTTTAAGTTTCTTAAGGTCAGGATCTTTCTTTTCCATATCTGTGTTCCTAGTGCTTAGCACAATATCTAATATTTGCTTAATAAATGTTTATTAACAGATAGACCAACTGAATATAGAGAACTTTTAGTTTCCAGTTATTATTGGCCAGTACCCATACTGTTAAATCATTGATTAAAATCACAAAACCTATGAAAAGTCACGTACTGATTCTTACACTGTATTGACATACTTTTACCTCCAGGGATCTTTGGATTTGAGCAAGAAGGGTAGATGGATGAATGTCGGTAGAGCCAGCCTTGCTATGTATTATAGCAGCACCTTTTAATTATTTATTTTAATGACTTATATTTAATTATTTAAATTAATCTGTGCCCTAAGGCCAGCATTTTTCCCTTTCGATCTTTTGTTAGGTCTATAATTAGATCATGATTTCCTAGAGAACAAAAGTCAGGTCTCTCTAATTGATTAGCATGCAACCCAGAACAAGCAATCTTTTAATATATGCTTGATGAATGATGATGACCCAGTTTTACATTTGGCCTTGCTAGTAGCTAAGATTTAGACACAGAGAGAAGGCAAGAGACCCTCAATGCCAGTGGTTGCATTATACCCATCAATCCTGTAGTTAGATGTTAGCCTTGACACCTTTTCAACATTCAGTTCTCTCTCCCTTTAAGAAACACACACACACACCCCAGAATGAAAAAAGCCTTATTTCTAAAATGCAGATGCTCAGAGTCAGTGGATAAGATAATTTTCGGGAAAGCTGACTTTCAAAGCTGACCTTTGGCTGCCCAGTCTTGAGTACTAACCATGATCCATATGCAGTATCCTGGGGCTGATAGTTGGAGATCCTTCCTTCCCCATCAGAATAACTAAACCAGAGCAGCATCCAACCGAAAGGAACCCTTTTATTCATTCTGGCTCTGTGTGGAAAGAGCAATTTGATGTGAATAGAAGCTTAAATTCAGAGTTTGTATTAAAAGCTTGAAAGTCTAAAATCCATAATTTGAAGTCTACTGGGTCACCACGGCTCACCTCTTCTTTTCTCCAATTTTTTTTCCTCAAAGGGTGACTGCAGAGACTCAATTATGCTATCTGAAAAAAAGGATTTTTACATAATGGATTATCTTTCTAATAGATAAACTGCCTTTGGAGCACAAAGGGATGTTTCCTGCTTTATATTCTATAATAATGCCTTAGATTGGTATAATACTATGTAACTTATGCAAAACACTGTCATATAGATTATTTTATTTGAGTCTTATAACAACTCTGAGAAATAGTTATGGATTAGTTCTAATATCTTCAATTTATGGATGAGGAATTTGAAGCTCAGAAGTATAAGGTGATTTGCTGAAAAATCATAAAATTGGCAGAGTGGAGGTGTCAGACCTAAGTCTTTTGACTTCAAGTGTGGTATCCCTTCCTCAAGCCCATAAGACTCTTGAAAAACACAAACGTTAAAGGGAAAAGGAATCACATGTGCAAAAATGTTTGTGGCAGCCCTTTTTGTAGTGGCAAGAAACTGGAAACTGAGTAAATATCCCTCAGTTAGGGAATGGCTGAACAAGTTATGGTATATGAACGTAATGGAATATTATTGTTCTGTAAGAAACAATCAGCACGATGATTTCTGAAAAGCTTAGAAAGACTTACATGAACTGAGGGTGGGTGAAGTGAGTAGATCCAAGAGAACATTGTACATAGCAACAAAAAGATTATATGATAATCAATTGTAGATCTTTTCAACAATGAGGTAGTTCAGGTTTGCAATAGACTTGTAATGGTGAGAGCCATCTGCACCCAGTGAGAGGACTGGCAGTGGGGAATGAGTGTGGATCACAGCATAGTATTTTTACTTTTTTGTTGTTGTTTGCTTACATTTTGGTTTTTTTTCTCATTTTTTTCCCTTTTTGATCTGGTTTTTCTTATGCAGAATCATTGTGGAAATATGTAGAGAAGAGGTGCATATGTTTAACATAGATTATTTGCCATCTAGGGAAGGGGATGAGGAAAGGAAGGGAGAATGAAATTTGGAACATAATGTTTTGCAAGGGTGAATATTGAAAATTAGCTGTGCATATGTTTTGAAAATAAAAAGCTTTAATAAAATATAAATGAAAAAAGGATAGTAGAAAAGCTCCATTTGCTAGCTAATTCTAAGAGACCTGTATTCTGTATATTTTTGTATTCTGTGCTGGCTTTTTTTTTCTCTGCCAATTGTTTTATCTTTTTTTTTTTATTAAAAGCTTTTTGTTTTCAAAAAATATGATAGATAATTTTCAACATTCACCCTTGCAGGAATTTTTACTCCAAATGTTTTGTCTCGCCTCCCCCACCCTTTTCCCTAGATGGCAAGTAATCTAATATATGTTAAACATGTTCAGTTCTTCTATACATGTTTCCACAATTATCATACTGCACAAGAAAAATCAGATTATAAAGGAAAAAATGAGAAAGAAAACACAATGCAAGCAAATAACAAAAAGAGAGAAAATGCTTTGTTGTGATCCACACTCAGTCCCCACAGACCTTTTTCTGGGTGTAGATGGCTCTCTTCATCACAAGATCATTGGAACTGGCTGGAATCATCTCATTGTTGAAGAGAGCCATGTTCATCACAATTGATCATCATGTATGGCTCATTGTCACCATGTACATTGATCTCCTGATTCTGCTCATTTCACTCAGCATCAGTTCATGTAAGTAAGTCTCTCCAAGCCTCTGTATTCATCCTACTGGTTATTTCTTACAGAACAATAATATTCCATAACATTCATATACCATAACTTATTCAGCCATTCTCCAATTGATGGGCAGCCATTGAGTTTCCAGTTTCTGGCCACTACAAAAAGGGTTTCCACAAACATTTTTGCTGTGCTGACTTTCTTTTAGGGTTTATGCCCTAAAGTGAGTTGAGTTGATCCCATCTGGTTGGTTTAGTAGGAAACAATCAGCAGGATAATTTCTGAAAATCCTGGAAAGACTTACATGAACTGATGCTGAGTGAAGTCAGTAGATCCAAGAGAAGTCTCAGGAAATCCTTTTTCTCCAGCCTTCCCATCAATACTCACTTCTCTTTCCTACCTCCTGGCAAGACCCGAGTCCCAATTTCATCTCTGAGAGGAGGAATCCAGTAGTTCTTTAATACAACCTTTAAACCCATTCCATATCAGTGCTGGGCCAAGCTCCTTCAGTAAGCCTTGTTAAGTAGTGTAGTGACATAGTCAGACCTGTGCTTCAAGAAACTCATTTTGACAGCTGAGTGGAAGATGAACTAGAATGGAAAGAAATGAGGCAGGGCATTAGTCATCAGGCTATTAATAGTAGTCCAGGAATGAGATGATGAGGATCTGTACCAGTTGTAACAGTGTTTGAGAAGGAAAAGAATACTACAAAAACTGATAGGATTTGGCAAAAGACCAGATAGGGAGTGGAGTGAGACAATGAGAGAAGTCAAAGCTGATCCTAGTTTGGAAGACACTGCTAATAAGGTAATTCAAAAGTAATAAGAGAGATGGGAAGAGAAGAAAGACTATTGGGAGGCTATGGTGGTTCATATCACTTTGTTATTTGATCTAGCACCTCAACTTCCAGACCATCAAGCCTTGCTGTCTACCCTGACACTATAACCTTGGACCCTGAGGTCTTGCCATCTCACCTGCCAATGAGCCTCAGGGAGCCTTAGGGGTTTCATTATCCATGTAGTTGCACACTGAGGACCCTTATCCCCTTCCATTAAGTCTATGGATGAACACTGGTAATGGGTTGTCTCCTCCAACTTGAAAGTGAACTCAACAGTAGAGACTATTTTACTTCTCTATTTTTGTCTCCATGCTTAGCTCTTTCTTTGGCACATCAGCTTTATTCAGATGTTTCATACAATTTTTCATGATACAATTTGCTTAAGTTTGAGGGGTTTTTTGTTTGTTTATTTGTTTTGGCAAAAATACTGGAGTAGCTTGTCTTTTCCTTCTCCAGCTCATTTTGCCGATGAGGAAACTGAGGCAAATATATTTGAGTGGCTGGTGTGAGGTTGCACAGCTAATAATTGTCTGAGGCCAGATTTGAATACAGGTCTTCCTGATTCCAGGCCCAATCCTCCTAACTGCCCTTGGTATTTATCTCTGGACACTTAATAAATGTTCATTTATTTATTCATGCATACTAGGCAATATATGTCTCTCTTTTCAAATGCTGAAAAATTTGGAGGCACTTTGGAACAGTGGTTCTTGAATCAGAAGAACTTGGTTAAAATCCTACCTTTGCCACTTAGTACCTGAACTCAGTTTCCTCATCTGTAAAACAAGGTAGTTAGATTATGCTTTTTGAAGTTTCTTCTATCTCTAGAATTATGATCTTATGTTATGAGTTGAGGTAGGGAATAAGAAATTTTAGGGATAATTTCAAATTTGTTTAGTTAGGGAGGAGAAATGACTCTAATGATAGTTTTATCAACCTGGAGCTTTGACTTTAGCTAAAAGGGATACCCCCAAATCCTTACAATACTTATTTCTTCATCCTTCATCACAAGAAACCACTCATTTCCTGGCACTACTGCAAAAATTCTGCTTTCAGTAACACCTGTCCTCTGTTTTCATACTATGGGTAATACTTCCCTCATCCAAATATGGCAACCTTAACTATACACAATACAACCTAGAACCTAGAAGGATGCAAACATAGCCTCTCAGCAACAATAAAAAAGATAATATTCAAGATATCATTAAAAGTAATATTTGACAAGTCACTTTCTAGGGTTTAGGTTCCTTACCTATATATAATTGGATAGACTGGTCATTGAGGGAGAGGGAATTCCTTTGCACATCCAGTTTTGGACCAAGAAACTGTGTAGAAACTTGGGAGGAACTGTACCTTGACAGTTGGTATGATAACTTGATAACTTGAGTTGGTATTGCAAGATGATGATTGATCTTTAAATGTTTTATAAAACTGGAAGAAGTGATAACTCAGAAGTTATTGAGTCAGAACTGGGTATCCACATGAAAACAATCTGCCCATTTCTCAGTATTTTTTGAGAAGGCAAAACTATTTTGAATTGCTCCCAAGAATCAGGAAGGAAGTTGGTCTCAAGAGTCGAGCTCTCCTCCACACAAACATTAAAGCTTTGAGTACATGATTGCTTGTCTCTTTTATTCTTTTCTGATCGTAGTTGAATTACTGTTCTGAAGTGGACATGTCCAAGCAATGAACTGGTGAATTTGAGACACAGAGAGGGATCATCAGAGGTTTCGTAGGTGATCAGCAGCTATCTTGAGATGAATTTACCCAGATTGCAGTATCTGGAGAGATCACAAAATAATAGCCAAGTCACCTGTTTCACCTAAAAGAAGCTTGACCCATCCAGCTGAGAAATTACATCATATGAGGAAAAACTTCATCTGACCTGCCTGGACAGTAGAGACTTTGTGAGGAGACAGAACAGTTGTACAACAGAATAACTCATCCATCATACAGTTGCTATTGTTCATCCTTCATTTTCAAAGAGGATCAATGACATCACAGAGTGATATCTTGACTTGCACATAAATCAGAGATGCAGTTGTACAAAGTCATTCCCTTGACTTTCTCTTCTAGAGGCATCGAAGTCCAGTGGGGAGAAAAAAGTCAACATGACAGGCAATGGCCCAGGATTCAGTGGATGACCTTTAGCAGCTCTGATGTCTGACAGAGCTCTAAGCACTCCATAGCACCTGCTTTAGCTGTTTTTATGACTCTTGGAACAAATTGTTCTTTACATAATTGAGGTAGATATCCCCCTAACTCACTGATAGGTTTGGGGCCTGTCATTCACCTTTAATCTGGTTTAACCTGTCTGTGGAGATGATTTTACTGATGTGTGGCCATGGCAGTTCTACAGCTTCTTGGAGCCACGGGTGAGAGTTAAGTATAAGACAGACACCAAAAGTGGACGAGCAGCTCTGAAAAGGGCTAGCCAGAGGTGCTAGTCCTCCCTGAATATCCCATATACCCTGTCCATCATATGTCTATGAAGAACTCCATGAGGACTCCCTGAAAGAGTTCTAGGTCCCAAAGTTACTACATATGGTCTGTATAAGTGTGTTTCACTATCTCTATCTTTTAAATTTGAGTCCATTTTCCATTTATGTGTACAAGGGGTGATTATAGTCCCGGTTTGAGGCAAAATATTTTGCACCAATTGTTCTTATTATACCTTCTTTACAAATGACTTTTTAAAAAGCTAATTGATCCTATTGGTTGATTTTAAAAGGACACATTAAAGGAGGGGCTTCTTAGTGACAAGACTAAAAATCTCAACCTATAACATTACTTTTACAACTCTCAAGTCAGAATTATTATTCCACCATTTGAGTCCCCAACCTGCCAATGAAAGTATAAGTTGGTAGAGTGGTATTAGAAGAAGTTACATATAAAATGAGCTGTAAGTCCTATGATTATATACTTAAGAAGGAAGAAAAAATATATCCATCTGAATCATTGGAAAAAATTAAAATATTCTGGAACTTAAAGGAATAAACTTTAGTCATCTGGGAAATGCACTTATATGGAAAATGTGATCATTTGAAGACTTTGAATAAATGAGATATTAATCTTTCTGATTACTTCAGCAATGTTAAGGGGACTGGATCTACAAGCTATAATTAGTAAATATTTTATTGATTGAAAGTAATTAGTAATTATTGCTGCTTTTTGGCTATTCCAAACAAAATTTGTTATGTTCTATATAGAGCTTTTTGCTTGAACTAAAGTAGTGGCTATCTGAATAAAGTAGGGGTCAGATGGATATGAGAAATGTTGAGGTAAAAATGGGAAGATATGGTGAATAAGTCGATAAGTGGGATGAAGGAGAAAAATTAGTAGGTTTGTATATGAAAGACAACGAATTGTTTTGGACACACTGAGTTTGAGACATCTTTGGTACATCAAGTCAAGTACTGTCAAAAAGCATATATTAAATGTCTACTCTATGCCATTGTTATCCTAAGTACTGAAAACATCAGATTTGAAATGCCTAATAGGTGATTGGTAATACAGGAAAGGATTTAAAGAGAGATTAAGAGATTAAGATTAAGAAGCAATCTTCTGCCAGATTGCAGATGTCAAATCTTGCCAAATTTTCAGCTAGATTTAACTCATTCTAATTGGATGCCTTATTCCATTCTTTCATACCATGTGTGACTATAAACCTCAGAAGAAAGTAAAAGCCTTTAATGAGAAGTTTCATGGGAAATGGGAGAGGAAGCAAAGCTGAAGTCTTTTTCAGTGCTTTCCCAAGTTGGATTTTCAACAATAAAGTCACTTAATGAATTTCATGCTTTAACTTTTCTCCTTTCTCCCTATGCTAGCTTAGAAGTCTCATCCTGGAAATGCACCCATTCAATCTGTGATTTTGGTATCTATCTACAAACCACATGAGTCATGCAATTACAGAACCCCGAGTTGTTAGGGAACTCCAAGGCCATATGGTTCAGCCCATAACTGAATAGGAATACTCTTTATGAGATCCATTTTGTGGTAATTCAGTCTTCATTTGAGACCTCCACTGAAGAGGATCCCCATTATCATTTGAAAATTTCTATGATATAATCATCAAAGTAAGAAGTATTTAGGCACACAAAAACATTAAATATTTATTATGTGTCCAAAACTGTGCTAAGGGTTGATTTTCCCTTTGGGATTGTCAGGACACAGTGTTCCTGCCTGAGATACAAAAGAAGAGAAGTTTTTTCTTCCTTTTTCCTTTTAGGAAACTACTTATTAATTGTAATGTCTGAGGGATAGAGGAAGAAACTTTGTCCCATGAAAGTTTCATTCGTTCAATACTAAGGGAAGCTCTAGATAGAAAAACTGACAAAGTTACAGTTCCAAGAACATGACTGGAATTTCTCTGCCTCAGTTTCTAGGGAATAGGCATTCTTCCCTCTGCAATATAGACTTTGAAGGACCCTCATTTTTTCACCATCTAGAAAGGTAAAATGAACCTGGATCAATAAGTCTTATTGAATTTTCTACTTTTTCATTTATAGGCATCTTTGGCGTTTTTCTTGTAATGTCTTCTCCTGAGAGGGGAAGAATGACCTTGACCTGCATAAACTCTGGGGAATTGAAGGTTTGTTTGTGGTGGGGTTTTTTTTTTTTGTGTGTGGAATCTCCTTTTAGAACTAACCCGTTTCAAATTATGCTTTTTTTTTTTTTTTTTTGCTTCAGGAGATGAGCAGAAAAAACTCCAAATCTTTTACTCTTCTAGAGGAGATATTACATTCCCAACAAAAAAATGTACCGTTTCATCAGAAACAGACTATTTCATTATCCATTGCCCTGACATTGTATGAATATTTCCAAAAATAGTTTTGCCATATAATTTACTTATTTAATGTAACCCTAGTAGTTTTGTGACAGTTGGCATTTTAAAAATAACTTTTTAAGAATTTATATACCAACCCTCTTTACTCCTCTACCCTTATTATTTTTGGACTTAAAGGTAGAAAACCTTAACATGTAAATGATAGTTTTAATAAATCTACCTCAAGTGACCATTATGACTTCATAAATAGAATAGTCATTTTTAAATGAAAAGAGAATGTGAAATGTGGTGAAGAGGAATGTTTATCTACAGAGAAATAATATATTTTGACATAACAATGCCATGCAAATTATTAGGACTGAAAATAAGATTTTATTTAAAAATCTATTCCAAAGAGGAATTTCAAATGCATTTTTAAGATCATGAAAGATTCTTTGATAAATGCACTCATAAACAAACCTCTGTTCAGTGACCCTTTAAAGCCTACCACAGGGAGAGTTATGTGATCAATTTCTGTTTTCTACTGAGTCAAAAGCTTTTTTCCTAATCACCAAAAATAGCTGGGGCATAGTTTTTTCCCAGAATTAGTCTGGAATACTTGTGGTGATATTTCTATTTTTATGAAATACTTCTCTGGACTTAGAAAATACTTATCTTATGGGCCTTTTTCTTTAAGAACAATAGTCTTCAGTTTTTCAGAGGAAAAAAATTAGTCTTTTCACTGCTTTCCAGATGTAATTGGTAAATTTCCAGTAATAAAGTCACTCAGTAAATTTCCTACCCTAACTTTTCCTTTTTCTTCTTGTCCTGCCAAGAAGTCTCCACCAGAAACTCACATATCCTATCTATGTTTTCTTACAGCCTGCAATCTATCAAGAGCCAGGCAATCACAGAATCCCTTATATGTTAAAGACATCAAGACCATCTGCTATGGTATAGCCCATCCCTGAATAAGAATTTCTCAACATCATACAATAGGAAGTCCCATTTGGATTTCATCTGAGATCTCTAGTTATATTCTAATATACACTGAGGCAACCCACTATATTTTTAAGTAGCCTAATTATCGGAATGAAGTCTTTTCCCCTCATGAAGTCTTCGTGACTTCTCTGAAATTTCCATTCTTTCTTCCAACTTCTGCCATCTAGGTTAAGTAATACAAGTCCTATCTCTCATATTTTCTTCTTCAAATTAAATATCCCCAGTTCTTTCCGTCAATCCATGGCCTGGTCTTAAGGTCCTTCACCATTCTTGCTGCATTTCTCTGGACTTTCTCTAGAAAGCTTCTTAAACTGTGAGTCACAACTCCACATGGGGTTTTGTAACCGAATGTGAAGGTCACAAAATTATGATTCATTATCAGCAAATATTTGATTTGTATATCAGTCTTATATATCTATATACCAGAGGGCATATAACAATTTCTCATGTAAAAAGGGGGTACAAGTAGAAAAGGTTTAAGAAGCCCTGTTTTATATTATAATCGTCCTCCATAAAATATGGCACCAGGAACTGAAAACAAAGCTCCAGATATTATTTGACCAGAGCAGGATACAGTGGATTTGTTACTAGTGACTATATGTAGCCTCTCTTAATGAAACCTGTAATATATTTTGGCTTCCCTGTTTGCACAGGTGACCCTCAATGATTTCAAGGTCTATTAAACCCCCTCTATATTTTTGATATGAATTTAGTATCTGACCTCACCATCTCCTCTACTTTACAATTTGAAGTCGATTTCTTGAATCCAAGTCCATAAGCTTATGATAACTATGACCTTAGAGAAATGGCAAGGTCAGAATCGTAACTGTCTTAGAATAATGACTCAGAGAAAGCAGTCAATGAAATTACTCACAAAAATGTATGTGTGAGGCACATAGCAGGGATACATTTAGACTGACCTAGAGGAGGAATTTCTGAATATCTATTGCTATTTTAAGTACACACTAGCTTTTCCTTGGTGATCTATAAGTAACCAGGTTGACAAAGCATGACCTTGCCTTTTTTTTTCATTTATGAAAGAAGATAAGCACAGGGGTTTGGGCAGTGTGACTATGTTTGAAGAATTTCATTTGTTTGAGATAATTTCTACTGAAAGCTTTACTGATTTCTTGAAAAATAGCTTGTGAAGAGAACTCAAGCTCAACAAATCCAAGGTAATGAAAGAATGACAGAGAGGCGACAAAGGTGTGCATAAAAATGATTAAAAACATTTACTGGCCATTTCTTCTAATAGGTCAGTGACTGACAGGACATCCATAACCTCGGAAACTGTGAACAGAAGACTTAGTATGTAGATAAATGGCTTCAGTGAAAAACTGATCTGTTTGAATGAGGAAAAAATAAAGCCCAGCCCTACCCCCATCCCCACATACACACACACTCTAAGTTATAAAAAGAAGCATTTTTGTAAAAGTCCCCAATCCACCTTCAAGCAACCCATGAAGATAAATTCTTCCTTGTTCAAAGGAAAACAAAAACAGTACATGACCATTCTGGATCTTCTCTCTACAGTGAAGGGGAAGGTCTAGATGAGCTGTAAGTTTGCTTTCAGTTCTAAAGCTATGATTTTCTAATTTTGTAACTGAAGGAGGAAGACTAGGATTCTAGTCATTTACTAAGTGTTTATTAAACACTTACAATATGTCAGGCGCTGCGCTAAGCACTTGGGATACAAATACAAAAAGACAGCCACTGATGTCTCAAAGAGCTTACATTCTATCAGAGAATGTGACATATAGGCATCTGTGTATGTGTGTGTGGAGATATGTATATATATAGCCATCTTTCCTAAAATTTACCACAAAGAACCGAAAAGGTTCCAGAGCATTGCATAATGAGCCTGTCACCAGCGGACACATGGCCTCCCTTAATGAACCATACATATATGTGTACTTGTATATAGAAATGCATCTGCTCATATAGGTGTATACATGCATAATTGTGGTTATGTATTTATATGTATATAGACAGACAAAAAAGTGTCGGTATTTGCTGGCCATTTCTATTCGATAGGTCACTAACTGATAAACATCTAGCATCATTTTGTAAACTCTGAAAAAAAAAAAGACTTCCCACATGGATAAATGCCATATATATATATGTATTATATATATATATGATATATATATAATGTATATGTATGTAAATATATGTATATATGTGTGTGTGTATATATATATATATATATATATATATATACATCTATATATATACAAAATGAATATAAGATAATTTTTAAGGGAAGCATCAGGAACTTACCTCATGTAGAAAGTGGAACGTGAACTGAGCTTTGAGGAAAACTAGGGATTCTAAGTAGCTATGCTACTAACCTTTTAGTTAACCTTACCCTGGGCTCATAACCTTTCTGTTTTCTCATGGGGATAATATAATTCCTGCTCCATGGCAGGTGGGTTATAAAATTATATATATATATATATATGTATACATACATACACATACATATATTAAAGCACTTTGAAACAAAGTTTAAAGGTGTGGCAAATAAAAAAAACATTAGTAGCTTTTCAGTTTTTACTTCATAGAAAGAGATTCCATGTTAAAAAATAATGCGTCTTTGGAAGCTGAAAACTTTAATCAATATTTTCCAAAATTGTGCATTAGAAAAAAATAAAAAAGACATTTTAAAAAATAAAAAAACAATCAAAATAGCAGTAACTTAAGAATAAAAATAATTTGCAGTGCCATTGTGATAGCCAAAAAAGTTCTGCTGCTATGTCAGGCAGTCAAAAAAAGTTAGAAACAATATGCTGTTGTCCAAGAAGGGATATGAGATTATTTCATGTGTGTGTTTGTAGCACCCATATAGGTAACTTTTCACTGAGAATAGGAAGATAATCCCATCTGAGATGTCAACAATCCTTTCCTGAAAGAATCTTGGAAGTTTCTTTTCTATTTCCTCTCCAGAGAATGCTATCCTTTCAAAACAAACTAAACCAAAGTGATGAGAAAACAAGAATAAAAATTAAAATGTAAATAATGGCGTTAATAAATCTTTCCTGGATGAACACTGTGTCTTCTGGGACATAATGGCAATTTTCAAATAAAAAAATGGCAGTGTTCATCTGCTGAGAAACAGTATATTTTGGAAAATGATATTCCAATGCCATACAGTACAAATAGATCATAGTATTCATGTCACCAGAGAGTGGTGCCATCCATTATCTCTTTTGCCTCTTCAATGAAAGCAATCTCTATGCCACCTAGTGTTTATTGGGATTCATTGACAAATGATGTACCACAAGAGGGGAGATTGCCAAACTTATGATTTGTTCTTTAACTAAACTGAACTCCTAACCTAAGAAATTGAGCAAATATGTTCATTGTAGATGAATGAACTGACTAATGTAGAGAAGGAAACAAGTCACCTATTTGGGAGGTTAAAGCAAGATTAATATTGTGAATTTATTCCCCCCAAATACAAAAAAAGATTATTTTATCCTCAACTTTGTTGGAATATTCTCCCTGTTAGATTATCTAGTATTTGCTTAACTGTTTATATATTGTACACCTAAACAGAATTTAAACCCCTTGAGGAAGTGAGACTAGTTTCATCTTTATATCCGAGTGTCCATAACAAATGAATGGAATTAAACTGGAAAATAAGGTGATTTAAAAAAATCAGCTAATATATGTAGCTGGTGTATTTTTATGGCATAACTGATGATATAAAGGAAGGAAGCTCAAAAATACCATGACATATCATCAAATAGGAAATGGAAAATAACAAGACCCATCAGAAAAAAAATATATTGCCTTTATTGGTGAGATTCCAGAAAGAAAAAAAAATACACACATATCTTTTATGAGCCAAACTAATGCTGAGAAGTATTTTTCTTTTCTTTTAAAAAAAGTATTGATACCTATGGTTTTTTTAACATATCAGTAATTTTTTCTCAATAAACAAAAATTTCTCTCCCACTCACTCATTTGTTAGGAAAATAAAATAAAAATATTATAACAAATATGCAGTCAAGCAAAATAAAAGTTCAAATTGATCATATTCAAAAATATGTCTTACTCTTTACCCCTCACTTCTCTGTCTAACATGGTTAGCATGTTTATGGATCCTCTGGAATCATCGATGGTCATTGGGTTAATGAGAGTACTTAAGTTTCTCAAAGTTTTCCATCTTCATGATTTTGTTGTTATTGTATAAATTATTCTGATTCTTTCACTTTATTCTGCATTAGTTCTTACTGGCCTCTATGAAACTGTCTTTCATCACTTTTTTACTGAACAATAATATACAATTTAGTTATATCTTCCACATCACAACTTTCCCCATCATGGTTTCTACATATTGCAGGTCAGCATAGGAAATCAAATGGGAATTTAGCTAGAGTTTTGTGAAAGTCATAAATGACACATGACAGAATCTGCGACCAAATAATTAACCCAAATTTGACAATAATGAATTGTAAACATCCCATAAAAGAAAAAGAAAAAATGTAAACTTCTCTGGGACAAAGGGAAGGCCAAAAATTTTATGTGGATTTTCCAGATCACAGGTTGTCATGTCCTTAATCCCTGCAACATGGAAGGGACAACTATATTCCATCAGCTTCACAAACCATAGTTTGCTCAGTTATTTCCTATTTAATAGCTATTTCCTTAGTTTCTAGTTCTTTGCCTACATAGCAGTAATTTCGTGATATATTTCCATTTTCATACATTAAATCCTTCCTTATTACAAAGAAAATAGTTAATAAAACCAGCCTATGAAATGACTCCAGGCCCTCAGGTGTGCAATCCAAGAGTCATTCTTACCTCTATCTTCCATTCCCCCTTATGTAGTTTATTGCAAGGTCTCTCTTCTGATACTGTCACCCACTATTCTGGCATAGGCTTGATCATTTCACACCTGGGTTATTGTTATATCCTACTGACAAGTTTGCCTGTTATAAGTCTCTCCCCACTGCAATATACATTCTATATTCAATGACCAATATTCAAAGCCCGATCTCATCACCTCCCACTTCCATTCACTAAACTCCAGTGGCTTCCTATTGCCTCTATGATTAAATACTAAATCATCTATTCAAAGCCTTTCATAACCTACCCTCCTTTTCCTAATACAGTCTTTTTACACTTTACCATTCATCATATAAGTTTTAGTCCTTGGTTGGTCTATGAACATGAAAGTCCATCCTTTTAATACCAGGCATTTTTTTTCTGGCTATTCCCCAAGCCAGAAATGTTCTTCCTCCTCACTTTAACCTAATGGCTTCCCTAGCTTCCTTAAAATCACACCTAAAATCCCATCTTCTACAGGAAACCTTTCCCAAGTCCTCTTAGTTCTAGTGCCTTCCCTCTCATTTTTAGTTCTTCTTTGTACATATTTGTTTGCTTGTGGTCTCCTACATTAAAGTGTTAGTGTCCTCCTTGTAGGAAGAGACTTTTTTTGGCTTCTTTTTATATCCTTAGTGCTTAGTATGGTGACTGGCACATAATAGGAGCTTTATTGACTGACTGACAGCATAGGCAATATTAAGCTTTTGGGCTTTCTTTCTTCTCTATCAAGAAGAAGGAAATATATTTCATTCAGCACGTAAACAGTGCTTGGTACAGTAGGCCTTAAATAAATATTTATTGATTGATTCTTTTAGATCAAGATAAATCATTATAATTAATCTTAGTTCAGTTTATTTGTGTGTGTGTTATTTTTGTGTATATTGTGTATACATGTATGTGTACATGTTGTGTATGTTGTGTCTATTATCTCTTGATTGGCTTGCTCTCTTGCATTGCAGTTCATACAAGTCATCTGAATTCCTCATGTTTGTCTTTTCTTGTGGCACAATAATATTTCATTAACTTCACATACCTCAATGTGTTCAACCATTCCTCCCCCTTTGCTTCTGGTTTTTACAGCTATAAAAAGTGCTGCCGAAAATATTTTGATGCCTATGAGACCTTCTGTCTTGGGTTTTTCCATATGGAAGCTTTCAGAAATCAAACATTTAGCTTCTCCTACTGAATTTAATATGAACAGAACTTGTAAATTTTCAAAGTCAATCTCACCTCCAAGTTGTGTCTCCTGTTATTGAATAATTTGCTACTCTCTAATGACTAGATCAGCAGACTTTTCCTTAAAGTGATTAATGAGAAATCAGTATATTAGGATGATGGAATCTTTAATTGCAACTTTGTTGCTGGTTTTTTTATGTGTATTTTTTCTTCATAAGAAAAGTTCTTAGAGAAAGTTTGAATCTTGAAAAAAGCTAAACTGGTATGATCTGTGTCCTTTAAAAATAGCTGCCCAGTGGCAATGCCTTAAAATGTTTGCTTTTAATCCTTATAAAGTATTCCTTTCCTATTATTCCACAAATTATTCTATGTCTGTATTAATGAAAAAGACTAATTATCTACATAAAAGTAGCAGCTGAGTGGCTCTCTGGAGAAAGTATTAGATTTGGAATCAGTAAGACCTGAGTTCAATGTACTTTCTAGTTTTTGGCCCTGGACACGTCACAACTTCAAATGACAGAAGGAAATGAGCTTCCTCATCTGTAAGATTTGGACAATCATAGCATCTGTCTCTCAGAGTGGTTGAGAAGATGCAATGAGTTAAAATTCTTTGCAGAAGTTAAAGTGCTATATAAATGCTAACAAAGGTAGACCACATAAAATAATTTCAAATAGAAAATAATCATAAAATCATTTATACTTGGCTTTTATATTAATAACTGACATTTTTATAGTGCTTTAAGATTTGCAAAGTGAATTACCTACATTATTATTTGATTCTCACCACAACTCTATGAGGTATGTACTATAATTATTATTATTATTCCCATTTTATAATGGGGAACCTGAAGTTCAGTTTCATCCATGATCACATAGCTAGTTACTAACAATGATGGAATTCAAATCCAGGTCTACCTGACAGTTATCTGTCTGCTCTTCCATGCTGCCTTTAGTATGGCACAGTGGATAGTATGCCAGGTCTGGAGTCAGGAAGATCTGAGTTCAAATCAGTCCTTAGACACTAGCTGTGTGATCCTGTTCAAGTGACTTAACCCTGTTTGCCTCAATTTCCTTATCTGTAAAATGAACTGGAAAAGGAAATGGTAAACCATTCTAGAATCTTTGCAAGAAAACCCCAAATGTGATCATGAAGAGTTGGACAGGACTGAAAAAGACTGAACAACTACAAGCCATATCCTCCTGAAAAAATGAAATATAACTATATTTAACAATTGTTGATAAAATTTCATTATGATTATCACTTCCTAAGGAACTTTTTTGTTTCTTTCATTTTCCGTTTGGTCTAGATGTCCAAGATGCACTTCATGGCCAATTATAGCACATTTATCCCCTCAGGTGAGGTCTATCTGAACTATTTGGCCAACAACAACAAAATTCTTCCAATTAACTGACTGTCATGAAATAGTGGGTCAGTAGGATTTATCCATTACCTGTCTGCTGCTACTGTTGTGTAACTGACTGCTGCTAGATGCCATGCCAGCAGTCGTGGCTAATTATAATTGTGGTGCTATAATAGTAGTAATTATAATTGGAGTAATTATATTTGAAACTTAATAGAATTAATTTTTGGATTGGAACCGCAATTTCATTAATGTGGAGAAGTCTTCAGAATGGGAAGTACTTCAACTAGTGAACACTGGTCACTGGTTTATAATGTGTAATAACTTTAATTGTCTAGTTGCAGAGTTGGAGTGACTTAACAGCGGTCATACACCTAATGTGTTGGAAATAGATCCTGAATCTAGGTTTTCCTGACTAAGGTGAACCCTTTATATACCATGCAATACTGCCTCTCTTCAAGAGAAAAACGTGAAAAATGTGCTGGTTAAGGTAGTTTCTAATTGCTTTTTAAAATGGTTTCCTTGCTGTGGTAACTGCTTTTTATAATTTAAACTTTAGAATTATTGATGCTCACAGTTCACATCTTTGTCTTCTTCCATTTCCTTATTTGGGGCATTGACAGATTGTATCATTTTACATCGGCAATAGCATCTTATCATCATTTTTCCTTCTAATTTGATATTGGTTCTGGCCTTTAAAGAAACAATGTTTTGATTGCATATGCTAGCTAATTCTGAGGACTCTCACATAACTTGCTAGTCTTTTTTTTTTTAATCAGTTACTTTTTCACATTTTGTGATGCTGTTTAATGTTCAAGTGAGCATTAAACAGCATCACAAAATGTGAAACAGTAACTGACTCTCTTCCTGAAGAAAGGGGTCTTGAGATAGATATATGCCCCAGATTACTGAGCATAAATTCTTTCTTTCAGAAATTGGAGCCATATTCCTAATAAGTAGGGAATATTTCCCTGCTTGGACCTCATGTTCTCTTTGCACAGCATTTCCCATTAGATTGTTCATCAGTTTCACCAAACTTGCTGAGTTTTTTTCTGACTCTTTGTGATCCCATTTGGGGTTTTCTTGGTGGAGACATTTCCTTCCCCAGCTCATTTTACAGATGAGGAAACTGAGGCAAACAGGATGAAGTGATTTGCCCAGAGTCACACAGCTAGTAAGTGTCTGAGGTCAGATGAGGAAGATGAATTTTTCTGACTCCAAGCCCAGTGCTCTATCCAGGGCATCAACTACCTGACTCTGCTTGGGAAGATACATCTTCAGTTCATGGAAGTTTAAAGGGAAGATAAAGTCTCATGGGACTGACATGAGCTAACTGTGAGGAGTCTGTATAACTGGGAAAAAAGACAAGGGAAGGTAGCAGTTGTGTCCTCAGCTCTGATATTCACAGGTATCTAGGGATGAGTAACAGTTATGTATTAATGATACAGTTTTCTGTGATCGCCGCGTATTTAAAATCAGCCAGAGTCAGGAATTTAGGTTAAGGGAAAAATCTTCAATTTTTATTCTCAGTAGAGGTGAGGGGGGATTGCGATAGCAATATGGACAGCTGTGACAGGAAGCCAGCTAATAGAGGGAGATCAGAGCTGAAGGGCCATCGCAATGGCAATGTGAGCAGCTCTGTCAAGATGCCAGCCAGCAGTCTCTCCTTCCGCTTCCCTTTCCACTCCCTTGCCTCCACCCACCAAAAACATCATTTCCTATACAACACATCAGGACTTGCACAAAGATGGGCGGGGGCCATTCTTTCTCCAAGCATATATATTAATAGAGTATGGTCCAATTACTGTTTAGCTTCATGTGCTTGGGACCTCAGTGCATCAACTCGAGCCTCAGCCCATTACATCTCCCGCTTTCTTTTGTTTTGAACACAGGTGGTCATGCCATCCCTGACTCCTCAGGGAGGTCAGAGCCCCCAAAGGGAGGTGATCACACCCTCCCTGACTTCTCAGGAAAGGAGATGAAAAGCACCAAAGGGAAGTGGGAGTTGCTAGCAGGTTTCTGGGCTCAAGGGTCTTATTACGCACAAACCCATCAGCATGGGAGGTATTACACAAGCACATAGCAATAACGCAGAGGCTATTAGTGATGACTCTCCCCACAGTCAGTGCAGGCTTGATATGGTGTAACAAACATGAATTGTACACACAAGTAACGGTATAACAAACAATATAAATCAATATGGTGTTGTAAAATATTGCCAGAAGTCCTAGAAGGAGAGTATGTAAACAGCAGTCACACGTACGCCTTCTTCAGCAGCCAAGAGATAGTCCAAAACCAATCTATTGTCCATTGCTTCACATATCAGAGAATCCAATGATGCCCCCAAGTTTTTGAAGTCCTGCAAAAGTCTTTTTATGTGTTAGGGAATCCAATGATTCCAGCAGATTTTGAAGTCCTGTAAGAGTCTTATCATTTCTCAGAAAATCCAATGATTCCTGAGGGCTTTCAAGTCTTATATCTCAGAGAATCCAATGATTCCTGAAGGTTTTCAAGTCCTACAACATTCTTATGATGTCTCAGAGAATCCAATGATTCCCGAGGGCTTTCAAGTCTTATGTCTCAGAGAATCCAATGATTGCTGAGGGTTTTGAAGTCCAACAATTTTCTATGTCCATGAGTCAAAAGCCATAACTGCCATGCTCTTTTAATGGTGAGCACAATCAGCAACAGAACCACCCGATATTTCTTGGGTCTTCTCCTTCGTTTCAAGGGTCTGCTCTGTCTCTCTGCGATGGACAAGGTGAATACGGCTCATTGGCACCCATCTGTTTCATTCTCCACCTGTAGAGACACAAGCAAACCCTCTCCCCCAAGCAGTTAGCCTATCTGGTCCCTTCCATTCACCACTTTCTAGGTCTTTCCACATCATCTGGCGATTATCTAAAGATAGTGGAGATGCTCGCACTGGATGCTGCCCTTCCGGTAGGTTATAAAACCTGTCTGCTGAAGCCAGTGCATCTTTGTCAAAAATCAAGAAGTTAATAGTATAAAGGGTTAGATTTAGTAGTTCTCTAGGGTTACCTGTGGCTCCCCTTTTCTTTTGTTTTTGGAGCAGCGTCTTAATGTCTCTGTTCTCCTCTCTACTCTTGCCTGTCCTTGAGGATTAAAGGGTATGCCAGTGGTGTGTAAAATCTTATACTGTGCACAAAAGTATGCAAAATGTTTGGAGGTGTATGCAGGACCATTGTCTGTTTTTATTGCTTGTGGCACACCCATAATGGTAAATGCTTGTGTGAGGAATTCAGTGACCACTCGGGCTGTCTCTTTTGTTGCTGGTATTGCAAAAGTGAATCCTGAAAAGGTGTCTATTACAAC
Organism: Antechinus flavipes; assembly: GCF_016432865.1. Lineage (NCBI taxonomy): Eukaryota > Metazoa > Chordata > Mammalia > Dasyuromorphia > Dasyuridae > Antechinus > Antechinus flavipes. The sequence continues at coordinate 53,314,256 of NC_067402.1, read as the reverse complement.
GTGGGTAAAAGACAGGCGACCAAAAGATTTATAATGGGTCACATCCATTTGCCAGATTTCACTGGGTCTCAAACCACGAGGGTTCTTCCCTGGAGGGAGTGTAGGAGCGTGGAAAGGAAGGCAAGCTGTACAGCTTTTTACTATGCTCCTAGCTTCCTCTTTTGTTATCCCAAATTGTAAACGCAAAGCTTGAGCAGCCTGATAGTATTTAGAATGGGATTCCTGGGCCTCCTGAAATAAAGGTGTACTGGCTAACATAGTTAAAAGGCTATCTGCCTTTGGATTCCCATCAAAAATAGGACCTGGAAGTCCAGTATGTGAGTGGACATTCAAGATATAAATCTTTCCTGGATGCTTTCTCATTTGCTCCTGAAGTTCCTTAAAGAGCTGATATATATTAGAAGCTGCAAGTTTTATTTGGGCTGTGGCAATTCTTTGTACCACACCTACTGAATAGGCTGAATCAGATATTATATTTATGTCTCCTGGGTAATAAATGAGAGCTAACATGATTGCATATAATTCATTCTGCTGAATGGATTGAAAAGGAGTTCTGACTACTCTCTTTATAGTTAAGTCATGAGAGAATACAGCACAAATATTGTGTTTGGATGCATCTGTAAAGATAGTTGGTCCTTTAAAAGGAACCAGAAACTTTTTCTTCAAGAATCCATCGCCAATTATGTCATTTCCTATACAACACATCAGCACTTTCACAAAGAGTGGGTGGGGGCCATTCTTTCTCCAGGCATATATATTAATAGAGTATGGTCCAAATACTATTTAGCCTCATGTGCTTGGGACCTCAGTGCATCAACTCAAGCCTCAGCCCATTACAGTTTTCAATTGGGAAACCAGGCAAAATGTCTAGAGATGGAGGGATTCAAAAGTAGAAAGCTAACAAAGATTAAAGATTAAATAGGATGATCAAAAGGAACAAACAGCTGTGGGGTGACCAGTCTGCTAGACTATTTAGCTCAAAAAGTCAAAGCATGATTTGTGGGGGAGCATGGTTTTTCTGTGGGGTTTTTTGATGGTGTTCTTTTGTTTTTTACTTATATTTCATGTTTTTTTTCTGGTATCCAGCAAGGCTACATTGTGAGAAGCATTTTTGATGGGGTTTTTTTGGTGGTGTTCTTTTGTTTTTACTGAGATTTAATGTTTTTTTCCTGGTATCATCCAGGAAAGCTACATTGTGGGAAGCCAAAAAATTTAAATAGATTTATGATAAGGATTCATTACTATAATTGGGGGCTTAATTTCAGAGCTGGGGGATCTGGCCACAGGCTATATTTCCGCCATACTTTTCACCCACTTTTCCTTGTCCCCATTTGCATTAAAATAAACAGTTGTTAACATATATTGTCATTTAGTTTGGAGGATCTTGCCAATTCTTTGAAATTTTCTAATTTTTTTGCCTCCCCCACAGCATGTCTTGGTCTGAAGGACACTATTATTTTGAGGTTGCTCTTTTTGCTAATGATCACATGAACATGGCAAGATGAGATATCTAAGTGTCCTAGGAAGTGGGTCATTTCCCCTGGACACACAATAATACGGTGGATTTTGCCAATTTCATTGTTTGCCTATCTCTTGAGAACCTTGGAGCCCTCCTATTTGGCAGCAACTTCATTTTGCATTCAGGTTTCAAGTACCTAAGCCCACTGATGTTGATGCTGACTAATTCCTGGTGTTATGGAATCAGGCTTGGAGCTGGAATCAAACTCAGAGACTAAATAACCTAAATGAGGCCCAGAGGGATTATGGGACTTATCCAAAGTCGTACAGATAGTAAGTAGGAAATTGAGCTCCAAGCCTAGGTTGGCTAATTTCAAATCTAGTCTTTTACCCACTGTTCCATGCCTTCACATAGAAACATTTCCCCCTCCCCAATCCTTTTCAGTTTTCTTTTATACTTTGTTTTCCCTCAATAAACTGTAAGCTCCTAGAAGGCAGGTATTTTATACTTGCATGTATACTTTATACATGTATGTGCTTAGCACAGTGCCTATTATACAATAAAGGCTTAATAAATGCTTATTGCATGTTAATGGTGTATGTTAATTCATTGGTCACTGGACAAAGATTTTTCATTTAGAGTACCAACAATTAAGCTAATGTACACAAGCTATCTAAAAACTATAATTCTTAACCTCTATTCTCTCTTTTCCCTTCTCCATTGCTATTGCTGAAAATATAAAATGTTTAAAGACCACATTTTATTTTTCTTTGCTCCATGGCTTACCATGACCAAAGAATTTACCATCTAGTGGTACTGGTGAGAATTCTTTCCATAATTACCTGGTTTGATCCTCAAACAGCAGACTCAGTCTGTTCTAGATAACTTGAAAGACTTTCTGACATGATAGAACCCCTCAGAGCTTGTGTTCTATTGCTCTTTGAGAGCACAGATTTCATCTCCATGACCTCATGAGACATTAAGTGGGACCCAATGGAGGCAGTAATCTTATACTGGTAAAAATAGAGTGAATGGAGCTGGGGAGGGTACAAAGAAATGTTAAAGGTAACTAAATGTAATTATGAATCAAAGAAGTATTCTTGATGAAAATATCTTTCATTGCAATTCAACATTTTTGGCCTTGTGTTTCTACTTTTAAAAGATTAAAACAAATAGATTTCATACATTTCTATAAATATATTTCCCCTTCTATGATTGGGGTGAAGTAGAGAGGGGAAAGGAAGCTTGTGTGGCAAGGTCCCAAAAAGACACTTGAAAAAGTTAATGCAAATTTGGAGGAATGTATTATAATTCACAAGTAATAACCCAGGCCATTCATCCTCTTTGGCTTAGGACACAATTGTCAGGCAAAGGAAGTTATAAATTCTCCTTTACATTAACATTCACTTTTAATTAATACTGATGGCTCATACTAGCCATATGGGTAGATGATATGATTCATATTGGGTCTTAGAAATGGATCATAAAGGTTATGAATGAAGGACAATTTCCAGAGTAGCCAACATATGCAGATTGGCTTGGTAGCTAAAGGTTTATAGAATCTGCTCTCTGGTTTTTGCTACTACTACTACAGCTTCTTTCTTCTCTTCTTCCTTTCCTATTCTTCTTCTTTTCTTCTTCTTTTTCTTTTCTTCTTCCTTCTTCCATTATTATTGCTAATTACTATTACTGCTATCACTACTAGCACCACCACCACCACCACCACCATCACCACCATTTAGCTAGCTAGCTAATTCTAAAATCTTCAAAATACTTCATATATACATACATATATATATGTGTATATATATCTACATACATATATATGTATATGTTATCTCATATATGTATATGTATATGTCAAACATATCTCACATCTCTTTACATCTATCTATCCATCTATCTATCTATCTATCTATCTATCTATCTATCTATCTAATTTAATCCTTAAAACAACCCTGAAAACTGAGAAACTGAGACTAATGGAGGTTAAATGACTTTTCAAGGCTCACACTGCTAATTAGAGATTGAGATAAGATTGAACTCAGGTCTTCTCAATTCCAAACACTTTGTCTACTGTGACACTTAGTTGCCTCAACTAGGCCTCCCTATATCTCTCCCTCACAACTCAAAAAGGTCAACTTTTGAGATGGCAGAATTTAAATAAGTTTATTAATTTTCTTGTAAAGGATTTTAACTCATGTATTCCCCTTTCCTGTATCCATAAAATTTATCATACATATAGATGGTTTTCCTTTGGGCACTGGGATACGTTTTTAAACTGGGAAAATTTTTAAATGGTCTTATTTTTAAAATATTAAAAATTTTCAGTCAAAATATTGAGCAACACTATGTGATGCAACTTTTCTTAGTCTCCTATGAATGATCTCACCAAACAGAAATAATCCAAATAGAAAGAATATTTTAACAAAAAATGACTTTAATTCAGGGCCATAGTTATATTTGGACATGCATAGCTATTGCTCACTTAAAACAGAGGCTCCAGTTAAAACCAGGACTCCCCAATCCAGTCACTTATATTTTTATATCCTTTATAACTTTTTATGAGGTTTCAGTAGAACAAAACACTTGTTCCACTTAACATCTCAGGAAAAAGTGATATTTAGTTATGTTATTCCCAGGAGATGCCAAAATATGAACCTGCCATACTTGAGAAGAGCAGTGTGGATGCAATGAAATTTCTTCTAGACCTTGTCTCATTGGATCAGACTGCAGTAGGATCAATATGGGGGATAACAAACTGCCACCTGTATTAAATGCCTTCCTTTCTACATCCCCTGAAACTCCTACCAGTAGAACTTCTAGTTAGAGATAAACAAAGGTGAAATATATGGTTTCCAGAAGTCCATTGCTAAAGCATGTCTTACTCAGGACGATAGCTCCCTTCTTCCAATTTTTGCTGGAGTCTGTATCTTCCTTCTAGGTCCTACTCAGGTATCTCCTTCTCCCTCCTTCAGTTTCTCATACAACTCTACCTGGACAGTTCCTTTGCTGTCACCTGACTCATTCTAATGTCACACTCACCTGTATACGAAGCTTTCAAAATCCTTATTAGATTGGAAACTCTGTGAGAACAGAAACAAGCTTTTGTGTCTTCTCAATCTATGCATTCCCCTATGCCTTGTACCTAGTAAACATTTAATAGATATTTGTTGAATTTAGTTGAACTGAATTGAAAGGTAGGCCTTTTCAAATTAGAACATTATTGTAGGCTATTTTATCAGACTAGCTGTCACTTTGGAAGTCACAGATCGCCCATTTGCTGACAGGCAGAGATATAGAATGGTTCATTTCCAGTGAATGAGACACTGACTAGAGAAGCTCAGGGAATTGGGGAGGTGGGGAAAAGGGGGGTGATGTTCAGGTCAGGAAAAGGAAAACTTCAAATAGAAAACTATACAATAAAGGAGAGGGCCCAGGACAGAACACTGAAGATGAGCTACTTTCGACAACTCAGAAGTATAATCTTTTTTTTTTTTCCCCAGAAGAAAAACCAAAGGAACAAAGAGAGTTTTCTCTCAATAAAACTGAAGTGCCTAAATTAGAATGCATGGTGGGAAAGTTCAGCTTTGCCTCTTACTGTGGAGTTTCTGCCTCTACAATTAATTGGCTGCACCTGAAATTGCCCACCGTTTTAATTTGTCTCTATAAGGGGCCGACTTCTTGAATAGTGAAACAAATGCATCAAGTATAGTTGGAAGAAGAAAACAGAAGAGGAACAGATTAGGCAAAATAGTTTAAAACCAGCAATGAACTTAAGACAAGGATTGTACCTGTGATTTCATTGGCAATTGGAATTCCCAGATGAGGATATTCCCTTCACAAATGTACCTTCTTTGCAATGTTGCCTAGAGTACCAACAGATTAAGTGACTTGCAGTTGTAGCTTGCCCAAGGTCACACAATCAAAATGTGTCAGAAATAGGCTTTGAATCCATCATCCTAATTCTAAGGTCAGATGTCTATCCACCTTAAATTAAATGTTGCATATGGCTATCTCCATTGGCCTTCCTTGTCTTTCTACTCAATAATGGCCTAACCTCTCAGATCTTAACTACCATTTTATTCTAACACTCTAATGCATATATTATGTAATATTGTGCATCATAATTATCTGCATTTGTGTCCTATTCTCCTAAAAGACTATAAGCTTAATGAAGGCAAGGATTTAACTGAACTTTTTATGTAAAGTAGCTTGTATATAGTAGATAAGTAGTAAATGTTTATTGCTTGATTAATGTTATACTGTATTCATTTTTCTCACAGAAGCACTTTGTAGTTTAATATTCCTAAAAATAGTTAAATACATTTAACTTAAAAGGACCACACTTTAAAAAACGCAGCTGTGTTTTGGCAGGGTTCACTTGCTTTCTTTATAAAATTATGTCCTTGGTTATGGATTTGCTACAGGGAATGTGTATGAATTCAGGGTGCTTATTGAAAATAAATGAAATAAAAGTGTTTTAATAAAAGTCCTTTTCAGCTTGGCTACAGCAAGAAAGGCCAATTTAACATCTTGGCAGCATAAGGTACCTTCTAAAGAAGTTTGCAAAATGTTTCCGTAAACATGGTAATATATTCATTACTACAAGGTAGATCTGTTGTTGTTCATCCTTTGTACTCCAAGAGGACCGCTGACATCATGATGTTACAGTTAAGGTACAACGTGTTCAACTGTGGCTGATCTGTCCAGTATGAGCTTGGAAGGCTCTACTACAGTTTGGGCACAAATAGTCCATTTGGACATTTGGAGTGTAAATGTCACGAGATGTGTGAATCTCACTTTTCCTTTGTGCTACTGGCAAGGCAGATCTAGGCAGAGATTGTCAGCTTGAATTTAGAGACAGAATCTGAAACACCTTTCCAGATCAATTAAAGGTATATAGTTGGGAAGGTGAGGTGGTCGCCAGGGCTAGCATCCTAAGTTTATTTCTCACAAAGTCTTAATCACTTTACCAGATGTATAACTAAAATATGTCGTATACATATTTATACGCACATATATACATACATATACATACACACACCTATATCTGTCTATCTATCTATCTATCATAATACAGGATTTCTTAAACTTTTTTTTTACTTACTACCCCTTTTCACCTAAGAAATTTTTACAAGACCCCAGGTCTATAAAGTAGATAAACAAATCAAATATTCAATAATGATAAATCATAGTTTTGCAATCCCTACATTCAGTTCCCCCACAGTTTAAGAAGTTATAGTATATAGAATATATGTACATACTCTATATATAGCATATAGAATATGCATACAAAGTATATGATCAAACATAATCAAAAATGTACCCTGAAAAGGGATGCCCTTTGAGAAGTGCTCTTGGAGGCATTATTGTTCATAAGCGCATAGGACTTAAAAATTGGAAATAATTAAATTTGCAAGAATTTGCCAAAGTCAGTAATTCACTATTTCCTTCTCCAGTGTGTTCCATTTTACATATGTGGAACTGAGGAAATAGGAGTTAAGTGACTTACCCAGAATCACATAGCTAATTAATATCCGAATTGGATTTGAACTCAGATCTTCCCACCCCAGGCCTGGTACCTATCCACTGTACCACCTATCCGCCCCATTTCACTTTATATGCCAGCAAACTGAGACCCAGAGACCCATGATTCCATAGACAGTAAGGAAAAGTACAATTTGAGCTCTGCCAGCTCTAAAAGCATCTAGGTAGTAGGGCAGTGGATGTGAGGTTAGGAAGGCCTGAGGCACTTATTAGCTGAACAATTCACCTTAGTTTCCTCATGTATAAAATAGGGATGATAATAGCACTTGTATCCCAGGTTTCTTGTGAAAATCAAATCAGATAAATTATATAACCTGCCAAACCTCAAATAAATACTAGTCATTATTATTATTGTTGTTGTTGTTATACTTCATTGTAATGCCTCTGTTGCAATTACAGCCTCTAACTGGAAAGTTACATGACTCAGCTAGGTTCTCAAGATTCTAGTCATATAGAATTGCATGGATTCATCTCTGTTTCGGATGTTGAGGTGTTATTCCCAGTATTTGACCCTCAACATTATTCCTGTCTATTATTTCTCTACCTGTGACTCTGCTTCTTCTTGGCTCCTCCTATTGAGAGAGGACCTCCTCTTCATATATTCAGAATATGCATCTGCATTTGCCTTTCTATCTATCTTAGGCATCTTCCAATCATTATCTCCCAGCTAGGACATTTCAATGATTAGAACAGGACTGTCAATTGTAAGATAGAACATATCAGAGGCACAGTAGATTTAGGTATGACCCTCCAGCGCAGATCTCAGCAATAAATATTAAAAAGAAATCTTAAGTCCATTGTCCAGTCGGGATGACCAGAAGAGGACAAAGATCACTTTGTGGGTGATTGTGTTACCTCTGTAAAAATAACAGGGACAATTTTGATTATAATGGCCAAATGGTTACTTGCAGTAACTAAAACTTCTTGGATAATAAATCCAAACTGATGGCCATTCTTCTTCTTCTAAATTGAATGTTGTCCTTTTTCGGTGAGACAGTTTAGATAAAACCTTCCTGATCCTGTAGATACCTGACATTTCTCTTAAAAAATGATCTCTTACTTAAAAAGAAAAAACCTAACTGAAACTGCACAAAGGATTTCTTTTTCTCTGGGATGCTATCAAGTGGTTTGTTCTGTTTCACACTGCAGTAATCCTTCTTACCTATGTCTGATAATATTCCTTCCATTTTGGATCTGCTTAATTAGATTTGATGGTTGGCGTGATTAAAAAAAAGATTCTTTCTTAAAATGGCAACTCATTTTCTGACTATAACTTTAGACTTCATAATAATGTTAAATTTTGGTCTTCAGAACATCCCTGCTATTAGTCAAATGTCTAAAAAAATTTTTTTCTCTTAAGCAAGACCTATTTCTCTCTTATAGTTCCAATTTTTTACACAATTGGGAAGGAAAAAGAAAATGCCCTAAACTCACAACCAAAAACTTTATCTTTATGACCCTTGCACCTGGCATGTACTTGATAAATGTTAGTTGAGTTGAATTGAAAATATGGAATTAATTGAAAATGTGAACCCTGGTAGTAGTTATAATATTAATATGCTTATTTAAATGCTTTCATGCAACAAACTCCCTCCCCCCATGCCCTGCTCCAAATTATATAGTAGGAAATGCAGCAACTCCTAGGCAGAAGGTAATAATCATTTGGTGACAGCAACAGCATGCAGCTGTTTGTAGGAAGAGAAAGGGGGAAAAAATAACCTCTCTGGCCAACTCTGTGGAAACCATGGGGAAGGATTTGATGGGTTCCTATGGAGACAGTCAAGATTCCTGGGTCCTCAACTGCTAATAACCTACTTTGGGACCATGGAAAAATCCTTTCACCTCCCACTGGCCAAGACCTCACAGCTGGAGAGTAGAGGATAATTAAGGAGTTGTTTGGATAAGATAGACAGAAAACTCTGGCTCTGCCTGAGTTATTCTAATAATTCCAGTCAAACTTCCATGATTTTTGGCTTGAATCATTGGAGCAATTACAGAATTAAAGGAGATTAGAGCTGGGACTTTAAGGAAAAACTAATCCAAGTCTCTCATAAAATGAAAGTGAGCTCCTGAGAAGTGAAATTACTTCTCCTAGATTACACAGCTAGTAAATGTCAGGAAGAGTTGGATCTCAATTCCAGCCCTTCAGGTTCCAAGTCTGTAGCTCCTTATCCTACAAAACACGTTTCCCTGCCAGAAAAACAACAGCACCAACCAAACACACAAACAAAACAGCAGAAAGAAAGTCACAAAGAACTAGTGGAGGAAGTGTTGGACACCAATATCCAGGATATCAGAAGGTTTAACTGGTATTTAATCAGAATCTAAAGTTGAAGGACTCTGCTAGAGCTTGGGGAACTTGAAATCAAGGAGGGAGCAGCTGTTTCCTGGAAACTTTTAATTTTTGCATTCCAGAAATATATGTGCCCTCTTTCCACAATTCTCTGCTTCTAGGGCAGGACCTACATCCCAAAGACCACCATGCTACTATAGTTTCCCCAAAGAATAGCCATATCTGGGATCCTTATTGGAGGTTTCACCAACTCATGTTTTAGGAATTATAATTCACTTGCCAAATATTCCTCTCTCCTGTAGTTGATTTTCAGGCAATAATTTCATTAGATACTTACTACTTCTGATGCTACCCTTTAGGAGAGAATGGCTTCTCTATTCTTGCTCTGGACTGGCCTCTGAAGAATAAGCATGGAGGTTCTGGACCACTATTATCCTTGAGCCTGAGTCTCCCATGCTAATCTCTGCAGATTTGACTCTTCCATCTTATTTAAAGCCCTTGCCTTCTGTTGCACTTTTTGATAAGTTTATGATTCTAGTTCACAATACATTGGCAGAATTCAAATCATAAAAATAGCTCAGGTATAGATCGAGTGCATAAAGATTTACAAAGCACTTTACAAGCATCTCATTTTATCATTACAACTACACCATGAAAGAGGTTCTATTATTATCTCTGTTTTATAGATGAGGAAACTGAGGCTATGAGATTAAGTGATTTGTCGAGGATACACTGCTAATAAATGTCTAAAGAAGGATTCCAAACTAGGTAGGTGTTCCTGATTGCAAATCCAGCATTTTCTCTGTTATGCCATAATGCCCCAGGATCTTTTATCTATCATTTTTTGGCTCATCCTGGTTGGAGGAGGTGTTCCCCTCTAGAATACAGGTGTGAAACAAACAAACAAAAAAATACTACATGAAAACAGAATGAATGATAGGTCATTCTGCCCTGACCAAAAATAGAATCACAAAGGCTTAGAGTGAGAAATAATAGGTGAGGTGATGCTCTCATAGAAACCATAAAGATAATTATGAGTAAAATTGGACTTAAAATTTTAAAATAATAATTTTCTTTGTGTTAAATATTACTGAATCTCTAAAGCATTCAGTTTTTATTTGGTAACTACAAGAGGATAATTTTATCATAACTTTTGAATAAAGTAGATCGAATAAGAACAGAGTACTACATTACAAACATTACATATCAAGGTATTAAAAGGAAATATACAGCATATGCTTTTTTTGCAAATAAGTTTTTATTTAATATTTAAATAAGTTAAAGTTTATCTTCCTTTTTTTTTTTGCATCATCATGGTTAGTCCAAGTGTCCCTCTTCTTCCCAGAGAAGCATATTATATGATAGTATTTAAAAGAGAGGGGAAAAACCTCTACTATTGATCTATATATTGAAAAAGTCTTAAAACATTGTGAACCTCCTACCCTCATGAAGGGGTTCATTTGGGGTGTATTCTCATGGTTTTTCTTTCCCGTCAAATTCTGTTGGATCTTTTAAAAATATGGTACATTCACTTTTGATTTTGTGTGTGTGTATGTGTGTGTGTGTGTGTGTGTGTGTGTGTGTGTGTATGTAAGGTTTCTATTTACATTGGTATAGTCATTGTGCAGGGGCAGTTAGATGGTAGAGTGGATAGAATATTGAACTTGAAATCAGGAACACCTCAGTTCAAGTCCAACCTCAAACCCATACTAGCTAGGTAAGTCCCTTAACCCTCTTTGACTCAGTATCCTTATTGATAAAATGAACTAGAGAAGAAAATGGCAAACTATTATAATATTTTTGCCAAGAAAACCCCAAATGGGGTCATGAAGAGTAGGACATGACTGAAAAATGATTGAACCACAGATATTATTTGCATATCATTTTTTGGATCTGCTTTTTTAAACTTGGTATCAGTTCACACATATTATCATAACATGTTAAGTAGTTTATTTGCTCTAAGATAAATTTTCAGTTCAATAGAACCAGTTACTATTGAATACAGGTAGAATAAGGGCATCATTCAATAGTGCCAATCCTCATTCATCAAACTGTGTATCCCAGAGAAAACTAATTAAGATATGTAAACATGTGGTTATCTCATGGTGCAAAAGAAAAATCACTCTTTGCATATCATGTAGACATGGAGAGAATTATAACTCTCTTGCTACTGGTATAAGCAAATTGGAACATTGCTTTGATCAATGAGTTTGCTAAGACACCCTGCTAAGTAAGTTAGTAGAGGTAACACTTATAAATGCCCTCTTAAAGTATGTGGAATCAGGGCTGAAATTCTAAACATTCAATTCTCAATGACTCTCTAGAAAAGTATTATTTATATACCCTTATAATAAGAAATGGAGGGGGGGGAGGCCATGCTACTAGATAAAGGGCCTAAAATTAAGTGCCTTATTAGTCACCAAGGATTTTTTTTCCCCTCTATTATCAGAACCAATGCAGACAATAAATGAACTTTCTATGTTCATCTGACAGTTGAATTTATTCTAAGAGTCCTGATCTGAATGAAAATCTTTAAATCCCTGGTCATGAAACTCTGCAAAAGTTTAGAGAGCTGGTTGCCATCTGTTTTTCTATTAGTATCCCTAGGATGTTATAGTGAAATGAAAAATCTACTTTTTGTATCCTCATCCACTGGGGTTCAACTTCTTACCCTGAACTGTTTACTTTCTACATTTCCAGCCTGTCATATTTTCCCTTGTTTGACTTCAGACATAATTGGGACTCTCATGGGAATGTTTGGTTATTCTGAAGTGTGTTTTTTGGTGGGAACTCAGATATTCATTCTTGAAGCTTTGTTAAAGATCCAAGAAACTTATTTCTTTTTTTACCTGTGTCAGGAAACCAGTGAAATAGAGTGGACACTGAATAATTTACTATATCTTTTTAAGGAAAAACACTAAGTAAATATTTCATGCCCTATGGAGTAAATAATACATATCTATATTTAGAAAAGTACAATAAATACTTGATAGACCATTGGGCCAGTGGATTTTCTCTCTCTCTCTCTCTCTCTCTCTCTCTCTCTCTCTCTCTCTCTCTCTCTCTCTCACACACACACACACACACACACACACACACACATACATACACACACACACACACACCAATTCAATATTTCAAGGATCTCTGATTTATTTAGATGGGTGCTCCCTCTGTTGACCCAGATCTCAACATGTACCCCCATGGCTTGTAATATGGATGGTGTTCATAAGCTTCCATGGCCTCCAAATTCGTCATTTCCTTGTCATACCCGTATATACATTTTATTTTAGTTTAAGACATTTTTTTTTAAAACTGATTGCAAACTAATGCCTTCTACTGCATTATGAGTTCTTCCTTCCCTCTTGAGGAATTGAGAAAGGGCAAGTGGACCAATGTCCTGGAACTGATTTGAAGACTGGGTTTGTAAATTAGCCTCTCAGGAATAAGTGTGGAGAATTACATTACTGACTGCCAGTGGGTCATGGAAAACGGGATAAAGAAACTGCCACAGGTAGAGATTAGAGGAGCTTGAACTGGCATCTCAGTATGTTCATTTTGAACACCTTTGAGAGATTGCACTGTTTGCTTTGACTTCTTCACACCCATTAAAAATAAGACAGTCATGATCATACACTATGATCAAGAATCTGCATCTCTACTAAAAGCTCTTTCTTTGTGAAGAATGGAACAGTGATTGAATATAAAGTCAGATATGATTATTCCAGTTCAATCTGTGACATGTTTTTTACATTATGAGCAATGTTTCTTCTTATATGATATATATGAAACAATATGATCTAGGGTGAATGCTTAGTATACAATCAATCCACAAAAGTATTTTCTGAATCAGAATGCTGCTGTTGCTGACATCAAGGCTGTAGATAAAGTTGTTTAGGGTGCCTTCTAACCAGTTTTTCTAAACCTATCCTTTTTCTTGTCATCAAACCACAGAAATTCAGAAATGAAAAGGCCTTAAGAGATGAGGTAGAAGCACGACCTGAATCTGAGCACAAATCATGTCTACAGCAACTCCAGTTATTGGTCCTTCAGTCTTTGTTTGAAGACAAGAAAAAGAGAATACACTTTGTCTTCAAAGACATTGTATTTCAATGAACCTTTATTTTCCACCTAGATTTCTCAGTTCCATCTTCTAGAATCAAATATAATTTCTTTTTTCACCTGAAAGTCCTCCAAACGTTGGAAATTAACTTTCATGTCTACTTTAATTCTTCTCTTCTTCAAGCTGAAGATCCCTAGTTACTTCAGTCTATTCTAGGATGATATGGTGACCAATACTCTCACCATCTTGGTTATCTTCCTCTGAGTATGTTACAGTTTATCAGTCTTTCCTAAAAAAAAAAAACTTTTAGACATTTATACAGTAGATGTGGTCTAACTAGGACATAGTAGAATGGGACAATCCTTTCCCTTATTCTGGATACTAGGTTTCTTGGAATGCATACTAAGAAGGCATTAGCATTATGATGATTTGATTCTGAGGAACTGATGGACTTAACTTTCTCAGGACCATTTGTTTATATTTTGTAAAAGGAGTTTATTACCAAAAATGAATCTTGATTTTATTTTATTTATTTATTTATTTTTTTTTTTGGTGAGGAAAGAAATTAAGTGACTTGTTCAGGGTCATACAGCTAGGAAATGTTAAGTGTCTGAGGCCAGATTTGAACTTAGTTCCTCCGACTTCAGGGCTGGTGCTGAATCTTCATTTTAAATACATCAGGGGAGAGAATGATCTATAGCAATCTTTTTCCAACTTCACTCCATGTCCCTCGCTGCCTCTCTGAAAAAAGATCATTAGGTCCAGGAATATGCTATAAAGGTTATAAGATACTATCTCCCCCCACCTCCCCACCCCAGACAGCATCCGCTTTCATGGTTGCTCCAGGCAAAAACATTTCAAAATAGAAGAACTTTGTTTTTACTACCTTTCACCTCTTTCGCTGAGCTCTGTTTCAGGTCTCAGAAATAGTTTCCAGGAACCTATAAAAATGTAGGGTGGGAGAAAGAGTAGTACTTCCAGATGGGTGCCAGATATTTTCCTCTGCCATAGCATGGTTATAGCTCTACCTCTCTCTCACTATCTTCCTCTTTTATTCAATATTAATTCAAAAAAGCATTGTGATGCAAAAAATGCATTCTTTGGGCAGAAGTTCACACCTGTTATATCTGTGCTTATGTGTGGTTTCTTATACAAAGCATAATTGTTTTCACATGACCAAATATAACCAAATAGATTAATGGAAAACATTTCTGGACCCTTAAATGTCAAAAAGCAAAGCAATTTTTAAGTGATTGTACTTTATAGATTAATAATAGATCATCAGAAAGTCTGAATGGTAATTTATGCATTTACTATAGGTCGTTATCTACATTAACTCTTTCCATTAAAAATAGGTCTCATTCATTAATTCTGATTCCATCAAATGCCCTTATTCTTTTAAGACCCAGTTCAAGCACCCTTTAATAGTCAATCTTTCTTGATTTCCCCAAGTACTAGCGCCCTTTCAAATTGGCTTATTTAACTACCTTAAAATTTAGTCTATTTGGAATGGCTAGGTAGCACAGTGGATAGAATGAGCTTTGGACTTGGAATCAAGAAAACATTTTCATGAGTTCAAATCTAGCCTCAGATACTTAAGAGCTGTATAATCCTGGTGAGTCACTTGACTCTATTTCCTACAGTTTCCTTATCTGTAAAATAAAATGGAAAAGGAAAGGATGTTTTTGCCAATAGAAGCCCAGATAAAATCATAGTAAAACATGACTGAAATGGACAGCCAACAAATAGTTACATAAGTATACATAAATAAGAAAGTGTATTTCTCCTGTTGGAATCTGAGGACTTCAAGAATAGAGATTGTTTCATTCTCTGTCTTTGCATTATCTGGAATGAAGAAAATACTTAATAACTGAATCAAGAGTATAGATTTGGAGCCAGAAGGAATCTTAGAGAAAGTCTTATTTTCAAATGAGGGCACTAAAGTCAAGACTAGCTGAAAGTCATATAGTTAATAGGTAGCAGAGCCAGGATCCAAACACAGGTTCTCTGGCTTTGGTCCAATAAACTTTCCACAGTACCATGCCAGCTGTGGCCAAGGGGAGGAGTTAGCCCACACTTGGTGAGTGCAGTAGTGAAAGGAGACGGGGCTCTCTCCACTTGCAGGAGAGCAGAGTCCCTGGTTTCAGTTCTGGAGCAGAAAAAATAGCTATAATTTGTAAAGGGACTGCAGGAAATAAAGTCCTTTGCTGAACAATATGGCTGGGGGCCCTTAGCATGGCTTAGAAGTGGAGAGAAGGATCCAAAGTTGGATCTGAGACAGATCTCAGAGAATCACAGTAGAAAGACCTGAGGCTTGGGACAGCATTCTCCATTCCGCAGGACTACAACTTGATTATGCTGATAGCTGCTAAAAATAAAAGAAAACACAAATAAATAAGTAAATATGGATAAGCAAATGAGAAAGAACCCAACTATAAATAGTTACTATAGGGATAGAGAAAATTTGTGCTCATATTTAGAGGAAAATAATGGATTAAAAAAAAAGCCATTCCTTTTTCAATAAGAAATGTCGAATAGTCCTCAGCACAAAAAGAATTCTTGGAAGAACTTTAAAAGGATTTTTAAAAAATCAAATCAGAGATTCAGAAAAAAATAAGCACAATCCAAGAAAATTATGAAAAAGCAACCAACTGGAAATAGAGAATCAAAAACTTAAGGATGAAAATAATTCCTTGAAAACTAGAATTGAGTAAGGGAAAGTAATAGCATTCTAAAATACCAAAATCATAAAACCAAATCAAAAGAATGAAAAAATTGAAGAGAAGGTGAAACATTTCATCAGAAAAACAACCAAGCTGGAAAACAGGTTTAAGAAGTAATATAAGTATATATTTTATTTATAGTGTATAATAACATATAATGTTATGTTTATTAACACAATATAATGACATATAACATAATAATATGTAACATATAATTAGTAATATAAGAATAGTTGGACTACTTTTTTTGGATACAATATTACAAGAAATTATCAAGGAAAATTGACCTAAAGTTATACAATGAGAAGGAAAAGTAGAAATAGAAAAAATCTATTGTTCACCATATGAAAGCAATCCCACAGGAATATCATACCAAAGTTTCAAAGCTCCCAAATTAAAGACAAAATATAGGAAATGACAAGGAAAAAAACAATTTTAATATCATGTCACTACAATAAGGTTACAAAAGACCTAGCAGCTACTACATTGAAGTACCATAGGGCTTAGAATTCTATATTCCACAAAGCAAAAGAGCTAGGGTTACAATCAAAGATAACTTACCCAGAAAGATTAAGTATAATCCTGAATGAAAAAAAATGCATATTTAGCATACTCAAAGACTTCAATTTTTTGTCTCAAAACTTATGAGAAAATTTGACCCATAATATTCAGAAGAAATATAAGATAAACATTAAAGAACAATTATAAGGCATCCAATAATGTCAAATTGTTTCCTTTATAAATATAAAAATATTAGCATAATTCTTATGATTGTTATAATTATTTGGATAGTTTGAAAGAGAGTCAAAGGCTGAGCTGAGTATGATAGAGTTATTCTAAAATAAAACTGTTGGGAGAGATAAAAAGGAGTAATTATTTAATATGAATGAGGCATAAAAAAATAAATACAGAAGAAGTTACTGGGGAAGAACATATTATGCTGGAACCTTACTCTCACTGAATGGGTCAAGAGAGGATAACATATATATCTAGAAAGATAAAATTCAGAAAGAAGTAACAGGGCAAGGGGATAAGGTGGGAGAGAGGGCAGAAGTAAAGCAGAGGGATGAGGAGGGATAGGGGAACTAGGGTGAGAATCAGAGTGAGGAAAAATAGGAAGGAGGAACAAGTACAAGTAATTGTAGCTTAGAATGTAAATGAGATAAATTTATCCATAGAACAGAAATGGATAATAGATTAAAAATTTGAATTTAACCATGTGAGAAATATACACAAAAATAAAATAAAGGGTAGGAGTAGAATTTAGAATGTAAAAAAAGCAGGAACCATGATCTTAAATCATGATCTAAGACAAAGTTAAAATTAAAATAGATTTAATCAAAAGTGAAAAAAAGAAAAGTGATGCTGTCAACAATATTATTCAAGATTGTTTTATACCATTTAAAATACCTAGACAGTATAAAATAGTTGAGTATATGCTTACCCAAATAGACATAGGAACCATATAACATAAACATAAAATACTTTTTTTTATACAAACTCAGACCTAAATAATTGAAGTTAATTGAATAACTGAAATAAATAAATGAAGTTATTGTTCATGGGTAGGTAAAGCCAACAAATTTTTAAATGACAATTTTATCTAACTAATCTATTCATTCAATGTCATCCCAATTAAATTAATAAAATATCATTTTAGTGCATTAGAAAAAATAACAGTTCATTTTATAGAGCTAGTGATCAGGAACTTCAAAGAAACCAAGGAAAAAAACATGTAAAGGAAGTAGATGCAAAAGAATCCTTCTTAAAATATATTATGAAATGAGAACATTGTTGAAGTGTAAAAAGTATAATTTCAATTATTTTAATTACATTTTCTTATATAAATGAAACCTATATAATCCAAAACCAGAAAGAATGAAGAAAATTGTGTGTGTGTGTGTGTGTGTGTGTGTGTGTGTGTGTGTGTGTAATTCATAGATAATCTCTCAGGTTGGAAAATTGTTGTGGACTAGGAAATGAACTATTTGATTTAATAAAATACTTGGACATATAAAGGAAGATACTATCTACTTTTAAAGAAACAGATGATAGGAGGAAATAAGCATAGTATGGTCTTACTTATATGTGCATGTGTGTATACAGATAGTGATATCACTGTGTGTATGTTTGTATATGTGTATTATATAATCAACACGGAAGCAAAACTGAGCTAGTTTGACAACAATGTATGGTATTTATTACTATCGGTTTTCTTGAAATGGAAATTAATTGTTTTATATTGCATCTTCTGGTCTGTTGCATACATGACATTTTTTCCCTTTTCTCATTTTGTATTTAAGTTTAAAATTTTTTAAAATCCCCAATTAAAATTTAAGAAAGTAGAGGGAATAATAAGGCCAAGGAGCTATATGCTGCTAAAAAATAGCTTTTTACCTCGATACCAACCTTAATTTTTTTTACTTCTTCCTTTTATTGTGCTTTTTCCTGCTGTCTTTAGTGATTGAAGTTTCCATTCACATCTAAACTATTATAAGCAGCCTTTATGATAGCCATTGGCTTCTTTCAGATAAAAACAAATAGTTCTATTATTACTAGAAAAAATGTTTGTCTCTACATTGTAAATTGTCTAAAGCACTTGTGTCAAAATAAAATTTCATGTTTATTTTAAGCTTATATTTCTAATCTATTCATACTGGTAGTTAAAGTTTTGTTTCTCTTTTCCAAGATCTACTAATTCTTTTCATATTAGTTTGAACAGGTCACGAAAATACAAGATATAATTTAAAGGCAGAACTGCCAACAGCTTGTAGCCGCTTGCTTCCTCTTGTCTCTTACTACCACCCTGAATTAATGTGGGGAGAAGACTATTTGTTAGTATAGATAGCAAAATAGCTTTTCAGTAATTTTCCTTAACCTTAGAAAAGTAAGATCAAGTCATAGCGTTACCAGCAGGAGAAATATACTTTTTGTTTAAAAACAATGTAACATAAAGGCAAATATTTACATGGGCAGTTAGGTCGCTTGGTGGATAGAGCACTGGACATTAGTCTCAGATGCTTGACCCTTATTAGCTGTGTGACCCTGGGCAAGTCACTTAACCCAATTTGCCTCAGTTTCCTCATCTGTAAAATGAGTTGGAAAAGGAGATGGCAGACCACTCTAGTATCTCTGCCAAGAAAACCCCAACTAGGGTCACAAAGACTGAGCAACAAAAATATTTACATAGTGCTTTAAATATTTTCTCTCTTCTAAGCATTATGGTAGCCTTTGAAGTAGATGCTATTATTAGTTCCATTTTACCAATAAGGAAACTGAGACTAAGATATAGAATGGAAAAAAGCTCTGGATTTTGAATAAGACTGATTAGAAACCCGGTTCAGAAATTTACAATCTATTCCTCAATTTCTCATTGGAAAGATTAGGACACTAGGTTAGATCATTTCTAAAATTCTTTCTGCTCTGTCCTATGATCACATAAATTCTGAAATGATGGAGAGAAAACAATTTGTCTTGAATACTGATTTTGTTAAGCCAATATAGATGCACTAATTCTGAATCATACCCATCTTGGTGGACATATGAATAATGCTCATATGAGGAAAGAATAGTGTTGTGTTGAGTTCATTGCTTTGAGCTTATAGAAATCTAACTCTCTCTGTTTCTTTTCAGCCATAATAAGAATACTAATGTTGAGCTGTAAAAAAAATTCAGGATATGGAGGAATTCAAAACTGCTAATTATAACCAGTCCATAAACTGTGGATGAAAGTTTTAAGTATTTTGATGATATTTTTCCACTCTGGTTCACAGTTTGGTCATTGTTGGAAATCGATTTTTATAGCAGGTTGCAGAACCACGCGGTTTATTAACAGCCCACACTGCCTAATAATTCTGGAATGGCAGATCCAGGAATATTCTGCGTGCTACGGCTCCTATGTGATGTAGGGAATGTCTCAAAGGCTTTCACTGCTATGGTTACTACTATTCTTCTAAAGATGGGAGGAGAAGACTAAGCTGAAATGTTTATAAAATGTTGTAAGCTCTTAGGGCTGGGGAGTTTCATCTGTAGGTAGGGAGTTTCATATTCTTAGACCACGTGCAGCTAGGTGCCGCCACAGCGTTTAGCACAGTGGGCCTGAGTTCAAATCTGAATTCAGGTACTTATAGCTTTAGTAGCCCATCCCCTTTGCCTCAGTTTTCTAATGTGTGAAATGGACTGGAAAAGGAACGCCCCAAATGGGATCATAAAGAGTCAGATACAACTCAACAACAACCATCACCATAACAGCATACAAAGAATAGTTCATAATGTTGTCCCTAGCTTTGGTGACATTTGAAGCTGTTCTATGATATACTTAGTTAATAATGTATGGCTTTAGACTTTAGAAATTAGACAAAATTTATTTCAAATTATTTATGATTATAAACATATAAATATAATTTGTTCCACTAAATATAATTAATTATAATCATACTCTATTAATTATAAATGATTATTATAACTACAATTACAATAATCTATATTAATTATAATAATATATACACATGTATTATAATTATTATAATCTCAAAATGAAGGTCCTTTTGTGAGCATATATATGTATGAAAATATATATGTATCTATGTGTACGTCTATATCTACGTGTACATACATACTAATATACATATACATAAGATATATATACATTGTCCCAGAAATCTTAGTTCAATTTCAAGCTTTTAATACCAGACTGTGGAATACCTTATATGTGCATAAATTTGCATATGAACTCAAATGTATATGCAATTCAGTCAGTTATGATAATATTTCTGACCACTTTTGATTTTTTTAAATAACAAAAGCTAATACATACAAAATTTTAAGAGTTAGAAAGCATTTTACACATATAATCTCATTTAAGCTTCATAATAATATATATATATAATAACTTGTGAAATAGATGCCCATTATATATCCATTTAATAGACGAAGAAACCAAGACTGAGATTGACTTACCCAGTCATAAGGCTAATAAATATCTTAGATAAGATTCAATTCTGGTTTTTTTAACTCTACATTTAACAATTCATTCACTGTACCACTAAAATTCCCTGTAAAAGTACGTTTCCCAATGAGATGGTTCAAGTCAATTCCATTAGACTTGTAATGGAGAGAGCCATTTGCATGCAGAGAGAGGACTATGGGAACTGAAGATGATTCACAACAAAGTATTTTCACTTTTTTTGTTGTTTGCTTATTTTTTTTTTTCTTTCTCACTTTTCCCTTTTTGATCTGTTTTTTTTTTCTTGTGCAGCAAGATAATTGTGGAAATATATATAGAAGAATTGTATGTGTTTAATCTATATTGGATTGCTTGCTGTTTAGGGGAGGTGAGAGATGGGGTGGAGGGAGAAAAAATTGGAACACAAGTTTTTGCAAGGTGAATGTTGAAAATTATCTTTACATGTATTTTGAAAAATAAAAAGTTATTATAAAAATGAAAATACATGTTTCCCCATTATATTATTTTCTCATTTTTTCTAGAAAAAAAATTGTCACATGACATATCTGGCAGGTAGTTGGTGCTGTGATTGAATGCCAGGCCTGGAGTTAGGAAGATTCTTCTTCCTGAGTTAAGATCTGGCCTTAGACACTAGCTGTGTGACCCTGGACAAGTCACTTTCCCCTGTTTGCCTCAGTTTCCTCATCTGTAAAATGAACTGGGGGAGGAATTGTCAAATCTCTCCAGAATCTTTGCCAAGAAAATCTCAAAAGAGGTCACAAAGAGGAAGACACTACTAAGATGAATGAACAATAACAATGAACAAGTTATTTTACAGTAAAAAGTTTACATTTTTTAAAATTCAATTTTTAAAAATTTAAATTTTATTAAAGTAGTGAGAAATTTGGAGTTCAGCTGGGGTAATGGAGGAACCTCAGTTTATGAAAAGAATGAAAAGCTTCAGTTGTCATTTCCTCAAAAGTCACCTTCCATCCATTTCTGTTGTCTCTACTTTGAGAATGGCAACTCCTTGAGAGCAGCATCTGTTTTTGCTTTGTCTTTGCATCTTTAGGATTTAGGACATTGTTTAGCATAAACGGTAAGTGCTTAATAAATGTTTGCTGATTAATTGATTGATTAGGACACAGGAGTACTAGTATACAGAAGAGAGGGGTTATCCCATGAAGTATATGTGAGAATGGGCTTGTACTCTGGCCCATTTCCAAAGGACATACAGCTAGTTTAGACCTGAACACTGATAATGATGAGTAAATTATTTAACTCCCCCTAAATTTCAATTGTTTAATTCATAAATAAAGAGATTTGATTATGGGAGATGGTTCCTTTCAAATGTCAATCAACAACCTGCATTGAACAACCTGCAACCAACAACCTTACTATTATAACTTACTTACTGGTATTGTGTTAAGTGCCCAAGCCATAAAGAAAGGCAAAAATTCAGTTTCTGCCCTTAATAAGGTGACATTCTAATGGGGTAGACCACAGAAAAATCATTCAATATATCCAAGATACATACAGTATAATAGAAGGTAATATCATAGAGAAGGCACAGGGGGAAAGAGAAATGAAGAGTAAAGAAGAAAGACCTTTGCAGAAGGAGTGGTCTGAATTAAGTCTTGAAGGAAACTAAGGAAGTCAAGGCTGGGAATCTTTCATTCACTTCTTTTTGTGTAATATTTGTGTCCCTGCATAATTGCATGTATGTTACATTTTTATGCAGTAAATTTATTCCTAAAGATTCCATGTAGATTAAATCAATTTTTAAAGATCACATTTTGAATATAGCAGAAAGATGCCAATTTAAAGGAAACCTACAAGGAAGGAATCATTTTTAAAGGGAAAAAAAACTTGTACAAAATAATCTTGGGGGAGTCTGGATGTGTTGATTTATTGTTTTTAGGGGCTCTCATTGGGAGCATTCTGTCTTTCAATACAGAACAACTATTCTGCTGTTTCTGTAGTCTGCCCCAGTATTGAGAGATTAAGTAAATAGCTTCGGGTCACATGGCCTCAGTCAGAATTTGAACTCAAGTTTTCCTAAATTAGAGGCCAACTCTCCACCATAATGCCTCTTAAACTAATAATCTAAATTATTTGATTTTGTAATTTCAACTTTAGAAAATCCCTTTGAAGTGAAATGTAACTAGGGAATAGAAAAAATTCTAAATCTGTTTAATTGCCCAATGTATTCTAAATTCTTATTTCAAATCAAGGTAGACACTCAATTCTTCTAGGCAGAAATATTTAAGTCAAAATCATTTTAAAAAATCAGTTCAGAATCGTCAGGGAGTCTTTTCAGTAGTGTATGACTCTTTGTGACCTCACTTTGGATATTCTTTGCAAAGATATCAGAATGGTTTGTTATCTTTTTCTTCAGCTCAACAGGGTTAAGTGACTTGCCCAGAATCATATAGCTAATGATTGTTGAGGTAAAACTACAATTCATGAAGAATTTCTAATTCAGACTCTTAATTTTGCAAATATTTACTCCCAAAGTTACTAAATTGTATGTATCTTGTGACTCCAGGATACAATTACTATTCCTATAATTTGAAGATATCAAGAAAGAAAAAGACTGATATGCATAACAATATTTATAGCACCTCTTTTTTGTGGTGCCAAATGACTAGAAACTAAAGGGATAGAGAAGAAACTGTCAACTGAGAATGTCTGAACAAATTCTGGAATGTGCATGAAATGGAATATTATTATTGTACAGTAAGAAATAATGAAAAGGATATTTTTATTGGAGTTTTTTATTTTCAAAACATGTGCAAGGATGATTTTTTCAACATTCACCCTTGAAAAACCTTGTGTTCCAATTTCCCTCCCCTCATCTCCTCCCCTAAATGGCATGTAATCAAACATATGTTAAACATGGTAAAAATATAGGTTAAATCCAAAATAGGCATACTTATTTATACAATTATCTTGCTGCAAAAGAAAAAGCAGATCAAAAAATGAGAAAGAAAATAAAATGCAAGCAAACCACAATAAAAAGAGTGAAATGCTATGTTGAATCTACCCTCTGTTCCCACAGTTCTCTCATCATCACATTTTTTAAAAAGAGAAACCTGAGTAGAGTTGCATAAACTGATGCAGAGTGAAGCAAGAAGAACCAGGACAACAATTTCTACAGTAACTTCATCATTTAAAAGACAAATAACTTTGAAAAACTTAAGAACTCTGATCCATAACACAATGGCCAACCACAGTTCCCAGAGGACCCATTATGAAATATGCTATCCACCTCTTGACTGACAAGTGATTAACTCAGGGTGAAAATGTGACATATGTTTTTTTGACATGGCCAATTCGGGAATTTGTTTTGCTTGACTATATATGTTTCTTACAAATGGGGGGGATAGGAGGAAGAAAAATATTTTCAATTGGAAAAAATTAAATTTTAGCAATCTAAGGTGCTGCTGAGTGACAGAGCTGGAACCCGAATCTAGTCTCCCAGCTTAGAGCTTAATTACACTAGGCAGTTCTCACAATTTGGCATTGTGAATATGGTAGTATGTTCAATTAACAATGTAAGAAAAGAAAAAAATCAGCAGTTAAACCTTCTTGACACAGACTCTGATAACATTTTCCAATATAGCATTGTCAGCTTCCTAAAATTGCAGCATCCTTTATGTTTGAACATACAGCTGTCTTGGTTCTATTGTCTTTATGAACTCAAAGATTTAACATATTTTCATATGATCATAGGATCATAGACCAGTCTTTTTCCACATGAGAAAATCAAGGCTTGGGAAAGTTGAATAACTTGCCCATTGTTACATAGGTAAGTAATCATCAGAGGTGGCGTTTCAATGTTCTTTCTCAGATTTTAAAGATCTCTCTTTCCACTGTGTTATGCTATCTCTCCAACTCTCCTGTTGCTTTTATAAATCTGCCTTCTCCTCCACAACTGAGTAATTTAGCATTGTGAATGTGCAATTCTCCTGCTAGTTAATGGTAGCTGAAACTGCGGATTTTTATACCAAACCAAACAACTTGGAAATCACCAGAGATCATGTTTTCTTCTTGAGGAGATGAGGATGCTATCTATATATATATATAAAGGATTGTTTTTCCCATTAACCCAATGGTCATCAGATAGCATATTCCTATATACATCATTTGGCATCTCAGTTTGTGCTATCACAGAAGATGAATGACAGTAAGTATTTAAAGAACTCTATTATGTGTCAGGGACTTGTGTCCATCAGGAGCATGTGAAACAATTCTTAATACTTAAAATCCCTGGTTTTTTAAAGGCTAAGATTCAAAAGCAAATTTTAACAGTGAGTTCAGAATTCCCATCTAATATTTATAATCAACTTACCAATGAAGATGACCGTTTAAAAATCTCTTACTGCTAGCCATTGGTTTAATAAAAATGAGACTTCATTTGTGGCAGAGTCTGCTGATGTCTTGCATCTAGCAGGGCCGAGAGGGTAAACTTCAGTAAATCAGCTAAAATTGAAATCTCCTGTCTTAGACAATAATGCCTTGTTTTCTTGGTTGCAACCATCTTTGGCATGAAATGTCTAAGCAATTCGGCTCATAGCAGAAATAAAACTGCCAAAATATATCTCTAATTCAGCCTGCCTTTCCATGGTATAGATAACAATACTATATGTGATACAACAGACAACATAACCTTTCAAATATGTGAGAAAAATTGGATTGGATATGCTTGTTTATAAGAATTCCAAAACTACCTGGTGTTATGAGAATACTGAATTTGGAACCAGAGGACCTAGATTTAACTCTGCAACTGTGTGACATCGGACACACAATTTCTCTTGGCATTTGTTTGTTTATTGGTAAAATGAGAGTAGGGCAGTTAGATGGCAAAGGGGATGGAGCACCAAGCCTGGAAGCAGGAAGACTCAACTTCCTGAGTTCATATCTGGCCTCAGACACTTACTAGCTGTGTGACCTTGGGACTGTGTAACCCTATTTGCCTAAAATATGTAAAATGAGCTAGAGATGAAATGGCAAACCATTTTAGCTAAGAAAACCTCAAACAGTATCACAAACACTCCAGCATAAC
Source organism: Antechinus flavipes (assembly GCF_016432865.1). NCBI lineage: Eukaryota > Metazoa > Chordata > Mammalia > Dasyuromorphia > Dasyuridae > Antechinus > Antechinus flavipes. The sequence goes on along the minus strand of NC_067402.1, from coordinate 53,288,155 downwards.
TAAAGTAACCTGAAGAATGACAAAATGAGTGGACTGAGTGAAATGACCTCAAAAATGTCCTATCTAGCTCTGGACCTACATTCCTATGAGCACTATCTTTAACTGCATAACAGATATGTTTAAGGTAATAGTAGACAAATAATATGTGTATGGCTGAATATACCAACACTTGACTTTTTAAGTATTTAATGTTTCCTGTTGCAGTTCCCTCTTCCTATGACCCATAAAGTTGTAAAGTTGATAGATGGTCCACCTTGTGTTAGAAGAATCATAGTCACTCTGGAAATTCCTTCCAAAAAACTGGACCTAGGACTCCTTAAGCTGGCAGAGCTCTCTGCCCCAGCCGCTTCTCCCTCTGATTGACTGGCTCTTCCCAGTTGTTGCTTATTGTTTTGTCTTGTAGGGGAGGAGGACCATGACGTCAGGGAGGTGACATCCTGACATGCAAGTGACTTGGATTTAAGTGGGGAAGGGCTGTGCAAAGTCACCTGCCTCACTTTCTCCTCCCAGCATCTGGGTTCAGTGACAAGATATTCATCAGGATGACTGGAGATGGCCCTGGATTCGGGTCTCAATTTGACTGAGTCCCTCCCGAAGACCCTCCATTCTCAGAAGGAGCCCTCCTTCTGATCCTCTCCTTTCTTCTCTTCCTGACAGCATTCTTATTCTCCCCTTGACTTCCTCTACCGCGAACAGTCCCTGATACCTCTATCTCCTCTCGCCTCCGACTTTTCAGTTTTTAAGGGTTTCTTTTTTTTTTTTTAAGGGTTGTCTTATCCAGGGCTTCTTTAACTTTTCCCACCTCCACCCCCCCCTTTTTTGCCCAAGAAATTATTTCATATCAGCATATGAAATGGGTATTTAAATAAAACATGTCCTGATGATAAATCATAAGTTCGAGACTGACTTTCAGGGAAGACCCTCGTTTTAAGAAGCTGGGTCTCAGCCTATTAGAATGAAAGCGCCAGGAGGGCGGGGGATATTTTTCCGCCCCCCTTCCCCCCGCTCTTCCCCGGCAGAGCAAAGTTTGGCGCCTGGCTTTAAAAGTGCTTCTGGAGTTGACCCCACACCTTGGAAATTCTTCAGTTTGAGAAAGGAGGTAGAGAAGAGAAGGAGGGGCGGCCCTCCGCACAAGTTCCCGCAGCCCCGCCCGGCCCGCACTCCCACGCAGAAGAGGCGGGCGCCCCGCGGGGGGTCCCGCGGGCGGCTCTGCCGGGGGCAGGGAGGCGGGCGCGAGGCAACCCCCGGGGCCCGCACGCCAGGGGCCGCCAGCGGCGAGGCGCCCTGGGGGTCGGCGGGGCGGGTCGCGCGCTCTCTAGCTCGCCGGGAGCCGTCGCTGCTGCGCTGTCGCCGCCCCTCGATGTCGCCGCCGCCTTTAAAGGCTCCGGCTCGGCGTCGCCACTGCTGCGCTGGCGGCGGCTGTGGGCTGGGCAGGGCTCGGGCTGCTGGGTGCGGGCGGCGGCGGCGGCTACTCAGGATGAGGGCTGCCGTCGCTCTGCTCACCGTGCTCGCCAGCCTGCTCCTCTGCCTCTATCTCCTGTGGCTCACGGCTGACGGGCCCCTGAGCTCCAGGTAAGATGGGCGCAGAGCGCGCGGCTCCCGCCCTCGGAGCCCGGAGCCCACCCCAGCTGAGCCTTCGGGACCCTCGGGCTGCCGACGGCCCCCGGGGGGACGGAGGGGGCGAAGGCGGGGACCCGAGCGCGCTCGGGCGGGAGGGACGCTCGCCTTTCCCTTGTCCATCTTTTCGGTTCCCTCAGACCCCGAGCAGCTAGCAGACCCCCGGGACACCCCGCAGATCATGGGCGCTCCCCGAAGGCCCCGGGGCACCTCTCAGACCTTCGGCGCTCCCCGCAGACCCCGGGGCACCCCGCAGATTCTCGGCGCTCCTCGCAGATCTTGGGGTACCCCTCAGTCCCCGGCGCTCCCCGCAGGTCCCGGCGGTCCCGCATACTCCTGGCTCCCCGGGCGCTCCCCGTAGACCCTCGACGCTCCTCGCAGTCCTCTAAGTTCCCCCGGCGCTCCCCGCACGCTCCGGGGCACCCCGTAGATTCCGGCGTTCCCCGCAGAGCTCGGCGCTCTTCGCAGTCCCCTAGGCTTCCCCAGCGCTCCCCGCAGTCCCTGGCCAGCCCGCAGATGCTCCTCAGAAGCCGCCGAGCCGAGTGTCTGACAAGTTAGTTTCCTTCTTCCCCAGGGACTGGAGAGGCGAAGCCCGGAAAGCGGTCAACTTCACCCCGGGAGTGCCCAGGAAGCTCAGTTTCCCCTTGGAGCCGGCCGCGCTCGCCACGAACAGGTACCGGCGGCGGGGAGGGCAGGTCGCGAGAAAGCGGGGGCTGCCATCCAGCGCCCGGGACACGCCCCCGCGGGGGGCCGGGGCACGCGGCCCCTTGTGGGGCTGCTCGGGATGCCGCCCCCACCTCGCTCAGGGACCTTTCTCGTCTAGGGGTAGACCCGAACAAACCCGCCTCGGTCGTCCGGAACGCCCCGATGGGCTGCTTGTGGACAGTGAGCGAGAAAACCAGACCCGGGGAGTATCCATTAATGGTTTGGGGTTTTACACCTTTGACTCCTATAACTAACGATGCGGCTGCTTTGGGCATAGATGTAATGGTGGAGTCCCCAGTTAATTCGTAAAGGACGTCTGTTCTCTGATAAAGTAGAAACCAGGTTTTCCTAGGGCCCTTGTGGTTTGTGTGGGTGAGTAGCCCAAGTAGAGAGCAGGTTTTTAAACGCCCCTCGTCCTTTGCTGTGTGTGTGAGTAGCCACCGACAGGCGACGGATTCGTTTTCCTGATTGTTCGTATTAGAAACGCTCACGTTGACACCCTGGAGCCCTCGGTTCCCGAGCGGCTCAAGGTGAGTGTGGGCTCCTGCTTTTGAAAATGAGTGTATGAGTAGATGGGAAAATCCAGCTACAGTTGGATGGTGTTGGTGTTGGGGCCACACACACACACACACACACACACACGGCAAACGGCCATCGCCAATCTTCTCCCACCCAGGAATGTAACCTGTACAACTTTTTAAAAATATTTGCTTTTCTGCTTTCATTTTCCATCTAGAACTAGTAGGATCAGAGAAATCCCCATTTTTCTATGCTCAGAACACTTTTAAAGGCACCTTGAAAGCCTGGTTTCTGGAATCGTTGGAAATTACACCTAAATTCTTGCCCGTCTTTCTGCGGATTCTCAAGCACCCCCTCTTCTTCCCGGGGCCCCGGGATCCTTGCCCGCCCCTGTCCAGCTTCTCCTCCCCGTGCTTAGCCCTTGCCTTGTTGCTCCCCCGGGTCAGGACGGCGTTCCGGCCCTCTCATTCCTGCTTGTCTCAGGTTTGTGGTTTCCATCTCTCTTCCCCGGCTCTCCCATGATATGTTTGTCTAGCTACTGTGATCTGTGGGAAAGCTGCAGAAAAACATGGCCTGGAAGTGTTGGCAGCGTGCACTTGGGAGAGGGGGCTGGCGGCCGGCTCCGCTCTGCCCGCACACATTGGCGGCGGAGCCGAGGGGAGCCGCCGGGGGGAGAGAGCGGGGCAGCTCCGGGTCTGCGCCCTTGCCATTCGGGGGTGAACAGGGAACGGGGAGAAGGGATCTGGGAAGGAATCCTGCCCCTGCTGTCCATCTGCGGGAACTGAGCTTAAAGAGAAGCTCCTTTCTTGGGCACTCAGACACCAGGAATGATTCGGAAGTTGGTTCAGGGCTTGCTTTTCTAGAGAAGTCCCTCTCACCCCCTGCGTCTCGTTCTCTCTTCCTCTCTCCCTTCCTCTGTCTGTCTGTCTCTTCCCGCTCTGTCTCTCATTCTCTCTCCTTTCCTCTGTCTGTCTCCTCCCTGTTTCTCATTCTCTCTTCCTCTCTTCCTTCCTCTGTCTGTCTGTCTCTTCCCGCTCTGTCTCTCATTCTCTCTCCTTCCTCTGTCTGTCTGTGTCTGTCTCTTCCCCCTCTGTCTCTCATTCTCTCTTCCTTTCTCTCTCCATCTCTCTCCCTTCTGTCTTTTCATCTTTCATTCTTTTTCTCTCCCTCCATTTCTCTCTTTCTCTTTCCCTCCCTCTCTTTTCCTCTCCTTCCCTTCCTCCCCTTTCTTTTCTCTCCTCTCCCCTTCTCCCTCCTTCCTTTTCTCCCTCCATCTCTCTCATTGTTTTTCCTCCCTCTTACTCTCTCCCTCTATCCCACTCTCCTCCCTCTCTTTCCTTCTTTCTTCCCTACCCCTCTTCTCCCTTCATCTCTCTCTCCCTCCATCTCTCTCTGATTCTTTTTTCTCATCTTCCCTTTCTTCCTCCCTCCCTCTTTTCCCTCCTTCTTCCTCCATACCTCTTCTCTCCATCTCCCTCTCTCTTTCTCCCTCAATCCTTTTCTCCCTCCATCCCCCTCTCTCTTTCTCCCTCAATCCTTTTCTCCCTCTATCTCACTCTCCATTCCTCTCTCCCTCCATCTCTTTTTTCTTCCTCTATTCCTTTCTCCTCCCTTTCTCTCCCTCCCTCTCTCATCCCTTTCTTCTCCCTTTCTCCTTCCATTTCTCTCCCTCCATCTCCCTATTTATTTCTCTCTTTCTCCTTCAATCCTTTTGTCTCTCTCTCTCTCTAAATGTATGCTAAGTAGACAATAGAGTTCATAAGTGCAGCAGATGTGAATGGAGATGGCTAAATCCTCAAGAATCAAGGTTATTTGGGGGTTGTCTGGGCTGATATCTCTTGTGCTGCACTCTCCGTTAATGGTTTCTCTGAATGTGGAGGGATATGAAGGGAGAAAGGATGCCTGGTGGGTGGGAAGGAGGAAATTGTCTCAGAGTTTATTTGGCAGCAGAAAACATTCAAAGATAAGGGACAGCACAGAAAGGAAGAATGAGGCAAAGAGGCTTGGACATGGAACAGACGGGATATGGAGAGGAAACAAGGAATGAGATAAAAATATCTCCTGAATTGCCAGATATAACATTTCTTTTCAGAGTGTGGAGACTTTAGCTACTATGTAATAAATACAAGAGCTCAAAGATTATATAGACGTCTCAGTTTAGGGCAAGAAGGAAGAAATTTTAAAGAAATCACTGATGGGTTAGAATAAACTTTGGGAAAAAAATGTTCTTATTGCCTCAAGTCTGCCACCCCCAAGAATATGTTTGAGAATACATATATCTCTGCCTGTTTATGTTATTCGTCTATTTGGTTTGCCGGAATCACAGAACTGTAGAGTTTCTTAGAAGGATACTCAGCAGCCATCTAGCTCAATCTGTGCTGGACAAAGAATGAGTGCTTACTGTAACATACCTGACAGGTGATTATTCAGTCTCTAGAAGACATAAAAGGGAAACCATTCAACTTCCAGGCAGCTGCCCAAAAAGGCCACGGTCTCCCATTTCATCCAGGGCCATCTCCAGCGAAATTGATCTGTATCCTGCCACTGGACCTCGATGGCTCTGGAGGGGAAAAGGAGGTCGATGCCCTTGCCCAGCCCTCCCTCACTGAAATCCAGTCTCACCTCTCTGACAACATGGTCCTCTTGGAAAACAAATAGCAACAAAAGTTGCATGGGTAGACTGGTAAATGTTTAACAATCATCTCTCCAAACAAAGTTTAATCTGCATTATTAACAGTTTCTAATTACTTTTTAAAAAAAAATCTAGACAATTAAAATATAAGTAAATGGGGGCAGCTAGGTAGTGCAATGGTGGATAGAGCACTAGCCCGGAAGTCAGGAGGATCTGAGTTCAAATCTGGTCTCAGTCACATCTGGTTGTGTGACCTGGACAAGTCACTTACTCAGCAAAATAAATAAACAAACAAATAAACAAATACGTGAACTCCTGTTGTGTCAAATTTGCTGATTTCCAAATTAGCTGAAAATTTAAGTCTGCTACCAGCTGGTTAGAGCAGGCTCCCCACACCCTGGATAGTTCTAATTATTAAGTCTTTCCTGACATCCAGTTTAAATTTCCAACTGCTATTTCCACTCATTGCTCCTGTTTTTGCTTTCTGGGGACCAACCTCTCTTTTATATGAATCCCTTCAGATACTTACAAGCTGCTGTCAGTTTATTCCCGAACCCTAATCCCTGGCCAGGTTTTTTTCATTTATGAGTCAATAATCCCCAGGCCCTCTATTTGGTGGTATTGCCCAGACCTCCTTGACATCAGGACAGAATATGATAGGACTATCATCTCACTGCTCCTGGAAGCTCGATCTCTCTTAATGCAGCCAAGATCCCATTAGCTTTTTTGGCTGCTACAGGAGTCAATCAATCAATTAATCAAAAAGCATTTATTAAGGGCTTGCCAGGCAGTGTTAACTGCTGGGGATACAAAAAGAAAATGAAATAGTCCCTTTTTTCCCTCACATGTTTGTTTCATATTAACTTTGCCATTCATTAAAAACTTAGCTTCTTTTTTCAAACTTTCAGCTAAAGATTCCCCTCTCATCCTATATTTTTGATCCTAGTCATAAAACTTTACATTTATACCTATTAAATCTCAACTAAATAAATTCAGCCCAATGTTTTAGGCTGCCATGTTTTGGGATTCTGTTCCTATCAAAAAATGGATTACTTTTCTTGAAAGCTTTGTATCATCTTCAAATATGATAAATATGTCATCCCCATTGACAAAAATTTTAAACATCATATTGCTAACCAAATGCACGTCCCTGAGGTGCTTCTCTGGAGACCTCCTGCTAAATTGTTCATTAATGGCTATTCTATCTGTCCATTCTGTTAGTTTGAGCTCATCTAGTCTAGCTCACATTTATTCATCTTATTCACAAGAATAGCATGGGAAACTTTATCCAACACATTGCTAAAATCTAGACAAATTGTGCTCTCATTTGCCAGTTTCGCTGTCAAAAAAGAGGGGCAGAAAAAGGGTTAGTTTGTCATTATTTGTTCTTGGTGAAGCCTTTTTGGTTCTTTGTGAGCAAGCTTTATTGCCTCCTTTGCATTTTTAATAGTTCCTTCTAGAATTTTTGCTAGGAATAAAAGTTGAATCCCTTGGTTTAGAATTTAGTGTCTTTGTTCTCTCTTTTTTTGGGGGGGGGGGGAATTAGTGTATTTACTTGCCCTTTGGCAGTAGCGTAATACTTATTTCATCTCCTAAGATCTTTTAAATATGGTTGATCTTGTTGAGTCATTTCAGTTGGAATCCCATTTGGAATTTTCTTCCTCCCATTTTTTGAAAGAAATCATTGGAATTTGTTGACTAAATACCATGGATAGGGTTTGAATATAGGCTTTGCCTGAGTTTCAGGCCTATATTCTTTTTTATTTTAAAAAATTTCCCTACTTAATATTTTTTCTTAATTATATATGAAGATAGTTTTTAACATTCATTTTTAATAAGATTCTGAGTTCCATTTCTTTTATTCTCTCCTCCTACCTTCCCCTTTCCCTTCTCTAAGACATCAAGCAATCTGATATAGGTTATACATGTACAGTCATATTAAACATATTCCCACCTTGATCATGTTGTAGAAGAAAAATCAGACAAATTTTTTTAGTTTCTGAAAATATGTGGGGGGCTGAGTAAGTTAAATTCAGTAGTACTACTTAAAAAACAAATACCTATTTACAGTATTTATTTTTATATACAGTAATAAACACCCCCCCACACACACACACTTCACCATTTTATTCTTTTTAGTCCAAAGGTCATTCATTCTCATTAGCAGGAAAAAAAAAACTAAGCAGAATAAGTATGAAAGTCTTTTTTCTCTTGCTAGTTATCATCATCCCACCTACCCTCCTTTGCAGTCTTAGCCCTACTTTGGTCTTCCTTTTTCCCTCAGAAAAATCTAAAAAGCAATAAACTCTTTTTTTTTTCATTCTTTAACATTCTTCAAAGCCTTTAGCACTCCTTCCAGTATTGTTTTTTTTTTTAAAAACCCACAATTTTATTAACATTTTATATCAACTTTATTTCTGAATATGTTCCCTCTCTCCATTCAGTCTTCCTTTGAAAGGGAAGAGAAAGTTAAGCAAAACTATCAAAACAATATACATTTATAGGCTTCTACCCCTCCAAAAAGGGGGGAAGGTCATTTTTGTATTGCTTCTTTAGGAGCAAGTATGGTCCTAAAATTGTTGTTACTTTTTGTTCATTTTCTATTCTATTCTACATATAACTTAAAAGAATCTAAATTAATTGCTGAGCTTTCTATGTAGCCATATTGGTCTTTTCCTAAGAGACTCGATTTTTCCATCCTATTGAAATTGCTTTTCTTTGTGTCTTCAAAATTTAATTTTTGAGAGTATAATTTATTTGTTTATATACAGTAACAAATAGCTCCCTCCAACTTCACATTTTACTCTTTCTAGTCCAAAGGTCATTCATTCTCATTAGCAGGGAAAAAAACAAACAAGCTTAATGAGTATGAAAATCTTTATTCTTTTAGTCCACAAGATCCTGCGAATAAATCAATTAATCAAGAAGCATTTAGTAAGCAGCTGTTAACATCAGACCCTAGGGATACAAAGGCATATTTTTTTAAGTCCTTGCCTTCAGTGAGCTTATATTCTATCCTTCTTAAGCATTTGCCATCTCACAGTCCAGGCTGCATTTCAGACTGTGCCAGATTTTCACCTCTCTGTCACAAATTTTAAGATGGAATTGCCATTTTTTCTTTTGCTCCACGATTTAGGGGTGGTTGTGAAGCCATTCTCTGTGGAACCAGGGTACATTTGGAAGCTCCTGATTTTAAAGCCTACCTACAACAAATTTTTATTTGATGTTATATTTACTCTGTCTACATTTTGTTATTTTTCCTAAAATTTATTTATTCTATTGGCCATCCACTCTGCACCCCTCCATTTGTTAACTCTTTGCACTCCTTTGTTTGCAGCAGTCTCTGTTTTAGGGGTCATTTCTTCACTATGTCTCTGATTATTCAGGAAATGATCTATCCATCTCACTTTTTGTACTTTGGTCCAACCCTTTACATTGTGCATATGTCTCCACATTTTGTGATTTGGAGGTTCACCTTAGTACTTCTGAATTTCAAGTTTTAAGACTATTTCTGCTTCCTGACTACCTTTACTGGGATATACCAAATGACCACATTTTATGATTTGGGGGCTCAAATGAAACCCTGTCATTTTCTGATTTGTCATTATTGATATATTCAGGACATGCTTACCTGAAATGTAGTACTTAACCTTCTCTGCAAAGGTTCTATCCATGGTGAGATTTGAGAATGTAATTAGTTAATTCTTGTGGTGGATTTTACTCAGGATAATAAAATAATTTAAAATAATTTATGATTCCACAGTTTTAAAATGCATGTCCATACATAATTTAATATAATGTAGCTTAGTGTTTGGTTGGTGAAAGATGGATTAAAAATAGAATATAAAAATCATATCTTAAAACTAAATATAAAAGAACAAGTATGTCTTCAAAGATAAGATTTGAGAAAATATCTTTCTCCACTTCTTTGCATTGGTTGGAGACTGGTAAGTATGTGGCATATATTTTTCAGGTTTTTAAAAAATATTGATTAGTTTTACTGATTTTTTTCTCTTTATTTTCCTTTAAGAAAAACTTCTGTTACATGGAATAACTCTGAGAGGGAGGGAGATATAGGCAATGCAATTTCACAAGATACCCATTAAGATTTTTCCCCCTTGATAAAAAAGCAACATGTTAAGAATTCAAAGCAAGATCTTTCAGTGCACTTGAGTGCTTTTACATTTTTGGATATAGTGGGTAGAGAGCTGGCTGGAAGACTTGAGTGTGGATTCAATGGATGTTTTGATTGTATCTAATTATTAACAGTTGAATGAGAGTGTCTTTGGTCAGCCTTTGTCTTTCTAGCACTTAGTACAGTGCCAGTAATGCAGTAATTAAGCTTTTAAATGTTAGTTGAGTGTTCACTGCCTTTGACTCTGCTGACTGTCATCCTGGTTAAGTCACTTAACTTCCCAGTGGGTCTAGCCAATTCTCAAAGAAAATAGTATCTTTGCAGGAAGTTCATGCATTAAATTCAAAAAATATATTTTATCTTGTCTTTATTTGGAAACAATAGCAGTCTAGAGAAGTACTGATAGAATTACAGTTTTGGATGGGGCAGTTGGTAGGTTCATTGTATTTGTCATAGCATATGATAAGACATTGACTTAGACAAATTTGAAATCAGACCAGAGAAAAATGTGTAGAATCATTGGTGGGGTTTAGTTTCATGCCCAACCACAATTTCTTTATTTGGGGAGGTATTTAGCTAAAGAAGAGAAGTAGAGAAAACTGCCTTTTAAAGTATTTGAATATCTATATTGTGGAGGAATGATTGTTTTTCTTATCTCAAAAGGGCAGGAGTAGGACCAATAATTAGAAGTGGCAAAGTAGATCCAGACTGGCTATAAGGAAGAACAACTTAACAAGGAGAGCTGTTCAAAAATGGAATGGGTGGGTGGATTCAGTATTAGGACAATCATAATCATAATCAACCATATTAATATTAAAACAATAAAATCAATCATTTGGTTATATCAGTAGATACAGAGAAAGCTTTTGATAAAAAACAATCCCCCTTTATGTTGAAAAAAATTGAAAAGTTCACTTTCTTAGTATTTCTTAGCACACTCTACCTAGCAGAGGAATGGGATCTCATGGGAGGCTGGGAGCTTTCCACGACTGTAGGTGACCACATTTGGAGGGTTTATTATATGTTGGACTAGGAGAATTCCAAGATGCAGAGAATTCCCTCACAGCTCTGAGATTGTTTGATTCTGAGAAGTATTTGAGAGTATTTCAGAGGTGAGTCTTCCATAAAGTTGGTTCTTTTATGTGATTATATCCAAGGTTACTTTTTCTTTTTAACTGGACCAATGATTCCACTGGTTATAAGAACTAACTCCTGGAGAAAAAACTTTACAAATGTGTTTGAGCTATTTTTCTGCAATGTATATTCATAGACAATTGTATGGATGCAAAAATTTTAAGTGACTTTATTAAAGTCAGACAGTCATTATGTTTCAGGGGCGAGACTAGAACTCAGTTCTTCAGATTTGGACACTGGCCCCCTGTCCATTATACCACATTGCTTTAATGGAACAAAACAAAAAGCAAACAAACAACTTAGAAATGTAGTATTGAAATATATATGTATGTTATTATACATATATTATAAAAAGCTCTAAATTTGTATGTGTATATGTGAGTATCTTCTGAAAAAGAGGGTATTGATCTGTATATATAAAATTTTATCACTGAAATATACAATGTCTTGTACACAGTAGATGCTTAATAAGTGTTCGTTAAATTGAAAGAATTGATTCAGACATTTCTAAAGGGCAACAAAATGTGAAATTTCTCTTAGGAGATTTGTTTAATGATGTGGCAACAAGCTGAGATAATGAATTCCCAGTAGAAACAATTCAGGTTATTCTGGAGATGCAAGGATCAAAAATAAACAAATAAAAAAACCAAAATAAAAAAAATCCACATGTACACACAAGGAAAATTTTTCAGGAAAATCTAGATCTGTAAACCTGCCAAAAACATTTTTTTTCTCAACAATTATTAAAAAGAGCTTGGTTTGTTTTTGTTTTTAGTAAGAGCTGGAAAGGAGCAGTGTTATTCCTCAGAGATAAAGAATAAATTGCTCAAATGATACAGACACAAGTACATAGATGTGTATATAATTTAACTGCCTCACAGTAATCCCCACACTCCACTGCACTCACCATGAGAGCACACAGAAATAACCCTCTCTTAGCCTTCCATTTACTTACAGAGCCAGCAAGCTTTGTTCTTGCCCTGAAATATCACAGCAGAGAACTTAGCATTCCTGCTCGCTGTGGGCAAATCAGAATTCTGAAGTTTGCAGTCTGCAGCTACTACAAAATAAAACTGCCAACTCAAGCTGCCAACGGTACGGTTTTATTAGATAGTTGGTGTTTTTTGGTCAATAAGTTGGGTCCAACTGTAACCCTATTTGTTTTTTTGTTTGTTTGTTTGTTTTGCTATTTCCTTCTCCAGCTCATTTTACAAATGAGGAAACTGAAGCAAACAGAGTTAAGTGACTTGCCCAAGGTCATGCAGCTCATACTGTCTGAGGCTGGATTTGAACTCGGGTTTTCCTGACACCAGGGACAGTGCTTTATCCACGGCACCTCCTGGCTGTCCCTAAAGCCTTGTTACTGAACTCCAAAAAATTAGAATGATCCGCCTCTCAGCAATTCTGTTCCCTGAATCAATGGAGTGGGTATACTCAAATGTTCCGCTTTGCTGAGCTGCAATTTTCTCCCTATTCAGTTTAATGATTCATGTCCATTGCTCCCCACCCCAATTTGTCCAAGTTTACAAGGTTTTCACTCCAGTTTATATTTAGTCCAGTGAATGACTACAGTCACTACGTTTATATTAACTTCCCCAAGAAAAGGAAGTTTTCATCTAAAGAATTTTATCCAAATCTATTTGTCAAAGCGAGTTTTCCTTCTGAGAAGATAAATCAAGAAAGTAATGACTGTTGTGTGTATTAAATTTTTATTAATACATATGAGTATGCTTGGCACAAAGTTGGAGAGGAAGCTAATCTTGAATGTGGGCACTGAGATACAGGGTTTGTTGCTATCCTCTAAATATCCGTGTCCTGGGCCAAACCCTGGCTGCCCTTCTGTAGTTAAAGTTTGGTTTAGGGCATTCGATTCTAATGAATTGCATGACAGATGTAGTTAATAAATGTTTGTCAGACTATGCACTATGTGTATGCAAGATCCTTGCAGACGGACAGGTTGTGATGGGGGGGGGGGAGGAGATAAATCACTAAGCTGAATAGGGTAACTCACCCCCGCAGTTTTGTAAGAGTCAGAGCGAATCTTGGGAAAAGCATCCACCCGCTGATTCAGGTAACAGTTCTGAGAGGTGTCTGGCATCTGACAGGGAAGTCTCACCCTGCCTCTAAGGCAGTGGTTCTCAAAGTGTGGTCTAGAGAATCCTGGGGATCTCTGAAACCCTTTTAGAGGGTCTAAAAATTCAAAAATAGTTTTTATTTCCAATATGGTGAATGTCTATAAATATAATCCAGATCAACAAAAACACTTTGGAGAGATCCTCAATAACTTTTAATAGGATAAAGATACTGAAAACAAAAGTTTAAGAACCACTGCTCTAAGGCCTCGACTTGCCATACTTGGCAGTTCTAGTTTTAATGCGAGGGCCTCCCATTGGAGGGTGACCGCAAGAAAGAGTCTCAGGCTCTCAGCTGGGTGACAGGAGACCATTTAGGAGAGGCAGTCTTCAGATTGGGAGTGCCAGCCTGAGGCAAAGTGGGCACCGTGAGTGCCCACACGCCTGGCAGAGGGGCCCTTCCGAGAGGGGATCTTAGGGCTCAGTGTGGGCAGGAGCACGCGGGCGTAATGTCAGGCAGGATTCGGTAGGTAGAGGTAGATAGATACAGATAGACATAGATAGAAATAGATAGAAATAGATTAGACATAGATAGATACAGATAAATATAGATATAGATAGATAACTATAGAGATAGATAGATATAGACATAGATACAGATAAATATGGGTAGATAAATATAGATAGATGCAGATAAATATAGATAGACATAGATATAGAAATAGAAATATATGGATAGATATAGATGCAGATACAGATAAATATATAGCTAGATATATAAATAGATATAATTATAGATAGATATAGAGATATAGATATAGAAATAGATATATAGATAGGTAGATATAGACATAAATAGGTACAGATAAATATAGATAGTTATAGGAATAGAAACATCGTTATAGACATAGATAGATATAGAAATAGATGCAGATACAGATAAATATAGATATATATTTAGATATAGAAATAGATATAGATAGCTACAGATAGATATAGATATATAGATAGGTAGATATATGGAGGTATAGATACATATAGATACATAGATACAGCTAGATATAGAAAGACATATATAGACAGATATAGAGATATAGATATGGATATAGATATAGCTATATAGGCAATACAGATAGGTACAGATAGAGATAGATTAATATAGATATTATAGACAGATATAGATATATAGGTAGATATGGATATAGATAGAGATAGATATATAGATAGGTATGGATATAGATAGATATAGGTAAATAGATGTAGATATAAATAGATATATAGAGAGATATTTATATATGGATATTGATATCAATATAGATAGAGATGTAGATAGCTATTGATATTGAGATAGATATATGGATGCATATATATGTGTGTATATATATATATAAATGTGTGTGTGTATTTGTGTCTTTATAATTTGAGCAATTTATTCATTATCTATAAAGAACAATCTTTTACTTGTTTAAACCCATCTTCCCCTCTCTGTCTCTCACTTTCTGTCTCTCTGTCTCTGTCTCTATTTCTCTCTCTTTTACATACACACACAATTTGCAGAATGATGATTTTAGAATTAGGATTATGACAATAATGGAACAATTGCTTATAGAATATAAAAAAAAAGAAAAATTTGAATTGGGATAAAGAGTTTTTCTTTGTATTTTTGGACTATGTGCTTAACAACCTGAACAGTTTTATTGGGGTTTAATTAGCTCAAAATGTTATCGCATCATTAAATCACTTCACTTCATTAAATAACTTCCCTAAGAGTACTTACATATTTTCTTATGGTAAGTAATGAAGGAAATAAGGACTCACTAAACACCTACTATGTATTATGCAGCTTTACAAATAGTCACCCTGAGAGCTATTACCTCCATTTTACAATTGAGGAAACTAAGGCAAACAGTTTAAAAGACATATCTAGGGTCATATAGTTAGGCAGTATCTGAAGCTGGATTTGACCTGAGAAATTTCTGACTCCAGGCCCAATGTTCCATCTACATACCACCTAGCCATACTTTAAAAGTGACCAAATTCTGTGAATAGACCACACAATGATCCCATTGTAAAATTTGAATGTAATCTTTTTCACTTTATGTTTAATTCACCACCCCCGTAACATGGCTAATATGGAAATATATTTTGCATGACTTATATGTATAATGGGTATTATATTTCTCAGTGGGTAAGGGAGGGAAAGAACATGGAACTAAACATAAAAATTAATTAATTTGAAAACTTGCACATACACATACCTAACACACGTGCACACTCAGGAATTTTTTTTTTCAAAATTTCACATACAGAGATTTGTTTCCATCAACAGCTTTCTTATGAGAATTCATTCTGTACCCTCTAGTCAGTCCTCTGCTTCTATCAACATCATTACTTTCAAAAAGAATTTAATTTGATTGGGGAGGAAAGGGTGAAAGGTAATACATCTGATGAAGACTTAACTATATCTTTCTTTTTATTCCATGAACTCAAGTCTTTCAAAAGACAGAAGAAACCCTTTCTGGGCTGGAATCTCTGTAAAATTAGGACTTCATTGTGGGTTTGTCTTTTAATCTATAGGATCAAATGTACTTCAACAATCCTGATTTTTATTTTATTTTTCTGAGTTTTATTAATATATTTTGTTTTTACTTTACAGATATTTATAGATTATTACACTTTCTTGAGAAATCTCTTGTAACAAAGTAATATGTTTAAAACTAATAGTTCATATCTGTAATACCCCATCTCTCTTTGTAAAGCAAAAAAAAAAAAAAAAAAACCCAAAAGAATAGAAATTTGTTTTCTAACGCTATCCTATTGAAAAAAAAAAAAGAACAAAACTCCAAATTTCTTATAACAAATATGCAAAGCCAAACAAAACAAATTGCCTCTATGACTGTATTAAAAATTGTCTCACACTGCTTTTCAAATGCATCATTCACTGTCATGGAGAACATACTTTATTATTGATTCTCTCTATTCATGAATGATCAATATATATTGATCATAATTCTTCTGGCTTTCAAAGTTGTTTGTTTTTAGTGTTATTTTTATTTTGTAAATTGTTCTGGTTCTTCTCTCTTCCTTTTTCATCATTTTATAAAAGTCTTCAAAATGACCCATTTTTGTATTCCTGATGTTACGGCATAAATTGTTCTTGTGCTGCTGACTTCACACTGCGTCAATTCACAAATATCTTTTGATATTTTTTGAAATCATCTATTTTTTCATTTCTTACAGATATACTCACTCCTCGATTGATGAGTACCCCCTTAGTTTCTTTAGATAAAAGAAAGAGGAAAAAAAGTTTCTTCATGTATAAAAATATTTAGAGCAGCTCTTTTTGTGGTACCAAGAAACTAAAAACAAACTTGGCTTTTGTTGAGTCAGTTATGTTTAAAATTTTATTTTTTTAGCATTAAATAGTGATTGATTGGCTATCACCTCTATTTATACCTGTCCTTCTTTTGGTTCCCTTAGCTTTAGAGAAACCTGCTTAAGATACTTTTGGAAATTAATTTCTCTCTTAAAACTTCAATATATTTGTCTCATGGGAGAAAAACAACTGATGTTCACTAAATTTAAAGGTAACCCAGAAATTGGATTTGAGAAACAAAGACTACAAGATTGATTAATCCTTTCCATTCTGTGGTTAATTCTCTGATGCTCCCAGAGAACAAAATAAAGTTTTTCCAGCTTTTTCTCAGTACTAACAAATATACCCCTAATCAACAATCCATTTCAAGATCTGTTTTCTGCAATCTGATCCAACAAAGGAAAATACTGTGGGGAAAATTTTTTTATCACCATCTGTGAACCCACAATTCAGTTAGTTTTTGATTGGAATATTTTCTTTCTAGGGAATATTTTCTTGTTTCAAGAACTCACCGATAGTTTTGCAAAAGCATACCTCAAACATCAGTCCTGGGAATTTGTTCTATCCTGTTGTTTTTATAGAAAAATAACTTTTACTTATGTTTTCAGCTTTATTAGAATAATTTTTTTTAAAAATCACTATTTTTTCTTATTCTTTTTAAAATTAGAGACTCCATTGATAGTCTGGCCAACTTTAAGGACTCATAAAAATGATTTTTTAAAATCATAAATGAAGGAAATTCTAAATTTAAGTTGGGGGTTAGTGAAAGTAAAAATGTAATTTTTTTCTTCTTATCCAAGTTCATAAATCCTGCCTTATAGCTTTTCATAGAACCCCTAATATTCCTCCACAGACCTCTTGGGAGGAGGTGGATCCCAGGTTATATATTCTCTCACATATGCTTTTCTCTGAACAGCATGGATAATCATGTGGTCCCAGTGGCCCTTAAATCATCCTAAATATGCTTCAGCTTCATGCACAATGCCTACCTAGTACACTGTGACACACAGTAGGTCCTGAGAAATTGCTGCTGCATAAAGTAATAAAGCAGGCTCTCCACGCATGAATGGGTTTAGAAACTAGGCCCTGGAGCTCTGGGGAGACTAAATCCCATCCACCGGCTCTGTGGTCATGCTTGGAAGCAAATACTTTATTCAATAGCTGAAAAAGAAATTTTTTCTTAACCCCCGTATCTGTAAACAGTGACTTTGCACACAGTAATGAAAGTGAATGGCCCATCACAAACTCAATTGAAACTATAATGATGAACTTTGTCACTAGATAATGTGATTTCAGTATTTTGCCTCTTTCTTAATAAAGATTAATTTATCTACTAATAGCTTCTTGAGTTCAGGGTCAAAAAAGATAAAGATTCAGTTTGTGTTTGACTTTCCACCAAAGGAGTTCAGTGAATTCCCACGATGTCAGATTTCCCATGACATTTTCAAGGACAGAGTGCTTCTCCCAAAACAAAATGGAATAAAACAAAAACTTATGGCCCGCTGCCTCTGGGAAAGTCTTAATTTTGACTCCATTTCTAAATATTGTTTTCTTTATAAGCAACTTCACTCCCTATTATGTAGTTCCTCCTTTTCCAAAAACCTTTCCTTAATTCTTCCTCTTTGCCCTACATTCTCATCTTCACATGTATAATCATCCAGTCCACCTTCACATGCCCAAACTATCCGCTTATTTTCTTTAAACCAGTCCCACCTACCAGCTATGGGGCATAGTGGGTAGAGCAGTGGGTTCAAATCCTACCCCAGATATTTTCTAGATGGGTAAATCACTCAAGTCTCTGAAAATTAAATCAGCAGTTCAGCTGAAGGACACTGGAAAGGTGAGTTGCAGCTACAACTCATTACTAAGGAATAATAGCTTTAGAGAGGCCATAAAGTATGTGATCAGAGGGACTGTTGAACCATATTATGTAAAATGAACAGTTGAGTAGCCCTTGTAGAATTAACGGGACAGTAATTAATGAAATTGTTTATTTTCCTTCCTTGCTATGGATATTTTTTAGGCTACACTCTTCAGTATAACATTTCTTCAGTTTATTGACTGTTGTTCTAGAGGATTTGAAAATAGTATTTATGTTTTCTTTATGTTTGCTCATATCTATTGTCCTACAGAGTAAATTACTAAAAAATAATTCCAACTTCAACTTCAGTTCTATTCTTAAAAGCAATCAATTGATCTGTAGGTATTTGTTAAGTACTTAGTTATTTTGCTAAGTGCTAGGATAGAAAGAGAAAGCAAAAAACAGACTCCGACTTTAAGGAATTTACAATATAGACAGATAATCAACACACACCCATTTAGCACCTCTGGGTCAAGTCCTGAGTTGGGCATTTGGGATACCAAGAGCAAAGCTAAAGCATCCAGGAGATTATTCCTTGCAAAAGTATATAGATGAGAAAATCTAACATAGTTTTGGGGCAGAGGTGAGAGAGAGAGAGAGACAGAGAGAGAGAGAGAGAGAGAGAAGAGAAGAGAAGAGAAGAGAAGAGAAGAGAAGAGAAGAGAAGAGAAAAGAAGAAGAGGAGGAGGAGAAAAGAAAAGGAAGGAGAAAAAGAGGGGGAAGGGAGAGAGAGAGAAGAAAAGAGGGAAAGCAAGAAAAAGAAGAAAGAGAAAGAAAGAGGATGAGAAGAAAGAAAAAGGGGGAAGAAGAGGAAGAGTGAGAGGAGAGGGAAAGAAAAGGAAGTAGAAAAAAAAGAGAAGGGAGAGGAGAGAGTGATAAATCACTGAAGGCTTGAAGGAGATGACAACTGATGAGGGCCGTCCATGAAGGCACATGAAGATAGATTCTGAGAAAGGTGCTAAGAATTCTGAAATGTGGGAAGGAGGCAACGCGGGAGGTAACAGGAGAAAGCAGAGAAGTGAGAGATGTGTGCCGAGTTCAGAAGTCTGGTTTTGCTAGAATACAGATTATGGAAAATGGAATTATCAGTAGATTGGACAGGTTACAGTCACTGAGGAGTCCCTTTGCTGTCAAAGTAAATATAAATCAGGATTTTCATGAATGTTCCCAGTCTAGCTCACTCTGTTTTCCATTGAATTTGCTGTACTTAGTTCTCCTCGATTTTAAAAGACTTATTTTAAATGGTCAACTTGAGTTGTCTTCCTTCTTGGGCCCATGTTGGGCTGGGAAATGGGTCATTGAAAGAAAGGGTTGGGAAATAGCCTAAGAATAATGTAGGAAAGCCATCCAAGACATGGGTGGCAGAGAGAATATAGGAGAATTATGACATTTCAAAATTAGAAGGGACCTTAGGGGATAGTTTTATTCTAATTAAATTCAGGGAATATGGAACCAATTGGTTGAAACCAAGTAAGGATGGAGACTGCAAAAAAGGTTGCAATTGGTGCTAGATCCCCAGACATCGTTGAGAGTGGATTAAGAATGCAATGTGGGGGCCAACTAAGTGATATAGCAAACAAAGGACCTGCTCCCAAATCAGAAGAGCCTAAATTCAAATCCAGCCTTAAACTCTAGGCAAGTCACTTAACCCCAAATACCTCAAAAAAAGGAATGCTGGGGGGCCATGAGCAAAGGAGGGGAGTAGAAACAAGCCAAGATGCTTATACAGTTAAGGAAATTTTACTTCTGGCCCTTCCCTGTTCAAAAGGGATCAGATAATCTCAAGTTATAAATGGCTGAGGGCTAAATAGATATGGTTTGATTGTATTATGTCAAAGCATAATTGTTTTTTTTTTTTTAATTTTGAAAGTTAGAGACAGAGCACATGCTTATGTCTATTTTCATAGAGAAAGGAAGAAATGGGTGGTATGGAGATTTTGATATAATGAGCTATTTCTTTTACATTTATCATTTGCGCATCCATATTTTGCAACAAGCTGACTTCTCTCCTGCTCGTTAAGAAGCCTATATGCTGAATACACAAATACTGGAATAGCTAAGATGTGGTAGATAAAGGTCAGAGTATCAAATACATTTTCATTTTTATAAGCATTCCTGTTACTCCATTTTGGAGT
The DNA here is from genome assembly GCF_016432865.1 of Antechinus flavipes. Classification (NCBI taxonomy): domain Eukaryota; kingdom Metazoa; phylum Chordata; class Mammalia; order Dasyuromorphia; family Dasyuridae; genus Antechinus; species Antechinus flavipes. The sequence continues at coordinate 53,267,969 of NC_067402.1, read as the reverse complement.
CTAAAATAGCCAGTAATTTCACAGACTTTTTTCCAAACATGAATAAAAAAATTTTGTGTAGAAAATTTACTCAGTGATAAGTGGAAGAAGATAGAGGGAGTGTAGCTTTTTTAATTTCTAATTTTTTTTGTTTTTAACACACATAGCTTTATGAATCATGTTGGGGGAGAAAAATCAGAGCAAAAGAGAAAAACCATGAGAGATTTTTAAAAATACCGAAAAAAAAGAAATGAACATAGCATGTGTTGATTTATATTCAGTCTCCTTAGTTCTTTTTCTGGATGTAGATGGCATTTTCTGTCCAAAGTATACTGGGATTGCTGAACCAATAATGGGAATGTGTGATTATGTGAAGCAAAAATACTTCCTGCCAGCCCACTGAAATTCCTGATATCACCTAAAGTTTCCTGTTGTTCATCCCCTTTTTTTTTTTTTTTTTTTTTTGGTGACTGACCACAGGGGTGAAATTTTAAGATGATCAAACTCACAGATGATACAGATTTATTTATAAAGCTCTGGGTAAACCTGAAGAGAGGCTAGAAATGGGATGAACTTCCATTCTAAATTAGATAGAGATCCTAACACATCTAGACATTAGATAGAGATGTGGTAGGATTGTAATCTCCAGCTGGTTTTAGGTACAGTTATTAGGTGTCATGCTCCTTTCTAGGGCAGCTTTAAAAAAGTTCCATGTTTTTGTGTGATCCCTGAAAGATGGCAGAACTGGGATGGGTTCCATGAATTTCAAGGAGCATGACATTCTGGAGATGGCAAGAAAACAGATTGAGTTAGATGGGAGAAGAGGGATTGACTGAAACAGTATCTCTGAATGGGACTGGGAGGGATTTGGGGATCATCTCTGAAAGACATGAGGGGTAAAATGGATTTCTACATGTAAGATCACAGTCATGTCAGAATCATTGTTATTAAAATGTTATTAAAATCTGTTTTCTTGTTTGAGATGTGAATGTTTGTGAATATGAAGCACTAGGCTGCAATATAGGAAAAAGTTCATATATATAGAAATGAATGTATGATAATAACTACTAGAAGATATTTTGAGACCCTCAATAAAAAATTAAATAAAAAACCTGAGACATATTCAATAAATAATGCAGAAGTAGTCAAAGCTGAGCTGATCTCACCCAGTACAGATTTATATGAATTCAGCCATCTCATTCCCCATTGTAGATGAAACCTGTTTCTTCAGTGAAGGACTAAACTAGCTAATGTGAACCCCCTCTTTCATTCCTTAACACTTGTCTGTATTATAATTCTTTCTCTTTTTCAGTCATAGAAGAACCAAATCCACTTCCAAAAAGCTAATGATTAAAGCCTAGTTTCCTTCCCTTCTCATCTCCCTTAAGCATCTTCAAATTCTAATAGTAATAACTGGTATTTATATAGCACTTTAATATGTGCAAAACACTTTATGTATATTGTCCCATTTGATCCACAAACACTCTGTGAAGTAGCTAATATTATTATCCCCATTTTCCAGATTACCCAACTGGGATTTAGGAAGCTAATTAAATGCCTTTACTGGGATCACAGAGCTAATAAGTGTCCAGGGCAGGGTTTAAGCTCAGATTTTCCTGATTCCAAGTCAATGCAAAGCAATCTAGATACTGTCTCATCTTTCTTTTCCTCTTAATTGTAAATTTCTTGAAAAAATTATTCTTGATGTCTCTACTTCCTTGCTACCCAGTGTCACCTTACTTCTTGGAATCTGGCTTCTACCTCCATCATTCTTTTGAAACTGCCCTTTTAAAGGTCACCAATGACCTTTCCATCATTCAGTCCAATAGCTTTTCTTTTCCTCCATGACCTCTGATATTCTTGACACAACTGACCAGTTAGTTCCTCCCACTGGATGCTCATCAATGACCTTTCCATCATCCAATTCAGTAGCTTTTTGTTTCAAGTTCTCATTCTCCCTGACCCCTCTAATACTCTTGACATAACTGCCCAGTTAGTTCTTCCCACTGGCTGATCACCAATGACCTTTCCATCATCTAATCCAATAGCTTTTCCTCCCTGACCCCTCTGATATTTGACAGTTAGTTCCCACTGGATGATCTCTTGTCCCTTAGAAGATTCCATTTGGAGATTGTTTTCCACAGCACATGGTACCCTGGGTACCATGTCCTCTACACAGTGAGTTCCTAAAATGTTTCTTTAAGGAACAAACAGATGCCATCTTGTTTTCTTGTGCCTTAGATTTCTTATGTGCAAAAGATCTAAGAAGATTCTAAATGTAATCGGAAAAGTCTTTCAGGTTAAGTTGTAAGACACTCTCTGAGATGAACATCTGACTAATTAGGGTCATTTAGAGATGCCCATATGTGTTTGTGTGAGGGGACTATTGCAATGAAAGGCAGTAAGTACGCAAGGCGCAAAAGGATGTTTCCCCCACCTGTAAATGACAAGTCATTCTGGGCCCATCACTCATTTCATCAGAAGAGATGAAAAGGAAGAAGGAAGGGAAGGACAATGCAGGTAGCATCCGAAAAAGGAAGCTGAACGCTTGGTGTCGAAGAGATTATTAGAAATGAGCAGACTTAGAAATCCAATAAAATTGATTCAAGGGGAGTAACGCGATCATATTGATAAGAGAAGATATTTGATTCTATTTTCAATGGAAGCAAAATAAAATGTTGGAGAGGGTGACCTAGATAATGAAGGAAATTACAGTGGTCAAGGAAATTACAGTGATACAGGGTTATGATATATGGGTGCAATTTTTTAATTTTAGAAATGAAAAGAAATGAGTGAACTTGTTCTTCAGAAATGGCAAACTACTCTTAGCTTTTCATCTATTTCATTAGCATGATTTCCTTTACATTGATTAGCCCGTGTGGGAAGTCTGCTAATTCTGGTGCTCTCTTAATATTTTTTCCCTAATTACTTGCCTGTTTTGCTGCATGATGTACCAGGCATATATTTACAGCACACCCTCTGAGTGTGTCTAGATGGGGTTACTAGTGCTGAATGAATGAATAAATATGGTATTCTATTAAGAAACGATGCCAGACACATTTGTTTTCAGTTGTGTTGAAGGGAATTTTTCAGGCTCTTCCAATCTGCCTTATTCAGAGTGAAATTACTGCTGTCCATCATTCTGTCTCATAGATATTGTTATACTATTTCGGTATTTTCATTTTGTTATAATCCTCTGGTCTGTGGAATACTGAATATGATCTGGTATTTACTGTTTAAGTTTCAAATTCTCAAACCACATTTAGTTGAGTTAAATATACCATTGAACAAATGAAATACGAGGGCTAGAAATAATGTCAAAGTGTCATCAAGTGTAAAGACACAGATACTATATTGTCATTAATGCTGGAGATAAATCATGGCCATTGAGATTCAATAAAATGGTGGTTGTTATATAGTCCATTTCACCAACTATGAGGAGTGCATATTACCTGATTAATCAAGGTGTCATCAACCATAGCATCAATATACTTTCACTGTTAAATGACTTTAACGTACCAGAAAAGGTTCAGAGATACTCACGGCCATGTTTATCATGGAGAAATTGATTTATTGTTAGTTGCCAATAAGGAAGCCCTGGTTAAAAAAATGTATATCTAGGTTATGGAAAATATTGTGGAAAGACAAAAATAGAATACATAGGCTTTGCTCTGATTTATAAAAGTTGCATTTAACATCAAACTCCTTGAAGGTAGGCTTTGTTTAATTTACTTTGTATCCCTAGAATCTAGCTTGGTGCTTGGAATATAACTGTTTAATCAATGTGAGCTGAATTAGAATGAATCTAACAGAGGGGCCAACATTTAGAAACAAATTTTGCCCAAGAAACCCCATGACTTTTAGGGAGTTGTGTTAACAAGAAAGTTGACCCATGACAGGTACTGGAATATTAGAGAAAAAAAAAATCATGTTTTATAAAATGTCTAGCATTTTTCTCTCTTAAATGAGTCTTCCCCTATTGGGTTTTGTACTTGTTTAAGATATGAGATTTCTTCTTGCATATTAGCTCTGGGAATATTCTGTTGTACTAAAGTTACTTGATGATTTGGATAAAAGAAATTTAAAAAGTAGTAGCTTAGTTGACAATATTCTGTTTAAATCAATTTGAGATAGTAATGATTTGCATGCATATACAGGGTCCTTTGTGAGTTGAAGGGGACAAGTTTCATAATCAAGTGCATCACTTTTGAAAAAAGTGTACTTAAATTGAAAGTGACATGGAAAAGTTCTGTTTTCTCTTTTGTTCCCAGTATAATTTGGGGAATGTGTTCATGTGGGAAAATGCTGTACTGAAGAATTCAAATTTCAATAAAATATTCTTCAGCTACAACATCCTAACTTTGTGTTCCCGTGTAGATTTTTTTCCCTGATCCCTCATATTTCCAATACAAGTTCTGCTGGAAAAGTTCATTAATTGGAGATTCAGTTTATATCCTTTTTTTTTCATGCACAACAGAAGCAGAACACATTTCTAAGACAGCAGCCCTTTCTGGTGCTATTCCTTTAACTTGTATTCACAGTAACTAGTCGGTTCTCTAGAGAAGCTGCAGTTGCCTTCTGTCTTAAGAGAGTTGTGTTGTTGATGGTAATTCATATATGACAATAGTTCAAGAACCTCTACCCTTGTACTTCTCATTAGCAATCAGCAAATAGATTTAATTAGCTATATCAAAAGTGTTTGCTGAGATGCTATGATTAGAGTGGTTGGTACAAATATTTCCCTCAAATCCTGTTTCCTCAGTTTCCTTATCTGTCAAATGAGTTGGAAAAGGAAATGGCAAATCACTCTAATATCTTTGCCAAAAAAACCTTAATTGGGATCGCAAAGAGTTGGGCACAAAATAAAAAATGACTAAACAAGATACATACAGAATATATACTCTATCCTCTATATACTATATACACAGTATTTTTCTCTTCTCCTAGTCAAAAAAGGCAATTATGTTAATTTGTCATAACTTGTTCTTGATGGAACCATGCTGGCTCTTCCTTTTCTGGTTTACCAACTATCTCTTTAATGATTGGTACTGGAAGTTTTTCTTAGGAATTGAAGTAAAAATCACTGGCCTATGGTTTTTAGACCATTCTTTTCTCTTTTTTGAAAACTGGGGCATGTGTTCTTCACTGTGTCTTTCTGCTTTCCACAATCTTTTCTAGTTATTACTTACAATGGATATTTCAAGTGATGACTCAGCCATAACATCCACAACTTCCTTTAGGACCTGAGAATATCTGACCTAAATGTCTTGAAATCATCAAGCATAACCTAATCCTTTCTGGTTTTTTTCCCTCAGGCAATTGGAGTTAAATGACTTGCCCAGAGTCACACAGCCAGGAAGTGTTAAGTGTCTAAGGTCAGATTTGAACTCATTTCCTCCTGACTTCTGGGCTGGGGCTCTATACACTGCGCTACCTAGCTGTCCCTCTCTATCATTTTAATTTGGGGAAGTACCAATTCTTTGAGAGTCATTTTTGTTATTTCAAGTGGAAATATCATTTTCTTTTGGAGGGAGAAAACAGAAAGAATTGAGTAGATCTTTCTATTGTCATTTATCATCATCCTGTCCATTCCATGTCACTTTGTTGATCCTCCATTTTCTTTCAAGATAACTTACAAAAAAGCAGTCCTTTTTGTTTGTTCTTGATTTTTTTGCCAGCCTCAGATCATTCTCAGGACTGCTTCATATGACAAATCCCATTTTTTCTGCCTCATTGGATCTCTTCCTTCAGAATTTTATTCTTGAGTATCTACCATCTTTCCTGGCTGAATTTCCCTGAAGCATTTTATTACATGGAAACATACCTATTTTTCTTCTGAACTCTCTGAAATATGCTTTTACGAAATTTAGAATATAAGTCAGACTATGCTCAGATTTCCCTTCTTTCTTTATCCCACTTTTAGGATGGAGTAGACCAAGGTTCCAACCAGATCTAGAATTTCAGTGGTGGTAATGATATAATTGTAATTATCATCATAGCTAGTGTTTACATAGTACTTTAAGATTTGTATATAGTGCTTTACACACCTAAAAGCTAGGAAGCTTCCAAGCAAAAATTGAATGGGATATTCAAGTGACAGAAATGACAATAAAGCACTATATACACATAAACACATACATGTGCGTGCACAAATACATATACATACACACATATACAACTATGAATGTGTACATATGTGTGTACATGTGTGTATAGACATATGTGTATATATGTTTATAATAAATGTAATGTTATAAAATAATAAATAAATTGTAAATTTGATTCTCACAACAACCATTTTGGGGTAGATGCTATTATTAATCTCCTTTTACAAATGGGGAAATTGAGACAGGTTAAAAGCTAGGAAGCTTCCAAGGCAAAAATTGAATGGGATATTCAAGTGACAGAAATGACAGTAGCATTACTCTAGATAAGTTGGTCATTCAACTAGCATTTATTAAATTCATCATTTACCAGAAACTGTGCTAAGCAGTGGAGAATACCAAGGTGAAAAACATGATCCTTACCCTCAAGAAGGTATCATTCTATTGAGGAGAATAACATGCAAATAAAAGACACATAGTAAAATACTTGGTAAACTCAGAGGAACGGTAGTAAGGGAGAGCACCCAGAAGAAAGGCTTTTTATTCTTTTTTTAAAATAGCCTTTTATTTTCCAAAATATATGCAAAGATAGTTTTTAACATTCACTTTTGCAAAACCTTGTGTTCCAAATTTTCTTCCCTCCTTTCCCTTTTCCCTTTTTGTTAGACAGCAAGTAATCCAATATAGGTTAAACATGTGCAATTTTCCTAAACATATTTCCACATTTGTCATGCTGAGAAAAATCAGATCAAAAGGGGAAAAACATGAGAAAAAAAGAAACCAAACAAATAATAGCAACAATAAGACAAGGTGAAAATACTATGCTTTGGTCCACATTCACTCCATAGATCTCTCTCTGGGTACAGATGGCTCTCTCCACCACAAGTCTATTGGCTCAGTCCTGAATCATCTCATTGTTGAAAAGAGCCATGTCCCTCAGAATTGATCATCACATAATCTTGTTGCCATGTCCAATGACCTCCTGGTCCTGCTCATTTCACTCAGCATCAGTTCATATAAGTCTCTCAAGGCCTCTCTGAAATCATCCTGCTGGTTGTTTCTTATGGAATAATAATATTTCATAGCATTCATAGACCCTAACTTATTCAGTCATTCTCCAACTAATGGGCATCCATTCAGTTTCCAATCCTTGCCATCACAAAAAGGGCTGCCGCAAACATTTTTGCCCAAATGGATGAAGGAAAGCCTTCTTGCAGAAAATGATATTTGAGTCTTCAAGTTAGCCAGAAGGCAGAGGTGAAGAGAGAGACTGTTCCAAACACAGGAGACAGTTGAGAAATGGCATGTTGTTTGTGCAGAATATCAAAAAAGTTGGTTATTTATTGAAATTCAACCTTGAGGAGACCAATATTGACTTTTTTTGCTGATATTTAAAGCTAAGATAATGTGAGAAATTCAATTATCTTCATTATTATTGTAAAAGTGTATTGTCCCTCTTTGAGAGCACAGAGAAAATCCTCTGGTAGGCTCTTTTACCCATTTTTCTTCATGAACTGTTGGCTATTTAAATTAAGAACTTTGTGTCTGCTTAGAAGAATAGGTATAAGATCAGAGGCCTATCTCTTGAGGGATAATCATTTCTGCGAATATAATAAAACATGATGGTCCTGATATACAAGAAAAAGCAGAGACACCTAAAAAAATTCCAGGTCATATGGTTGTATAGTAGGAAGGAGCTCCTACTCATCTTCCCACTTACAGTGGGTTCGCTGGGACCAGAATACATCACTACTGATGCAGAGATCATCTGTCTTCAGTGCCTCCTGTGCTACTGAAAGTGAGGAGAGACCTTTAAAATCAAATTCAACATCATCCCTTTCATGAAGTCTCTCCCCTGCCACCCTAAGTCACTGCTCAATTGGGAGGTAGTTTAGTGCAGCTATCATTGAATATTATCTATCATGATTCTGGGCTGGTCTTCTCTATATAGAGAACATTTTGCATCTTTCCCAATGTTTTGCACACAGTAGGTCCTTTATAAATAGTTGCTGGTGTTGAATTCAGTTCAGGAAAAAAGGTAAATGCAACCGCACAGTTAACAACCTAGACATGTTTCTTGCTTTCTGGCAAGAACTTCGTAGTTTGATGGACTGATGCTAATGGCTGTTTGTTTATTTGGTTGGGGGTAAAGAGCTGACCTGCAATAAATGAGTGGAAAAATGAATGACTATGGAAGTCAGAAGCACATTCCATTTTATTCACTCAATAAGCAAGAAATTGCGAATCCTTGTGCTATATGCTGATTAAAAGGTGGTTTGCCGCTCACCATCCTGTGGCATTCTGAGCAAGGTTCCTTCCTCTGAGCTTCAGAAGTTTGAGGCTCATTTTTAAATTGAGAGGATTCTTCTAAATGAATTGTAAAGGTCGTTTCTGCTGCTAATCTATGATCAAGTGATGGGACTGATCCATGTGTACGAGCATAGTGATCCTTGTTAAGACAGTATGTGTATACCTTTATGTTCCTTTCTCAGTTGTACTGACAGATAGGGATAGTCTATTTCCCATTGGTCTTCACAAGGGAGTCCAATATGTGAATTTATATCACTTATTCTCAGTTTCTTTTTCCTGGAATTATATGGGAAAGAAAAGATCGAAAAAAATCATATCATTCAAAATCTAATTAATTTTCAAATTCAACATTCACTTTTTTAGATCACTAAACTCTTGAACATGGAAAGCTGATTATATATACTATGATCTGAGGAGTTCTTGCCTACACCTGCCCTACCAAAAATATCTTTCTCTTGTCCAGTCATAATATTTGGGATTCCTAATATTATGGTATTTAATTTGTAGTCTTATGAATTAGTGAAGAGAGCACTCACTTTGGAGTCAGGGGACCTAGATTCAAATCTTGGCTGGTTCTGATACTTAATGGTTCTGAGATGCTGGGGAAATCATTTAACCCATTGGAATGGAAATCCACTTAATCCACTGGAGTGGAAATATATTACTTCAGAACAGTAATATGTTAGAAACCCTTTGGCATCCATTTTCCAGATTAGGTGAAAATGGGAATGCAGGAGAGTTCAATTTTGATGCAAGAAGGGGTGATGGGGAAATGCCAAAGTATGAAGCAGCACCTTAGTGTTGGGATGCTGGGTGGGGGTAGGGGTGGGAGGAGAGATTGTGGGAGGAAAAGAGATCAAAAGTAAATTAGAGAAAATTTAATTGAAAAAAAAGACTGCTAGAAACAAACTTCTTATTCTAAAGTGCTTTAACAGTGCTTTGTAAGCAGTAGGAACTTAATAAACATTTTGTTCAATTGAATTTTCAAATTCACTGTTTTGTGAATTTGTGATAGAACTTACTATCATTTTATCAACTTCATTGCCAGCACCTCGAGAGGAGGATACATTTGAATTAATCAGTTTCAGATTCTCTCTTTAGAAAAAAATAATACTAAGGGGATAGCTCTTCAGATGGTGGATTTTGAATAAACATATATAATCTGAATAAGGTTATAATCAAGAATTTGGTTTAGCTAAAGAAGCTTTTTAGTCATTTGTGAAGATAGTGTTCTTTTGATAGGATGTAGTTAGCAGAACCCAATATCACATCTCACTAGTTTTACTCACTCTTTTCAAGGTGTATTGCTTTCTATCTATCTTTTGTTGAATTCCATCAGTAATTATCATGCTCAGTTATTTAATTGTTACGTTTTTATGGACTCTCTCATAACCCTTCATTGTTCCAATCAAACTAAGTATAGTTTATGTGCACCCATATATTTTCCTAAGATTCCATTCAGGATTAGTAAGAATATTTCAAATATATCAGAGCTCAATTAAGTGGAATCCTTAGAGAATAAATAAGACTTTCTGGCTAATTAAATTTTATAGTTAACTGAATTGATCTGAGAACTTTTCCCCTCAAACTGTTGTTGTGCCTTCTCTTGTATAGTAGACTCCATAATTTAAAAACAATTATTTTATTATCTAGAATTTTCCAGTGTCATCAATGGGGTCATCAGTGATATCATCAGTGATTATTTTTAAGTAAAAGCAAGTGTGAAAAGTTTAAGCAATTGTAATGAATCTACAAAAGTCTCCAGGAATATGTTATGGAAAATTCTCTTCAAAATAAATCCCCTATATTTTGGTGCTCTACTTGATTTTTACTGTTCCTTAAAAATTGATTGTAGAAAAAAGTAGTTCACTGATTAATAGGGTCCTTTGAATTGAGTCTTTCTTGAAGTACTTTTCCCTTATCTCAGTTGTTTGAATTTCATTTTTATCCTATGAAAGAACCTTTGATTCATCTCTCTCACGCTTGTAAATTGAGTTCATTAGGTAAATGTAGTAAAGTTATGTTAGAAAAAAATGGTGAGTGAATTGTTGGACCTTTCCTAGTCCTGAAGTTTCTAACTATACACTCTCCATTTTTATTTGATCATTTTTACTATTTTAGTACACATTTAAAATGTCCTAAAATGACAGGCATGATTTCCAGAGTATTTCGTCCATTACTACTTATCATGATAATGAGAACTTTATTACAAAACATAAATCCAAAGCATGTTTTTGTAACTTACATTGAGAAAAACCTGATCTGAACTATAATCAACTAAAAATATCCTTAGCCTAAGGCTTAGTTTTACTTCAGTAAGAATATGAAAGGTTTCTAAGAACTTATGGTCCAGATTTCCAGATATTTGTCTAACTAATAAGTAATCTGAGGCACTAGAAGGATGACCTGATACACTGAAGAGAACACAGAGCTGGATGGCAGAAGACTTGGGTTCAAGTTTGTCTCTCTCACAATTATCAGTTTCCAATTATGACAAATTAAGAGATTTAACCAGATGGTCTCTGAGAAACTTCCAGCTCTAGAACCTGGATCTAGAATTCCCTGATGCTTTAGTGGCTTGTTTGCTATGGATCCCATCTCCACTCAAGTAGATCCCAATCCCTCTGGAACATCAGCTACATAATTCCCGCTTGTGTTTTCCTGTAGATCATCCTATAAAGCATGCATGCAACATGTTGAAGACTTTCCTCTTGCTCTTAGCACAAATCTTGGATTGTTCATCTGTTCTTTCATTCTTCCATTTTTAAAGCCGTATTTGACCTAAATAAATTCAAGCTTAATATTTACTTAATACTTACTAAGTTAAGTGGAACTATGTAAAACAATGGAAATGCAAAGACAAAATAAGAGTCCTTGACATAAAAGAGTTTTCATTCTTCTGGTATTCTTTATTATCTCTCACCTAGTCTGTTGATACATGTGGTGGGTCTCCCTTCTTACTTTAGTCTAGCCCCTGCTCAGGTGCTAAAGTGATCTTCCCGAAGTGCAGGTCTGGCTGTGTCATTCAGTAAACTCCCATGGCTCCCCATTTAACTCCAGGACCAAATAGAAAGTTCTCTGTTTAGCTTTTAAAGCCCTTAATGACAACGGCTCCTTTTCCTTTCCATTCTTCTTGCATCTTACTCCTTCCAGGAGCTCTTTGGTAATTAATCCAGACCTCCTGGACTCCTTGCTGCTCCTCATAGGCAATACTCCATCTCCTTCGTTGGAGATATTTTCCTTAGCTAATTCTCTCCCTCTTTATCTCTGGCTTCTGGCTTCCCTGAGTTCTTCAAGTTCCAAAGAAAATCCCACCTTCTTCACAATGTTCTGATGTTGACATCATCTTAGTAGTCAAGAGGTTGAGAGCTTTGTGGTCTCTTAGATCCATTCAGATTTTTAAAAAACAGATAGAACACTAGCCATTGCACTTGTCAAAGGATCTTTTCTGAAAGAATAATAATGTTTATTGTTTAGTAGATTTGTCAGAAGAGGTTTAAATTTAACTAATACTAAGGATCTGTACCTCATAGTATACACACAATCTCTCCATTGGTACAGGTTGAAATTCTCTCTTTGACAAATGTTATGGCCAAAAAAGTCATCGTTTTTCAGAAGTTAGCTAGACTATAACAGGTATACACATTCTATCATGAGGGTTGGGCTTGTACCTATTCATTTCAGATATCAATCAATTCATACATCCCCTGGCAGACACATCCATAGGTACCAAGGACTTACTCAGGGGTTGAGATTGAATGATAGCTATTATCCCAAACCACAAAATATTTTATAGTGCTACTAGGTGGTTCAGTGGATAAATCACTGGGTCTGAATTCAAAAGACTTAAATTAAAATCCAGCCACAAACACTTAGTAGCTGGGTGACTTTGGGCAGCTTTTGTCTGCCTTGATCTACTGGAGAAGCAAATGGCCCACCACACCGGGATCTTCTCCAAGAAAACCCTCAAACTGGACAATATTGGTATACCATGGTCCATGGGGTCACAAAAATTGGACACAACTGTCCAACCACCAACTACTCAAACACCAAATTCTAAAAGTTCATCATTTATTAAACACAGGACAAAAACAAAACAGCCCTTGACCTCAAGGAGCTCATATTCAATGGGGTGGTAGAATACCACATTTATATAAGTGAATGCTAATAGCCAATGTGCCCAGGGACTTAATCTGCCTTCCCCAACAATGATGTTATTATGTTTTAATACATTTACAGAGGGGCAGACTCATGCCATTTTCTTAAATGAGCTTTTCATCCTAAAAATTCTTTGTGAAACATTTGCTAGAAATTCTGCTGATTTTGTCCGTGGTCTGAAGGAGTTCTCAGGTGAAAGCCATCTGGTCTGGGGGCTGTTGTTTTTTCTCTGATGATTAATTTTGCAAATTGCTTCCTTGGTTTTTCCAGTGATGCTTTGGTTTCCAAGAGCGCTATAGCTTTATTGCCTTTGAAGCATAACTCTAGGCTGACAACATGAAATAGCTATCATGGCTGGATAAGGCAGAACTACTTGATCCATGAGACTTCATGGGTCTTGGGATAATGTTTAACCGACAAACCATTTATTATTTATTGGCTGGGAGCTTGAACGTTTTCATTCAATTTAGAAAACTCTCCGGGAATTTAGTTGGTGACATTCTGTCCCTGGGAGGGAGTTTCTGTGGCTAATGACTATTAGGGATGACATTATGGGGTGTAATAAAGAAAGAGAGACATTTAATATCTGTGGCTAATAATATTTATAGAGAGCTTTAAGGTTAACAAACCACTTGACTGGCAATGTTTGAAGTAGATAAGTCTAAGTACTCAGGAGCAGGTGCTCCCCAAAACAGGACCAGCTACATCTTATTCAGCATCCCCGAGGCTCACGTCCTCCCGACTCCCGGTCCAGCACATGCACACCTAGCTAATTAGCCCAGGTAATATAGGGCAGGTAACAAGGTAATATAAGGCTTCCAAGAAGCCAGAATAAAACAGATTCATCAATAAAATATAAATAGATCTTTAGGGCCCCACTCCATGTTTCAGGAGATTCGAGTTCCACCTTATTTCGGACATCTGTGCTTGGACAATCCCTCTCTGCCTCCTCTCTTTAAGAAGGATATTATGTCTGAATTACAGACATCATATACCAGATTTTTTATCAGTCTCTCTTTCCAAAGATAATAACACAATAGAAATCTGACTTAGTAAAAGGAGTTACTAACAGGAGTTTCTAGCCCTACCAATAACTATGCCTTAGTCATTAAATTATTAATAATTTTGTTCTCAGCTGTGATTAATCTAGTGTATTAACCAAAGCCAGATTTTTAAACCTCATATAAAATAGGCTTTTTGATGTAAGAATAACAAATGAAGATAATGTTTTTTAAAATGATCATCCATAAAGATTATAATTAAATTGTACCAAGCATTGAACTCCACTCTGGGACCCCTTGATACTTCAAGGCAAGGCAAGGCAACGAGTTTTATTAAGGGCTTGTGACGTGATAAGCTGCCCATGGCCAGCTAGGTAAGCAGTACATACAGCAACATTCCTGCTTTCGGGGACATTCATATTCTTGAGTTCATGTCCAGCATATATACTTCCTAGCTGGCATGGCTATCACTTAATTTTGTCTGCCTCAGTTTCCTCATCTGTAAAATGAGCTGGAGAAGGATATGGCAAAACACTCCAGTATCTCTGCCAAAAAAATCCCAAATGGGATCATGAAGAGTCCCTCAGCAACAATAGCGTTCAGTATTCTGAGTTCCCAATTTATTTACATATTTAAGACATATTTAAGAATCTACTAGATACTTCCCTTGGCTGGGAAACAGTTATAGGGAAAGAGCCAGAAGGAGCTTGCCACCTGCAACCTTGCCCATTCTTCTTCCTGCTTGGTTTTTCACCCTGAATTTGCAGAATGGGGGTTCAGAAGCACCAATAGTTCCTCACTACTCTGCCTTCCTGTAAATAAGTTCATTAATTATATCCCTGTAGGCCTGAGAGCCAGGTGAACTTCTTGCTTTCCCTGATATTGCTAACACATTTACTTAACAAATGCTATAAATAAGGAGATTAAAGTAGATTAAAGTCGTGTACAATGGCAAGTTAATAGCAAGCAGTAATCTATCTCCAGATGTTTGCTTATTCACTTAGCCTATTTCCAGCAGGGTATAGTGAAAATGACTGGCTCTTTCTAGTGGGGTGAGCCCACGAGTCCTCACCTTATAAAATGGGAATAATAATGCTTGTAGCTCCCCCTTTGGAGCTTCTTGTTTGTTTGTTACAAGGATCCATAATATTCTTCACTATAAACTACTTTTTTTCATTGATTTTCATGGCCAAAGACAGGTGGCCATCCTGTTGTGATGTTACTTTATGCTTGGGCTGGTCCTCAGAAAATAGATATAGCCTTTTGATGAAATTACAATCCAACCTTTCCAATTTCCAAGGTATCAAATAGGACTTTCAGTGAAAAGGAATCCTCATCCAGTGTTCTGAGAACTTAATGGATTTAAATGTCTTAATTTTGGACTTTTTTGATGATTAATTCTTTACCTAGTTTACAATGATATAACTCTGTAGTAATATCAAGGGAAATGGCCTAGAGGGACTTACTTGGGGAGGATGAGAGAGGGATGGGAGAAGAGAAGGAAGTTAGGATAGGGAAATGGGACATTCAAAAGAAATAGGCAACAAAAAAGACTTTATTATTATTATCACAGCTCACAGGTCTGGGTGAGAAGGAAGTGGTCCCCACACTGCTAGCCTAAAGCTGTTTGGGGGAGCACTCCCACCATATTGCCATAGACCTTGGGGAAGGGAAGAATGAGGGAGAGATGGAGGAAACTCTCATCAGCAGCCACTGGAAGGCCTTCTGTCCCCTTCGGGAGGTTAGACAGGTTTCCAGAAACTCATCAATTTTCCAGGTTGTGCTCTGACTTTGAATCAGAGTGAGAGGATGCTAGGTACTCTTGGTGTCTGTATGCAACAACTTCACAAATAATACAAAAAAATTGTCTCAGCTTTATTAAAACATAACGTTTTTGACTTCCTAGCTCTGTGATCCTAGACAAGTCACTTAACCTCAATTGCTTCAGCAAAAAACAAAACAAAACAAAAAACAAAAACGTTTTTGGTGCTTTTGAAATACATAGT
This sequence comes from Antechinus flavipes, assembly GCF_016432865.1. Taxonomy (NCBI): domain Eukaryota; kingdom Metazoa; phylum Chordata; class Mammalia; order Dasyuromorphia; family Dasyuridae; genus Antechinus; species Antechinus flavipes. The sequence continues at coordinate 53,252,411 of NC_067402.1, read as the reverse complement.
GGATTAGAAAGCTCAATTCCCAAAGAAGTTTATGAAAGTATTCTCTGGCCTCTGTGTGTGTGAGTGTGACAGGCCATCAGATCAGTGAAGGAGATGTAGGGAAGGAGAAGAGAATAAAGATTGGGAGGAAGCCACAGCTAAAAGTACAGATCAGGAGATTTATGCATGAACACATAGCACTAGGGAATTCAGATGGAGAAATCCTTCCCATCTGATCATACTTTCATTGGTTTTTTGCCTTGGTGAGCTTTGCCAGTGCAGGAGAGTGGCCTGATTTACTCTATGGTTTAAAGGAATTGGGCAAGTGTTCCAATTCCAGAGCAGAATGCCCTGTACGACTTTTCTCTGGTGTCAAAAAATAAAAATATTAATGCTACACTCGGTGTTTTGGGCACAAGTCTGCCAGAAACAATTTTGTTTCATTTAACATTAATCTAAATCTGAGCATTTCTAGCTTATGGGGGAAATATTCCAACTGTCATGTCCTTGGTGTGAGAAAATTTGAGGTAACATTTAAAAGAATCTTGAAAAAGAAAAAAAAATGTCATAATATGTTTAAAAAATATAGTTTGGGGTTAATGTTGCAGAATGATAATCCATCTTTAACTAAAACTACTCAATTCCTTTCTTGTCTCAGCTCCTCAGAGACTTAAAGGATTTCTCTCTTTTGATCACCCTCATAGTCCTTCCTCAGTGGAGAAAGGGGAAATCATTGCCATCGCTTCGGGGGACAGAGAAGGCAGTACTCTTAAAAGATAAAGAGATGTTTATTCTTCTACCTTATTCTTGGCTTCTTATATATTTCCCTAAAGGGAAAACTATGGAAAGTGTTTTAAGTGGGAGAAAATAGTATTTTTAGTTAATAAAATGTGTCTACTCATCATACTGATGGGGATAGTTAGATTGGTGCAGTGGCAGTGGATGGAAGAAGGACTCATCTTGTTGGGTTCAAGTCAGGCTTTAGACATCTTCTGTAACCCATTTGGACCTGTTTAGTCTCAGTTTCCTCATCTGTGAAGTGGACTGGAGGAGGAAGTGGGAAACCACTCCAGTGTCTTTGCCAAGAGAATCTCAAAATGGGATCACTAAGAGTTAGACATGACTGAACAGCAAAAATCATATTAATATTATGACCATGATTATTTTATATATTATAAATATTAGTATTACAAAATATTTTTCAAATAAATATATCCTTTTTATTGAAAATATTTTTAGTTGAACAAAAACAGGTTTTAAATATGCTTCCACAATGGTATAGAAAGAGTAATTTTCAAAATTGGAAAAATTTCCCACAAATTCCAAGAAGTAGATGTGACTGTTGATTTTCTGCCTGACTTGGAGGATAATCATAAAATGGAGTTATTCATGTCTTGAAAGGGGAGACACCAGGCCCTTCTTTCTGGGTCTCCAGAAAGCAAAGTTGAGAAGATCTTCAGACAATATAAAATGCATTGTTTTCAGTCATGTCTGAGACCCATTTTGAGGTTTTCTTGGCAAAGATATTGGAGTGGTTTGCAATTTTCTTCTAATTTTACATTTGAGGAAACTGAGGCACATAGGTGCTAAATGGTTTTCCTAAATGCTCTAACCACTAGCTTTTCATTCTTAGGAATTATGAAACATGTCATCTCCCATTTCTGATTGTTTTTTAAAAATAATTTTTGATGTTAACATCTTGTAAATCGTTATTTAAATAAAATGATAGGAATGACGGTATTTGTTCATTTTGTGTGGAAGGGCCATGCAATATAGAGCAAAGGGCATTAGATTTCTCTCTAATACCCTGAGTAAACTATATCATCCCCTTGGACTTCGGTTTCTTCTTGGATCAAATGTGACACAGTATTTTCTACAATTTACCTCTCAGGAAGGGTATAAGCAAAATACTTAAAAAACTTTGAAGCACTAGGTAAATATGAATTATATATATTTGTATATAGATGAGTGTGTGTGTGTATAAATGAACGTGAATTTTAATCAACAGCCACAGAATTTAGGAGACAGTGCTGCAAAAAAGAAACAAACATTTCCCATGATAATTAGGCAAAGGACAAAACTTATTTTTGCTAAGTAGAGAGAGAATGGCATGGTAAAATAGGCAGAGGAGTAACTTCGTGGTCAGGGAGACCTGGATTCCTATCGTTTCTCTGACATACTTTGACTAGATGGTCCTAGGCAGGTCTTGGGGTCCCAGACATCTAGAAGTTGCAAAGCAGAAATCCATCTTCATTGATATTTCCTCATTGAAAATTCTAGACCAGGAAAATAATATTTAATTTTTTTTTAAGTACAGAAAAGACTTTTGGACTCTCCAGCCTCACCTGTGTAAGTGTTCATAGTTTATAATCCAAAGCATCATCTTTCAAAGCAAAGAAATAAAATGCCTCATGAATTCTTCGTCTATGCTGAGAGCAACTCTAATGGGCCATTTTAAAGAGTTGTTGGGCTGAAAAAAATCCATCACCTAGTGGTCAGTTCTTTGGTGATGAAACCTATCATCTGCAACACTCTTTGAATGACCCTTGGATAAGGACCCTTGGATAATTCTTCAGAGATACTGGAATTTGTGCCTTGGAGCTGTCCTGAATCATAGTAAGGATTTAGTGGTTAAAAAATGGATTTTTTTCAGAGAGAAGTTCGGAATCATTAAAAGTACCCCACACAGTTCTCCAAAGGCAATCTAGTTTGCCCTCCTCCCATTTTCTTCTGGGCCCTGCTCATTGTCCATGCCCAAAGGAATGGTATAATATATAATGTGTTAAATTACTTTTTTTACTTGCTAATAAAAAATATTTGGTACTTATCAAAATATGTAAATATACTTTAACAAATCCAATATTTCAAAGCCTCTTTCTTTTATAAATTGCTTTTCTAATTTACATGTCTGTATAATTTAGTTTGTAATGTGAAGTGAATTTATCTAGAAGTTAGAATGCCATAGTGGTTATATCACTATCCTTTTTTTTAAATGGAGAAAGCAATCTTGAAAGTGAAAAGAGGCTTTATTTGGTCGTGATTTCAAAAATTAAATCCTATTTCATTAACAAAGAACATAACATTGAGGAAAAGCTTTCTAATTTTTAATTTTGTTGTTTTCCATCCTTTATTTCTTTTATGAAGCAGCACAAATCTGGGTATAAAAAAGCCACTCCATCTGCCACCAGAATGCAAAAGCCTACAAGACACGCTTTTATCTTCATTTATGAAAAAAAAAAGGTAAGTTTCTACTTTGCATATTTTATCATTATGTATTAAAATGTATATGGGCATGTAAGCACAAAACATATAAATGTATAGCTATGGAATCTATTATATAGCTATGTAAAATATGCTGTATTATTCATATATGGATTTAACTGTATCTCCTTCCCTTCTTTTTTTTTTTTTTTTGGACCTTCCTTGGGTTGTGTGCATAGTAGTGATATTAGTGAATCAAAGATATGTACAATTCAGTGATATTCTGTATTATACTAATAATTTTCTAGGATAATTTACAACTCCACCAACAATGAATATATACTTTTTTAAAAAATAACTTTTTATTGACAGAACCCATGCCAGGATAATTTTTTACAGCATTATCCCTTGCACTCACTTCTGTTCCGACTTTTCCCCTCCCTCCCTCCACCCCCTCCCCCAGATGGCAAGCAGTCCTTTACATGTTGAATAGGTTACAGTATATCCTAGATACAATATACGTGTACAGAACCGAACAGTTTTCTTGTTGCACAGGGAGAATTGGATTCAGAAGTAAAAATAACCCGGGAAGAAAAACAAAAATGCAAATAGTTCACATTTGTTTCCCAGTGTTCTTTCTTTGGTAGCTGCTTCTGTCCATTCTTGATCAATTGAAACTGAATTAGCTCTCTTTATCGAAGAAATCCACTTCCATCAGAATACATCCTCATATAGTATCATTGTTGAGGTATATAATGATCTCCTGGTTCTGCTCATTTCACTTAGCATCAGTTCATGTAAGTCTCGCCAGTCCTCTCTGTATTCATCCTGCTGGTCATTCCTTACAGAACAATAATTGAATATGTACTTTTAAATGTAAATGATTTTTTTCTTATTTCATATCTTTATTTTCTAAATGTTTTTAAAATTATCATGTCTAGAATTTTTTTTGGAATCCACATCAGTCATTAGCCTTTAAAAATCTTTGTTAAAACATTTCCCTGGCACCTGACTATACACTGGGATATAAGGATATAGTTAGATGGCTAGAGCACTGGACAGATTCAGGAAAGTGAGATTTCTAATATTAAATTGGAGGCTACTTAACTCTATGACACTGGACAAGGCAACTTGACTTCTCTTTAACTTCAGTTTCCTCATCTATAAAATGGGAATAATAGTACTTAAAGAGTGCTGGGCTTGGAGTTAAGAAGTCCTGAGCTCAGACACTTACTTGCAGTGTGACCCCAGGCAAGTCACTTTACCCTTTCTGCCTCAGTTTCCTCATCTGTAAAATGAGTCAGAGAAGAAAATAGTAAACTATCCTAGTATCTTTGCCAAGAAAACCTCAAATAGGGTTACAAAGTCTGACATGATTGAATACCAACAGTAATATAAGATTGACCCCATATTCACAAATTCACACATAATTCACACACAAATTCACAAATAAGATTGTACATAAATATAACACACATGTACATCTACCTCTACACATATAATATCTAATGATATACATATAATTATATATATATATATATAAATATTAATGTTTATTGTTATTCCCTACTCACATTTCCATTACATTACACACCAAAGGTGACTTGTGTCCTGAGGATCAGAATGCTAAACTTTTGTACAGATCAAATGGCTTTGAGTCAGACTTCAATATGTGAGACAGAAAAGCTAATACTAGGAGAAATATTAAAGGCAGGGATTTTACAAACTTAAAATTCCCATCTTGAACAAAAATGCTCAACCACAATGAGATGATCAGAGTGTATGTGCTCAGTCTCTCGTGTTCTCTCTTCAGTTTCCCTCACTATTGTTTTTTTTTTTCTATTGTGATATGTTTGATGAAAAAGCCTTTCCCCGGCTATTCTTTGGGGGGATGCCTTTCCATTACAGTCCTGATTTTCAACTAGCTTGTATAATTAGCCTTTGCTGGTTGTCTGCTTAGCAAAGGTCTACGTGGAGCTCACATGAATTGCTGATTGCTATGAAAGTGTTATTTGGCACACAAGAGACTAATTTTTCAGTTTCATTTTCTGTTGTCAGAAATTATGCATGCTGTGACCAAGACTACCAAGAGGTTGTAGAGCCCAGCAGCACAGGCCCTTCATTGTATACTGATAAGGAATAATTTTATTTTCTTAAAAAACAATAATTTATCTATTTTGTGTGCTCTTTTAAAGTTTTCATATTTTCTCTTTCTTATATTAACATGTCCCTTTCCAAGAGGCAACATATATTTTCCTACATTTACCAAAACTAAAATCATTTTTACTTTGCCCCTCAAAGTTATAATGAAAAGCTTGATCATTAGACTCATATTCAGTGGAGATTATCTTGACTTCAGAGCAGCACTCTTATCTACTGCACCAATTAGCTGCCCCCCAAACCCAATAATCTACATTCTCTTTTTGGGTAGGTGTTTCTCCAGTATTGAAGGCACTTTTCACCTACCTCTAAAATTCAGAGTAGTGGTGATATTTTTGTAATGTAACCAGTGAACTCTCCAGCATCCTCTTGTTTCATTCCGTGCTGGAATTCGAGAACTAGCATTAGCAGACAAGGGTTCGTATAACCTGGTTCCATCACTTATTGGCTATATGATCACGAGCAGTTGGTATGGCTTCCACGAGCCTCAGTTTTCTTGTCTGTAAAAATATTTTGTGTCTCCTAACTCACAGGATTGCTGTAAGGAAAACACTTTATAAACTTCATTTATTATAAAACGATTATGATTGTTCTACTATTACCTTTTCCTTCTCTTCTTAGACTTCTGCAATTTTCTTACTGTTTTTACCAATTCCCCTCAATGTGGACAATTAGATGGATAGAGGCCAGGTCTGGAGACAAGAACACTAACTAATCCTCCTGAGTAAATGTTTGGCTTCAGATACTTACTGGCTGTTTGACCTTTGGCAAGTCACTTTGGCCTATTGCCTCAGTTTCCTCATCTGTAAGACAAGCTGGAGATGGCAAACCACTCCAGTTTCTCTGCCAAGAAAATCCCAAATGAGATTGGATATGACTAAACATAAGTAAACCCTAAATGGGATCACAAAGAGTCAGATATGACTGAAAAATGACTGAACACCAGCAGTGTTATTCTATATCTCAACCCAATCTTTTCTACTTATTAAATAAAATATAATATCAAGTCATTTTTCTCTGTTTTTTTCCTTTTCCACCTTTCAAAGATGTAATTCTTTTCTCTCTGCTTTTAAAGTTACAGTGTTCAAGCTGTCCATTTTGACTCTCATTGTTCCAGACAATGAATTAACTTCTCTCAAGGCAGATAGCACAGAAGGGCTGACCCTCTAGTGATAAGTTCTTTTTCTTCCACTTGGCAGCTTTTTTCTCATTTCACTTTTTTTTTTCTCCTTTGGCCCATTATTGTCTCTTTTCTCTTTTTCAATTTACACAGTGAACTGGGGTCTCAGGAAGATGCACTTTTTGCAATTTCCTCCCTCTCACTGTTTGCATGTATAATTAGATTGACCCTCGTGGCCACGCCGGGGACCGAAGCTCTTTTGGGTGCCCCTCATTGCTATGGTAACCCATGATGGCGGCAAGGAACAAGCACAATGGCCATCACAGCATCTCTTGCGGCACTTAAGCTAGCAAGATTGGTGACTGCCTTCCTTTTTATAATCGACGCCATATGTCCCAAAATGAAGTACTTGGTAGAGTTGCTCTCTAATTCAATCCAAGCCAATCCAACTCAATACAACACACATTGATCATTCCCTTACTATATAAATGGCTACTTTAAATCTTCAGATGTAGTTGGAAGAAAACATGGAGGTTCACTTCTTCCATTTGTGGTCATTAGTTTATGGAAATGCCCAAATTTATGGGATGAAATGGGGACTTCTGCCTAGGTCAGAGTATTTGTCTCCTGAAAACATGTACCTACATTTTTGGCCAGTTCTTTGGCTTTATATTGACTATATTGTCTATATTGACTGTATTATCTATATATATTGATTGACTATGTTGTCTATATTGACTATATTATCTATATGTTGACTATATTGTGAATATATTGATTATATTCAGTTATATTGATTATATTATCTATATAGACAACATTATCTATATATTGAATATATTCATTTATATTGACTATAACTGAAAATGATCAAAACATAAACTCTTTTTATGTAATGTAGCAAATGTATATCCAAGTGGTTACTTTCCATCTATTTTACATATATCCTATATCCATTCCCAACCCTAGAGCTAGAAGAGATCTGTTAAATGACTTACATAATATCAAATAGTATTAAATATTAGAAATAGAGTTTGAAACCGGTCCTACTCCACAGTCACTGCTTTTTATATTGTACCATTCTCTCTCATTAAAATGTTCCTAAAACAGGAAAATTTTCCCCCTTTTCCTTTGAACCTCCAGTGCTCAGCACATTCCCTGGCACATATGGAGTACTTGATAAAGGCTTGCTGGTAGCTGATAGCTTCTTAATGATACAGCTGGAAAAATTCTCATTACTCTCATTAGTAATATTTAGTATCCCTTCCATCTCTTGAAATCCTTCTCTTCCTTGCTCAGGTGTCATATTCCTTGATCCCTCCAGTTGAAAATAATCATACTCTCCTCAAATTCTCCTGGAATATTTTTTCTGGATCTCTCCTTTGCCCTTATTACATTCTACCTGAGAGTGATGCTTTTTTGCACACATATTGAATCACCCCAGTAGGTTGTGAACTAGTAGGGACTAGATCATATTTGTTCATCTTCTTCTCCCCAGGGACTAGCACACCACTGTGCACCCAGTAGGTCTTTAATAAAGATCTGTTGAATTAAATTGAATTGCTCAATTGACCACAGTGTAGACTGAATACTGGCTTTTAAATGTTCTTCAATATTTATCAGAGCCTAGAAGAATGCAACATGGCCTGAAATACTATTTGAAAAGAGGAGGCATAAATTATAGTGGCTGAAACTTCCCCCCAAAAGCTATAAAGCTTGTATATCACTTGACAGCCTGCAGACAAAGCAAGAATTCCTCAATTTTCGTTGTCTGTCAACAAAGACTTTTGATCCTGTGTAGGATTTCTCTGGCAAACAGTAATATATAGCTTTGGCTTGCCTCCCTTGAGTACCTGTTAGATGCCCTAATGGCTCCTCAACGTAGCACGTGTCCTTTTTTTTAATCTCTTCTTCAATAAGAGCTGCCAGCTGCCCTCTGGGGCCAACTTTTGAGGATGAAGTGTTTCTCAATGAAATAGAGTGCTGCTAGATACGAACTCCAGTTTGATAATTTCTCATGGCATCCTTAGCATGACTTCATTTGACAAATTCCCACAATTTAGTTCATTGTGCAATTCTCCATTTCACTGGTAAGGACTAATAAATAAATCAGAAAAATTGAAGTTAACAAGCTGTCACTATTTGTGGGAGCCATATAACACTCTTAAGACTATGGCAAGCTTCTCCAGAGAGCCTGACCTGTCTGGTTTTTGCTCTGAAAAGCTCAGGATGGATCACAGAAGCTGACCTAGAGATCAGGATGCAAATTTAAAAATTTTTTTCCTTTATTTTATATAAAACAAAAGTAACCCAAACTTGGCTGAAACATGATTTAATCCTGTTCATTCATGCTGGGTCAGGAACAGAAAACATTTTCAAACTAGAAGGAACTTGGGCATTGAGTCCATCTCTTTATTTTCCAGATTAAAGAACTGAGGTTCAGTTTGGTGAATTATATAAATAAGTATATTCTCTTGACCATTCATAGAACTAGAGCTCTCAATACTCTGGCAATCATGATGGAGGTCATAAGACACTCAATCTTTTTTTGTAGCTGTAGCTTTTTTGTGGCTAATAAGATATGAGGATTCATAGCTGCTTTCTTTTTAAAATTCAAATGGTCATCCTAGAAAAATGAAGGCTTTTTAGTTCTGCTCTCCAGGGAGAAGGATGTGAGTGACAAACTGGAAGCTGCCCACATTGTGGCAAAGGTATGATCAATTCTTGAAAGACAAAAACAGTTTTTTTAGTTATTTTTTGCTTTTTAGTCATTGATCATTATAATCTAAGGATACTTCCAATTCCTATTATACTGAATGAATGGAAAAAAAAACATTTATTATCCCTTTGCTATATGGCATTCAAAATCTTTCATAATCTTACCTCTCCCTCCCTTTCTAGCCTTCTTACACCTTACTCCCCTACAAGTATTATCCGGCCCAGTGACAGCAGCCTTCTGGCTGGGTTACAAGGTATCTCTTGGTTCTGAACATTCTCTCTTACTGTTCTAAATATTGACTGTGTAGGTTCAAGCCCCAGGTAAAATCCCACTTTTTACTGGAAGTCTTTACCAACTCTTCTTAATTCTAGTGTCTCCGTCTGTAAATTATATCTTATTTATAACTTACTTTGAATATATTTGCTTGCCTTGTTGTTCCCCCCCACTAGATTTTAGTCTCCTTTGCCTCTTTTTTATCCCCAATATTTAGCTCAGTGCCTGGAACCTAGTAAGTACTTAATAAATGTTTATTGATTTGACTGATCTATAGACTAGGAATTAGTGTTAAAGGCTAGAGAATCAAATAGAAAAATGAGACAGTTCCTGTCTTTAGGGAATTTTACATTCTAATAGTAGCAGACACCATAGATAAAAAGTGGTGACTAAGGAATGGAGTTTTGTACTTAGGTTTTGTATGCTAGGAAAGTAACTGGAATCTTACAACAATTGATTGACATAATTTTTCCAGGAACGATGGCAGGCCACTTATAACCCCTTTCTGTCTCAGTTTCCTCATCAGTAAAATGGGGATAATAGCAATACCTCCCTCCCATCAATATTGTCAGGGTGAAATAATATCTGAAAACTGTTTTGTCAGTCTTAAAGCACTACAAAAATGCTATCTAATACATTGATTTGATTACTGTTCCCCAAACAAGAGTTGAAAAATGTAGAGGGGACTGGAAGAAGGATATATGGAATGAATAGGGTAGAGCAGATGGCAAAATGTCCAGGGTAGATGACTAAATGGTCTGGGCACATTTCCAGTTCCTTACCTGGTAGAACAAAGGGCATATCCCCCCATCACCACTCAGAGGGAGCTCCTGCAGCAGGGCAGATGGCAGCATTTCAGTGATAAGTGTTTGAATGCTTCTGTTCATCTTCACTGCAGCGCTAAAGACTAAAATGAGCATTACTTAAATAGGACTGTCCATTAGTGAAACTGAATTTAGTGTTGACTAATACTTGTTTCCCATAGTTAAAATATTCAATCTTAAGGCTTCTCCATGTTAGAACACTTACTCAGATATCTTCCTTTTGAATCAGTATTTGTAGTTATTCCTTAACAGACGATAGCCTTAAGAAAAAAGAAAAACTTGGTTGGTAAAATAGGAATCTACTCTGATGAATACTCTCATCCTTTAATATCTCTTCCATAAAAGACCTAATCAATATAGTAGAATCCTTGCTTGGGTACTTTTCCTGTTTCAAGGGTAGTTGCAACACAAGAAATATCTAAAATAGATATATATTTTTATTCTGAACTTAACAAACCCCAAATAAAATTAAAATTTCAAGATGAAGAGGAATTAACAAAATCATTAAATCATGAATGTTTTCTGTATGTGATTTATTTTTCTATATGTATATATATGTATATATAAATCAACATATAACTTTAAAAATAATTATTGTTCAATCATTTCTCAGTCTTCTTGACCCTATTTTGATTTGTTGTTTGTTGGTTTTTTTGGCAGAGATACTAAACTGATATTCCATTTCCCTCATCTCAATTTTACAGATGAGTAAACTGAGACAAATGGGATTAAGTGATTTGGAAAGAGGAGTCTTCCTGACTCCAGATCTGGTACTCTAACCACGGTGCCACCTAGCTGCTCCTTTTAGAATTATATTTTATTTTGACTTAAAATTTTTTGTATTCCAAATTCTCTCCTTTCCTCTAACCCCTTCCTCACCCATTGAGAAAGCAAGCAGTATGATCAATTATATAGAATTGTATAAATTACATACAATATATAAAACAACTGTTGCCTCAACTTTCAAAACTGCCTTCCTTATATAATATTTCCTTCTGGACTTCCCTCTCTGCTTTTAAAAATGTTTTCCTGATCCTCTTTTCTTTATTTTATTTTTACTTTGTTAATGCTCTTGCTAAGAGTGGCTTTTGATCATTGAAAGTGCTAGACAGTTTTCCAAGTTGGATCCAACTTTATGCCTCTCTCCTAATCAGCCCAGTGTCTCTCCGCAGTTGTCTGTCTAAGATCCATTAGTTCACTGAGACCAATCTTTCTGTGTGTAGGTCATTTTTATTCTCCACATATGTATACATATACACGTTCATAGATAGATAGACTAGAGATAGATGATGGATGATGAAGATAGAGAAATAGAGAGTAAAGATAGGTGAAAGATAGCAGAGACAGATGATAAATAGGTAGTTAGATAGATGCAATAGATTGTTTAGTGCTGTATTTGCAAATTAAAGTCTGAATATCAGTGTCATTCACTTTCTTCATATAGTGTGGATGGCTAAATAGATCTCTTCTGAATTATGGATTTCACTGATAGGATTTTTAAATATTCTATGACTTGATGCAATTAGTGCCATGTAATTTAATAATATATAGAATATTTTAAAAACTTTACCATGAATAAGAAATATTTTCTATGAAGTAAATCCTCCATGAGCTTGGCAAATATCTTGGGTAAAAATGTTTCACTATTTTATACATCAATGATAAAAAAATTTCAGATCATTGAACAAAATCTGATCCAAAGTTGCATGTCAGAGAATGTTACATAAATCTAGCTTTAACTATATTTAACTTTAGCTTTAACTATATATGTATATATAGTTAGTGTTATACATAGATAGATAGACCATGCTTCAGAAAGGCTTTTAAAAGATCCCTTTATTCTCTGGAGTCATTTTTAAACATTATTGGCAAACAACAGCTATAACAAAATTTTGTTTCATTCAAAACTCTGAGTCAGTTTTGTGATCTCTCTAAAAAGTTATTGGCAAAAACCTACTTGTTCTGTCAGCATATATTCATGGATAAATAGTCTTAATATGGTCAATTCCCATATATATTTAATAGAGATAAGAAAACAGATTTATGGCTCATTAATTGTTAATGTCTACACAGTTTCCCTTTTTCATTTTGGTAAAAATGATATTCTTTTTGAATTATTTTGAAATTGGATTGTCAGTGGCCAAGAGTGTAGTGTCTGCAGCTTCAATTCCTTCTACATGAATTTGGTCAGGTACTCTTCTCAAATTTGTCTTTTTAAGGGCTAACCTCATTTCCTCAATACTGGAATGTGACAATTCCCTATCATCTCCAATGATACATATCAATCTAGAAATTCCAGCAGATCTGTTCTGTTTTATGTCTATTTGTTGTCCTTTCCTTTTAATTTGACCGATTATATCTGTTCTCTTACAAATTTTATGGGGGTTAATAATGATGAAAGCATGAGAAACCCACAAATTAATAAGGATCTGTGAAATCAGGAGCATGGAGCCCATTAGTATGTGGTGTAACTTCAGACTCATGTGCCCTCATGGAATGTTTGAATGTTAAAAAACAAACTCATGTTCTTTGTCCATCACAGTTCCTCATCTCTCCCCTGGCATTGAATTCTTGTACTTTAAGCCCAATCCTTTCCTCTTGCTGGTCCTTGAGAATTTTTTTTTTTTTTGGCTTCTTTCTTTACTGTCTGGATCTTTCCGAGTGATTGAATTATCTGTACAGTTTCTTTTTTTATTACTTTCATTGTCCTTTTAGCCTCCATCTATTTAGAAGCTCACCAGCTCCCTTTCAAATCTACTTCCATGAGCAGAGATACAGGGAAGGAAGGTACCCCATCAATGTCAGGGACCCGCTGGATCCAGCAGGCAGGAGGTGTTTCCAGGCCAGGACATGCAAATACTCTTGGGTGACTGCATACTGAATATCATCCAGCGTTTTTTGCAGGTTCCCTTTCTTCTCATGGTTTCCTAAGTCAGCCCTGTTCGTGGTCTTTCATCTTCCTCCTCAGAAATTGTCAGCTAAAAGGCTCTCCAGATCAATGTTGTCTTTGCATCTGTATCTCTAAGCAAGTCAAGATTAGAGTTGTGGCAATTAGTCCCAGGAAATTTTATTCCTTTAGCTTTATAAACTGATATCTACTTTGATCTCTTCCTCTAACCAGTCCTATGGCCTGATTGTATATAAACTGCTAATTAAAAATGATGTTCATGTTTATAATTGGTCATTTCCTTTCTGTTATGTCATAGTCAATTACATTTTCTATGATGTCATTTGATGCCTGTGACATTTATCAGTGTCCTCTTGAAGAAATTATTCTTGATATATTGAGTTTTCTGAAGAGTCTCTCAGCTTTTGGCTTTCTTCATTGGATGCATCACATTTTTATAAAACATGTTTTTCCCTCTTATGCTTCAGAAACATTTAGAAATCGTCTCCATTTCAGTTGAGATTAAAAAACAATTTCTCCCTTTTCTTTGTGTTAAACTTAAACTGTACTGTGCCTTTTTAATAAAGTTAGAGTTTATTTACTACTCATTTGCTATTCCCTTAGCTTTCGTGAGAACATGATTCATAAGCCATAAACCTAATAAAAAAAGAATGACATGATTTTAAGAACATGAAACTTTTCAGAAACCTCCTAGCTTTAAAACACAATCCACTTTTCCTATTTCTTTATACATTTTAATTAGGCTGCTTTAAAAAGTATTTGCTGATGCAGCAGTATGTTGTACAACAGTTCCCAAAAGAACAGCTGGGCGATCAACAGTAGAAATTAATTAAGTAATCTCCATATTCCTTTCTTAGGAGCATGACATTATTGTCATAGGTGGCTTTTATATCCTCATTTCCGTGAATAGTTTTGATATTAAAAGCCTTTGAAATATTTAGGGTGCATGACTTGAAGTCAAAATATCTTGATCTGAGGCTCAGGGATGTTATGCACTTTCTGTATATGTCTATTTTGTGACAAATTCTCTGAGACTTTCATCTGCTAAATAGAACAATCATACCTCCTCATAGGGCTATTATGAGAAAAGCATTTTAAGACATGATAAATAGGTGTGAATTAACATTATTTACAATGACAACCCTTATTCCTGTTGGTCAAGTTGAGGAGGAACTATCCACATAAGATATACAGACAATCATTCACCTGATGCTCCACAAACCCATTGTCAACTTCAGGATCTTTACCACCATAAGTGACTTTCAACAAACCTACTTTTTTTTTCGAAGAAGATATAATATCATATCTGCTATTTTGTTATACTCCTTGCAACTATGAGAGTCCCATGGCTGAAAATGGATGGTGCAAGATCAATGAGCCGTTATCTTCCTCCAAACAGAATACAGTTCCCATTGTTAGAAAAATATGGCCCTATTTAGTTATTCAGAAATGTACCCAAAAGGTGTCATCCATAATTCTAGACCCATATCTAGGCTAACAGGCACCTCCTGATATTATTTCTGTTTTTCCATCCTACCAGTGTATCATTTTTTATTGGTTTCAGGACAAAATATTGAGGATTGATTTTTAAAATTTTAAGAGGGGAAGGAAATTTGATGTCAGTGTCATTAACATCAAACCTACTAGTTTGATTTTAGTGTCGTTTTGGATAGATTTCATCATACTGAGCCCCAAATTGGGTAGGGCTCCATCACAGTTAGATGGCATGGAACTGAAAGGGTTCCTTGGTGAAAAGCAGCCATGATAGGGCAGATAGAAAACTTATTTCTAAGTCTGAAAGCCCTGGATTTAAGCCATTCTTTAGTCACATCACAATCATTGTCTAATTTGGGTATATGTAGTATATGGAGAGCATTTGGCTTTGTCCAATTGGAATTTTTTCTAAGCGGAATGTTTATTAATAAATTATCTCTGACAGATTTTGGCCCAGAGTAACTGGGTGATGTGTATAAAATAGAGATATCAGATCCCCAACTCTCACGCTCTCTGGGAGACATCAACCATCCCTGTTCTTTTATCAGTCAAGAACATGTGACCTAGATCCTTCGACCTATTAGGATCTAAATTGCAAAGCCTATCATTGATTGATAGGATTTACTTCCTATGTGCTAGGAAATGTGCTAAGGACTAGAAATACGAAAAGAGATAAAAGATTGCCCCTTGCCTCATGTCATTTACACTATAAATACAGATCTGCTTTTGTAGAGGGGATTTCTTCATCAAGAACTCCCTTGGATGTTAAAATAACAAAGACCAAAAATAATAACAACAACCACCAAAAAAAAAAAAAAAACAAAACAACTTTAGGCTCTTCTGAAGCTAGAAATAGCACAGATTTTTACTAAGTTAGCAATGATAATTAGTTAAAATAAAAAGATCCTCTATTATCCTGTAATCTCCAAAACCGTCCCATCATGTTCTCCCCACAACCCCCAAGAGCAAATCTTTGATCTCTCTGTCTCTCTTTCCCAACTCCATCACTTAAGAGATCATTTCTTGTCAATTGTCACTTTTCCAAAGTGTACTTTCTTGCATTTGCCCCAGTTAGCTCTTGCAGTGGTGACTTTTCGGACAACGAAAGGGTTAATGTTCTCGTACTCCATATAAATGCGCAGCTTTCTCAGATAATGCAATATTAAACTTTGTTGGCTCCAATTGGAGCCGTGGAATAGAATCTGTATCGCTATCTTGATGAGTGAATCCCTGGAGCTGTTTCAATATGCTGTACTCAGATAACTTGGGTATACGTAGTATATGGAAAGCACTTGGCTTTGCCCATTTGGAACTTTCTCTAAGCAGAATGTTTACGTATTAATAAATTATCTCTGACAGACTTTGCTTAAAAAATAGAGTAGCTGGGCGGTGTGTATAAAATAGAGATATCAGATCCCCATCTCTCCTGCTCTCTGGGAGACATCGTCCATCCCTGTTCTTTTATCAGCCAAGAAAGGAGAAGGAGGGTAAGTGTTTGATTACCCTGCACATGGTTAACCCAATTCTGCTCCACGTCTCAAGCTCTCACTTTTTTGATGAGCTTTCAATTGATCATCAATTTAGAGCACTAAGACATCTAGTCTGGCCTCCCTCATTTTACAGATGGTAAACCTGGAGAGGTCAGGTGCGACCCAGGTAATCAGTGGGTTGGGAATCCAGGGCCTCTGGCTCCAGAACCAGAACCCCTCCATCCCACTACACGGCCTTAATTCTCATATTACACATGACAGTTCATGGACTGACTCAGAACCTGGAACCATAGAATTGCAGAACCGGAACTTTGACCCAACCTCCCCCACTCCCCTTCCAAGCACAAATCTCATTTCCTACATCCCCGAAGAATGATTATCGAGCTCACTGTGTGAGAAAAGTTATATTCATTGTCTTTATTTCTAGAATTTAGCTTAGTGGAGAGTAGTTCTGGGCAGCTAAGTGACTGCTGGTCTAGAGCACCAAGTCTGGCCTGGGGAAGGCCTGAATTCAGTTATGTCCTCAGATACTTAACTGAATATATGACTCTAGTTAAGCCATGTAACCTTTGTCTGCCTCAACTTTTTCATCTGTAAAATGGAAATAATACTAATAATACTTGGGTAGTGAGGCGGTACAGTGGAAAGAATACTGGGCCCAGAGTCAAGAACGCATCAGACACATTAGCTTTCTTTAACTTCTTTAACTTGTCTCCCTCAGATTCCTTAATTATAAAATGAGCTAGAGGAAAATAGATGGGAAATCACTTCAGTATCTTTGCCACAAAAACCTCAAATAGGGTCACAAAGAGCTGAACAACAATAAATAATTGTTCTATAGTATGCTACAACACAGCTTTAGAATTTACACTCAGTTAATCAACACATGCAATATTCCTTTTTTCTGTTTTTTTTTCCCCCTTTCTCGTGGGTTTTCCCATTTGTTCTGATTTTTCTCTCCCAACATGATTCATAAAGAAATGTATATTTTAAAATTTAATATACATGTATAACCAGAAAAAAATTAATTTAATTTTTTTTCATTCAGAATCCATCATACTCAGTGTGGTTGATATACTTCCATTGAGATGGAAATTACTTTTCCTTCTCCTCTCCCCTCCCCATCCTGTTTCTTCACCTACTAGCTAATGTTTTGTAGCACTTATTATGTTCCAGGTTCCATGCTAAGCACTTTATAGTTATTATCTCACTGATCCTCATCACAACTTTGCAAAGATATTGTTCTCCCCATTTTACAGACAAGGAAACTGAGGTTGATTTGTTTAGAGTCAAACAGGTAGTAAGTGTCTGAAGTCAGATTGAGCTCAAGTTTTCCTGATTCCAGACCAAATCCTAGTATTCTATCTTCTGGGCCTTTAAGTGATCCCAAATAAACAAATTATAGCATCTGACATTTAACTTTTTCAGATAAATAAGGTGGTTTTTCTCATTTAATGGAGTAAAGAACATTACATTGCACCCAAGTACTAGAAGAGACTTTAGAATGAATTGGAAAAAAAATTATTAAGTTTTTACTGTATGTACTAAACCCAGGGGTCACAAGCAAAACTCGTCTTTCACAAAACTGACATTTTATACAGGAGGAAACTGACGGGTAGAGAAATTAAATGATGTGACTAGGAGTTTTCTAGAGTGTTAATGACATTCCAGAATCTTTTCTGGAGTTAGAAAATAAACTTATATCTGGTAATTATTACACAAAACAATCATATTCATGTCACTCTTTTAAAAAAAAGATAATCTAATTTTAATTTTGTTGATGCCCTTTTATTTTTTAATAACATATTAACTTCCAAACATATCCTCCTTTCCATTTCATGATACCCTTGAACCTCAACTTTCCTTTGTGAGAAAGATTTTATATTTTTTAAATAGTGTTTCATTTTTCCAAATACACAAAAAGATAGTTTTCAATATTCATTTTGTAAAACTTTGTGTTCCAAATTTTTCGCCCTTCTTTCTTTACCTCCCTCTTTTCCAAAACAGTAAGCAATCTGATATAGGTTAAATATGTGCAATTCTTTTAAAAGTATTTCCATATTTGTCATTTTGTTCAAGAAAAATCAGATCAAAGATGGGGAAGAAAACCACGAGAAAGGGGGAAAAAGCAAACAAACAATAACAAAAAAGGTGAAAATGCTATACTTTGAACTACTTTCAGTCTCTCTTTGAAGGATGGCACTTTCCATCCAAGGGTATTACCTTGAATCATCTCATTGTTGAAAAGAGCCATGTCCATTAGAATCGATCGTGGTATAATATTGTTGTTGCTATGTACAGTGATCTTCTAGTTCTGCTCATTTCACTTAGCATCAGTTCCTGTAAGTCTCTCCAGGATTTTCTGAAATCCTCCTGCTGGTCATTTTTTACAGAACAATAATATTCCATAACATTCATATACCATAAATTATTTAGCCATTCTCCAACTGATGGGCATCCCATTCAGTCTCCAGTTTCTTGCCATTACAATAAGGACTGCCACAAATGTTTTTGCACAAATGGGTTCTTTTCTCTTTTTTATAATCTTTTTGGGACACGGGCCCAATAGAGATTGCTGAATCAAAGAGTATTATAAGAAAGATTTTAAAGCTAAAGTTATTGACATTACTTTTTGGCAATTTTTAATCATTGATCATTTTGATCATTGTGACTTCCAGGCCTTATAAATAAAACTTTTCTCTTCCCAAAACTTTTGTCCCTTGGAGAGTTTGGGGATAGATATCTAAAACAGTGTTCTTGTGCCTTGGTTAAGCTCTCCTGTAGGAAAATATTCATAAAATTAGTTTGTAAGATGCTTTGTAGTGTGCAAATAATTTTATTTACAAATTAAATATCTTGAACAAATAAGGTATATTTCTTCAGAGACATTTAAAAACTTTTACCCCTTTTTTTAGTAAGTAGAATTTATATGCTATATTTTATTTTGATAGTGTTTATTAGCATTTTGCTTAAATGGTTTTTTAAAGTTTGCTATAATGTTGCATCTTGTCCTATACCTAAAAACTGATTCTTTTGGAAAACATATCTAATCTTATTATAAATACTCACAGCTTGAAGGGACAGAAGTGGATGGCATGGATAGGACAGAGATTACAGATATTCACTTTATGGCCAACATACATATACATACACATGTACACATACATTTATGCTTGCATGTATCAATATAAGACAAACTTTAAGGATAAACAGTTCTCTTCTTCCATGTCTGAAGCTAGCCTTCCTGCACACTTAATAATAATGCAATTTTGATCTTAATTTCCAAATGAAGTTATTTTCTGGTTTATTTTCAGCAGAAATTGGCAAAGAAGGGGGGAAATTCTTTCTTTTAGTCTATTTTTAAAAGTCCTTCATTATAGCTGTCTCCAGTGTGAATTTTCCAGAGTAGCTAAACGTTGCTTTGATCCCACTAACCATGGGGAATAACTCACTTCACAAGGACTGGGCAGGAGGGCTTCTTCCTCTGCGCTGGGGTGGACTGCCCCATTGTGCAGTGACTAGATTGCTTCCTTTTTCTCTATGACAATATATTCAAAAGCTGTTTTATGTGAATTGCAAATGAGTCAAATTAGACAGTCTCAAAATGATTGGCTTCCGGCCTTAAATGTTCCTGTTAAACTGGAGACAGCTAGCTACAATGGGTTTCCAGTTGGTGATGGATGGCAATTTGGGGGCTACACATGAAACTTGCTGGGTTTTAAAGAGAAAATGGTACTATTTTGTAAGTGTGCCAAAGGAAAGTTATAATACTGTAGGTGTGAAAGCATTTCTACAAAAGCTGTCTAATTAGCTGATGTCATTGTCTCTAACTTGCTAAGGAAGTTAGAATGGAGCCGGGAACCAAAAGACTCAAATTCTAATCTTGACACCATCGTCTGATGGCTCTGTGACTGAGCAAGTTACACAGTATAACTTGTACAATCCGTATTAGAGGCAGCCAGCCTGGAGAGAAGGCCGGACCTGGAATTGGGAAGAACTCATTTCAGATCCAGCCTCAGCCGTCTATTGCTCTGTGACTTTGAACAAATAAGTCACTTGACCTCTTTGAGCCTCAGTTTGCTCTTTTGTAATTTGGGGATAATGCTATTTACTTCTCAAGGTTAACATGAAGATTAAATGAGATAATATTTGTAAAAACAGTAAACTTTAAAGTTTAAATGTTAGCTATTATTAGACGTCTACAGAGTAGAAATACTCCATTAAAATAAAATTTAAACTAAATTTAATTAATTAATTATATATTACATATTATATTTTCTGTGTTTTATTTAATGTATTATGGTAATATAATTCTTAATTAAAATTTAATTTAATTGAAATTTAAAATAATAATAGCTAATATTTATATAATACCTTTCATGAAGTATTGTGTACTTTACATGTTTTATAGTTTGTTCATTTGTTCCTTGAAAGAGCATTTTAGATTTAGATTTGAACATCGGACTAAGGAAATGTGATGAAATTTTATCAGGTATGTTCCTAAGTTTATTTGAAAGTATATTAGTAGAGGCAGCTAGGTGGTGCAGTGGAAAGAATACCTGTCCTGAAGTCAGGAGGACCTGAGTTCAGATATGATCTTTGACACCTAACACTTCCTAGCTGTGTGACCTTGGGCAAATCACTTAAACCCAATTGCCTCAGCAAATGTGTATGTATGTGTGTGTGTGTTTGTATGTGGGAATGGGTGTATATGTAACTCATGCTTAAGACATTTCAAATTTTAAAAAATATATTATTGATTTTTATCTTGTGGATCAAAATTAAACAATTTGGTATTACAAATTTGAGAAATTTGATATTACAAATTTGAGAAAATTTGGTATTACAAATTTTGAGAAATTGTTTGGAAACAATTACAATATAAATTATAACTCTGAAAGAAGATATTATTAACCAATCTATTACTGGCAAATTTCTATTTAGTATTTTTTTTATTTTTCACTGAAATAAAACAAAAATTAAATTGCCAAATAACCTCAAGGTATGCATATGCTTGTGTGTGCAGACATATTTTAGGTTATTTAGAATCCTCTTAAATATTTAATCTTAGAAAGTTCACAGAAAACACGATTGTGAATTCTCAGTCACATCATAATTGTTCAGTTGTATCTGACTCTTCCTGATCTCATTTGGGGTTTTCTTGGCAGAGATACTGGAGCAGTTTGCCATTTCCTTCTCCAGCTCTTTTTAAAGATGAGGAAACTGAGGCAGGCAAGGTTAAGTGTCTTGTCCAGGGTCACACAGTTAATGAGTGTCTGAGGGTGTATTTGATTTCATGAGATGAGCCTCCTTGATCCCAATCCCTATGCATTATCCACTGTTCTGTCTAGTTGTCAAAACATGTCATAATTACTTCAAAGAATACTTGCCTTTTTACCTACAGGTTTGGAATTAAGTTGCACAGTCAATTAATTTAATATAACAGTCCTTATATAATCATGTTTTGAACACTTTAAATTTTGCAAGATTTTCATGTTCAACTCCTTTGATATTTCTCACTTTTAGGTATTCAGAAGATTATTACCTTGAAATTATTACAAATGTACAGAACTGCAGATGGCAACGACAACCTGAAGAATATAAGAAGTTTAGGTAAAAACTTTATTATGAGAGAACTTGAACTTTTTTATCTTTTTTGGCAGTAAAATGATAATTTTCAAGATCAATTAGAATTTTTTCTTTTTTTTAAATATTATTGGTTCTTTTTTGTTTGTTTGTTTTGAAGTGTGTGTGAGTGTGTGTTTGTGTGTGTTCTCATCATTGGAAATCTTTGAAGTTTTTTTTTTTAATTTTTTCCAATATATTTCCTTTTTCATCTATATAGTTAACCAATTTCTAAATCAACCTTTATGCCATCATTTCCACACCTTGACTCATGAAGTAAAGGGTGATTGACTACTTTTTAAAAATAGCGCATGACTTTGTGTAGATGGAAAATTATATATTATTCTCCCTTTGGGAGCCAATGTGTGTGTATGTGTGTGTGCTTGAGAAATGTTCCTGATTTAAAATTACATATAAAATAAAAATACCAAAATCTCTAACCATCCATTTGCCAGACTGTGAAAAACTTTGCATTTGAAAAATGAAAAAAAAATTTAAATCAGAATATCTTTACTGTAAAATTTCCATGGCCCTTTAGCAAAAAAATAATGACTAAGGAAATTGTGAAGAACTATTATTGTAACAGATTATACAATATATGGCAAGGCATGACAGTAGAGATAAGGAAGCACTTTACATTGATCATCATCAGGTGTGCTTTTTAAATGTTAACTTTAAAAATAATTGGCTTTGCCTCTAGTCTGAGGTAACTGTTCTCCTGTAAAGAAACTGCTATCATTTCATAGTACAATATTGGAAAGTAGTTAAATACTGATTTTATCTGAACCCTGTTACTGAAAATTCCAAAATTTTATTCTTGGGGCCTATTTGAAAATTTTGAAAGGCCATTGATGATTTGATATAGGAATTCAAAAGTTCATTTATTTTTAAGTTAAAAGTCTGCAGGCTAATAAAACTTGTAAATCTTGAATTCATTCTCAAAGTTTTATTAAGTACCTCTTTACTATAGTACTGTGACAAATGGCATTGAACATTTACAGAAGATAGGTAAGATAAGGCCCTTTCCTTCTAGGAATTTATAGTCTAGTTGGAGAAACTTGATATATTCACATTAAATAGTTAAGTAGATGATTATAACAAAATAATAATAATATTAATAGCTACCATTTACAGAACATTTTCTGTGTGCCATCCACTATGTGAACTATTTTACAAATATAATCTCATTTGATCCTCACAACAAATCTTCAAGGTAGGTTTTATTCCCTAGTGTTATTATTATTCTTATTTTACAAATGAGAAAACTGAGACAGAGTTTGCCAAGTGTCACACAGATAGTAAACAGATTTTAATCCTTCCTCCTGACTCCAATTCCCCAAATAAATGACAGAACATCATGGACTGGAGACCATTCTAACCTCCAGGAGACCCTCCATGAGGGTCTGTCTAGAGGCTTTTTAAAGTGAAAAAGAATTAAAGGAGTCAATACAGCATATTTAGAGAGACCAAAATCCATTTGCCTTCACCAGGTGTGAAAAGCTTAAGATGAGTTAGATTGATAAGATCATTCCAGAATTGGAAGTTGGAAGTTGATCATGTTGGGTAGTAGGGAACTATTACAGCTTTTTAAGCAGAGGAATAATTTGACTAAATTGGAATAATACAAAGAATATGCTGGCTTCATTAGTGTAGAGTGGAACAAAAGCGATTTATATGTAATATTGACTTAGGGTTTACAGTGTGTATGCATTTCTTATCTTGTTTGATTTTGTGAAGAAGGAGCCATGAGGAATCTCACCTTATAGACTGACCTAACAATCCTGTGAAGCAGGTGAGAGCATTCAGACAGGTGAGGGGACTTTTCCACGGTCACATGAGTGTCTGCCTGCAGAGCTGAACATAGATTTTCCTCTGTCCAAGCCCAATACTCTATCTGCTTCCCTTGATGAGGGGACAGACAAGAAGCAAGGAGTTTGGCTCTTTCAAGAAGCCAATAATGAGATAATGAGGCTTTGAGCTAGTGTTGAATCAATGTCGGCTATTATTGTTATGAGCTGTAGTGATAGTGAGAGGAGAGAAAAGAAAGGAATCAAAGAGACCTTTCAAAAAAAGAATCAATGAGACTTAGTGATTGAAGGTTAAGGAAAAGTCAAAGATGTCACTGGGATTTCCAGCCTGGGGCGGCTAGAACCATAATGGCTCTTATGTTATCAGATATTACTGTCTTTGTGATCCTGGAATGGCTAGGATAATAAATCCTGGCAGTATAGGGAGATTCGAGAAGGAAAGTCTTTTGAGGAAGAGATGATGGGTTCCATCATCTGATAGTGGGACATCTAAATAAGGTCCTGTCTACGCTGTTGATGAAAAATTCTCATCATTAAATTCATTCTCCTAATATAAAGGCAGGGTTATTGTCCCAAGAAGGTTATTACTATTAAAAAGAAAAGGTTACTATTAAGTAAACCTGTAACTCAGGGTTGAAAGGAGACCTGCTAACCTACTTAAAAAATACCTATGTGGATTGTTTTATCAGACTTTCTAGTCGATACCTTTAAAGGTACAGTTTGAGTCTTAGAGAAGGATAGAAGTTGAACTTTAAGGAAAGACGACAAATTAGTATCAGATCCTGCATGAGCTAAATCTAATATGGAGTATACATCTAATGCACTGGGAATGAGGAGTATGGGATGCTGAGTCCAAAGAATGCTTCATTGCAAGGGGTTAGTTAATGCACTGGATGATAGAAAGTTGCTTGATAGGCTGGACCAATGATCCAATCTCATGAGATAAAATTTAATTGGGATTGGTATAAGCAACTACATAGAGGTTTAAAAAGTCAGTTTCTGTGGGAAAAAGCCCTAGATTTTAGATGTCTACATTATGAGTCTGTTACACTGTGATACCATTGCTTAAAATTGTATCTAGTGAGTCACTATTGTAGTGGTCACTATGTCCCAGCCTCATCAGCCCGTATCTGCATCCTTGTGTTTAATTTTGCAAGCCAGATTTTAAGACAATGCATTAAAAGAACAGTCAGGATTATGAGGGTCTGGATCCCATGTCATTAAAGGAATGGTAAGGGAATGGGACTTCTTAGAAGAGAAAATTTAGACTGGATATGATAACTCTCTTCAAATATCTGAACATTTATCATGTGGAAGAGGAATGAACTTCATTCAATATGGCTCCAGAAATGGGCTAATAAATGGAAGTGACAGAAAGACAAAGTCTGATTTAATAAGAGAAAAACTTTCTAAAACTAATATTGTTGAGCAGTGGGATGAGTTGCTTGGTATATGAGCAAGCATCCAGAAACTGTATCCTGTATAGTTCAGCTGACCATCTTTCAGAGATGATGGAGAGGGAATTTTTGTATTGGATAGGAAATCAGGCTATAATGTTTAAGATCTCTTCTTTTTTTGTTTTTTATTGCTGTCTTTTATTTTTGAAAACTATAAATTTCTTCCTTTTATCCCTTCCTGTCCCATTCCAGAAAGCCAATTTTTATAATCAAAGATTTTCTTTTTAGAGAATAAAGGGGAAAAAAGAATCATGAAGGAAGGAGAAAAAATTCAGCAAAACTTAGTAGATCTCTTCTAATTCTAATATTCTAATTTCTAATTCTAATATTCACTGTTAGAAAGTTCTGTGATTTGAGATCATTCACTCAGTAAGCATTTATTAAGCTCCAGTCACATTTCTAGGCACTGGGTCAAACTATGATGATACTATAGGTTCTAGAATGGCCCTCAGAAGCCATCTGGGCCAATCCCTTCCACTTACAGATGGGGAAATTGAGGTCCAAAGAGATTAAACTGTTTTATTGGAGAGCTGAGATTTGAACTCAGAGCTTCTAACTCTGAGCAGCCAGATGACACAATAAATAGAGAGTTCTTGCAAGAACTGTTTTCAGGAAGAACTGCGTTCAAATGGGAACTCAGATCATTTATTATTTTTGTGATCCTGGGCAAACCCACCCTGTTTGCTTCAGTTTCCTTGTCTGTAAAACTAACAAGAAATGATGGCAATAAAAAACCATTCTAATATCTTTGCAGAGAAAAACCAAAGAGGGTTACCAAGAGTTGACACAATTGATCTCTGACTACGTGTAAACCCAATTCCATTTAAATAAGCTTTTATAGGAGTACAGGAAGAGGCAGGTATTTAGGACAAAGAGGCAGACTGCGAGCTGACTTGGGGCAGCCGGCTCATAGAGAGTAGGAGGGATGTAGCTCCCTACAAGAACCCCAAGATTTCTGAAACAAGAAGCTGGAGGCAGCCCAAATAGATTCAAGCCTGATTATTAAATTTTCAATGCCAGACATCTTGGAAATCTGGGTTTGATTTATTGTTCTATTGATTGTATGAACTAAGTAAAGGGAAAGAGAGAATGTTAATGCAGATTAAACTTAAAAGTGTATCTTCCTGTGACATTTTTTTCCCCCGGAGATGTGACTTTTTTAGTAACTTTGCTGAGTGGAAGTTTGGATTAAACATTCATTGAGGTCTTTGGCTGAGTCTTCACCAATTTAGACATGTTACCTGGGCCCAGATAACTATGAGACAAAGTTCTGTTTATGAAACTCTTCTAGAGAGATGACTTCTTGTAAAATTGAAATCTTTGTGCTCTCAGAATCACATCTAGCTGGGGGATGACTGAAGCCATAAAAATTCAGTTTGTCATAGTTTTCACATGTGTAGTTCAGCCTTCCAGGCTTGGACCATTTTGCAGTTTTTTCAGTAAAGACAAATGCTGTTGTAATAGCTTATTCCAAACTTATCTGGGGTGAATTCAAGAGCTGGGGGGAGGACCACAGCTCTTCAAATTTCCTATCTCTCATGTTCAGAATCTGAGTGATACTTATTTCCTTGAGCATGACCCAGAGATGGTTCAATTTAAATTCAGATGCCTGAAAGACCTGCTTTTCCTCTCCTTCACACTTGAAAGCTCCCTTCTTGAAGCTCTGAAAATTTGGGGGTGGGTAGGCTTTTATACCAAGCAGAAGACCTATGAGCTTCAGTAATTAGTCTAACCAGATTCCCTTGGTTACTTGCATACTAATTATTACATTAGCATTCTTGAGTAGTTCTTCAATTTAAAAGAGGTGTAGCTATTTGGGCAACAAATTACAGAAACCAATCACTTCCAGGACCAAGACCAATAATATTCCTCTCTCTTGACTGGTATATTTCTTTTCAGAAATATATTGCTTTGAAATGCCCTTTGGGCCTTCTAATATTGTCACACATCTAGTTGAAATCTCACTATTTTATGGATATGCGTTAGGCTGGGAGGTTCCTGTTCCTTATCAATCATAGACTTAATGGATAAGCAGTACCAGGAATGTTTGACACCATGAGACAATGCCATTATAGATAAATACAGGAGCTTTCTGAAGAGCACAGGAGGAAACTAGATGTCTTTCAAAGTACCTTGGTCTAGCAGCTGTTTTTCTATGTCTGTGACTAGTGCATAGAAGCAATTGAAGTTTTATTGCCAAATTAGGCCATACTGTAATCCCTTAGAATTTTGTGATTTAGCTTTTCCTAAAAGTTATCCCCTTGTCTTCTTTCCTATACTGGAAGCATTGAAAAAAATTCAAATGTTGCACTAGCAAATTCACTAGCTCTTTTAATAATAAAAAAATTAATGGGTTTTGCTTTTCTTTTAGTTTTATATTTTATATTTCCTTTTACTTTATATGATCTGGAATCTTGGGGGAAAAACAACTAGATTTGCTTACCTTATCACTTATGCAAAATTTTTATACCTCAATAACATTAATACAAAGCCACTGAATAATTAATAATTTAAGATACTTCTAAGAGATCATAGAACTGGGCACCAAATGTAGTTAGCTGCCAAAGTTTTCTTGTGTGTAAGGATGTGTCTCTTAAAGAAAAAAAAGGTTAGAATTTCAAATGCAGTATTTTGTCATTTTACTAGTATTATTTATCACCTTCTTCCTTTCTATAGCCACATATCTTGAAAAGAAAAAAAAAAAAACAGCTTTTCCTTGAACAAGGATCTGTTGTTGGGTCTTTTTTTTTTTTTTTTTTTTTTTTAGCTGTTTTGTCTCCCTTCATTCTCTGTGAATCATGTTTGGGATTTCTAAAGGGATGACTCTGAGGCAGACTCAGGTTATAAATGTTTCATTTTTATTATAATTTAAGGAGATGGGTACTTTGCGATATGTGCATTGGGAGCAGTGTTCAGGTTGAAAAAGCTTCCTGTCCAAGTGCCCTCTGTCCAAAGACCATTTTTCATCATTAATAAATATCCTGCATTCCATCTTCTGTTTGTCCTGCCGTGTGGTGAGCCCCCTTGCATTTTGAAGAGATGTGGCCAGTAGCGTGTCATTACTTCTGCCACATTTAGTAATCGGAACCGGCCTTGCTTCTTTGAGACATTGTTTTCTCCCCCTGGGTTCCAGAGTGTAGATTTTACCAGCTGAATATAATGCTCTCTGTCTCCCTTGAGATTCACCAGTCTCCTGGGCTTTATTCCCAAACTTATCTTCCGAGTTGTTGTGTTCAAATATTAATTACTTTGTTTGGGCTTTCATGTCAGATAAGCCTTTTTATAAATACTTTTCCATTCAGATTGTTATTTGTTCATTCTATTGCTCCCAGTATCGACACATAGATTGTTACCTAGCTCCCTTTCCCCCATAATATCCCAAGATCTGCATCTTTCTCCAGCCTTCCAACACTGCTCATTCACTTCCATGTCTCATTTCAGTAGACTTTGCTTTGCTTCTCACTGAACATCCCCCTTTTGCTACAGTGCTTATAGTCTACTTAGATCATGTCTAAGCGGATGCTTCCAGTGACTTTTGAAATATAGAAATGTGTGAGTCTTAGAGCTGGGACAGAAATCTGTTGATGCTGTTGGCAATATTCTATTCCTCTGCCCATAGTCATTCGGGGACTTTCCATCTGCCCTGAAGCAGAACTTTTTAAAAAAAATGTGTTATTCTTCTGTTTAGCGTGAGCTTCTTGGGAGAAGTCACTTTTTTTGTTTGTATCTTCAGGGCTTGGCACAGTAAGCCTAGGAAAGCATTTTATAAATACTCTTTCATTCAATTATTCATTCACTGTGAACTCCTCATCCCTTGTAGTGAAAATTATATTTGCCCACATTAGGCAACGGGATTAGGAAAACTCCTTAAACATTTTAATCATTTCAGGAAATGAGGCAGTCTTTGTGCTCCTTTTACATTCCTATTTGTCTCTTTATTTCTCAATAGGACAAGGTGCCCTAATGCACTTTCCACTCAGGTCTTTCACTGGAAAATCAATGTTTGATGCTACAAAATTCTCTCTCCTTTTTCTCTCCATCAAAACTTTCTTTCCTTCTTGACTTCAACCAACTGTTCAATAGGAAAATGACCTAATAAATTGATTCCTTCCAAGGTAGCATGATTGCTGAGAGCTGACAGAACATCTCCTTTTTAAAAAGAAGATGATTGGAGTGGTCACTTCTTGAACTCAAATCAAAGAAACTGGTACTAGAATTTCAGACAGGATGGAATTGGGAGGGTATGGGAACCTTACTGACACTGACCAAATGAGCTAAGCTTTGGGGGAATTAAACATGGCCACTGGGTCAGATTCTTTCTCTACCTACATAACGTTTCTTTTTTTTCCACCTGTGCTTGATCCTCCATTCTACCATTTTCCCAGTCTTCTTAGTCTTACTATCATACACAAAACTATGTTAATTTTAATTGGCGTTCTAAACTATTATTTTATAATTAAGCACTATATATATAGTGCTTATGTGTATATTTATATATTATTATGCATGTATATATTTTATATATAATATATATGTATATATACATATATAAAATTAAGTGCAATTGATATATATATATACATATATACATATCCATATATATCCATTGCACTCATATGTATATTTATATGTACAATGTATGTGCATATATGATGTGTGTATATATACATATATAGTGTGTATATTTACATATAATTAAGCACAATGAATATATATGCATATTATATATTTATTATGTATGCAGATGTATATTTATATATATAATGTATGCATGTATTATTTATAATGCATATATGTCTATTGATATATAATATGTGTATATGCGTATATTTATTATGTATATAATATATGCATATATTTACATATAATGTCTATATCTGTATAATTAAGCGCAATGGATATATATGTACACATACATATATATCCATTGCGCTTAATTATGAAATAATAATGTTATTGTAATATATATGTATACACACGCATATATCCCAATTTGTCACCAGAAAGAATCCCATTTTCTTCTGTTGGGGAAGGGTGTTTGTATGTATCTAGTATAACATCATGCCTCCAGGAAGGAGTATTATATGACTGTAAGGTTTAGAGGCAGCAGTATACTGATATTGGCTCTCTGGGAAAAATACATTCAGGACATACTTTTAAGTTTCGTATGCATTATTAACATGATGCTGAAATCAAATTTCATTTCTCTATTAAAATTTAAAAATTAATCCCCATTTTTCCACCACTTCCTTAAATCTAGCCAATCAACGAAATAATAAATCAATACCCAGTTTTTAGGGTTTACTGATTTCAAAGGTATAATTTAACAGTGACTCTGGATCAAGCTGATTCTAGCATCTCTGGTTAGAGAGCTATTGAAAAAAAAATTATGAAAAAGAAAACAAGAGCCAGAAAAAAAACTGGAGTCTTGTAACAAACTGACATTTAAGTGAAAAGAACATTGGACCAAAAATTCTAGTCTAAGAGTTGCCAGTTATGACTGGTATGAACTTTTTTGAGTTAAGCTGTATGTGTTTTCCTGAGGGTATGAATTGATTGTTTAATTTTTGCATCCCCAGCCCAGTGCCTTGCAATACAATAGTTGGCACCTGATAAATGATTATTGGACACAATTATTATTTATTGAAGTGACTCCATAAATAATTAATAAATCAGTTGTCTGGTTCCTACTAAGTCCAAGGCACTGTTGGACACCACAGGAGAGAGAGATAATTATAAGACAAGGCCTCTGCTTTAAAAGAGCTTATAACCTGATGGGAAATATAGACAAATTAATTTTTTTAAGTCAATTAACACTAGAAGACTATGAACTAAATATTGCTAGAGGTACTGATGTGGACATTAATAATAACATAATTATAAGTAACACAATAATAACAATCAATGAATCACATTGAATAAGTGCCCTCCAGAAATATCATCAGGTGCCCTCACTAATGTCAAGTTTTGCCAGATAACTGAGTTGCTAGTGTTTTTTCCCTTTTCAAATTAGTTTGTATTTTGTGAACATGTCTGAGAGCATATTTCTTGACTAGAATATGAATTTTTAAGGACAAAGGCTCTTCCTTTTTATAATCTTTCTATTCCTGGCACCTACTATATGCTTTTCACATTTGATTAGGCATTTAATAAATGTTTATTGAACTGAATGGACCCTATGAATTGGGGGGGGGTGATCACTGTGGGCTGGGGTGCTCAACCATGGTAGAGTTGAAACTGGAGCTAATAATCCTTGAAGGCTGAGTTGAATTCCCATAAGTAGGAAGATGGGATAGTGTTTAGGAAACAATAGTTAGAACCTAGGGTTTTGCAGAAGGGATATGGTTAAGTTGTAGGGGATTTTGAATGACAGGCCAAGTAGTTTGGACTTTATCCTGTCTAGAACTATCCAACTCATAGCTGAGTGCAGCCTGAACCTGATTAAGCAGCAATAGGGAAATATTTAACAAAATAAAATAAATAGAAATAGAATACAAACATAGATCCTGTAAATTTGTGGCTTTCTAAGTCAGCATAAGGCCTTGGAATCTGTTATCACTTGAGCTTGACATGACTGAGAAAGTTTGGGGTGACATGATGAACATGATAAAATTAATGTTTTAAGAAGTTAAGAAGTTCTATTGATGGAATACAATGTGGATTGGATGAAGAAGATATGGAAGTCAGGGAAAAATGAAGACCTGATTGCAATGGTCCAAGTATGATATAAACTAAGAAGCCCCAGGGTCCCAGTGAGACTCGGGCAGCAGGAACAAGAGGCTCAGATGACTGTTAAGAAAACTAGATTTCAGAAACCCTGGATCCCCAGCCTGCTGTTTCTTACTTGCATGAGTGTGGTAAGTCATTTCAACCTTTATGGACCTCAGTTTCCTTATCTGAAGAATGAAGGATTTGGAGCTGGCAACCTTGGAGCTTCTTCCTACTTGAAAGGGAAACAAGCAGTGTTGATCATGGCAAAATGGAGCCATGGAGAAGTTTTTGGAGCATTATTCTTTTTTTCTGATAAAATATTATTTTTTGTCCTGTACATAGTTCCACGTTCAAATACAGACCATTCAGTTGCCCTAGCAGAGAGTCACAGGACCAGACAAAAAACTGCAATAAAGAACACGTACATATGTTTGGAATTCCTGCAGGGAACCAGAAAATTTGAAGTTACTCTCCCGATAAAGATTATAGAAACATGAATTCACATAAAGTTGGTTAAAAAAAAGAGTAAGAATCACGTTAACCTCTAATTGAATATAATTCCACAATGGTTAGTATCTTCAGGGTCAAAACAATTTCTTTCAATGTTCTAACAACAATAAACCTTTATTAAATACTTATTAAAATGCAGTTCACTATTTTAGGTAGTTGAGCTACAAAGATAAAAAGTGATATAACCCCTCGAGGAATCTACATTCTACTAGGCTAGTCCAATCTTATGTATTTTATTCACTTCTGGAAGAGTTCCTTTCAAAAGGAGCTGGTGACTAAAGAGCCTGAATTTTCTGGCACAGTGCATATTTTGATGCCAATGGAATCCATGTACGCTACTGGAAATTTTGGATTTTCGTTCTCGTAATAGCAGAGGTTGCCTGTGGGCCATCTTTTGTTTCAGCTCTGAAAGATTTTAATTTAGAAAGCCCAAGGTCATCCACTTCATCCCACTGCTTGATCTGCAGTCAAATGCTTTGTCCCAAGATATAGCCCCTTTATATATAAACAGGATGTCTCTTTTATTTTAAATACATTCCAACAGGAATATTTTCAAACACCTGGGAGCCACAGAGGTGAAAGAGAGAGGCATAAACTCAAACATTTTCTCTTCTTACTTATCCCACCTGCAAACGCCACATTATCGTACCAATTATTTCCCATCCCAAATGGACATAGATGCATTTGGAGTCACAGTCTCTTAAGCAATCAGGACTCCTCCAAAACCTATCACATTAAACAAATACACTGAGAAAGCTCACCAGACTAACCTGGAACTTAGATTTGCTGTTGGTTTTTAATAGGACCCCCCAAAAAAATAAATACCAAGCTATAGGAATGGGTAAGGTTGTTTTATCTTGTCACTGGACTCTGATGGCTTGAAGGAGAGAGTGTGGCTGATGACTTTCTCAAATTTACTTCATGCACAAGTCAACATAACACTTTGGCAATGTCATTGTTCTTCAAGAATGAAGGACAAACACCAGCAAAGTATTTTATAATGTATTAGATGATGACACAAAATAACGGTATTTCAGAATAGCACCTTGGTCTTATTCTTCATTCCTCTTTTAAAACTACTTAATATGTGTGATATGGAGAAATGGTTGCACTAGAATCCATTATTGATATGCCCGATAGCATAGAGAATTTTAACTTTGCAGCTCTATAACAATAGTTATATATATTTATACCTTCCACTGAAATTGTATTGAAATTACAGTGGGAAATGCGGAAACCAAGGTGACAATCAGAACAAGATAATCTTAATGTACAATAATAATAGTCCTAGCACAAACTCACCTTTAGGAGCACACTCTGATTGACACAGCAGCATCCTCACAACCAGTCTGTGGAATAAACTATCATTATTTTAGAGATGAGGAGACTGATAGTCTAAGGAGGAAACTAACTTGCTTATAGCTTGGACTGCTTACTTGGAGAGGGTTGAATAGCTTGCTGACTCCATAGTGAATACAGTGCTGGGTCTGGAGTCAGGAAAATCCATCCTTAAATGAGCTGTAGAAAGAAATGGCAGACCACTCCAGTATCTTAGCCAGGAAAACCCCAAATGGGGTCACAAAGAGACTGAACAACAGCATGGTTGATTTTAGTCAATCAACAAGCATTTTCTGTGCCAGTTACAGTCCTAGGTGCTGGTACAAATACAAATACAAATACAAATACAATCATCACTTGTAATAAGTTGAACATTATTATTAGATTTAGATTTGAAAATAACTGCCGATATCTAGATTAATGTTTCTTTTATGGTGAGCCAAGGAGATGAGCAATGTTTATAGAGATCTGAAGAACCCTAGAACCAGGTTTTTCCTTGGTGGTAGCAAGATTTATGTGTTGCATAAACAGAAGGGCCATTTGTCCATTTATACCTCAATTTGGAAAAATACACTGTGGGATAATATTCTGCCTTTTAATTCAATAAGTTCTGGACATCATGGTACGATATAAGTTGTTGAGTTGTTGTTAGTTTTGTCCAACTCTCCATGACTCTTTTGGGATTTTCTTGGAAAAGACACTGGAGTGTTTTGCTATTTCCTTCTCCAGTTCATTTTACAGATGAGAAAACTGAGGCAGACAGTTTAAGAGACTTGCCCGACTGGATTTGAACTCATTTTCTTGACTCTGAACCTAGCCCTCTATCTACTATGCCAGCTAGCTGCCCTAAACTGGCTTTACAGGCCTGAAGATAATGTATTTGACTTAGACAACAGACTGTGAAGGCCACATAATTGCTGTTTTTCAAGTACGAACATTTGGAAAAGGAATAAACTTCTGCTTGAGCTGGGACCAGTGGCTGGAAGGAGCAGAATTAAAAGAGCAGGCCTTTTTAAATCTCTCTGTGTCTTGGACCCCTTTGGCCTTTGGGCCCCAAGCTAAAAAAAAAAATATATATTGGTTTGTTTTTATTTATTATAAATATTATTTATTTATAAGGAAACTAACTATATTATAATATACTTAAATAATTTTTTTAAAAGTTCATGTGCTAGGAGCAGCTAGGTAGCACAGTGGAGAGAGTACCAGCCTGAGTCTAGAGGTCCTGACTTCAGATCCATCCTTAGATACTTACAGCTGTGTGACCCCAGGTTAGTCACTTAATCCCGATGGCTTTCCAGAAATAAAATGAAATAAAAGTTCATGGACCTAGATTAAGAATCACTCTTATAAGGAAACAGATTGACACATATGGAAGGGAAAACTTCATAATAATTTCAGGTATCCAAAAATAGAGTGGGCTTCCTTGAGTAGCCAAAAATCATTTCTTCCTGGAGTTTTTATATACAGAGGCACAGTATTACTTAGGTATAAGAAAAAAGACTCTCAATCTGATTGGATCGGTCTAGGTGGACTCCACAGCCCCTCTCAGCCCCAAGACCCTGTAATTCTGTAACATTTACCTGTTAATAGCTAGCTATTATCACAGATAAAGTACAGCAGTGAGGAAACGATGAGATGGTCCTTTTTCGATTCCAGTCCAATGTCATAAAAGACTTTATAATCATTCATAATCCCTGCTCTTATAGAGTAACATGGAATTTATGAAGGGACCATCCTTCCTTTTTAATGTGCTCCATTTGCACTCTCTTTGATCTTTGCATGATTGAAAATAGACTGCTTGAACCAGAAAGTCATATACTTTAAATCTTTCTAGGTTACTGTTCTCAAATGTACTTTATTCAGTAGAAAAACTAGTGTCTCTTTGTAGAGTTTGTGACTTTCATGTTCAAAGAAGGTGGGAAAAAGAACAGAGCTACTGATCTCGCCTGGTTCTTGTAGCAGATACTAGAAGTCCCCGAATAAAGTTTACACATAGCAAATACTATATTAGTGGTAGCTACATTATTATTATTATTAGTGTCTTAATCTGGGGCTGTCCCTTCATCTCCAGGAAACATCCGGAACATTGCCCCCTTAACTGTGTTTACTCACAGATTGCTTGTTCATGTTTTTAAACGAAGCCCACAATTAGTGTTTGGTATTTCCAGGGAAGATTTAAGAAATAATGACTCCTCTTGCAAGAGAAAGTATGGCATAAACAGAAATTGTACCAGGAACATTTATCCAAGAGAGCACTTCCTTTGGTAATAAGCTGCTGTAATTATAGATTAGATTGATTCAGCACTTTCATTGTAAAAATTCCTTTTCAGAGGCTTCAGATAGTTAATTCAGGCTCCAAAACATTCTGCCAGTTTCTACAGAGAAAGGCTTTTGGTCCTCCTTGCCCACACCCCCTCCTACCTTTACCACTCTTCCACTGAATATTTAACTAAATAAAAGTACAAACAACCCAGTTACAAAAGAGAGGGGATAAATGCTTTCCACTGTTTGTTCATATATCGAGCAACAATAAAGCCAGTGACCTGGAAATTTTTTTTTTTTTGTCCAAAGGCTAATCTATATTCAGAAATCTCCCAAATTCATTTTAATGGTTGAATTTCATATTTTTCAAGCTTGTTTTTTCTCACTTAAGTAATTCTGAATTCACTTCAGTTTAGCAATTTAGAAAATACATAGGACTATCATAGTGCTGGAAGGGACCTTGAAAGGTCATCTAAATCATCCTTCCGCATTCATGCAAAGCTAAATCCAAAGCTTCTCTAACAATTGGGTCTGTCTCCTCTATTTAAATAACTCTAGGGAAAGAGATTCTATGGCTTCTTTTGATGGCACTTCTTGTTTAACAGCTCTATTTAGCAGAAATTATGGCTGGTCTGCACCTGTCTGCAAAGTAACCCCATTTCTTTTCATTTGGGACACAGAATGGCTTGGAAGCCCTAGCCCTACTGGCATATAGTAAGTGCTTAATAAATGCTTGTGGACTAATCACCTTCTCGGTGGGTAATTTTTCTGTTCTTTCAATACTCAACCAGTCCATACCTTATTCAAATCAAACAATATGCAGTTATCCCTAAGGGTAGGAAAGAATAGGGCTTCTCACAATAATTATTCAGAATTATATGGATGGAGTCTAGCATATGGTTTTCTTAGCATGTAAGCAATTGTATGGTGGTTAATCTAAGATGCAGGGACATATATTTGATAAAAAGACCTATAATTGGTATTTTTATTAGCTGACATTTATGTAGTGCTTTAAGATTTTGCAACACATAGCCTAAAATATTCCCTGAGACATCCTGCATTATCTCATCTGTCCTCTTAGAGGAAGATGCCGTGGGGTTTCTTGGTTTTGTTTTTGTTTTTATCATTCTCCTTTTACAAATCAGGATATTGAATCTGGGAGAAAGTAAATACTTTGCTCATACTCAGCTTATAAGTGACAGAGGCCCGGGTCTAGTAGTAGCTATAAAATTAACACTGAGAAATAATAGTACTAAGTACTATGAAATATTTGGTTCTATTCAGGGCCCTGAACCAATTAAACTCAAGCATATTCTGCAAAAACCCTTCATATAAAACTACTTTTTCCTTGAAATTTTGTGAAAAAATTTTCAGTATGAGGTGAAAATATCTGATATATCTGAGGAGAATTCCTGCAGCTTAAATATTTACCTTATTCAGAATTCCTGGAGAGCTGGAGATAATATATGAGATACCCATGAATCGAAGAATGAAGCATTTAGGTTGTTAGTATTCTAAGCAACCATCCCTAACTTGTAGAATGCAAACCTGAAGCAGTCATTAACATTTCATGGAAATCTAGGAAGCATTCCATTAAGAGAAATAAAGAATTTTGACTTGAGGTTTATAATGAATAGCCATAACAAAAGGAAATAC
Organism: Antechinus flavipes; assembly: GCF_016432865.1. Classification (NCBI taxonomy): domain Eukaryota; kingdom Metazoa; phylum Chordata; class Mammalia; order Dasyuromorphia; family Dasyuridae; genus Antechinus; species Antechinus flavipes. The sequence continues at coordinate 53,214,873 of NC_067402.1, read as the reverse complement.
CAAATAGCTATTATATATATATATATATAGTTACATATATATACATTATATATATATAAATATATATGTATTTACAAATAATACATATGGTTTTATATTATGTTACATATTGCATACATATATTACTCATGTATTATATACATATATTAATTATATATGTTATATATAATATGTATGGTTAAGAGTTTGGTTTTCTTTTTGAAATTGTCTCAGACATAGGAAAATATATTTCTTTCTAAAAGGAGTGCCAATGAAGTATTGATTTGGTGTAATATGATTCTCCACATTTATTTTCATCAATCAAAGCAAAATATATTAAACTATATTTTCCTAAGTTTACATGACAAGGACCCCAAGGATAATGAAACTAAGCGTTTTGATAAGTACATTAAAACTTTTAGAACCTTGGAATTCTACAATCAACCAACAAGGCTTTATTAAATATTTACTATGTGCCTGAGCTCTAAGGAACCAAAGAAAAGCAATAATTCTTTGACCTTGAGAAACCTACATTCTAATTAGGAAGACAACTAGTAAATAAATAGGCATATAGCAGAAACATTCAGAGTAGACCATACAGGGGATGATTGTAATAGCCAGGAAGTTGTATTAGACCAAGAAAAGACTTTCAAAGAATGTGAGAAGGAAGCTAAAGTTTGAGGTGGAGTTCTTAGAGAGTCTAAGAATTATTCAGTCTGGTAAGCATTTATCAATCACCTGCTATATGGAGGGCCCTCTGCTACATGCTGGAATTAAATGAAATGAAAAATGGAATGAAGAAGTAAACAGAAATTAAACAACTTTTTTTTCTTTTTCTTTAAAATTACAAGGCAATTGAGGTTAGGTGATTTGCCTAGGGTCCCACAGCTAGTATCTCAGGCTTGACTTGAACTCACTGTCCCTTAACATTTCTGAAAAGGCAATCTATTCCTTATTTTTATTATATGGAAAGACTAAGGGAAGAGGGAGAATCTTATTTTTCCATGGGGTAGAAGACAATTGTAGGTTTTCTGGAGGTCTTTCTCTCTCTTCTCTCTCTTCTCTCTCTCATTCTCCCCTACTCACTGAGAAAGCAAGAAATGTGGTACCCATTATACATACAAAGTTATGCAAAACATGTCCACATTAGAATGTTATAAAAGAAAAGAATAAGAATAATGAAAGTGAAAGAAAATATGCTTCAATAACTTCTCTCTCTGGAGAGGATAGCGTTCTTCTTGAGAACTTTGGAATTATCGTGGATCACTGTTAAATCAGAGTAGTTAAGTCTTTAATAGTTGATTGTCATTACAATATTATTGTCACTGTGAACAGGGTTCTCCCAGTTCCCTCACTCTGGAAGTACCCTAGTATGGTGTTTTCCAATTGGTAGCATGAATTGGTGCTTCTATGTCCCTTTCAAGTGATTTTGTTGATCACATAAAGTAGTGAAGCTGCTGTATTCCAGCCTAAATGGCTCTGGAGGGACAGTATCCAAGGATTACTGGATTTTTTAGGATTGGCTCAATTCCATTTATTCCATTCCCTTGTTCCCATAGACTATCAAAATGTCTCAGAAATTCTTATATTTCATTAGATAGTAAATGAATATATCAAATCAATAAGAATTATAATAAGAAATATAGAAATAACATAAGATTGAAAATCCAAAAGATAAATGGAAGCCCTTGAACTGAAGAATTGCCCAGCCCTAGAAATCACATGTGAACATTTATTTGCACTTGGATCAAAAGTTAGAAGAAACAATTCTAAGTTTTTATCCATCAGATAAGAGAATTGTGAAAGAAACAGTATGATCTAGTATGCACTAAGCAAAAATTAACTCTGTTCATTATCTGAATTACCTGAGCTTTTAGAAAAAATTTGATAACTTCAATAAATTCTCCTAAATTCAGATTTTTTTTTAAAACCTCTAATTTGGATCACTTGAAAAGCCAGGAAATCTTGAAAATGTTCTTTCTATTTTTTTCTGTATGATGAAATTTCTAATGAACTCCATAACCTTATTAAATCATATCTTAATGGAAATTTGCTAGCCAAATGGGAATAAAGATAATGTATCTACAGCTCTAATATTGTTAAATGTACTAAAAGATTTTTGTCAAAACATTGATAACCTAATGTTAAATGTATTTTTATATTCCAAATATAAAGAAAATATGCAAATTCATGCTGTTTTCTGCCAGGTATAAATTTAGAGGTCATTTTTGTATATCTTGTCATCCCTTCACACTATAGTCATCCCTTCTATCTTTCATTATTGAAATTCTATAGGAAGTAGTCTGTCCTTCTTCCCATTTTTGTACTTCTCAACTTCCCGACCATGAAAATTCCTCTAGACTTTCTCTACTGTTCCATACAAGCATCCACCCCCAGAGCTCTCTTCTTCTCTGGCCTTTCCCCACTGGAATACCTTCTGCCTCTGATACACTGATTCCTCCCAGGACTTCCACAAAATAGACATCCGGGCCAGCAGCCATGTCTTTATTCCTCTCCAGGAATTCCTCTTCAGGCTCTGTACTTTGTCTACCACCATTTTCACTGGCTTCCTCCTCTAGTTTTTCATTTTCTTTTTATGTATTATCTTCCCTGCTTCCCACTAAAATGTGGACTTTTTGAGGTCGAGTCATGTTGTTCTGCTTGTATTTGTATTCCCCACTCTTATCACAGTAACCTGGCCACAAAATAAGGCTTAATAAATGCTTGTCGATTGATTATCTTTATCACTGCAACTTCCAACTCCAAATCAGCAATAACTTCTGATTTGACCCTTTTTCAAAAACCTTTTCTCAATTGTTATCCAGCTGGACCCTTCCATATTACTTGATACTTGACCATTTACCTTTGGGATTCTCCTCCAACTAATCTGCCCAGTCCTTTTCCGTCTCCTCTGGATTATATTCCTTCACCTGCTATTCTTGGAATTCCTTCTCCTTCTACATGTTCTGCCATAAGGACTTCATATATTCCAAGGACTTTAATTAGAACATGTTACAAATGACTCCCAATCAAATATATACATCCAGTTCCAATCTCTTCACTGAATTCCTTCCTTTTCAGCTGTAACTCCACTGAGATGGCCCTTTGCCACCTCAAATTTCACATATCTTAAACTGAACTTATTAGCGTTATTAGAATATATATACACATACATACACTTTTAGGAGCAACTAGATATAGAGAGGGAAAAGTTGATTCATATTTTGGTTTATTTTAAAATAAGTTTTTATATATTTTGTTTTTATCTTACTTACATTTCCTAATCTAAATTTATACATCTGCCCCAGATGCAGTTCAGTGACTTTGAGAATTAATTTCAGATTTCAGAAATTACTTTTGTTGTAATTCTCTTTGAATAGCATCTAGTACTACATGCAGTTAGGTGCTTCTAAATGGTCTTTTTGTGGTAACATTTTAAAGGAACAGGAAAATATGTTTTCTGCCAATAGGTTTTTCTGATGACATATGCCTATATGTAATACACATACACATAGATTGGAAATGGAGGATGAGAACGAGGAGCTAAGGATAATATCTAGACCTGTTCTGTGAGCTTCAGGAATTGCAAGGTTGTAAGGAGGGACATCTTATATTTTGAGGGCATGATCTGGAGAAAGACTTTCTAAAGGAGCAGTCAGATAGGTAAGAGGAGAACCAAGAAAAAAATAGTGTTTTGAAAATCTGGAGAGAAAATTAGTATCAAAAAAGGAATGATCAAGAATGTCAGATTTTTTTTAACAACTCGATTCTAATTAAATTTAAATGTTATAATTTTAAAACAGCATTCGGGTAATTGCTTTTGAACAGATAATATGCCAATTGGAATCTACATTGCTTTATTGTCCATAAACCATCTCTTAGAAATTTTAGGTTCAGAATTTGGAAAGATGTTATGAAGCAGATGATGATATTTGATGAGTAAAACGTACTTTTCTTCAAATCACAATTCACCAGATAACATTGACATTATCATAGCATACCCAAAGTTCTAAACACCTACCATTGCATTCAAATAATATACTTTTCCCGAGCTCCACAACACAGTCTATTAATTTTGTAATGATTATTGATACTTTATGAGAGAAGTAAAGTTCAAAATGCCCTAAAAATTGGAAATGGACCCTTAAAATGGGATGAAACTATGAAAGAATACAAGAGTTACCCACTTAAGTGTAACCTTTTCCCCAACAAATAGATAATTTCCTCAGCTCTAAAATGAGGAAGTGAATTCAGTTGATAAAGTTCCTCACAGCCATATTAATCTATGATTCTAAATGGTTGCAGGAGAACTGGCTATGTAGTATATGTAGGAAAGCATCTGAGGGTCACTGACCACAAGCTTATTGTGAGCTAGCAATGTATAATTATTTTTTAAAAGTCAACATGATAATAGAATATGTTAAAAGGCACATTTGAACAAAAGGGCCAGGAAATCACCTTGTATTTCATTCTCTCTCTCATACTCTGTTCAGTCTCAGATTATTTTGTCCTATTTTACTTACTGTACTCTTTCAAAGGACGTGAAAATAATAGCAGGCAACAAAGTTGATTGGAGGGATGAATAATTGTTTGAAGACTAAGGAGCGACTTGATTATTGGCTTTGAGTATAGAAGGGTGTATATATATATATATATATTGCTGATCAATTCTCTATTCTCTACAAAACTGGAACCAGACAAAACTACTAACCTAAAACAAGAGACTTTTCAGGGCCACGTAAGGAAAAACTTACCTGTCAGGTATAGATTGCCAAGGAAGGTTATGGAGTCTTTGGTCCTGCTGACCTTTAATATCAGGTGTCTCTCTTGGATGGTTCATATATTCATCTGTCAGAGACAAAGACGAGGACCCATTGATCTCAGTACAATACTGAATTGACTACATGTTCCCAAATACCAATAGTTTATTGAAATTCTATTTCAGTTATTCAAGATAGTCCATTTGAAAATGTGTAATATGGCTTATTTTCAAGGGGTTATTAAATAGTTAAATATTCTTTTGGTTATTTTCTTATTTCTCATTTGATTTCAAATGCTATTTCTACATTATAAGAGAAATATTCCATTTTCTCTCTTCCCTTAAAGTAAAAATAATGTTATAGAAACATCATGTGTACAAAGTAGATGTCAATTGAAAAATGATAGAATAAATTGTGGTCTTAATATAATAGAATACAATGGCATCATAAGAATTGGTTTTGTTGAATGGGGATTCCCCCCCCCTTTCTCTTCAAATATTTATTACAAAGGAAGGCTCAATAGGTAATTTGGAGGGGGGGGTATATTAAGAATTACAAAATCCAAGATTTTGAGAGATGGAGGGAACCTCAGTAGCTTTTAGCTGGACATATAAGGGGCACATTAAGACTCCGAAAGAGAGTTGACTTCAAATCCTGCCTCAGGTACTCACTATATGACACTGGCGAGTCACTTATCTCACTCAGGCTTGGTTTCCTTAACTCTAAAATAGGCTCTTTTATGGGACATAAATAGGCTAAAATGAGATAATAGCACCCACCTCCCAGGACTATTTGGGGGATCAAATAACAACATAAAGTGTTGTAAACCCTCGTGTTATATATAATTTTTATCTATCTAGCTACCCCAACCTATACATGAAAGCCTACCATAATCTACCTGACAAGCAGCCTTTTTTCCCTGGCATGAAGGACTCATAAAAGGGAGAAATTGCTGCCATTCTCTTTTTGGACGACTGCAGGGGCTGTGATTTTTCCCTGACATGGAGTCTAAATGTGCAGCTCTAACCTATTGCTCCTGGTTCTGTCCTCTGAGGTCAAATGGAAGGCTCTTCGCCTTCTACATGACAGTCCTTCAGATACTGGAAGACAGCTTTGTCTCCCCAGAGTCTTCTCTGCTCCGAGCTAGACATCCCCAAGTTTTTTGACAAATAAAATGAAGGTGATGTAAAAACAGGAGCTACCAGGGAAAATACAGTGAAAAAGTGGCTTCCACTTCAAGCTAGCACTTACCTGGGACCTGCTTCAGTATATCAGGGAACAAGGGGATCTATCCGACCCCCTAATCTCGTTACCATCTTTAGTCCGTTTTGTCCACCGTTTCCTCCTCAAGAGCTCATTGGAACTATGGAGATGAAAGGCAATGGGGGGAAGGCGATTTTCCCTCCTGAAAGTCGCCGTGATGATTATCCCCTTTGGACTACCATTATTTCATGTTTTTTTTTTCCTTTATCCTCTGCAGGTCAAAACTTGTTTCTTGCTGTGATGCTACACACAACCTTGTCATTTCTCAAAATAACACTCCACTTGGGAGTAACATAAGTTATGAAGCAGAGAGGGCCAGCTTCCCTATTGAAAAGGGCATTTTTCGAATGCTGCCGGTGGTAAGTGAAGTCGGTTAATGGGTTGTTTGGGACAATATAATACAAGGATGGAATGTTTTAAAACATTAAGTCAGAGCTTAAACTAAATGAGTAATCCTATATGAGTAATAGTATTGCCTGCTAGATTTGAGAGGGACCATTTTTTAAAAGCAGTTTTTAATGTTCTGTGGATAGGTTGGAAACACTTTTTATGTAGCTTAAATAATTCTGAGTTTCCCCTAACCTCCAGTCTTACTGCCTCATCACTCTTGAATAAAATGGATCAGCTGGGACTTCCCTCACAACTCGTTGATCTTTGGGTCACTGTCTTATATGCTGAAAGTGGCCTTTTAAAATCTGAAATGAGCTTCTCCCTACTTCCTATGCTGGGAGCAAATCACACCTTGCCCAGAGAACTACAGATTTCTAGTCTCTGTCGTAATTTTATTCTGGAAAGTGAAGTTGGAAAACTTGGCCACTCTCAGTGGATGATTATCAAATTATCACTTTCTTAACAGGCTGTCCTTCCAGATAATAGGTTGCAAGAAAATGTAAATTCAGATTTAGACCCAAACTTATCTTTTCAATAGGGAGGAAGTTTGTCTTAGAAAGCATCCTGTTTTACTGCCAATACACACACACCCAGGTAATAGATTACAAGAAACTATAAATTCAGATTTAGACCCAAACTTATCTTTTCAATAGGGAGGAAGTTTGTCTTAGCAAACATTCTGTTCTACTGCCAATACACATACACAGACGATAGGTTGCAAGAAACCGTAAATTCAGATTTAGATCCAAACTTATCTTTTTCAACAGGGAGGAAGTTTGTTTTAGCAAACATTCTGTTCTACTGCCAGTATACACACAATCAAACACACAAGCTATCTAGCAGCGACTCTGCCCTAGGTATAAAAAATTGATTTCTGTCCTGATCGAGCTTATGTGTTTTTGGAAGGGATAACATGAACATAATATGCAGAGACATGCATACACACACACACCATAACTCTAGAGATCCATCTCACTTTTTCCTAGTACCAAAAACTACAAATCTTTGGCAAACCGAGTCTGAGGCTACTTTATGCCAGTCCAAGAAAGTTAAGAGTCAGTTTACCAACTTCAAAGCCTTTGAAGCAAATTCTATTTTTCTCAGAACCTACTTGCTGCTCCTTAGAAAAAAGAAAAATATTGCAAATATCCAAAACAGAAATAACTCAGGGTTAGGGAAAGGCTCCAAAACCTGACCACATGACATGTTGGTAAATGGGAAGTAGGAAATGAGAGGAGGAACAGAGAACTTAACAGCTATCTCCCACTCAATGTGCAAATAAATAAAAATAGCCATTTTCAGATAGTGTGAGTGGTTCATTAATAGAGGACCTATGGTATTCCTTATTGCCAAAGAGGAAAATTATTTCTAAGGAAACTGAAGAACTGTTCCTTTCCAAGAGAATTGTTTTCTAAGTGTGGGTGCAGGATGAGAGGAGGAGCAAATCTGGGGTGAATTGATGGGGGAGCCAAGAAAAGAATAAAAAAGAAAGTTGTTTATACAAAAAAAACAAAATTAGGACTTGAAAAATTAATTTAAAATAGTTCAGCACGTAATTGTTTTTAGCCTTGAAACTTTTTTTTACAAGATGAGCATTTATTTATATAACTGATGGTGTAATTGAGCCTGAAGACCTCATTCAGGAATTATACCTACCTTTTACTAGATAAGAAAATCAATTTTTTGTCTGGAAGTAGAAGATTGTTTAATATATTTTATTTATTATCCTCTCTTAGCATTTTTTGGAGCTTAGGAAAAAAGTTTTCTCCCTTCCTGGTCTATTTGCATAGTCATAAATAATGCCAAATCTTATTTCTCTCAAGAAAAATCCATTCATCCAAAGCTGTGGTACTTCTTAACTCTCCAAGCTAGTTGGTATTTTCTCACAACCATTAGCTCATTCTGCATACCATATTCCATTAACCTCCTATGGAGTTAAGCTACAAGCACTGAACTGATGACATTTGTGAGTCTATGTGTGAAAAAAATGTTCTTCTTTGTAACTTCCTTTTAACAGTCACAACCGTTTGTGGGGCGTCCCTTTAATCAGTGTGCAGTGGTTGGAAATGGGGGAATCCTGAGAGACTCTATCTGTGGAGCTGAAATAGATAAATCTGACTTTGTTTTCAGGTAAGAGCTTCTTTATCTCAGTCTTTGAATAAAAAATATGTATATAAGACACACACATATATATATGTAAAATGGGCACATATATGTGTGTGTGTGTATGTATATATATCTGTATACATACACCCATCGATAGATACATCCATGTGCGTACATACACACACGTATGTTTAAATGTTTATTTTCTACAGGGCAGCATCAATATGATACAGCCTGAAATTTGTTTGGTGTGTACCATACTTTAATTTTCAGTTCTAAAAAGATCCAGATATTTTGCACTCACGTGACATTATCCTTTGCTTTCTCTGACTAGGTCAGTCTTGATAAATGTACATGAGGATTCTGTAACCATAAGACTCAAAATTTTCCTGCAAAACCCAAAATGAGCCTGTAAGATGTGCTCATCATTCTGATAGGATATGCTACAAAATACTGCACTTCCCTGCATATGTTGAGGTGGCAGCTCATCCATCTGGGGAGACCTTATTTTGACTAAATTATCAACTTTTTCTAGAATAAGGAGAAAGCTATATTTTTCTTATCAATCATGTCATTTTTAAATGAATACTTTTAGGGTATTATAAGAGTTATTGTAAGCTTATCAATTTGATACACCTCTTTCAAGCAAATGAAAACTAGATGGTTTCCCATAAGCATGTCCCCTGTGATTTTAAATCTTATTTATAAATCTTGCACCAAAGGCGTTGTCGATATACCTGACAGCCTACAATTACTGAATGAGTTTTTTTATGATTAATGGCCAGTATATTAATGATGTAATTATAATTTCTAAATGCTTGATGGAGGAGGGAGCGGACAAATATAGCTGGAGGCCTAGCAACAAAGGTGAACCCAGCCTGCTTATGTCTGCATCTAGCCTATATGAGGGAGAGTAACTACACAAGAGTAGCAACCAAGGAGACTAGCTAGAACTATGGCTACAAAAGGTTTAGCAGCAAAAGCCAATGGAGGTACACCAGGATGGTACAACTGCCTAGGGACAGTGTTTTGGGTCTTTCTTCTCATGTCTTTGTTAGAGGTATATCTGAAGCAATTAAAAGGGTGTCTGCTGTTCCCTGGATGTTTCCCTTGATCTTCTCAAGAGCCCAGACACATTACAAGACAAAAAGGGGAGCTTTAGCAGATTGGGTCTAAAGACTGCTGATCTGACTTCTTCAAGTTGAGTTCACTCCTCAGTTCTTAGTAAGGGGTATTCACTCCATGATCATTGGATCCACAACATTTGGGGAACATTTACAGAATATGGAGACAAAACGTGATTACTTCTTCCTGTCCTCTACTAACTGCACATCTTGTTCTTCCACTGCATTCTTCTTTCTGTCATTTGAAGTCCGGCTTATTTTCTCTGGTGACTATTCCTAGATTCCCCTTTTCAGCACCCCTGCTTCACTGGACAGCTCACGGGAATACAAGTCACAGAATGTTAAATGTTAGATCTAGGGTGTCTAGTCCAACCTCTCTGTAGCTGAGAAATCCTTTTTTTTTTTTTTTTTTTAACATGTCTTCCAAGTGCTCATTCAGCTTCTGTTTAAGGACTTTCAATGAGGAAGAATCTAGTATTTTTATTAAGTAATAACTGGCATTGATATAACACTTTTTAGGTTTGTGAAACTGTGCATTCTCTATATCATTTCTCTGCTATTTCTTCTGAAGGCAGCTCATTAGATGATAAATAGATGGATGAATGGATAAATAGAAAGATGGATGGATGGATAGATAGACAGACAGACAGATAGATAGCTAGATGAATGGATAGCTACATAGAAGGATGGATGGATAAATAGATAAACAGAAGGACAAATGGACAAATAGATAGATAGATAGATGAATGGATAGCTACATAGAAGGATGGATGGATAAATAGATAAACAGATGGACAAATGGACAGATAGATAGATAGATGAATGGATAACTACATAGAAGGATGGATGGATAGGCAGATAGACAAATGGATGGACAAATGGATAGATAGAGAGATAGAAGGAAGGATGGATAGATAGGATGAAAGAATAGATAAATAGATAGACAGACAAGATGGATGGATGGATAAATGGATAAATGATAGGTAGATAGACAGAACACTTATTAAATACTTATTATGTGCCTGCAGGCACTATTCAAAGTTCTGGGAATATAAATGCAAGCAAGCATGACAATCTCTATCCTCAAAGAGCTTATTATATTCCATGAGTGAAAGACAACAAATTAAGGAAAGCTCAAAAGAGGTGATATTTGGGAAAGAAGTGGGAAGAGAAAAGAAAGGCAAGGAGGAGTTCAGAGAGAAGATCCAGGAATGAGGTTTGTAAAAGATGGCTGGACTTGAGGAGGATAACAGTAATCAATTGAGTTTGTACAGAGCAGCCCTTATATATAGCTGTAATTGTCAAAAAGTTTTCCCTTATATCAGCCTGTCTCCTTGCAACTTCTGTACCTAGCTGTAGTTTCTGTCCCCTCAGGTTAAGAAAAACAAGTATTTTCCACTTGATAGCTCTTAAAATACTTGCAGCCTGTTATCACATCCCCTCTCAACCTTTTCCAGACTTAAACATCCTTATTTTTTGCAGTCGATACCAATGGGTCACAGGCTCCTTTCCTACCATCATACTGTTCACCTTCTTGATACAGTCTAGATTGTCAATTTTCTTTATGAAATATGATGGGCCAAACAGGACACAGTGGTCTGACCAGGGCACAGTCCTGGTGGGTGGAAGGTGTCTGGGCCCGCTGCCACATTTCTTTGGAATTTACAGTAATATAAAAGACACCAGGCAGTTACCAGGCACAAGGACAACCTGCAGGCAGCAGTTATTCAAATGATTAATTCCCGTTGAATGGCCTTGCCAGCTCCACATCTTGCTGCCATATGTTGTTAACCTCTCAATTCCTTGAACTCCAACTAGTATTTTCTAGTGACAGTTTCTGCATCTCCTTCATCAATAAACTTATCCTCATTGCCCTTCTTTCCTAGTCAGGTTACTCCATTAAAAACGGGCTTTGAACTTGCCCCTGTGTTGCCTGAACTTTTAGTTGAGGTCACTACGTTATTAGGTTTTTTTTTTACTGTTTTATTTTGTTCCAAGAGACCTCTCACTAAGCAGGAGTAATCTGTAAGTGTATGCAATGTGAAAACAAAACACAGCAATAAAACTGAAAGTCTTTAAAAACAGAGCTCTGCTCTAAAATGAACCAAGGATTCTTCTTCCAGCCTCCAGCTGGAACAGTCATAGCTTTGCCCTACTAACCCAAAACATTTCACATGAAAGAAAACCTATAATAAAGAAAAATAATTACTCTTACTGAAGACTTTTTGACAATTCTCATGACATAATTGAGGAAAACTTCTTTTTAAAATTTTCATTTTATTTTACAGTATACTTTGGAAATAAAGACATTTTAGAATAAAGTTAATGATCATTTCTCAATTTTTAAAAAACAAATCAAAGGTAAAGGAGTCTTGTTTCTCTAATCCACTTAGACTGCCTCTGAAGTCAATCTGAGCACACCGCTCTCTTTGAAGTTAGCAATGGCTCTGAGCCCTGGACAGCTCCATGGAGTGATAATGAGAACTAGAATAAAGGCTGCTGAAATTCTGCTAGTTTTTTTTTTTTTTTCTTTTGAAAGGTCTCTTAAGATCAGCAGTTGAAAGTATTAGAGATATGAAGATCTAATTTGGCCCAGGATAAATTTATAGAGCAGTCTGAAAATTATTTACCCTCTTTTTATTTCAAATTGCAGGTGGTTAGGAATCAATTCAGCACTACCAACCAATCTATTTAGGTCCAGTGATCTTTGGATAATCAATTAGCCTCTCCAGGTCTTGGTTTCCTCAGTAACATAAGAAAATCGGACTTGTTAGATGGATGCTAAGATTATAGTAGAGCTTTCCCCTTTAATTGCCCATCAAAATCATTGAGTTTATCCTATTGTCTATCAATTTACTTGCTTTTACTTCAGGAATACCATTATTTAAGTAATTCATTAGATCTGTAATCCCTTTAATATGTAGATCAGAGCTTCTTAAACTTATTCCACTTGTGACCCCTTTTCACCTGAGAAATTCTGACCCAGTCCCGAGTATGTAGGCACATAAAAATAGATTTACAAATCAAATATTTGCTGATAATAAATCACAAATTTGCAATCTTCACATTCAGGTATGTGATCCTATATGGGGCTGCAACTCATAGTTTAAGAAGCTTTACCCCATCCATACCTGCTAATCCTGTTTGACTTTTGTCTGTCTTTCTGAATATCCTTCCTAAATGGTTTACCCAATACTGAAAGCCATTCTATGGTTTTTTAGATATTTGGGGACATCCTTGTAGCACTTGGCACTGCACCATGTTATCTCTTGCCCTTTCATCATGACTAAATTGCCTCCTTTTCCAAGCAGGCATATAAGTTTCTTTTCTGACTTTTTTTGTTCATATCTATGATTTCATCAATATGGAAATTTTCTGGTATTTGGAAACTCCTAATGTAACAGATGAGCAATTTATTTTTTTAGTTGGAGTCTCAGAGAATTGCATGTGGCATTGAAAGGTGAAAAAATATACCTATGGTCATATAGTTAGCATGTCATGGGCAAGACATAAATTCAGATCATTCTAATTCCATGACAAAACTTCTTTCCACTATTACTTAAATGCAAATTTTCATCTGTAATATGCAGAGTTTAATTATACTCACCAAGTATCCCCTGCTTTTTGAATCTTCCTAGATAATGGTATTCAGTTATGCATAGCCTTATTACATGATTGGGAAAAAATTGGTGTTTATGGTGTTCACTGGGAAATAAATTCCAGTCATTGAAAGTCTTACATCGTTTTCCAAATGTGGTCCAGTCCTGTCTCGGCCTTCCATTCAGTTAAATACCTGCATTCTTGTCTATCTCTAGTAACTGTCCAAGTTGGACTACCTATTCACATTTTGTCACAATCTGGGATATACATATATCATATTACACACACACACACACACATATTGTTATTCCACTTTGTTCTTCTAGTGTGAGTTACTAAGCTGATCTCTTTATAGAGCTCAGAAAGTTTTAAGGTTTCTTACAGTTTTCTAGAATTTAATTAACTTGAATTAAACAGGCATTTGTTAAATAAATGCCTATTGTGCATAAGGCATTGTGCAGCCAGCATATCACCTATAAATATTAAATTCACTAATAAGGGATTCTTCATAATTTGTGCAAGAATGAAGAGCAACTTGTAGCACATGCGACTCCTTATTTGTCACTTGTTCTTAAAGCTCAGTAAATTGTTGGCCAAAGAATTTACATGGCTAAATCTGTCATGGGGCTTTGTATGTTATGGATGCATGGATGAATCCTTTGAGAAGAGGGTTTTGTGTCATACTTTGTTTTATTGAGTCAATTATTATTGAATTCAAAAGCAAACATAGTCACATTTTGTGTCCTCGATAATTCATAGCCAATCATATTACCATGAAGATGTAACCTACAGTAAAAGTCATCTGCAAAAGGCCACTTTTAATATGTTTCTAGTACTTTCTTAATTCATTCATAGACTATTCTTAAAAATATTTTAGAGAGCCGAAAAAGTGGTTAGCTGTGTCAATAATTACTGATATTTTTATAATTTTTTTCTAAAAATACCACTTATACTCTTTTTTATTCTTTTGGAGTGCCCCCTTCATTAATGTATCTTAATTTTTTTTCTCACATTCCTTCAAAACTGATCAAAACTGCACTTGGTCTAATCTGTATCTTCTTCCTGAAGTCATCTTCTTTAAAATGCCATTGATATTTTCTCATTAAATATAATAGTACTGAAATGATGGTATCCAAGTCAACTTATCAAATATTTATTATTAAGTGCTTACTGTATTTCAGTTCCACTCTCTAAATAGTCATGGAAGCAAATCTATTCCATTTCTTTTTCTTTGTTGCCTCCTTAGGAATTAATCTACCAATGTTCCTATGTTAATTTGGCCTGGCTGAGTCTCAGACCAAAAACTCTGAAAACTTCTTTTTTCCTCAACAAATGTCCAATGGTTTTTGAAGCAATAGTACTCATCCTTTTCCATCTCCCACAAAAGTGCTTGTATTCTGAACCAGTGAGGGCTTTGACTGCCATGTCTCTCTGCTTCTCAAAGAGATCAGCTATTTGCTAGCTAAGATATTTTCTGGATTCTTTTATCCTCTGTGTTGTGGTACAATATTTTGCATCACTTAAACGTCTTTAAGGAATAGTGATATAATCAATGTCCATTGTTCATCTGTCACTTTTCAGAGTTAACAGTTTATTTAAGACAGTACTGTAATTGTACACAATGTCATCTTCTCTTCATTCTTCTAGTTTAATGTTGCTTTGGATATTCATTCTAACCAATGAATGACTCAACCATATTTTTATTTTTCTTGCTTATTGTGTGTCTACCATTTTGTTTGTTTCTTTTTACAATATTTATGTTTTACGGGAGTAAAGCTTCTGAATAGTTTGAAAGCCTTGGTTCTCTTAACCCTGTAATATATTTATCAGTATATTTTTTAAATTTTCAAAACATATGCATGGATAATTCTTCAACATTAACCCTTGCAAAACCTTGTGTTCCAATTTTCCTCCTTCCCCCACCCCCTCCCCTAGATGGCAAGTAGTCCAATATATGCTAAACATGGTAGAATTATGTGTTAAATCCAATATATGCACACATATTTATACAATTATTTTGCTGCACAAGAAAATAAGATCAAAAAGGAAAAAATGAGAAAGAAAACAAAATGCAAGCAAACAACCACAACAAGAGTGAAAATACTATGTTGTGAACCACACTCAGTTCCCACAGCCCTCTCTCTGTGTAGATGGCTCTCTTCATCACAAGATCACTGGAACTGGTCTATTAGTATATTTTGGCCCACCTCCTCGATGCCCACCTTTGCTTTGAAGTCACTCAGTATCAGAGTATATGTGACATTCATTTAGATCATAGTCTTTAATAGCTTTCCTTTCCTTAACCCTCTACAGCAGCTTTTGGAACATAAGCTACCATCCTGAGATTGTGTGTGGTAGCCAGATTGCTTATACATATTATGTGTATTTGACGAAATCTCTGATAAATTGCTGCTTTTTGGTGTCTTTGGGTCCAAGGTGAAACTAATTCCATGAATTCATCATTTCTTTGCCCCTCCAAAGAGAACTTATGACTCTTCCTTTCATCTAGCTGAAATGGATTTGTGTCTCCTGATTTCGTTTATTGTAAAAATGCCAAAATGAATATCATCCAGTTTCTCCAAGTGGTGTATCAACCTGTTTGTTCTTGTACAGACTTGCACATGAAGGCTGCCAATAGTTAAATTAATGCATGTACAAAGTCCAAGAACTCAGTGATTTTTACTATCCTTTTCATTGACTTTACCATTGCTGTAACAAAAGCAGGAAGGGTCTACACCGAGCTGAGTGTTTTGTGTTTTTATCAATTTCCTGTGTAATTTTGACCAAACAATAACAGAGTGGCTAAGTCTCCTAGAAAGAAAATTCCCTGCACTCCTTTTGGATGAGGTTTAAAGAACACAGGCTTCCTTTTGCTAGATCCCTACTTAAAACTTCCCCAGCCAGAGCTTGCATTCTGAATAAATGGCCCCTGGGAACCCAAGGTCACCTTTGTGCCATAATGAATCACTAGCATAGGGATTTTCTGGAACATCCTGGCACTCTACCAGGTTGGAAACAGGTCTTGATCTTTCCACAAGAATTTGGACCAGCAGTGAGTAGTAGATTTTCTTCAAGAGATGTGCTAGCCAGGTCCATTACCATCCCTGCCATCCATTACTAAAACTCCCCTTTCCCTAAGGTGTCCCATTTTATTGCCGTGGCATTTTGACAGTTGCCAGAAGTACCACTGTCAGGCAGACCTGCCAAGAGCTGGCCAGCTGCTGAAATCACAAAGAGCGAGGAGTAACAGATGTGTGCCTGAAGTCCACTCTTCCTGCAGCAAAGTCTTAAAGGCTTGTGCTTTTAATAATCCTTACCTCTTAGAATTCACTGGGCATTTATTAAGCACCTACTGTGTATCTCATCTTAGGCTAAGAAACAGAAAATGAAAGAGTCCTGGCTCTCAAAGAGTTTACATTCAAGTTAGCTATCATTTGTGCTAGAGTTTCATAAATATGGGAGGATGATGATAGTAGTCTCAAATATAATATGGTTAAAGATGTTTAAAATTCAAACAGCAATGTCCAAGGTTAGTAAGTCCTTCTGTATCCATTAAGTAAAAGTTCAAGATATGTTATACTTGGAAATCAATAAACAGTATTAAATGTCCCTTACTCAACTGAAAACATGAGCTGGACTGTGGAAAAGATAAAATTAACTGGAAGGTAAAAATTTTAATTTTTTTCTTTCAATTTTTGTGGGTTTCTGGTAGATGTTCTCTCTGTTAATGGAGGCCACAGTTCATCCATTCCTCATGAAAATCTTATCCTTGTTTTTTTATGAGAGGATCTATCCAGTGCATTTCTGATTTATTTAATACCCTGTAGGTACAAACAGAATCTTTAGGCTTTCTATCTGTTCTTTCTTTCACATTTTCTACTTGTAATCAGCCCATTTCTTTTCTGCCACTTCTTGAACAATTCATTATAAATAACACAATGAGTGGACCTATCTATTCACATCAATGAAATATGAATGAGAGCACCAGTTCATTGTGACTTAGAATTAATTTTTTGAGGGAAAAAAACAAAACAAAGAATCTGATGAAAGCAAATAAGATTGCTGACGAAAGTATTTCAAGCCTTAGGACATAGTAGTACACTTCTACCCTTGTTACTGGAGAAACTGAGGCTGGTGGCTTTCTTGAATTCAGGACTTCTAAGTGGGACTAAAGTCAACTTTATTATCCTCATTAAGTCTGGCATCCGTGGGTTAGGTCTTGCTTAACCCTGATCAGAAATGGAGAAAATTAAAGCTTTAGCGATGACCAGCAGTGAGATTACATTGTGAATGGTCATCGTACATCCAGGGATATCCATTCTCCCCAAAACAGTGTTTGGAATAGTCACCATATGAATGTTATCCCCATTTTTTTTAGTCATTCCCATTTTTCTCCCTTCACCCTTATCTCTTTCCATTTTGCTTATTCCTTTTACTTCACACGTTATGTTTGCTATAAATAAAAATAACTATTTATAAGTCACTTGATAGTCTAATGGAAAATTGCTCTTAAAAGAATTTCTAATTTAAGAACAGTTTGGTGGAGCCCCATAAGGGAAAGATACTCTTTTGTGAGAAAAATAAAGTTATTATAGATTTCCTATCTTATAATGTTTTAAAAATAATTTTCCCCCTAAATTTCAGATGTAATCTCCCCCCAATCACAGGAAACATTAGCAGAGACGTTGGCAACAAAACCAATCTGGTTACTGTTAATCCCAGCATCATTGGACGGAAGTAAGTACCATTATAATTACGCAATTTTTTCCTATTTAAATATTTTATCATTTTTATCAGCATTTCTTTTCTCTCCCTCTCACCAAAGCCTTCATAAGAGTTATGTAATTTTTTAAGAAAAATTTTTTTCATGGCCTCTTACATAAATTTTTGGTAATGCCCCAGTGGCCCTTTCTGAATACGGACAAAAACAACTAAGACTTTTTGATGTGATTCACTTTTTTCTTAAAAGTTCTAGAAGCATTTTTATATTTATAGCCTAGGGGGAGTAAGAAGGAGAGAGATGATTTGAGAGTCAAAGGACCTGAGTTCAAAAGTCATTTTTTCCACATCCTTTTTGTGTGATATTTGGCAAATCACTGACTTTTTCAGGGCCTTAGTTTTCTCATCCATAAAATTACAGAGTTGGACTAGGCAATGAATGTAAGAGACCTCTTCCAACTCTCAAATATGTGACCTTATGATTAAAGGTTGCTTATGCAAATGAAAATTAATTCATTCATTTAATAATGGTGGTATAATACTAGTGTCATGAATTTTATGTACTTTTAGCACTACTTTTCCTTTTTAAAAAATTTAATAATAGCTTTTTATTTTCAAACTACATACAAAGATGCTTTTCAATATTCACCCTTGCAAAACCTCATGTTCCAATTTTTCTCCCTTCTTTCCCCTTCCCCTCCTCCCCTAGACAGCAAGTAATCCAATATAGGTTAAACTACTTTTTATCTTGTAAACGCTTTCTCTAGAGGCAGTCTGATACAGTTCTGGGTTTGGTGTTGGAAGAACATGGATCATATCCTACCTCTGATTTCTATTGTGAATTATACAATTTTGAGCAAGTCATTTAACCTTATTTCTCTCAGATCTTGTCTCAACCCCATGACAGATCCATTAAGACAAAAATAGAGGGGCAACTAATTGGTACAATGAATAGAGCACCAGCCCTGAAGTCATGAGGACCTGAGTTCAAATCTGGCCTCAGACACTTAACCCTTCCTGGCTGTGTGACCTTGGGCAAGTCACTTAACTCCAACTGCCTCAGCAAAAAAGAAAAAAAAAAAGGCATAAATGGGAAATCCACAGGCTGACCAAAATGACAAATCCTTTTAATGCTCCTCCCATTCACAAAATTTCATTTAAAAGCCTCATTTAGTTCTGAGACACAATATTTAGATACTATTATGTTATATTATTATTATAAATAATATTAATGTACAACATATTATATAATAATAATGCTATTATTGTTATATTACTAAAATTTTTGTTCATGTTTTTAAGCTTTTTTCTTCCCTTCTTTTCCCTCTGATTTTGTTATTTTTTCCCATTAGCTCCTTACTTTTTTACCTGGAAAAATAAGAAAATCTGTTTAAATTAAAACACAGACACTTCATATGAACCATTATTTTCAATGACCATTGTGGGTCTAAAATAGGGTGAGCTATTCATCAAAAATTACGCGAGCCTCTTACTCAAGCTAATTCTCCCAGTGGCTGGGCAATTCCGTTCTTTGCTCATCAATTAGGTGCCTTTAGAGATGGCATTAACTCTGATTTTAGACCATCAGGAGACTGTGTTGCACACTGATGCTGTCACAAGCTAAACATAGTAACACCTTATAGCCAGAGAATGAGCCTTGGGAGAACTGGGCAAAACAAATCCCAGCTTTCTCTTGAATTTGTTTATACTTTGAAACAATTTCCATGATTTCCTATAGAGTTTAACTGCTAGAAAATGTTGTTGATTGATTGACTAAAATATGAGGAAAATAGCGTTGATTGATCGACTAAAATACAAAGTAGAGAGAAAGCTTTGTAAAATAAACTTTTACTCTCTATTATCTCTCCATATTTAATACTCTGTTGGATCTATAATTGAATGTTGACATTATTTTCAAAGATGTGGCTCCACATTGTGTGTGTGAATCTTGGCCACAGGATACCCACCTAATGTGATGGGGACCTACCTCACCTTTTCTTGATATGACAAGGATATCAGTGGAACATACAACTTTTCTGTTGTTTTTTTCTCACTCTCAGTAGTTGACCATTCCATCTGTATAACCAAAAGGCTTCTTGGATCACTACCTGTCCATCTTCCCTTTTTAATCATTCATGGTTTTTAATGTTACAGCCTTGTAATACCCAATGACTTCTGGGAGGTCCTTCTTTTCATTTAATCCCCTTTATTAATTAAGTTTGAACAAGAACTGAAAGGAACAAATAACGTTATGCTATTTGTTCTCTGGGATCTTGAGTTCTGAAACAAGCAAGAATCTGAGATGTTAGAGTGACTTGCCTAGAGTCACACAACTAAGAAGTGTCGAGGCTATATTCGAACCCGGATCTTCCAGGTTCTAGGCCCTCTACTCTCTCCAGGTGCTGACCTAACAAGGAGTGCCTTGTACTTTGAAATTACAGGTCCGGCTCATCCACGTTCAGGTAGGAAACAGTAAGAGAGTTGGGAGTGGGGAAGAGGTAGAAAGTGCTTTTCCTAGAATTACTTAGAAGTCAGCTGAGGAAATAGAGTGAAAAGCCTAAGAATTCTGGCGTGGACGGATGATATCCTTGCTTTTGACAGTGAGCAGGCAATTGATTCTAATTAATTTTCTTTAAATCTATTATATGCCTCATTTCTTATTCATTAATATAAATGTTCAGTGTCTAAGTTGATGAAAAAAAAAGTCTAAAGTGTGACTTAAATAGCCAGTCTTAACAATCACGCTTTGTTTCACTTTGCTCAGGTATGGTGAGTTAAATGGGAATAAATCGGCGTTTGTGAACAGCATTGCCACCTACGGAGAGGCGTTCCTCATCCTGCCGGCTTTTTCCTTCAGAAGGAACACTGACATCTCTCTGGATGTGTACCACACCCTGCATGGATTCAAAGCCAAACAGAAGGCGATATTTTTTCACCCCAAGTACCTGAAAAGCCTCGCCCAGTTCTGGAGAACTAAAGGTGTGCACGCCTTCCGCCTGTCCTCGGGCTTAATGATCACGAGTGCGGCCATCGAGCTGTGTGAGAACGTGAAGCTGTACGGATTTTGGCCTTTCTCTAAGACCACCAACGACATGCCCATCAACCATCACTACTACGACAATGAGTTGCCCAAGCCCGGCTTCCACGCAATGCCCATAGAGTACAGAGAAATTCTCCAGCTTCATGGGAAAGGCGTCCTCAAGCTACAGTTTAGTAAATGCGAGGCAGCTTGAGCCAGGTAGGTTTATCCACTGTCTCACCCAACTACCCCTTTGGGATAGGAAGAGCTCGAACCCAAGTCAATATTTAAGTGAGAGCATTCTCTGTACTCGTGAGATCCACTCTTTCCGCACTAAGGAAATTTCGCCCACTTAAGTGGAATGCTTAAAAAGAGAAAAAAAAAATTATCTTTTAAATTGCAAATTGTCCTTTTGGATATATGCTTGTTTTGCTTCATTTTGAATATTTTAAATTTGTGCTCATCGTCTAGGAAATTTTTGATAAAAGTTGTCTACAGAGTGACCTCTCTATCTCCCATTTCTTCATCTGTGAAATAGAGTTATAATAACACTTGTCCTATCTTCCTTATAGAAACATCCCTCAAATACTCAAATGGATCTCTGAACTTAATAGTGTGGCCAGAGCCTCCATATCTGCTCTTCCATGTTCTAAATAGCCCATAAGAAATTTTGAGAACAAAACAAGCTGTTTGATCAAAAAGTGAATTTTAAAGCCTATACAAATTTTAAAAGCTTATTAATGCTTGTAAATATCCTTGATTTCATTGGTGTGAATATTCTTCCCATACCTGGGTCGATAGTTCCATGAATTTTTATGGCCTGCAAAACCTCATCACTTTGTGATTAAGTTTTTTTTTCTTTTCTTTCTTTTTTTTTTAATTATCCTAGTCAAGAGGCAAAGTTTATTGAAAGTAACATGACGCCATTACTAAGCAAACTGAATTCTAAAGGAATCTAGTAAATGTATTAATTCTACAGCCTAAAGGTAGGGATAGGAAGTAATCTCCAGATAAATTGAAGGTGGTCTCCGAAATTTGATTATCACCAATTGGCAATGAACTGAGAAGTGTGACTCGCTATTTCTTAATGAGTCTCTCCTTGGATGACCTATACACAATCCATTGCCAAGCCTCAGTAAAAATAATTCTCACTTCAAAAGCTTGTGTTTCATTTGTATGACCCTTTAGAATGCAGGGTCACCTCCCCACCACCAGGAAGCATCAGAGCAGTCCTTTATCAAAAGTTACTACTTTTGTGGTTATTGCTGTTAATCAGAAACCCATTGACTGAGATGTTAGACTACATTTTTAAAATCCATAATTTACAGTTACTGAATGGCTCAATCACTTAGTCTGGGTTCTATAGCCAGTATGTGCCAGAGATAGGATATCAGGTTATCCTACTCATATGAGTACAAATATATGTCTATACAAAATCAATATACACACAATTAATTATAAGATAGAAACAAGATAGGTTAGGGAGAGAAGACTAGCATTTGGAAGGATTAGAAAAACTTTCATGTAGAAAGAAGATAGTTTTTGATCTCATGGAGGGGAAGAGGAAAAGTACCAGTTTTATACACACACACACACACACACACACACACACACATGCATTCACTAGATAAATGGGGATTTCAAGAGATTATAACCACAGAAAAATTCTTTTTAGAAAGGCTGTATTAGTCTTTTAACTGAAAATTACAATCCTGGAGAATCTGGAGGCAGACTATGGGACTAAAATTGACAAATTAACAATGTAGCCCAAAGCTAAGCCAGAAAAGAAAAAAAATTGGCCTTTGTAAAAGAGTTTTGATCAAAGTGTTTTGATAAGTGAATTCTCTAATTTTTTTCACATTATGAATCAGTGATTTATTCTACCCATGTGACATTTTCTGGGAAAGCATTTGGAACAGATATAATTGAACCAGGACCAGTGTCCAATGTTTATAATCTCTTTGGGCATCTTCCATCATTTGGACCTAGTACTATCAGTACCCTAGGGGGTCAGAGATTTAAGTATGTGCAAGTATATCATGCCAAAAAAATGAGCAGGAAAATAATTTTCTCTGGTGTAGTAATTTTGTGGTATACTAATTCTTTCAGATTTTAATAAACCAAAGAGATTGGGCAATAAAAAATTGTGTGTTAATTTTCTAAAAAGAATTAATTCTCAAAAATACTCTTAGATGCTCACCATTTTCATCACAACTGGAATCAAACTTCCTTGCTGTTAAATAATAGTTAGATGAATAAGTAATCTTAACTAAGGTCTGAAAAACTTCCTGGGATTTGAATTATCAATGAGGAAGTACTGACTTCAGACCCCCACTTTGCAGCCATTCTGGGTATCTCTGATGTCAGTGTTAATGTAAGAAGTCTCTCTTATTCTTGTGATCAGTAGGTAAATCTGGCTTTTAGGCAGCCTTTGTTTTCCCTGGGAAATAGAAACGCATCGAGCCTTAGCCTGGACTAAGCAATCCGATTAATTCAAGCCAGATTCCCAGTCCTGAGATGCTGCCCACAGGATACAAAGACTAGCAGTGCTTCAGCAGGGTTATCCATTCTCCAGAGCAGTGGATCGACCCTGAAGGATATGGGAACAATTAATCAGAGGATAGAATAAGGTGGAGATTTCAGGAGGAAGCTAGAAGCATCCAAGGAGGTGTCATGGAGTGGAGAGCATCTCAGCTGGCTCTTGGAAGAAGAACAGAAGCTTCCCAGGGCAGACATAGGGAGGTATCAACTGCTAGTACAACTGAAATGTCCTGTACTTGAAAGAAAAGTATGGGATGTGGTTAAAAAATTAAGGAATCCGGAGATGGAGAGCCTTAATTAATTGCCCTTTTAAGTGGTTCATTTTTTTAGCCTCCAGCCTGGTAGGGGAATCGGTGAAGGTTTTTTGAGCAGGAGAGTAAAGTCATCCACGTGGATCATTAGGAAGATTTATTGGGCTGTGGAGGAGAGAGGTTAGAAAAAGGAAAATCAATGAGTTAGGTATGACAATATCCTGAGGGAGAAGTAATGAGCACCCGTATTAAGGTGGCTGCCATGTGAGAAACATCGCCGAGGTAGAATGGTCAGGTTACGTGTGGAGGGTTAGCGAGGAGGGAGGGAACCAAAAATGACTATGAGATTGGTGACCAAGCTGAAAATGAGGGAACTCTTAATGTTCCTTAGCTAGATTTGCTAAATAATACGAGATGAAAAAAATAAAAACAAAAAAATAAAAATAAACAAATGAATGTATAAATAAATAATGCAAGATGGAGCAGGTGTGCACATGGATACTTAATGAGCCTACTGACTGCTTACCTACCCTACCTCAATACCCATATATACTCAAATGAATTTATCCCCAATTTTCCTAATGATAAGTTTATTCTACATCTAGTATAATGTTTTACATCTGGTAAAAGCTCAGGAACAGCATCCATCTCCCCATTCTGGCTTGTGGCTCCAAGTAGCTGTGGCCCATCTCAGCCAGTGGGCTAACCTGGGCTAAGGGTGACCAATGATGAGAGGGGGATGCAGTGGCAATAAAGACAGATAAAGCAGGCACCAGGAGCCCTTGGAGCTGGGCCAGACACTGAAGATGCCATGGTTAGGGGCCATTGCCAGTCATCCTGACTTTGGTCTGCCCCTGGAGTTGGAAGAGGGAGGTTGATGATGTTGCGCCTCTCTGACTCATTTAAACCCAGTTCTTCACCCCATGATGTCATTGGTCCTCTTCAAAAACAAAAGGACAAACGGACTGGAAGAATATGATGGAAGAATAATGAGGTCATCAAATAAATTACCCAAGTTGGATCAGTTAAATGATGGAAGATTAGATGGAGAATAGGTTTTGGGAAACAGATGAGGATTTTATTTTGGGACACAAATATGAACAACATTTGAAAATTTCATTTTACTTAGGTAGTGATATCCAACTGGATGGTAGGAAATGATATTAAGAGAAAGATCTGGTTCAGATCACCAGCTTAATCTATTACCTTGGTACTACTGATATATATATATATATATATATATATATATATATATATATATATATACAAAAATTGATTTTATATGTAAATATTTAGATATATAGTATATATCTATTTAGATATATACATACATAAATATTTAGATTATTTATATATCTCAATATTTAAATTATATTTATATAAATATAAGTATTTTGATATTTGTAGATATTTATATATAAATGTTTATATATTTGTAGATATAAATATAAAATTTAGATATATATTAATATATACATATAAATATTTAGATATTTATATCTATTGATGTCAATCAATATCAGTAGTACCAAGGTAATAGATTAAGCTGGTGATCTGAACCAGATCTTTCTCTTAATATCATTTCCTACCATCCAGTTGGATATCACTACCTAAGTAAAATGAAATTTTCAAATGTTGTTCATATTGCCTTTATACATATTGCCTTTAATGAAAAAAAACATCAGCAGAGAGGATATGGCTCTAAGCACCTTGCCTAATGTTTTTTGGATACTCTCCTTTTGGAGTGAGTATGGCTTCCACAGTCTTTCTCTGAAGTGAGAGGAATTCTTTTCTTAAAATAGTATTTCAAGAGCAGGCTACAGCAGTTTGAAGAAAGGACCCTTCAGAATGCTACCAGTGGACTGAGAAGAGATGGACCACGTACTCCTTCTGTATCCCCTTGGTCAAACTGAACCTCTAGAGCACTGTCTTTCCAGACCTGTGTATTATCTCCCCAGGGGTACAGGTTCAGTTTTCTAAGGCAAGGCATACGTTTCTGGTCCTAGATTTAGTGCAGTGCTTGACACTTAATGAGTGCCTGTCTACTGACTGCTTACCTACCCTACCTCAACAGCCATATGTACTCAAATAAATTTATTCTAAATTTTCCTGATTCAACATTGTTCAATATTTAGTATAATGCTTTATATCTGATAGAAGTACAGTAACAATTGCACCAATAGCCGAAAGTAGCCACTGAGGGAAATTTCTTTTTCAGACTCTGATCATTATTATATTCTGAGTAGTAGTATATTTACTCAACCCATTTTGTTTTACTTATTTAAACATAAATATTGTGAAATAAAGAAAATGAGTATTTCTTTAATGTTAACATACACGATCTTTTAGGATAATATCTACACACACACACACAAAAAAAACCTCCTCACCATGTCCAATATGTTTTTGACCATTTTACTAATCACTAGTAATTTACTAATTATTACTACTACTAATACTATAGGGTAAGTGCAAAGTTTTTGGTAAGGAACCCCAAATGATGGATTTGAATTAACATGGGGCAATTTTTTACAACTTTTAAATATTTTTATTTAAAGTTTTGAGTTCCAAATTCTACCCCTCCCTTCTTTATTTCCCTCCTCCCCTCCCTGATGTTAAGCAATCAAATATAGCTTATACATGTACATTTATTTAAAACATTTTGTACAAGAAGACTCAAATAAAAAATGGAAGTAAAAAATTGCATGCTTCAGACTGTTCTCAAACAATATCAGTTTGTTCTCTAGAGGTAGAAAGCCCTTTGGGATTAACTTGGATCATTCTATTGCTAAGAATAGCTAAGTCATTCACAATTTTTCATCAAAAATTATTGCTGTTGCCATGTACAACGTTCTCCTGGTTCTGTTCACTTCACTGTACATCAGTTTATTTTTATTTTGGAGATATTTGGTTTTCTGAAATCATCCTGATTGTCATTTCTTATAGCACAATAATATTTCCTTACAATCATATACCGCAGCTTGTTCAGCCATTTCCCAATTGTTGAGCATCCCCTCTGTTTCTAAAGGCCTTTACCATCAGAAAAAGAGCTTCTATAAATATTTTTGTACAAATGGGTCATTTTTCCTTTTTTGGATGTCTTTGGGAAATAGAACTAGCAGTGTAATTTATTGGATCACGAGATCATGGTTTTAAAGTTCTTTGGGCGTAGTTCCAAATTGCTCTCAAGAATGTTGGATCACTTCACAACTCTACCAACAATGCATTTAGTGTCCCATTGAATAATTTTTTAATTTAATTTTTCTTTTATTATAAACTAAAATAGATTCTCAATAAATACAAATAATCTTAAAAAAGTAAATCTGCACAGAATAAATTTAAATTACATTTTGGTTAAAACAACATTGTAAACAAAATTAGAACAATAGCATAGCTTTTCTCTCTGCTTAAAAGTTTTGTGTTTGGTATTTTTAAAACACAGTTGTGATGAATGTGTATTCTTTTTCTTCCTCATTTTGCATTACTTTGCAGGGCCATCTCCAATTGCCTTGATCTGTATTTTGCCTATTGGACTCAGATGGCTCTGGAGTGAGGCAAATGGCCTTGCCCGGCCCTCCCTCACTTAAATCCAATTCACTTGCATGTCATGGCACCACCTCCTGATGTCATGGTCATCTTCTAGAACAAAGACAAACAACAATAACGATATTTTATATGAAGCATTACACAATTCTTTGTAGTCTTGAAACATTTTTATAGAGAATAGCATTCTGCTAAATGTACATTCTTTCACTTTTTTTTTCTATTCCCCAATTATTGGACATATAGATTGTTCCCATTCTTTTGCTATGTTTTTGTATACGTGTCCTTTTTTTCTTTTAATAATATTCTTGGGATATAATCTCAGACATGTAATAGCTAAACTTAACAGCATGGTTAGTTTTGTGACATTGTATATTTCCAGATTGTATTTCCAAAAGCTTTTAGTGATTTAAAACTTCATTAACCATATGTATGGATTCTTCTCAGAGCCATCATTATTGAATTTATTTTTATGTATTATATTATTTTGTATTATTTTATTTTTAGCTGTTTTAGTTAATCTCTTTGGTGCAGAAAATACCTCATGAAAATTTTGATTTGCGTTTTTCCAATTACTTAAAAAATTAGAATGGATTTTCATGTGATTATTAATCATTCTATTTCCTCCTTTGATCCCTTGACTTGACTTTTGAATATTATCATTAATCTAAAATCTAAATTTTAAGTAAATTTACATCACATACTTGTCACAATTTCTTTTCTTTTTATTTTGGAGATACTTTTTTCTTTTAATTAATTTTAATTTATTAATTAAATATATCAATTTTACATTCAGTTTGATTTTTAAAAGAACCAAAACTTTAGCATCTAAAATTAATTTATGAATTTACCTGTTTTCTGAAGAAGAATTTTAAAACATTCAAAAACAGTATTAGTAACATTTATTTTTCAGCATTTTCACAAAAGTATCTTTTTTTTCCTGAGGCAATTGGGATTAAGTGACTTGCTCATGGTCACATAGCTAGGTAGTCTTAAGTGTCTGAGACCAGATTTGAACTCAGGTCTTCCTGATTTCAGGATTGGTACTCTATCCACTGCCCACCTAACTGCCCCAATGTTAATATCTTTAAAATAGTAAATGAATGGCAATTTTCAATTTATTTAATTTTAAAAAATTTTCCCCAGTAACATATAAAACAATTGTTTTACATTTATTTTTTAAAACTTGAATTCCAGATTCTCTTCCTTCTTTCCCATCCCATCCTCCATGGAAAAGGTGCATAGGACATTATATAAAACATTTCCATAAAAGTCATGTTGCAAAAGATTCTCCCCCCTCCCCCCCAAAAAAAACCCTCAAGAAAAATAAACAATCAGTTCTTTCTCTGGTTAGTATTTTTCATCGTAAGTCTTTCAGAGTAGTCTTGGTCATTCTATTGCTGAGAATAGCAAAGTCATGAATGGCAATTTTTTGGTGTTGTAGGGAAATATTTTATTCTTTTATATATACATATATATGCACATATGTAAATAATGAATAATATTTTATTTATTTTTATATATTCTACATAAAATTTCTTTATTGTCACCTCTAACTTACATAAACCCATCCTCTAAAAGCTTCTCATCCTCTCAGCCCTGGAGCCACTGTATGTCATGGACCTCACATATTGCCAGCTGGACATGGACTCCACCAAAGAAAACTTGTTTATTCATGAGAAGTGTTTCCTATTAGGACTCTATCAGAACCTCACATTATCAGACATTGGGTGGAGTCTTGTGTTCTGTTCTGAGCACCACAATTGAAGGAAAATGGTAAGCTGGACAGTGTTCAGAGAAAGGGAAGTGAGATGGTGGAAGGTTTTAAGTCTGTGATATTTGGAGATTGCTTAAAGGAAGTGGAAATGTTAAACCTTGAGAAGACTCAGGAGGGACCAGTTCTTTGTTCTCCTATATTTAAGGCCTGTTGTGTGGAAAAGAGATAAAATTTGTTCTCTTTATGCAGAGATTTGGGAATTATGCAGAGCAGAATTAGGGAAAGTGGTTAGAAGTTACAAAAAGGACAATTTGAGCCTTGAGGGCAACTCTCCAATTCTAGAATTCTCATTTTATAACATGGTCCTGTGCCATGGCCAGCCAAGAGGCTCGTTGTATATCACAAAGAGTTCAGGAGCAAGATGTTAAATAAATTCCATTTTCTAAAAGTGTGCAAACAAAAACCAGGAATTGTGAAAGGGGCGCCAGAGCAAAATTGGCTATTTTAAGTTCAGAAGTATGAGTAACTTTTTTTTCCCTTCCATTTCAGGTGGTGACTTCCATGGGAGGATTTTCTCTGTGTCAACACTCATGGTTTGACTTGATGTTGTTTTTGTGAATACTAAGCCGCATTACATCAAGATATCGTTTGTATTTGATTAGCTACACAAAGGATTTGGACATTCTTCAAAATACACGAAGTAGTTCCTTTCCTGAAGAGTTAACTGTGTCACTGAGTTGAATTGTTCGTGTTTGAATGTTTTATTAAAATGAGACCATCTCTTTTGGATAGCAAAAGTTTACATCCTTATGGAAAAGATGGGTGGTTATATCAGAAATGAGACTAACTTAAAAGCCACAGAGAAAAAGGCTTATGTTTGTGTTGGGCCATTAAATGCCTTTTGGTTTGAATGCTGACCTCATGTTCTGCTTTCTAATTATACTTATTTATGTAAGTTGTAAGCATATCTAAAAATATTAAGCAAACAAATCTACGTCCCCAATCTCTAGCTTATCTCCTTGTCTACTTAAATGGAAGTAGTTAAGGAAAGAAAGGACTGAGTCAGCATGCTGAATTTATCTATATCACCTTTAAATTTTAGCCTCAACCAGTCCATTATGTCTTACTAAAAGTTCCTTTTTCCAAAAGCTCTGATGGACTCATTTTGATTAAGCACAATCTCAGCTTGGTCATATTCACATGGTTCACAGCCTGTGTGGTTCTCTTTTGATTATTTTCATTTTAATGTATTTTTGACACATAAATGGGTTTTCGTTTATAGCACAAAAGAGAAGCCTCCATTAGCTGTGTGAGGTGATCCAATAAAGTTCACTTAAGTAATGAGCTTTTACAAAAAAAAAAAAAAAAAAAAAAAAAAAAAGGAAAATGACTTCATATTGCATCAAACTCATTTTCTTTAATTGCCTCTTTGAGGTGCCTGAGACTGTTCATTTATAAGAGCCCAGCTTTGTTTCATTTTGCTTTTGGTTGATTTTGTTGGTGCTTTTCGAAATCGGCTGCTGGTATTTCTATGGGGTGGACTACTTTGCTGATGGAAGATTGAGTAGATCCTAGATATTTAGACCTTCTTTTCCCAAGAAGGTATATTTACTCAAGCATTTCCCAAAAGATGTTTACTAGCCATCTAGAACATCAATTTTTCTTCACTAAAATTGGGATAATTGAAGCAAGAGAACACACTAGAGTAAATCATTATCTAAAGAACTTGGAAAATGGCATATGTAAGTTTATTTTAAAATAACACTACCACATTGGAATATTTTAAAGCTGGCTGCAGTTTTTCCTATTTGGTTGCAGTGGCTATTTTAACTTAAAATTTCTTTTTGGAGTTTTAGGGTAAAAGTGGCTGGGACTTGGTTCCACAATGGATTTGCACTGGCTTTTTGTAATTTTCAGAATCACTTATTATTTAAGTAATGACTGTTACTGTTATTACAGTCACCACGTGTACACTTGGTTACCAAATGATAAGATGGTAGCTGAAGATCCCCAAATCAGCATAAGCCCAAATTGAGGAGGGCTGGGATGGGGAAACATTATTCCACGGCAGCACACCCCAAGACTGTCCCTTATTTGGCATCTGCCCCTGCTATCCAAAGAACTTGCTTGTAAACTCTTAATTTTAGACCCAAAGAGGTAAATTTCCCTCCATTCCATGTTGGTCCATCTGCCACCGTGACTCCTTAGTGGCCCACAGCTCCGCGTTGTCCGAAGCCGATTTCCAGCGGCCTTTTTGCGTGTTTTGTTTAGTTTTTCCGTGTCCTCTCTGCTTGGGACAGCACATTCCGTGCACTCGATGATAGCTGCTTATTTATCCCGCTGCGGCTCACTGCTTCCATGTGGGGGTGCTGTGTTGTGACTGATGTGTATCGCGTCGGTGAGGATGTCCTAGGACCTCCCTGAGGGTCCCCTCGCCCTCCGTGAATGTTCTGCTCTTCCTGACTCACTTCACTCCTTCCCTGCTGGTCATCATTGGTTAATGTACCTAACTTGTGGAATGGCATGGTAACTAACACCTGTATATCCAATAAAATTGAGATTGTGTGGAAGCTTTCCTGGTAAAGGCATCAGTTGTCCAGTGGATGCTCAATCCCATCACACCTTGTTCATGATGCATCAACAAATGCACTGCACAGGCAAAGGGATCTAAAACGGATTCATTTCCCCAAACATTTTTTTCTTAGACAGGGTCACAGTGTGTATGTATATAGAGGGGCGCTTAGGTTTTGCAGGGGCTAGAACACTGGAGTAGTCAGACTCATCTTTGTGAGATAAAATCTGGCCTGAGACACTTAGACTGATAGTGCGAACCTGGCCAAGTCACTTAACTCTGTTTGCCTCAGTTTCCTTATTTGTTAAATGAGCTGGAGAAGGAAATGGAAAGCCACTCCAGTGTCTTTGTCCAGTAAACCTCAAATGGGGTCACAAAGGTTGGACAGGACTGACATGATCAAATAAATGCACACATATACTCACACACACAGTTGTATGTAGTTTATCTATCAGCCCTCTCTCCTTTTGGGGGTGGGGGTGGGAATGACAACTGATTTTGTCCCCGGTGGTCCCTGGACCATTTCCATCTCCATCCACTTAAGGTGTGACTTCCACTCACCCTCATGGGCCATATTGGGTGGAGAAAGCCCCAAAGACCCTGTCAGAGACCTCCCGGTCGCCCCAAACACCCTTTGTTCAAGAAATTCACTCCGCAGGGGTTTTACTCCAGAAGGGACCTGGTTTGCGTGTTCCTTTCTCTTCAATGTTAGAAACTTAGGGGCGGCCGGGCAGCTCAGCACTAGCCCAGCAGCCCTGGAAGCCGGCGGCCTCAGACACTGCCCGCGGCCTCGCTCGTTTTTTAAAAGAAAGCTCAACATCCCCGTTACCATTGGAATGTGTAAATACGCCCCTCCCCCGCCCTCGCCTCCCGCAGACAGCGGTGGCGGCTGAGCTGGAAGAGAGCTTTTCCGATCCTGACTTGGCTCCCGCTTCCCCCTTGGTTTTCCCGGGAGCAAAAACATCAGCTTAGAGTTCATTAAAATGGCCTTCTCCTTACTTTGGAAAACCGTCCCCGAAAATACCGACCGTCAGCAGCAAAATCTGCACGGCAGCTGCAGTCCCGGGGCGCGCACGCGGCCGCGAAGCAGAAGCGGGGCCGTCTCGCGCTCTCGCAGCTCGCCCGGGGGACGCGGGCTCCGGCGGCTGCGGCTGCGCCCCCGATCCAGGACGCGGAGGGCCCGGGAAGGGAAAGGCGCAGCTGCTGCCAGTCCCGGGAAGCGGCCTCCAGGTGCTGCTGCCCGCCTCGGCGCCCGGCCCCCGCTGAGCCTCCGCCCGGCGCTTGTTCAAGCCGCCGCGCCACGGACTCTGCCCGCCGAGGGAGCCCGGCCCGAGCGCGGCCCCTCCTGAGTCCCACCAGTTCCAACCGCCGGGGCTCCGGGAAGTTAGAAGCTCTTCTCCGCCCCGGGGCGGCCCGGAGCCTTGTCTGAGGGGCTTGCTCTGAGTCTGTCTGCCAGTCTGCTGTCTCTCTAACTTTGGGTCTCTTTTTTGTCTCTGTCTTTCTCCCTCTGTATGTGTGTGTGTGTGTCTCCTCTCTCTGTCTTTCTCTCTGTCTCTGTCTCTCTCTCTCTCTTGGTCTCTGTCTCTTTCTCTGTCTCTCTCCCTACCTCCCTACCTCCCTCTCTCTCTCTCTCTTTCTTTGCCTCTCACTTTCTCTCTGTGTCTCTCTGTCTCTGTCTGTCTCTCTCTGCCTCTCTGTCTCTGTCTCTTTCTGTGTCTCTCTGTCTCTGTGTTTCTGTCTCTCTGTCTCTGTCTCTTTCTCTCTGCCTCTCTGTCTCTTTCTCTCTGTGTCTTTCTGTCTCTCTCTGCCTCTCTGTCTCTTTCTGTATCTCTCTGTCTGTCTCTCTCTCTGCCTCTCTGTCTCTCTCTGTCTTTCTCTCTGTGTCTCTCTGTCTCTGTCTCTTTCTCTCTGTGTCTTTCTGTCTCTCTCTGCCTCTCTGTCTCTTTCTGTATCTCTCTGTCTGTCTCTCTCTCTGCCTCTCTGTCTCTGTCTCTTTCTCTCTGTGTCTCTCTGTCTCTGTCTCTGTCTCTTTCTCTCTGTGTCTTTCTGTCTCTCTCTGCCTCTCTGTCTCTTTCTGTATCTCTCTGTCTGTCTCTCTCTCTGCCTCTCTGTCTCTGTCTCTTTCTCTCTGTGTCTCTCTGTCTCTGTCTCTCTGTCTCTGTGTTTCTGTCTCTCTGCCTCTCTGTCTCTGTCTCTTTCTCTCTGCCTCTCTGTCTCTTTCTCTCTGTGTCTCTCTGTCTCTGTCTATCTGTCTCTCTCTGCCTCTCTGTCTCTTTCTGTATCTCTCTGTCTGTCTCTCTCTCTGCCTCTCTGTCTCTGTCTCTTTCTCTGTGTCTCTCTCTCTGTCTCTCTCTGTCTCTGTCTCTTTCTCTCTGTGTCTTTGTCTCTGTCACTGTCTGTCTCTGCCTCTCTGTCTCTGTCTCTTTCTCTCTGTATCTCTCTGTCTCTGTCTATCTGTCTCTCTCTCTCTCTGCCTCTCTGTCTCTGTCTCTTTCTCTCTGCCTCTCTGTCTCTGTTTCTCTGTTTCTGTGTTTCTGTCTGTTTCTGTGTCTCTCTCTGTGTCTTTCTCTGTCTCTCCCTCCCTCCCTCTCTCTGTCACTGTCTGTCTCTGTCTCTCTGTCTCTGTCTCTCTGTGTCTCTCTGTCTCTGTCTCTGTCTCTCTCTGACTTTCCCTCTCTTTCTTTCTCATATAGAGACACCCCCCACAGAGTTTATAATTAAACTATGCTCCTCAAACTTGATGGTATTTTTTCCAAATAAAAGGGAAAACAACAGGCAGCTCTTTTTAATAAGTCTTCATTTTTTTCAAAAATGGCTTTCATGAAACCATGGGAACATCCCCAATGCATGAAAATTATGCAGCTTTGTTAGTCAATATAACATTTTTGGATCATTCAATGTGTACACTTTTAGTTAATCTTTTCCCACTTCCAAACACATTCAACTCACAGTTATGGACTTATTACTCTGCTGATTTGGAAAATCTTTTATCTTTTTCTAGTTAATAATCCTATTAACTCTGGTTTAACTACTAAACAGGAACAGATGATGTGATATTGTATATACTTCAAAGCCAGAAATAGGGCTTTGACTTGTGGACAACTTCCACCTTCAGCATTCAAAGGCGCTCCAAAAATATTGTTGACTTACTGTCAACGCTTAGATTTCCTATGTTAGAATTCCCATCCTCTTTTCCACAAACACCATAATAAGAATCACAAATGCCAAATTGTTATCTCTGATACCATGTATAACGATTTTTGAAGTAGTTCATCTGCTTCCAGGGGATTCTCAGCCAGGTAACTGAGGCCCTTGTGTATAGTCTTACTTTGATGTCCAAGCAACTTGACCTTTAGCAGACCATTCTGATGTACAAAGAGCAGGGTTTCTTAACCTTTTTCCACTTGTGACCCCTTTTTACCCCAGAAATTTTTACTCGACCCCAAGTATAAATAGGTATGCAAATCAAACATTTATTGGTATCAAACCATAATTTTTTATGTTACCCCATATAAGGTCACCATCCACAATTCACCCACAATTGGAAATAACATGTATAAACTATATCAAATTGCTTGCTGTCTTGGAGAGAAGGGAAGAAAGGAAGGGAGGGAGGAAAAAATGGGACTCAAAATCTTACAAAAGGGAATATTGAGAATGATCTTGAAAATAAGAAGCTTTGACAGAGAGAATAAGCTGGCTACTTAATAATTCTAACAATACTGGTCCATCTGGATTTCTCTCAATTTCTGATGGTTTTACCCATAGTATTTCACATGGAATATCTGGCCATTTTCAAAAACCTTCTTTAAATTTTCAGTATGAACATTTTTACCTTGGAAATCAGTGATTGCTACAAATCAGATCTTGTTTTACTTACCATCTATACTTAAGAAAATGATGGAGAAAGTTTTAATAATTCATATTAAAATTAAAAGTATACATGTATCTATTTCCCTCATTCCCAAAGCCTAGTTGTTAAAACATTTATTGGTATACTCTTTTGTTGCTTTATAAACAATGCTTGAGCTAAAGCATGAACCTGAAGTAGAAGTCTCAGAGAATGAAGTCATCGCTAGATTGGAGGCCTGGTGACTGGAAGCTAATAATAAATGACATTTATATAGAGCTTCAAGGTTTTCAAAATGCTTTACATCCATTATCTCATTTGAGCCTTACGACACCCCTACTAGGGTGTATATAGACAGACAAGTTTAATCTTCAAGTCACAGATCATCCAGCCTAGTCTCCTCATATTTCAGATGAGAAAACAGGTCCAGAGAAGTCAGTCCAATCCAATTCAACAAATATTTATTCAGGCATTTATTTCATGCACTAGATACCATATTGGACAGTGAATAAATGAATGAAAAAATTAATTGTGATATGTTCAAGTGCCGTGCTAAGTTCAGGAAATAAAAATACAAGAAAGCAAGACAGTCTTTCCCTCACATTGTAGTGAAGGGGACACAATACCAAAAAGTGGGGAGGGGGAAGGGGAGTGGGCTTGAGTGGTAAGAACTGGGGGGGGATGCTATGGATGAGAGAAGGAAGATGTCCAGAGTACAGGCAGCATGTCTGGGAAGAGGTAGGATAGTCTGATCCTAAGCAGAAATCAGTCTTTGACTTCAAGGAGGATGCATTCTACTTGAAGGATACAATATTTACACAGGTAAGTAAAGGCAAAATAATTTCAAGAGGGATAAAGGACTAATAACTGGAGACATTCACAATCAACTAAAATCACAACAGCAACTGAATGAAAAATCCAACCAAAATTCAGATTTTTCTGAGCCCAAGATGGTGCTTTTCCTATTATCCTAATATCTTAAAACTTCAGAAACCACTGCATCTTCAAGACAGCAGGGGTTATTGTTTCTTATTAACAAAATAGAAAACTCACAAAGCACAAGAGGAAAGAGTTGGGAAATGATCACGAGTAAATATGTGTCACCTCTTGCATCTAAATTTAAGGAAAGCAACACAGAAAGTCCCAAAGAATGTCAAAACTAATGCTGTCTCCCTCTTGACCAGAAAATGAAAGTAATATCCTATTGATAAGAGAAGAAGCCCTGGAAGAGGAAAAAAAAATCTTCAGGCATATAGAGTAAGAAAAAACAAACCAGCTATCTCATAAAATAGTGAGGGGAAAGGAATATATCCATCCTCTAACTGGTGAATCCTACATTTTGACCCCATTGTTTGCTACCAGCTGTGGGAAACTTCTTATGAATTAATCTCCCTTTGCTTTTCTGTGTCCCCAATGTTGGGTTGCAATTTTATAAGCTCTACATCGGACATTCCATTTAAAAGATGCTTTCTTTCTACCATAGAAAAGGTTTTCTATGAAAAGTCTTAAGACTTCTCAGTTGTGGAAAAAATATATTTCCTACCTTTCCCTTAGCAGATTTTAGCCTGCTGCCATTGAATCCCCATTCTCTGCTTTAATTCAGAAAAGGAACTTTCAATAAAGGGCCATTATCAACTGAGCTTACTCTGGTTCTAGCTGTGATTTTCAAGTCCTACTAGGTCTTAAGTAGGTGATAGGGCACTTTAGGGCCCTGTTAATCTTTGTTAGCATCATCAGTAGTGTTTATTGGGAGCCCCTTTAATTAATTGATTTCAAGGGGACAACTTGGTTTATTTTCTGGACTCTGTGTTTAATTTGATTTAAACTTTTATGGGATATCCAACAAAAATAAAATAGTAGTACTTTATTCTCCTCTTCTTTGTCTCCTGCTATCCTAAATGACTTTTGTGTCAGCAATCTAACCCTTAATATGTTCCAGGTATTGTATTTGTAACTGGTGATAAAAAAATTAAAGTGAAAAGACTTTGTCCCCAAAGTCTAGTGGAAGTGAGGGCCTAGGAACAAGTATTTATTAAACACCTACTGTGTGTCAGTAGCTTTACAAATATCCCGTTTGTTTCTCACAACAACTCTGTGAGATAGGTGCTATATTAATCCCAAAATTTTATAGTTGAGCAAACTGAGGCTTAAAAAGATTTAATGACTTTTCCAAAGTCAAACAGTTAGCAAGAATCTGAATCTTGACTTGTATTCAGATCTTCTTGATCGGCTCTATCCACTACACCCCCAAACTGCCTCTTCTATTTGTAGGAACAATATACACTCATTTAAATGTGTACAAATCACATGCAAAGTATCAGGAGAAGGATGCTAATGATATAAAAGATTGAAAAAGATCTCATTATTTAATTATTACCTCAGTTCTTATAGGCATTTAAAAAAAATCTACCTACCATATATACCATTTTATATTGAAAAAGACAAACAAAAACTCGTATTAAAAAGCAAATATTCATAGTGACACAGCAGTAGTTAACAATGTTGAAAAAGAAGAACTAGACCTCTGACTGACTTCCTTAAGTCTATAGGATCAACTGATAATGATTTCTGACAAAATTAGTCCTTAGAGGAAGCTTTTTCCCCACAATTTCAGGACCAAATTTTGTCAAGTTCAACCTTTGCTATGAGTTATAACAGAATAATAAGTAGAGTCATAACTAGCAAGAGCAAATCAGGCGTCATCCCAGTGGATTCCCATCCAGGGCCAGAATGCTCCTTTTATGGGATTCCTTCCCTTGCTGGCCACCTTCTTCCCATCTCGCCTGCCTCCTGCCCCATATCAAGTTCACCTAGGATGCTCTGATACCTCCCCCATAAGTTTATCTATGTGCCCATCCTGACTCCCCTAGCCTCAGTTCCCTCATTTGTAAAATGAGCCACGCTGGGTGCATTAATCTCCAAAGTTCTTTCCAGATCTAGATGTGTAATCTTAGAATCTGCCCCAGATGCAATTTTGCTTAGTGACAATTTTGGTGATAAAACTACAGCAACATAAACAGTACGTATTCCCTTCTCTCTACTGCGTCAAATCAAAATGTGATGGGTAAGCACCTGTGTTATTTGTTTTTCTTACAGGACAATGCCTAAATTAATTTCCATCAAGCATGTGAAGTGAAATGTTTGCTCATGTGTGAAGGCTTAGAAATAGCTTTTAAGGCTTTTCACTTTATCAGGAGGTATCCTGGACCCACTGCGCTCGGGGTGAATAAAGATGGCACCTTGTAATAATCTCTGCTTTAAAACAAAGGAACTGGGGACCTTGTGGACCCATAGTCCTTCATCCAGGTTCTTGGGAGGTCTACCTTTCTATTTGGCTGGTTAACGAAACCAAAAGCCTGGTATCCTAGAAATGAGCCTCAGCCACCAAAAGTCATCTCTCCCATTTTTATCACTATGGTAATAACTTCTTGAAAGTTTGCTCTCAAGCACCTGAAATTAGAACATTTTAATCAAGCTAGGGAGAAGGGGGGCGGAAAGAAGGTGGAGATTTTAGCTCAAGAATTTGACTTCTAAATGTCAGAATGGCAATTTATCTTCCCCCTTTAAGAGCCCAGAAAACAGCTTCCACACCGGTTTCACAGGGAGAATTCCCTGGATTCTGAATGTTTTCTGACTGTGTTCTAAATGGTTTTTCTTTTCTCTCTATGCAATCTTCTAGAAACAAAATGAATAATTTGGGAGAAGGAAATGTGGCCTACGCATCCAGAATTTCCCCAGATCTCCTCTTGAGGTTTCCCTACATGGCCTTAAATGTGTTTCCTTACCCCCATCGTGAAAATGGAATAGAGGTACCTATCTTACTGGCACTCTATACCGATTAATTGACTCATATTTGCCAGGAGTTTTAAAGACCAAGCCATCTCTTGTGTTAATATTTCAAAACTGTCAAAATATGTCTTATTAGAATAAAAGGATAGACACCAAAGCTGTTAAAGTAATTATAGCCCTCATGCTGATCAGGAGGGAAAAAATTCACTGGGTGAAAAATGTTACTGCTCTTAATTACAATACTGGGTGTCAGTCTGCTCTGGAGGAGGTATCCGTGCTTGTTTTCTCTGTTGCTTAAATATTTCCCCCTCTCAGGTGACACATTTATGACTTTAAATGGTTTCATTGTCTGGAGCTTGTCTGCCTTACTGTCAAAGCCTGGTATTAAGAGTTCGGATGCATCTCCTGCAGCCTAAAGAGCTGTTGTTATCTCTGCTTCTTGTTTCCGGACTTTCCCCGGCTGCTTTTTAAAGGACTGCTAGACAGTTGATGCATTTATTTCCGAGGCATTTAGTCATTGCCAAATTCTCAGATCGTTCCATTTCATTTCAGAATTATCCATGGGTTAATTATCTTAGAGATGCTTGTTTTGGTTCTGTCCAGTAGGACGACTCAGTATTCATCTTTGAAAGTCATTTTCTAAAAATCTGCTTTTCCAAGAATTTCATATTGTGAAACACTGGACCCTGCTTAATAATAAGGCACAGGGTGTCTTCCAGTGTCACAGAAAGTGGCACCTGGATGGATCCTTCATAGCTTACTGTCAAGAACAATATGGAGAATTGAAAAAAATAAAATAAAATGATTTTCCTAAAAAAACAAAAACAAAAACAAAACAATAACATGGAGGCAAGTTAAGCTAGAAAACACCAAATTAGGATTCAATTCCAGTCCAGCGTTAGCTTTTTCTAATACATCATTGACCTGTATATTCTTTTCTTGTAAGAATTTAGCATTTTTTATTAAATTTTTGCATTGTCGGCCAATTGATCTTTAGATTTCCCTAAGATGTATCTTGAGGAGAGAGTCTATGAAGGCTCATTGCTCACAAGGGGGCCCATCCATGTTTCATTCTTGAGCCATTTGCTATTTGATCTCACCTTGCCCTCTAGATTTGAATCAAAGAAGATACAGATAGACAGACAGACAGATAGAGACAAAGACAGAGATACAGATACAGAGACACACAGAGAGACAGAGACAGAGAGAGATGTTTAATAGGTATCATAAATTCCATCAGTAATATTACTTAATACTTGATTACAGAGATATTACTTAAGAGTTAAAGAACAGACAGAGATAGAGTCAATTTTCTCTTCTGGAAGTACATTTAGATTTCCTTCAGTGTGTCATTTCTATATTATTATTCCAACAGGATCAACATGCTTTTTAAAGACTGATTTCTTCTTTATAGACATGGAAAAGTTAAATATATCTCATAGAGCCTAGCAGTAATATCACTTAAGGCTTCCTCATCAGTTTTAGGGTGAGAAAACGACTCAGAGGTCTTCAATTTCGCCACCTACAATTCATAGATTAAAAAGCTACTGCCAAGAGATAGGTTTCTAATATCTTGAATCAATCAATAATCATTGATTTAATCTTATAGATGTGCCAAGTATTATGCTAGGTATTAGAGACTTTAAATATATATACACATACATATTCATATACTTTCCCTGCCCTCAAGAGATATGGGTATATAATATATATAAATTTATGCAAAATATGTACAAAATAGAATTATTAGCTGGAATAATGGAGAAAGAGGGGTGTCAGGAAAGGTATCATGTAGAAGGCAGCTTTGAAGGAAACCAGGAATTCTGAAAAAAAGGAGACTCACAAAATTCTTGACGAATTTGAGTCCCAAATCTTTCAAATACATTGGTGGTAAAGACCCCAAGAGTATATGGCAGAGAATGGAAAGTGTGTAGAGACAGAGCCTGAAGGGTCCTGGGTTTAAGAACTCGCTGGTACTTACCTGAGCTGTACAATCCTCCTCAAGACATGGTTTCTTCATCCAATAATATCTTTAACTCACAATGTTGTTGTGAAGTTTAAATGGGGTAACATTTGTTCAACACTTTGTACAGCTTAAAGTGTAAATAAATGCCAGTTATAATTATCATTAACTTATTAACTTTGGGAAGGATCTTCATAAAGAGCCTCCATTACTTTATTTATAGAGGAGGAAAATCAATAGGTCACTCATTCTATTTCATACCTATTTTCTGGACTTTCCCTTCTCATATTGGATCCAAAGAACCCATTCTGGTCTCATAGTGTTTCTTCTGCTGCATTTATTGCTGTTGTACAGTTCTGCCTCAATCTTCATGACCCAATTTGGAGTTTTCTTTTTCTCTGTTTTTTTTCAAGGCAATTGTAACTTGTGACTGGCTAGGAAATGTTAAATATTTGAGACCAAATTTGAACTCAGGTCCCCAGACCCCATGCTCTATCTACTAAGCATCTATCTGCCCCTTCTAGAAACATAATTTCTAGTTAATATTCTAGGACTTGTATTTTTGCCATAGATTGCAAATGGGGAAAAATGGAACATTTACATTTTAATTCAGTCTCCTGGGAGATAAAGTTAAAGGCATGTATATGAAATACAACACGCTGAGAATTAGGATCCATCATAAAGTATGTTGGTCAACAAAATATTTTTTCATTGATTTCATTGCCTTGGTGTAACTATAATTCTAATACTCATATTGTATCTGTCTTTAGAAAATCAAGCCACACTGGCTCCCAAGGTGGCAGGCATCTTGTTCTACTTGATTTTTTTTTAATTTCTGTACTGCTTCAATAGTTCTACATATCATAAATTTTGACCTCCTTCCATCCTTTCCCCTATTGCAAATGCCATTGATTAAAACCATTTCCTTTCTTCGCTGGCAAGTACATCTGTTAATAGCTTGCTCGAATTTAAAAGGGTTTCATGAGTAAGATTGGAAGTTTGCTTCCTGTCTCCAAAGTTTATTTCCTAATTCCAAAAAGGGTAAAAAACCAAAGAAAAAGGCATTTAAAAAACAAGTTGGAATTTATATGCAGCCAATGCTTTCTTCAAAGCATAATAATTGAGTAGCTGAAAATTGGTTATGGGTAGTATGTGAGAGAAGGACTGGCTCAAAGGAGCAGTGAGAGAAAAATATAAATTATTTCTACTCCTCTTTCTTTTAAATGAAAATATTATTTTTGCCACAGAAGAATCCCAATTCAGCTTCTGGGATTTCATAGTCAGCGATGCTGCTGAGCTCTCTTCTTCCTTGCAAAAAACAAACAGACAAAAAAATGGGGAATACAAAATCTGAACGTCAGGATTTCTTTTCTCATTTATTAACCTTTACTGGGGCACATGACACCATATAAAACTTAGCCATTTCCTACTTTTCCAGTCCTTTTTTTTTAAAATTGTATTTATTTTGTTTTTAACTTAAGTAATAAGACAGGCATTTCCATTATACTGTATAACAAAATTATATATAGATATAGATAGATATAGATATATCTATCTATCTATTTACATACATACATATATATATGTATATATGTATATGTATATATATATATATATATATATATATATATGTATATATATATATATATATATATATAATCATTCTATACATACATATATTTATCAGTTCTTTCTCTGGATGCAGATAGCATCTTCCCTCATATGTCCTTTCTGGTTGGGTATTTATAATAGTGCAAAACATTCAAAGTTGTTCTTAAAACAATACTGCTGTTACCAAATTCGATGTTCTCTTAGTTCTGTTCATTTCACTCTTCATTTTTTCGTATAAGACCTTCTATATTCTTCTAAGATCATCAAACTCATCATTTTTTATAGCACAGCATAGTCCATCATTCTCATATATCAAAACTTGTTCAGCTATTCTCCAATTGGTGGGCATCCCTGAAATTTCTAGTCTTCTTATACTTTACTGCTATACATGGTTTCCATAGTCCCTGGATTTTCCACCCAAGATATTCCATTTTTCATGCTTGTACTTTACACTTACTGTCTGCTATCCCTGGAATTTCTTTCCCTCCTCACTCCTGCCTCTTATTTACCTTGTCTCCTTCAAAGCTCAGGTATATCCCCCCACCACTTCTTGGCAGACGGTTCTTCCCAGTCCCCCTGAAATGCTATTATTTCTTTTTTACAAATACATTAATGAATCAACTTTTTCTTTTTTCAATTGCTTAATGAGAAATTTAATAACCATCAACAAACAAATATACAAATAAGGAATAAAATCCTACTTCAAATAATAACTGAAATAGCCCACACATTTTAAGAAAGGAAAATGAAACTAACTGAAATAATAATAATAAATGTAGTTACTTTCTCCCTTTGTGTTTTTTTATTTTTTTATATTTATCCTAGCTTTTTATTTTTCAAAGTATATGCAAAGATGGTTTTCAACATGCATCCTTGCAAAACCTTGGATTTGATATTTTTTTCCCTCCCTCCTCCTCTCCCGTCCCCTAGACAGCAAGTAATCCAATATAGGTTAAACATGTAATTCTAAACATATTTCCACATTTTTCATGCTGCACAAGAAAAATCAGATCAAAAATGAAAAAACCAAGCAAGCAAACAACAACAAAGGTAAAAATACTATGTTTTGATTCACATTTAATTCCCATAGTCCTCTCTGTAAGTGTACATATCTAACTTTTTCTTTCCTTCTTTATTCCTTCCTTTCTTTCCTTTCTTGTTTGTTTTCTTTCTTCTTTTCTCCCTTCTTCTATTTATTTATCTATCTAGCTATCTCA
The DNA here is from genome assembly GCF_016432865.1 of Antechinus flavipes. Lineage (NCBI taxonomy): Eukaryota > Metazoa > Chordata > Mammalia > Dasyuromorphia > Dasyuridae > Antechinus > Antechinus flavipes. Next base: position 53,170,859 of record NC_067402.1, on the reverse strand, counting down.
CATAAAACGATTTAATATTGTCTCAATTAGATTGGGACTGTAGCAGGAATTGTCCCTGCTGACACATAGTTAGTGTTTTAAAAGCTTTATTTTTTTTTCACTGACTAAAAAGTGAAGAATCATTTCCTCATAATTTGATCAATGACAGCAATCCTAATGGATAAAATTTGTCCCATTCACCCCCAAACAAATATCTTCTTGGGCTGTTAGCATTATATTAATCAGGTAAAGTGCTAACTTTACCTCATTTTGTGCTCTCTAGGCAAGGATTCATTTTCTATTTAATAGATGTGAAGTCTGTATATAAATGGGCGTCATTTTCATCAATATAAGTTGATCTATCTTTGCCATTAGTTGAGTTCCTGAGAAATTGCAGATAAAATGAGAATTTCTATGCCAAATATTTTCTCCATTTCTTTTTATTACAATTTTAGAGAGGTGTTCAAATGTAGCCCCCTGCAACCTCCTCTACTTTCCTCCCACCTCAATTCAAAAAGATATCATGTTTAGGAGTCATCCCATTCCTGACTTAAAGAAGAATTTAGTTTTTGTCTGACCATAATATTTGGGCTTCGCATTTTAAGGAGCACCTTTGCCCTATGTTTCAAGGGTCGGTCAAACCTCCAAACGATCTTTATGCATTTATTTAAACACTAAAAGAACACAGTGATACATATTGAAATAAAGGATTAATGCCCATTTCTTTTAGAGAGCTCATTGACTCCAGGAGATTTGAGTCCCTAAACTGTCATACTAGTGCCTCTGTCTCCAGCTATTAAAGCAAATACCCAGGAGGCACCCAGGGGTTAGAAGCCCTATATGGAAGTAGAATTCTATTAGCTCACTCCTTGATCAAATGCTCAGTGTAATAGTATTACTTTCTCTTTTAAGTTGAGACTCATCAGCATCAGTCCAGGACACAGTCAAGTTTCTTGCTGTTTTGACTGACTTCCTTTTAGCAGCTCAAGTAGCTATTAACACCACATGAGGCTGCTACAGTCCTGTAGGTGCTAATGGCCTTTTGTAGTTTCCATTTTTAGTAGGACCAGGCAAGAAAACAGAAACCTTAGCACTTACCTTTTTTTAAATTCAATTTTATTTTATTTTTACATCTGAATTCTCTACCTCCCACTGTCCCCTTATTCCCCACCTCACTCTATTGAGAAAGTAAGAAAAATAAAATCCAATACTTGTAGTCAAACAAAATAGATTTCCACATTGACCATATACTCTATATATAGGAAGACAGAAACAGAAACAGAGACATGGAGAGAGAAAAGCAGAGATATCTCAATTTACAATTTTTTTCACTTTTCTATCTGGAGCTGGTTCTAGAGCCCTTTGGAATTCTGGTGGGTCAGTTTGTTCATTAGAATTCCTAAGTTTTTCAATGTTACCTCTTCTTTTTTCTGATGATTTGAAACATTTTTGCTCCTTCCTTTTCTTTTTTCCTTCCTCCTTTTTTCTTCCTTTCTTCCTTTCTTTCTTCCTTTTATTTTTCCCTTCCTCCCCACTCACCCTTCTTTATTTTGCCTTCTCCCTTCCACTTCCTGCCTCCTCTTTTTCCTTCTCCCTCCCTCTTCTTCTCTCTCCATATTGAATAGTGAGCTAAGTTAGGATGACTAGCGTTCAGGTCCCCTCACAAACTACCTGTGGGACCCTAGCAGGGTAAATCACTTAACACTTCCAGTGCCCTAGACAACTGAAGAAATAATCTAAGGCAGAAGGGGCAACTGAGACACTTTTGGGGAGTTTGAAAGCAACTCCCCCAATAAAGGACTCCTGACTCTAAGCCTAGTGCTTGTTTAAATAGGTAATAGCTATCCATCCAATAATAAATGGCATTTCTGCTGCCTGGTGGCTATAAAACACTTTATATACTTTATCTCAGTTGAAGCTCATGCTAAATCTTTTTGTACTTAAAATCAATTATGCCACAGAGCTTGAATGGAATAATCAGATGGATCTCAGACAAGTAGACAGACTAATTTCTCACCATCCCAAACTTTAAAATTGACTCCCTAGTCCCTGTGGTCTAGAAGATGAATTGGTTTCAAAGAGTATAGTTTCCCAAATGAATTTTTTAAAATGAAATAAATAAAAGTTTGGATTTATTTCTCATTTTAAAAAAATATCCCTAAAACTATAGCTTTAGAGCTAGAGTCTTTGAAGAATTATTATAGATTTTTTTTACACTGGCATTATTTCTTAATAACTCTATCACTTGTAGAATTTTTAACAAATTGCAATTATTCTAGCAAATGGACAAGGCACTGAAGAAATGTCATAGTGCATGTTGTACCTGAAGTCAAGAAGACTCATATTCCTGAGTTCAGATCTGGCCTCAAATTCTTACTAGCTGTGTGACCCTATCACTTAATCCTGTTGACCTCAGTTTCCTCATCTGTAAAATAATCTGGAAAAGGAAATGGCAAGCCTCCCCACTATCTTTTCCAAGAAAATGCCAGTCATGAAGAATGAGACAAGGAAGCACCATCATATATTTTTAAACAAATTATTTACCTTCTCTAATACTATACACCTTACACTTATAGAGCACCCCCTCTTTACTAGAAGGAAGGGAAGATGTCTCACCATGGGTTCTCTAGAGCCAAAAAAGGCCATTATGTTGTTAGATTTCCTTCTCTATGATCCTCTAATATGACGTATGAACAATTAATAAAAGCAGAAAAGATTTGAATTTAAATCATGATTCTTGGTTTTTTTGGTCTATAAAATGAGAATTGCAACATGGTTCCTCCTCAGAATGTGGTTGCAGTCAAACAAAATAATATAGGAAATCCCCAAAATCTTAATGCATTTTTAAGCTACTAAAGACTGCAATTGGACTTTTGTGACACTCTTACACACAGAGCACCTTATAAAATAATTGGTAATATTCACATCCCCAATCAGGGTCTCCTCTCATCTGAGAAATCAGCTCCCACTGTCATTAAAAGTCCCATCATATTGTGGGGTTTGGAGTCAAAGGGTGTTCAATCATTTCAGTCGTATTCAACTCTTTGTGACCTCATTTGGGATTTTCTTGGCAAAGATATTGGAGTAATTTGCCATTTCCTTCTGCAGCTCATTTTACAGATGAGGAAACTGAGTCAAAGTGACTTGACCAGACTCATATAGCTCCTAAATATCTGAGACAAGATTTGAACTCAGGAAGATGAGCCTTCTCAACTCCAGACTCAGGGATCTGTGCATTGAGGATCTGGGTACATTTCTACCTTGGTCACATCAATCAATATAGCCTTGAAGAAGTAACTCACTCTTTTTGTCTCCCAGTTTCCTTATCTGCAAGAAATGCTTGGACTAACAATCCCAATACAGTATAAGAAATGTCTTTGCAAACATTTATTCATTTTCAATCAATCTGTCTTTGTCTGTCTTGTGTGTCTTACATACCCATGATCTCTTTTCATATTTTTCCTTCTTTTTTAAAAATGTGAAACAAATACATCACAGACAAAATATTATAAGTGACGCTTTCAGCTAGAACAAGCCGGCTATTTTTTGTAGACAACTCTCCATTTGATTCCATTTTTAATCAAGAGGCATGTATCTTTTAAAGATATTTTCCCCTTCTTGCTATTCATGTACTACTTTGATTATCTTTGACCATTTTTATTTTCAACATGATAATTATCCCATATCATTTTAGCAGCTAACGTTGGGTTTTCTCCACACTCTTTTCTCATTGAATATTGACTGTATATTAACCATTCCCCAGAAGGTCTAGCAATCTTCAATTCAATCACATTTATTCCTCCCAAGTTAAATTTAGTCTTGCCAGCTGTCATAGATATATTACTATGGTTGTAGTGCAGAAATTTCTATTGGCTATATCTAGAATAGACAGAATTTTTCCCACCTGTGTGTATTTTCAATTTGCCTTGAAGTATTAATAAGGTAAGTGAGGACTGTATGGTTAAAATATGACAGGAATTATATACTATGTGGAAGTCCTTGGATCCAAGACTCTACTTAGTTGCCTATTTAGAAATTAACCCGTACTTTTTTATTTAGATATTGAAATTTGAGTTTAGTAATGATAAACATAAATTAGCCAAATTAGCACATTTTTGTTGACTTCCAAACCTTGAAGAAATACAAACACATAGGTTCAATAAAAACTCTTGGTTGTATAATTAATGAAGTTCTCCACTATTCATTCACTTACAGGGTCCCAGATTCAAACAATGGCATAATCTAAAAGTGAAAATAGGACTAGCTCCCTCTTGAATATTTCCATTCCTGCATATGATCCAACTTTTAATCATTGTGATGATGATTTGGTCCATGCACAACTGCCCTATTATACCCATTTTATATAGTTCTGTGATTGGAGGGAGAAACTAGATAGTGTAGCAGATAGAACACGCAGCCTGGCGTCAGGAAGACCAGAATCTGGCCCCAGATACTTACTGTGTCCACTGGACAACTCATTTACCCCTGTGTGCCTCAGTTTCCTTATCTAAAAAGTGAACCATAACCACCGATTTCTAATTGAGAATCTGGACAAAGGCCTTTAATTGCTTCAGAGTCCCAGATCTCAGATTACAGAGCCAAACTTTTAAATTCCAGCACAGTAACTAATCCATTTAAAGATAAATTTTTGTAAACGCTAAATTCAGGGATATAGGATCTTCAATCAACTCTCTCTACAAGCCTCAGAATCTATGCGATCCTGGACAAGTCACTTAATAGGATTCTCAGTTTCTTCACCTGTTGAAAACAGGAAAGGCAGCATGGAACAGTGGATATAGAATCAAAGTCCTGCCCTTACCACATACTGACTGTGAGATTCTGAGCAAGATTTTGGACCTCTTGATTTTTTTAAATTAAATTTTTCCAGGCAACTTCTTTTTTTTAATTTTTTTTTTTGGTAATTTAAAATGTTTTTTCCAGGCAACTTCTAAGACTAAACAGTAATTTTCTTCATCATGAACTTTCTATGATGAAGATTTTAGGGCCAATAAAAAAAGAGAATATACTTTTCTGTCGCATTGTTGGGAAGTTCAAATGAGATCATATATCTAAAGTATGTTGTAAATCTTGAATTCTATCTGTCTAGGATGATGAGCTCATAGAATTAAACCTCAAATGTCATTTAGTCAGTCGATAAGCATTCATTAAGCACCTACTATATATATCAGGCACTGTGCTAATCTCTGGGGATGCCAAAAGAGACAAAAAAAAAAAAACATCCTATGGTCAAATAGGGGAGACAACATACAAACAAATATATGCAAAGTAAACTATAGACAGGGTAAATAGGAAATAATAGAGGGAAGGCACTGGAATTAAGTGGGGATGGGGAAGATTTTCAGTAGAAGGTGAGGTTTTAGTTGATACTAACAAGGGAAATTAATAGTTGAAAGGAGAATGTTCCAAATCTAAGGGATAGAAAGAATGGCTGGAGCTGAATTGTGGAATAGCCAGGAGATCCGTATCAAAAGGCATTTATTAGGCACCAAACTTCATGATATAGAGGAAGAACTAACATCCATGGAGGAGATCACTTCTGCAAGGTTACAGGTAAATGCAAATATGTCAATTTCAGGAAGATAGACACAGGACTTAGTGAATGAATTAAAAAGCATCTATTAAACTCATTTATTAAGCCCACAGTGCCAGACATTGTGTCCCTGCCAACTGACAAAAGGAAATCCTGCCATTGCTGCTGTCACTGCCCCATCAATAGTCATGGCCACTGCCAACATTGACAAATCCCTTTAAGGTCTCTAAAACACTTTACCCACATTTATCTCTTCTGACCCTTCCAAAAGCTTTCTGAGGAAGGCAGGGAGCTGCCGAGCCCGCTTGCCCTTAATGGACAGAGAGCTAAGGACACAATTTCTAGTCTTTGACCTGCCACATTTCTCCTGGGTAGACCTTAAGTTGCTGTTCCCTTCTAATAAGGGAATAGGAATATCAAGCCCCCCTGGAATAAAAGCTTTATCTGCTGATTGCACAAAAGGAATAACATCTGCAAGAAAAGAACAAAATAAATAGTTCCCATGAATTTGGATATTCATCTGTAGTGATTATAATTATAAGTCGACTTTCATGAATGTCAAACTCATTCATTATCCTTCACTCACCTAACGTGCACCAATACACACACACACACACACACACACACACACAGAACTAGGGCTTCATTATCAGCACAGAATTCACCTAAGAAGTACAGATTGTAGAGACTTTCATATCTTGGATCTCTGTGAAAATTTCAATATATCTACATAAATTAGGAGGTAGAATGCCTTTTTTTTGAGCCTTTCAGAGACCTTCTCAGCTTCCTTTCTAACCAGAGGCAAGGATTAGCTGGATGATTTATTTTTGATTAATTCTTCCTCTAAATCACCAGCTTTATTTGTATCGCTGACATTGCTCCAAGCCCAATTAGGGCTTATTTTTTTAGCCCCTTCCAATCTCCTGATGCTCTCTACTTGGATTTTCCAACGGAAAATGTGAAACTGGACATCAAAAAGAGCCATAATACGCCTTCTCTCAGTCTCTTTCTCTTAACAAATGTAGTTTTTCAGAAGTATCTGATTGATGGAGGAATTTGAAACACATGGATTAGACACTTAAATTTTCAAGCTTGGTCATTAATCGCAGCTGGCTCTTCAGAAGATTATACAGCTGGAGCAGAAGGTCTTTTAGCCCATTCCCATACCCACCCCTGATCACTTGATAGAGTAAGAACTTTAGCCCCAAGTATAAATGATGCAGCAAAAGTTAAACCACATATGCCAGATGTGGGATTTGAACTCGGGTCCTCTTATCTCCAGAAGCACTACTCAATCTATTATCCTACCCCCCTTATTCATGCTGTATTCTCTCATCCCAAAACAAAGCAAATACTGCAGCCAGCAGCATTTCCCTTTGGGTGATTACAATTCTGCAAGGACAAATAAAGGTGAGTGGTGAAGTGCCTGCTGAAATCATGGGAGCTAAGAAAGACTTTATGATTCTGGGGAGAAAAAAAAACAAAAAATAATGTGAATAAATTGCAAGGTGAAGGGGTTCTGCTTGCAGATAGCTGCATTTTTTCATTTTATAGGAGGGAGAAAAGTAATTTAGCATCTATAGTACTGATTCTTGAGCTTGTCTAAATGGAAACAAGCTGTCATCGAAAATCAACTCAGATTCATATATGCAGGGGGATTTGTGTGTGTGTGAAGGTTATTTTTTTTAACATGGATTTACTATCCTCTAGGGCCCTCTAGGGACTGAATTGCAATGGCTAAAACTCATTTCAATCAGAACAGAGAAACAGAGGTGAAAAGATGTTGTTTGAGGCTGCTGAGGTCTTAGCTCAATCTTGCCTTCAGTAGATTGTCCTCCTATGTCCTTTCATTTCATCCACTAGTTGGAAAATAAATATTTGGTGAATGAAAGAAGGGAGACCTGTCCCATTTTCTTATTAGACTGCATATTGCACAAAGTGAATACTGGGAGACAGATAGGTATTTGATCATCACAGGCTTCTCCAAATTACCTGCCCTGCTCCTGAATCAGATTTATACTTTTACTTAAATAGTGAATTAGGGAATGGATTCCAGAACTAGAAATGGAAATCTAACATCAGGTTATCTCTTTTTTTGGCATAGAATAGCTGGTAAATACAGTATCCTGTCAAAAGCACATTGTGAATAAATATGTGAAAAGAAGATATAAATATATTTGTTTCAATAAACTGATTCCCTCGTAGTCCCAGTACTGTTCACAAACTATAAATTCTGTATATTCTATAAATCAGCATTGCTAACACTCATCATGGTATAATTCTCATGTGAAGTTAAACCAAACCTTCCAGGTTACCAAATGGCAACATTACTTAATTATAGTTCACAGTCTCTTGTAAGCATTAAATTTAGAGGCAACTTGGGTTTTTAGGTTCTAGAATGCTAACAGCCCTGCTCTTAGCAGTGCTTACTCTCTATTTCAATGTCTTTCATCCCTCTTCTTTTTATCCCCTTTCTGCTTATGCTCCTTTTTTCTTTTTAACTTATTTAGCATTTTATTTTTCCCTAGTTACAGGTAAAAACAATTTTTAATTTTCATTCTTAAAACTTTGAGTTCCAAATTCTCTCCCTTCCTCCCTCCCCTTTTTTTCTTTCAAGAGGAAATGAGGTTTTATATACATTTGAAAAAATGCTTGAAATCCCTATAGATTAGAGAAATGCAAATTAAGATAACTCTGAGGTAATACCTTACACTTCTCAGATTGACTAAAATGACAGGAAATGATGATGCAGAATATTGGCGGGGATATGGGAAAACTGGGACACTGATACATTGTTGGTGGAATTGTGAATACATCCGGCCATTCTGGAGAGCAACTTAAAACTATGCTCAAAAAGTTATCAAACCGTGCGTACTCTTTGATCAAGCAGTGTTACTACTGGGCTTATATCCCAAAGAGATACTAAAGAAGGGAAAGGACCTGTATGTGCCAAAATGTCTGTGGCAGCCTTCTTTGTAGTGACTAGAAACTGGAAACTGCGTGGATGCCCATAATTGTTTTTTTTTTTTAAATAACTTTTTATTGACAGAACCCATGCCAGGGTAATTTTTTTACAGCATTATCCCTTGCACTCACTTCTGTTCCGATTTTTCCCCTCCTTCTCTCCACCCCTCCCCCAGATGGCAAGCAGTCCTTTACATGTTGAATGGGTTACAGTATATCCTAGATACAATATATGTGTGCAGAACCAATCAGTTCTCTTATTGCACAGGGAGAATTGGATTCAGAAGGTAGAAATAACCCAGGAAGAAAAACAGAAATGCAAGCAGTTTATATTCATTTCCCAGTGTTCTTTCTTTGGGTGTAGCTGCTTCTGTCCATCCTTGATCAATTGAAATTGAATTAGCTCTCTTTATCGAAGAGATCCACTTCCATCAGAATACATCCTCAAACAGTATCATTGTTGAGGTATATAATGATCTCCTGGTTCTGCTCATTTCACTTAGCATCAGTTCATGTAAGTCTCGCCAGTCCTCTCTGTATTCATCCTGCTAGTCATTTCTTACAGAACAATAATATTCCATAATGTTCATATACCACAATTCACTCAACCATTCTCCAATTGATGGGCATCCATTCATTTTCCAGCTTCTAGCCACTACAAACAGGGCTGCCCATAATTGAAGAATGGCTAGATAAATTGTGATATATGAATATTATGGAATATTATTGTTCAGTAAGAAATGACCAACAGGATGATTCTAAAGAGGCCTGAAGAGACTGACAAGAACTAATGCTGAGTGAAATGAGCAGGAACCAGGAGATCATTGTACTTGGCAACAAGATTATGTGATCAACTGTGATAAATGTGGCTCTTTTCAATGATGTGGTGATTCAAAGCATTTCCAGTAGACTTGTGATGGAGAGAACCATCTGTATCCAAAGAGAAATATGGAGATGAATGTGGATCAAAGCAGAGTATTTTTACCTTTTCTTATTGTTGTTATTGTTTGCTAATTTTTTTTTCTTTCTCATTTTTTCCTTTTTTGATCTGATTTTTCTCACACAGCATGATAAATGTGGATATATCTTTAGAGGAATTGCACATGTTTAACCTATATTGGATTGCTTGCTGTCTAGAGGAAGGGAAAGGGAGGAAGGGAAAAATATGGAACAAGAGGTTTTGCAAGAGTGAATGTTGTTAGCCTTGAGTATGTAAATTAGTTTATAATCTCAATATAATGTCAGCTATGAATATTAACAGTACATTTCACAAAATGCTCTAGAGGTTCCTATTGTATATTAACAATAATTTGAGCATAATTCATCATTTGTATTACATGAAATATTCATTTGTATTCTATGAAGTGTTCAATAAATACACTTTCTTCTCTTCTGCCTCATTCTATAGAGGAGGAAATATATAAAGCACTTAATGTTTTTAGAAAATGGTTACAGTAATTCATCTGTTCAGTCACTATTCAAGATACCCCATTTTTTTCCTCTTTGAATCTCCCCAGGCCAATCATAATTGATCACAATACTTGATACTAAGATGACCAAAGTTCATCTTAATAGATTTTTATTGATATCTTTTGTTTTTCCATCATCTATATTTCCTCCTGATTTTCTACTTTCTAAAGAATCATAATCCATTAAAACACAAAAGTTCTTAAAAATGAAAAAAATTAAGAGAGAAGATAAAAAAATCAAACATTATAAGCAATATTCACAATCATGGATTCCCACCTCCCTTTCCCATTTTTGAAAAGGGTATGTGTGTGTGTGTGCGTATGGCAGGAAGAATATCTTCTCATGTTTCTTTTTTGGAACCATGCTTGATCTTTATTATTACATAATTTTCATTTCTAATTGAGCAAAAGGACACTTACATAAAATAGGATTCAGGATATATAACAAGAAAGAAGAACGAAATAGAGAATATTTTTCCACCCATTTTCCAAACTGCAACCTTCCATACGTCCTTTTTTTTTCAAATAGTATTTTTCCCAATTATATGTAGATGATTTTTCACATTCATTTTTATAAGATTTCGAGTCCCATTTTTTCTCCTTTTCTCCCCTCCCCTCTTCCTAAAATGGCAAGCAATTGGATATGGGTTATACACACACACACACACACACACACACACACACACACACGCACACACAGAGTCACTACATCTCCTTTCCCAGGAAGATGTGAATCCCTCATTTCTACTCCCCTCACTGGTTACATGCAAAGAGACATAAAAAAACATTAGCATGGTTCATGAAAGCTGAAGTTTCTTTGAGAGGGATGGTGATCTCTCTCAGTGCTATTCTAGTGAAGGCTCATCGATGGACATACCACCTGCTTTCTGGAGCTAAAGTGGGCAGGCAGTAGGGTCTAAAAAGCATTGCTACCTCAATGCCCCCCAAATCCTGAAATGGCTTGAATGAAGGAAATCTCGATTAGCAGTAGGAGTTGTACACACCCCAATGCAGGGGCCTGGATCTACATCTGAATTTTCTTCTTTTGTTCTTCGTTTAATCATCCCACAGTCCAGCTCTCACAAGAGTGCACAGCCTTTCCCCAAGCACAATGAAAATGTCCCCAGACAACCAGATTCTATGTGGGGACAGCATCATGCCCTAAATGCGCCACACATGTTTCGGGGAATTTAGTTCCCAAAGAGAACATGACATTCCTATATTCCAGCTACTATTAACACACACACACACACACAGAGAGAGAGAATTTGAGAAATTAAGTGATGTCATTCAGGTGGCCATGACAAAAATGACGAATATAAAACTCAGTCCCAAGATCTTATATCATACTAAAGTGTAACTTTGGAATATATCTTGTTAAAGTAGAAACTTTTTGAAGACGAGCTCCTACTTCCTGGACAAGAAGAGAGGACTCGTCAACTGACATTGTTTAAAAGCCTTGGTTAGAAACTGAAAGAATCAAGTCCCTTTTGTCACTAATTTTTTTTCCAACACAGGAAATCTCTGTGTCACTAGATTTTCAATTCTTTTTTCTTCTACCTGAATACAAGTTCAGCCAACCAGCCAATCAGAAATCCATTTCTAAATGCCTACTATGTGCCAATAGTCCCTGTTCTCAAGTAACTTACATTCTATGAGTCTCTCAGAGATAAAAGGCTTACAAGACATGGTTGTGTGTGTTGTTACTTTAGTGTGAATGACTTTCTGCCCAAGTATAATCATCTAATCAACATCAGGAGAAAATGACAAAATTAGAATCATCAAACTTGAATGGAAGGAGGAAGGACTGAAGAGGGTGTGAGACCTTTAAAAGAGGGCAACAGGGAGCTACCAAGAAGGGAGTAGGACCTAGGGATAAGGAAGACAAACTCCTCTATAAGATTACATTTGCTTCCTCCAATTATTATGGGACAAAAAGAGGTTTTATATAGAGATATTTTTTAAATTAATTTTCTCACATGTGTATCATTTATCTTCCCAATTAGATTGTAAACTCCATTATGGCAGAGACTATGTCTCCTTTCTTTCTTTGTACACCAATGCTTTGCAAATAATTGGCCATCAGTAATTGGAAATTCCAACAGCCTCAGCACTGCTGATAGAGCAATTATAATTGGCTCGCAAATAGTCATTTGACCAGAATAAGAAATGAATGAAATGAGGTGGTTTATAATTGCTGACTTCCTTTCTCTTGATTATTACATAGTTCCTCAAGAAAAGACAGATTAGAGTTCCATTTAGATGTGAGAAAGCTCTGACACTCCTTTGTCTGTAAATGCATGGATCTGCCATCATGAAAACTGGATTGAAGTCTTGTGGTTCACTAGCTGGGTGGTCTTGGGCAGATTATTTTTATTCTCCGAACCTGTATTCCTTCAAATGTAACATGGGAACAATAATAGCTATAGAACTGAAATTAAAGGGGTTTTATGAGGCTCAAATCAGATAATTTATGTAAAGTACTTTGCAAACCTTAAAACCCTATTCAAATGTTATTTTTTTATTATTGTTATAAGACTGAATTACAGTAACATTTTCTTTAAAATCAGAAAAATGTCTTTAAACCAAAGAAAGAGGAGAGAGATGACTCTTTAGCTGTCTTTAGCAGACAGCCATTAGGATGATTTCATTCCTATGTTTGGCCTAGGTACATGGTAGGTGCTTAATAAATGTTTGTTGATTTGTGGCCATGACCCTTGATCTTTGCAAGAAGCGTGCTGGTTCTTGCAGACTCTATTGTTAGCCTTGGAAGGAAACTTAGCAATCACAATGACAAAACTACTTTTAGAAACTGCAGGAAAGATTTATTTTCTTCAACACGATTTATATACTAGTTAATTTGTATATCAGAATTTAGACAATGAAATAGATGAGAAAGAAATAGGGTTTAACATGCATCTGATTTTTCAATAAAACTTTCACCTGCTTCTCTTAGGTTATTATATTTCATCTTGCCTATATTCTCTTTGACTTATACATGAGAAAATGTTATTTGCACTCTTCAGTTTCAGAGGGGAGTGTGAAGTTTGAGCTGTCAGGATGATAATGGAAAACCACAGCCTTATCTTATTTTATATTTACCTACTGATAATAGATTCTCACAAGAAATACTATAACATTTATTGTGAGTAATATGGTTGAGATCTCTGAGCTTGGATCATTCAAATAACATTGTCACACTCTTCCTTCTCCATATATATCACAACGGGGAGTGTGACTTTAATGTACAAGGGTGATGGAGTAGGTCAGGCTGGAGGGACGAGAAAGGAGTGTCCTTTGTCCAAAGAATCGCCTTTGAATGTGCTATCATTAGACTGGAAACAGATCAGAATTTTGAAATGGATAGAAAAGGAAAAGCCCTAGTGAGGAATAAGCATTTATTAAATGCCTACTATGTGCCTCGCATTGTATTAAGCATTTTATAAATATTATTTCATTTGATCCTCATTGCAACCTCGGGAGGTAAGTGTTATTTTATACCCATTAAACAGTTGAGAAAACTGAGGCAAACAGATTGAGTGACTTGCTCAAGTTCTGAAGTCCAGATTTGAACTTGGGTATTTCTGGCTCCAAATCCAGTGCTTTATCCATTGCAATCCTACAATAGGGATCCACTACTCCTAGTTACCTCTACTGGCATCTAAACCATTAAGATAATGTTTAGTCCCTCTGTTAGTCAAGTTCAGCTCTTTAAGTTTGCTTCTTTATGGGTGGGAATCATTCTCTTCAGTTATTCCAAGGTTATTGAGGATTACCCCCTCAGATACCGCCCTCACACACACACATACACACACACACACACTATAAGGAAAACTTCCTTCATCCCTTATGGCTCTGTCAATGGATCCACCTCTGGGCGCCAAAATGTGGTGAGCTTTTTCTTCTCAAAACGCAGCCAGGTGATAAAAGTTCAGATCTTTTATTATCTCCAATATAGCCCGGTTAGCTTAGAGGCCTATCTCTCTGCTTGGTTCCAAGAGCTCTTGCCGCTTTGTCCTTTGCTTCTGCCTCTGCTTTCTTCAGCCTCCAGAGCCAGCACCACTCTTCATGTCATTCCGGTGAAATCTCGACTTGTAGCTTCTTCACTCTGAAGAACTTCTTTGACTGGCCCATTGAAGCTCTATTTATGCTAGTGCTCTCTGGCCCAAAGAGCTTCAAGGGAGGTGTGAACTCATTGAACTCCAATGAGTAAAGGTGTGAACACAAGCCTTGTATTAATTAGTTCTACTTAGTACCTTGTTTCAGGTTCTGCCCAAAACATCTTCTTGTAAGATTAGATCAACTCTAATTAGTTAGCAGTTAGTAAGGATTCCAACATCTCCCCCTTTCTTTTGTTAGATGAAAACACCAAAGGAAATAGGAAATCTAATCAGATTAGTGGGTTTCTGAAGGGGTACACATAAATCCATCAATATGGGCCAGAACTTTGTAACCGATAAACATGGTATACACATATCCATCAATATGGGAGGCATTATACATAATTTACATAAGCACATAGCAATATAACACAGGTTAGTAGTAATGTGACAACATGAATCAACCTGAAGATTTACACATGCCCATAAGTCCTAGAAATAGTCCATAAGCAATCCATTGTCCATTAGTTCATGTGCCAGGAATCTAATAATTCTTATAAGCTCTGAAGTACTGCAAAAGGTCTCATAAACAATTTTTCATCTCAGGGAACCCAATGATTTCTGAAGATTTTAAGAGTCCTTTTGACAGTCTCATTGTCAGCCATCTGATTCTTTCTTCATCTGTGGAAACATAAGCAGATCCTCTTCCCCAAGCAGTTAACCTAATTCCCTTCTACCATCAGGTTGCTTCCTGGCTGGTTGACTGTGTAATCCCCTTCTCCCATCCTATGGCTTTCTGGCTGATTGGTCATGTCTGGGTACTGAACTTCTAAGCACTCTCTGGGTGCACCATTGGCTGCCATCATGCCCCAAGTGTTTTTTGCCTTGGGCCCTGGGGCTGGGCCCCTCATCCCGTTTCCCTGAATCTGTCTGCATTCTGAGGCCCAATGGAAGCCTCTGTTGCATTTTGGACATGGGGTTTTGGGTTTTCTCTCACCCCGTCTTCTCACTCTATCTCCATATCTACAATGAGCTCTCAAATGTCCAACTTTTCCACATTGAAAACATCGACGAGTTTCTCTATAATTCCTTTGCCAAGAAGGACCTTGTCTTTCCATGTTCATCATAGTCTGGGCATAATAAACATTTGTGCCCACTGTGGCACAGCGTCTAATGATCTCCTCCAAAGGAGCATCTTTGTCTAGCCCCCATATAATTCTTTTGCAAACCTCATTGGCATTTTCCTTAGCCAGATGTCTGGTCATTATTTCTGTTGCTGCATTGTCTCCAATGGTTCTTATTACAGCTGTTTGTAAACGCCCCACAAAATCTGCAAAAGGTTCATTGGGATCTTGCTCTATTTTTGTGAAAGCATTATTTCCATCTTTCTGTCCAGGGAGAGAATTCCAAGCTTTTATTGCAGCCTTAGAAATTTGCTCATACACTATTATGGGATAATAAATCTGTTCTGAACTCTCTGCATACTGACCTTGACCAGCTAGTTGGTCAAAAGCAACTTGTACAATAACTCCTGTTTGTCTATTGCATTGGGCTTGAATCCTACATAATTCATGAAACTCCGAAAGCCACAATAAATTTTGTCCCGGTCCAAGACATGTTTTAGCGATGGATTTCCAGTCATTCGGGGATAAGATTTCATAAGACAAATTATCCAGTAACATCTTCACATAAGATGATGTAGCCCCATAAAGAGTGCAACCCTTTTTCAAATCTTTAATTTTTCCCAAATTAAAAGGAGTGTATCTTCTCTCTTTTTGACCTGAAGAGTCAATCTTTTCAATCACAGGATATGTGTTTATAAAATCAGATATATCTTCTCCTTCATTTTTTGTTTTAATTAATGCTTTTTCTAATCTTGTCAAATTCTGCTTTACAGGAGAAGCTGACTGTGTTTCTGTCTCTCTCCCTCCCCCTTGTTCCACCCATGAAGGGTTAATTGCGGGGGGAGGGTCATGAGATGTGGAATCACCTAATTCCTCCTGCTGTGAAGTATCATACTCAGAATTGTAATTAACTCCATTCTCATCTGATTCGTCCTCCTTTTCACCTAGTAAAGTTGGCATTTCTTCCTCCTGTACTTTCCTTTTCATCATTCTATCACTTAAATAACTTCTTATAGCCAATTGTATTACATTATATGTATTAATTATTGAGTTAGGCCCATTTTTATCATAGAATTGACAAAGATCCTCTCCAACCAATTTCCATTCATTTAGATCTAATTCCTTATCAAGAGAGAAACAAGGACATATGTCCTTTACAGTTTGTAAAAGTTCAGTGATTTGCTGTAAACTTATAATTAAACCTTGGCTTTCCATAACTTTGACAATGCTCTCTAAACATTTTCCTTGAACAGAAACAGGCTGTTTTCTAAATATCTGTCCCATCTTAGCTGAAGTTCTACTTTAACTCTTCTAACAAAATTTCTTTGTTGCACTCACCCTAATTTCTGGGTTGAAGAGTCTTTTCCACTGGATCAGGATCAGAGGCTTTTCCACTTGAATCAGGATCGGAGCTTTTCCACTGAAATCCACTGAGGGGTCTGTTTGTCCCACGTTCAGGGCGCCAAATTGTTGTGAACTTTTTCAGATGGATCTGAATCGGTCCCTGTTCGGGTGCCAAAATGTCGTGATCTAGTTCAGATGGATCTGAATCGCTCCCTGATAAAAGTTCAGATCTTTTATTATTTCCAATATAGCCCAGTTAGCTTAGTGGCCTATCTCTCTGCTTGGTTCCAAGAGCTCTTGCCGCTTTGTCCTTTGCTTCTGCCTCTGCTTTCTTCAGCCTCCAGAGCCAGCTCCACTCTTCATGTCATTCCGGTGAAATCTCGACTTGTAGCTTCTTCACTCTGAAGAACTTCTTTGACTGGCCCATTGAAGCTCTATTTATGCTAGTGCTCTCTGGCCCAAAGAGCTTCAAGGGAGGTGTGAACTCATTGAACTCCAATGAGTAAAGGTGTGAACACAAGCCTTGTATTAATTAGTTCTACTTAGTACCTTGTTTCAGGTTCTGCCCAAAACATCTTCTTGTAAGATTAGATCAACTCTAATTAGTTAGCAGTTAGTAAGGATTCCAACACACCTCCAATTCAAAGACTAACTATAATAAGCATTTGATGAGATTAAATCAGTGGTAATAAAAGCAGGAGCTTTATTTGCATTGTCACAATTGCATACTATATTTCCTATTTGCTCTTCAGACTCAGCCCTCATAAAGTCAGATTCTTTCAGATCTGAAAACTGTATATCTGTCTGTTTCTCCTTTATAGTTTTTCTGTCTCTTTGTCTCTCTTTGTCTTTCTTTCTGTGTGTTTCTTTCTGTGTGTGTCTCTCTCTTTGTCTCTGTCTCTATTTCTGTCTCTCTCTGTCTCTTTGTGTGTTATTCTCTTTTTCTGTATACCTCTGTCTCTGTATTTGTCTTTCTATCTTTTGTATGTGTTTCTGTCTCTGTCTCTGTCTCTGTCTCCCTCTCTCCCTCTCCCTCTCTCTCCCTCTTTCTCCCTCCTCCCATCCTGGGAATGGAAATTAGCCCAGAGGTACAGTAGTTCTTGGCTGCTCCTAAAAAGCTTTCTTTATGTCAGGATGTTTGAAGCCCCCTCTTGAGCATCTCATTTGTTGTTCTAAGTATGGCAGGAAGCTTGATTCCACGCTATTCTTTCTTGCTTCGTCGAGATGTAACAGCTCCCATCCTTTCCTTAGGATCTGAAACTCTACTCACCTTATGTTAGTCTGTACACGGCACCTCCCCCTGCCCCAAACTCACACTTCTACCCTCAGATAATTAGCTGCAGGCTGTGCCCCTGGAGCAAAAGCCTGACATTTATGAATCTCAAATTCACAGCAGTAGGTGGAACTACTAGTATCCTTCTCTCTTACCTTCAAAATTCGTCACTGTCCCCTCAATGGTGTTACATGAGCCCACAGGTACATTCTCTTCCCCCTCCTCATCTTAGCCTTTTCCAGGAGGATGCCCTCCAAAGCTATGCTCCCTAACATGCCCACTTCTGGGACCAGGAGAAATGCTCCATCATTTAGAAGAGAAAAAAGTTGAGGTGATAGACTTCTATGTTGCATTGTTTTGTGAGCAGCTTTTGAGTGTGTGCATGAGAGTAATGAATTAAGTTGTCATCTAGGAACAGGTAGATGACATGTTTGGGGAAGTTGTAGTACACAGAGTGTGGAGCCCCAAGTCAGGATAACTCATCTTCCTGAATTCAAATCTGATCTCAGACACTTCCTAACTGTATGAACCTGGTCAACTTACACCATGTGCCTCAGTTTCCTCATCTGTAAAATAATCTGGAGAAGGAAGACACCAACTTCTCCTGTATCTTTGCTAAGAAAAAAGTGGAACTAAGAAACTGCGAAGAAAAGAGTCACAAAAAAGTCGAACACAATTAAAAACAACTGAACCACAACAGGTGCCTGGCCAAAAATATTCTCTAAGTACCTTCCTTAGAGCATGAAGTTCCCTGAGGCTACCTTATCTTACCTTATCTGTCCTCTGAGTCAGTGAAAGATGGATGGGAATAGAGTTTTTAAAGTGGAGCCTCTCAGCAACTATTTAGAAGTGATTTAGCTCAGATTCTAAGTGATAATAAAGAGTAGGAGTAGTGTTGTCAAGTTTCTCCAGTTTTTGAAGTCAAGGAAGCTTCACTAAAGCTGTTTTGAAAGGATTTAATGCTGTATAAGACTTGGATAGTTTTTATAGCCCTGACAGTCTTTCAATCTGATACTAAAAATGGTAAAAATGAATTTCAGGAAATAATGGTGTAAAACATGACTCAATTTATAGCCAGAAAACTGTCATGAACATGGGTATAATAATTGATTTTTATCTTTTTTTCAGAAGACATCATTTTATTTAAAATAGGATAAAAATAATTTTTAATGCCAAATAATTCAAGGAATTTCATTTCAAACTTATATTCTTGGTCCTGTCACTTATTATGTTTGATCTTGCACAAACCATTTAATTTCAGAGAAGTTAACAACAGAGAAATTAGTCAACACCAAAATATTTTTTATTTACAGTTGGAGACAGGAGTGATGGACCAGGGAGAATGATGATGGATACAGGTATATACAATAGTTGTTGTTGTTCATTTCAGTCCAATCTTCACGATCCTATTTGGGGTATTCTTGATAACAATACTAGAGTGGTTTGGTGGTTCCTTCTCCAGCATATTTCACAGATGAGGAAATTGAGGCAAACAGGATTAAATGGCTTGCCCCAGGTCACATAGCTAGTAAATATCTGAGTCTGGATTTGAATTCAGGAGGATGAGTCTTCTGGACATCAGACCTGGCACTCTATTCACTGTGCCACCTAGTTGCCTAAGAAATACTAGAAAGAGTAAATTGATCGTTTGATCTTCCTACAGTCTTTTCATTCATTAAATAGACATTTATTGAGTATAAAAATGTAGATATTTCTGAAATCACAAATGTGTACCACAAAAAACTAAAATATAAGACCTAATGATGTTAGATGGCATGGATGATTAAAAAAATGAACAAGATAGGTTTCATGCCCTCAAGGAGATGACAATTTATTATAAAGTGATAAGCCACATATATTTATTTTGATACTTCAAAAGAGCTATGATTTCCTCAGGGGATATTCCATCTAATCCCTCTTTACCTGAGTAGATTATTTCATGAATTGCTGTTGCTCAAAAAAAGACATCATCTGGTAGACAGGCGATACGGTGTGACCTTCCTCACTCCATTAAATACTTCTATGCTCAAAATATCTCCCAGTCTTTGGGCTTTATTGGAAAAGCCATCAACAATCTAGGGTTGCCTTAATTCATATTGAGGCATCAAAATAGAACTTTCATGTTACAAGTCCTAAACATGTATACAAATAACTGTAATATAAAATAGACTGTGGTACTGATGATTATGGCTGGGATGGGAAGATTTGATGAAAAAGGTAATATCTGGGGATAGCTAGGTGGAAGAGTGGATAGAACACCAGCCTGGAGTTAAGAGGAACTAAGTTCAAACTGAGCCTCAGACTCAGTTGTGTGACTCTGGGCGATTCAATTAACTCTATCTCCTCCTCCCCCTACCACTACCAAAAAAAGAAAAAAGAAAGTAATATCTAAAAGAAGCCTGGGAGAATGGATAAGATTTAGCAAAGCAATAATAAATGAATGATTAAATGAAACAATTATTTACTCTCTTCCAAGCACTGTGCTAAACACTTAGGGATATAAATTGAAAGTAAAATAAATTCTACCTTACAGAGCTTACATTTTAATGGGAAGAGTTAACATCTATAGAGAGTAATGATTAAGAAAAGGCATTTTTGGTTGGGAAATTACAGCAATGGCAGAATGATAGAATGGGCATACCATTCCTGGTAGCAATAGCAGTGCTGATTTGATTATGGTTCCCAAAGTGGAAAGCTTCAGCCTCAGGGAAGGAGTTGTGGAGGTGAAAGAATCAAATCCTCCTGGTCTGGAGACTGGTTGGACAGCAAAACATTCACAAGGAGAATAAAATCATGAAATGAATTTTAAATGCATGTTAAGGAGAGAGAGAGAGAGAGAGAGAGAGAGAGAGAGAGAGAGAGAGAGAGAGAGAAGAGAGAGAGAGAGAGAAGAGAGAGAGAGAGAGAGAGAGAAGAAGAAGAAGGAGGAGGAGGAGGGAGGGAGGGAAGGAGAGAAGGAAGAAGGAAGAAAAAGAAGGAGAAAGATAGGAGGAGGAAAAGAAGGAAGGGAAGGCTTGAAAGAAGGAAAAAGGAAGGAAGAAAGGGAGGGAAGGAGAAAGGAGGGAGAAAAGAAGGAGGAGGGAGGGAAGAAGGAAAAAAGGGGAAAGGAAGGAAGGAAGGAAGAAAGAAGGAAAAAAGAAAAGAAAAAGAGAGAAGGAAAGAAGAAAGGAGGGCGGGAGGAAGGAAGAAAGGAAAGAAAGAAAGAGGAAGGAAAAGAGAGAAAGAAAGAGGGAGGGAAGGAGAAAGAGAGAAAGAAAGAAAGAAAGTTGCAATAATATTGGAAGTATTGCTTGAGACCAGACCTTGGAAGTCCTAAAATACCATCCTAAGAAGTTTGTATTGATTCACTGGGTAATGAAAAATCAATGTATGATTTTGAACTCTAGTGAGAGGGGAGGGATTAATGGAGGGAAGTTGATGGGATTAGAGTTTTATAAAAATTAATCTATGAAGTGTGTGAATGATGTTGTGGAAGGGAGGAGACGAGGTATTAGACAAGGGTGATGATGACAATAGAACAGAGAAGAGAAAACAAACTTGAGAGAGATTTGGGAGATAAAAAAGGATAGAACTTGCCAATTGATTGAATGTGTGAGGTGAGAAAAAGGGCAGAGTCAAAGATAACCTTGGCCCATTGAAGTTACTAAAACATTAGAAGTTAAAGAATGTGGTTTTAAGATTAAACTGAAAACATTAAGAGTGAATTTCAAAGGAGAGCATGGAGAAAACTTATTCCCATAACTTAAATAAGTTGGGGTTAGCTTGTAAACTTAAGATCTTTTCAGGTAGGGTCCATCTTTGCATTTATTTTTACTTCCCCACTACTTAACATATTGTTTGACACATGATTAACTGTTTTTACATTCATTCATTATCTCCCCGTGATCCACAATTTACCCATTCTCCAAGAGTCCACTCAAACATTATCTTTCCCATGAAATCTTTGCATCAACAATGTTGCTTGATGCTTTAAGAGCTGTTACTTCCATTGTTTTCAGTCCTCTCCCCACTACTCCTCCTAGCTGCTCTGGCTCCTAGCTGCCTCTCCTTCTCCTTCCCTCATGTCCCTTCCCCTTAATGAATAAATGCTTATTGATCAATTAATTTCCTGACCTCAGGTTCAGTTCCTATGACTCTGATAGACTTCTTTAGTTGGGAATAAAACTTGCATTTTTGAACCCATTGAAGGACAGGAATCCAGGAGCATTTACTGGAGCTTACTGGTATGGAATTTAAATTGTCAGGAAAAAGAGTAATTGTCCATCTAAATGACATTAAAGATTAAGAAAAACAATTTGAAGGGACTGTGGAGTGAGGGAACAGATTTCTTTTCAGAACAGGATTGATTTGGATTTCATCTTTTGCGTTCATGGTTTATTATTTGATATGGCTAACATTTAAAACAATAGTGTCAAACTCAAATAGAAATAGATCTACATGGACTGCATATTGACACAGAAAACTACAAAGTAACATTATCCATATTTATTTTGTTTTTAATTTATTTTGTTAAACATTTCCCAATTGCATTTAGGGAATTTTGCAACAGCCCCTGCCAGGAGTTTGATACTTCTCATTTAAAAGACATCACCAAAAACCCTATGCCTAGAAAATAGGCTTATAGGGTAGTGAGAGTAAAGGTGGGCAGATGAATGATCTTCAGTCCTCAGCCTCCAGTACTCAGGATGGGAGGATTTGGATAGAGTGTGATTTCCACCTACAGATTGGGTACCCACAATGATAAGATTACAGTCAAAGGATTATGGGATCAGAGATGCAGAACTGAAAGAAACCTCAGAGGTCATATAGTTCATCCCTTCATTTTACAAATAAGAATCAGGGAGGTCTAATGCATGACAGAGATGTCATAGATAATAATTCTCAAAGGTCACAGATCCATCTAAGTATCTATGGATATTATAGGATGGTTTGTTTTTTCCCAAAAGATACCAGGTAATCTTGCACAGTTTTATGTAAGGTTCTTAATGCAATGGATAAAGATTACATTCCAAATATGTAGAATTTCATTCTGGTTTGGAAAAAAAAAGTATCTTTTCCTGTCCTTATTCTGGGAAGAAAAAAATGTTCCAGCTGGTATGATTGATGGAGAGATCAATCTCCCTCTGTGAGCTTAGCATCATCATAGGATGAAATGCTTAATCTTTTAAAAAATTAATTGTGCATTGCTATAAGATGTCTTTTTAATTGCATAATGAGGAGAGAAGTGCTTTGTTTGGTCAGTGGTGAGCTGGGGCTGCCTTGTCCCTGTGTATCTGTTAGGCGGTAATTATCCTGCATCTATTCTCATCCCATCAGCTTCTCTGATTTGTTTTTTGGTTTCATGGACCAGAGTCACATCAGGCTTTAAAAAAAAAAAAAAAAAAAAAGGTTTTGTGCAAGAATCAGTCTGTCCTTGATTATTTAACTCCCTATTCTTCATTAATTTTCGACAGTGAGTTCTCATTTGGATACAAACAAAAGTTAGTATTTCTTTTCCTTTTAATCAGAATGTCATGATATCTCTATTTGTATAGGCTTGGCAGTTCCCAAAGAGCTTGCACATACATTATTTCATCTGATTCACAACCATCCTATGAGAATGGCAGGGCAGTATTGTTCTCCCTACTTTGCATATGAGTAGACCGATGCTTAGAGAGAAGAACTGATTTGCTTACATAAGATCAGTAAATTACGACCAGCTTTAGAACCTTGGTTTTCTGACCCCATGTTTCATGTTTTGTTTTGTTTTTTTTCACTGTATCATATTCTGCTGCCTTATATCTATTAGAAATAATAAATGTGTGTTGAGTGAATGATTAAAATATTCATTTAGAATCGATAAGTGTCTGGTTTTTCAAAAAGAGACTGACTGGAAGAAAATTCAAGTGTCATAATGCCACATTCCAGACATATTGAAAGCCCAAAATTGAATTTCTTATAACTGAGCTCTGCTACAAGAATCTAAATCTTTTACAATATGGCAGAATTGCTCCCCAAGGGATAGCTAACAATAGGAAAAAATTTTCCCCTGTTACGAGTAGTATGACCTGATACCATTTGCTGACCTTTCTAAAAACCATATAGTCTGCAACTAAGCTGGCTATGTTATGTATGTGTGTATGTGCGTATATGTGTATGTGTGTAGATGTGTATTTGTGTCTATGTGTATTTGTGTGTATGTGTGTGTGTGCCTTTCACACAGAGCTAGGTGGCTAAGTGTATAGAGTGCTGAGCTTGGAGTCAATAAGACTCCTCTTCCTCAGTTCAAATATGACCTCAGACAAGCTGTGTGACCCTGGGCAAGTCACTTAAGCCTGCTTGCCTCAGTTTACTCATCTGTAAAATGAGCTGGAGAAAGGCAAACCACTCCAATAGTTTTGCCAAGAAAACCATAAATCAGATCATGAAGAGTCAGCTATGAGTGAAAAAACAACTAAACAACAAATATAAACACATATATAGAAATATATTTGTATAATACAATATATATGTTTATCTGTGTATATGTATGTACATACCCTTGTGCCAAATAACTTCATGTTGTTTGTATGTTGTCTCCTCAGAACATTAGCTCTTTGAGAGAAGGTCCTTTGCTCTATCCATGGTACCAGCTTGCTGAACCAATGGCCAACGAGTATATAGATAGTTTTCTGTTGGTCTGTAAATTTGGATGGGAAAAAAAAAAAACCTTTATTTTCACCAGTAATTGAAAATGAAATTTCTCCTCAATAATGAATTTTTTAAAAAAATTATTCTGCAAATGGATTTATGCATTTCACCAGACTGCCAAAGCAGTCCATATCATAGAAAAAATTAAATAGTCTTGTTCTAGTTCAGTCTTCCTCTGTTTGTTACCTCTGTTACCAAGTTTTTTAAAAAACCTCAAGACATCCACACCCAGAGAAAGAACTGGCTGTGTCTGAATACAGATTGAAACATACTTTTCTTTTTCTTTATTTTTCTTGAGGGTTTTTTAGGAGGAGAGGGGGAGATCTATATTTTCTTTCACAACATGACTTTTATGGAAATGTTTTGCATAACTTTACATGTGCCTTCTTGAATAGAATCAGGAGAATATTGTACACAGCAAGAGCAAGATTATACGATGATCAGTTCTGATGGATATGACTCTTTTCAACAGTGATGAGATTTAGGCCAGTTCCAATGGTCTTGTGATAAAGACAACCATCTGCACCCAGAAAGAGCATTGTAGGGACTGAGAGTGAATTATAACATAGTATTTTCACTTTTTTGTTATTGTTTGTTTGCATTTTGCTTTCTTTCTCATTTTTTTCTTTATGATCTGATTTTTCTTGTGCATCATGATAATTGTGGAAATATGTATAGAAGAATTGCACATGTTTAACATATAATGGATTACTTGCTGTCTAGGGGAGGGGAAGGGAAGGGGGGAAGGAAAGGGAAAATTTTTGGAATACAACGTTCTGCAAGGGTGAATGTTGAAAATTTTCTATGCATATGTTTTGAAAGCAAAAAGCTTATATACATATATATGTATGGATGTATGCATAAATGTACCTTCTCAGTGGGCAGGGGAAGGAGCAAAGGAGAGAATCTAAAACTCAAAGTTTTAAAAACAAATGTTAAAAATTATTTTATATGTAACTGGGAAAAAATTATCAAAAAAAAAGAACCTTAAGCACTATGAAAATACTGTGCTGACCAGTTGAATGCCATTGGGCAAATCATTTTGGAGGATTTCACCTTTTTCCAGTATATAAATTGAGATTGTATTAGATGATCTCAAGGGTCCCTTTTTAATGTTACATGATTCTAGAAACTGTAATCCCTTTCAAAGTCAATTTCTTCTAAGAATTAGCTATTAAAATTAATTTTCAGAAAGCCCAAGTTCAAAGATAGCGGTGTTTTTTTTTTTTTTTAAATCTTACTAAGAACAAGGACTTTGTTCATTATATTTGCAAAGTGAAAAGAAATAGGGAGGAGCAGACTCTAGGGAAGAACGCTGATTTCAAGTAACAAGAGAGTGAGATTCCTTCTTGAGTTTATAGCCCAGCTCTATTTTCATGCACAGCACAGAGTTTTTGACAAAGAATACTCTTTCATCTACCGCTTCCTAAAATGTAATTCTTATTTAGGAAAGTAATGGTCCTCAAGATGCAACATTAAGAAAGCTTCAGAGCCCTTTAAAATGGAAAGTTGTTTTCTTTTTTTTCCAGGTAATAAACACTTGACATTTAGCAAAGGCAGTTCTAAATTTACAGAGCTCTGAGTGGTTTTCAATTACACTTGCAACAGTGCATGGCAAGAGTCACATATATAAATATCTTACCAAACAGACTCAAATTTATTAGTTTGCTGAGTTCATTTTTACTTTTGGAAACAGGGATTACTGATCAGGTCTCAAAAACAGAAATGACATTCAAATTAAAACTTTAAGAAGGAAGAGTAGTTGTTTTTCATTCTTTGCCTTAACCTTCTCAATAAATGAAACTTTGTTCACAGAGATGAATTCATTGTATTTCAGTTTGTATTCCATCAGCCCATCAGAGAAATATAGGGAAGAGGCATTGGGAAAGACTGAATGGAAAATGTATTCATGTTATGGTTCAAGTGTCTTCATACAGACAGTTTATCTGCCTTTCTTCTTACTCCCCCTTTATCCCAACCTATATCAAATAAAAACAGTCTGATTGATTCAGGTTCAAAGGTATCAGGGCTTTGGGACAAAACACTGTTTACCTCATTTTAGTTATAATTCATTTCACAGTTTTAAAGCACATCCTGCTTTTCCAAGCACAATGACATGTTTTTCTTTCCTGTATCAGAATGTCAAAACTGAAGGATTCTTCTCATCTTAAAAGTAAATAAGCTAAAACTCTGAAAAATGACTTTCTTGTCTAAAATCACATAACTACTAGAGGCAGAAGTAGGAATGAGCTTATTTCTGTGCGTGCCAAAAGAATAGATCACAGTTGTCCCCTTTTGCAGAGGAGGAGGAGGCTGGGCTTCAGATAAAATACATAGGTTTGTTTGAGGTCATGTAGTTCATGAATTGGGGAGGAAAGGAGAGAGGGCATGTGGACTAGAATTCAGATTCCCCAAGTTCTGGTGTAGTACTCTTTCCCACACTGGCTTCCTTTAATTCCCAACAAAAATCCCATCTTTTACAGGACATCATCCCTAGTCTCTCTTAATTCTAATGTCTTCCCTCTATTAATTACCTCCTAGTTATCCCGTATCTAACTTGCCTTAGGTACATTTGTTTGCTTGTTAGTCTTTCCAATTAGAATGCAATTTTTTTTTTTTGAGAGCGGGTACTGTCTTTTACTTCTTTTTGCATCCCCAATGCTTAATAAAGTGTCTGACACATCGAAGGCACTTGATAAATGATGATTAATTGATTGTTCTATCATGATACTCTATACACACAGTATATGATATCCATGATATTTAAACCATGTAGACCGGTAAGATTGTTTCATGTTCCAAGCCCAAAAATATTAGACTGAAAGATAAGAAAACTTGAATTCTAATACTTCCTTAACACTTATTAAGAGTATGAACCTGGACAAGTCACTTAATCTCTCTCAGGAACATTTTCCTCATCAATAAAATGGGGATAGTAATAGCACCCACCTCTCAAGATTTTTGTGAGGATCAAATAAAATAATATTCATAAAATGCTTTGCAAACCACAGAGTGCTATGTAAGTGTCAACTCTTATTATCAGTAATACTTTGCATCAAAATAATTAAACCAGGGAAGCTAGGTGGCACAGTGAGTACAGCACCAGCCCTGGAATCAGGAGGACCTGAGTTCTATTCAAATCCAACCTCAAACATGGGATACTTGCTGGACCCTGGGCAAGTCACTTAACCCCAATTACCCTACAAAAATAAAAAAATAGAAAGAACAAAGCAAATCTCCAGACTTTGTTAACAATTTAACATCACATAATTCTGTGAACAAGGTCCAAAAGTTAATTTTTCAGGTTTTCAGGGAGAATAAAGCATTTTTAGAGAAATGAAAGAAGTAATTTTAAAAAAACAAAGAAGAAAAGATGTGAGGAGAACAAAAAGAGAATCCCAACAATGTCAAGAGACTGGAAGATTTTTTTTAATGCGGCTCAAGGAGGGTGGAAGGAGTCCTAGACATTGGAAGCTGTGTAAAAGGCATGACTCATTCTACAGAGTGACACTAGGACTAAACACCAGGATTATAGGACTAAGACTATGAGAAAAAGCTGTTTATTTTGCTCCAAAGAATAGTGATGTGGATTCATTATGCCACCTCCAGGTAACAAACAAGATGAAATTAAAGTTCTGATCAATAAAGAAGAACTGACCACTAAGATAGAAAAGTTGATGATCACCTTTGGGCAAAGTGACCACTCATTTTCAGAATATGGGATGATAAAAGGGATGAAATTTGATGTAGCCTAACACAAATACTTTATTTTAGGAGAGACGATTTCAATGTGTTAAAAGAAAAAATTTGAAAACAAAAGGTCATTAAATTGACAAGCAACACAATCAACTAGTTTTTTGGAAAGGGAAACTAATAAAACAGATAAACAGCTACTCTGATTTTTTAAAAGAAAGAATGTCAAATTAGCAAAGTAAAAATGATGGAAAAAATTCATAACACACATAGAGGAGATTATTAGACACTATTTTAACATTTATTTAATTCGATGCCAAAATTGATAAATTAAGTAGATGAAAAGATGAATATTTTCAAAAATATAAAATACCCAGATTAATAGAACAAGAAATAGTATTTAAATAACCAAACCCCAGAAAAAGACATTGAACACTACAGAAATGAACTTCCCAAAAAACAAAAAAGAAAATCTAATGCTCAATAGATTTATCAGTGAATTCTATCAAGTATTCAAAGATTAATTTCTGTATCATATAAGTTGAAAAGAAAAGGAAAAGAAAGTATCCCTACTTAATTCTTTTTGTGATGCAAATATAATATTGATACCTAAACAAAAAGAGACAAAGCAGAGAAAGAAAACTATAGACTAATATCCAAATTAAATATTGACAAAAATATTGAATCAAATGTGAGTAAAGAGGCTACAGCAATATATTTTTAAAAGTTATGACCAAGTTGAATTTATTCTAAGAATTGGCTATACTTAATGAAATGAAATTTCATAAGAATAAATATAAATTTCTACAATTGGATTCAAAATATTGACTATATATATATAATATCAATTTGGGAGATCCATGGCTAAATACCAATGTATGTGGAGAAAGTACTGGAGGTATTAGGAAGATTTTATGTACAATATGGGTCAAAAGTAAGATATGAAAGCCAAAAAATAAAAAAGCTAAAATGATTTTTAAGTTGAATTGAGAGACACAATGTTCTCAGTAGGGAACAGGCAGTCTTTTGCAAATTATTTTCAATAGCAGACCAACATCTTTCTGTTCTCAAAATTGTCTGAAAGGGGAAGAGAATATAAGATCTCACTGTGTTCATTGTTTGTAGATTACAAAAAAGCAATTGATTCTTTAGAACAAAAAGCAGTCTTAAAAGCTCTCTTCCAACAGAGCATCTCTCATTACTCAGTTCAATGGCCCTTCCATTATTAACGTCAACGGAGACATGAAACAGGACAATACATGCTTGCCAAAGGTGTTCACCATTGTCATGAAGGACATCTTGTTTAGAGTCCACATGGAAGACAGATTTATTGTAGATGGTGAAGTTATACAAATGCTCTGCTTCAGATCATATTGTGGTGATTTCATCAAGCCCTAGAATAATATAAATTTCTTCTTTCCAGTGAAATCTCTTTTTGTTCAAAATAGATTATCAAGGAAAAAAATAAATGGACAAAAAGATTTCTCTGGTCTGGACTACAGCATGTCATTAGAAGACTAGTCCCCTGAATAAGTATACAAATAATACAATGAGTTAGTATTTATTATGTATTTATTAAGCACTTATTTATTATGTATTTATTAAGCACTTATTTTCCTCCAGGCGCTGTGCTAAGAGCTAGAAATACAAATACAAGCAGAAAGAAAGGTAGTTCTTACCCTCAAGGAGCTTATATTCTAATGGAAGACGAAAGCTCACATTGATGTTGTCGTCCTTCATTCTGAAAGAAGAGCAAAAAATATTTCACTATTTAGAGTTAAATTAATGTGTCCTTCTGTGAGAGATCAGACCAATATGAGCTCTGAATGTTCTGCTACAGGTCAGACACTAATAGTCCCGAGGAACATTTAAGTTGGAACTTTGTGCATCTCCTGTTTCCTCTGAGCTATTTCAATTCTGCTTTGTTTATAGAATACAGCACCTTCTTTGAGGAGGGCACACTATACTGGGGGGTGGGGGTGTAGGGTCCTGTGCCCATATCTCCCATGTCATATAATCATTTCTAAAGTTCTTAAGAGAGAACTTGAGAGTGTCTGTGTATTTCTTTTTCTGACCACTTTGTGAGGTCTTCCCACGTGTGAGTTCTTCATAAAATAATCTTTTTTGGCAAGCATAGATATAGTATTTGAACCATGTGACCAACCCAATGGAGTTGTGCTCTCTGTAGGAGAATTTGAATGTTTGGTAATTTAATTTAAGAAAGGACCTCAGTATCTGTTAATTTATGCTGCCAGATGATCTTCAGAATTTTCCTAAGACAATTGAAATGGAAGCATTACAGATTTTTGGTATGGTGTTGGTATACTGCCCGGGGTCAGCACGATGGCTTTGTGGAACTTCAGTTTGGTAGTAAAGGAAACTGAAATGGGGAGGATTATCAGAGCTCATGAAATTAGATATGCTAGAGAAAGTTCCAGGTACATGACCTAAGAGCAATGAAGACCTGATTGGTCTGAATGCTCTTCTTAAATAAAGGTTCTGGGAGAAGCTAACCAAAGTAGGGTGCTTCCTGTACATGAGTGAGTTTCCAAGATACAAAGATTTCTGGTGGAGAAAATCTGGAGTGTGGTCTCGTAGATCAGTGAAGATCAAAACTCAATAGAATAACAAGAGAAAACTGACTTGCAAGAGGGAAATTATAGTGAACTTTTAATAATCCCAAGCTGCTCCCTGGTACCAAAGCTCGATTTTCAAATATCAATGTTCTCCCAGTAATATTTTGTGATTATCACGCTTAGAATCTCATAGTTTCTGAAGTATAAAAGTCACAGGTGACTCAAAAGTCAAGGGAGAGATTCATGGTGAATACAAGTAGGTAGAATCATATTTCTAAAGATAGCCACACACAAGAAGTAATATAATAACAGGTAACACGTAGCTCCTACTGTGCTAGGTGCTTTATAAAATTTATGTCATTTGATCCTTATAATGAACCTGAGAGGAAGATGCTAATATATAAACCTTATTTTACAGAAAAGGAACTGAGACAAACAGAGGTAAAGTGACTTACCTAAAGTCACTCTAATAAATGTAAATCATACATAAAGTAAATGTTTAAAGCTGGATTTGAATTCTGCTCTTCCTGCATGCAGACCCTGCTCCTCATCCACTCTGTAGCCTAGCTATTCCATTATTTCCTCCATAATCTTCTAGGTACTATTGAGGAAATGTGTGAAAGGAAAAGGAAGTAATCCAGTTATGTATGGAGAGCAAAGGAAGACAAAGCAGTATCAAATTTTTAATAGGTGACTTCAAGTATTTCAGGGGCTGTTTTATTTTTAAAAAAGGACTTAGTCTTGTTCAGTGCCAAAACATATAGAGAAACTTAGAGGAAGGTGTCTACCATGTTGGTTGGTGGGAAACTTTCAGAGAAGGTAAAGGTGTCATAATTGGCAACAACTGATAAAATGACTCTATCAATTAGATCACAAATCCATTTAAATATTGAAGAAGTGTCAGTGACCATTCCATTCACTCTGCCTTAGTCAGTTCACATTTGTTTGTTTTATCAACAAACTAGAACAGGTCTGGTGATGAATGAGCAGGATAGTGAAGAGACTGAACACTGTGTTTTTATGTATAATGGATCAACTGGAGTAATAACAAATGTTTATTGAACTGAATGATCTAAAGATATTTTTAGCCTGGAGAAGAGAAGGCTTAAAGTGGATCTAATAATATTTACATAGCTCTTGAAATTTTCCAACGAGCTTTACAAATATAATGATAGTGATAATTAATACTACTTAAAAGTTTGCAATGTACTTTCCAAATAATATCTCATTTTATTATGTTATTATCCATTTTTTTTTTACCGGTGAGGAAACTGAGTGGAAACTGAGAGGAAAGTGAGATCTTTCCATAATGTTTTTTTAAAACTTTTTTTTTTTTTTTGAGGCATGGACTTGCCCAGGGTCACACACCTAGTAAGAGCATCTAATTAAGAGTCTGAGGCTCTTCCTGATTCCAGACACTTAATCACGAAGCTGAGGTCCTTCTGACTCAGAGCCACGGATCCAATTAGCTACCTCTAATCTTTGATAGCTGTTTTCAAGTATGTGAGGGGCTGTTTTGTGGAGAAGGGCTTAATCTTGTTCTCTTTGGTCTTAGAGGGCTGAACAGAAAGAAATGGGTGAAGAGAAGTAGATTTAAGATCAACATACTTTAGAGAAATTTTCTAATAATTTGAATTATTTAAAGATAAATAGACTCCTTCAGGCAGTATTGGAACTCCCTTCATGAAGACCTTGAAGGACAAGCTCCATGACTGTTTGGGGATGGTTTAAAGAGTACCAGCTAGGTAAAGGAGGTACTAGACTTTTGAAACTCTGCAATTCTTTGTCCAAATTTCCAATAGACCGTAAGCTCCTTAAAGACAGGAACTGTATTTTACCTTTTTTTATATCCCTAATGCTCAGTACAATGCCTAGTACACAGTAAGTGTTTAATAAGTGCTTATTGACTGTTCCTGCCAATACATGAAATACATGGTTTTATTTATTGAGCAACAAAATTAGGATCTGTGTTCCTCTCCGATTAATTTAGTTTTTCAGTAAGAGCTATTAGCTGTAGATGGATTTGTGTTCTGATCTTAGAGCATCCAGCTGCATTACTCCTTGAAATATGGGAGAGTGGGGGTTGCTTATGGAATAACCTTCTCAATGGCTTTCAGTTCAAGTTTGAAAATAGGGATTCTTTAACTTCTGGTTTTTAGCTGCTACTAATAGACCTCTGAGTCTACTGATCCACCTTTCTGGTAGGAAAATCATCAGACTCTCTAGTGCAGAAGGCCTGACACACATTAGATGTCAATCTTGCTTATTTAGCTAATATCCCATTGAAAAGAAAATTAATTACAAAACATCTCTCCCTCCTTTCAGCCAAGAGGTTTGGGCCTACAGGGGAAGACTATTGCATATTTATCAAACATATTCATCCTCTAGGTAGTTTTTACCTGCTTCTTTTTTACTACAAAGGAGGGAGATGGGAATATTCAGAAATTATACTACGAGAATAGAAAATACCAATAAAACTTTTTTTTTTTTAAGTAACAAAAATTCAAGCAAAGAGGCCATGAGAAGAAAGTAAAGAGAAAATGTTCTCTAAGCCCATATTGGCCAGTGATCTGATAAACTATGTTTTAGGACTTTTAATCTAGCATATTGTAGACAACTGATACTTATGTACATAGAATAGTTTGGATTAGATGGCCATTGACATCATTTCCAGTTCTAGATCTGAACCTGGGATCCTAAATAGAAGTCAAATTAGCATTTTGGACTAAGTAGTACTTAAGATTATCAAGTATCTTGCTGAACTAAAGAGCTCATCTCATCTTATTGCTTTTCTGTTCAGTATACATATCATGTCCACATCATTCCCAGAGTACTGGGAAGCTCATTTCTCCTTTTGCCTTTTTGTCTATTGCTAAGACATTCCATCCTCTCCTTGGCGAGAGGATGGTGATAGAAGTGGTCTGTCCCATGCTGTTGACCACTAGAGGGGGTTGAACTCTCATGAACTGGTGCACATCTTGGCAAACTCTTCAAATTGGAAATAAATATTCAACTGCTCTTCCCTCTGACTCAATGCTCTTCAACTTTTGACTTGGAAGCCATGATGCATCCTGAAAAAATTTCCGGTGTTCTTTATTCTTACTTTGATTAGCTGTTGTTGGTTTGTTTGTTTTTTTTTTTTTTAATACTACCCAATGATAATATTGGGTGGTATAGGGCTTTTGGATTAGTGATGAAAAAATGAATGAAAAGTATTGCAAAAGAGAAGAGAAAAATGGAGATGGGACCATTAACAAGAGCTAAATCCTGTGTTGAAAGTTTCCTCAAATTAGGCATAAAAATCAATACTGGAATTGGAAAATTGGATTCTAATTATAAACCCAAATACATTTAAGCCCTTTCTAAGTCTTCTAAATAGGACTCTTGGGAAATTCTTGTAACTTACTTAAGAAACCAGCATACATCAACATTTCTTTGGATGCTTGGCAAACAATACCTCATATTTACATGGTATAATGTTTTCTTTTCAATAACCCTGACGGTAGGTAGGAAAAATATTATTGGGGAATATAAAAAAAATCCCCCTTTACATTAGGGGAACCAGAAGCTCAGAAACTAGCTAAAAATTATCCAGCTGATAAATGTTAGAGACAGAATTCAAAGTTCACAGATAGAGCTGGAAGAGATCTTAGATTTTACAAATGAGGGAACTGAGACCCAGAGAGCTAAGTGATATGGATACTAAAGGGAAGAAGCAGAATTAGAACTTGGGTCATATGATTATACTTTCAGGGCTTGTCCATATACATATATACATACATAAAATTATTTTAAAATATTATTTTCCCCAATTCTACATGAAGATAATTTTAAACATTCATTTCTTAAAAATTTGAGTCCAAATTCTCTTCTTCCTCCCCTCCTGAAACACTAAGCAATTTGATATAGGTTATACAGGTGCAATCATGCGAAACATATTTCTCTTTTATTTATGTTGTAAAAGAAGACATAGACAAAAAAAACAAAAGAAAAGAAAAGAAAGGAAGGAAAGAGGGAGGAAAGAAAAAAAGAAAAGTAAAAAGGAAAGAAGGAAAAAGAGAAATAAAGGAAGGAAAGAAAGAAGGGAGAAGAAAGAAAGAAACAGAAAAAGGAAGGAAGCAAGAGAGAGAAAGGAAAGAAGGAAGGAAGAAAAAAGAATATGTTTCAATCTGCATTCAGACTCCATCAATTTTTTTCTCTGGAGGTGACAGCATTTTTCATCATGACTCCTTTGGCATTGTCTCGCATCATTGTATTGCTGAGAAGAGCTAAGAGCTAATGTTCTCCTGGTTCTGCTCACTTCACTTTGCATCAGTTCATGTGAGTCCATGAACTGGATAAATTTATCTGTATAAATTCTTAATCCATGGAGATCTTTTTTTGCAAATGTTTGGGAAATAGACCACACACCTCCTTCAGACCCTTTCTACATTTTATAAAAAAGCACCGAGTTTTCATCCTTGCTGTATCTCTTAATTAGCCACAAGACCTTGGAACAAGTTGGAAGAACCAACTTTTGGTTTTCATTTTCCAATTCACAAGTTGGTCTCAATGATCCCTGTAGCCCTTTCCAGTTCTAATATTCTGTCACCTTCTGATTCAGGCTGATTCTGCCTAATATTAGGCAGGTTTACAGTACCAACATTGTGACAAGTCCGGACATAAACCTAATCAAGATTTAGATACTGACCATTCAAAGAGAGCACTTTCAAATCTAGCAATATTATTCTCCCTGAACAGGACCCAAAAGCAGATCCCAGAAGCGAGAAATGTATTTCTCTTCTTGGGTTTTATTTGTTTCCCATTTCTCATTTTGTATGCCAATAGTTCCTGGACCCAGTTTCAGACCTTTATTAAATGTGTAAGAAGAGTGAATAATTTAACCAGTTACTGATAGACTGGAATCTACGTTGCCGTGTGTTTGATTTTTGGAGGCTGATGTTTGATTCATGTGGCTCTGCTTCACTCCTGCCAGGAGTGGATATGCTAATAATGATTAAACTCTTCCCAGCTGGGAGGTTTCTGTTGTTTGCTTTCCAGAATGACTCTGCTGTCTTCTTGCCTCTGTTTCAAATTAACTACCAAAAATCATTTGACAAGGGTCCAAGGAACTTAACTTTGCTGACAGGAGAGGTTATTAGTGGGTTCCTGGCTGTGAAGAGAGAAAAAAACCTTGAAAAGAATTATAATAAAAGAAATGGCTCCTGAGTCATTTAACACTAGACAGGTTAAAGCACCAGAAAATGCACTGTCGAATTAATTTGGCCCTAGCTAATGACTTAATAGGTCTCAAGGTTTCTGACTCTGCATAGAAGTTACCTGCCCTTCTGAGGCCTCATTAGCCAAAAATCCAGCTTTGCTGTGGCAAAATGAGATGTAATCACCTGTTAGTTAGAAGCACTAGGGGTGTTTCTGGCCTTATTATTCTCTATACATTGTTTATATTTTTAGTAATTAGATGATGACTGTAGGCATCATTACCTTGAGGAAACAGAATGCCAAGTTTTGCAAAAGGTTTTTAGTATTTATTAAGGGTATCATTTCTTTATAATTTTAAGGCCAGAATCAAAGAATTTGTGGACAACTTTAGCACAACATTAACTATAAATTTATCTTTGGATAAAATATTTTTCCACAATTTTTAAGGTCTAGCCTAATACCTTTCAAGTTGGACTTTGTTAGATTATACCAGCTTGCCTAATTGTGTACCATCATTTACCATCTGCTTTGGGTTTGAAGCCAAGAGATTGTGTGTTTTTCTATTAATATTCAACTAAAGCATGTCGTTTTAAAAAAAGTCATAAATTCCACAACCCCAAGGTCAGTTCTGAATGAATGAAAAAGCATTTTTAAATGCAAAGCCATTAAGAGGCAGCTACTTGGCTCAGTGGATAGAATGCTGGGTCTGGAATCTGGAAGACCTGACTACAAATATTGCTTCAGACACTCATTAGCCATGTAAACCTGAGCAAGTCACTTAATTTCTGTTTGCCTTACTCCACTGGAGAAGGAAATGGGAAACTACTCCAGTATCCCCATGGACAGAATGGCCTACAAGGTCATAAAGAGTCAGACCAAACTGAACAACTGCAGTGTGCAAGGCCATGGGCTAGGCTGGGCAGACACAGACAGAAAAGCAGAATCAGGCCTTGCTCTCCAGACACTCCTATTCTAGGTGAGGAGAGAATATATCCAAGAGATTTCTTTTTTTTTTAATAGCTTTTTATTCACAAAACATATGCATGGGTAATTTTTCAGCATTGACCCTTGCAAAATCTTCCAACTTTCCAACTTTCCCCCCCCCACCCCCTTCCCTAGATGGCAGGTAGTCCAATGCATGTTAAAGTATATCTTAAATACAATATATGTATATATATATTTATACAGTCATCTTGCTGCACAAGAAAAATCAGATTTAGAAATAAGGTAAAAATAACCTGAGAAGGAAAACAAAAATAAAGCAAATAATAAAAAAAAGAGTGGAAATGTTATGTTGTTGTGGTCCACACTCATTTCCCATAGTTCTCTCTCTGGGTGTAGCTGATTCTCTTCATTACTGAACAATTGGAACTCATTTGGTTCATCTCATTATTGAAGAGGGCCATGACCATCAGGATTGATCATCATATAGTATTGTTGTTGAAGTGTATAATGATCTCCTGGTTCTGCTCATTTCACTCAGCATCAGTTCATTTAAGTTTCTCCAAGCATCTCTGAAATCATCCTGTTGATCATTTCTTACAGAACAATACTATTCCATAACATTTATATACCATAACTTATTTAGCATTCCCCAACTGATGAGGATCCATTTAATTTCCAGTTTTTAGCCACTACAAACAGGACTGCCACAAACATTTTTGCACATACGGGTCCCTTTCCCTTCTTTAAGATTTCTTTGGGCTATATGCCCAGTAGTAACACTGCTGGATCAAAGTATCCAACAAATTTCTACTGTAAATAAGGTGAAAAAGGTCTTTTGCACCCCAGGGTGCAGCAGCAAAGCAGAAGATAATGCCTATTCTTGGCAAAGTCCATATGTTACTTGCAGAACACAAGAGAAGGGACCATATTAAATAGAACTTTGTATGAGTGCTAACAGACTTGAAATTTGCTGATTTAATTTTTATTCCAAGGAACCTATATAAAAATAAATTCCAATGGAATGTGGATCAAAGTCATAGTATTTTCACCTTTTTGTTGTTTGCTTGTTTTTTCCCTCTTTTCATCTGATTTTTCTCGTGCAACATGATGAATATGGAAATATGTTTAGAATAATTGCACAAGTTTAACCTATAGTGGATTGCTTGCTGGCTTGGGGGGAGGGAGAAAAATTTGTAACACAAGGTTTTGTAAAAATAAATATTGAGAACTATATTTGTATGTGTTTGGAAAAATAAAATACTATAAAAATTAAAAAAAAAAACTCCACTGGTTAGATTATCTGAAAGTAGGAGTTACTTTTTTAAAAAATCATCTTGTAGTTTTGCTGATCAAGCTTCTCTGACAGTTGCTACCTTCACTATATCATTTATTTATCTTTTGGTTTGTTTTGTCTCAAGACTGCTAAATGGTGCAGTGCATGTGAAGGTGAGAGCACCTGAGCTCAAATCTGTATTTAGACACTAGCTCTGTGACCCCAGCAAGTCACTAATCCTATTTTCCTCAGTTTCTTCATCTGTAAAATGAGCTGGATATGGAAATGGCAAGCCACTCCAATATCTCTGCCAAGAAACACTGAATGGGATCACAAGGAGTTAGACATGGCTGAAGAACAGCTTGTTTTCCTTCTGATGCACAGAAACCACATCTCACAACTTTCCTTTGTTGAGTGAACCTGGCAAAGCTCATAAATTTCACTACTCCACAATCTTAAGAAGTGAACTCAGTTCAGAATCTATTTCTTTTAAAAATAATCCCTGCCAAAAAAAATTGGATGAAACTGATGAGAATTGCATTTGTGCATCCTGCTTTACTTGGGCTCTGTCAGTTTGGAAAAAAAAAAGAAATATTAGTGTTCTGGAAAGGTGGAATACCTTGAGGAGTCAGGATGATCTGTGGAAATACAGCCCAAACTGTATTTGAACTGGAGTCAACTGCTTCTGCCAAACCCCTCATGGAGAAACATTCAGAGAATCATTCCACCTGGATTTGCATTGTTTTATAGGACAGTGCGTGCTCTCTGCCATCTGAAGAAAGCTCTAGCATACCATTTATGTATGTTTGGTAAAGTCATGGAGGATCACAGGTTTGTCTAAAGGGGTGTGTGTGTGTGTGTGTGTGTGTGTGTGTGTGTGTGAGAGAGAGAGAGAGAGAGAGAGACAGAGAGAGAGAGAGAGAGAGAGAGAGAGAGAGAAGAGAGAGAGAGAGAGAGAGAGAGAGAGAGAGAGAGAGAGAGAGAGGGAGAGGAGAGGAGACGGGGAGACAGAGATATAGAAAGACATACAAAGACAGAAGGACAGAGAAACAGTGAGAGACAGGAAGAGAAAGAGACAAAGACATCAAAAGAGAG
This sequence comes from Antechinus flavipes, assembly GCF_016432865.1. Classification (NCBI taxonomy): domain Eukaryota; kingdom Metazoa; phylum Chordata; class Mammalia; order Dasyuromorphia; family Dasyuridae; genus Antechinus; species Antechinus flavipes. Next base: position 53,131,605 of record NC_067402.1, on the reverse strand, counting down.
ACAGGGAGTGAAGGAGAGAAGACAAAGAAAAAGGAGAGAAGGAGGAGAGGAAAAGAAAGGAGAGGAGGCTTGGCAAAAGAGCCTGGAGAAGTCAGTTAAAGAGAGAGTGGATAAAGAAGTAAAATCCTTGAAAAATAGGATTAGTGAACTGGAAACAGAAAACAGCTCTCTAAAAAACAAAATTGGCGAAATGGAAAAAAATTCCACAGAACAAAAGAACTCAATTGGACAATTAGAGAAAGATTTTAAAAAAGTGAGTGAAGAGAATACTTCACTGAAAATCAGAATTGAACAAGTGGAATTGAATGACTCGAGGAGACAAGAAGAATCAGTCAAGCAAATCCAAAAAAATCAAACAATGGAGAAAAATGTGAAATACCTTCTGGGGAAGACAACAGACCTAGAAAATAGATCCAGGAGAGACAATCTGAGAATCATTGGACTCCCAGAAAAACATGATGAAAAAAAGAGCCTGGACACTATTTTCCAGGAAATTATCAAAGAGAACTGCCCAGAAGTCATAGGAACAGAGGAAAAAATAAACATTGAAAGGATTCATCGATCACCCACTGAAAGGGATCCTAAAATCAAAACACCAAGGAATATAGTGGCCAAATGCCAGAACCCTCAGATGAAAGAAAAAATATTGCAAGCGGCTAGAAAAACCCAATTCAAGTATCAAGGAGCCACAATAAGGATCACCCAGGATCTGGCAGCATCCACATTAAAAGATCGAAGGGCCTGGAATATGATATTCCGAAAGGCTAAGGAACTTGGTATGCAACCAAAAATAACTTACCCAGCGAGAATGAGCATCTTTTTCCAGGGAAGAAGATGGACATTCAACGAAGTAAGCGAATTTCATCTATTTCTGATGAAAAAACCAGAACTTAACAAAAAGTTGATCTACAAATATAGAACTCAAGAGAAATCTAAAAAGGTAAAGATTAATCTTGGGAACTATATTTTGACTATATAGATGTATAAAGAATACATGTATACCTTGTTCTAGAAATTGATGTGGAAAGGACATTGTACCAGAAAAAGGGCAAAGTGGGGGTAGTACATCTCATGAAGAGGCATAGGAAACCTATTATATCTGAGAGAAAGAATGGAGGGGGATGAATATAGTGGGTATCTTACTGCCTTCAGAATTGGCTTTAAGTGAAAAATCTTAAGACATATTCAATCTATGGTGAAACTTCTCCCACCTCATTGAAAAGTGAGAAGGGAAAAGTGGAAAGGGAAGGAATAAGCTAAGCGGAAGGGAATACGGGAACTGGGAGGGAAAGGGGTAAGATAGGGGGAGGAACTCGAAGGCGGGGGGAGGGACACTAAAAAGGGAGGGCTGTGAGAAGCAAGGGGTGCTCACAAGCTTAATACTTGGAAGGGGGGGAAAGGGGAAAGAAGGGAGGAAAGCATAAACCGGGGTTAACAAGATGGCAAGTAATACAGAATTGGTCATTCTAACCATAAATGTGAACGGGGTAAACTCCCCCATAAAGAGGAAGCGGTTAGCAGAATGGATTAAAAGCCAGAATCCTACAATATGTTGTTTACAGGAAACACACCTGAAGCGGGGAGATACATGCAGGTTAAAGGTAAAAGGTTGGAGCAAAATCTACTATGCTTCAGGTGAAGTCAAAAAAGCAGGGGTAGCCATCCTGATCTCAGATCAAGCTAAAGCAAAAATTGACCTAATTAAAAGAGATAAGGAAGGACACTATATCTTGCTAAAGGGTAGCATGGATAATGAAGCACTATCTATATTAAACATATATGCACCAAGTGGGGTAGCATCTAAATTCTTAAAAGAGAAACTAAGAGAGCTGCAAGAAGAAATAGACAGTAAAACTATAATAGTGGGAGATCTTAACCTTGCACTCTCAGAATTAGATAAATCAAACCAGAAAATAAATAAGAAAGAAGTCAAAGAGGTAAACAGAATACTAGAAAAGCTAGATATGATAGATCTCTGGAGAAAATGTAATGGAGACAGAAAGGAATACACTTTCTTTTCAGCAGTTCATGGAACCTATACAAAAATTGACCATATATTAGGACATAAAAACCTCAAACTCAAATGTAGTAAGGCAGAAATAGTAAATGCATCCTTTTCAGACCACGATGCAATGAAAATTACATTCAACAAAAAAGCAGGGGAAGTAGACCAAAAAATAATTGGAAACTAAATAATCTCATACTAAAGAATGATTGGGTAAAACAGCAAATCATAGACATAATTAATAACTTCACCCAAGAAAACGATAATAATGAGACATCATACCAAAATGTATGGGATGCAGCCAAAGCGGTAATAAGGGGAAATTTCATATCTCTAGAGGCCTATTTGTATAAAATAGAGAAAGAGAAGGTCAATGAATTGGGTTTGCAATTAAAAATGCTAGAAAAGGAACAAATTAAAAACCCCCAGTCAAACACTAAACTTGAAATTCTAAAAGTAAAAGGTGAGATCAATAAAATTGAAAGTAAAAAAACTATTGAATTGATTAATAAAACTAAGAGTTGGTTCTATGAAAAAACCAACAAAATAGACAAACCCTTAGTAAATCTGATTAAAAAAAGGAAAGAGGAAAATCAAATTGTTAGTCTTAAAAATGAAAAGGGAGAACTCACCACTAACGAAGAGGAAATTAGAGCAATAATTAGGAGTTACTTTGCCCAACTTTATGCCAATAAATTCGACAACTTAAATGAAATAGAAAAATACCTCCAAAAATACAGCTTGCCCAAACTAACAGAGGAAGAAGTAAATATCCTAAACAGTCCCATCTCAGAAAAAGAAATAGAACAAACTATCAATCAACTCCCTAAGAAAAAATCCCCAGGACCAGATGGATTTACATGTGAATTCTACCAAACATTTAAAGAACAATTAACTCCAATGTTATATAAACTATTTGAAAAAATAGGGATTGAAGGAGTCCTACCAAACTCCTTTTATGACACAGATATGGTACTGATACCTAAACCAGGTAGGCTGAAAACAGAGAAAGAAAATTATAGACCAATCTCCCTAATGAATATTGATGCTAAAATCTTAAATAAAATATTAGCAAAAAGATTACAGAAAATTGTCACCAGGATAATACACTATGACCAAGTAGGATTTATACCAGGAATGCAGGGCTGGTTCAATATTAGGAAAACTATTAGCATAATTGACTATATCAATAACCAAACAAACAAAAACCACATGATCATCTCAATAGATGCAGAAAAAGCATTTGATAAAATCCAACATCCATTCCTAATAAAAACACTTGAGAGCATAGGAATAAATGGACTTTTCCTTAAAATAGTCAGGAGCATATATTTAAAACCATCAGTAAGCATCATATGCAATGGGGAAAAACTGGAACCTTTCCCAGTAAGATCTGGAGTGAAGCAAGGTTGCCCACTATCACCATTATTATTTAATATCGTATTAGAAACACTAGCCTCGGCAATAAGAGTCGAGAAAGATATAAAAGGAATTAGAGTAGGCAATGAGGAAACCAAACTATCACTCTTTGCAGATGATATGATGGTATACCTAGAGAACCCCAGAGATTCTACCAAAAAGCTATTGGAAATAATTCATAATTTTAGCAAAGTAGCTGGCTACAAAATAAATCCCCATAAATCCTCAGCATTTTTATACATCACCAACAAAACCCAACAGCAAGAGATACAAAGAGAAATTCCATTCAGAATAACTGTTGATACCATAAAATATTTGGGAATCTATCTACCAAAGGAAAGTCAGGAATTATATGAGCAAAATTATAAAAAAGTCTCCACACAAATAAAGTCAGACTTAAATAATTGGAAAAATATTAAGTGCTCTTGGATCGGCCGAGCGAACATAATAAAGATGACAATACTCCCTAAACTAATCTATTTATTTAGTGCTATACCAATCAGACTTCCAAGAAAATATTTTATTGATCTAGAAAAAATAACAACAAAATTCATATGGAACAATAAAAAGTCGAGAATCTCAAGGGAATTAATGAAAAAAAAATCAAATGAAGGTGGCCTAGCTGTACCTGATCTAAAATTATATTATAAAGCAGCAGTCACCAAAACCATTTGGTATTGGCTAAGAAATAGATTAGTTGATCAGTGGAAAAGGTTAGGCTCACAAGACAGAATAGTCAATTATAGCAATCTAGTGTTTGACAAACCCAAAGCCCCTAACTTCTGGGAAAAGAATTCATTATTTGATAAAAACTGCTGGGATAATTGGAAATTAGTATGGCAGAAATTAGGCATGGACCCACACTTAACACCATATACCAAGATAAGATCAAAATGGGTCTATGACCTAGGCATAAAGAACGAGATTATAAATAAATTAGAGGAACATAGAATAGTTTATCTCTCAGACTTGTGGAGGAGAAAGAAATTTGTGACCAAAGATGAACTAGAGATCATTACTGATCACAGAATAGAAAATTTCGATTACATCAAATTAAAAAGCCTTTGTACAAATAAAACTAATGCAAACAAGATTAGAAGGGAAGCAACAAACTGGGAAAACATTTTCACAGTTAAAGGTTCTGATAAAGGCCTCATTTCCAAAATATATAGAGAACTGACTCAAATTTATAAGAAATCAAGCCATTCTCCAATTGATAAATGGTCAAAGGATATGAACAGACAATTTTCAGAGGATGAGATTGAAACTATTACCACTCATATGAAAGAGTGTTCCAAATCATTATTGATCAGAGAAATGCAAATTAAGACAACTCTGAGATACCACTACACACCTGTCAGATTGGCTAAGATGACAGGAAAAAATAATGATGAATGTTGGAGGGGATGCGGGAAAACTGGGACACTAATGCATTGTTGGTGGAGTTGTGAACGAATCCAACCATTCTGGAGAGCAATCTGGAATTATGCCCAAAAAATTATCAAAATGTGCATATCCTTTGATCCAGCAGTGTTTCTATTGGGCTTATATCCCAAAGAAATACTAAAGAAGGGAAAGGGACCTGTATGTGCCAAAATGTTTGTAGCAGCCCTGTTTGTAGTGGCTAGAAACTGGAAAATGAATGGATGCCCATCAATTGGAGAATGGCTGGGTAAATTGTGGTATATGAATGTTATGGAATATTATTGTTCTGTAAGAAATGACCAGCAGGATGAATACAGAGAGGCTTGGAGAGACCTACATGAACTGATGCTAAGTGAAATGAGCAGAACCAGGAGATCATTATACACTTCGACAACGATATTGTATGAGGACATATTTTGATGGAAGTGGATTTCTTTGACAAAGAGACCTGAGTTTCAATTGATAAATGACGGACAAAAGCAGCTACACCCAAAGAAAGAACACTGGGAAACGAATGTGAACTATCTGCATTTTTGTTTCTCTTCCCGGATTATATATACCTTCTGAATCCAATTCTCCCTACGCAACAAGAGAACTGTTCGGTTCTGCAAACATATATTGTATCTAGGATATACTGCAACATATCCAACATATAAAGGACTGCTTGCCATCTAGGGGAGGGGGTGGAGGGAGGGAGGGGAAAAAAAATCGGAACAGAAATGAGTGTCAATATAATGTAATTATTAAATAAAAAATTAAAAAAAAAAAAAAAGATTTCTTTGGGCTATATGCCCAGTAGTAACACTGCTGGATCAAAGTATCCAACAAATTTTTACTGTAAATAAGGTGAAAAAGGTCCTATGCACCCCAGGGTGCAGCAGCAAAGCAGAAGATAATGCCTATTCTTGGCAAAGTCCATATGTTACTTGCAGAACACAAGAGAAGGGACCATATTAAATAGAATTTTGTATCAGTGCTAACAGACTTGAAATTTGCTGATTTAATTTTTATTCCAAGGAACCTATATAAAAATAAATTCCAATGGAATGTGGATCAAAGTCATAGTATTTTCACCTTTTTGTTGTTTGCTTGTTTTTTCCCTCTTTTCATCTGATTTTTCTCATGCAACATGATGAATATGGAAATATGTTTAGAATAATTGCACAAGTTTAACCTATAGTGGATTGCTTGCTGGCTTGGGGGGAGAGAGAAAAATTTGTAACACAAGGTTTTGTAAAAATAAATATTGAGAACTATATTTGTATGTGTTTGGAAAAATAAAATACTATAAAAATTAAAAAAAAAAACTCCACTGGTTAGATTATCTGAAAATAGGAGTTACTTTTTTAAAAAACCATCTTGTAGTTTTGCTGATCAAGCTTCTCTGACAGTTGCTACCTTCACTATATCATTTATTTATCTCTTGGTTTGTTTTGTCTCAAGACTGCTAAATGGTGCAGTGCATGTGAAGGTGAGAGCACCTGAGCTCAAATCTGTATTTAGACACTAGCTCTGTGACCCCAGCAAGTCACTAATCCTATTTTCCTCAGTTTCTTCATCTGTAAAATGAGCTGGATATGGAAATGGCAAGCCACTCCAATATCTCTGCCAAGAAACACTGAATGGGATCACAAGGAGTTAAGACATGGCTGAAGAACAGCTTGTTTTCCTTCTGATGCACAGAAACCACATTTCACAACTTTCCCTTGTTGAGTGAACCTGGCAAAGCTCATAAATTTCACTACTCCACAATCTTAAGAAGTGAACTCAGTTCAGAATCTATTTCTTTTAAAAATAATCCCCGCCAAAAAAAATTGGATGAAACTGATGAGAATTGCATTTGTGCATCCTGCTTTACTTGGGCTCTGTCAGTTTGAAAAAAAAAAAAAAGAAATATTAGTGTTCTGGAAAGGTGGAATACCTTGAGGAGTCAGGATGATCTGTGGAAATACAGCCCAAACTGTATTTGAACTGGAGTCAACTGCTTCTGCCAAACCCCTCATGGAGAAACATTCAGAGAATCATTCGACCTGGATTTGCATTGTTTTATAGGACAGTGTGTGCTCTCTGCCATCTGAGGAAAGCTCTAGCATACCATTTATGTATGTTTGGTAAAGTCATGGAGGATCACAGGTTTGTCTAAAGGGGTGTGTGTGTGTGTGTGTGTGTGTGTGTGTGTGTGTGTGAGAGAGAGAGAGAGAGAGACAGAGAGAGAGAGAAACAGAGAGAGAGAGAGAGACAGAGAGAGACAGACAGAGAGAAAGAGAGAGAGAGAGAGAGACAGACAGACAGACAGACAGACAGACAGACAGACAGACACAGAGAGAGACAGAGAGAAAAAGGGAGGGAGGGAGGGAGGGAGAGAGGAGACATAGATATAGAAAGACATACAAAGACAGAAAGACAGAGAAACAGTGAGAGATAGGAAGAGAAAGAGACAAAGACATCAAAAGAGAGACAGAGAGTGAAGGAGAGAAGACAAAGAAGAAGGAGAGAAGGAGGAGAGGAAAAGAAAGGAGAGAAGGAAGGAAAGGAGAGAGAGATGGAAGGAGGAAGGAAGAAAAGAAAGAAAGAAGAAGAACAAAGGAAAAAAGTTTAATTTGGGTTATCATTTCACCCTGTTTGCCTTAGTTTCCTCAACTGTAAAATTAATTGGAGAAAGAAATGGCAAATCATTCTAGTATCTTTGCCAAGAAAATCCAAAATAGGGTCATGAAGTCAGACATGACTGAAAAACAATTCACCAAAAATAAAACATAGCATCTATCTGGGAATTGCAGCAAAGCTCAAACAAGTGTTTTTGTAAAACATAGAGTTCTATACAAATTATTCTTGAGTGAAATTTTAACTCCAGGTATAAGGAATTCCCTGAAAGAAATTCCAGAGGCAGAGTGTAATTAAAGGTAGAAAGGGGTCCAAGAGAAGTTGAGCTCAAGAGAGACAAAGACATCATGGAATAAAAAGAGCCTGAGTCTTGAATTTTGACTCTAACACTTGCCAACTATGACATTGTGGTTGTTATTCAGTTGGGTCCAACTCTGAGTGTTTTCCCCATTTGAGATTTTCTTGGCAAAGATTCTAGAATGGTTTACCATTTCCTCTTACAGCTCATTTTACAGATGAGGAAACTGAGGCAGACAGGGTTAAGTAATTTGCCCAGGATCACACAGCTAGGAAATGTCTGAGGTCAGTTTTCAATTCAGGAAGAGGACCGAAGTTTTGAGCACAGACAAGTCAATTATTCTCCTGGAACTTCAATTTTCTTTTCTATAAATAGGAATTGTAATACCTGACTTCAGAAGCTTGTTGTCAGGAAAATGCTATATAAATATGAGTTATCACTACTCTTCCTACTAATAAAAATGGAAGAAGTAAGAGGAGATAAGGAAAGAAGGTCTAAATTGGCTCATTATCAGATTGACTTTAAAATGAAGAATTTTTCAGTCTCAGCAATTCACAAAGACAATTTATTAATGACCCAGAGGAGGGCATTCCCACAAAGACAAAAGCTCAGAGTTTTGAATTATTGAAATATACAGAGCTGGGCACTAGAGGGAGATTACAAAGGTTAGATTAGATAGATTCTTTTCTATGATGTAAAGAGAACTAAAAGAAAAAGATCTTAGAATAGTGTAGATAAAGAAAAAAGATTTGACTGAGATCCAAACCAATAATGGAGAAAGTGATCGATGATTATGGTACAACATGATTGTTACTGGTCAATTGAATGCTTTGTTATCAGTCAATAATATTAGGACATATGTGCCATGATTTTCCTCTTCTTCCAATTAAGAAAGTAGTACAAGATTTTCAAGTCAAGAAAAAGCAATTTTAGCCTTTCATTTTCAGTTTTGATATTGACCTAGTAAGGCTTCTAGAACTCTGAGTAGATTGAGAACAATTGCATTAAATCAACAAGTGTTTATTAAACAATTAATCTATGTCAGGTTCTGTGCTAAGGACTGAGAAGTCAAGGAAATGCAAAAACAAATAAAAAACAAAAACAAAAAAATGCAAAAACATGAACAAAATCCCTTTCTAAATGAGGAAATAACATGCAAACAATTATGTAAGGACAAGGTGCACACAGGGTAAATTTGACGTCGTTATCTGTTCTTTGTTCTTGAAGAGTACCATGACATCAGGGAGTGACTCTATGACATGCAGGTGAATTGGACTGAAGTAAGATGGGTTGTACAAACCCATGTGAGTCACCAGTCTCTTCCCTGTTGCCATCTGGGTCTAATAGGAAGAGCAGTGATAACTCATATTTATATGGCACTTTCCTGACAGCAAGCTTCTGAGATAGGTAGGTAGTATTACAACTCCTATTTGTAGAAAAGAAAACTGAAAATGCAGAAGAAGAATTGACTTGTCTCTGCTCCTAACTCCAGTTCTAGAGTTGGGAATATTCCTCGTCCTGAGTTCAAAATTGTCCTCTTTATATCACAGAAAAGAATCTATCTAGATCAGGACGACTAAAGATGGTCCCACATGAAGGGTCTTTCCCTCTCAGATTGATTTTTTTTGATTAGCTAAGAAATCATTTTCTGACTCATTTCTTAACTAGCCTTAATCACCCATTGGGCATTGCCTCATTTAAATTGGAAGGAGTGCTAGCACTGAGGGAGGTCAGGAAAGGCTTCTTGATGAAAGTGGGTTTCAGCTGAGATTTGAAGGAAGGCAGCAAAGTCAGAAAGTAGAAATGAGGAAGGGACAGCCAAGGAAGATGCAAGGAGCCCAGAGATGACATGAATGAGGAACAGAAAGATGAGATATGCTCAAAGGAGTACAGGAAGAGTCTTTAAAAATCAGTGGATTTTCTATTTTATCTTCAAGATAATAAAGAACCATGGGAGTTTACTGAGTAGGAAGTAGCAGGTTTCTAATATCAATTACATATTTATTTTAAATCTCAAACATTTAGGTTGTTCAGTTTAGGGAAAATGAATAGTATATTGTACCTCTGATAATTTTGGCAATCTAGTAACTACATAAACTAGGGCAGCTAGGTAGATAGAGTGTCAGGCCTGGAATCAGGAAAACTCATCTTCCTGAGTTCAAACAGACACTTCCTAGCTATGTGAGCCTGGGCAAATCACTTAATCTCTGTCTGCCTCGGTTTCCTCATCTGTAAAATGAGCTGGAGAAGGAAATGGCAAATCCTTCCAGTATCTCTGCTAAGAAAACCCTAAATAGGGTCACAAAGAGCCAGACATGACTGAACAACAAGAAGAAATTCAATAGAATTTCAGAGGATGTGCTTGGTCTAACATACCTTTAGCTGACATAGAGTGATAGGTGGTACACCTGAAGGACTTTCTGAAAACTCCTCATTATCCACAACAAAGAAACAATATTTTGGAAGAGGATGTTTGTCAATTAGTAGTTTCAGAAGAGGCAATTAGAGGATTTTTGCCACCTACCAATTCCGTTGAAGCTATATCTCTTTATCTAAATAGTATTTTCCTGAAGCATCTTAATTACTATTTTTTAAATAGGAACTCAGGTTTCTACAGGTCTCAATTGAAAGGTGGTGTTTTGTGTAACAGCTTTTACTGTCCTACGCATTTCTCCCACATATCTGAAAAATCAATATCCTTAGTACATCCAAAAAGGTAACTTTCATAATCAGTGACCCACAGAAATTCCAACTTTTTCTGGAAAAGTGACCTCAAAAATTAAAAAAAATTAGAGCTAAGAGAAACCTTAGAGATTGTCTAAGTTGAACCTTCATTTTCCAGATATGGAAATTGAGTCTCTCTATTAAGCATTTATCATTTTCTCACACAAAATATTGTTTTATTTGTCATACATACATGCACACACACACTCACACTGAAGGTGTAAGCATATTGAAAGCAAAAAATTGCACTCATCTTTTGATTCTTGGAGCTAGCTAATATAGAACCTCTTACAGTGGACACTCAATAAATACTTGTTGAATTGACTCGAATCATCCAAGGACTTAGTTGAATAAAGACTAAAGACCATGCATGACAATCTTATTACAGCATTCTTTCCAATAGGCTACTTTCATTATCTATCTTTTGATGATATGCTCATATTTATTAGCATATAAAATTTTACCTCTTAATGATATAAGAGATAATTCAGTCTGCTCCAAACACCAAACTAATATTGAGCCCTTAAGTCTTTTAATCAATTAAAAGTGCTCAGAAAATATATTTACTTTGCTCTCCCACCCAAATAACTACTTTGAGACTGAGACAGAGAAATTACTAAGTTGCTTGGGGCTACACACTATATTGATGGTGGGTCTCCTGCTTTCCCAGGCTCCACTCAAAGGATGCACAATGCTGCTTTATTAACTGCAAAGTCCCAGTAGCCTGTAGCTTCTGGTAGGGAATGATTTATGATATTTTTCTTATTGTTTTGCCGTTTTTCCCTAAAGATCTCAACCCTTTCTTTTGTTTTCACTGGATAGGGCTATAAGATCATTTGGTCATTTGTGGGTTGGAACACTGAACAATTTAGGGGTTGTTAGACTCCATTTGGAAGTTCTTTCCTGGTATTAGCTAAAAGGCGGTAAGGGAGATGTTAAGAAGCAGTTTGAAAATTCAGTAGTGATTGCTTATGGTATCCACAGCATTGTGACCCGCAGTGCATTCTCAGGGCGCTGCTAGAGACTGTCTTGGGTTTAATCAATGGAGAAGAGTAGAAGGAGGAATGCAGACATGTACTAGCATGCCTGTGCCTCCTGCCACTGACTGGCTGAGGTACTCATCAGGATCAGGTCAGAAAGTGCAACTGTCCATTAAAGACAGAGCTGGCGAGTTGCATGATTCATTGACAGGTCAAGTTGCTCCAGAACGACTTCTGGGATTCCATCAGTACAGAAAGCCCGCACGTGATTTATACTGGAAGGAATCATTTAGTCAGTTAACCCATTTTGGGGAAGGATCATTCCTGGATTGCCCTAACCTGTTTGTGGATAAACTAAAATGATAATCCATTAAAAAAAAACTTTGACGATAATAACCATCTGTAGCAGCAGCAGAGAGATAGTATGGTAGAAAGAACAATGGATCTGAGTCAAAGAATTTTGGCTTTTATACTCATTATTGGGGTAATCTTAGTCAAATAGTTTTTTGGGTCTTATTTTCCCCATTTATTAAAAAATAAAAATTGAATGAGTTATAAGAGATGACTTCTAAGATCTTGTAGTCCTAAATCCGTTTGACCACTTAGCCTAGTACTTTGCATAAACTAAGTCCTTAATACATCTTTTCAATTAATTAATTAATTAGTTCAGCCATTCATGGTCTTAAAGAGTCCATCTTAGAGAGTGGAATGGAAGTAGTAGTAGTAGTAGTAGTAGCAGTAGTAGTAAATAGTAGTAATAGTAGTAATAATAGTAGTAGTAGTAAACAGTAGTAATAGTAAATAGTAATAGTAGTAGTAGTAGTAAATAGTAGTAATAGTAGTAGTAGTAGTAAATAGTAGTAATAGTAGTAATAATAATAGTAGTAAATAGTAGTAATAATAGTAGTAGTAGTAATAGTAGTAGTAATAGTAAATAATAATAATAGTAGTAGTAGTAGTAAATAGTAGTAATAGTAGTAGTAGTAGTAAATAGTAGTAATAGTAGTAGTAAATAGTAGTAATAGTAGTGATAGTAATAATAGTAATAGTGATAGTAAATAGTAATAATAGTAGTAGTAGTAGTAGTAAATAGTAGTAATAATAATAGTAGTAGGAGTAGCAATAGTAGTAGTAGTTGTAATCATAGTAGCAGTAACAGCAGATATTTATTTAGTGCTTAAAGGATTACCAAAATTTAAATGCTTTACAAATATCATCTCATTTTAGCTTTAAAAGAACTTAGGGAAGTAGGTGCTATTATTCTTCTTTTCAAGACGTAGAAACTGAGATAGACAAAAGTGAAAAGACTTGTTTAGGATTATACAACCATAAACATTGGAGACTGAAATTGAATTTGGGTCTTTTGATTCTAGGTCCAGTATTCTATCTACTGTGTCACCTACTTGCTTAATACTAGATACTAGCTTTTTATGGGATCTAAATTTTCTTAGAGAATGGCAAGGAGCAGTAATGGCTTGATTGCTTAGTATTATGGGATTCTAGCTAGGGCAGAGAAGAACAAGTATCAATTACATACCAAAGATCATGGGTCACTTTGGTTCTGACTTTCTCTTGACTAGAAAATGATTTGTAAACAACTTCCTTTTCATAAATACTAAATAACCAATATGGCACCTGGGCTCTTTGCCCTCATTTGTGGTGGGACCATAGAAAAATCATTCCAGTGGGTCAGCACCCACTTAGAACCATAACTTCTGAGTCTCCACTGACATCCTTACTTTTGTCTGTTAGCCAGAGAACACATTATTTTTTTTAAAGATATTTCATCAAATCGCTTAGTCTGCTTATTCATATTCTACCCATGATTCTCTTTTCCTTTCTTCCAGGAAACCTTCAGCCACATTTTCTTCTTCTTCTTCTAAATTCTTATACATCTCTGTATTATTCATTATAGCACTTCAGCACATGCAATTTTTTATTGTTATTTAAGAATTTATGCGTTTGTATGCTCTCCCCAAAATGATAAGTTTTTGGAGGTCGGGGGCTATGTAGGATGCCAGAATTCAGAACTAGAAGAGACCTGCCTGAAAATTTACCTTTACTGCACTCCCAGCAAATGGTCATTTAGGTTTTGCTGAAAGATCTCTAGGGAGAGGAATTCTGAAGCAACCCATTTCATTTCAGGCCCTAATTATTAGGAAGTTTTCCCTTAGAAGACTAAATCTGGCTTTTTGTAATTTCTTACTGTCCATGCTAGTTCTTGAATCCCTTTTCCACTTGACAGCTCTTCAGATACCCACAGTTTAGAACAGCATCTGGCATACTTAATAAATGCTTATTGAATTGACTTTTGGACTTGGAGATATTGATCAAACCTCTCCCCTCCTCCAAGTTTTAACTCCCCAGGCAAATATCCCCACTTCTTTCAAATGATCTATGCACGTAATGAATTCAAAGTCTTTTATCATCTTTGCTCTATTTCTCTGGATGGTTGCCAGCTGATTCCAGCCCTTCCTGAAAATATAGTGACTAGAACTCACTTAACCAACACTGACCTCCCAAACTCTCATTTTCTCCCCACCATTTATGGCCACACATCCTTGTTCCCAAACCCCTCAGAATCCCTACTTCCATGTGTTTACATTCCCTCTTGCTGGAAGGAGACCCCAGCTCATCAAGTTCAACAAATTTTACAAATAATGAAAATTAATCTTAGAGAAAGAAGCTCAAGATGGCATAGTTGGAATGAGCTGAGCAGAATTTGAATGCAAATCTTTTGATTCCAAATATAGGGTAGAAGATGGCTGTTATAATTAACTCCTCAAGATAAAATTGAATGAATCAGAATGAGGTATCTGCACCTAGCAATGTTGACGATCATTAATATTGTTTTATTAATATTTATTAATACAAAGAAAGCTAAGATATGGCCTTTGTCCTCAAGGATCTTACAACATAGCCAAAGATCCTTAAGTCATATACATAAGAATTTAAATGGCTTTCTTGATGATCCTAGAATTAGAGACAAGGGTGCAAAGAAGCTATAAAAGACATCATTATTCAGATCACAAGAGGAACTTATCCTCTCCCATCTAGAGGATTTTGGCTGTTTACCAAGTGCAGTCTCTTGGGGAATACAGTCTCTTGAATACCTCTGTTTTTACCTTCAGGCTTTAATTAAGACTGAGTTGCAATAAACTAAGAACTTGGGGTCTGGCGTCCCTTAGCCTGGTGATTCTGAGCAAGCCACTTGATCTCTCTCTGCCTTGGTTTCTTCATCTGTAAAATGGTAATAATAATAGCACCTCCTTCCCAGAGTTCTTGTGAGAATATCATGAGAGAATATTTTAAATGTTTTGTAAACCTTAAAGGGCTATAAAAACGCTAACTACTATTTTTATTAAACTTATATTCCTTCATTAATTGCATTTTACTCTTGATTTTTGGTATTTCTTAATTCTATTCCATTTCTTTGGTTAGAGACAATCTTTATTTTCATTTCTTGAATAAAGAATCTATTTTTCATAATGACAATTTCATATTGATTTTTGAAAATTTTAATTTCTTTCAGCAGTTAAAGGAGCTTCTCTGTCTTGCTTTTTTCTGCCTGCCACAAGGATCATTTCACAGACCTCCTGATCATTTCTTCCCATCCTTGACTGGGGGACTGGCCTTCAGAGGAAAGTGTAATAGAAAAAGTGTCGTCAAAAAAATTCAAAACAAGTCAAAATTCAACTGTATTAGTTAATATACACAGAAATGAGCTGCAGGTCTGACAATTTTTATATGTAAGAAAATCTCCAGGAAAGACCTTCTGAGAAGGTTGGTAGGGAGAGGGGCAGCCACATGCCCAAAAGGTTTCCCCTTTAAATGGCAGGGTCACTGCTTTACTGGGTCTCTCCTTTTAACAGCTGGGAACATCTGCCTTTTATTACTTATCCTGGAAAGACAAAACAAGAAGGGAAGAAGCTAGGATCTTTAGCAACCCTAAGACTTCTTCCCACCAATTAACCACCTGCCAGGAACCTCAGTGCAACAGAAGTGACCTTAAGGTTCACAGCCATAGAGAGAACTTTAGGCTTCATTTTACAATTGGAGAAACTGAGGCAAAAAGGGCAAAGTAAATTGCAAATTCCAATTCCACCACTGGACCCACTACACTATCCTGATAAAACTAGGGTAGAATGACCTGGGATCTGCCTCCAGGACACTGGATTTAAAGGATGTCAGACTCTAGTAGCACCTGTAAGGGCAGCAGACCATAGGGAAGAGAGAATTGATCCTGGAGTCAGGAAAACTCATCAGATATGGCCTCAGATGCTTCCTAGTTGTGCTATTCTGGACAAGTCCCTTAATCTGTGTTTGCCTCAGTTTACTCATCTGTAAAATGAGTTGGAAAAGGAAATGGCAGACCGCTCCATCTGCCAAGAAAACCCCAAATGGGAGTTATAAAGAGTAGGACATAACTAAAAAAATAGCACTTGTAGTCCTTTGTCACCAACATTAAGCAACTCTAGCCACAATTTGCACCAGCCTTTCCCCCTTTCCCCAGCAGGAGCCCAAGTTCTCTATCTCTTGGACATCTGGAGCAGTATCCCAGCCTCCTTCATCCTCCAAATGAGGACATCTGTCAGGCAGTTTTTCCTGAGGGAGTAATTCCCACTTACAGCTTTGTCTAGACCAAAACCTTTGGGAGGTCAGGGTGAAGGACTGGATGAATTACAGTCACCCCACTTAATCAATCTCAGGTGTGCTTGCCAGCTTCCTCATCTGCCTTCCATGGCCATGAGAATACTTAGCTGACCCTTATTTTCACATTATTTCCACACATCTCACCGTCCCCCTGGCAACTCTTTTTTTTCAGATACATGCTCTCTGTCATCACCTCCTGCTCCTTTTTCTCATATCCTGTAATCTTGGATTAATGTTATATAGAAAAAGACAAATATCAATCACTTCCTTTACCATAGGTGGTTAGAAAAATTTCTTTTCATTTTTCCCCAAAGAGAAAAAGAAGAAAATCTACAAAGGTAAAAATGAAGGCTTTAAATAAACTGAAATGAAATTAAATAAATGGCCCTGAGAAAATGTACCCTGCCATCCATCTTTCCTCTAGATCCTTTATTAAGTTCTTTATTAAGGATTGATTTCTGACAGTCATTGATAAAGTAGACAAAGGGAGGCTGCGGGATTTGGTGAGGAGAATGCAGAATTTAGAGAAAAAACTTCTCAGTTTCTTCATCTGTAAAATGAGGCAATCAAAGCAGGTGGTCATTGAAATATGTTCCATTTCTAAATCCTAAATAACGCTAATAAAAAGGGTAGGGTAGAGGGAAAAGAGAATAAGCATTTATGCAGAACCTACTATGTGCATTGCATTAAGTCTTAAAACAAATATTATCTCTCAATAATTGAAAAATTATTGTTCCCTTTTTACAATCGAGTAAACAGAGACCTAAGGGTCACCCTTATATGTGGAATATAGGGTGTTCATTCTTGTGAGCCTACCCCCTATAGAATATAGTGTATCAACTCTACAGACAGTGTGATCCAGTTAAAGAAATCCTGAAATCAGATGACTGGGTTGGAAGCCCATTTTCTACCATTTCCTGCCTTTATGACCTCGGGCAAATAAATTTCTCTGAGTCTCCCATGTCCTTATTCCTAAAACGCGGGAGTTTGAATTAGATAATCCCTTCCCACTCCGCATCTATAATCCTAAAGCAAAATTCCAGGTTTGCAGGCATTGGTGGGAGTCTCAGGATAAGTGCCCAGCCTTATTAGTGTCAGATTTAAGGTCATGTCAGGGGTCTTCCTTTTGTTTTTGCTTGGAAAACCTTCCCTTCTCTTTTCCTCTCAGGAAAACATCCCTGACAATTCCAAATCGGCTTCATCAACGAATTCTATGGCCCTTGTGGTAAATGTTGTATATTTAATTGTCTGTTACAATTAAATTACTGAGGAGTCAGTCCTGCCTGCCTCGGTAGTCTGTCATCTCTTAGATAAACCAAACCTTTACTTTCTTTAGTAACCATCCCAAACCTTGGTAGTATCTGGTAAGTACTGAATCAATGCTTGATTGTCAGAACTGTCCAGTTCTCGAGACCCAGGACCCAACGCCAGGTCACTTGGGGTGGGGCAGCATGAAGAATTTGGGGTACTTGGATACAGAGAGGTTTTCCTTCCAGAACCTAGTAAACCATGTAGTACCCAGTGTAAGACCATTTTGCAGGAGATTTATTACATTATTTGGAAAATAACTGGTTCCCTGGAGGAGGCATGCAAATAAGTTTACAATTCAGTTACATTAAACTGCTGAATTACTTATCTCAAAATCAACAGCTACAAAAATTTAAAAAACAAACTACCCTCTAAGAAAAGGGGAAGATAGGAAGGCACGCACACTTCACACATCAACACCCACAGCAGCCACCAGTTAATTTGCCTAGGTGCTAATTATTGCAACAATGGCACTTGGACTGCCTCTTACTAATAGAAGGTAGGCTATATCCCTTCCCATTTTTTCATGCTCCAACAGTTATAGTGGATTAGCTCATCCACTGTCAACGAAGGGGAGGCAGCAAAAACAAACAAACAAACAAAAAAAACACTCAAGTACTGTATTTTCATCTCATTAGCTGTCCTCATTTAAGGATTTGAATTTTAAAAGGTTTTCCTTTTTTTCCTTTATTTTTTCTCAATTACATCTCAACAAAAATTTTTAATATTTATTTTTAAAAATTGAGTTCTATATTCTTTACCCCCTCCTTCCGCCTTGAAAATGCAAGACATATATGTGTATGCATGTGTATATATACATATATGTGTATACTATCTCATATATGATCGCAAAACATATTGCATTACACATTAGCAAAATGCAAAACAAAAAGAAGATGCAAACCAAATCCCCCAAATTTCCAAGAATGATAAAGTTAAAAAAAAAAAAAAAGAATGCTTCAATCTGCATTCAAACTCCATCAGTTCTTTCTCCAGAGGTGGATAGTATTTTTCATCATGAGTCCTTCAGAATTATTGTGGATCATTGTATTTCTGAGAATTGCTAATTCATTTACAATTAATATAATATTGCCATTAGTGTGTATTAAGTTCTCTTTTTTCTGCTCCTTTCACTGTTATCAGTTCATTATAAGTCTAGATTTTTCTGAAAACATCCTGCCCACCATTTCTTATAGCACAATAGTGTTCCACCACAATGAGATACCATAATTTGTTTAGCCATTCCCAAGTGATTAACATTCCTTTCATTTCCCAATTTTTTGCTATCACAAAAAAGAGCTACTATGTATATTTTTGTACAATAGGCCCTTTTACTTTTCTCTCTTTGAGATACACACATGGTAGGTTGCACACTTTTATAGCCCTTTGGGCAGGTTTAAAATAAAGTTTTCTTTCGACAAAGGAAATTATACATAGATTCTAGATTATTTCAGGAAATTGATTTTCATAATTGATCTCAACTCTGGATTTGAAGTTGGATGAGTGATTGAGGTGGGCCTTAGTGTCTATTTATTAAATTACTAAATGATCTTGGGAAAATATTAGTGATAGGAAACCAGTGAAATAAACTGGACTCACTCAGTTAAAAAATATAACTACCTTCTAAAGCATTCACCATGATCATTATTCTTTGTGCTTGTCAATTAAAAAGGCTGAATTGCAATTTGACCACATCAAGAATATGGATTTATTATGCACGTATGTTCAACATACACATTGTCTCCTCCTTAAGAATGTTTTCCTTTAGATCAGAGATTTTATCATTTATTTTCGTCTTCTCCAGTGCCAGTTTTAACAGACAGGGTTTTTTTTTTTTTTTGGGGGGGGGGTGTCAATAAGAATGTCTATCTGAACCTTAAGTACATTGTTTAACTATCAGACTTTTATTCAGTGCCCATTGCTCTTTCTGAGGATGAGAAATGGAGAATGGAGAAAGGCTTTCTGTAGTTTGCAACTATAATTTTAAACTAAAGAAATCATCAGGAAAACAGTTACCAAGTCAAAGTGTCAGAATCATGGAAAGGTTCTGATCAAAAATGGCCTATTTTTTAAAATGAAAAACAAGAGCAGAAATAATATTTTCCAAAGATTTATTGAAGCAGTAATAGGTTGGTCAGACACTGGCTGGAAATAAAAAGCAGTTTTATGGTATTCAAAAACACTTCTTAAAAAAGTATTGTAGCACAAGATATCATTGTAAACTAGATTTTGTTGTAAACTTTCTAAATCTTTTACGAGGGTCAGTTCATAAGAACTAAAGCCTATTCTGTTATAGCTAACCAAATCTATCTTGCGCTCTTGGAAAACTGCAGAAAGGCACTTAAAAGCTGTTTCTTTAACATATGGAATTCTCTTTTCTTCTTGCTGGTAAGATTCTACTGCAGTCAGCTCACACTTTTCATTCCAGATCATCATGGTGTTGAGAAGTTTCATTGATGACCTATTAAAAAAAAAAGGAAATACAATTTAGACTCAAAATATGATTTAGACTTAGTACTAGGATCTGAAACTTCAAAATCCTCTGCAATAAAATGAGCTTTGATGTTCATAACCTTCCCATCCAAACTTGGAAAATAATAGAATGGTGTTAAGAGTTGGAACTCTATGTTTATGTTTGGCCCATGAATGGTACACATAATGTTATCACTTCTAAAATGCATTTTCAGGAGGGAGTTTCCCAGTGACGGGGCATATGTCCAGATTACTTATGTGCAGTAGAGACCGCAAATGGGACTGAAATACTTTCGACCTATTTGCATATGCTTCTCACAGAGTGTTAATGCTTCTGTGGGCAAGAATACAGATGGATATTTTTATGATGACTCTGACAGTGCCCAAAAGCACACAGGAAAATCCGTAAATCGGATGCTTTGGTATTCTTGTTTCTCCTCCCTTCTTCCAAATACAACTCAACCATCACACATGTGTGAAGATTTGGACAGTTTATTTCCCTTGAAGATTGCCTCAAATCCCCAATTGTAATTAGGCAAACTTGGAGGTTCTGAGGGACTGGATGCCAGCATGTCCTTGTACCCCAGGGTAGGGGGAGAGGAGCTGATTACTCTACTCCAGCATTGCCCCAAACAGACTACGGCTCCCTGATCCACCTTTTTTCATGCTTCAGCTACTGCAGCAGATTTTCACAAATTCAATGTTCCTCCAAACCCTTCAAGCTACTCTTAATTTCATCTCCACAGTTAAGCCTGGGTGAAGGCTGCATTTAAACAACTAAAATTACACGGAGTCCAGTTGGACCAGCATCCTCATGAGGTCTCTCCACAGGAAGAGGGCCATCACACCTCCACCTTCAGGTAGCCCTTAAAGAGTATGGAATAGGAGGCGATGGGATTTGGGGTGACTCTTTAGAGTTTGACTAGTGTGCAGCTTGGGTCTTTCTGGGCAGTAGCAAGACTTTTGGATCCTCCCCTAGCCCACCCATTCCCTTCATTCAGGGGCTACCAACCTGTCCATCTCTAGTTTCTACAGTCTTAATTAGGAGTGTTCTCTTGGAATGGGTGTCGACCATAGGATGTGACTCCAGGTTGGTTTCTGAGGAGAGAACACACACAAGAGAAAGAGAAAATGAAATTCAAATGCAACATAAAAGTTTTAATTAAAGAGTTATAAAAGTTACTTTTTATAGCTGTTTGGGATAATAATTCACCATGAAGAAATCTAAAAGCCCAAGTTGTGCTTTAAGAGCACTTCACTGATTCAAAAGGCTATATGTTTAAACCATGATGCACTAAGAGAATAATGAGGAGGTTGGGGATCGAGCACTTCTCATTTAGGACTTGGATATACGTGCATCCCATAAACAAACAATCCTAGACTCTGGATATTTAGTAGAGTTAGCTCCACCATGTTATTATCAGATCCACTCTAACAAAGAATGACCTTTCCCAGAAAACAAATGATCCGGTTATGAGCTTCTGATTTTTACAAATGAAAAGCAAGAACTTACCCCTCAGATTCAGGGAAGAAAAATTTGGAAGAGGCAGAGCAATTCTGTAAGAAAATAAAACAGGGCAAGAGTTATGTTACAGCAACAGCAACATGAACACAGGCTTTGGGGAAAGCCATACCTGTAGGGGTGATCCCATTCACCAAGGGCCAAACTTACAAAGGATTCCTTTAAATCACCTCTTTGTTACATGTGGTTACAATCTACCCCGACACTGACCCTTAGTTCTAAGCCAGGGAAGCCCACTGTGCACCCAGATGCCCATTCTCTACCTGCTCTCCTCTCCCTCCAGCAGTTTCCTGTAGGTAGCAATCTCAATGTCAAGAGCCATCTTGACATTGAGCAGGTCCTGGTATTCACGAAGGTGACGGGCCATTTCTTCTTTCATGTTCTGGATTTCATCCTGCAGGCGGCCAATAGTGTCTTGGTAGTTAGCAGCTTCAACGGCAAAGTTCTCCTCCATTTCACGCATCTGGCGTTCCAGGGACTCATTCTGGAAGAATTGAGAAGGGCCTTTAATGTTAATTCACAGAAAGAAGATTCCCAAGTGATGGAGTTTGGGTTTAATAGAAAATTCCTCTTCATATTGCAGAAAGCTACACTGTTATTTTCAAACACAAATATGGAGAGATTTTTACTTGATGACCTGAAACAATTTTGGTGACTATTAAAAATATCTTCCTCAAAATAACATTTTTATTTGGGGAGGGTTGGGAAAAGGAGATCACAGATTTCTAGTCTATTAATTTGAATTTATTCTGATATATTACATATTTTAGACTATCTCTTCACTCTAAATTCCATTTCTTGACTATTCTTTCTCCACAGTAAATTATTATCAGATTTACCATTAAATGCATTAGGTTACTCTTATTCTTAAACTCAAATTGACTTTACATATGATTACGTGATATTTGTATTATGTCAATAGAGCAGAAGGGTCTACTAATTAATTAAGAGATTTGCCTTTCAAAAAATGGTAATGAGAAATATTAAATATAAAGGAGAATGCTCTTTTAAGAAATTGTCAAATGTACTTAAAGATTAAAAAAAAATGAAAGCCAAGGCCAAATGCTATTGCCCCTCTCGCTTTAAAATTACTTTGTACTCACAGTTCCTTTAAGTGCATCCACTTCGCAGGTGAGGGACTGCACCTGTCTTCGGTATTCATTAGATTCTTGCTTAGCCTGGCGCAGGGCATCATTGTTCCTATTAGCAGCTTCAGAGAGATCGGCAAACTGTTGGAGAAGAAATCCAAAATTTATTTTGTTGAGCGACCTAGCCGTTGTACACATTCTCTCCCTCAAAATGTAAGCTCCCTGAGGACAGGGACTCCTTCACTTTTGTAACCATACACCCTAGGAAGAATGTCAGGTCTAGAGTAGGTTCCTTATTAATGCTTGTTGATTATTTCCTAGTTAAATTACATTCATGCATTCAGCCTCCCTAGATAAATTCTACTTCTGTAAGTTTAAAGATAGCAGGCTAACTGGTTGTGTGCAACTCGACTTTGAAATTTGACCAGTTAATCAAAATTTTTCTTGAGCTACTGAATGATGTTAGACAAATCCCTTTCAAGGTTAATATTAGACAAGTCAGAGGAAGAATAGGTAGGGATATTGACTAATATTTTTAGGTCATTATTATCAAATCCCCTCATTCAAATAAATAAAAAAAAATCTTGAGGATTTGAGTTTTGGGGATCTACTTCAATAACAGGCCAGGACAAGTTACTGAAAATTAAATAGTCCTGGACACTATAGCAACTGAGGAGCAGGGCAGGTATTTCAGAGGGTGATTGGAACTAATCGAACGAATCTCACTGGTTCTCGCTCTTACTTTGGACTTGTACCATTCCTCAGCCTCCTGAAGGTTCTTAGCAGCCACACTTTCGTACTGCTGACGGACGTCGCGCAGGGCTGCGGTGAGGTCGGGCTTGGCAACATCCACTTCGATCTGAACATGTTGTTCTTGAATCTGGGCCTGCAGTTCTTGGATTTCCTAGGAAAAAACAGTGGATGGATGAATCACAAACTCACCCAGACCAGCTAGAGTCTCTTTATCCATCAGCTTTCTGAGGGCTCTATTTACCTCATCGTGAAGTTTCTTCAAGAAAGCAATCTCTTCTTGCAGTGATTCAACTTTACGTTCCAGGTCCAGACGCGCTAAGGAAGCGTTGTCAACATCCTGATTAAAAAGACAAGTTTTGGCGATTACTTTGTTACTTCAATGAATAGATCGGAGAGGTCCTCTTGCGAGACTGACTTGGGGAACCCATGTCCAACAGAATCCTGTAGCTTCAACCATTTTATATTGAGATTTCTGGATGAGATCCAAGGGAGACCTCCTTTATTCTCTGTTAGAAAGTGCTAAATTGAGATTTTTATATAGTCTATTAAATTAAGGATATTAAGTGTGTAACTATGTGAAAAACTGGTTGATTTCCAAGTTACATTTATTATATACATCATTCTAACAGGTTTGGGGCAGCTAGATTCATAGTTAATAACATAGTTAATAAAAATTGGGTCTGCAGTTAGGAAGACCTGAGTTCACATGTAGCAGTGTGACCCTGGCCAAATCACTTCATTGCTATCTGTCTCAGTTTCTTTATCTATAAAATGAACTTAGAAATAGCGTCTACCTCCCAAAGTTGTTATGAGGATTAACTGAGATAACTCTTATAAAGTTGATAGCAGAGGGCCTGGCACATTGTAGATGCTATATAAACATCAGCTTTTCTTATAACTATTTATGACCAAGAAAGCTTGTGTTTTAACAACCAATTTAGTTCAATAGATGCTCCAGAACAATTCTGGGAAGCAATTATAAAAGTTCACAAGCAAATTAAGTTTTTAGTGTAAGAGTTGACCCAACTCATCACAAATATCCGGGAATATTATCTCAAAAAATGAAAGATAAGATCTTTTTTCATCTCTATAATACTAAATGACAAGACAGATTAATAGCCATCAGGCAGTGTAAAACTTTGGATTCACATCCCAGATCAGACACTCACTAGCTATGTGACTCTGGGAAAATCTGTTTACCCATTTAAGTTTGCGTTTCCTCATCTGCAAGCTAAGTATACTTACACCAGCATTATTTGCATCTTAGGTTTGTTGTATGGGAAAACTATACTGTAAACCTTCAAATCATACGTAAATTTGTGTTATCTTTGATTACAGAAATTGTAACAAAAGCTTTTTGATGGAAAAACAGCAATTGAAATTAATTACACTAGTCTGTTCATTTAAGGGACAAGTTGGACAACAAAATTCATTATTTGCTTCCCTTAATTATTATTTTCTAAATACCATTTTACTCGTAACAACTCAGATATCCTAGTTTTCTTCAAGTCTTTGCTCAAGTGTCATCTTCTACATGAATTCTGTGATAAATATTTCAACTATGTCAATTTTAAAACTGTGGGTTTGGAGAAATGCATGTTCTGTGGAATGTCAGCCCTTGCCAAAGTTATGAAGCTGTGATAGCAATGCATAGAATAGAAACCAGGCACCCTAATGCTGAACAAAACCAAATGGCTCCATGCAGCTGTTCTACCACTATCCATTCCACTGAAATAACTTTTTTTCCATTTAAAATATTTGAGGAACTTTTTCTTTATCACTACAAAGGTCTTAAGATCAGATTTCATATGACAATACTAAAATTAAACAAAGTACCAGAGATGAGCAATAATTAAGTCTATTTACTTTTCAAGCTTGCGATATGACTAATATTTAGTTTTTATGTTGTACTTAAGGTCTTCAAAATGCTTTTAAGTGCCTCATTTTATTCTAATAGCTCTGAGATAGATCCTGTTATTATATTTTTTACAGATAAGGAAACTGAGGCAAGCAGAGGTGAAGTGACACACAGCTATTGGAAGTTTAGTCTTCTTGACTCCAAGTCCATTATACCACTACCTACCTGATTTTTCCCAAGATCTATTTTTTTTTTGGGTGGAGGCGTGTGGACACCCATTGAACCACAAAGTTTCAAAACTAGGTGCCCTACATCTAATCTTTTAAAATACATTTTTGGGTATCACTCTGTTTCCAAGGATTTATGAGCTTTATCTGGTATCTCAGTACTCTAAGAAGAGAGCAAATGAAGAAAAAGTAAACATCACTCATTCATCTTTGTTCCTATTTGGCCTCTGAGGTGCACCTGCCCTTTCTGAGAACCTTAAGGGTGTTTTCATCCTTTTCCTTCAAATCAGTTACTAGAACTTGTTTCAAAATGACTGCTTAAGATGAACCTCATTCCTACACTTAAAAAGAAATGTGTATGTAGAGATCTTCCTGTTACCTTCAACTGTCTCAACATGTAACAGATTTACTAACTATCCGTAAAGTCACCTTTTTTAATCAGCATGTATGACCTTGCAGGTAGATGGATTATTCTTTCCCCTTCATAAATGAGTATATTTTTATCCTTCAACAATATCTGGTGTAGTTTCTAGTCTACAAAATTCAGAGACACTTTAACTTTCATTGAAAAAAAATCAATTGAGTATCTGGTAAGTAAAAGAAAGATTCAATTTTTGAGTGAAAAAGAAATTGACTTGCTTTTTGTTCAGCTCTGAGAATAGTTATGGAAAACAATTCAGTCTCTCTCAAAGCAAAGTACCACATGAGTCATTATTGATCCATGATTGAAAAGAACATATTAAGTTCTATTTTAAGTCCTGAGATTGAAAATGTCTTCTCTATTACCACTGATATTAAATTATTCTAAGCATTATTGGTTAATTGGGTGCACATAATTTTTTTTCTATTTAAAAAATACTTTTCCAGATCTCAGAGCTTTTCTTAGTGTTCAGATCCTTTTTAGTAAACCTAAGACATTTAGAGGGCAGCCACCTGCTTCATTTTAAAATGGAAAAGGAAGAAACAAAAATGACTTGTCAGGGTTATTAAGTGATTACTAAGGGTTAATACTCGAATCCACACCTTCTGAATTCTTTACTGTACTGCTTCTTTGGCCCAGAATAACTTGCTGAATCTAATAAAGACATGAAAGCTACATGATAATTAAATTTATCACCTGTTTATAAGTATAAAGGACAAATGCCACATCTCTCAAAATGATTGAGGACATCAGCTCATTTTTTCTACAAAATGTCACGATCGTGTATCTTTTGGTAAATCTACTTTGGTTTCCGAATGGTTATAAGAATGTCATATGGTAGAGGTGGCCATCTTTACCTGAGATTGTGACTTACAAATTAAAAGAAAAACTGAACTATAACCAGAAGGTGGTAACTACAAACATAAGTGAATGGAAATCTGATCAAAATCACTGTTTTTCTGCTATTCCTTCAAAATAGAACTGTATTACTCTAGTCTCTCTTTTCCATCCATTTCTATGATCTGTTTTATGATATAAGTAACTCTTTAGATCATCTAGATCAGTCCCTTCATTTTCCAGTTAAGAAAACTGAGACACAGAGAGGTTGTTATTTGCCCTAGATCACACAGGCAATGGTAGAGGCAAAAGGTGAACTATGAGTTCTTTAATTTCAGGTCTTTCATTTTTATTATCCTGCATTTCATAGCTTATACTGGTGTGAGTATATGTTTGTATGTATTTATCTCAGCCCTCAATATACTAAACATCTCCATCAAGGAGAAACTAGAATAAATCTTAATCTAATAATCAACTTTTAAAGTATGCTTTAAAAAGTTCCTATATTAAATTAAAGTTTAAACTAAGTAATAACCATTCTACTTCCTTTCCCTTTTTGTTTTAAAAGCAGTTAGGGACTCGCCCAATGGCATAGTTAAATATAGGGCTGAATTTGAACTTGGGTCCTCCTCCCTCTAGATTTGAGGCTCTACTATGTCACCTAGCTGCCCCGATTTGCATGTATTTTAAAACATTCTTCTAGAGGAAGGGGGCTCTAGCACAAAGCCAAAGGACTCTTCAACACAGTGTCCTTTTTTCAATTCTCTTCATAGAAGCTCGGATTTCTTAAAGTTCTGGAACATTACATAACGATTTCAAAATCGTCAGTCGAAATCCAAGTTTAGCTTTATAAGGTCTCTGTTTCCTCCTCATCCATGAGAGCATCTTTTTAAAGAAAAACTTTTTCTGGAAAAGGAAATCACAGAAAGAAAGAAGAGAGGTCCTTTCAAGACCAGCCCTGACGAATGTTCTTTTAAAAGTTCTAACGTCATCTCTAATGTCCCACTCAGGTTTAAGTATAACTTTCTGTTATAAAATACGCGTCTCCAATTAAAACTGTGCTTCTCTGATTACATATTCTGTAAGAATGCAGCCTGTTGCAAGCTTCCCTGTGAACACAAAGGCTCCCATTCTTTCTGTCTATGGCGACCCCACTTGCCTGAATGCGTGTATCTACATTCCATAGTGAATCCCATAGAAACCATTAATACTCTATAGTCAGGACAGATGGTCCCTTTTCACCCTTAAAAGATTAAAAAAAAAAAAACAGTTGTATATGGGAGCCCTTTTGTTTTATGCGCCATCTACTTTACTATACAATATCATTTCGCCCTCCTCCCCAACTGGTTTCTGCCTTGAATCTATCTATTTGTAGCAAGTTCTTCTGAAAAAAACACCTGTATTTTACACTTTGAACCCCTGTATGTTGCACTTCTTTTGGCTGGATACAATAGAAAGATGCCAGACTTGTCTGACTTAAGCAAGCGGCAATCCCACTCAAACTGGGGCGGCTCAAATCTGAATCTCGGAAAGCGTGGGAAAAATGAAAGACTGGCCCGCCGAGGGAAAACTTGAAACAAAGTTAAAAGCTAAGGAGGATTATATTACCATCCTTTGTATTCCCCGGGGACACCGAGGCAAATCCCCCAGTTCCCGGGGCGCGGGGATTTGGCAGCCGGCCACCGCTAGAGGGCTGCACCCACAGACTGGATGCAAGCTGCTCCGAGCGGAGTTTGGATTTAGGACCAACTTTTAGAGGTTCGGGCGGGGGGACGGCAGGGATGGGAGGGCTACAAACCTGTCTGAAAGATTGCAAGGTGGTCTCAGCTTCCTCCCTCTGCATCATCTCCTCTTGCAACCTGAAACAGTGACACATCAAGCAGGGAGGAAGTGGGAAACCGCCAGCAGCGCCGGACAAGCAGCCACACCCAACCACCAGCCCCTCCCCCTCTCCCCCCAACCCACCCTCCACCCCGGGGGAAAAGCAACTAACTTCGGCTCTTTCTAATCCGCTTCTCTGGGTGGGTGGGAGCTGCGGGACCTTGGGGACCGACTGCAGGGGGATCTGGAGGGGCGAGCTGTAAGGGATATGGCCTGGCCGGTGGCTTCAAGGCCCTTTGTCTAGCCTCCTCCCCCCCGCCCCCAAGCCATCTTTTCTTTCTCTCCGAGGCTCCCCAGGAGAGAGGCGAGGAGAAAACTTTGGGAAAAGTTAGTGGAATCCTTTCCCGCTTCCAACAAGGGGAGAGTTAATAGAAGAGGGATAAACAGGGGCAACTTTTTTGGGCCAGCGCACGGGCAGGATGGAGTGGGGTGCGTGCAAGAGATGAAGGGCGGGGCCGCCTCGGAACTGATAGCAAACCACAGTCCCCTCCACTTCTCCTTCCCCAGCCCGGGCTCCCCGTCCCGCACCACGCCCATAGGCCTAAGGGCGTGGCAGCCCCGGCCAGCGCGGGGATGGAGAGCCCCGGGCTGCATCCCTCCTCCTCCTCCCCAACTAGGCGAAACGGCCAAGGGAGAGTCCATCGGCAGAGGATGCCGGCGGGCCGGCGCCGCTCTTACTTCTCGCGGAGCCGCATGATGTCCTCCGCCAGGTTGTCCCGTTCCACCTCCACCCGGGCTTTGTCGTTGGTGAGCTGGTCCACCTGCCGGCGCAGCTCCCGCATCTCCTCCTCGTACAGGTCCCCCAGGCGCGACTTGCCCTGGCCCTTGAGCTGCTCCAGCTCGGCCAGCAAGATCTTGTTCTGCTGCTCCAGGAACCGCACCTTGTCGATGTAGTTGGCGAAGCGGTCATTGAGCTCCTGCAGCTCCACCTTCTCGTTGGTGCGGGTGTTCCTGAACTCCGTGTTGATGGCGTCGGCCAGGGAGAAGTCCACCGAGTCCTGCAGCAGCCTCACCCCGGGGATCGGGGCGCTGCTCCGCAGGCGCACCGCGGACGAGCGCGTGGCATAGGCGCCCGGGGACGACGAGTACACGCTGCGGGTGGTGCTGGGCCGGATGGCGCTGCCCAGGCTGTAGCGGGTGGTCGAGGTCACGTAGCTGCGGCTGGAGCTGGGCCGCCCGCCCGCGCTGCTGCCGCCGAACATCCTGCGGTAAGAGGACGAGGAGACCGACCGGGTGGACATGGCTGGAGGGCTGCTGGGCTAGTGGGCAGTGCCTGCTGCGTGGAGCGCGAGTCGCGAAGAGAGGGGCGGTGGCGGCGGTGCAGGCTGCGGCTAGGCGAGGAGACCCGGGCGACTGGAGCAGCAGAGAGCGGGACCCCACTCCGCTGGCGGTACTTATATCAGCGGAGGGGGCCCCCGCAGCTGGCCAATCCCCGGCCGCTCGCCAGCCAATGGGGACCCAGAGAGAAAGGACAGAGCAGGGAGGGGACGGGAGGGGGGTGTGGAGGGGTGGGGTAAGGGTGGGCGGGGGTGCCGCCCTCAGCCCTCCCTTGTCTCCCCCAAACTGGGCGGGGAGCCCGATCCCGTTACTTTTGGGGCTGGGCTCGGAATCCTGCAGATTAGCGTCGGCAGGAGGGGGGTGATTCCCACTTTCGGGCATCTCAAAGAAGTGGGAGAAAGCTTAGAAGAATTTGGGGGACCCACTCAGAACTCGAGATTGGAAAAGGAGAGCGGTCCGGGAAACTCTTCCAAAGGGGCGTACTGGGAGGAGGTGGGAGGGGCATCTTGGCTTTCAGCCAGAAAGGCTAAATGGAGACAGGAGGAGCCAAGGGGACTCCGCCAGCAAGGACCAGAGTGAAGAGAGACCATGGCCAAGTGGGAGGGGAGGGCGGGGAGGAGGGGGACAGAGATTTCTCGGCCACGAGGGAAGGAGGCAGCGAGAAAGAAAGAGAGAGCCTGAGATTTGGGAGGAGGAGGAGGGGGCGTGCACTTGAGAAAATGAAGTTCTTGAGGCTTTGTTACTTCCCTTTTGTGCCTCCCGGAAGAGGAGGGATGGGCTCGGTTCTGCGAATTCATTTATCCTGCTGGGCCGTCCTCGTGTCCAGGGACCCTGCGGGTTTTGTCCGGAATCGGACCGTCTGGAGTCCGAGGGAGGGGAGGCTGTGGCGGAGGAGAGAAGGAATGCAGGGGGAGGGGAGAGTGAATCACTGGAGATGAATCACTGGGGGATGCTCGGAGAGGGTCATCTCCAACGCCCAGCTTCCGAAACCGTTAGACAAACTCTTATCCACTGTGTATGGGCTCCTTTCCTACAAAGTCTTCACCCAACTTACGGATAAGGGGCTGCTCTGAAGAGTGGCGGAGGAGTCTAGGTGCCCCTCCTTCCTGGGGACAGCTCCTTCCCGCTCTGTTCTGTTGGGGCTTTGCTGCAAAGTGAAGGGGTGTGGCCCCATTCTCACTAGG
Source organism: Antechinus flavipes (assembly GCF_016432865.1). Classification (NCBI taxonomy): domain Eukaryota; kingdom Metazoa; phylum Chordata; class Mammalia; order Dasyuromorphia; family Dasyuridae; genus Antechinus; species Antechinus flavipes. The sequence continues at coordinate 53,100,668 of NC_067402.1, read as the reverse complement.
GGGACATTTCGGCCGATTTGTGAGTTTGGAGAGCCCGAGTTAGGGGGGAACCACCCATCCCCTCTAAGTACATGTGAATCATCCACGTTTCAAGTCCTTTTTTTGGGGGGGGGCAGATCTCCTCCTGCCATGGAGCAAACATTTTAAATGATCCGAAAGTTTTATGTAAGAGGAAAACCATAAGAAGTTACCCTTCCCTTCAAAAAAAAAAAAAAAAAAAGGCATGTTTCGAAAGAAGCCTTTCAAAAGCAGTTTGAATTCATTGATTTTCTGATCTAGAAGTAGTAATAGCTAGAAATAATTTCAGAGATATAATATAGTGGATTAATGTAGTGTTAACTCTTAAGACCAGATTTAAGTAAGGAATTATTTTAAATGGGAAGCAATTATAACACAAACGATGAAATAAGAATGTTTCCAAGAACTTAACATTTGTATTGGGAGTAGCACAATACATTACAGCTTCTCATTTAAAAAGTGCCACCAATTTGGAAAAGGGATATAGATAAGCTTATGAGCAATCACAGAACTTTTACGGTTCCTTCCGCTCCTTGATTGTGAGGTGAGTGGAAAGAACCATGGCATTAATTTATGAAAAAAGGACCTAAATAATGAAACCAGAGGTCTTATCTTGTATCTCTGCTAAGTAAATGACAGAATCTCCATATGATGTTGAAGATAAGTAAAACAGAACTCAAGAGCCACACCAATGAGTATGGAAGGAAGTTAGAACAGTGGTGATGCTGAGCATGAGAAAACTACTTAAATACTACAATTATCCTAACGTTTTAGAATGATTTAATTATTGCTGGAAAGCAACTTCAGGACCACTACATAAGTAAAGTAAATGTATCTTTATTCCCTGGGGATACAGAGAAAAAAAGTAAAATGCTATTTTCATTTTCTCTTTGAATCTCGAGAGTTACCTGTTTTTAAGGAATGTAGTTTAGAGCTAAATAAAGAAGTTTATTATGGGCCTCTTTCTACAAGCCTTTTTCAGTCAGGACTGTAGTTTGTTTTCCTCATTTCAGTTAAATTGGGCAAATGGAACTGACAAAGTTGAGCTGTGAGAGCATTTGAAGCACAAATCTTGTACTATGGCTTTCTTTATTCATGCTTTCACTGGGAGGCGAGGGTCACACCAAAAGAACATTCCTGGAGCTCACTGTACTGGCAGATCAGCCTGTGTTTCATGTAACCATCCTGTTCTCTGAGAGGTCTTTATTGTAGCTGCTGCTTAAGAAATGTAAGCCCATTGTCAGGTTGCCTGGAACCCTTGGAGGGAGAAAAGCTATCTATCATGCTTTAAGGGAAAAAGAGGGACTAAAGCTCTAGCTACCCTACAGAAGAAACAAACTAACATCCATATATTTTTAAAAATTTTCAGCCAAGTTGAGTGTCATGTATTTCCTGGGAATTCTGCAAATGCTTATTGACTGACTCACTGGTAGAAGATAAACCGCGGAATAAACTGAAAAGAGATTTTGGTGAGGTTCATAAGTATTATTTTTTAAAAAATAACAAGAAAGTCCAGCCTGCATTTCTTGTATTACCAATATCCTTATTTTCACCATCTCTCTTCAGTTAGCTGTGATTTTTTTTTTCAACATTTGTTTTGACAACATTCCAAGACCCATGCTTGGCGTGTCTTAGTACCACTTTTGTTCTGTGCACTTTTTGGCAAACTATAAAATAAAAGAATTGTAAAGGACCCAGGAAGCTATTTTGTCCAGTCCATATCCGAACAAGGTTGCTGTCTATAGTCTATAGGCTTTCTAACAAGTGGTGATACTCTGTCCACTTAAAACCCTCTGAGACTGAGGAAGCCAATAACTGCTGCTTACTGTGTATGTGACTCCCTCTGGATCTCACACTTCTGTGTGTGGACCTCAGTTTCCTCAGCTGTAAAGTGAAAAAGTTGGCCTAGATGATCTTGAAAGCCTATATCTTTTACCTCTAAATCTACTATTTTATGACCTCTGGCGGCAGCACTTCCCACTTGCATTGCTCTAATTTGGGGAATTTTTTTTTTTACATCAAGGACAAATTTGCCTCAATACTTTGCACTCATTTCTCCTAGCTCTGATCTCAGGGCCAAAGAGAACAAGTCAAAGCCTTCCACCGGGTAGTAACTCTTCAAATATTAGACATTGGTATTATTTCGTCACTAGTTTTTTTTCCCCCTCCATCCAAATATCCCCAGTCTACTAGGCACATTTTTTATTTCCATCAAAAAATTACCTTAATATGTGAGGCAGTTACTGTGAGAAATATTTTTTTTCATTTATTTCAAAAGTCTGTCAGGCTTTAGCAAGTGTTGAATTAAATCTGAAGTAATAAATACAGTGTTTAACACACAGAGGGCACACAACAAATATTTGCTGATCTATTAAAAATAGCTGTATTTAAGATGATAGCTCTAAATGCAAAACTTAATAATTCTATCTAATTTTCTTGAAGACAAGCAAGCTATTGACTTCAGTTCTTACATTTTTGGGGTATTATTATCTCTTTAGAAAACATTCAAGTGCTTATTTCACATGCTAATAAGAGACAAGTTTTGAAGTGATGAAAAATAAGGCAGTTTACAGGACTGAGAGAGATAGGGTCAGTGCCTATCTTATCTAAGTTGTTTACATCTGACACCTACCAGGCTGTTCCATTCACTGGAGGTAGCTAATAACTGTTTGGAATTCCTTTTGCTTTGAATTTGATTAGATAATAATTATTCAAACCAAATTAAAGATAGAAAATATATTAAATCTTCAATCAGTTCTTAGAATTTGGATTGGTTGTGTTCTGCCTCATGGGGGAATGCCTACATTAGTGAGATCACAGAACCATTCAAATATTCAATACTGTTGACTCATTTGGGGCTTGTGGTCCACTAAATCCCCCAGATTTCTTTTGTAGACAATTCATTGATTAGCCATATCCCCCTTGTCTTGAATTCATAAAGCTAACATTCTGAACAGAAGTGTAAAACTTTTCACTTATTAAATCTCATCTTATTAGACTCAGCCTAATATTCCACACTGTCCAAATCTTTTTTTGATTCTGACTTTATAGTCCAACTTGTTAGCTTTCTCTCCAAATCTTTTGTAATCTGGAATTTTGTTATGCCTGTCATTTGTGTCTTTATCCAAATTACTGATAAAAAATGACAATCTCTGGAACCAAGTACAGATCCCTTAGGCACTCCATTAGTGTTGATATAAAATCTTTAATGACTACTCATTTAGATTTGACCATTCAACCAGTTTTTAATAAACCTGACTGTAAGATCAGTCAACTGGCATTTATTAAGCATCCACTTCATGCCAGGGGAGGATGGCAAACATTAAAGATACAAAGAAAAGCAAATAAAAAAGTACCTCTCTTTAAGAAGCTCAGACTCTAATGGGGAAGAAAGCATATAAAACATACAAACAAGATAGACACAAGATAAATTGGAAGTACATCTTTTTCCTGTTCTTGAGCTTTTGTCCAAGTATATAAAATGTCATCCACAGCAGATCTATTCATCTAGTAACCCTGTCAAAAAGGTGGGGAAAAGAGAATTATTCTGGTATGACCCATCTTGATGAAACCATGCTAAATCTTTGTGATCACTTCTTCCTAGTACACTTTTTCTAGGTGTACACTAAGTCACCCTTTGAGAATATATTCTATTCCCATGTGTATAACAATATTCATAGTGGCATTTTTGACAGGATCATAGAATTTAAAAGTTTTACAGTAATAAACAACCAGAAACATATTGGGTTCTCATTTTGGGGTCAAGGACTAAGAAAGTGGTAATAGAATTACTGTAATAGAATATTAGTGTGCCATTAGAAATGGCAAATATGAAAAAATATACAAAAGAAATCATAAATATGAGGAATTCACAGAAACATGACAAGGTATATGTTCTGACATACTAATATAAATAGAATCAGAAAACCATCCATCAATTATCAACAAGCATTTATTAAATGTCTAGTATATACTAGGGGATGTATTAAGAGTTGGGATAAAAAAATTACCAAAACAACATAAACCTGACTTCAAAAAGCTCAAGTCTTAAACTGTAAGATTGCAGGATCAATTGAAAAAGCAATAAAATGAAGCTGAGTAGTATGAAATCATAATAACTTTTTCTCCAATGAAGAAATGAGGATGGAACTTCTCGTTTAGAAGAAGTAAAGAACAATAGGTGTGGGATGTTGTATAAGCTTTCAGGTATGGTCAATGTGTTGATTGATTTAGTTGGTTTTTTGTTTTAGTCTTTGTCACATAGGAAGGCTAATGTGGTAATAAACACAGCAAGGTGATATAAGGTAATATAAAAATAAAAGTCACAAATATAACTCAAAATTTTTAAAAGTTTTGTTAGGAATCTAGTTCAAGCTCTCTGGTCTATAGTTTGCCGAATTGATTCTATTTGTTTGTTAAAAATTGTAACATTTATTGAGTTCAAATTCTTTAATATCTTTCCATGAAAGATAATGATTAATAAAGATTATTTATATTGGTAATTTTGCCAGTTCTTTCAATACCTAAAGATATGTAGTTCATCTGACCAAGAAACTTGAGTTTATCAGAGGTAGATAGGTGTACTTATCTTGGGTATGAACTCCTTCCTTATTAGTGTTTTGTTTTTTGCTCTATCCATTCAAGTTAAAAGATCACTATTCCATGACAGAGAAAACAGAAGCAATGTAAACTGAACAGTTCAGCCTACTCTCTTGTCATCAGTTATCATTCAGTTCCCCCATGAACAATAGTAATATGCTTTTTTGGTTTCTTTCTTTTGCATCATATACCTTAAAAAAAGGAACACTCTGATTTGTCCATTTTCAAGCTTTCTCTTATTCTAAGATTTAACACTACTAACACAATCTTTAAATGGCTATACCTATCTTTTGCAGTCATACTTCATTGCCTACTATTCTTCATTACCTTGCTTTTATTGTCTGTATATCTCTTTTTAAAATCTAAGTTAAACAAGGTTTTGCAAAAATGAATGTTGAAATAGCATTTCCACTCCTTCTGTTTTTGTCCACTTGCATTTTTTATTTCCTTCTCAGGTTATTTTTACCTTATTTCTAAGTTCGATTTTTCTTGTGCAGCAAAATAACTATATGGATATGTATACATATATTGTATTTAACATATACTTTAACATATTTAACATGTATTGGTCTACCTTCCATCTAGGGGAGAAGGTAGGGGGAAGGAAGGGAAAATTTGGGACAGAAGGTTTTGCAAGGGTCAGTGCTGAAAAATTACCCATGCATATATCTTGTAAATAAAAAGCTATGATTAAAAAAAAGAAAAAATGAATGTTGAAAACTATCTTTGTATGTATTGTGAAAAATAAAAGTTGTTATTATTTAAAAAAATAAAATCTAAGTTAATAGTTTCCTATGCGTGCACATTAATCTCTTTAAACATCTACCCTTTTTCCTCCTCAATAAAATTGTATCCATTTATGTCTTCAGAATTCCATTCTTGAGAACCTTTCATTCCTTCTGGATTGACTTCTCCAGAATAATTTCCTGAACTTTTTGAAGCATGTTCTTCCCAGATTTGGGAATTCTGTGAGAGTATATCTAATTTGCCTGTCCTTTTATCTGTGAAAAGGTAATGATTACACACGTACAGTACTTGCCTCCCAGACTTGTGAAGATCAAATGAGATAATATTTGTAAAATGCTTAGCACAATGCCTGGTTAAGGACTTAACTTTCTTTCCCAAGACAACAGTTAGCAATGCTTTCTAGGTCTCTTCTAGGAATGACTTATGCCTATACTAATTCCCATAAATATATATATTAGTCGTATGGTCTAATGAGTCATGGATAATTCTCTGGATTTGTACTCTAAAAAACAGTCTTCGCTAGTGTTGCTATTATGTCAACAGTATGTGAGAGCAGGCTGCATGAATTTTGAGTGTAGTTAACAGTCATTTTGAGCATCCTGTCCTCTACTTAAGTCATTGCATCTTCCTTGCTGCCATAGTTGCCAAACTGAGATTTCCAGTTCTTTGTTTTTCTCCCTAACAACTCCTCTAGTTAACTTCAGAGGCAATGGAGCTTTTCAACCCCAGAATTATCACTTCCTTTCTCACTTGGTTAGCACATGTTCATCTCATTAGCACTTTTTCACCCAGCTACTTGTCAGTCTTATCTAGCTTTATTCCTCCTTTTCAACTAACTTCTTATATGGTCCTTCTGATTATTCTTATCTTCCTTTACCAACTTCCTTCTTCCTCTTCTCTTTTTTGGAATCCTTCCTTTCATTCATCTTGGATCCTTTTCCTTCATTTCTAGCCTTGCTTTTTTTTTTTTTTTTTAGCTTGACCTTTTCCTTCTTCATTTTATCCTCCAAGCAACTTTACAAAGTCCAATTTCCTCTTCCCAAATTCAATCTCTTACTTTCACAATTCCCAAAACCTGATAAATCTTTATAATTCCTTCTTAATTTACAACTTTCTTTCATATACCTTTCCTGTACATAGAAAAAAATATTTCCCTGCTACTTATCCTTTCACCTGTTGTCCTTGATCCCATTTCCTCTCTTCTCCTCCAGTACTTCCTTCCTTCAGCAATTATTTCCTTTTGACAAATATGTTCAATGTCAGTGCATCATGTCTTTCCTTTCTGTCTACAAAATGCTTAGGTTCTCTAACAATTCCATGATTTTTCCCTTATCTTGTTACTGCCCCACCCCTTCTTTCTTTTATTGCCCAAATTCTTAAAACGATTGCCAATATTTCTTCATCACTTCCTCTTTCTTCAACTCTACGCAATCTTGCTTCTGAACCCCTGGCTCTGAAACTTGCTTCTCTGAGGTCCCTAATGACCTTCTAAAAGCCAAATCAAATGGTCTTTACCCCATTTATATTGTTTGGCAGATTATAAAGCTTAGTGAATTCTTTGTATTCATTCATTCCTTATCCTCTTTGCAGCTTGGTGGTTTTTGATATTGTTGACCGTGTCTTTCTTCAGAATTCTCTTTCTCTCCTTCAGAAATTTCTGTGTTCTCTCTTTTTTTCTTTCCATTTAAATTACTTTTCTCCAATTACTTATTTGAATCCATGTTCTTTTCCCTAATTCCTTAATGCGGGTACTCCCTCAAGATTAGATCTTTCGTGTTTTTCTCTTTTGAATTATGTTTCCTTTGCCAATCTCTGTTCACTTCTACAACTTCAATGATTGCTTCTATACAGATGACTTCTAAATATTAATCTTTTCTTTGAGCCCTTGCTTCAAATGTCCGATTAATTAAAAGATTCTTTAGCTGAATATTCCACCAAACTTCACGTATCACAATAGCTCCACTGTTTATAATCTGCCATATCCAACATTTTAAAGTTATTTTTGACTTTATTCCTAACCTTTACTAAGGTATTTACCAAATTCTATTAATTCTGCTCCTGCTACTTCTTTTTATCATTCCCTTTCTCTCTATTCTCCCTGTTGCCATCCTAGTTTCACTCATCACCTTCTGTCAAGACTATTTTCTTAGCCTCTCAACTGGTATTCTTTTTAAAAATATATTCTTTACCTCATAGATCTCATGCTTCAAAATTCTTCTTTTTGCACAGATCTGTCCATGTTACTTTTCTGCTCAAAAATTTTCATCAACTCACTTATCTCTACTGAATAATGTTTGTACACCTCCAAGGTCTTCCACAATTTGGAATCACTCTACCTTTCATCATTGTCTCACATTGCTGCCCTGCATATAGTTTATCTCCACTTAAATCAGACTACAGTCTATCATCAAAGCTCATAAACTAAGCATTGGAAGAGATACTAGAGCTTTCTGCCCCAAGTTCTCTGGGGTTGGGAAGGCAAAACCATAAAAAACAAATCAAGAAACTGAGACTTTACTAGGGTAAGTGACCTGTTCAGGGGTACATAGCTGGCATATGTCAATGGCAGGACCAAATCCAACCCCTCCTCATTCTAAACCATGTTTTCTCCCCCACAATTCCAGACTGCTTATGAGGAACACCCTGTGCTTTTCCTCCTCAGTACCTTTGATTATGCTTCTTGCTACATCTGAATGTCCTTGCTTCCTCTCTTTGCCTATTGAAATCCAATGAATCATTCAAGCCCTATTTAGACGTCTGCTTCTTGAGGAAGTGTTCCCTAATCTGCAGTCCCCACCCTGAAAGTCAGTTACAACTTTCCTTTTGGTCCTCACACAGCATCATTTTGCTCCTCTGTAACAAACATAGCATATTATTGTATATTGTAGTTGTCTATGTATCATAGCAGTCTATTCAATTCCACAAGAGTGGAAATTATACCTTTTCCATACTTTGTATCTCTCCCGTTGCTTACCAGAACACTGTAGGTTGTTAAAAACAAACAAAAAACCCAATTAATTAACCAATCATTCACAGAGCAGTATTGAGCATCCTATGTTGCAGGCTCTGTTCTAGATACTGGGGATTCAGATACAAAGAACTAAATAATCCCTATTTACAAACAATTTATACTCTTCTAATAGAGACTTCTTTTTTTAACTTACAAAATATTATTTTTTAAAATGCCAGTAGTCCCTTAATGGTACCATATGATTATAAATCATAGAATATTGCTCTCCAAAATGTCATAATTATAGGTGACCAAAAGGTCAATGGAGGGATGTTTGGCAGACATAAGGAAGCTATATAATATTATCACATAAGAAATTTTGTAAGAGCTACCTATCCTCCAAGAGATATGTTTAGAAAATGAAGTATCTTAGACCTGGATGAGGTAAATAATAATGCGATGCTATTCCAGGAGCTGCCCCAGTATTTGCAAGATGTCAGAAGTCTTAGAGGAAAGTTTCTGGCACATTGAAGAAATCCTCCACAGAGAATTTATGAGGGATCATGGACAAAAATTAGACACAAGATGTAGGTGTCTTGCACTTATGAAAGGAGTGCCCACGTTGATGAGCTCATGAATACATTGAAGTACTGGCTTCTGTTTCTCTTCTATGTCTTCTTCTCCTGACAGAGTGCTCAGCAAAGGGGGCTGTATGGAGCATTTTATAGCTATTCAAAACATAAATAGTAGCTCATAGCAATAAACAAATAAACGTTCAAAGAAAATTACCCTGAAAATGAAAGGAACAAATAGAAATTCTGTCAGGATAATACAATTTCTGAGTTCTTTAAATATATTCCCTAAGAACTTTCATTAAGAAAAAAGCAAATTTAAGGAATCTTTTATAAGCAATAATTTAATGATTTCATTAAGTACTAATCAAAAGTCTATGAGTAAGGAAAAATAAGGTAGTAAGTGCATAGGAAGGACTTAAAATTATTGTGCTGTAGAGTAGGAATTTCACAGAAAAATGAAAAAAATTGACGCTAGTAAAAGGAAGTAATTTTTTCTAATATAAGGCTTGGAAAACTGGTCCCATTGACTGGTAAGAATAAACATATATCAGGCTGAACTGGTTGTATTAAGGAAAGTTATAGTTACTATTCAGTTAGAGAATCATCATCCAGGAAAGGATCTTAGGAAAACAGTACGGTGGAGAGAAAGAGAGATGAATTAGGGAAAGAAGGGAAAGGTAGGGAAGAAAAAGAAAGGGAATCGAAGGAGAATGAAGGGGGGAAAGGAGGCATACATAGATGTAGATTATACAGAGGTGAAGGAGGTTGCCAAAGTAATAGGATCAAAAGAGGAGAGAAGCAAGCTTCAATCAGTGTACAAAAGTTGAGGATCAGCAATACAATAGTCAGAAGGAAGAGTCTATAACAGCAGGTATTGTGGGAGTGAGAGCTGAGGTTTTTTTAAAGTCTTAGTCCAATATATTGAATTTGGTAGAACAGAATATGGCCAAAACATCAAAACTATCCATTGGATTTAGTAGAGGAGAGCAGAAGATAGGCTGAGGTAAAAGCAGCAGAATTAATTAAAGATTTCAGGAAAGACAGGAAAGACTATAGAAGACAAGGCAAAATAGGAGCTGAGCTTTTTGAGCGTTCACTCAGTTTGGTGCATGTCTTAGAACATCCTTTTTTGGCTGTTTGCTCACCTAAACCCTTAAAGCAGACTTGATGTTAGTTGCTGGAATTCATTTCACCCAACTTTTTTTTGAAGGTTGTTCAGCCTTAAAAGATAGAAGTTTTTCATGGTAGTTTCAAGTAATCTAAATTACTAAATCTAAAACATTTGATGTAATAATACTGGTATTTATAATGTAACTTTCCCCCAAAGACTTTAGTTATCTTGTTATCATCATGATAATAGTCCAGAATGGGCAAGGGAATATACTGAATATCTACAATGTGTATTCTGAACAATTTCAGAGAAGAAATTAATTTCCACTTCCTGAGAAATGGCATGGCCAAGTTAGTGCAATCCATTCCTCATCACAAAAAGAACACACTTTCTCACACATACACACACACACACACACACACACACACACATGCTCACATTCACACTAAACCCTCAAATTAAGTGACTTTTCCAGTTCTCCCAGCAGTTAGACAACAGTGGAAGTGCCTTTTAATGCTTGTAGGCTATCTCCATTTGGTACAGTGTAGTATTTCCTCTCTGGTATTTCTGAAAATGCCCAATTAGATTATAATTTGCACACTGGCAACTTTTGCCTGATATTAGAAAATGTTGCCTATGTACTCCACCAAAGAATAATTCATTTGAAGAACTAAGAGATGCAAACTAAAAGGATGGTAAAAGTATTGTAAAATGAGGACATAATTGGACCTGGGAGTCAAAAGACCTGATTCAAATCCAAATTCCACTATTTAATATCTGTATGATCATGGATTAGTCACTTACTAATTTATGAATTTCAGATTTTTATACATAAAGTGAGGACTACAAAATTATACTTTCTAAAAAGATTGATGTGAGGAAGGGGCTTTGTTCAGTATACATGTATATAATTTCAAGCCATTATTATTAGAAAAAAGTATAAGAAACTCTGATCATGTGTATCTAGAGAAAAACAACCCTAAAAAGAGGTACTTCTTAGGTTGAAAGAAATAAGGAGTGGGTAGTAATGAAAGATTTTTGGCCATAGCGGAGGAAAGAACTTCTTATACCCTTAGTAAAAAAAAATCTCTTGATAGGGCACCATATGAACAACACCTGCTCTGTGCCTTATCATTTTCAAGAATTCTTTGGGGCAGTAAGAGTCTAAATTTTTATTTACTCAAGGTCGTAGAGTTAGGATGTATCAGAGATGGCACTTTTTCCTACATCTTCCTGCCTCCACAGTTAGCTCACTAACTACTTAATTTTAATGAAAAAAATACATAAGCCAAAAAGGAATATAGAAAATCTAGTATATCAGTAGTGAGTTAAGGATAGTGTTACTCTGGATTAAACACAAAGGAATAAAGAGATTTGTAATTTTCCTCTTAATTCCTGAAATCAAAACATATTTGTGTTTTAAGTATGTACTATTTGTTAGGGCAATAATTCTATCACTTCCATCAAGGAGGGAAAAATTAATGTATATGAAGTCCAAGCTATCCATATTTCCATTTCCATAATGTTTATCTTAAAGAATCAGGCCACTTTTCTTACAGTTAATTATTTGTCATCTCAAAGATCATGCAGGACTTGCAATTTTAAGATGCATAGTACAACATAATTCTTTGTGCTTGGAGATAAGTTTTTCTCCCTTAGAGTTTGACTTTGTATCATAATCATGTAGTTTAAAGATTGTACTTTCTCTACACTGTCCTTGACCAACAAATGCTAAATTACAACTCTTTGTTATGACTAAAACAGATGAAACTGAATCTAGACAGGAGGGCAAATGGTACCATGGGATTTTTACCACACATATGGAAGAGTATCTTATACCATCTGCATGGTATAGTATCTTCTACCATCTGTCTCCTGTACATATGGCCATGGCCAGTAACATTTGTTCACTGTTCTTTTTCCTTATCTTTTTGGTGCTATTCTGATTCAGATGTAGGGTCAGTTTTTACTCAGGGACAGTGATGCTCTAAATGAATCATTAAAACCTCCTGGGATATTTTGAGGTGCTTTCCTTGAAGATCTCTCATTTGAGTACTGACTCAACTGTAAGAAAAAACTAATACAACCAGCATATGACTAATAAACCCAGCTAAATAAATGGTGCTGAACTTGAGTTTACCAGCAAGAAAGAAATGAACTCTAGAATATTTCCCAATACCAATATTATTAGTTAATTAACTGGTGGGCAGGGAAGTGGTATAGTGGGGAGAATGCTCAGCCTGGAGCCCCTGACTTCAAATCTAGCCTCAGAGACTTACTATCTGTGTGACTTTGGGCAAGTCACTTAATCCTGGTTGACTCAGTTTCCTCACCTGTAAAATGAATGAGTGAAGGAAATAGCAAATTATCCTAATATCTTTGCCAAGAAAACCCCAAATAGAGTCATACAGAATCAGATATGACTGAACAACAAATAATGACTTGATCCTGCTATTTTCTCAAGTCCAAAGTCTTTTCTTTGTTTCACAACTCGATTTCTAAATAAAATAGTCTAGACTCCCAATCTCTACTTCCTTGCTCACTCTTTAGTCCTTAGGATCATAGGTTCATGGATTTAAGCTGAAGGGACCCTAGAAGCTATGTCATCCAAACTACTTATTTCACGGAGGAGGACAATGAAATGGTTCACCTAGGATCCCCTAGCTAGTGAGTAGTGAAGAGAGGATGTGAATTCAGCTCTTCTTGACTCTAGATCCATTTCTGTATTCCCTAAACAATGCTGCTTCTCTAAAATCCTTTACTTAGTAGTGGATTTCCTTTCCTTTTGTGCTGAAATGAATCTTTCAGGGTTACTAGTTTCTCCCTTTTCTCAATTTTTACCTTATTTGATTTTTACGGCATGTGACGTTGCTCACACTCCCTTCCTCATCCCCTTGCTTGATAGCATCCTTCCCCTTCACTTCTAAGACACTGGCAATCGCTATCTCTGACAGCCTTAAATATGGGTATCTCTCAAGATTCTGGTCTTGACTCTCTTGTATTAGTGATTCCTACACCTTTAATTATCATCCCTGAAGGGATAAGTCCAAAGTTAGTATCTTTAACCTCAAAATTCTTCCCAAATCTCCAAGTCTCCAGACTTACTTATGTCTCCAATGCTTAGCATAGTGTCTGGATCACAGTAGGCCCTTAATTAATGCTTATTGACCGACTCATAGGACACTCCTTTCATGCAGATCTGAAAACAGCATTCTCTCTTAGTTATGATGATCTGGGATTGGAGTTTAGCAGAGGTTCCAGGCCTTTATGATACCAACATAATACAAGATGAAAATGATATTACCAGGGTTTTAGAGGAGGTTAAGTTTTCAGTGATAGAGAACTACTTGTTGGTATTCTAGGCTTAACACAAGTAAAAGCTTCCTTAATTTATTATGAAATTATTATTTTATTATTTATTAATTAAACTAACTTATTATGATGGTAGTTGGCAGCTTAGACCGATGGATATTAAGTTCAAAAGAGTAGCTAGGTGGTGCAGTGGATAGAGTGCCAGACTTGGAGTCAAGAAGATAAATCTTCCCGAGTTCAAATCCAGCCACAGACATTTACTAGTTGTGACAAGTCACTTTTTCCTATTTGCCTCAATTTTCTCATCGTAAAATGCGCCGGAGAAAGAAATGGTAAACTATATTGTCTTTGGCAAGAGGATTTGGATATGACTGAAAAACAGCCAAATAGCAACATTAACCTTAGAGACAGGGCTACCCTACAGAACATAAAAATCCTTCTGGGTATATATTGAGTTGGAAAAACATGTCATAATATTGTTTATGTTTTATTGTGTTTTTATTTATTTGATTAAATATATCCTAACTACACTTAATCTGGTTCAGGTCACACTGGGGAATGTTGTAGGCCATGTGCTTGACACCTGTTTTAGATCTTGAGAGTAGAATTAATTGGTTTTATTGGGAATTAATTAGAATTAATTGGTATTACCTGGAATGGGCTTATCAGAAAGAAATGAATCATTACCTACATAAAATTCTTTTTTGTCTTTGTTAATGTTAAAAAATATGAACTTGGCATCTAGACTTTTAAAAATTCTTCTTTTGACAACATATTCACATATGCAACTTTCCCTATGAGAGGCAGCAGTTTTATTAGAGACAGAAGGCTACAGTGAAAGACTCAGGAGAGATTTGAGTTTGAATTCTAGTCCTTTAATTTTTGAATTTTGGTGTCTGTCTATAAAATAAGGATAAAGATTTAATGGCACTTATTTCACAGGGTTTTTTATATTAAACTTGATAATGGGTATAAAGTTCTGTGTAAAGGTCATCTCTTGCTATTCATTACGCCTATGAATCAAAGTCAAGTTTTGTTTTTAGATAATGTTTGGCTTTAAATTATTTGTTTTAAATAATGTTATATTTAATCAACAAATAAAAAAGCATTTAATTTCATACTTTATGTCAAACACTATATGATGGACACAAAGACAAAAGCCACCTAGCCTTTGTCCTTGAGGACTTTATAATCTGGCATGGGTCAACAGCATGGCCAACACAAAATATATTAAAAACATTATTTTTTATAGGGAGGATGGGAAACTCTAGCAACTGGGGAAGATCAGAAAAAAATATTTTTAAAGAAGGTGGTATTTGAACAGAACCTTGAATGAAATTAGGAATTCTGAGAAGCCAAAGTGAGGAAGGAGTGCATTCTAGGCATGGGGTACCATATGCCAAAGTCCTGTGATAAGAAATGGAATGTCAAGTTTAAGAAGTAATAGAAGCCAGATTGGCTAGACCAAAGTGTACACGGATATATATAATACGTCTTGATTTTAGAAAAATAGGGAATGAGTCACATGATCAACCTTGCACTTCAGGAAAGCACATCAACAACTGTATGGAGTTTGGGTAGGAGTGGGGAAGAGATATGTGGACAAACTGTTGTTGGAGTCCAAGCAAAAGGTGATGAAGGTTTGAATTGGAGTGGGGAGAAGGGTGGATTCAAGGGCAGTAGAAAAGATAAGATCTGGCAACTTAATGGATATTTAGAATGAGTGAGAATAAGTATAACATGAAAACTGAAAACTGGGTAATTGGAAAGATTATGGATCCTTGCTGTAAGCAGAAGAGTTTGTATGATGGATGGGCAACTAATAGTTATTTTAAGTCTCACAAACTTTCATAAAGTTGGACCCTAACAAATATATCTAATATATGCAAGGGAAAGTAAATCACAGAGAATTCACAGTAAATGGGATTAAACAAGTCCATAGCAGAACCATGGATCAAAAGATTAATATTTATGTCATAGTGGTTAATAAGTGGGACTGGAAGGGTTGGGTTCAAATACTATATGTTTTTTCTTTTTTTTGCTGAAGCAGTTGGGGTTAAGTGACTTGCCCAGAGTCACACAGCTAGGAAGTATTAAGTGTCTAAGGTCAGATTTGAACTCAGATCCTCCTGATTTTGGGGCTGGTGCTCTATCCACTGTATCATCTAGCTGCCCCCAAAATTTTACATTTTCTACTAACCAACTATGTGACCACTAGTTATCCACTTAATGACTCTAAGCTCAGGCAATTCAGCTAAGATTTATTTGTGAAATTATATCAGAATTGCCATCTACCTGGGAATCCTCCTCCTAACAAAAGCATAATCACTCTTTAGGGAATAGATGGTATGGAGGGTTCTATCTCACATCTGCCATTTACTACATGTGGCAATTTGAGCAAATCATTTAACTTCTTGGAGCCCTAGCTCCTCACCTGAAAAATGAGAGGATTGGACTAGATGGCCTTAATGTCCTTTCTGACTCTCAATTTAGATTCCTATTTTCTATTAAATTATTTGTTGTTATTCAGTCATGTCCAACCCTTTGTGACCCTGTGCACCATCGCATGCCAGATCCTTCTATCTTCCACTATCTCCTAACATCTGTCCAAGCTTTATTAAATCATGTTTTCTTTAGTTAGACTTCTTGTGCTTCTCACAAAAAGACTATTATTATCTACTTCATAACAACTTCATCAAGTTAGACAATCTTAATGTAATAACAGTGAATTTTAATAGGAGAGAAACAAAAATCCAACTTTTATTTGCCCATCCATTTTCATAAAATATACCATATGTAACTGTTGCTGGGTTACCATACAAAACAGCCGCAAGACTGTATCCTGGAAGAAGAGTTAGCAATTGAGTAAAGGAAATGACTAGTGGGGTTTAGAAAACCATCAAAATGCCTGCCTACAACTGAGAATTCTTAGTAATCTATGTAGCTGAGGCAACTGTTATCACTAAGGAAATTGTTTCATTGACTCATGCTACCCACACACACACAGTATGATTTTCATTTCAAAATCAGTGTCCTTGGCAACTGTGCTAGACTGTAGTTTTTTGCTTTGGATTTTTTAAAGTGTACACAGGGCAGGACAGACCCATTTCACCAGGACACCTTTCAGGGTTGCCACTTCTTGGAGGAATTTCCATTTATCTTCTGGCCCAGATACTGAGATTTAGTGGCCAATAGAACAAGTATTCCATGGTGAAAGAAGATTGGTGGTGAGTCGAGTGAAAAATCAGTAATTCCTATAGACTGTTAAAGATAGAACAAGCAATTACATTTTTTAAAAGTATGGGATGTTGTGACTTTAATCGTTCTCTCCCTGTGGTTTTTTTCCTTCAGTTTTCTAATATAACAATGGCACTTAAAGTGCTTGGTACATTATTTAGAATTGTTACCATATATCACTGAAGCATTAATTTAATAAGTTACCTAATTTTCCCCCTAGCAAGTAAGAATTAGGATCAATATATCCATTGCAGAGAGATTTGTTTCTCAGGGCTTGGACAATAAAAAATATTAAAGGATCTTAAAGTATATTTCTTTACTTTTTTTTTAACTTCTTTTCAGGCTCCACATTGGCTCCCTGCTCCAGAAACTTTGGGTTGGGTGATTATCAGAAATTTTCATTTGTAAGAAAAAAATGTAAAGGACAAAGCGGGATCCCCAATCACATGGTAAGTGCTTACACAAAGTGAGTGTGGATAGACAACTATAGTGGAGAATTTCAATATTGATTCTTCCTTTCAATAGGAAAAACAAAAACTAGAAAAAGGATCCTAATTTCCTTGGTATTGTCTTGTTTAATGCTGCTTTCTTCTGGGTAACTCTCCAGGTTTTATTATAGAAATCATGGAATATTGGAGGGCTGAGGTGAGGGGGGAAGGGGCCCATAATGTGCTATCCAGGGGACAGTTGAATTGGATATCCTTTTGCACACAGCATGGGTCATGGAGTTCTCACAATGTTAATCTCTGTGCTGCAGACTTCCCTGCTTGATCAACATTTCTGTAATTTAAAAAAAAATCATTCTCTTCTGTTTTAAATTTTGTGGCTGGCAAAGCTTGAAACACACAGTGAGTCATGACATCCATTACTCTGTACCCCTTCCCCCAGAATCCTTCAAAATGAGGCAGAGGCTTGGCAGCAGTATGGATTTCATTTGGGGGGCCTTTTAAGGGAGCCTGTGGATGAAGAGGTTTTTGATTTTTAGTTTTCATAGCAGAGTGAAGTACAGGAAAAATGGAATAGTTAAAAACCTGAGGGTCCTATAGTTCTATAATTTGGAATAAGTTTAAAAATAAAAAACACCATTAAAAAAAATAAAAACAAAAAACAAAATAAAAATGACCAGGGAATGATTGTTGAGTTCCTGTACACACACACACACACACACACACACACACACACACACACACACACAATTATGGTGCACCAGGTCTGTCCTTTAGAAGGCAATCACAGAAATACCAAATCTTAAAATTGAAAGGGACATGGAAGGACATTTCGCCAAACCATATCTGTACAAGAATTCCCTCTTAAGAAACCCAAAAGTGACCATGTACATTTGCTTGAGTCTTTCCAATAAGGGAGAAAATATTATTTTGAAAGGAAATACATTACAGTTTTTGAGAACTCTTGATTGTTAGGAAATATTTCTGACATCAAGCCCAAATTTGTTCTTTAAAACTTCCACCTACCATTGCTAGATCTGCCCTCTGGACCAAGTAGAATGAGTTTTATCCTTCTTGTGTATTAACAGAGCTCTCCTCTCTCTCCCTTTCCCTAGCCCCGAAGTGTTCCTTAATATAAGCATGCCATGGTGGGTGCCTATAGATGATCATCATGTCATGATCTCCAACTTCTTCAATAACTTTTTTTGACTTTCTTGGATTCTTTCCTGAAGATTCTAGTCTTTACTAAAGTAGATTACTCAGGAATGAACCTAATTTTCCAGACATGGCCTAATTACTAAAGGGTTATCACTTCTCTAGTCCCAGGATCCTTTGTCCATCTTAATGCAGCTTAATATCATGCTTTTTTAGGGGGAGAGGATTTGCCACAACCTATCATGTTGACTCATGTTGAACTCAACAGCATTAAAAAAAAAAGATCTTTTGTCAGATGAACTATTTTCTTAGTATATCTCTTCCATTTTGTATTTTCAAAGTTGATTTTTTAAAAATGTAGAAGACTTTACAGTTAAACCTTTTCAATTATATTTTATTAGATTTGGCCCAGTGTTCTAGTCTAAGATTTTTGATGGTCTGACTTTGTTATCCAACTTATCTGTTATATATAAAAAACAGTGGTCACTAAGAACTAGTGTGACTTGTCAAAAATATGTCATAATATTGGCCACAAGACTTGGCACATAGTAGGAACTTGATAAATGCCTTTCCATTAAAAAAAAAAAAAAAAGAATCGGTCAGGCCATATTAACTGCATTTCTTTTTGTGATAAGGTTGCTATGCTGGTAGATTGGAGATAGGCAGGAGATAAAATGTGCCTAGGTTATAATAAAGCATTTGATATAAACTTTCATGATATATTTATGGAAGAGGAGGAGGGGTGATAGAAGAGAGAAGAAGGAGAGAGAGAGAGAGAGAGAGAGAGAGAGAGAGAGAGAGAGAGAGAGAGAGAGAGAGAGAGAGAAATGTGAGTTTAGTAGATAGATTAAGACTTGATTGAATGGCAAGACCCAAAGAATAATCATTGACGATTCAATAACATTTTGGAAATGATTCTGCATTTGAGTGTGCTAAGGATCCATCCCCATCCCTTTGCTGTTTAATATTTAATCAATGACTTGGATAAAGGAATGCTTGTAAAATTTGCATATGACACAAAACTAGGAAGGAAAGCTAATAGCCTGAGTAAGTGACAGGATTAAAAAAAAAAAATTCTGGATAGAGTAGAACAGTGGGCCAAGCTGAAGGAGATGAAATTTAGTAGGGATAAATCTAAATTCTTATACTTGGAAAAAAAATGAATGTCACAACTACAAAGCAGGGAGGTATAGACAGATAGCTGTTCATTTGAAATAGATCTAGGCTGTGAGTGAATCGGAAACTCAATAGGAATCAGTAGTGTGATATCATAACTAAAAAAGTTAATGCGATCTTGGACTGTCTCAAGATTAGCATGATGTTCAGGACTAGAGAAGTTAATATTCCTCTGCCCAGGTAAATGACATCCAAATTATCGTGTTCATTGTGGGCACAATATCAAAGCAATGACTTTGATATTCTAGAGAGTCGCAATAAGCACAGTGAAGAGCCTCAAGTATGTGTTGTATGAGAATCAACTGAAGCAACTTTGCTTATCCTAGAAAAAAAAAAGAAGAAATTGGTAGGAAAAAGTATTGTCTTCAAATATTTGGAAGGCTATCATGCAGAAGAATTAATTATTTTATATTATCAGGAACAATAGGTTGAAACTGTGAAAGGAAAAATTGAAGTTTCTTGGGAGAATAAAATTATCTGCTACCCCCTCTCCTGAAAGAGCTCAGTAGTCTAGTGCTCATAGGCTCTGTTCTTTTCTTTCTTTTTGAAACGACAATGACATTTGTCATTTCTCTTGTACGTCTTCTGTTTTCCACAGCATTTTTTCCCCTTGAAGCAATTAGAGTTAGGTGACTTGCCCAGGTCTAGTCTTTACTAAAGTGGATTACGCAGGAATGAACCTAGTTTTCCAGAAGTGGCCTAATTACTAAAGGGTCACACAACCAGGACTTGTTAAGTGTCTGAGTTCAAATTTGAACACAGGTCCTCCTGACTTCAGGGCTGGTGCTCCATCCACTGCGCCACCTAGCTGCCCCTCACAGTATTTCTTAAAGCGTAGGGAGCACAGATCAGCAATCATCCCAGTAATGTTAAATATAGAAATAATTTGTATTTGTATCCTTAGTGCCTAGAACATAGTAAGTATTCAATCAATGTGATTTATTGATGCATTGATTAATAAATAGAAAACCAAATTCTTGGAAAATATACCAGGAAAAAAACCAGGATAATTATCCGTAATATGGAATCAATTTTTAAAATTTATGTTTCAGGTTTGAATTCTCAGCAATGGAAAATATTTTTAGATTTCTACAAAGGTATTAACTCTTCCATTTCCTGGACCAATTATCCAGATTCTTATGGAATTTTATTGTTAATCTAATCTGTAAAACCAACAAATATCATTTATTTAAATTATCTCAGTGGAATGACATGAGTAATATGATGTATGCAATAGAGTTTGTAAAGCACTTTGATAAATACACAACTAAAAAATAGACCAAATATGATTTTCATCAAGAAAAAAACTTTAAAAAAACTTCGTGGTATGTACTTTTAAAAATTGCATCTTTTCAGTTAACAATTTTTTTCCTCCCTTACCAGGCCTCCCATTGGGGAAAAGGAAAAAAACAGTAAGAACACAAACAATCTTGTAAAAAAATTTGTAGCCAAGCAAAAGAAATGTCCAATTGTCCATGTCCAAATCTATAGGTCTCATTTTGCACCTGTAGTTTATTACCTTTCTACCATGAGGTAGATAGAATGTTTTACCAGTCCACTAGAAACATGGTGGTCATTGCATTTATCAGAGTTAAGTTTTTCAAAGCTGTTTGTCTTTATAGTGCTGCTGTTATTATAGAAATTGTTCTCCTTGTTCTTATCTCTGCATCTGTTTGTACACAGCTTCTTTTAACTTCAGATTCCTTATCTGTAAAATGGGAAAAATAATAGCTACCTCACATGTCTCAGGCACTTCCAAGATGTGTAACCCTGAGCAAGTCACTTAACCCCATTTGCCCGAGTTTCCTCATCTGTAAAATGAACTGGAGAAGGAAATGGCAAACCACTTGGCAAAAGTCTCAAATGGTGGCACAAAGAGAAGGACATGGTTTAATTGTATGGTTTAACTGAGATAACATATGTAAAGAACCTTGCAAGCCTTAAAATATTATATAAATGCTCATACCTATGGATACCATTACCACTAATATTATTATTCCAAAGTTACTCAGGAACATTCCCTTTTTGTAATTTCTTACAGTGCAATAGTAATAGCTATTAAAATAATGCAATGACAATGATGCAATAGCATCAGTATCATCATTATAATCATACACTGTAATTTCAACAAACACTTATGAAGCACCGTTATTTATCAAGTACCATGCTAGGTTCTGGAAATACAAAGATGAACCAAACGTACATATCTAGAGATAGAGACTGTAACTGTGATCTTATTAATATAATATTAATAATAGGAATTATATATTGCTAATTATGTGCCAAGCACTCTAAGTGATTTACAAGTATTTCATTTGATCTTTCATTTTATAGTTAAAGAAACTAGGCAAATAAAACTTTTTTGAGGTACCGCCTAGAGAACTTTGAAATTAAGTGACTTCCTTTGATCAAAGTCACTCAGCCAGGAGACTGACAAAACCAGAGCTCTTCTCTCTGTGTGTTTGCCCTCTCATGCAGGTGGAATTGATCTGAACCATATGGTTCATCCTTTAGATCAGGGTTCCATTCAAAATACTGACAGTGTAATTTAGGGAGAGCTGAAATGGATAATCTGGAAGGGCCTCATGTGGAAGATCATGAGCTGAGCTTTGAAAAGCACTCGGGATTCCAAGAGATAAAGCTAAGGAGAAGTACTGGGAGGAAAGCTTGTATGAAGACCCGGAGAAAATAAATGGAGTGTCATGTTTAAAGAATGATAAGGTGTTCAGCTGGATTCTATAGTATGGAAGTGATGGGAACTCTAAACCAGATTATTCTCAAATGAGCCCATCTTGGTCCTGTTATCAATCAATCAGGTCAGTTTTTCTAGATTGTCTTGTTAGCATCTTTAAGATGGTCTGGATATCTCATTGCACATCATTGTCACTCCCTAGATCCTACCTTTATTTCTCCCTCCTTCCTCTGAACTATAACATCCTTTCTTCCCATAAGCAAGTTGCTTAATCACTTGACTCTGTCTGGCTTAGTTGTGGTTGATTAAGTCTATGAGTTATTTCATGTAATAAAATGGCAAACCTTTGTAATGTGTGATGAATGATTTTTCCTTTGGATTTTGGCTTATCAATTCTATTTTACAAATAAGTAAACTGAGGACCAGTGACATGAAGCAATTTGCCCAAATTCATAAAGCTAATAAATAATAAGTAAACAAAGAACTAGTAAGTGGTACTCTAAGTCTAAGCTCTGCTCTTCATTGAACAGCATTTCCTTGTTGGCTTAAGGGATCTCATATTATGCCATGATTTAGAGAGAGAGATTCTGCTTGAAGGGCTTGGAATGGTGAAATGACTATTAATACTTGCTGAAGCTCACATCTTCAAACTCATCATTAGAGCCATGGGAACCTAAAGGCAGGTAAGTAATATAGTTACTTTATCTGATACATACATAAGATGAGAAAGCACAATGTACATAACAATGTATAAAAACAAATTAATGATTGAGATTTTCCAGTGAAAGGTGGAGAAGTAGACCAAGGTTAACACATGTTAGAATGACAGGTTTGAGTTCAAGCAATTGGGAGGTAAGAATGGTGATAATTCTATGTGTCAAATCTTATTTCCAAACCATAATTCCAAGCATGAAATAAATGTTTAAAAATGCCCTTAGGATCACTTTCAACCCCTCTTTTTGTTAACATAATAAGCAAATGGGGTTTTCTTTAGGGTGCTATATTTAAATTTTATTTCTTTTAATACTTAACCTCTGTGATCTGAGAAATAAACCTGGGCAAATAATAATTTATAGAACTATAAAGGTGAGAGTGAATTCAGGAATTACTTAGTCCAGGGGTTCCTAATCTTTTTTGTATTATGATACCTATGGGCCTTCTGGTATAGATTTGGGAGTTCATTCTGAAAATACTACTTTAGTTCCACATAATAATGTTCATAGAATTACAAAAGAAACCATTTATATTGAAATAAAGGAACTTCAGGAAATCTATTCACATACCTCTTGGTTGTCAAAGGACAATCCTTGATCTAGTTCAACTTCATAATTTTGCAAATAAGACAATCAGAGCCAAAGAATATGCTTCCAAATTTTCCTTAGTTAAAAGGCAAACAAAAACTGGCAAAAACCCAGATCCCAGGAACCAAAGAGCAGGCTAGTATCCCTTTCACTACTCCATAATGGGTAATGACAAGAAAATGAAATGAAAATACATTTTAAGGCCTGCAGAATTAATGTCAGCCTATTACTCTCTCCTCAAGGCTTGTTTTTTTTTTTTTTTTTTTAAGTTTTCTCTAGTTTAAGATAGATTACAGATTAAATTTCAAAATCATGACATTTCCATGATAAGATTTTGTTTGCTATGTTATCTTTGGCAAATCAGAGTTTCTCCTTTGGGGAACAGAAAGCAGAGAAATGTTAAATGATAGAAGTTATTAATATAGGTCCTCACTAAGTTTGAGAGTTCAAAAAAAATTCCTGAAAATGCTTGGAACTTTGTATAAATATAGTTATAATGTGATGGCCCCATTCCATTATTAAAATATAGTATGTTTTCTGTCTGAAGTTATTCAGTGATTCCTGGGATTAGCTCCTCCTTTTCTGCCTCCATTTTTGGATGCAATTGAAGTTCACCGTAGTCTATATTTAATGCTTCCCTACAGGGTTTTATTTTAAAGTTACAATGACCTTAGATGGAAACCAAATCCCGAAACCAATCATTGTTAGTTCTAGAAGATGCAGAGTGAATGTAGCAGAATATGTCCCGAGTATGAGTAGAAATTGGGAGATCCCAGGTTTGTGCCTCAGAGGACGCGAGGGAATCAGTGCAACTCAGAGCTGAGTCAGCTTGTTGCCTCTGAGGTCAACTATGGCCTCAGCCACTCAGAACTATCTGTGTGATCCTGGGGAAGATTCCTCTGCCTTAGTCTACTGGAGAAGGATCCACAGACCTCTCCAGGGTTTTTGTAAAGCAAACTCCTTAAGGTCAGGACTGAATAATTAGAACAGGGTGTACTTATTATATGTATGCATGAATATGAATGGAGAGGATGATCACTTATGGCAATTTCTTCTTCTGATTACTTGCTTTTATTTTCTAATGTAAAATCAAATATCTTTAACTAACATTCTGCTTCTTGTGGAGAGCTAGGATAAGGATAAGCTTTTCCATTAGCGAGATCTATGTCCAAATGTTGCCTTTAACACAGGAAAGCTGTAAATCCATGGCCCGGTCATTTTGCCCCTTAGTGGCTGATCAGCATTGGTGTAAGCCATTTCCATACTAGAAGTTCCAAAGAAATCACAGATCCAGATAAAAAGATTTTTTTTTTTTTTTTACTTTGTTGAATAAATAGGTATTTTTCCTTTATTCAATTTATGTTTAAAAACATACAAACTTAGAAGTAAAACAAATTCACTTCAGGTCATTCTAAATAAGTACAGACTTGACAATAATAAGACCTAGAAGAACAAATACAAAGCCTTAACATTTTTGTTCCTTTTATTAACTTTGGATTCAATGTAAATAGTCCATAGTAGTGCAGTTATTGAGCCTTTTTAATTAGCAAGACTAAAAGGATGAATTTTCCATTATTATTTTTCCCCTTGTCTTTTAAAACTTTGCCAAAAGGGGAAGTGATGTTGGTTATTTTGGTGATTTCCTTTTTCTGGTATGTTTGTGGCTAACTCTATAATAATTTGGTTGTCTAGGCAACAGCTTTGGATGTTCATATGACTCACTAGGGAAGTGGGGGCAAAGGAATAATCAGAAATTTAAGATATCAGATTTCCTTTTATCTGCTTCTGTTTCCTTTTTCTCCCATGTCCATTTCCCCAGATTTCATTTGATAGAATGGGGGAAAACATGGGAACTTATGCACACTTCTTACTTTCAAACTACTTATAATCTTTGATTAAAAAAAGTTTTTGAAAATGATGGAAGAAATTAGTTTTTTATTCTGTCATGAGGTTGATGATTTTTTTTCAATAAGTTATATTCCTTAAACATTAATTTAGTTAAATTGTGGCAAGACAGTATAGCTGTTTAAACACCAGTTATGCAAAATTCTTCGAATATTAAGGGTCTTTGATTTCTTTTCCTGGTTTAGAGACTCCACTGATACAGATTGCAATCTTTCTGAAACTTAAGTAGATAGTCTTTGAAAGCATTGTGGTCAAAAATATTCATCAACCTGTGACCAATATGGTTATAACATTTTCCTTCCTTAGCTATACTCAGACAAGAAAAATATAGATCATCTCTGGCTCATAGTAACAAAAATTCTAATGCACTGCTCATTGAGGTAAATTCTTCTCCATTTTCAGTTACTGTCTAGGAGTAAACCTGAGAAATTATATCAATTTTGTCCAGTCTTAGTCATGTAGCAGAGGATTTTAGAAGACATTTGGAGATTCAGACTCACAACCGGCTGATCTTTAAGGAGCTAACTAACATTTAGTGTATCAGTTAGCCTCATAGTTTGCAAATTTCTGGGCAAAGTTGTCTTTGCTCCAAATAATAACAAATTATTTCCACTTTTGCTGAAGAAGTGACCTCTGGTTGTTGCTGAAGATGATAAAATGGTAAAAGGAACAGAAATGTAACAAGACCATTTTCCCAACTATGGAGTGTCTATAGTCATGATGATTATGTCTATTAAGTCTGGCTACCATGTTTATTTGAGGATAGTTTGTGATGAGAAGACATTATGGTCTAAAGAAGAGGACTACTAGAATAGTTGGCAAGATACCTAACTTATATTCTAGTACCAGCTCTGTCATTGATTAGCTGTGTGATCTTGGACAAATCACTTAGCTTTGGGGACTCAGTTTCTTCATCTAGAAAAGGAAGAGGAATAAATTTTATGACTTCCAAAAACTCCATCTAGCTTTGATTCTATAAGATTACATAAAAAAGACAAAAGGCTATTTTGATTGTAACTCAAAAATCACTTGCAGAAGTATCACTTAATGAGAATACTCTTATTTCATGGAGAATTCCAATAAATAAAATACAAATATAAAAATCTGTGACCAGGAACCATACAATTTGCCAACATATAAGAGGAAGTAATGTGGCTTGTTTCAACAGAAAACTTGAATTTCACATTTCCTTTTAAGTTCTAATGTTTATTTTACATTTATCCTTTTCTGGGATAATATGATTTGTACAGAAGAAATAAGAAAACAGTTTACTACAGAAAAATTTTTTATTGATATTCTCTAAGAATGTTATATGACATATAATTTTCCATCTGTTCTTTTTCTGTTTAAATCTTGCCTATGATATTAGAAACAGGACATAGCCAAGGGTTCCTGTTTCTTTTCTGCTGTTGATATGTTACAAATGAGATAACCATCATCTCTAATGAAAGACTGTAGTCACTGGACTATAAGACTTCTTTTTTCTTTCATTTTTTAGTCTCTCTTTTTCTGATTATTTTTTCAAACTTCAAAATTCCCCAAATAACTAAATGACAGATTAAAGATAAATTATAATATTGTATCTAGTGGTTATATGTTGCCAAAATCAAAATTAATCATGGAGATCATGGTTTGTAGGAATGATCATAGGAGGGAAAGTTTACAGATGATCTATTCTGATTCCCTGATTTTTATAGACAAGGGCCGGGCAGGGTAAGTAAATTCCGGAGGCATACTTATAGTCATAGTGGAAGTTTGTGGGAGATTTGAAACCAGGTCTTCTAATTCTAGTTTCAGTGATTGTTCCATTACACCATACTGTCTCTTAAAAAAAAAACATGGCTCAGAACTTTTATTCACTTTAGTACAGTTTATGGAACAGAGTGAAAGATCTGAATGAAAATCTTCAAGAAAAGATGATGCAATTGAGTGAAAATTTACCTTTTATATCTTTTACGTGTGTTAAACTTTAAAAATTTTTCTCCACACAAACCTACATCTGACAAACCATCTGGAGTAGATTAGAGGTATTCACAGAAACTAAATGCTTTTCAGAATTTTCTTTGAAAGGCATAAACAGTAAAGTCAATTTTATGTTATTGTACTTAGCTTCATTGATATACTGATTGAGATATGTAGGCAGTGATCAAATACTGTCTTATATTGTCTTGAAGATGTGTTTTATCTCTTTCAAAAGATTCTAAGCTTTTTAAATCAAGGGGTTTTGTCTTCTACTTTTTCCCCTTTCATACTATCCATCTAGTTTAGTTGAGGGCACATTGTTGGTATTTGCTGCTCACTGTCTAGTGATTAAATGTGAAATTAAATTAGTGATAAATAGCTATATTCTGATCTCTAATAAAGTTTTATTTATCTCTCTCCCCATGTTATTTCTGCTCTCATCACCTCTGGAACCTCAGACATTAAGATTCCATTTATGGGGGATTCTTTATGTAATTTACTTGGTTTATTTGCCTCCAGGCAGTTCAAAAACAAGGAATTTTTGGTGGAAGTTCAGACATAGGTATTCAGGTGGTCACCAGGCCAAGAAAAATGGGCAAGGAATAGCACTGAGACGTTTAAAACATTTAATCAGGACAGAAACAATTGGTAAAGTAATACAAGTGCTATTAGCACACATTCTTAAATGAGTTCACTAATCTACTTACCTCAGAGAAATTTGGGAAATGAGCTCCAACCAAAAGACTCAGGACTTGGAGAAGGCAAGCTACTTTCTTTTGAAATTCAATGCAGAAAGAGTTGCTGTTCAGAGACTCCCAGTGTTGTAGAGTCCTCCAGCTGCCCATGGTTTCTGACAGCTTCCCACTTGCTCTGGTGCTCCTCAATTACAATCATCTCCATGCTGCTTCTTTCCACAAAACTCAGTGGAGTTCATGGAAGTCTTCCTGAGTTTCTCTGAAACTACTTCCTTCATAATTTGTTGTAGTACAATAAATAATATTCTATTACGTCCATATGCCATAATTTGTTTGGCCATTTCCCAGCTAATGGGCACACCCTTTGTGTTTCCAGTTATTTGCCACCACAAAAGAGCTGCTGTAAATATTTTTATGCATATGGGTCCTTTTCCTCTTTTTTCAATTTCTTTGGGGAATAAGCCTGGTAGTGAATCACTGGGTCAAAGGGGACATATACTGTTTAGTGATCTTGAAGCTCAGCAAAGTACACAGAATCAGGAGAATGATTTAACATCAATGACATAAAGACTTAAGGACTCCAGACAATTCATTGACCAGCCAGGATTCCAGGGGACTCATTCACTTTCTGACAGAGAAATGATAGACTTAGGCTGCACAATGAGATATATTTTGGGATATGATCAATTAGGGAATTTATTTTGATTAACTACTAAGGTTTTTTTTTTTTTTTCTTTAAGAGGAGAGACATAGGATAGAGAAAAAATATTTTTATTGGTTAAAAACAACTCAGCAGAAACTTCCATTTAACTTTCATCTCTCAGGAAAAACAAAAACAAAAACACAAAACAATCTTCTATTCTGGCCATTTTTTTTTTTTTTTTCCTGCGAGGACAGGTCATAAAGGTCTGTCTTAATTTTTTGGGAGGGAAAAACCTTATCTCAAAATCATTAAACAGTTGCCTCTCTATAGCAAGAGATAAGGCAGAAAGAGGTATAGCCAAGATAGCAGCCCACGTTTCGTTGTTAACATGGCAAGAGACACTTTGCCATAGTACGAATAGGAGGTCTTTCATTAGGCCTCTCACTCCTCTAAAGGAATAGACTCCAAAATTTGGTTTATATCAAAACCAAGGTCTCAAATTCTAAATCAGGTCCTGCATATATATTTGAAGCGATTGCCAAAAGGGTCAAGGAAAGAACTCTGTGCTTGGAGTCCAGACTTGATTTCAACTTCCCTCTAAGACTGCCTAGAGGTTACTTCAGTTAATCTGTGTAAATCTTGTTGAGTCTCAAGTTTTCTCATTTGTAAGCTTAATTGAGTTTTTAATTCCCTAGACTGTTGTGAAAATAAAATTAAATAATATCTATAAAGTAGCTATGTAGCACTAGGCCAGACCTGAAGTCAAGAAGACTTATTTTCTTGAATTCAAATCTGGTGAGAGACACTAGCTGTGTGACCTTAAGCAAGTCATTTAATCGTGTTTGCCTCAGTTCCCTCATGTGTAAAATGAGCTGAAGAAGGAAACGGCAAGCTACTCTAGTATGTTTGCTGAGAAAATCCAAAATAGGGTTTGAAGAATCCTTCCCAACTAAAAAACAACTGAACATCAACAAAAAGCATTGGGTAACCTTTAAAAGCCTCTATTGGCTATTATTTCTGTGTCACTGGCAACCTATTTTTGTTAATCTGAGTTGAAGTGCTTTATTATTTCAAATTGAACTTTCAATCAATACTATCAGAGATCTACTAAATTTATTGATCCTAGCCAATTTTTTCAGGTTGATTACACAATTATATTGCATGCTTCAGCTAAATAAATCTACTCATTGTTCCCGGTGCAAAATTCCATATCCTGCTAACTGGCCTCCTGCCCCAAGAATCAAATGCTCTCTCCTCATCATCTTTTAAAACTTCATCACTCTCTTCAGAGGTAGATTGAGGACAACTTCCTGCAGATTTTTTCTGAATCCTCCACTATTGGTGTTATTCTCCTTCTCCCTGCCCCACACCCATTCATTGTGTATTCATTTTGTATGTACTATATCTAGTATTTACTCATCAGTGCCTAGATTATATCCTTCTAGAATGTAAACTCCTTGAAGGTAGGGACCATCTCATTTTTGTTTTCCTAACTCTAGCATCTAGCACATAGGAATTGCCTAATAAATGCATTTTGATTGAAATATTAGCTGTAGTTTGGGGGGAGGGAATGGAGAAACTGTGAAATGATAGTGGTAATTTTATTAGGAATTTAGCTATCTTTTATGTAGGTTTTTGTTCGTTAAAGAAAAAAGAAAAATATATTCTGGTAAAAACTATCTACTTTTCTCTTCCTTCTCCTACTTTTGTAATAAAGTGAAGAGAAATTAAAACAAGATTTACAAAAGTTTGTCTAAAGCTTAAACAAGAGAGTAAATTATTATAAATATAATTTGAAAGTCTGTAACCAGTCACAGCTGTGGCCATAATGATTTACTACAGGAATCCACAGGAAGCTTTTTAGGCTTAATTTGAATATGGTTTGGAGAAGAAAGGAGGAAGAACATGGCTAAATTAAGCTAAGAAAAACATAATTTGGAATAAGTTCTAGAGATAAATGATCAGACCTAGATGTTTCTGGTTTTCAGAGAGACAGAGTTAAAGCCATCAAAGAGACAGAAACAGAGAAAAAGAGGTGGAAATTCAGCAAAGAGAGGGAGAAGGTAAGTAAGTTACTTCCCTCCTTCAGGTTGTAAAAGTTTCTCTAGAAATAGAGTAACCACACAAGCTTTGAATACTTGGGAGTAGCTAAGCGGATTGCTGCTCAGGCAATGTGGTTTCCCCAGCTGCCTCAACATTTGTGACGTGGAAGAGTCCTTTTGAACAAAGTTTCTTTAAGATAGTTCTTACAGTTAGAAAAGAGTTCTTTAAAAAGGCATGTTTGTGTCTTTTGCAGATATATAAATAAACTGATTGGTTATTTTCCCCATTAGACTGTAAGCTCCTTGAGGGCAGGGGCTGCATCTGTGCTTAAATGAATAAATGCTTGTCCGTTGATTGATGGCCCTGGGGGCAATGATTCGCTCCCCCGGGGACCTGAGCCCCGCCCCCTTCCCAGCGCTTTGCTTCCCACAATGCCTTGCGCGTCCCTTGTCTTGCTCCGCCCCAAGCAGAGGCCTGCACGTGCTCCCCAGGTAGTGGGGGCGGGGCACGAAACTGAATTCCCGTGGAACCGAAAGGCGGCGGGGTTGGGGGAGGAGACACTGAGGGACCCAGCCTGAACAGATTTGGAGGCGGAGCGATGGAGCCGCTGCGGGTGCTGGAGCTGTACAGCGGCATTGGGGGTATGCACCAGGCGCTGAAAGGTACGAGCCGCCCTCTCGCGCTCCTTACTTCCCCAGGATTCCGTGGGCGGGTCGCTTAGAAGAGCTGCGCGTGCGCCGTGTTTCCTTGGCAACAGAGCGCGTTTCTCCCTCACTCTGGCGCTTCCGAGGCCCGCGTTCTTTGTGCTCGGCCTCGCCCGGAAGCGCGTTGGCCCCACCTTCTTCGCTTGCCCCAGCCCTGAGCTGCTACTTCTGCCTCTCGCGTCAGCCCCGCCCCTCACCGCCTTGACTCCGCCCCTCTTCGTGCTCTAACCCCTTCTCCCACGGGGAACCTTCCCGGGAGGTGATCCCAGCCCCGCCATCGCCTTGTGGGACTCCCGGATGGGCGCTCCCCGACCCCCAAATAACTCGCGAGCCGCCCTGCCCTCCTTTCTCAGAAGGGTGAGCTCTTGGAGCGTCTTCTGTTGAGGATGATGAATGTTATTCCTCTCCTCCTACTTACACTTAAAAAAAATTAGTTTTATTTGGAAATGTTTCCTCTTTTTAAATATATTCCTTTTCTTTTCTAGTTCACTAGTACTTCCCAAAAGTCCAGTCAGCAGCATTTTTGAAGCACCTGTTTGTACCAGGCCTGTGCCAAGCTCAGGGCACACAAAGTCAGAGAGAAGAGAGGGGGCGCAGAGCTATGTACAGACAAGCAGCAGAGAGAAGGAAGGCACTAGAATTGCGGGGTCTAGGAGACGCTTCCTCCAAAAGGTGGAATTTTAGGGGGTACTTCAAGGAAGCCAGAAATGCCAGAAGGTGGAGACGAGAAGAGTGAATTTCAGCCACTTGGGGACTACCAGGGAAGATGCGAGGATTTGCGAAGTAGTCTCGCGGACAGGGAGCAACTGGGAGGTGAACAGCTATTGGATCACCAGTGATAGATAAGCTAAAAAAGGGGCTAGGGACCAGGTTGGAGCGAATGTGCATAGTCAAATAAAACAAACCCCCACGGGATCCGAGTTTTAAAAAATGTGTCTCCTGTATCTGGAATCTGTTAGGAGATGGGCAGTGAATCAGTCTTCTGAAGTAATTTGAGGTCTTTACAACTCCTGCAGAAACAATTTAGAACCTAGAGACTTTAGAACCCACGGTGACAGAAAATGTTGGTACAGTGAAAATGGCACTGGCCCTGGACCTGGACGATATTGTACATTTCACCCCCTGAAACTAATTACCTGATGACCTTGGTCAAGTCAGCTTCCTGGACCTCAAATTAATTTCTCAACCAAAAATTGAGGGAATTGAACTAGATTAGATGTTCTTCTGAGGTTTCTTCCTTAGGGATTCTGGTCAATATGGAATTTTTTTTTTTTTTTTTGGTGGGGAGAAGGTATCTGAGGCAATTGGAGTTAACTTGCCCAGGGTCACAAAGCTAGGAAGTGGTGTGTATCTAAGGTCATATTTGAACTCTGGTCCTCCTGACTTCAGGGCCGATGTTCTGTCCACTGCAGATTCTGAGGTTGATGGGGGGGAAAGATGATCCATCCCTGTGATTTCATCTGTGGAAATTTCATAGATGCGGTTATTATATGTTTGCAATTTATTGTCCTAGGTAGTCTGGGTCACTGAGGTGTAGTGGTTAGCCCGTGGTTAGCCCGTGGTTACACAGTAGGCATGTATAAGAGATAGTATTTGATTCTGGGTTTTCCCAAATCCAAGTCCAACTTTTTTATGCCATACATTTTGTCTTCAAGTTAGTTAATTAAAATTGAGATAATCATGAAACCAAACACAAGCACAAAACTTCTTAGAAGGCTTGTATATGCCTTTCATATTGCCAATTGTGCCAGGCTAATATTATAGAGCTTTAGTGGAGTAAGTTTATTTTCTAGCTTTCATTGAATAAGCATTTATTAATCTCCTTCTAGATGCCAGGCGCTCGCTCTCTCTCTTTCTCTCTCTCTTTCTCTCTCTCTCTCTCTCTCTCTCTCTCTCTCTCTCTCTCTGTATGTGTATGTATATATACACACATGTATAGATAACAGAACACAATAATCCCTATCTTTCATCTTGGTTTCTGAAATGCTCAGTTTTGATGCCAGCTTTAATGGACAGAAGATCACAGGTAGAAAATTGAGCTGAATTTAATGGTCATCTTGAACAACCTTTTCATTTTGATTTGTGAGGAAACAGGTAAAAGATGATTATTTTTTCCTCCTCAATAATATAGTTTATTCTAACCATATCTTTCCCCTACTCTATATCCTCAAGTGGCTCCCTATTACTTCTCAAAATAAGATTTGTCAAAATAAGATTTGTTTGGTTTTTAAAGGTTTTCATCACTTGCCTCTAGTCTACCTTTAGACATTACTCCCTTTCTGAATTTTATGAACTGACATTCTTATCTCCCTCAATATACTTTGCACCCGACATCTCCCATAAACAAACTTTACCTGTACCTTTTAGAATTCCTCATTTTTTAAATATTCAACTCAAGTACATCTTCTACTTGAAACTTTTCCTGATTCTCAAAACCTAGTATCCTTCCCATTAAACTACCTTGTATTTAATTTGTTTATGCTTATCTATGTACATATTGTTTCCTCATATAAGATGTTAGATCCTTGAGAACAAGAACTTTTATTTTTGACTTTGTATATTCAGGGCTCAGGACAAAGCCTGTTATGCTGTAGATCCTTTATAAATATTTGTTGATTGATTGATTGATTGCTGGAGTTGGAGTGTAGTATAATTGCCCAATTCTTGGTTCTTTTCTTAAATGTATGGGCTTTTGGTAAATTATTTAACCTATGAAGGCCTTTTTTTTTTTTTCATCTGTTATAGAGCAGAAAGATTTTTTATTTTTAAAAAAATAACAATAGATTTTTAATTTTCAAAATATGTGCAAAGATAGTATTAAACATTCACCCTAGCAAAATCTTGTATTCCAAATTTTGCTCCCTACATCCCCCCTTTCCCTTCTCCTAGATAGAAAGCAGTTCAGTATAGGTTAACACAAAGATTCTAAGAACCATGAAAGAGATAGCAGCTGTATGGTGGAAGGAACCTTGACTTATAGTTAGGGGAAATTCAGTAGAAAATGTTCCCTAAAGAGATCTTTTTTTATTGACTCATCTGGGTTTCAATTCTGGCTTTCATACTAACTTGTGACCATCAGCATAGATTTTACTTGAAGTATGAGGATCATAGAACTATGATATCTGCTTGAGAGGATTGTTGTGAGAATCCATTGAAACAAAACATACAGAACAAACACATTGTGAATCTTATAGTACCATATAAATATCAGGGCCCTTATTAAATATCAGGTATTAACATTGAAGGTTCATATCTTAGGCCTTTTGTTATTTTCCTTTATTTTCAACTGAGAATAACTTTATCTCTCAAATAGAAGTGTCTACTTACTTTATCTTTTTCTGGTGAGTTTTTCTTCTTTTCCTTGAAGTAGCATTGTTTAAACTATTTGATGAGAACATTTTCATTTAATTCTCAGGTTTAATTTCAACAAACATTAGTTCTTGCTAAATGCCAAGCATTGTGCCTACAGGACTAGTAGACTCCCAGCACCTAGTGGACTACTCTGGCAGTTTGAGCTTTCAATCACAGAAGGAAGTAAGGAAAGAAAAACAATTTTTAGTCTAAATTTTGGATGACTTGTTTAGCTGTTAAACAAAATTTATTAAGGCAAGCTTACAGTTAAGTTGAGAATGAAATTATCATTCCGTTTCTTCTTAAATTTGTAGTAGCATGGTTTTCTCATTCACCAGTTGGACATGTTGCAGGTAAATCGTTGAAGGAACTTGGAATTGTGGAAAGAATATTGGATTTGGGCTCAAAAGACATGGGTTTAATTGACATTTCTCTGTTCCCACTAGTGTAACTGGGGTCAAGTCATTCATTTTTCTGGGCTTAGATTTTCTCATTTGTAAAATGAAGGGGTATTAAATAACTAAATACCATTTCACTTCTAAATCCTGTGCTTAGATAATCAAATCTTGGTACACCTTGCTCTACAGAGAATCCAGAGATTTTCTTTGTAGTGAAGTTTTTTGGTAATAAGTACAAATGCATCTTCAATTAAGAGAGGTGATATTCAGCCTCAGAGTAACACACATTTGGAAAATTTCTAACTTGAAGGATTATAAATTGGTCATTTGGAAAATGGAAAAGTTTTTAAAAATAGATATATGCTATATTACAGTCTACACAAAGCTTTGCTTATCTGAAGGTCAGTATCATTTTAATTACAAAAATCACACACAGACAAAAAAGATTTTTTAAAGTCACTTTCTATGGTATAAAAATTCTGTAAATGTAGTAATAGGTAAGTCACTACTCGTTTATTAAATTGAAACTTCATTTATAATCTTGAAAAGATAATTCATCCCTTAGCCTATATTTATATGTATTGAATATTGTAGAAAGCATTATTAGGCTGAATATTTTCAGTGTGTGGAAGAATCATTGATTCAAAAAAAAATTGGTTCCTGGGATCTCTCAACATATGTACCAAATGCGGAGTGTGATAGAATATGGCCCTGTTGGGTCCTATGGTGATACAGATCTGGGTATCAGAGTTCACAGTGAACCTCAAAGTCCAAGTAGTCCATTCTTAGCCCAGCCAAGAGTCCTTTCTACAACATTGCCAACAAATGGTTGTTGAACTTTTGACAGTCTTTTAGAAGCATTTCTCTATGCTTTTGGATAACTTTATTGGGCAGTTTTTTCTGCTTTTCTGTAACTTCTAATTGGCCAGACAAATCTAATACCTCTTCCTCATAACAAATCCTTCATATACTTAATTTTTTTTTCTTCATATACTTATATATAGCTGTTATGTTACCCTTGAATCTTTTCTTTTCCAAGTTAATTACCTGTATTTTCTTCAGTTGGTCTTCCTATGTTATGACCCTGACAGCCCTAAATATCCTGGTCAGATTATTTGGGACACTTAGGCTTATTAGTGGTTTTTACAAAATAGGATACACCAAACTAAATGCAGTAATTTAGACGTGGTCTTCATCGGAACCATTACTTCCTCCATTCAATACACCATTCCTGGGTTAATGCAAAATGGAAATCATATTTGCTTTTTTTGGCTGTCATACTGAAATATTGTGAATTATATAACTGCAAGTGATCTTAATAGGCCATCTAGTGCAGTCTATAGCAGCAGCATACCTCTTCTACTGGGCTTGGCCACTTTTTCCTAACAAATTTTTTTTTTAGATTGACTACTTTCTAGTAATGCCTTTTCTCATTTTGTGCTTGTGAAATTGTGAAAGTGTAGGCAAATTTCAAGCCTGATGTTGATCTTTATTAAACTTAATCACATTATTTGACTCGGTTTTCTACTCTGTCAAGATCTTTTTTGATCCTGACCTTACTTAGCTTGTTAGCCTCTTTCCTTCCCTTCTCACACCTTGTGTAACATGTATATGTCTTTAACATAGTTAAATAGCATTAGGTGGACATGGATCCTAGGGGCACTCCACTGGAGACCTTGCTGAAAGATGGTTTCGGATTTTTGATTACCGTTTGAGCTTGGCCGTTCGATCAGTTCTAAATCCACCTAACTTTACTATTGTGTCGCCCACATCTTGTTGTCTTTACTGTAAGAATAGTGTGAGAGACTTAATGCCTAAGAGCTTTTCCATCTGCCCGTTCAGTATTTTTGGCAAAAAGGAAATGATGCGATTGCAGCACTGCCTGTCCTTGCACTTGTGCTTGGCAGTGGGTGGCAAGTTCAGTGGCTTAGATTGATAGACTCCATCTTCAGTGGAAGTCTTTTCTAAAAGTGGAACCTCATAGCAATCACATTGGTGGTGTGCAGGCATCAGAAAGGGTGATGGTCCTGGCACTCTGTGCCCCGCCCTGAAAGATGCAGAAAAGGAGAGCCCAGGGGTAGAATACAGCAGAAAAGAAGAAACAGCCATAACTTGGTAGACGGGATCAACATTTCCTGCTCTGGAGACTCTTCCTTTGAGGAACATCTTGGTTTATAAACCTGACTTATAAATGTCCTTTACCAGGGGAAATTGGCTTCTATTATGGAGGAAGAGGGAACAGGGACTCAAACCCTTTGCCCATCCCACATTACAAGAAGTGTCCCGGTGTTTCCTCTTCCCACGTGCCAGATGTCCGGCCACCTTTTGGTGTTGCCAGCACTTAGCACTGTGCTTTGGACATAGCAGGTATTTAATAAATGTGTGTTGCTTTGAATTGAATTGGTGTTATATTCACTTCATAATCCTGGCATAGACCTTGGTGTGGATAGGGAAGGAGGAAGAGGAAAAGAAAGAGTGAAATGGGTTAGGACACATTTTCCTACAGGGCAAATAAGTGGGGAACTTGTGTTCACTGTGAAATGTCCCCTCAAACAATAGACCAGTCTGTTAAACAGGGTCCACGTCAAGATCATGAATATGCTTCTTTCAGGACTTCTGTAGCGGCCACTGCCTGTTCTCTGTGCAGAGCAAGACATTCTCACTTTGGGGATTAGCACTAACCCCAGAGCGGCACATCTTAGCTATTAGTGCCCTTCCAGTAAGATGGCAGCCTGAAATCGGTGCAGGATTCCAGACCTGGCCCAGCTAGAAGGCTGTACCTAAGCACGCCCTTCCAGTTCTTGGCTTGGGAAGGCAGCCTAAGAAAGTGTCAGCCCTTGTTGCTTGTTCCTTTTGAGCTTGTCCTTCCAGAGCTGGTTAGCCTAGCCAGGTTTTATCTACTTCCCACTTATGCATTTAATTTTTTTGAACTCATATGTAGGACTTCTCATTAAATGTCTTAAAGTTATCCCACCATTCTAGCCTGTTGAGAATTTTTTGGATCCTCCAATCCAAGCTAACATCCAAGATGGAAGGTGCTCTATTATGTTAGCGCCATGTCAGCTAGAGAGTTGTTCTAAATGCCCTTATAATCTCCATCCGTGTTACAGAACTCTGGCCCTCAGCTACACAATTCCCTCCAATCATTATCACCCTCTGGATCTAGGGATTTAATCAATTTTTAATCAACTTTATTTTCAATAAATATTTTTCCATATTGTCCGTGATAATTTTGTTGAAGACTTTGTCACATGTCATGTTAAATCCAATTAAGTTATGCCTGTCTTGTTTTTTGTTTTTGTTTCCCCAGTCTACTGCTGTAGTTATTCTAGAAAAGGACATGAAATTATACTGGTGTGACTTATTCTTGGTCAGCCCATTCTAGTTCATAGCTGTCAATAGTTCCTTTATAGAATTTTGCTAAGAACTGGAGTCAGTGAGTTCACTAACTTATCATTTAAAGAATCCACGTTCCCTTTTTTGACAATATGGTCTATATTTTCTTATTTCCAGTTCTGTGCAACGTGT
The DNA here is from genome assembly GCF_016432865.1 of Antechinus flavipes. NCBI lineage: Eukaryota > Metazoa > Chordata > Mammalia > Dasyuromorphia > Dasyuridae > Antechinus > Antechinus flavipes. The sequence continues at coordinate 53,062,120 of NC_067402.1, read as the reverse complement.
TTCTTATTTTCTACTTATTTTTCATAATCATCACCAGTAGCTCAAGTTCTTTTAGTACTCTGGGATACAAGGTGCGTGTGTCTCCTAATCCAGTAGCTAGGAACTCTATTACTTTACTTGCATTTTTCTCTGGGAGGTTCCACATATATGACTAAAAATTATAAGCCTAGTCCAAAAAAAAAAACCCAAAATAACAAAAATACAAGGTCAAACAAGTTTTAGTCTGAGGTAAAATAAAAGGTAAATAATTTTGCCTTTTTTCCATTATCCATTATTGTCTCATCCACCTCAAACACCAAGCCTATTTTTTCTTTAAAAGTCTTATTAACTCTTCCCAGATGGCTCTGAGGGGAAAATGAGTCAGGTGTCCTGGCCCAGCCCTCCCTCACTTAAATCCATTTTACTTGGATGTCATCGCATCACCTCCCTGATTTCATGATCCTCTTCAGGAATGAAGGACAAACAGCAACTATAATGTAGAAATACAGCCTTGCTCCTTCACGGTTGGAGTCTGCCTACCAGGAAGCTGCACCAGCCACACCCCAGCACACTGTCTCATCTCAGATGGATTAAACTGCATTGGGGGTGACTAATGGGCCTCCAGCCCGCTGGGAAGTTGGGGGGCTGCCTGCTTCCGTGGAATGGGTGGATGGGAACAATCTGTTGCCATTAGCAGGTGCTGTGGAGCACTCAGAGCTTGGTTAGACATTGAAGACACTGAGGCTGTCTCCTGCTTTTGGGGCCGCTGCCAGATGGCTTTTGGTTTGCCCCTGGACTTCGATGACTTGGGAGGAGAGAGTGAGGCCGATTTGCAGCTCCACCTCCCCCAAATCCAGCTCACCCAGGAGTCAAGATGGCACCTCATGATGTTGTGCGTCTTCTTCACAGCAACAATTGTAATATAGTTAAAAATGTATCCACTCATCTCTCTTTTGTTCTTGTTTTCTTAGTGGGTAGGGAAATCAGGAGGAAGAGAATTAAGAAATGAAAAGACTGTGGAATTTTAAAATTTTCTTGATTTTACTTAAAAGATTAATATTCTATTTCCCCAATTATATATAAAAGCAATTTAAAAATATTTTTAACATGCAGAATATATTTCCATATTAGTCATGCAATGCAAGAAAACATAGACAAAAAAAAAGAAGAATAAAGTACAATAACAGTTTGCTTTGGTATTCATTCAGATTCCATGAATTCTAAATTTTAAAAAATTTTAAAAAGAAAAAAGTACCTTTACACAGACTTTCTATTATCTATAGCATTTATCACAAGCCTCAATGTGGTCTAGGCTGTAGTCTTAGTTCTATCTTTTAAATTCCTACTCCATTATCTGAATTTATTTTCATCTTTTGTACCTCTCTTAAAAAATCAAAGTTGGTGCTCTTGGATTTTTCCAGTTGGAGAGGAATTTAGAGCTCCGTCTGTCATAGATGAAGAAACTGAGCAGTAAGGAAAATAACTATCCTAAAGTTGCTTATCTGATAAGGGACAGTCTGAATTTTCACTTAGGTCCCCCCAATCTAAGACTAAGACTTTTATCATTACATATTGCAACTTCTTTATGTAGGAAAATTGGTTTCTTTGGATAGCTCACTTTTTACCTTCCTTTCCCTGCTCTTCCATTTTGTTCCCAAGTGTATTTCATCTTTTGTGAGTTATAAAATATTGATCATGGAAGTCTACATATTCTTTCAACTTTTTGGGTAAAAAAAAAGAACAAAAATTCTCCCTGAATATAGAGTGTACTTTTGACTGTAATTAGCTTTCTCTTTTTGTCTAACAAATTCAAAGATGGCAGCTTGAGGTTTTTGACACTTCAAATTAAGTAAGCCATTATTTGTATGGCTGAAATTAGTTCCAGAATAATAGTTTTCCTCATTGCTTCCTCCACCTCTTAAAAAATAAAAATATTTGCTGCTTTGCTGAAGAGGCATCTCCAGCAGGTGTTTGGATAGTTGAATCTCCCTGCATAAATCATTTCTTAGTGTTAACTCTTGGTCTATTTCAGAGAATTATCACACATTTTCTCCATCTAGTTAGTGGTGTGTAATATATTGATTGTCAGCACTTAGACTTCTTTCCTTGATTATTAATAAAATATATCACAATGTGTTTCCTCCCTCTGCTTTACTGATTTCTTGAGAGGATTCTATTTTTTTTTTTTTTTTTTTTTTGTTTTCCAGAGCTACTCTTCTACTCCATTGTCATGAGTTCACATTTCTCCAAGACTCAGTGATACTGTCTGGTCCAGTTTAGTATCGATATCTCCTGTTTACTTTAAATATTTCTTAATACTCTGCATTTTTTTTTTGTATAGACATCTAAGATCATGAGTATTATTATTACCCTTTCAAGGTATTGCTTCTTTTTTTATTATTATTATTATTATTTTTTTTTTAAATTTTTTATTTGATAATTACATTATATTGACACTCATTTCTGTTCGATTTTTTTTTCCCCTCCCTCCCTCCACTCCCTCCCCTAGATGGCAAGCAGTCCTTTATATGTTGGATATGTTGCAGTATATCCTAGATACAATATATGTTTGCAGAACCGAACAGTTCTCTTGTTGCGTAGGGAGAATTGGATTCAGAAGGTATAAATAATCCGGGAAGAAAAACAAAAATGCAGATAGTTCACATTCGTTTCCCAGTGTTCTTTCTTTGGGTGTAGCTGCTTTTGTCCGTCATTTATCAATTGAAACTCAGGTCTCTTTGTCAAAGAAATCCACTTCCATCAAAATATGTCCTCATACAATATCGTTGTCGAAGTGTATAATGATCTCCTGGTTCTGCTCATTTCACTTAGCATCAGTTCATGTAGGTCTCTCCAAGCCTCTCTGTATTCATCCTGCTGGTCATTTCTTACAGAACAATAATATTCCATAACATTCATATACCACAATTTACCCAGCCATTCTCCAATTGATGGGCATCCATTCATTTTCCAGTTTCTAGCCACTACAAACAGGGCTGCTACAAACATTTTGGCACATACAGGTCCCTTTCCCTTCTTTAGTATTTCTTTGGGATATAAGCCCAATAGAAACACTGCTGGATCAAAGGATATGCACATTTTGATAATTTTTTGGGCATAATTCCAGATTGCTCTCCAGAATGGTTGGATTCGTTCACAACTCCACCAACAATGCATTAGTGTCCCAGTTTTCCCGTCAAGGTATTGCTTCTTGTTAATTAGCAGACATTTCTCTTGACTTGTGTGTGTGTGTGTGTGTGTGTGTGTGTGTGTGTGTGTGTGTATGTTTTTGCTGTTTTATACATAGCAGTTATTTAATAAATACTTGTCATATAAATAAATGGTTGATGATATCTGGCTTAACAGAACTCTGTGGATTTTTCTTCTTCTCTCCATTTTAATCCTTAATGAAATTCTGACTAATAGGGAAAAATATTTAGGGGACTTTAAATCTTAAAATTGTTTTGGTGCTATAGCTATGTCTTTAGTGAAATAAAAAGCATTTTGAGGATTAAAAATTACAGAATTCAGTGAGTTGGGAACTTAATTGCTTTGCATCCCCCTGCTTTAAGGCTTCAGATTATTTTAAAACTAAAGTAAATCATGATCATTGTTAGGTACTGTCATGATTAGTGTTAAGACACAGAACCTCTTGGAAATTTCTATTGTAAAGCTCCAGTTTAATTAGAAAAATATATCAATTTTTGTGGATGTGTTTATGGGACTGGCAGTAGCCAAAGAATAATTCTGGATTCAAGAAAATCATCTGAATCTCTGAATACAAATTGCTGGGAAGGGCTGTGTCTATTAGGAATTAGAACATATTCATTATAATTCTTTATCCAGGAAACTTTTGACATCTACTCACCATTATAAATGTTTTTCTTCCCAAAAGTTTTCAGCTAAATCTTTTCTAGTGTGTTCTTCCAACTTCTGCCTCCCTTGGGAGCATATTTTATAAGGAAGGTCTTTGGATTAATGGGATTTCCTTTTATAGAAATTCTCTTTATTAACAACTTTGCTGATATTCCATATCCCAAAAAATTCTAAGCCAGAACAGATCATAGACATTGTTATTGTTCTTGTTTTTAAAGCAGTGTTTTCTGTTTGGGAAATAATAAATAAGAACTTAAATCAGATCTGATTTTCCTCATTATGGTGACTTTCATTAGAAATGCTGTTCTCCAATGCTGTTGGGCTTTGTTCTCTTTTGGACAGACACCATTTAGAGCTGGTTTATTTTGAGAACTTTTATCCAGATTTTTCATACAATCTTTAATAAAAATTACATTGTATAAGACATTGTATTCTTTTTAATGAATGCTAAAATCAGTAGAAAAAATTGTTTTATTTAGCATTTATATTTTCTTGTATTCATTTCCTAGATGGAGAAACTAAAATATAAACATCCAAGTTGGGATTTTTTCTTTCTTTTTTCCTTGGTATCTATATCCTAAAAGCCTATATAGCACAGTTTTGGACACAAAGTGAAAGCTGAATAAATGCTTGATTGATCGATGCATATTTCAAACCTTATTATATGGTTTGCTCTCATAGCCCATGACATTTCCCAACCTCTGCTCTCAGAAACAAGATGAAGTCATGGAGTGTTGTGAAGTGTATATTAATGACATTTGAAAGGGCATGCTTCAGAAGTAGATGGATATAGAATGAGATGATTTATTACCTCATATTTCTAGTTTTATGAAAAATTAAAAATAAAGAATGAAAATGGTTTCAGTAAAACTAATAAATGTGTATAAAATGGGGGGAAAGAAAGCTCTGAGTGATTTGATTTTTTTTTAATGGTGCTGGACATCTTGGAGCTAATCCTGAAAATAAATACGCCTGCTCTACAAAAGAGTATCAGTAATCAAGCCAGGGTGTCAACTTTGACTTCTTTCCATTTAGTACCTAATCACAGTCAGCAAAATTGGTCTAAATTGTTATTTTTGGTCAAAAATATGAGTTTCACATTTATCACTCCTCACTGATTCCTTTATTAGTTCTCTTAAGTTGTCTCCAGTCCTCAGTATTCTATTTGCCAACTTGGACCTAAACCAAACCACTCTGTAATTATATGTGTTTATAAGTGTTTTTGCTCTATTACCAGACCAGAACATTGTGAGACATTTTTTTTATATTAGTAAAGGTGTCAATAGACAGTATTTGGGGAGTTTTGGTTTTGTTTAATTTTTGAACACTGGAATTGTCTTCTTTACCCCCTTCCTTTTGCATTTTTCTATGCTAAAATTTCCTTCCTTCCTTGCTTCTTTCCTTCCCGATTACAGATTGCCTTAATAGTTTGTGTGAGCCCCACCCAGGAGCACTTACTCTATTCCTTTGGTGATAATTTTTTTTCCTACACTGAGTGATATGAGTTTCATTGAAGTTGTCCTTTTAAAAAGTTTTCTTATTCTTTTCTAATGATTAATGAGAAGATAACTGATTTTAGTTCATTTAGGACTCCCCCTCACCGCATTCAAAAGAATGGCTTTTGCCAGGTTTCTAAGAATCCTTGTGGAGTTTTTCCTTCTTATAAATATATCTTTTAAGGTCGTTTTACTGTTGCTATTGATAATCTGTTTTCTTTTCCATATTTAGTTATTCTTAATGAATTTGCTGTCATTTGTGTATAGTATGTTCTTTGTGTGATTTTTTTTTTTTTTTTTTTTTTTTTGGTAATGAATCAAACTGATCAGATAATAGGTTCTGCCCAAAAGCTATTAGAATAGAAAACTAAAAATGGAATCATGTTCACCAAAAAGAATAACTGTCTGAGGTCAGGGAGTCAAAATTCCTTTCTGCTTATTTGTTTTTTGATCCTTGTGATCCTCTTGTGAGATTGGATTATGTACATGTATTAACCTTACTTTACATTCAGGAAATTGAGGTTCAGAGAGTTTAAACAATTTATCTAGATCACACAGTAAATTCAGTGTGAGTGGAAGAGTTGTCCATTGAACTCAGGTCTTCTGATTTATTTCAGTCTCATTCAATTGCTGTGATAAGCACATTGCTCCTCAGAGATTAACTGTTTGGGGTCATTGGAAATCTTGTAGGAGAGATCTGAATGAACCAGTTAAGTGGAGAAAGTCTATTGATGAGGAAATAAATAATATTGAGATAAAGAATGGAGGAAAAGCTGAAAAAACTGCAGAATTTAGAAATGTATTAGAATCACCAGATGTTATAATCAGGATATATTAATAATAATAATAATTAATATGGATTGTACTAATGTTTTTTCGTCTGATCATACTTTGAACTGGGTTTTTTTTATGTTCTTAGTAGATATGGTCTAGATTTTATGAAACAATATCTTTATCATACTTTTAAATAGAACTTTCTAGAGGCAATGCAGTATAGTGAAAAGAATGCTGGATTTAAAAGTTTGAAGACCTAATTACCACGTCTTAATTCTCTGAGCTATGATTTCCTTATCAAATAATGAGGCATTTATCCTTTATGGGCCCCCAAAACTTTTCTTACTTTAGCATTCCATCATTTTTCTTATATTCTCAATATGTGCCTTTAAAATGTATGAAGGCAACAAAACCTTCCTTCCTCAACCAGTTGCCTTCTTCCTGGGTGCCTTGTCCATTTGAAGACACCTTCCTCTTCTTTTCCCTTTATCAATAATTTTTTAACCTTTTAGAGAGAGCATAATGGAAGGAAGAGTGGACTTGGATTCAGAAGATTCTACCTGAGTTGGTTGAATCAAGTCCAGCAACACAAAACTCTTGGGCCTTTGTTTTCCTCTCTGTTCAAAGGGAACGGTTTTTACAATCCAATTTATAGAGTTCTAGTGAGTCTCTCTGAGGACATTTCTATAACTATATACTATGAAGTGTGACATAGTTGAGCTTTTGTGGATAATAAAAAAAAAAAAAAGCTTCCATTTCTATGGTGTTTTTCAAGTTACGAAGTACTTCTTTTGAAACAAACCAAGTGAAGAGACAGTATCAGAGAGGTCAGGATCAGTCTTATTTCCTTATCAGTGAAAAGGGGTTTAAACTAGGTGATTTCTGAGGACCTTTTTGACCTCTAAAATTCTGTCCTTCTCTAAAATAATTAGTGTCCTTTTTTCCATTCTACAAATATTTATTGTATGCAAGATCCTATTAGAATCAGCATGGTACACAGAGATAGAAAGTTCTTGCCACATATAGCAACAATCTTGCCTTGAAGGAGCTTTTAGGATAAAGATCATATGAGCATGTTTATATGCAAGGTTGAATGTTTATTTTTATCTGAAGAAGTAACAGACAGTGCTTAAGAATGCCCCTTGAAGAGAATAAGAATATACATATTAAGCTTTTACCCTGAGAGGTGAGAGCATTGTTTCCATTATACCTTATTCTTGGAGAGAACTAGGTTTAAATTAGATAAAAAGTGCATTAGATCACTAATAAACTGGATGCTTTTACTTTTAGCAGTTAATTGTTTTATATCACACTGTTGGGGTTCAAAGGAGACTCCGGAAGGTTGGGTTTCCAGAGTAGTGATTTGAAGATGTCTCAAAAGAATTTGTAGTTTCATACCCATCTTTAAGTCAAGGGGCATAGCTTATTATAATTGTAATGCCAATTACAGTGGGCTAAGTTACAAAAGAATTTAGCAAAGAACCAGGAGCAAGAAGATAAATTTACAGGAAAAAGTTAGAGAAATAGTTGACACAATAAAATTATGATTTACAGGTATATTTGCTCATTATTGTCTCAGAAACTTTGTTATCACTAGCCAACAGATTGTTAGCCAACAGCCAGCAATGTTTGTGGAGCTACTGCACTCCCAAGGCCAAGGGATTTTAAGATTATTGACCAACAAACCGATTGTTAATCTGACAGCCAGCAATGTTTATAGAACTATAGCACTCCCAAGGCTAGGGGATTTTAGGGTTATCACTACTTCTCTCCTAGAAGCTGCACTCCACCAACATCATAAAATAATAAGTATAATTGGCTAAAGCAAAAAGTTCCCTACTGAGGAGTTATGTAATTGGTTTTGGGTGGTTGTTGGTGATTTTTCTTCTAAATTGGTAGTATACCTGTAAACCTCTTGGTTCTCCTTGAAAGTTAATATAATTTTGCTTGGCTAACAAGAGACTTTAAGAGAAAAGCATCTTATTGTAAAGGACCTGAGTGGCAGCACGGGACCTGTGACTTGAAAGCTTTGTCAGGAATCTTAGTTATAGGGGTCTTGAAGTTTAAAAAGAACTAAAAGTCAAGGAGAATCTGTAGAATAAGACAATACTTGTATGAAGGATTTATAAATGTAACAGGCCAAGGGATGGATATTCTTAAACAGCACTGTTACATATTTTTCAATTAAATTAAACAAAATCTACCTTCTTTTCTTCTTGCCAAAGCCCCCTTCCCCTTTTGAAAAAAAGAATAAAGAACAAAATCCTTGTGGTAAATATATAGAATGAAAAATACAATTACAATAAGCTATGCCTGTTGACTTAGAGATGAGTCTGAGACTACAAATTCTTTTGAGACATCCTCAAATCACCATTCTGGAACCCCAACCTTCTGGAGTCTCCTTTGAACCTCAACAGTGTAAATATATATATGTATGTGTGTGTGTGTGTGTGTGTGTGTGTGTGTGTGTGTATACATACATACAGAGAGAGAGAAAGAGAGAGAGAGAGAGAGAGAGAGAGAGAGAAAGTGAGTGTGTGTGTGTGTGTATTCCTAGAATCAGAATTTAGTCATTGCATCACTTTGAGTTTTTAAGTCTTCTAAAGTTGTTTTCTTTTACAATACTGTTGTTATTTGGACAATGTAGAAATCTGTTTTGCATGGCTACTTATTTGTAATGGGTTATTTTTATTTGCCTTGTCTGCTGGGTTTCGCAGAATGGCTAGACATATTTAAAGCTACACTAGCAGCGCATTAATGTATGTTTTCCCACAGCCACTCCAGCATTTTCCATTTTTGTTAGCTTTGCTAATCAGATTGGTGTTAGGTAGAACTAATGGGGTGAATAAGACAGCAACAAAAACTAAGTTTTTGGTAGCTAGGAGGGCCATTGGGAAGGCCATTAATGAGAGAGGTCCTGAATTACTATATAGGATAGGGAATGCTAGCAGGAAGGAGTACTGAGAGGATCTTCTTGTCTTTTAATAGGCCCTTTTGTTGTCCTTAAATGGGTTTTTGTTGCTGGGGGGCCCTAGTTGAATTCCTCCCCTCTCCAGAACTCTGAAAGGTAATTTCTCTTCTAGCTTGTTTGGTGATGTCAACTTTTATGTCTAAGTCATGTACTCATTTGAACCTTATCTTTATATGTAAGCTTTAATCAATATTTAGTTTCTACCAGACTGTTTTCCATTTTTGTCAATAACTTTTATCAAATGAGTTCTTCCTTACTTCAATTTTGTACCCAATTTATTTTGTTACAGATCAAACTGAATTATTTCTAATTAGTACTGAATTGTTATGATGATTACTGCTTTATGGTCTAGTTTGAGATTTAATACTATCACGCCTCCTTCCTAATCACTTCCTTCCTCTTCCCCCTTATTTCCCTTCACATTCTTTTTGTTCTTCCAAATTAATTTTATTATTATTGTTATTTTTAGTTATGTAAAGTAATCCCATAATAATTTGATTAGCCTGGCACTGAAAATGTAAAATAATTTAGGTATTAGTCATTTTATTGTATTGGCTTAGTCTGCCCAAGAGTAATTTATATTTTTTTAGTTATTTAGATCTGTCTTTATTTGTATAATAAGTGTTTTGTAGAGCTTGTGTGTATTTTGGCAGGTAAACTCCCAAATATCATACATGTTGTTAATTATTTTAAATGGAGATTACCTTTCTGTCTTTTTTTTTTTTTTGGCTAGTTTTTGTTGGTAACTTAAAGAAATGTTTCATTATGGGTCATAAAAATTAATTTAATATTTCTGCTTTTTTGTGAGGTTTCAATATACTAATGCATGATAAACTTTGGTAAACAGCTGAGAATATGTATACTCCTTTCTATCCTCATTCAGTAGTCTCAAGAGGTCTTTATATCAACTTGTTCTAAAATTCTATGTTTCACTTCATTTTTTTTTGTTAGATTTTTCTAGATCTGAAAAGAACATATTGAAGGCCCCATTGTTATAGTTTTACTATCTGTTTCTCCCTATAACTCATAGTGACATATACATATATGTCAGAACTCTGGATCTGTGCTATCCCATAGTGCTAGGGTCCCTCTTCCTCCCAAAACTTCAAAAGCTTATACTAGGGTTTCCTATCCTACTCCCAGGGATGAAGTAAGGGTTTGCTTCATAAGTCTTGTCTCTTATCATGATGACTGTTAGTTTGTGCTGATTCTGTCTTTGTTAGTAGACTCTTTTTCCCATAGGTTTCTGGCTAACTTTTTTGGTGCAGTTCTAGGGTAGTAGAAATCACTTACTATAGTGTCTCGTTGGATTTCTTGATCATTATGAAGTCTAGTGTGAATATCAGGTTTTTGCTGGATTGGCTGTATGGCTGCCGAGGATTCTTTCTCTGCTCAGCCATATTGATTGAAAGTCAAGATACATAGAATTTCATTGATTGAAGATGGAATTGGGTTGGGGAGTTGATGAAGAATCCAGGCAAGAAAAAAAAACAAAAAAAAAAACAAAACCTAGGGCTTGAATTTGTGCTCAATTGGTATGAAACTTGAGGAAGCAAATTGCTCAGAGAGAAAAGGACATGGCTTTGAAACATGAACCAATCAGAAAAACAGGAGGAGAGTAAGAAGCACTGATACGATTGGAGGATAGGAAAGGTATTAAGATAAAGAAGTAAGATGATCTCTTACCACTCTTAGTTGAAATGTGAAATAGATACTTCTCATAAAATATTGTCATATATGGTGGTTGTTTTATTAAATAAAATAATATCGGTGATGGGGTCGAGGTGGCAATTCCTAGTTGGAAGCACGAGGTGTGGGGCACAAGGTACATGTGACAAATTCACAATGGCATTCTCTGCCAAAGGTCACCTTTAAGAGGTTATGGACGAAATGAAGAGGTAAAATAGACAGCAGGAGTGGTAATTATGAAATAGATTCAGGAGAGCAGTAGGAAGATTATTATTTAGCAGTGGAAAAGACAAGTTTCCTAGTGGAACTCAGAGTTAACCCCTGGAATATGCCATTGACTGGCAGGCTAAATCCATAGAGCAGTTTAGCACACTAACCCACAGTGGATTAGTAAGGGAAGGGGATAACCATTGATTGGTGGGCTGCCCCTAAAAGGGATTTAGCATCCTAAAAGAGTTAGATATAACAAAGAAAAAGAAGCCATGAGGTGAATAAGGGGAAGGGAAGGAAACAGATACCATGGCAGGCTAACCCCTAAAAACAAAGATGGCATAGGCCGTGGGCAGATTTATACAGGAAATTTAACTTGTGAGGGAGTGGGGGCAGGTGTTGATATCATGATTTGGCTTTTCTGATTGGCTTTTTCTGATTATAGTAAGGTGGGATTTCCAAAGACTTCCACTAGGGGTAGGACTGTAAGGTTGAGCTGACCCCCTCAGTGCTCTTCCCCACCTGCCTCAGGGAGCTTTACAATCACATCAGTGCTTCAGACTTTCTCTGCCAACCCAGAATCTCATCAATTAGTACCATGCTTTAGGTAAATAATGGTTTACTCATCATGTTATGAACTCCTGGGTACTCCTCATTTTTATATTTACAATATTTTTGTTGGAAGCTGAGACTTTAGAACATCAATATATATATATTTTAAATAAAGGCTTTTTCAGTATCTATCTTGGACCTTGCGTCAGCCTGATTGAGATCAGTCAGTCAAATCTGACTGATCTCAACAATTGCTGGCGAGCTTGGTTGTCATCCCTGCTGCTGATTTTCATATCTACATATTCTATCTTATTCTCTTTCCTGATCTTCTAGCCTGTGTCTCAGATAAGATGGCCCGCAGGCAAATTTACCAAGTGTACAGTAGAACTTCCCCTTACTACCTGGGGAAATAGCATTTTCTTGGTGTTAGCCTAGCTTCCAATCTTAGTGTCATCGCTTCTCTTTTGGATTACCTCATGTATCCAATCATGGAATTTTTTGCTTTTTTTGTATTATCAGTGTTTAACCCAGTACCTGGCACATGGTAAGTCCTTAATAAATGCAGACTAACTAGGATGCTTGGGAGATAGGAAGAAGCCAGAAGTGTTATGAGATTACATATATTGCCATACTTTATTGCTTTTGTGATTTTATTCCTTTGGAATCCTATTAAAAAAGAAAATATGATTTATTAATCTGAATATTTCTTTGCTTAAGTGCTTAATGTGAAATTAAAAATGCTTCTAATATAGCCTTTTAAACTTATATGCACTCATTGCTCCTTTCTTTCCCCACAAGGCTGCCAGAATATTGACTTTCCTATTGTATTTGATGTTTAACAAACTACTAATTTTGGGCATATTTATGGGAAATTAAGCAAAGTGATGAATTTTTATCCTTGGCAAAAATCAGTATTTAGTTACGGAGCAAAAACTGCTTGCCTTGCAATAGAAAATAACTATTAGATGATCCCTTTTTCTATGCTAACATTATTCATGATGACACTGAAATAGTTAAAATTTCATTGCAAACAGTAAAGTGTCAGCCAAAAATAACTTAAGAACTGTTTTGATATACCTATAAACCATGTTGGTTACATGTAAGAATTCATCATATCACATTATACAAAAAGGATTTCTGTTCCAGTGTTCAACAGTGATAAGGAAAACTAGTACCTTGCAGTTATTGTTATGCTAAATTCTGTATAACATTTTTATTGTGATTTCCTCCTATATAGCAGAGTCTATATAGACTTTTGTTTGTGGTTATAGACCCAGTATTTCTGTTATCAAACAATTCCTATTCTCAAATTTATTGAACTTCTATTCCAATATTTGTTGGATCTGTGAGCTTATCAGTGTTGGTAATGCTTTCTTTGATTCAGATTGCAGCCCATCCCTGTCTTCTTCTTCTGGATGGGATGTTTTGCCCACTTTTAATCCTCCTGAGAGAGGGGGCCTGTTTCTAATGCAGAGAGACTCTATTTCTACTTCTCTATATTTGGTGAGTCTGACCCAAGATATCTGACTCTTTCTCCAACTCCCTTTCCAAGCTACTTTTTGGAATACACTACTTGTCTTGAATGAGATCCTTTTATTTATTTTTTAAACACTTCTTGTACTTTAGTCTTCATTGATAAAGCCCTCAGGTGAAGCATCTTCTTTCTCTGGAAAGGTAAAGAAATGTGTTCTAAGTACTTCATTCTTCCAGCTTTTAGATGTTTGGACACAGATGGCTCAAAGTGAATGTAAATAGCACTTGTTTCTGTTTTGGCCAGAAACCCTGACCATCTTCCCTTCCCTTCCTTGACCTTAATCACTAAATGGGTATTGCCTTAGTCAAATTAAGACCTGAGAAAGATCTTAAATTAAAAAGGCCAAAGTTTCTCACTGCATCCAGAGCCTTCTCCAGTCTGGCCACTGGGTTCTGATGGAGAAAGTGAGACTGATGATCTTGCACAGCCCTCCCTCACTTAAATCCAATTTACTTTCATGTCATAACTTCATGTCCCTAATGTCATGGTGAGAGCCAAGGGCAAATAACAAACTGGTGATTTAGAAAGAACGATTAAGTCATTTTTCTTATGGTCATAAAACTCAATAAGTTGATTAGCATATTTTCCCTTCATTCCTCAATCCTTCACTCTTAACTAAATTAGTTAAGAAAGAAAAATGGAGTGTTCATCATAGGATCTTTTTTAGGGCTAGAAGGATGCTCAGGGGTTGTTGTTGTTTTGGATCCTCATTGTAAGAAGTCATGTAGTTTAAGTGCCTCATTTTACACAAGAGAAAATTGAGATCCCTCTAAGTCTGGTCATACTGGCCAAAGTATATGGAGCAGGGTTTTATAGTAGATCCTTTAATTTGATCTTCAGTACTTTCATACAGCCTTTAGCAAAGTTATTCCTTTTATTTATTTGATTAATTTAAGTCCCTCTTCATGACATTTAAGCCCATTTTTGCTTGTGTTGTCTAAGCTGGGCCATGCTGACAATCTTCTCCTTTTAGCCTGCATCCTAATGGTATATTCTTTAGGAACTGCCTATCTTATGGCAGCAGATTCTCTAAGGGCTTTGCCTGCCTAGGACTAGTTCATTAGAGTTTAGTCTGCTTAATGGTCTTCCCCCTTGTTAATGGCAAATTTTGCTAGGGAACTTTGGTCCCCTCCTTAAGCTAAAACTCCCTTTTGGAATTTAAGCCTGTCAGTAAGTGTCAAAATAATAAAATATTTGCCTCTTGATTTGGGAATGGTCTAAGCCTAGAAATTTCTTTGAGTCACCTCATCATAATGGCTTGAGACACCAATATATTTTTTGGATTCAAACCCCTTCTCCCCAATATTAGGTAGACAATGGTATGGGGAAAGTGCTGAAACCCGCATTTATTTTAGGGTTTAGCCATACCCCATCAGCGTCCTACAATTCTGTCTTAGTTCCCCTGGGGTCACTGAGATTAAATAATTTGCTCAGGGTCTGGGAGCCAGGATATGACTAAAGAGAGACTTGAACCCATGAATTCCCATGGTTCTATGTCATTCTGCTTCCCTTTGAAGTTGAATTAAAAAGCAAAAGGCATCATAACCCAACAAAATATCAAACGCTGAACTGATCACATAAGATTAATCTTCATTCAGGCATTCATCATTTTTGATAAAGAATGAAGAGAGAGAAAGAGAAACTCTTGTTAAAATTGATAAGCCCTCAACTGTGATTATACTTAAAAAGTGAGAGGAAAACTGAAGGATGTCCTCTCATGTCACCACACAGTATTATTGGAAAAAGTTTGTTCCCCAGAAATCAACTTTTGATATATTCTTGTTTTCTTCTAAGAATTAATGCATAGTTAAATATAATCTTAATTTTTCTAAATAAGATTAAATACCATACCATGAAATCACAGATTCAGTTTTGATTCTTGTCAGATAAATTGCATTTTTTGTAATTTTTATTTTCATTTTTAAAGTAAAACTTTTTAAAATCAAATCTTTTCTTAATATTTGCTGTGACTTATTTTTAATTAATTAATCTCAGGTAACAACAACTTATATTTTACTTTTAACAAAATCTGGGTTTTCCCCCCTGTAATACAGTGTATAATGTACACATATCTTATTTATATATATGCACATATACATTTGTCTATGTATTCCCACACATTTATAGAAATAAATTCCCTTATATTTTTCTTGCTAGTATCTAGTATCACTAGTATCATTTTCTGATATCTTGGAAATTTTTGTGACATAAATTATGTAATATCAAAGAATGATCTATTGGACTTCCTTTGGTAGCAAACCCCTCCCAATGTTTTTAGTCTTACCTCAATATACCTCTGTTTCCAATAAGGTACGTGTAAGGGTAAGGATAGAGGGAATAGGAGAGGTGTGGAAATCAAATCAGGATCTCAAGTTGCTGGTTAAGGACTTGGAAGTCATCTTGGGACTTTGGAACATCTTAGCAGCTCAACCTTGAGAGCCCAGAACAATTTGGTTTCTCTTCCCATTAGACTTCGGATGACTGACTCAGAGCTGGGCCAGATCCATAGGGTACCTGCCAGTAGACTAATCCTGTTCCATTTCCATGGAGTTCATTCCCCAGGCTGAGCGACTAGCTCCCTGTTCTGTGTCCTGGCAAGTAGCCTCCAAGGGCTCGGCAGAGGTGCAACCAGAAGCAGTAGTTGTGCTGGCTTCTTGTCATGTCAGCACAATTATGAGCTCATTTTCCTAGAGACTTGTTGGAGAGATTGATGGTGCTGTGATCTCCATTCTCACCAAACCCCATATAAATTTGTGTCTCCTCCACTTTGGCTAACAGCTTTGTAATGTCTGGCCCTGTGCCCTCATCTTCCTTTCCATGTAATCCCTGCTGGGTTGCCTTCCTCCTCATTTGGCATCTTTCTCCTTACCACTCCTCCAACTCTGCCCTATAATCTCTATTTATATTTTGTTAAGTCTTGGCTTTTTATAACCTTCTAAAATACATATGGAAGTGTCAGAGTTTCAGTGTCATCTCATTTGTATGAATTCTTCCCCTAGTGTTTTTGATTGGATATCATCTGTATGAAGATGTGGTTCCATTCTTTTATCTTTAAATCAGCTTTAACTTTCCAGTCTGTTTTCACAGGATGTTTCATTCCCTTGTGCTTTTTATTTTGTGCTTTACTTTGTATTAGGATATACCAGCTATATACATATTTGTATATGTGTGTGAGTAGAGATATATATGTGTGTGTGTGTGTGTGTGTGTGTATGATGTAATATATGCTAACATAATATGTAATAATATATATGTATATATACATATTTATTACATATGTCTCCCATACCTATAATTAAATTTCCTTTACACACTTCCTTATCTCTATTAAGTGAGATTTTTCTCTTTCTTTGAGCCCTAGCTAGCTGTCCCCTTCTCAGTGAATGCTAGCCGATTCCCTCTCCTAGAGGTATTTCCTTCCTGAAATGTATTACATGACTTTGGCTACTCATACACCCACTAATTTCCTATCTTGTATTTTAGTTATTTGTATACCTCTATCACCCAATCCCCACCCCTCCACACACACATTAGATTAGAAACTCCTTGAAGACAAGGATTTTGTTCCCTTTCATCTTTACATTGGCTGTTCTGCCAATTTTCAATTCCATCAAACAGGATGCTCTCTTTGCTGGTTAAGTTCATCTCTTCTAGTTTTCACCACCATGTTGCTAATTCAAGTCCTCGCTGATACCATCTCCTTTAGCATCCTCTCCCCTGTGGTTGGAGATGTCCAATGCCTTTCTTTTATAAAACCTTGCCACGTCCTTTTTTTTTTTTTTTTTTTTTTTGAAATAAAGGATGAAATCTGGACTTTGGCGTGTACTCCACTCGGCATTGGTGCCCTGCCTGATTTCAGCTCCATGAAACAAGATGCCCCTCTGCCATGTTAGTCTTCCTTCCCCCTTTCCTGCTTTTTTCTGAGTGTTGTGTTCCCTCATTAGATTATAAACTCCTTGAGATTAGGCTCTGTTTTTCTTTTTATTAATTAGCACTTATAGGTACTTAATAAGTATTTGTTGTTCAGTTATGTCCCCATTTGGGATTTTCTTGGCAAAGATAGTAGAGTGGTTTGCCCTTTCTTTCTTCAGTTCATTTTACAAATGAGGAAGCTGAGGTACACAGGGTTAAGTGTCTTGCCCAGGATTATAACTATTAAGTGTCCGAGGCCAGATTTGAACTCTGTAAGATTAGTCATCCTATCTCCAGGTATAGCAGATCTGTGCCCAATAACTCGTCATTGGGTTGGATTTGTGTCCTCATCTTTCTAGAAATACTTTTCACATAGATGTTGAATATTTATTGAATTGAATTTTGAATCTGTATCTGAAATCCTCATCATATTTACAGACAACATCAAAGTGGGGAGGTATAGATAATATATTGAATGACAAAATCCAAAAAGTTCTTGAAATGTTAGAGGATTGGGCTAAATCAAATAAGAAGACATTTAATAGGAATAAATGTAAAGTCTTACATAGGTACAAAAAAATCAACCTTGCAAAGATAGAGACATAATAAGATAGAGACATGATTAGACCGCAGATATTCTGAAAAGTATGTGAGCTCTTTGTGAGTTTCATTTAAATCAGCAATGTGATATGGAAGCCAAAAAGTATATGGAGTCTTGGGTTATATCAGGAAAATATAACTTCTGAAATATCAGGCTCATTTGGAGAAGAAAAGACTCACTCTGAAAGGGAACGGAGAGAGGAGGTTATGAGTACTGTCTTCAAGCATTGGACCCCAAATAGAAATGGTAGAGACAAATTGAAGCTTGATTTCAAGGGAAGGTAAGCCTCCTGAGCTTTCTGTCTTTATATCTCTAGCACCTCCACAATGCCTGACATAAAATACTTTACTAATACTTGTTGATTGATTGGATGTCCTGTCTTTGGGGATCTAGATGGTTACTAGTCAGTATGGGATAGAAGGGATTCCTTTTGTGTATAAAGATGTTGTATTAGATGGTTGCAGAGGACCCTTCCAAATATCAAATTCTGTATTTCTGTTATTTAGGATTTTATGTCAGGCTCATGAAATTGTTCATATTTTTAAAAGAATTAGCAAATGCAGAAATACATTTCCGTGATTATTTTTGGTTTGACTTTTAACTATATTGGATTTCCAAGGAAATTAAATCTGTATATTTGGTGTTTTTGTCATAATCTTCTAAAAGAACTTCTTAATATCTACTCAGATAGCTACACATCTACTTAGTATCTTCTTTTTTAAAAGAAACAAGAATGATGTTTTATTAATCTTGATGGGAGAGTTTCAGCAATTATTTTTAATTCAGAGTCCCTGAAATTTTTGTGTGGTCTAATACATCTCATAAAAGTCATACTGTACTTTACAAAATTAACATGAATATTTACTTTTAGCAATTGTTTGTGTTAGTCTCACACTAGATGTCAGTGTTAGCATACATGGGTAGTTCTTACAGGTGTGATTATGATGAGGTCATTAAAGTGTTACTCCTGTACGTGAGATACAGTAATGTTTGTAACTGCTCAGTACCCATTTATAAGTATGTATGTTGTTCAACTGATATGTGATTTAATTCAACAAATATTTATTTAACACCTGCTGTGTGCTCAAATAGGGCAGCAAGATGGCACAATAAAGTCCTGGACCTAGTGCTAGGGAGACTCATCTTCCTCAGTTCAAATCCAGCATCGGATACTGACTAGTTATATGATCCTGGGCAAGTCACTTAACCCTGTGTGTCTCACTTTCCTTGTCTGTAAAAATGAGTTGGAGAAGAAAATGGCCAAGTATCCACTATATTTTTGCCAAGAAAACCAAATTGGGGTCTACAAGAGTCAGACACAACTTAAATGATATTTAAACTGTACCAGCTGTATTAGGTGGTAAAGAAGAGATGAAGGAAGAAAAGGACTTCCTTTTGGAAATTATTAGGATAAAACCTACTGCAGAAAATTTCCCATTGACTAATTTATCTTTGCAAACTTAATTTAAGCTTCAGATAGATTGTGGCCTTCATTTTGGATAATCTTAAAGAGATCTTTGATTTCCTATTGAAACTCATCAATACTGTGAGCCAGTTCTTTAATAAAAAGGGTGGCTGAGTCAGCATCACTTATCTCTTTTCATATCTATTTCTTATCTCAACATATTTTTAAAAAGTTATGTATTAGATCTTGATTTGCCAACATCTTTTATATTCCTCTTTTCAGTGCTGTTACTAATCTATTCACTGCTGCAAGAATTCATTTTCTTTACTGGAGGTTTTCAAAAAAATAAACATAAGATATTCTTTTGAGAATTTTTGTCATTTGTTGATCTTAGAGTCATATATACAGGACGACATAGAGTTAATTATTGATTATTGAGTAGATTAAGTGCCATAGGGTGAATTTCCAGCACCACTGAAAGAGACAAAGGTCACATATATCACCTGACATCAGTCAAACTCAACTTTGCTAAATACCTAAGGGAAATGAAAACTTCTAAGTGATATTGAAAATTGTGAATATTTTCTTCAGAAATTTTCTAAAACTTATTCCATAAAAAGTTTATTCATTGGAAGGTACAATAAGTCATTAGTAATAATCTTGAACTGAGCTTAATTCTTGAAATGAATTTCAGGAAGAATACAGAAAAATTCACAATTATGCAAACTGGTCTTTAAATACTACTTCCCTGTTTCCTTGTGCCATCATTAATTTTCTGGGTCATTGCTACAGGATCTCTCCTAACTGCCTTTTTAATTGAGATAAGGTCAGTACCCTTAAAATAAGATTTTTCTTTTTTAAAACCTTCCTAATTAGTTTTACATTAAAAAGAGAGGCAGCAACCTAAAGTATATAAATGGAAATGTTTTACTTTCCAATGAAAGGTATATACAAAGCAAAAGCAACCCAAATTTTAAAGCATATCCTCCAGGAACCAACTCAGACCATTGGGTCCTCCTCTCTCTAGTCATTCTCTATTGTCCTCTAAACACAATTGTATTGAATGTGGGGTTTTTCAGGCCTACTTACCCCAATTGTGTACTCTTTTGGGTTTGGTTCCAAGTTGCTTCTTCTTTTTTTTTTTTAAAATAACTTTTTATTAACAGAACCCATGCCAGGGTAATTTTTTACAACATTATCCCTTGCACTCGCTTCTGTTCTGATTTTTCCCCTCCCTCCTTCCACCCCCTCCCCCAGATGGCAAGTGGTCCTTTACATGTTAAATAGGTTACAGTATATCCTAGATACAATATATGTGTGCAGAACTGAACAGTTCTCTTGTTGCACAGAGAGAATTGGATTCAGAAGGTAGAAATAACCCAGGAAGAAAAACAAAAATGCAAGCAGTTTATATTCATTTCCCAGTGTTCTTTCTTTGGGTGTAGCTGCTTCTGTCCATCATTGATCAATTGAAACCGAGTGGATCAAAGAAATCCACTTCCATCAGAATACATCCTCATACAATATCGTTGTCGAAGTGTATAATGATCTCCTGGTTCTGCTTATTTCACTTAGCATCAGTTCACATAAGTCTCTCCAAGCCTCTCTGTATTCATCCTCCTGGTCATTCCTTACAGAACAATGATATTCCATAACGTACATATACCACAATTTCTCAACCACTCTCCAATTGATGGGCATCCATTCATTTTCCAGCTTCTAGCCATTACAAACAGGGCTGCCACAAACATTTTGGCACATACAGGTCCCTTTCCTTTCTTTAAAATCTCTTTGGGGTATAAGCCCAATAGAAATACTGCTGGATCAAAGGGTATGCACAGTGTGATAACTTTTTGAGCATAGTTCCAAACCAAGTTGCTTCTGACTTGTAGCTGCTTCTAGATACTTCAGGCTGGTGTGCTACCAATATTGGTGCTGAAATATGGGATGAACAAATATTTCATGAAATGATGTTTCTTGTTACCTTTGGATATGCTGTGAAATCAGTTCCATTTAACTGTGTTAAAGAAAAGCCAATGAACTCTCCTTCCTTTTAGTTTCACCTTCCTTTTGTCTTCCGGTTTCCTTTGTAATGGGACTGTCAAGAATGAGATTCTGTTCCTCCATTAGGATGCCCATTTGATGATTACTGGACAAAGATTTCACATTTAGCATACCAGTCACAAGTTTTGTTTGCTCAGTTGCCATAGCCAAAGAGCTAATTATCAGTCAGCCAGCCTGTTGATGTCCTTAGTTATGATGGTCTTTGGAAAGTAGGTATAGTCTGTTGCTGGGACCCCACTTGAAGCTATTCCAGCATGGGAGATGGAACTTTCCAAGCCTCTTGAACCACTGGTGGGGCCTCCGAGAGTCATCTTGGCCCAAAGAGGCATTGGAATAGGACTTTGTTTATCTGACTGTGGTTAAAAGTATTGTTATTGTACTGTGTCTTCATAGTGGCCAAAATGCTATTTCCTTCTGCTTCTTCTTTTTAAACAGTAGAGTATCTTCTAAATGTTTAATTTATCATTGCAGACAGCTCTGTATCTGCAGAAGTGGTGGCTGCTATTGATGTAAACACTATTGCAAATGAAGTATACAAGCATAATTTTCCTCATACACAATTATGGGCCAAAACTATTGAGGTGAGTAATAATTATTGTTTTAATAAGTATGCAGCATAGAAAGTATATTTGCCAGTTCAAAAACGAGGCCCACGTAGCCTGTGACGAATGCCATTTTAATTCAGGGACATCCATCACTCTTGTGGAACAGAGGACCAAAATCAAGTATTTTCAACTTGATGAGAGAGAGATGTTGCTTAGGAATACTGTGCTTTGACTTCTTGCACTTTTCTTAACAATTTCCACTGGAGGTTGGAGAGAAGCACTGGTGGGTTTGTGAACTTTTGATTCAGGCCTTGCCCTGAAGTGGATCTGAGCTGCCTACCTGCGAGAACAGGATTGGGCCAGTGCTGAGAGCCCTTAGCATTGCTTATCACTTTGTAATGAGTACTGAGGAGACAGCCAGCCAAAAATGTCGTGAGAGTCCGGGACAAAAACAAAACAAAATACTGTGTGAGTCCTTCAGAGGCTTTTCCTCTGCAGACCAAATTGGAAGTTATATAATAGTTCTCTGAGTTAATAGGGATATTTCTGTGAAGTAAACATTTTCTTTTCTGAGGCATCTGGGGGACGAAAAGGAGGTCTTTCCTCTCTCCACTGGAAAATGGGTAGAAAACAGGCTTGGGATTCTTGTAAGAGCCTAGAATATTACTGGGCTAAGAAATGGGCACAACTGCAGGCCTTGGGATTTTTTGCTATGAAAGATTTTCTCCTCATTTCTTTATATTGTTGGGGTGGCTAAAAAGCAGAGTGAGTGATTTCATGCTTTTGTGGGAATATTTATAGGGAGCAGGAAGCCATGTGCAATGGCTGTGGCTTTGAGTTGGATGGAAGCTGTTTGGGTGTGAGAGTGGGGGTATGGGAGCATGTAGAGAAAGTGATTATGGTGCATGTCTGTTGAATGTCTGAGTAAGAGGGACTCTAGTGGGAATCTAGTAGTGCATTTTGGCTATTACTTGAGAGAGCTTTTAGCAAGGGCCCCATGGAGGTTGCCATGGGTAGCTCTTTTGTCTGTGTGGCCATTGTGACTTCTCAAAAATGAGCACAGAGGTAGATAGTTTGGTTGCTTGTAATACCAGTCTTGTTCTATCTGTCCCAGTATATATGCCATATATTAATGAGTGGTGGACTGTGATGAAAACCATAAAAAGGAAATTTGTCTTGTCTAGTTCATATTGACTGGGGACATATCAGAGCTCATCTCTGGATTTCAGGAGAATATTTTGGGAAGTGCTTCAAGAGCAAGAAGTGAAAGAAGCCACAGATTCCAGACTTTTCAAGAACCTCAGAACTGTTTACTGTAAATATACCGTTCAAGAAGACAGAGGGCACTAAATATGGAGAGTCCACATGACAAACAATGAAATTTATTGTCTTAATAGACAGCAAGTGACCAGTTGGTTAGAGCAAAAGTCAGTAAATGTCATACCAGAAGAAAGGAAAAAGATTAGAAGATAGTGGCCAAACAAATCCTGCTTAGATACTGATATTCATTTCCAAAAGTGGAAAAGTGTACAAAAGGAAAGACCTTGCCTTTTGTCAATTGAACTGCACCAGCCTCTAACCTGTGGGTAGCTAGAGCCAAGTCAACAGAGCAGAAGAGAGACACAAGAGTCAGGATACAAACAGAAGTTTAATTCATTTCTGAGAGAGAAAAACAAGTTTGTAAATGGAAGTCCCCTCTACTCCCAAGAAAGAGGGCTCAATACTGCTGATGATGGAGCTACTTATATACATGAAGGAGGTTGGCCCACAATAAAATCCTTCTTAGCTCTTGATATAGTTCTCTTGATTAGTATTTCTTGGAACAATACAGCTGTTCTTTGGTCCTGTGAGCACAGTCATTGCCTCAAGTTTTGGGGGATTGTGGCCAGTCTGTGGGACATGGAACTAGAGTTCTGTGATCGGAACAGGAGTGCAGTCCCTATCAGTGACAAGAAAACAGGAATTGTGAATATGTGATGGATGGCCCTGGGAAAAAGGGGAAACATTTGGTGCTGGTCCAAGCAACACACTTTGCTAGGGAGTGATATCATTCATTCTGAACGCAAAGGATTGTTGTTATGTCAAGCTTTGGACATATCCTGCTTTTTGGGCCTTAGCCTTGGGAAATGGGGTATATCCAAAATATTTTAACATTCTATTACCATTTCCTAGATAATTTTGACAGATCCAAAACAATCACCACAAGGAGGCAGCTGAAGGACCCCAGAAATTGCCTCTTGGCTAGTATTCTTGTTAACTAGAAAGACATGGCACCCCAGGGCAAAAACAATTTGGAGAACAATCTCACTTAAAAAGCCTTGTGGAGAATGAAGGAAGCTCAAGAGCAGACTCACATAATAAAACAGTGAAGGACAATTGAAGAGAAAATGAGCCTCTGTGCAGGGATTCATGGACCCTCGTGGTAATCTGGAGAAGCCTACAGAGAGCCAGGAGCCCATCACGAGGTCCATGATTTAGGTGTCTTGTATGAGATGGCATTGGATCCTCGAGCTTTTCACTCTTGTCCTTTTCACTGGTATCTCATAGTCTGGGTGGGCACTAGGACCTACCTTTTTTCCTTGCATGCTATCTCCTGAATATCATTTCCCAGGCACGGTTGGAGATCACTGACTCTTTGCTTGAAAACCTGGCAAGCACCATCTCATTACCCACAATGGAGAAGCAAAGCATGAAAAATATACTTTGCTTAGATTATGACGTGCAGCTGGCTAAATGAGCCTGTCCATATGTGCATAACAGGAACTGCCGAAGGACAATGAGCTTGGCCCAGGATTGAGAAGGAACAGGAGATGAAATTGGTTCACATTTGTCAAATTGCACAGGGTTTCTCTGACCCAAACTGCTCATCATCATAAAAACCCATCTTTTAAACACAAGCATTCTCTTGATGTTACTCTGTGCATATGAGTTGTGGAACAGCATGATCGTGAAAGAATTAAAATAGGAACAACTGAAGAAAAATGGAATAAAGTGGGTATATGTGTGCATGTGCACATATGTGAGTGTGAGGCTAGAGCATGTTACCATTTATTTGATTGTAAGAAGTTTTGTGTAACAAATGTTATAAAGGGAAATATATGCCAGAAAAAAATGGGTCATGAATCAAGAATGGATGATGTGTTGATAATCCTGAAATGTTAAAAAAAAGTAAAAGGACAGAGTCCAGTGAATTGGGCATATTCGCCTTGCATGGTCTAAATAGGACAATGTGGCTACAAGTTGAGCAGATTTTAAAAGGCATCAGTAGAAGGCGAGTCCGCATTAATGAATATAATCATGGATCCATTGAAAGTACCAAAAACAGAGCATGGAAATGCAGAATTTCCCTCTCCCCTAGCCATAATTGGTCTTTAATGTTTGCTTTATGTTTCCCCTTTTTCTTATATGTCAAATTTTCCATTAAGTTGTTTTTTTGTCAGGAATACCTAAAAGCCTTTCAAGTCATTAAATGTTCTCCCCCATTGATATGTAAATCCTTTCCCCCTCCATTCAGGATTAGGAACTGCAGAATTCTTAATAGTTCTTTCATAATATTGCTGCTGCTCATTGGATAAACAGATCATCCTGGTTTCTTCTGCATTCTCTCCTCAATCTGGTTCCTTTCTCATCTTTAAGATGTTTTTAAGGCTGGCTTTGAAGGATGGTATCATATGGATCCCATGTGGATCAGTGGAAAGAGTTGACAGTGTTTAATCTGAAGAAGAAAAGACTTGGAGATGGAGGGTGCTCAGGAGAGCATCCTGCAGCTGATGAGACTGCTGACCAGAGGTAGACAAGATCCTGGAGGCGCTCAGGAGCTCACGCACAGAATTGTGCTGAATTCCCATTCTTTATAAATGTACTTTGAACTCTAAAATGCATTTTCAAAGTTAAGCACTCATTTCAAATAATTATAGAACAAGCTCTCTCTACTTCTAGTTCTACCATATACAAAGAGCTAAAACAAAAAGGAAAGGGGAGGATGGAGGGAGTGCTGGAGCGGGAGGCAGGAGACCATGATTCCAGTGGAAGTTCTGCTGGTGCCATCTTTGGTGGCTTTGTGCATTTGACACTTGATCCCTCAGATATGGAGAATGTCACCTGTTCTGTGTTTCTCATGGGATTCTTTTATTGTTGTTGTATTGATGAGACAGTTGGGGTTAAGTGACTTGTCTAGGGTCACACAGCAAGTAAATGTTAAATGTCTTAGATCCTATTTTAACTCAGATTCTCCTGACTCTGGGACGGATGCTCTAATCATTGTGCCATCTAGCTGCCCCTCATGGAATTCTTAAGATGATCTGGGGCATAGGAAAGTGCTTGGGAAAATATAAAGTCCTAAATAAAGGTAGCTTATTCCTTCCTCCTTTGTTTAAATCCTGTCTATTCTTCTAAATTATCTAGGGAATTACGCTACAAGAATTTAATCAGCTGTCTTTCAATATGATTTTAATGAGCCCTCCATGTCAGCCATTTACAAGGTAGGTATAATAAATAGTTTTCTACTGGGAGAGCTACTTGTGAAGAATTTGTAAAGGATAACACATTTTACTTTTTGTCAATATAATTCATTATATTCACAAGCCTTTATTATTATGTAATCTGACCCACCATGTTCTAATATTTATCCATTTTTATAACTATTGCTTAGTGACATTTTCTTAAGTAGCCCATTAATATGTAATGTGATTTATTGTGGAATAGCCTGCATAATTAAGAGCCTGGATATAGTGTAAATTCCATTCCAAAGCTCAATTGTAAAACAGTTGTTGAGAATGCAGAATATGTTTTTCCATAGAAACATTGCTCTGACAGGTGGTTGGATTTTTAGTGCAAACCACAAAATCCTGTTTGACTCATTATTCAGTCCTTTTGAATATTAAAGAATTGGAACAGGAGAAGCACACTAATTTCTTTCTAAGCAACAGAGTTAATCATGATTTTCAGAATAATTTGTGATTTGGATTTTTTCCATGCTTGTGTTCTTTATCCCTCCAGAATTGGCCTACAGGGAGATGTGACTGATCCAAGGACAAAGAGTTTCCTTCATATTCTTCATATTCTCCCAAGGTATAGCCTTAAATTTCTTCAGAGTCCTATATGAAGCATGAAAATTTGCACTTGGGGTAAATGTGATACTTGTTTTCACTTTATCCAGATACCACAGACCGTTCTTGCTATAGATTTAACTTGGGAGCTAAAAGGTATCTTAAACTTAGCTCACCTTGTTCAACTCTCATTTTACAGATTTATGAGACCCAGAGAAGTTTAATATTAAAAACACTTGTGACACAGTGAGTTAGAGGCAGATCCAAGACTAGAACTCATGTCTCTGTCTCTCAGTCTATTGTGTTTTATAATTATATTGTCTAAAAGGAATTTGCTTTAAGTTTACTTCTGACGTGATAATTTGGCTGAGCCCTATTTATCTCCACAAGGTACATGAATAATGAACTCATTTTACTTTGGAATGAGTTGAAAAATGCTTTTCCTAAATAATAGGGTAGATTTTGTTCTTTTCTTGTAATCTAATTTACAGAAAAAATTTTTTTCTTACAGGTTGCAAAAATTACCAAAATATATCCTTTTAGAAAATGTTAAAGGATTTGAAGTGTCTTCTGCCAGGTAAAATATATTTGTCTTGATTGCATTTAAAAGCCAGTTGGTCTTGCAACAGAAGATACTGAAATGGCTACTTCAGAAATAAGTACATTCAAATACTGAAATATAACATTTATGTAGGTATGAAATAGAACCATAGTTCTTTTAATAAAAAACATTAATTTTTTGTGATATGCCTACTGATTTTTTTTCATTTTCATTTTGGACTAGTTCATGAAATATTGTTTTAATCAACATATTTCAAATAATATAATTAATTCCCTGTAACCAAACTCTACTGTCACATTGTGAAATTAAAGCCATAATGCTTGATATTCAAGAAAGACAGAGTAGCTAGATGACCAGCCTGGAAGTGGGGGGATCATTTGGATCCATTTCCTGCCTCTGACACATACTGGCTTATGAATAAGTCACTTAACATTTCAGTGACTTAGACACCTCCCCAAAATTTTAAGTTACAGCTGAGCTGTCAGATGCATCACTGAAGAAAATTTCCACATTAGACAGCTTCTCAGCACCAAATAAATCATTAATCTAGATTCTCCCCCTTACCCCCTGCCCCGCAAAAAAAAAAAATAATAAATTCAGGTTACATGATGGAACAGTTAAACTCTTTTCAAATACAAAATTTTTTTTAATTTTTATTTTTTATTTAATGATTACTTTATATTGACAACATTATTCCTTGCACTCGTTTCTTTTCCGATTTTTTCCCTCTCCCTCCCTCCACCCCCTCCCCTAGATGGCAAGCAGTCCTTTATATGTTGGATATGTTGCAGTATATCCTAGATACAATATATGTTTGCAGAACCGAACAGTTCTCTTGTTGCATAGGGAGAATTGGATTCAGAAGGTATAAATAACCCGGGAAGAAAAACAAAAATGCAAATAGTTCACATTCGTTTCCCAGTGTTCGTTCTTTGGGTGTAGTTGCTTATGTCCGTCATTTATCAATTGAAACTTAGTTAGGTCTCTTTGTCAAAGAAATCCACTTCCATCAAAATATGTCCTCATACAATATCGTTGTCGAAGTGTATAATGATCTCCTGGTTCTGCTCATTTCACTTAGCATCAGTTCATGTAGGTCTCGCCAGTTCCTCTCTGTATTCATCCTGCTGGTCATTCCTTACAGAGCAATAATATTCCATAACATTCATATACCACAATTTACCCAGCCATTCTCCAATTGATGGGCATCCATTCATTTTCCAGTTTCTAGCCACTACAAACAGGGCTGCTACAAACATTTTGGCACATACAGGTCCCTTTCCCTTCTTTAGTATTTCTTTGGGATATAAGCCCAATAGAAACACTGCTGGATCAAAGGGTATGCACTATTTGATAATTTTTTGGGCATAATTCCAGATTGCTCTCCAGAATGGTTGGATTCGTTCACAACTCCACCAACAATGCATTAGTGTCCCAGTTTTCCCGCATCCCCTCCAACATTCATCATTATTTTTTCCTGTTATCTTAGCCAATCTGACAGGTGTGTAGTGGTATCTCAGAGTTGTCTTAATTTGCATCAAATACAAAATTTAAATTAACAAATTTAACAGCTGAAATGAAAATAATTAGGTACTCATAAAGAAAAATATGATGGCTGTCCATTTTTGTGGAAAGCAGTTAAAATTCTAAATTTCATTCATTTAAGAGGCACTTTTCCACATAAACAAGTTATTTACTTTTTGGTGTTCCATAGTGTCTAAAATAGTGTAATAAATAAAACAGGTTCCTTAGAAAATATTTGTTGATTTTCATTAAATGGTAACAAATCTTTAGAATACTAATCTATCTCTGCTACTTATTAGCAAAATGATCACTTAACTCATCTGAAACTTATTTCTTCATATATACATTAATAGCAATTTGTTGTGTTTGTAAGTACATTAATTTTGCCAGAACCATGGAGCTATTTTTAAAATTTGGTATTAACAAACAATGATTTAAGTGCTACTAGATGCCAAGTACTGTGCTAAATACTGAGGCTGCAAAGAGAGAGGTAGCCTCTACACTTAAAGATTTTACAAATTCTATTGGGGACATGTCTAAGTATGTGCAAGAGAGATATATTTTTTACTAGACCTTTGAATTTATTAGTATGGAGAACTCCTGTGAAGTGTTTCCTCTGGTTTTCCAACTAGGTTCATGGATCCTTATTTCATCATCAACTTTGATGGAAACTATTTTTAAAAATTCCATATAAAACTTCAAAATATAAATGGATGTTGTTTCCGTACCCATTATAATCACCTGTGCATTGTTATTGAATTAGTTTAGTGATTTAGCATAAACCAATAAGGAGTCAGGTTTTTTTGATCATTTGATTGATTATAAGCAGTGTTCAGTGGTTGTCTAGACCATCTGAGCCCAGTGTACATTGCCAGCCCAGAGTGTTAAGCAGGTGTGTTGGCTGTATTCACTTTATTACAATGTTTTCCTTTGTGCAGTGCCAGGGATTGCTTCACAGCATCCAGTAGCACACTGTGCAGAGAAATCCTGATTATCAACCTTAATTATTCATCTTCTTGAAGAACCCATGTGTTTATATTGCTATAATTTTATTACAGAATTCTCAGAGTGCCCTTCTCTGATCCTACCTTCTAGCCTGGTGGTGACCTTGGGTTTTTGGTAGTTCTTCCATTGAAAGACTAGACCTGGACAGTTCAGCAAGCTTAGAAATGCTTTCATATTGAACTTAGTCACAGACTCCATGTCTGTCATCTGATAATCCAGCCTAGCGAGGTTTACGTGGCTGTAAACTTGGCAAGAGAGTTGATTGATGAAGGGTCATACAGCTAGGAACCATTAAGTGTCCGAGGCTGGATTTGAACTTGGGTTCTCCTGACTCCAGCTCTTATGCTATATCTACTGCACCATCTAGTTACCCCTACACAGAGGCTCTTAAAGATCATTTATTGAGTTATAGAAGGATCCAAATCTGTATTGGTGGAAATTGAACCCATTCTAGGTGAAATCAAGTTTCACTGAATTGTAAAAGAACTTTAAAGTTGAGCAGAGCATTGGAAAAGAGTATAACAATGGACTATCTCTAAAGTCACAGAACAACCCTACCTTGAATATTTAACTGAGTTTTTTAGAGCTTCCATGGAAATGCAATTTAAAAAAATTAGTTTTAAAGAACTTACATGGAAATGCAATTTAAATAAAGTTATTTTTTAATATGAGTTCTACAAATGTATTTGTAATTGCATAATGAAATTACTTTTAAAAACATTTTTTCCAGAGACCTTTTTGTTCAAACACTAGAAAACTGTGGCTTTAAATACCAAGAGTTTCTATTATCTCCAACGTCTGTAAGTAATAATTTATAGTGATCTATATATTTGATAGCTTGAAGGCTTTTGTTTCAAGAATTTGATTCAGTCAATAGAATTTCTGTTTCATAAATGAGTTTTGTAGATACCTTTTGACCTTTTTAGTAGAACACACATATAGTCTTCCCCATTTATATCTTTTCACATTCTTCTATGTATTTTATGTATGAATTTGTAAACATTGCATGTATACATGTTTTTATGAGAAATAAGGTTTTTTTGGTAATTTATGTTGCATTCATTCAATCACAAACAGTAAGTTTGTTTAATTGTTTAAATACTTAAAACATTTAAAGCACATATAATATTTCTTTTTTACTCTATCTGGGATGTAGGAGTTATGGTTTTAAAATATGGTTTAATTGTATGATTCCAAAATTGAATTTTGAAATCTTTATCATATTTTAAAATAATTCAAAAATATGTGAAATTGATCATATCAAATTTAATGTTAGGTCATGACTTTATAATCTAAAAAACCCAAAACTTCCTACTTTGGGATTAAAGCAATTTTTGATAGACCACTGATCTTTCCCCCCCAATATGCCATTAGTATCTATTTTATCTTTTGCCTTGGTTCTTTATTTTTTTTTCCCTACCCATGTTTTTCAAATTATGGAAATTAAAAAGAGATACATTTAAAAAGAACTAATTCCTAAAGCTAGATATAAAATTTGAAAATGAGTGATGTTAAATTTCAAGAAGTATTTTAAAATGTCTTCATATTTGGCTACCTTTAAATTTCTACAACACAGTCATAGTTTTTTTGAATAAGATGGGTTAATAAATGAAAAACCAAACATTGGCATAAGTAGACAATTTATAGCTGAAAGGTACTATAGAGATAGTATAGTCCTAATATATTTGAATTTCATTTACTTAAACTGAAAAAATATCAGTATTTGAATATGACTTTACTTAGATAGGCAACTCTACGACTAAGTTGCAGAAAAGAAGCCCAGTAGCATTAATAAAGGGAAATGTCTGTTTCTTTATTTGATAGTTCTTTATGTTAATGAAGCCATTGGTTCAATCCCTGCCCTGATTCTTACTTACATATTTTCCTAATATTTAACTACAATGAAAATGGTTCTCTAGTAAAATATTTATTGGGTGCAATCCTCACTTCCATCAATTGAATATAAAAGCAAGAATTTAGAAGGTCAGAAAAATTACGTTTGCAAACCAATAGCCACTTCTATTGCTACGAAAAGGAAAATGTATGCTTAGAAGACTGTTTAAAAAACCTACTAATTATAGTTATTGTGATGCAGCTTTTTAATTGAAATTGAAATTTGATTTTATGTGACTAATTCATGATGTTTGTTTGTAGCTTGGCATCCCAAATTCTAGACTACGTTACTTTCTTATTGCAAAACTTCAGTCAGAACCATTACCTTTTCAAGTTCCTGGTCAGGTAGTATCACGTTTTGTTTTTTCCTGTCCATTCATTTTTAAAGTATTTTATATTTAATCAAATTAGTCATATGGACACCTCTGATCTTCTTCCTCTTCTTCATGGTTATACTCTCTGTTATTTTCTGTGATATCTTAGCTGGCTAAACCAGATGATTAAACTCAGATGATTGGTAACAACGAGTATGATACTAATTAGGATCTACAACTTACAGTTCAATAGTATAGTTTTTATCATAGTGGTTTCCAGGTGAGAGATGAGATGGCCAAATTGGGTCTGTGAAACTGCAAGTCTCTACCACCAAGGAGAATTCAAAGCAATGTCCAATAGAGTAATCTTATTTCTTATGTGAAAGACAGCTTTTTTATCCCATGTGTCATGATAGTATATCATTTGTCAAGTATAGAGTATAAGGTCAACTCTGTGAGTAAAACAGAAAAATATCTTAGCCAAAGTATTTTTTTTTGATTTTTTTGTTGAAAATATTATGTTGTATTAGAAGAGTACTTGTATTTTTTTTTTAAATAAATGAACCTTTATAAAATGATCCAAATTTTGCAGAAATAATTGAGCTGTTTGGAAGTTGTTGTATGTCCTAAGGGAGCTACATGCAAT
The DNA here is from genome assembly GCF_016432865.1 of Antechinus flavipes. Lineage (NCBI taxonomy): Eukaryota > Metazoa > Chordata > Mammalia > Dasyuromorphia > Dasyuridae > Antechinus > Antechinus flavipes. The sequence continues at coordinate 53,029,520 of NC_067402.1, read as the reverse complement.
AAATACCCACTGGATGTAAAAAAGACTTTTCTTCTTTCCATTATTGTTTTTCCTTTGTTCATGGAAGTGATCCAGTTCTTTTTTAATGAAACCTTAGGTCCAAAACCCATTTTCAGTAAGTTGCTATTCTGCCAAGTAACTCCTGCTAAACTTTGCTAGACAGCTTCTGTTTAGCTCTGAGAGACAGAGCACAATATCCTCCTATCCTACGTTATCTGATGACATATTAAAATGGATGATAGATTGTTTCTTGAGCCCTATGATGTCACTTTTTTAGTATTTAATTTTTTTAAGGCAAACCTTTTAAATGACCAAAGTAATTACTTTATTAATTCATTGGGCAGCAATAGTGAATTTCTCTTTTCTTTTTAAAAATGTATGCATCTTTTTACTTCCTATTAGATATTGGTTGAATTTCCCACAGTTGAATCTGCAAATGCACAAAGACACACGATTACAGTAGATGTGAGGAAAAATAGTCTAGAGAACAAAATGGAACCAAACCCTCCCTCTGATGGCAACCCCCCATGTTGTGGGAAAGAGACATTCCTTTTCAAACTGGAAACTGCAGAAGAAATAAAGAGAAAACTTCAGCAGGACAGCGATCTCTCTGTTCAGATGTTAAAAGATTTCCTTGAGGATGACGATGATATGAGTCAGTACTTTTTGCCACCAAAGGCCCTGTTACGCTATGCTCTTCTGTTGGACATTGTTCGGCCTACTTGCAGGCGATCGACGTGCTTTACAAAAGGGTAAGCTTTAGAAAGACTCTATTGATGGGCAAAAATATCTCTGTCTTTATTCACCAGAGCCCCTTTAATTACCCTTCAAAAAGTGTCATATTTTGGAAATGTTTCTGTTAGAATTAATTTTCTCTAATTGCTTGCTTTTTGGTCCAATAGAACATGAGTGAAAATTTCTTTTGGCAGAACATTATGTGCACAACCCACAAAAGTGCTTATAAAGGACAATGCCATTTGTTCGGTGACCTTCAGAGGATCTTAATTACTCATGGCAGAAACGAGATTTCTATAGATGGTTGAATGACTAAATTCCTTAACTCCCTTCTTTTCATTGTGCCTTGAAGTTACAAAGAATTATATCTGTTAGATCCATGCACTGTTAAAATGAAACCTTCCCAATCACATTATTTTTAATAAATGTATTAACGGAGATAGAATTAAAAGGACTTGCTCTGTAGTTGTATGTGGGACTGAAGACAGGGAAAGAGTCAAAGAGATCTCTGAGAATGATGACATTAGGTGAGAGAGCCAACAGACTTGATAGGTTTTGGTCACAGATTCATTCCATGCCATCACTTCTGTGGCAGGGACACAGTTTGGCAGTCTGCTTTATGACCTAAATACTGTATAATGAGCTGAAAGCAGGCGTGTGCTCAAAATAGTTTGTACAGGTTTACAATAGCTGATTGTTAAATTTTCATTGTAAGTATTTACACCTCAAAATTTTGCAAACACTACAAATTAAGGCTTGATTTATTGTCCTTTTGCTTATTTAGACTTAAGAAAGAGATGGAGAAAATGCTAATAATGCAGATTAAACTTGAAAGTATGAGATATATATATGTATATGTCCCACCCTACCCCCAGAGAACTGGTTGTTAAATATTAACCACCACATTCCTGGCTCAACTCTCCTAGCTCTGTTGTTTCTTCCTGGTAAAATGTACACTTCTTGAGAACAGAAGTTATCTTTTTCTGTCTGTAGAGCTCTTAGCCTAGTGCTTTGCATATAGTAGGTGCTTAATTAATGAATGTCATGAAGATGACAAATTTTATTTGTTAAGAAGAAGAAAGCAAGTTTATTTTAACAAGTCATTTTTTGTTTCAGTAAGACTTATACTGACTCATTATTTGGGCAGCTCTTAATGAATGTTATGGAATATGATGGAATATGTGGATCTTTTAAAATGGTGGTAGATATTTAAAATATAATAAAATGTGGCTATTAAAACATCTCTGAAAGGATGATAGTGTTGAGAAAGTTTGGACAGAAGGGTCCATGCATTTTTCCCTTGTGTTTTGATATGGGAGAGGAGGAGCAGGGGTAGGGGAGGTATGCATCTGGATGGTGCAGAAGGAAGAGAGAATTATAAGTCTGGAATCAAAAAGACCTGAGGTCAAATGTGGCTTTGCACACTGAGGTAGCTATTTGATCCCAGACAAGTCACTTAATCCCTTCCTGCCTGGGTTCATCATCTATAAAATGGGAACACACTGGAGAAGGAAATGGCAGACCAAGAATCAGAACACAATTGAATGCACAACAGAATTTTTTTTTACTCTTAAGATTATTTTATGTATTCATAGGTATAAATTTATCACCCATCAGTTCTGCATTGTTGTTTGCTCACACACATCTGAAATAATTTTCTTTTTTTTTTTTTTTTTTTTAGATATGGAACCTATATAGAAGGGACTGGATCTGTCTTGCAAACTGCTGAGGATATACAGGTAATCTGCAGTAACATTTTCAAATTGAATTTAAATCTTTAAACACATGAAATCATAAAGTTTTAAAAATTGTCTTCCCTACTTTTAGAGGTATCGATTGGCATTAGTTTACATGTCCCTATATAATCTTGAGAGACACTGTGGCAGAGAAGTGAAAGAACTTGTCTTGGAAACAGGAAGAATCTAATCCCTGTCTCTGATACATATTGATTCTCCTATCCTCTTCATCCTCTGACAACTTCCTAAAACTGTCAGGTACTTATGAATTCCCAATTTTGGTCAGGGGAGATTGTTCCCTACACCAAGAAACTCATCTTCTAGATGGGAAAAAATACTATCTTATATATCCAAAAATATTAAGTAGTATAGAATCTTTTAAATTTAGTGCCGTTGAATTTAAGAATATGGCTAGTTATTTTTATGATTTCATCAAAATCTTTTTATTCCCCCCACCTCCAAATTGTCTCCATTTGTGAATATTCTGCCAATATCTCATGCTTTTACTGATATTACACTGGAGCTTCATGCATACTTTGGGTCTGTGTTATAAGGACCACTTTCAAGGGAAGTCCAGTTTTTAACAAGATTCCTTTGGGACTTCAGCCCTAAATTTTAATGAATGGAATTGAAATTGGATCTATCTTATACTGAATTGTACTCTAAATAGCAAGGTTTCAGTGAATTCTTCTCTGCCCTGTTAAAACCTTACTATTAACATAAATTCATTGTCCCTAAAAATGTCTTGAGTTAACAGTTTCTAGATCTGATGAGTGAATTTTATTTAATTTAAAGTTTTGTTTAAGTTGTTTGTCCCTTGAAAAGGTTGGCGTTAGTGAGTTGGGTCATAGATAGCACAAACGGCTATTTCTGCCCCCTGGCTGTGGGAGGCTGAGGGGGGCTACTGAGACTTTCCCATGGCAGGGTCCTGGAATCTTTTCTGATGCCCTTTTATCTTGTGGTTGGCAAGAGATTGAATTCTGCGGTGGAGCGTTTTGACATAACTGATAATTACAGTAGAAAAATGTCCTGGCTTCTTCAACACTGTGATTTGCTTCACTCTTGGTTTCTGATGGCAATGATGTGTTTTTGACTTAGGGGTACTAAGCATTTTGCTCAAAGTAGGAGACTTTGTAACCTTACTGATAATAGAAGACGTGTCTGTATTTTTCTACAATATCACAGGGCAACACTTCCTAAAAGCAATTAAATATAACTTTATTATATCTGATGTGCTTACAGATTGAAAATGTGTACACGTCTCTTGAAACATTGTCAGAAGAAGAGAAGCTTATGAAGTTATCGATGCTTAAACTGCGATATTTTACCCCTAGAGAAATAGCAAATCTTCATGGATTTCCTCCAGAGTTTGGTAAGTAAAATGCAGGTAATCTTTGATTTAAATATGTCAAGTTATCCATCTGCAGTACATGAATTGCTTCAGCCTTTCCTTAATTCCTCCCAAACTGGGGCACACTAGGTAGTGAAGAGAGTAGACATTTGCATTCATGACTTTTATAGATAAAATCACTGTTCTCAACCTTGCTTTTGGATTTTAGCTGGGGAGATAAAATTGCTTGGATAAAAGAAATAGGGATTTTTGATAGCTATACAATTTAGAAGTACATACTTTAGTTATTTAAATTGCATTTTAAAAAGTATATTTCATACACACACACACACACACACACACACACACACACACACATACATATATGTATGTATACATATATAGAGAGAGTTTTCACCAAAGACCTGTTTCAGGGTCTCCTTCTAGTGCAAAGATGACCATGGGTTCTCAAAGGTGGAGGTTTTATTAAATTAGAAAAGTTTAAGAATAGGCTTAGTAATGGACCATGTGGCTCTTGTTTGGTAACCAGTGTAGGTTAATTCAGGAGAAGTCCATCATCCCATTGGCTTCACTATGATGAATTTGTGGACATAAAAACCCTCAATTGTAGAGGGGCTGTGATCTGCATTAGTGGAAGGAGTATCCCTACCCATAAAATTATATATCACTGAAATTTTGATAGATTTGCTTGATAAGATGAGAGCTGTGAAGTAACTGATGAACAAACACTATTATTATTTTTATACTCATAGATCACCCTGTTGACCACTAATCATAATTTGATATGTGTTTTGAATTATTGTTCCAGTTGGGGTGATGGATTTGTACAAATAGGAATGTACTGTTTGTCTTGGTTCTGTTTGTGACCAGGGAATTTTCTGAAATATTTGCCCCACATTTTGGGGTTTGAGAATTTTGAGTGGAGCTAGCTATATACTTTTTTTTCTTCTTATTTTTAATGTTTTAGTTTTTATTTATGTCCAATGTTATGTATCTTATGATTTAAGTCTTGTTGTAACAAAAGGTTATCTCTTGGGATGATTAAAATGAGTCATGTTTATAAAATGGTGGTTACTTTGAATTAAATTATAATTGAGATTAGATAAGTTCTTTATTTTTGAAAAACAGGTTGAATGATTATGCTGCAATTAAAGTAATTACAGAGTGTATACTTTATCACACTGATCTTTCTTTAAGTCATTTTATTTTCAGTATTAGACCCTGAATTGTTGACATAGCAACATATCTGTGACCAGAATTGACTCTTGATACTTTTAGATGAATACTATATTGTTCTTGATATTCGTTAACTTCATTGAACATTAATTCATATATTAATTAGCCTTTCATTGAGTGGCTGCTATTATACTATATGACCAAAAGGTAATCCCAATATTACATTAAACTATGGAATAATCATCTGTCTATGGGCCCTACTGAAAGAGGACATTGTTAGGAAAGAATTAAGATTGAAATTGTGTTCTGCAGTGAAAACAAGACTTTGAGTGTAAGCAAGTAGGATTTAGGGGGAATTGTGTTAAAGAAAAACGTTGCAAAATATGAATAAGGTAAAGAGGCAGCAGCACTTTGTGGGAGCAGAGCAATCAACACTCCAATTCATTGCTCCTCTTTCGTCCTCTCAGTGATTGTCCAACAGTAAATAACTTTGTGCATGGTCCTCTCTTACTTAAATCCAATTCATTTGCAAGTCATGGTTTCTGCTTCCTGATGTCCTGTTATCCTTTGAGAAAGAACAAACAGTAACCTTTTTTCATCCCCTAGGTATGACATGAATTGCATGGTCAGAGATCTCATTTGTTAAGTTTCATTAACTCATTTGTATAATTTTGCTCCCCTCCCCTGACATTTTATAAAGAATAGATCCTTTTGTGTCTGAAATTCAGTCTTACAAATATTTGTACTCTGATCTCTCTCTCTCTCTCCCTCTCTCTTTTTCTCTCTTTCTCTCTCTCTTTCCTTCCCTCCCTCCTTCCTTCCTTCCCTCTCTGTTTCTCTCTTCCCTTTCTTTTTTCCCTCCCTTCCACTCCCCCCTCTTTGTCTCTGGCTCTGTTCTCTGGCTCTTTCTCTTTCTAGGATTTCCTGAGAAGCTAACCATGAAACAGTGCTACCGTCTACTTGGAAACAGTCTTAATGTACATGTAGTGTCCAAACTCATCAAAACATTGCTTGGGTAATTGTGATGTACTTCAGGATGATGGTAATGTTCCTTCTTTTCAGAAGATAATCATGACATTTTTAATTTTAAAATTATTTTGAACAGATTCAACCACATGGTTAAATTTCTTTTGAAAAGAATCTGAAACTAAGTTATTTAGTATTCATTGTAAAAATGAAATTATCAATTTAATTTAGAAAACATTTATTTAAGCACTTGTTATAATCAAAGTTCTTAGCTAGATACTGAATTTCACTTTAAATTTCTTATAACTATCCTATTTTATAAAATAAAGATCATTATTACTCATACTGAATGTAAAGAATATATGACAAATTAGGATATGCAAATAACAAATATATTCTAAAAATGTTTCCCTTGAGTAAATGAATTAAGATACAGATATCATACAATGACCTTTACACATTTAGGTGCATTGATGTATTCTGAATAAAAAGACTTTTATTTATCAGATTATGTGGGAAGATCTTTTTAAAATGTGTTTAACAATGTAGTTAATAAATTGCCTATTTTTGTATATTAAATAAAAATTAATTATTTTAATGTGTATTGTAATTTTATTTTGTTTCCTGAATTCCTGAATTAATTTTATTTTTAAAAAATTATACCAAATGTTTCCTTTATAACTTAGTTTCTTTTCAACTGCTGGTATTCTGATTTCTTTCCCCATCCCTCTGCTGAAATTGTTCTTCAAAATTTACCAATAAAGAATCATCATACACCAGAACAAGCACTGAATTTGAGTCAAAAAACTTGGGTTCTACCCCTGCTTCTGCTCTTAATACCACACAATCCCATTCTCTTTCTCTCCAAGCATCTTGATGTTGTCTTGCATTCTTCCTTCCTTTTGCTCAGTCCCTGACAGAAGCAGCTTCTTTGGCAAAACCAATCCATGTACATGTTCTCTTGCTTCCATCCTTAGTAGTTAAGTAAGTGTTGGACTAGATCTCCAAGACTCCTACTGGTAGTAAAGCTTATGATCCAGTCATGACATCTATTAACTTTTTTTTTTAAGTCTTTACCTGTTTTAACATATGGCTGCTTTCTCATTATTGACTGCCTTTTCCAATTAGCTAAGCTCTCTTCCCTTAGTTTCAAGACATTACATACCCTTGGTTCTCTTATTTCCTTAATTATTCCTCTTTATCCTTTGCCATCTAGTTATCTTTTTTCCCATCTTCTGTTTCTCAAATTGAGTATTTCCCAATGTTCTGTTTTTGCCTATCTTCTCTCCATTCTCTTCTTTTGCCATCCTGTTTCCAGTGTCAATTATTACCATAATTCACATGACTCCCAGATCCATAGCCCTGATTTCCTAAGCTCCAAACTATTTACCAAATCTTTAGCTAAATGCTATCTCTAACTAGTCATCCCACTAGCACCTCCGAGTCAACATATCTAAAGCCAAAGTTCTCATTCCTCCAAAACCTGTCCCTTCTTTTTGTTTTATAATTTCTATACTACCATTTGGTCTCCAAATGTACAATTTTAGTTTTATCTGACTCTTTCTCACTTAAACTTTTTTATCCAAGACATGTCAATTCCATGTTGGCAATATCATTTTAAAAATGTATTTATTTAAAACTTAAGTAACAAATAGAAAAGAAAGACAAAATAGAGAAAGAAAAAGTAATGTATGTATCTATGTTCCCTCTCCAACTCATTTCTGATGTGAGTAGGATTTCAAAACTACCAGCCCTCCTCCCCCATCTAATTCCTCTGGGTTGATTCTTGCTCTTGCTTTTCATTCATATAGCATAATTAATATTTTTACTTTTTTCTACACAGTTTTGCTTTTTAGAGTCAGATCATATTCAGCTCTACCTCAGTCTTTCTTTTGGACTACCCAGTTATTAATAATAATCTTAGATATATGGTTTACATTTGCACATATAAAACGTAGTTTGTCCCTGTTGAATCCTAGCTACAATATCTTTCACCTGTTCCTGTCTCTCTGTCTCTAGTCTAATTCTCTCTTCTGGGCTATTGCCATTTCTACCTAACTGGCCATTTTTCATATTGCCTCCAAACTATATATAGGAAATTATATTCCTATAATATAGATAAGCTATTTGCTTAAAAACCTTTACTGGTTTCTACTTGCCTAACAAAGTTCAAGGCCTTTTGCCTGTCATTCAAGGCTTGCCCCAGTCTGGTGCCTCCTGGCCATTCCAGCCGGACCTTGCATCCGTTACTAGGCTTACTCAAGCATGCTTTTTGCTTGAGCAAACTGCCCTGCTTTCTGCTCTCATTACACTTCCAGAGCTGTTCTCCTTTTGGTGCTTTCCCCTCCTCCCATATTTATTCTTGAAATATCTTGCTTCTCTCACCTTCCACTCTCTGAATTTCCACCCATTCTTTGACACCCTACTCATTGCCACCTCCTGCAGCCAACCTTCATTATTTCCCTTACTGTCTTCATGGGGAAAAAAAAATCTGCCCAGCATGCATTCTATCCTCTTTTCACTTAAAATTCACTCACTTAGTACCTACTATGTGCCAGTCACTGTGTTCTCTCACATCTTCCCCCACCATTTCCTTCATTCCAGACTGGTGATAAAATGACCTTTTTTCTTTCCTAAAATACATATTATTTGCAGCAAAGGTAAAATTGATAAAAACCTTTCTTAGTTTATCATAACATAAATGTTCTTTGGTTATTTTTCTAATCTGAAATATATTAAAATTCCTATAGTCATGGCTAATCCCTCTTAGATCAATCTCTTTAAAATATTTTGACTTATAGCTAAAATCTTCCTTTCATCTGTATTAAAAACTTGCTGCTTCTATTGGGTTATCATTTGTTTTTGCCATCAAGGGTTTTTTTTTTTTTTTTCATTGTCCTCCCTTTCTCCCCATCTATGGCTCAAGTTGTTCATTAGGAAAATGGCATGATGTTCACCAGACACTTAAAATCTAGAAATATATTCATAACTAGACAAATTCACTTGGCTAACATTTTTTAGAGAAAAAGATTGACCTCAGAGGGCTGCAACATAGCCAGTAGGTCATTCACACCAAAATAATTTTGGGTTGTCATTTGGCCCAGCCATCCAGTTCAAGAAAGAGCTTTCAACTAAATTTTATCCAAATGAGCTTGAAAATTCTTGTGAAATAATCACTAGTGTAGGCTGCAATTTGGAAATGAATTTCTGAAATGCATGCCAAGTTAACATGATAATTGCTCAGTTTATGGCCACCTACTTTCGATGCTGATTAAGGCTAGAAACAGGAGAGAGAAATTGGAAAATGCAATGACTAAACTTGGCAGCTTTTTTTTTTTTTTCTTTTTATAAAAGGTACACCAGATCAAAGTCCTCACTCATGGACCTTGAAAGGAGTCATTTATCACTAGGTTGACCTTAACTCAATCTCTGTCTTTTTTTCTGGTATTTCTTCCTGTGGCACTTCTGTGTTATGAAGGTGGTCAGGTGGTCATAGAAAGCCACCCCCACTCAAGTTTAGTACATCGAAGTATTTGCTTTTATTAGTCTCTTTTGGGAGAAGTCTTGGGATTTCACCTTTGGGATAGTGGTCCAGAAAGAAATGAATAATGCCCTATTCTACCTGTGGTCTGTGTACTACAGGGAGATAATTGAAAACTAAATGACAACAGAAAGTGTCATGGAGTGAATATTACTAAAGTTAATTCTGAATATTCTGATAGAATCTTTGGGATTATTCAAGGGAATGGTATCCATAACCTATTGATAAACAAGCAAAAAAAAAAACTGCAGAGAAATATAAGCTCTTATGGTATCAAGAAATGATGATTGAAATGGACTGTGAGAAATTGTCATGTCTAATAACTTTCTCCTCTTCAGAACAAGATCTTAACCATGTTCAACAATATATAATAATAGCATAATTTAGTACTTTGTTTTGCAAAACATACAATATCTCATTTGATCCTCACAACAACCCTGAGATGTAAGTGTTAATAATTTTCCCCATTTTCCAAAGGAGCAAACTGAGCCAGACAGAGATTAAATGACATAGCTAGTGCTTGAACAGAATTTGAACCGAGTTCTTTCTCCAAGTCCAACATTCTGTTCATGGTTCCACTTGCTATCTATGTCACATCTAGTGAAATATTAACAAATCTGGGAATGAAGGATCTTTGAAATCAAATTTTAAGCCAACCAATCAACAAGTATTTAAATTAAAAATTTCTCCAGTTACATATAAAACCCATTTTGAAAATTCTTTTTTTTTTTTTTAATTCCAAATTCTTTCTTTCCCTCCTTACTCTTCCTCCATCCTCAACAAGCATTTGTTAAGAACCCATTTTGTACCAGTTCTGTATTAGGAACTGCGATGTGAAGACAAAATAAAGCCTCTGCCCTCAAAGATCTTATGTTCTGTCTGGGGAGAAGATATGGACATATCTTAAGTGTTACAAGACAGGTGCAAAATAAATAGAAAGGGATGGGGAAGGTGGGGAGAGCTTTCTTGTAGAAGGTGGCAAAAATCCAAACCAACCCGAAACCTCAATGATTCATAGAACACAGACAATGAATCGGAAGTAAACAAAACAGGTCAGCACAGTTTCCATTTTTACCCAGATGAACATAAATGATGTCTACTCCAAATTGAAGTGAGAGAGATCATCTTTCCCTGACTCAGTGAGGAGTTCTATTATCTCAGGCACCAAATATCCTCCTGTAATCACTCCCTCTATTATCAAATCAAGAAGAAATTGTGATCACTATTTTTAAACTCAATTACTTTTTTGACACTTATTTATACTAAAGCATTCCCTCAACTAGTATTTTATTTCTAGGGGATAAAATGCCAGTTCTGAAGTCAGGAAGACCCAGAGTTCAAATCTAGAGTTTCTAGTTCTGTGACACTGAACAGGTTGGTTAACCTGTCTGCCTCAGTTTTCTTATCTGGAAAATAGAGATAATAATTCCAGATTGTTGTGAGGATCAAATGAGATCATTGTAAGGTGCAGTCCTTGGCACTCAGGTCTATATAAAAGTTATCTATTATTATTTTATATTTATTTTTATTATTCTCTCTTGGCTCTGCTTTCAACTCTCCAGATTTTTCCACTTCTACCCCAGGAGCCTTTTCAACCTGACAAATACCTCTTTTCAAGGAGCCTTCTCCCCATTCTCTCCTATGACTGGCGAGTTTGAACCACCATTTGAAGAAGTGCTATTCCCGCTGAGCTCTCTTTTCTCTCACCTTGATTTTGATTATCTGGGCTTAACCAATCCCCGCCACCTGCCTTCAGCTCCCTTTATATAGTTGAACTCCATTTGAGGGCAAAGGTTTTCCTTTTTTTTTTTTTTTTTTTTTTTTGCTTGTTCTTGTATCTTATGGCTTAGTTCAATGCCTACAAAATAAGTGCTTATTAAATGTTCTTTCTACAGAAATGAAAAATATCAACAGTCATATGTGGGAGGAGAGGGGAAGATACAGCTTGAAATTCCTCTACATCTGTCAGATGAATAGTAAGAATAAATCTGATTTATAACTTTTAGGGTGATTAGGGAATGGAGATAATAGAAATGCTGGACCGAAGGGTCAGTCTTTGAACCCCTCCCTTTTAGGAGAGGGGTCTTAGGGAGAATCTGACTATTGTTAGCAGCATGATTGCTGCTAGAGAAATGGCCAGGAGTGGAGTAGATGCCTTTACCAGCTTCCAGCACCCGAATCCTACATTATCTTAGCCCCAGATTAACCTGGAGCCTGTGTCTTTTTCACCTTACCCATGTTTTCCATGCTACAGACCCCCCCTTCTCACCCTGAGCATAGGCTGACCTCCCACTTCACCTCCCACTTTTCCAAGCCTCTCAGCTACATAATTTAGACTTTCAGGTTTATTAGAAGTTAACTATAGTTTGTGTTTAATGTTTATTATTACTGAAGTTCCCTTATCTAAACTCCTAGAAAGCATCCCCATATCTCTAATATATTCATTCTTATTTCACAGTCCTGGGCCCTTATCATCTCACACTTAGATAACAGCTCGCATTTATATAGAGCTTTAGGGCTGGCAAAGCCCTTCACCTAAGTTATCTGCTTCAATCCTCACAACAAACCAGAGTATAATAAATCTATCCTAGCCAACTTCCCCAGATGTAGTTTGTTTCATTAGTTTTTTCTAAGTCTTCTTTTCTTTCCAATTCTTTGCTCAAGAAAGATTCCCCCCTAACACTTCAGCCTGTTAGTCAAAATTCTCAACCAACTAATGATTTTTTTTCTTCCTTTTAACAAGGTTCCTCTATCCTGCAGATCAAGATCTGCACTGGAATTCTACCCCTGTGGTTTCATTCATGTTCTTCATAGCCTGCTGTTGTCCCTTTGCCCTCTCATGTCCAATCCACATTTCTTCTGTGATCAGCTTGACATTGCCCCCTGCACCCCAGGGTGTTTCTTGATTAACCTCATTACAGATTATCTTGTTTCTTTGCTTTGAGTTGCTCTGGAGATATACACACAGATATCTTTCCTTATATACATACATATATGTGTATTTTATATATATATATATATATATATGTATATGTATATATATATATTTACATATAGACATATAAACTCTTCCCTTAAATGTACTATCAAACTGTTATATATTACTTTGCCAGAATTCTATTTTGGTTTAATGTGCATGTGTGTGTATGTATATAAAATATTTGTATGTTTGTGTATATATATACACACATATAGCTAGATCTATAGATTTAAATACATATACACACATACACACATATATATTATATATACACATATATATATCACATACATATATAGGTAGTTAAATGATAGATAGCTACCTTATCTCTCCAATACCATTGTAAATTTGCTCTTTGGCAACTTCAGTATTTAATAAACTACTATAAATATTGAAAAAATGTAATAGAAATTGGGAGAAAATAAATGAATGGGCAGTGCAGCACGGTATCATAGTCAGGAAGACCTAGTATGTTCAGATGCTACCTCTGCCACATTGGGCAAGTCACTCAACTTCTCAGTGGTTCCATTGGGAAATGGAAGCTCTTTCATCAAGAATTCCCTACACAGGGGCAGCTAGGTGATGCAGTGGATAGAACACCAGCCCTAAAGTCAGGAGGACCCAAATTCAAATCTGGCCTCAGATAATTAATACTTCCTAGCTCTGGGACTCTGGGCAAGTCACTTAACCCCAATTGCCTCAGCAAAAAATAAAAAAAAAAAAAAAAGAATTCCCTACACAGATACAGCCATAAATTCTGGTCTACTTGTGCCCTTTCCTTCCCATCTCAAGTGCTTGCCTTTTCAATCATCTCTCTTTCCCTACAGCCTACAAACACACCCAAAGTCCCCCCTTTCAATCAACCTTACTGGTCCTTCAAGTTTTTATTCTCTCTCTCTGTCTTTTGGTTCCAAATTCCTTGAAAAACCCCTTTACACACGTTGCCTCCAATTTCTTCCCTCCTATTTGTTTCTCAGCCCATTGCTATCTGGCTTCTGACTTCATCACTCTGCTGAAATCACCCTCTCTGGCAGCTAAGTTGCCAAGTCTTGCTTTTTCTACTTCTAGACTGTGTCATCCATCTATCTTCTGTCTACCTCCCATTCATACAACCACCACCATAATTCAAGCCCTTATTGCTTCTCATCTGGACTGCTGTAACAGTTTTCCAATTAGCCTGCCCCATTCCAGCCTCTCCTCTCTCTAATCCGTCTTCTATAGAGTTATCAAAGTCTTAAAGAACAAATAGCCCACAAATTTTTAATGACTTAATCTTGCCTTTAGGATAAAATACAATTCCCTCACTTGAGTATTTAGAGTTCTGCACAGTCTGGCTCCTGCCTACCTTACCTCACATTATTCTCCTCCAATTACTTCGTATTTTGGTCACACTCACCTCTTCCTGCTGCCTGAATTTGGCTCTCTCCTACCTTTACGTTGACTACCTTCAATACAGTTATTCAGTCATTTTTTAGTGACCCCATTTGGGGTTTTCACAGCAAAGATAATGGAGTGGTCTGCTATTTCCTTCAGTTCATTTCACAGATGAGGAAACTGAGACCAAAAGGGTGAAATGACTTTTCCAGTGTCATGCAGCTAATAAGTATTTATTATTTATTGGTAATATTATTTATTAGTATGTTACTTATTAGTAGCATTACTTGTAAGTAAGTATTGGTTGAACTCAGGTTTTCTGGCTCCAGGCCCAGCATTCTATCTCCTGGGTCACCTAACTGCCTCCTGGGATGCACATTTTGTCTTCCACTTAGGAGGTCCACTCTTAGTCTCTTTTGCCTTCTAGTACCTGTTGCCTCATATCCATAGTCAGCTCTTTTCTCTGCTGTCCGGGTTTAGATAAAACCTTTGAACCTTCAAACAGTCCTGAAGCAGGCTTTGTCTGCTGTTATGTTTTCTCTGCTCCCTAATGGATGCAGTAACTCCTATTCCACTGCTATGCTATGGCCAGTGTGGTGGGGGAGAGAGAGGAGAAGAGAAAAATCTTTCATTTCTTCTGTGATCAGCAGAGACACCTACAACAGAGATGTCAAGTTCATCTTAATGGCTTTAAATGGCCAGAAAAACTCTCATAAGCCCCTTGAACCAGATTAAAATTTAATTGAGAAATGTTTAACAAAATAAATAAAAATATTATAAACTAGATAATGTTGATTTATGTTTTTTTAAGTCAAAATGCAATCAGTGGGGATTATTTTTATTTGAATTTAACTCTATTACTCTATAAAGCTGCCTTGACTGTGCCTCAGCTGATTGAGCAGAGCTGGGAAACAAATCATCTGTCAAGGACCAATTTGCCTTCACACACACACACACACACACACACACATTGATTTGACAAGTAGAAGAGTATTAACAACCTTGGGTGTCAGGAAAGATATCCAGGAGGAAGTTGCAGGAGATATACATTTATCTATTTATGTGTTGTATTACACACACACACATACACTCACACACACTCACATAAAACTCCCAAAGTAGATTGTAGGCTATTTGAGGGATGTTGGAATTCTTTTATCTTTACATAGCCAAGATTTAGCACAGTGTCCTGCACATCAATGGCTCTTTCTAACAGTTTGCTGGATTTGATTGGATTGATTTGTATTCAATTCCCTCTCTAGAAACTCTATCATCCAGTATGGTAAGTAAAATCACTCATCCAGTGGTACTTTTTATATAGAATCTGAATACAACTAGGATTTGGTACTTGATGATCTTTTGGACAGATTTGTTTTAAAAGCATTGTTTTAATTAAGACTAATTCTATTAGATTTACTATTAATATAAAAGAACCGGAAGATTAAGTGCTTAAATTTAGAAGAGAAAAAAAATCCTAATGGCCATCACTGTGTTTTTAAGAGCTAATTTGAAAAATTATTTCCAGATGATCAGTTGGAAAACATGAAAGAAAATGTTTAGATTACTCATCAGAAAATATTTTACCTATCTTTTATATAAAAGAAGAAAAATTCCAGAAAAGAAGTGTTAAGACTACAGGTGGTAGCAATTCTAAATTCTCTTTATTCCACAGCAAAACCGCAGGGCTCTAGCAAAGTAAAAATGAAGTTGCTGACTAAGCCACCCACCCTTTTTTTGGCATTCATTTTCTAGTTGGAAAGAAAAAAGAAGAGGAAAAAGGAGGCCCTATGCAGATCCTGCTTGCCTCCATTGTGCACCTTGCAGCCAGTGAGAGGCCATTGTTTCTCCACACTCTCAGGCCACCGAAAATCTTGACTTACTCCTAAAGCCAAGAATCCTGGTGAGGGGTAGTAGTAACTGAGTGTTTGTGGTGGTGACTGAAGGGTTGTGGAGGATGCAAGCTCTCGGTTTGTTTGTGTCCTGGGCACAAAGCCCAGTGCCTTGCATTTAATAAATGTTTATAAAATTGTTGTGTGCTTGGGGGTAGGGGTGGGGGAACAAGGCTTCAAGAGGGTCAGAACAAATACCTCAGGCATGTGGATAGCATCATTGTTTGCCCCTCCAATTTAGACAGACCAATCCTTAAGTCGGAAAGTCTTGGATCTTTGAAAATAGTTCTCTTCATACTCAAGTCAAATTTTTTTTTTTTTTGGATGAAACTGGATGAATCGATCCGACTATCCATACTGATGCTCTGGAAATAGGAACTTATTTTAATAGTTCCCCACCACTCCCTACCTTTCAAATGATGACACTTCTGATTTGATTATTGATTTTATGTTTATTTTGTATGATTTTAGTTGAAATGATGTTAAGTGAACTGGATATGAAACTTTTATCTCAGTCCTACTTACTTTTCTCTTTCTCCCTTCCTTCCTCCCTCCCTCCCTCCTTCTCCTCTTCCTTTCTTCCTCCCTCCCTCCCTCTCCTCTTCCTTCCTTCCTTCTTTCTTTCTTCCTCCTTCTCTCCTCTCCTCTCTCTCTTCCTTCCTTCCTTCTTCCCTCCCTTCCCTTCTTCCTTCCTTCTTCCTTCCTTCCTTTCTTCCTCCTCTCCTCTCTCTCTCTTCCTTCCTCCTTCCTTCTTCCCTCCCTTCCTCCCTTTCTTTCTTTCTTTCTTTCTTTCTTTCTTTCTTTCTTTCTTTCTTTCTTTCTTTCTTTCTTCCTTCCTTCCTTCCTTCCTTCCTTCCTTCCTTCCTTCCTTCCTTCCTTCCTTCCTTCCTTCTTCCTTCCTTCCTTCTTCCTTCCTTCCTTCCTTCCTTCCTTCCTTCCTTCCTTCCTTCCTTCCTTCCTTCCTTCCTTCCTTCCTTCCTTCCCTCCCCATATATGGACTCATATTTACTAGTTGTGGAACCCCAGGCTCACTTAACCTCAGTTTTCTCATCTATAGAATGGAGATCATAATGACATCCAACTTTCTGGGTTGTTAAAAGGATCAAATTAGATAATATTTGTAAAGCATTTAGCATACTATCCAGCACAAGGGAAATGTTTTTCTCCCCTACCTCCCCATCTTAGGTCTTTTGGAAATTTTATTGAAAAGGTAGTTGACATGTGGTTGATTCTTAACAGATTGAAAAATAATTTTTGACATCTCATAACCTTGTGAGGAAAATAATATTTGTGTTTTCAGATGTTTTGAACTAATAGTCTAGTCCATAAGAATCTATTTGTCAGATTTGATCTCTTACTTGAAAGCATTTAGGATTCTGCATAAAGATCTATTTGATTTAGGATTCTTCATAAACATCTTATATCATCTTTTGTAGGTCCCTTTCAGGTAACTATGAAATTTTGAAGATTTAAAAGTCAGATGAACAGATACTGAGTATCCAGCATAAGCTAGTTTTATTGAGGAGAAAACGATTACTGTTGCATTTGTAGAATGCTTTAATTTTTGGAAAAAAACTTTATATTGTTTATGAATTTGTGCCTTACTCACAACCAGATCTGGTAGGTATGAAAGGATTCATTATCCTCATTTTATGAATGAGAAAAAAACTCAGTTAAGTCACATGACTAGTAAATATCAAAGGTTGGCTTGAACCTGGGTCATCCTGACTCTGCCTCCAACATTCTATTTCTTAAGCCATGCTGTTTAGAACCACACAAAATATTAAATAATAACCTGTGATAAATAATCACAAATATTAAAAAATCCACATAACCCAACACCTGAATTATTTATTGTAAATGGGGTAAATTTAACGAGGAAAGACATGAAATTTTAAGTGGACAAAGTTCCCAACAGAATAAGCACCAAATAATTTTGTACAACTCAACCAGTTAGGGCATATTCTTAATTTGTCGATTTGCCATTCCCATTCTCCTGAAAAGCAACCTCTTCTTGGAGAGATCTACTTGTATAGCTTTAGGGCTTCTGAAAAATATAAGGATTGAGAGCTGACATGATCAGGAAAGATTTCATGGAGGTGACATGAGATTTTTTTTTTTTTAATAAAAATAATGGACTTTTTTGAAGCGTAAAAGGAAGAGGAAGGTCAGATACAAAGAGTAGCATAAGCAAAGAAAAAGGAAGAGGCAAACTTCTGTGAATGAATGGTTGGATGGATAGGTGAACGACTGAAAAAGAATTTACTAAGCATTTATTATGTGCAAATCTCCACATATAAACAATTTTGATGGAAGTGACAACGCCCATCAGTTTCAGCTGGCCACATGAGCTTCAGGACTTTGAGGCAAAGCGGATTGTAATTCATTTTTAAGATAATGTCATTTCTGCAGATAGTCATATCTGTTTCTGATAATGAGCTGTTGGTCAGGGCCAAGGACTGGCTCTGGTGGTGAGAACTTTATTTTTGCATCTCGGATTAACTGCTGATGAGATGAAGGATGTGGTACCCAAAGAAGCAGCTGCCAGGTTCTGTCTCCCCAGAAAGGTTGCTTCCCAGGATGATGGTTGCAGCTGATGCTGTGATGACAAAGAAATGGATCTCTCCTTCATAGTAACTGGTTCCTTCTACGTTGGCTGCAGAGCATAGACTACAAGGAGCATTGTTACTTGGGTTGGGTTATTACCAAGGCCTTTGGGAGCTATCTCCATGAGGGTCTGAGGGAAAGTAGCCGTAGAGATAGTTTCAGTTATTTGAATTACCTTGCACAAACTTCCTCCTTCTTCCTCAGGATGCTTTGTTCCTTCAGCTACCGAAGACTTTTCATGATGAGAAAAAATAGAGGATAACATAGGTGATAAAGACAGATTGTCTTTCTTAGACTAGTCTTAACACTTTTGAATCCCAGATTCCATCGGTCACTAAGATAAAAACTTGATAGAATTCATTAGGAAAGCTAATTCCCGTGAGCCGTATTCTGGGTAATTTCCAATGGCTTCTCCTAAAGTAGTTTTCCTCTATTGCAAAGGTCAAACAGATAATGATTAAATCATGCACCACTAAAAGGTAGATTTTGACCTCTTGAAAGTTGAAGAGTACCCATTTAGATCTAAGATCATTTACCTTTCTCCTGGGAAAGGTAAAGTAATGTAGCTTTCAGGGGGAAGAAGGAGGAATGTGAGAACTTTGTGGCTCCACAGGGCAAAGTCCAATTGTGGAGCTTGCTGTTCTTCAAATTCAGACATTCATCCTGCTGGAGAACAGTTTGCCTTATCAAACCCTCTCAGGAGGGTGGTAAGGATCATGTCTTGGCCAATTCCTCTTATTTGCCTTTTGGTTTTTTTATTGATACTTACAGGATTAGATGGTAAATCTGAGCAACATGAATTGCATCGACAAAGGAGAAATATAAACTACCTACAACAGTGAGTACTTAAATTAGCCATTCTTGCAAGTTAGTTAGATTCAATCCTTGTCAGATTTCGTACCTATCTAGAAAAAGCAATGCAGAATGCAAAATTCAGCTTAAGGAGGATGCAAAAGAAACATTCTGCAAACGACAGCATTGACTTCTATAATGTCCTCAGTTAATATGTGAAAATATTTCCTAGTCTGCCAATATTCCATTAATTAGTTTGCAAATGAACTAAAGATTCTTCAAATTCAGCTACTTCTCTGGAATATTTTTGTTATACACAGAATAATTGCAAACAAGTGGGAAACTGATGGGGGAATCTGGAGGAAATCATTTCATTGGATTTGCAATTTAGGCAGATGACTGAAATGAGGATTAATAAGGTTTCTCAGGACTTCAGTGGGAGGTTTCGCTGTGATAGATCATTCATGACAAATCTACAACCTAACGATGCTTTCTCTGACTTGGTAACATAGGCCTCGTATGACCTCAGAGAGGGGCAACTTAGTATTTATTACTGGATCTGCCCAAAGTATTGAGTTTAGGACTGGAACCCAGGGGAAAGTTAAAATCAATGAAGAAGATCTTGGTGAATGCTTAAATCAGGTAATTTTTTTTTAATTTTGAAATGAAATAAATGTAAAAAGAAATATTCCTTGAACTTTTGCTCTGACCATAGTGAATGGAAAGAGAGAAGGTAGGTATATTTCAAAAATGGTGTACGAAGGAGCTGGTGACTAGAGCACTGGTTCCAGAAAGGAGAGAGGAAGCCAAGTTTGTGGACATATGCCCTAGACTTGACAAAAATTCAGCTAGAAATGGAAAAGTCCAATGATAGAAGAGATGGGGGGGAGGAGAAGTGATAGATGTGTGGAGTGTGGAAGACAGAGTTTAATTTATTTAGTTCCCAGTCACAGCCTCCTTACCAATCATAAGCAATCCAGTTATTTTTAAAGATAATGCTGGGGTTGTTATTATAGGAATATTTTATGCTAAAGATATTTAATGTGTTGTTTTTTAAAAAAAACATGTGTTGTTCTTCATGGTACATAGTATTATGAATGACATAATAAACATTAGAATAATGTACTATTTCTATTATTAAGATGTAATAAAGTCCTTCTTATTCACAAATGATTATTCCCAGAAATTTCAGTATGTATACTTTTTTTTTTTAATATTAGATCCAAAAAAACAAGAATGACATTACAGAGTTAAAAAGGAGTGGCAGTGATCTTCCTCACAATGTTTCATATCAAATCATTGACCTCAATAACCAGGTGAGTCTGACATTTCTTTCCTTTCAGTAGATGTCACTTCCCCTTAAATCAAGACTGTGAATAATTACCTTTTAAGAGGGGATGATTGGTTCTGGTCTTCAATTAATTGTGAGTCTTATTGAGTCAAAGTCTTATAAATCTGAGCACCATTGGCTAAGGGCTCTATCTACAAAATGAGGTAGGTAGGAAAATAACATGGAGCCTCTGATTGAGGCTTGCTTCATTTAATGGTCTGCTTCTAATCTGACCAACAATTATCTGAAAGGCTATCAGATTGATTATTAATCTTGGAGATATGGAAATTCCCTAATGGCTATGAGAAGTTCAAGGTGAAGAAAAAGAATCAGTTAATCAGCATTCCACTTATCACAAGATCTTGCTTCAAAGTGAGAGTATATATAGCATAGAAAAGTGAAAGAAGGAATGAGACAAAGAAATACTCTGGTTTCAACATAGTCATATAGAGAATTTGAAAATAAACAGTCCTTTGCTTCATTCACACAAATTCATTCACATATTCACACATGTTCTAACACTTGACACGATTTATTTCTTCCTATCACTTAATCTACCACTAATAGATTACTACTATCAATCTCTCACCAATTACTATCAACTCAAAATATATAATATTACTTGCATCCGGTTCTTCCTCTCTTTTATCATCATCCAGCTCTGGTTCTGATTTAATTGCTATCTAACTGGAATATTTCCATAGCCTCCTAGCAGATCTTCCTATTTCTGTTCTTTCCCAATTACAATCTGCCACTATTAGAAAAATGTTGTTTTACCCATTGATCTAGTCACATCGTTCCTCTGCTAACAAATCTTTTAGTGACTTTTTAATTCCCACTCAGTAAAGTTCAAACTCAATTGCCTAATATTTCAGACCCTTAAAATCTAGTTTCAGATTTTCCTCCTAAACTACAGGCAGTGCTCAGAAAAAGACAAAATACTCCAGGTAAAATATGATGAGGGCAGAGTATAATGGAATTATCTCTTTTTTCCTGAAAACTTTGTTCTTTTTAATGGAGTCCCTAAACTTTTTGGGCTGTCGCATCATACTGCTTACTCATATTGAGTTTGTAGACCCTCTTCTACAGGCATTGTCTGTGTCTTCCCCTCCCACCTTATACTCTGAAAAGTGATTTTTTTTCTTGGTATTTAAGTGTAAGACTTTATACTTAACTTTTATTACATTTCACCTTATTAGATTATGTAGCTAAGTATTTTAGTCTGTTCTTGGATCTTGATACTGTTCTCTCAGTGTGTTAACTATTGTTAGTCAGCATTTATTAGGTAGTTATTATGTGCCAGATACTGTGCCATGTGTTGGAGATATAAAAACAGATTTTGCACCGTGCATTTGATGCACATGATATTTATTCTTTTATCCAAGTCATTGAGAAAAATAGCAAAAGGCACAAAGCCAACCATAGCTCCCTGGGGTCCTCCTTCCGAGACATGTTACTACTGACACTGACCGTTCACAACCACTCCGGGCGTCTGATCATCCCTCCACTTCTGAATCTATCTGACTATTCCCATCTGATTCATCACTCTCCATCTTTTCCCCAAAAAGAGTGAAATAATTTATCAAAAGCTTTGCTACAATCTAAATAAGATAGTACTCCCCTTAGGTACTTAGTAATCCTATCAGAAAAAGAAATGAAATTAATCTGCCATAACCTGTCCTTGATAAAGGCACACTGGCTATTTGCAGTCACTTCCTATCTAGATGCTTGCCAACTTTCTCTTTAATGTTCCTTCCTGGAATTTTCCTAGAAGATTCACTGGTCTCTAGTTTGCAACTTGGTCCTTTCCCCTTTTTTTTGGGGGGGGGGGGAGGGGGGAAGTTGAGACATTGGTACTTATTCACTTTTGTAATGTGTCTCCTATTTTCTAAGATCTTTCAGATAGCACTGATTGTTGCTCAGCAAATGAAATTTACTTGCTTGAGGTCTTTGAGGACCTCAGGTTATTCTTCATCTGGTTATCAACTCAGTCATTTTTATGTTCTCATTTTCAGGGCAAAGATAATTCTCCTTTGAATACATAAAAAAGAAAGAAAAAGAAAAGAAACAAAATATGAATTGAGCAGTTCTGCTCTTTCTTATTCCCAGTGTATCATTATATCATCTATTTCAAAAAAAGGTCCTTTCACTTCTCTGATTCTCCATTTCCTAACCCCCATGATGTTTAAAACCTTTTTCTTGACCTTATCTTTCTTATCAACCAACCTCAGCCCAATCTCATATTTAGAATTCCGAACAGATTTTCAAGATCTTATTTTTGCATCTATATTGTTACCTGAATTAGATTTCACTATATATCTACTTTTCTTGAAATCTAGGGTAACTTTCAGACTCCAGATTATTTTTCCTTTTCTATCACAAATTCTGGTAGAATATTCATTTTCCTTAAAGGATCCCATTAAGTAGTTCTTGTTAATGAGAATCAGCTCCAGAGTTGAATTTCCCCTCAATAATTCCTCCGTCTTTTTGTGACACTATCCCTAAGTCAAGTCAAAGAATTATTTCCTGTTCTGCTTTTGATGGAGGGAGAGCTCCTAAATATAATTGAAGTGTCCTATCATTACTTTATTCTGCCTCTGTGCTACAATTGTATTTGCCAAACTCCTTATCTAAATTTTCTTTCCTTTCCAGGTGGTCTGCAGTACACTTGTTTGATAAAAGCACTTCTTTCTGTCTTTCTTTCTTTTTTTTTTTTTTTTGACCATTGCCCATATACTCTTTCTTCATCATACTCAGTTCTTCTAGTTCCCAGATTTCCCAATATGTTAATATATGATACTATCCCTCTCCCTTTTAGTTACACTGTTCTTTTGAATAAGGTAAACCTATCCAGAGCCATAGTCCAGTTATAAGCTTCCAAGTCTTAGTGGTTTTAGTTCATCTTTCTAGTCTTATCTAGTATCCTGGCACTTCATACATGCCATATTCCAACCATGCTTTATGATTCCCAACCCAAACATACACCAGACAGATCGCTTCTATAAATCTGGTTATTGCATTATTTGTGTCTAGCATCTTTTCCTCCAATTCACCTGTTGAATGCCTGTCGGTCCTTTAAAATCCAACTCAGCTATTTTTCTCCAAAACCCATATCCTGCCCTGCTTCTTGTAGATATAACAACCCTTCGTTTTGTAGTTTCGATGCATTTATGTTTCCTTACTGTGTTTGGTTATCCCCCGATAGGGAATAAAGTCCTTTCTGTGGGGAAAGGACCGTGTCTTATCTAAATTTTATGTCTTTTGCTATGTGTCTATGATAGTCACTTGGTAATCTGACACTAATAATTGTACAATTAAATTCAGTTCATGATTTCAACAAAACATGAGTATTTGATAGAGGTCTGTGAATTGTACATAGGCAATTTACGTCTGAAGCACTTTTATTTTCCTGTTTTTCTGGACAGCTTATGGATCTTCAGAGGAGATTCCAAAGTTTACAGCAGGTAAGCATTCAGTGTGTTGAACACAAAAGTTTTTCTTTTGCTTTGAAAACACAATAGCATCCTTGGTAAAACTGTTGTTGGGGGACAGACTCACTAGGTCACTTTAGGGCTTGATTATGAATGACGTTATGGCTCAAAGGACTCAGGAACATAAGATTTTCCATTCTGGATCAGCTTCCTGGCTCATCCAACCTGTACTTTGGGGGCCACAATTATCCTGCTTGACCTAGACCTCAGAGGACAGGAATGTGTTCCAAAACAGCCTCGTGTTTTTAAATAGCCTCTTATAGGTCTCATCCATGAGCCTAAGTTTTCAGCTGGTGTCATTTATGGGAGTTAGAGGTGAAGGAACAATAATACACCCTAGAAATTTACTACCTGTCTGGTCAAATAGATTGCTTGAAATTGTATTTCTCCTTCAAGCTGAAGGACGGCCACCTCATTCTGAAATGCTGGCATTTGGTGAAAAATCCCTTATTTCTTTTATCCATAATCTTATTGGAAGAGACAACATGGCAAAGACTTGTTATCTTTGGCCTCCATCTTGGCATAGTGGACACTTACTGAATGTACGACCTTGGGCAGATATTTGTCTTCTATAAACTGTACTGTGCTCCTGTGTAAAATGGAGACAATAATGCCTTTTAGGGGTTTTTGGTGAGATTCAAATGAGATAATATTTTTGAATCTCTGGAAACCTCACAATCACATACAAGATGTGCCAAAAGTCTTAGTTCAGTCTAAATCTGGACTAAGATTTGTGGTTTACCTTCATATATATCTGTGTGTGTATGCATTTATATCTGTATATATGTATGTGTATATGTATATATACACATATATATATATAAATAAAAATATATACCCATCTATATATATGTACATGTATAAAAAGAAATAAAAATATATGTACACCTATATATATATATATATATACATATGCATATGCCATTATATATATGCCAGTAATTTTTATTAGTGATTTAATAGGCTTTTATAATAGAGTACTTATTCTCAGTTTTGATATTTCTGGAGAAGAGTTGAGCTAATGCTCCATTTTTTTTGTAGGTTAATTGCTATAGAGCAAGAACTAAACCCAGAGTGTTCAGACTAGACTTGTTTTATATCTAAATGAAACTTTGCTTTGATAAAACAAATGACCTATCTAGGAAATTTAAGAGAACAACCAAAGAATAATTCTCTTTCAGACCCCTGTACCCTCATCCTTAATGGAAATATGGTGAGACAAACTGATTCAACAGTAGAATATTTCCTCAGATAGATCACTTGCCACGTCTTTAGAAGTTTCTCATGAATCCAAAGATACTAACGTTAGGTCTTAGGCTACAGAACTGATATTTAGCTCTCAGGAAGACTCCTGCAGGTTTTCTGGACAACAGTGAGTCTGTTTTGAACAGAAATAAATCACTTGACCAATGGAGTGGAGAGTGTATGTAAATTAGACCCGTTTTATTCAGAGAAGTTCAGAATGAAAAGAGTTCAGTAAACTTAACCCCACTAAGGAGGATAACAGTGGTGATTGATCAGATTCCAAATGCCCAGCGGTATGAAGAATAAGAGTAACATGGGAATGCAGATGGGGAACTTTTATTTGTTCCCTTGGTTCAATGATAACTTCTGTGATCAATGAATGCCCCAACTGAGACCACTTAGATAAAAATTCCCATTTATTCTTGATGTCTAAATATTGATTCCCTGAGGTGGGATGTGTTTTTTTTAAAAAGACATGAGAATCTGCTCCCAACTGTGCACTGCATTTGAATGTCCAAACACTGTGAAATTGTTAATATACTCAATGAGATCAAAAGAGAACTGAGGAAGAATGAGCTAAAATCTGTTAGGAAGATGACTTTCTAGGAATAAGTTAGTGCCTGTCTGGGCATCCTACTGCTGCTTCTTTCCTCAGTCAAACTGCTCTCCCTACACTTGTCTTTTTTCAGACAGTCCAAAGAAAAGTTTGCAGCAGTAACCCCTGTCAGAATGGTGGTACCTGCCTCAACCTACTCGATTCCTTTTTCTGCCTCTGCCCCCACAACTGGAAGGTGAGTCACTTTGTTTCCTCTCACCTAAACAGTATGGAAAGAGTCAGTAGCAATGGGCCCCTGGAATGATTAGAACATGGTTAGTCCTTAGTAGAGTGTTTCTAGAGCTATGCTGCCCTGGTATTGGAGCTGATTATAGTTTTCTACCCCAAGATGAAAACAAAGAAATGTGGTTACATAAGTTACTGAATTACCAAGCAATCAAGAGTACTTTCACCCAAAAATGCTTTTGTAGGTCATGGTATTTTTCATTTGCATTAATATAAAATGATTGAGCTTGGAAGGTCTTAGAAGAAAATCTTCTTTGTCTTCCTCATCCCACCCCACCCCTTTTCTCAGTTTCTGGTGGTAATGATGATGATGATGATGTTGATGATGATGATGAGGAGGAGGAGGAGGAGAAGGAGGAGAAGGAGAAGAAGGAGGAGGAAGAGGAGAAGGAAAAGGAGGAAGAAGAGGAGGAAGAGGAGAAAGTGCTTAGTGGATACAAACTTGCTGCTTCTTTCCTCAATCTTATTTGCTCACTCTCATAATTCCTAAATCCTGGGGTGTTTATTACCACAGTAGGATGAGGGCTTATTGACATAGGAAGGATTGACACATAATCCCTGTTCACAGTGGAAGTGCCATTACTTTGAGCCTATGTCCGTGAGGGCAGGTCTTTGAAAGTACTAAAGATACACAATTGATTTTGTCACTCTAAAACTTTTCTTTAATCCACGCTGGAGATCCAATTTAATCTTTCTATGAACTCAGGGCCCTGTCTGCTCAGCGGATGTGAACGAGTGTGAGATTTATGCTGGAACACCTCTGAGCTGCCAGAATGGAGGCACGTGCTTTAATACAGCAGGAAGTTACAGGTAACCTTGGGAATTTTTTAAAAATCAGGTTTTCTTGGGGAGAGCCTGGCAGGGAACATAATAAGTCTTATTCCCCACCGTGTCATCCGTTGTTGCCAATGTGATAGAGGTATCTTGGGGAGAGCTTAATGTTTAATAAAAACTGAGTAACAATTGATATTAGGAAATGATCAGCAATCAGAGGGCTGTAGAATCAATGAGGAAGGGGGCATCTAGGTAGTGCAATGGGTAGAGCACCAGCCCTCAAGTCAGGGGGACCTGAGTTCAAATTTGATTTAGACTCTTAACAGTTCTCAGCTGTGTGACCCTGGCAAATCAGTTAACCCCAGTTTCTACAGGAAAAAAAAGTCACGGAGGTAAGAAGAGGTCTTAGAGATTTCTCAGTGAAGGAATTTCTTCTGTGACTTTCTGTCAGGAATCACCTTCTGATTGAAAAATTCTGGGAAGCTCATTTCATGATTGTATTGAACCAAATTCAGGTTCCCTGGAATTTTCATCTTCCTTTGGAATTTCATAGAATTAGTATGAAGACCGCATTAGCACCCTGGATACTTTAGAATCAGCAAAAGTCCTTGATCTTTATTCTTTGTGGACGTGAACGGAATGGCGATATGAAGTGAGAGAAATTGGGACACAAATCTGCCAGGAGTAACTCTGGCTCTCTCACTCCACGCCCCCATACAACAAATTAAACTTGCACAGAGTAGTGGGCAGGACCATTCTTTCCCCAAGCATATACTAATAGAGTATTGTCCAATTAGTAATTAGCCTTAAGTGCTTGGACTTCAGTGCATCTGCTCAGTTTCAACCCATTACAAATTAGTCTAATTCTTTTTTGAAATGACAAAGAAATTAGAGAGAGCAGTGTTGTTTCTCTTGGTTCTCTTCTCCAGCTTAAATTTTGTCCTATTTATTTTCTTCGCAAGTCATTCTTTCTCAGACAGGTTATCACCTTGAACAATGAAAGGGCACAGTCCCTTTCCTAGGAATACTGAACTGTCCCCTTAGACATGATTCTAATTAGACCAATGGGGCTGGTATTGGTCAGTGACTTATCCCAACAAGCCAAGAGGCTTTGACTAATATCCTGGTGCCCAGGGAAGGATGGAGATGAACAAAATTTTATAGAGAGATATTACTTTTCATAGCACAAAGGATTCATTAATGTGGAGGGAGACACCAAAAGGATAAATGAGATGGAGTATTATTAGCCACCAGGGGAGGAGTTTGCCAGAGTATCAACTTCTTTATAAACCTTTCTCTCTCTAAGTGTAGACTCCTTGTTCAACACTGATTTTTCAGCTTATTAAACCTGTCACATCACTATGTAGCACTCTGGAAAGAGTGCGGGATTTAGAGTCAGGAAGATATGAGTTCAAATCTTGTCTAAGATAATTACTGGGTGACAAAAGATGTAATAAATATATAATACAATAAAGAACAACTTCTAGTGACTTTCTTATCACCTACTTTTCTGCTCATTTTCCAAGGAACTTTTGCATTGATATCTTTCTTTTTATCCTCTTATGACTGTTTTATTGCCTTTCTGTCTCTCATAAATACTCCTTTTACCCTTTGGATCAGATGTTAAACCAATAATTATCTGCCCATAACTGTTCCCTGTCTTTGAATTATACTCTGGACTCTGTCCTTGCTGAGATCTTTACTTTGACTTGCCCCTTTCCTTCTCTGGCCCAGATGAGACCCAGAAGGCACCTCACTTGTTAAAAACATATCTGAGGATGCTGACAGATATATGAATCGTGGTAGGATTCCAGATAAAACATGTGGGATTAGACTTGGGCACCAATATTCCATTACAATTCATGTGCCCTAATTTATTTAATCATTCCCCAGTTGATGAGCATTTCTTTTGTTTTCAGTTCCATGGTACTTTTTTAGTACCTTTTATAACTTCTCTCAACACTGGGCTTTAATTTCCTCTTCATATTGCTTGTTGAGTTTGAATATTATTCTGCTTAATAGAGAAAATGAAAGCAAAATACTGTAGAAATTGAGAAGTTCTTCCTTGCCAGTATTTTTCATTAACATGAACATATTTATTCCTTAAGCCATGGTCTCATTCTGCTTGTTCATCTTATTCTGAACATAGTTTAAAAGCCTATATACATATATATTTTATATATACACATAATTTTTTGCAAGTCTCAGCTTGTTCTGGGCATTCGCCATATTTCATTGAAATTGTAGAGGAAATGACCACAAGTTCAATCCACATATAAAGCAAGAAATTCTCATCTCTTCTGATAATTTATAGTAAACCTAACAGCTTTTGATTTAAGATATGCTCACTACAGGCTGCCACCACTTTCATAATCCACACTTGGGCGATATCTGGGACCTAACCTTTGCCTTCTTTTTAATTCTGCAGAAAGCCTGATCTCTTATTCCTTGCAGATATTCTTGACGAATAGCCTCAGGTCCTGATATTACTTTACTTTTCAGCCTTATTTGACTTTATT
Source organism: Antechinus flavipes (assembly GCF_016432865.1). Taxonomy (NCBI): domain Eukaryota; kingdom Metazoa; phylum Chordata; class Mammalia; order Dasyuromorphia; family Dasyuridae; genus Antechinus; species Antechinus flavipes. Next base: position 53,000,173 of record NC_067402.1, on the reverse strand, counting down.
AACCTCCAGAATGCAGACATAATTATGTTCCCTATTTCATCAGTGATTGTTGGCAAATTAGGATGCAGTATTGATAGATAGATAGATAGATGAAAAATAGATAGATAGATAGGTGGGTGGGTAGGTAGATAGATGTGGTAAAACCTTTGTAAACTTTAAAGCATTTTATAAATGTTAACTTTTATTACGGTTGTTATTATTATTGTTACTACTATGACTATGACTATTACTACTTCTACTACCATCACAACCACTATGACTATTACTATTACTACTACAACTAGTAGTTGTAGTATCCATTTTGAGAATGCAAACCCTTTTCAGAATAATGTCTTTACCTGCCTAAAATAAACATAGGATTATTAAGTAAGCCAATTATATTGAAATATAGTAACAGAATAAACACAGGTTTAGAGCCTTTAAGTTATGGCAAGCCAGCTAATACCTAATTAGGTGACAAATTCTGAAAGTGGGAAGAGAGTGGTACATTATGCTAAAGTTTCCCCACAATGCTTTATGATTTTCTTCTGCAAAATGAAAAAGAAAAAAAATCCAATCTCTTTTCAACCCCCACAACTATTTACTGGCATTCCACTGGTGTTAGAATGCTTTGTCATTATGTTTAGGGATTTCAAAAAAATGTCCCCATTCAATTCATGCTCTTTGTATTCAGTGGTTAAAACTATTGTAGGACATAGAGATTGACTTTCCAGAGTGGTACAATTATTTCTAATTTTTTAGGAATGCCTTTTTTAAAAAGACATTTTAAAAAGTGTTATTTTAATAACAAATCCTAAAGTGAGAAGTCCTTTTGTAGCTAATAAGATTCCATCTACAACATAGGGATGAGATGCCCTATTGTAGTTTTTCCCATAGGGAATCCATCAGCTTCAGAGATCTAGCTTTGGCACCTTGGTGAGGGAGGAAGGAAGTGTCATATCCCCTAAAACAAATTTCCTACTTTTTAAAAAGGACAGTGGTACAAGTGGACAAGTAGGTGGGATTCTTTCTGAAGACAAGAAGAAAATAGACAGAAGTGCAAAAACAAATGTTCAAAGCTAGCTTTGTGCAATTTCCATGATGAAACTGTAAAACTCAGGATCCTTGCTTGGGCTGCATTAATTATGTGAGATTAAAGTGTCTTTCATGAAAAGCTTAAAAACCCTTTGGGAAATATAAGCAGAAATCCAGCAAAGGCAGGCTGTCTATTGAGTCAGGCCGGGTTGTACAAACTCAGTATTTGTGAGCCAGTTTTGTGCTGAGCTTTGCAGCTCAACTGCTTAGAAGTCAAGGTTCCCCCACTTACTTGGTGAGAAATCAGAGTTGGACTCCTCATAAATCAAGGTGCCTAAGCTTGTTTGTGCCAGGGACTCTGTGGCAGCCTGGTGAAACCTATGTCCCCGCCCTCCACCCCTTTCAGAAGAAGAAAATGCTAAATTTCAATTAGATTAGTGAAAACAAAAAGGCAATTTTTGTTTCCCATCCACCTTCACAAGCCCCCAGAAGGTATCCATGGCCCAGGTCTATGGCTCCCTTGTTATAGAAGGGGGAATGGGATTCATGATTGTCAACTCCTTAAAAGATACGGTGCTTTATAAATGCTAATGAGTAATAGACCCCATTCCACCCTCATTGGCAAAACAGTAAATATTTCTACCTCAGAGGATAAGGAAAATAGCCGAGTGAAATCATTTATTATCACTGAAGCTCTCTCTTATACCAAGAGGCCCTGCCCTGAGCAGCTTCAAAGGGACTATGCAATAATATTTTACTACCTCTTGATGCTGTTCTGGTCCCTGCTCCAGAGAGCAGGCTCTTTGTTGTCCTGATTACTTTGGATCTAATTCATCCCCTGGGACTGGGACTCATGGCATCCAGCTCTCACCCCCCCAGACCTTTTGACTCAGTTTAAAAGGCTTTGTAGCATTTTTTTCTTTCTTGGAGAATCAGAATAATGGAAGTGGGGGAAGGGAGGAGGTAGACTTAAAAACACTCGTTAAACTACAAGGATGGCACTCAGACCCCCCTTCTATTAACTAGGCGGTGGTTAGGTTTTAAACTCTGGCCTCTGTATGAGTGAATCAGCTAGTTAGCTGGTTGTATTAAGAAGGGACTGGATTGTAACTGCAGAAGTATATTTAACTTCTCCTGAGCTGCCAAATGTTCTTGAATTTGTTCCAAATATTAAGTGTGAGATTTTTTTTTTTTTGATAATGATTACTAGCTCATCCTAGAACTATTCCTTGGTCAACCACCTCCTTACATCAGTATTCAGTTGTTTCCCTTGTGTTGATTCTTCGTGACCCCATTTGGGGCTTTCGTGGCAAAGATACGGTAGTGGTTTGCCATTTCCTTCTCCAGCTCATTGGGCAGATAAAGAAACTGAGGCAGATAGGAGTAAGTGACTTACTTGCCCAAAGTCACACTGCTAGTCTGAGATGAGTGATCTGGGTCCGGCACTGTATCACCTAGCTGCCTGACTCCAGAGCTGGCCCTCTAACTGCTGAGCCATCGGGCTGCCCTGTTTGGGGTGTTCAGACAGGATTACACCCCTGGGGGAGGAAGCATCAGGCCCTTTTCAGGATGGTTCATCTACCTTTGGTGTCTCCCGGGCACGTATCTCTCACCTGTGATGTGTCCAGTGGCCATACCCAGTAAAACTGTCTCAGCTGTTGGGCTAAACCAGGTTGGGAGTGAACTTCAGACCGAGGGTGAGTTAGGGGGGGTGTCTGCCCCATGCATGTTGAGACTCCCCCCTTGGAATGCCTGGCTGAGAACAGTGTGTTCCAGCAGCCGAAGCAGACTCTGGAGGACATCAAAGACACCTGCTCATCTGCTGCAAAGGCAGCATATTTAGGTCATCTCACGAGACTCTGGAAGAGAGAGGGAGGTAGACCTTCCTTAAGTCCAATTCACTCATGAGTCGAGACTCCGGGATGTCATTGATCCTCTTCAAAAGAAAGGACCAACAAACAAACAAAGTTGTTGTTCTGTAATTAATTAAAGCTTAGGTGTTGCTTGGAAAATGCAGATATGGTTATGGGAGGCAGGGTGGTTCAGTGGAAAATACCAAAATTTTTGCATTAGAGAGTGTGGGTTTGAATCTTGACTTTGGCCTTTGTATTCATGTGACCTCAAGGAAATTTTTTCCCTTCTCCCAGGACTTCATTTCCTCATATGTACAATTCAGTTTGGCTGGGATGAAAGAATACTCAGATCCAATAAATTAGCATACCATCTCCTCAAGGGCACAGAGTTCCATTTTTGTCTCTGTATTTCCAGAGTCTAGTCCATAGTGGGTACATATTCAATGCTTTTTAAAATTGAATTAGACTCTCTTTGTCAGGCATGGAAAAGATTAAATAGTCAGTGCTTTATATTCCCAGCAATTCAATATAAATTCAATTTATATTCCTATAATTCAATCAATTTCCTATAAGAAAGGAGGAAGGAAGGAGAAAGAGAAATAGAGAAAGGCAAGAGAGAGAGGAAAGGAGAGGAAGTGAGGGAGAGAAGGAGACAGAGAGAAGCAAGGAGAAAGAGAGTGAAACAAAGAGAAATACAGAAAGAGAGAAAGAGACAGAGAGAGAAAGAAAGATACAGCCACACAGAGAGACAGAGACAGAGACAAAAAGAAACAGAGGGAGAGAGACAGAGACAGAGGGAGAGGGTGAGAGATGAAGAGAGAGAGGGAGGGAGAAAGAAAGAAAGGGAGAGGGAGAGAAGGAGACACACAGAGAGAAGCAAGGAGAAAGAGTGAAACAGAGATACCCAGAGAGAGACAGAAAGAGAGAGACAGACAGAGAGACAGAGCCAAAGAGACAGAGATAGAGACAGAGATGGAGAGAGACAGAGTTAGAGGGAGAAGAAAAGAGAGGGAGAGAGAGGAGGGGAACAAGGAAGAGAGAGAAAGAGAGAAAGACAGACAGACAGACTGAGACAGTAACAGAGAGATAGCGACAGAGATGGGAGAGAGGGAAGGAGAGAAAGAGAGGGAGAGGGAGAAAGAGAGAGACAGAGAGAGGGAGACAGAGACAGAGAGAAAGAGAGAGAGAGAAAGAGAGTGGGGAGGGAGAGAGAAGCAGGCAGACAGATCTATATGTGAGTCTGGGGATCCATAATTGAATTTCCTTCTTAAATCCAGTGATTTGTTGTCATTAATCTGTGGCATTATCTTAATGAGAAAGGCAACCTTGGAAAACATGAAAGTACCATTTACTAATGAAATAGCTATTAAACCATTATGTTTGTTTTGGGGTATCTCTGCTAATGCTGATCAGACATCTTTCTTAAGAGTTACAATCTATTTTGATTTTTATAGCCTTTGCCTATTGATATTAGGAATTTTCCATGATTGTTAGTATTCAAAGCAAACCAAAGCAAAAACACTGCAGGCTGTGATTTGAGGAACACTGTTCCCAAGTTTCCATAGTTGACAAATATCTCTTCTAAGAGCTTACTAGAGTATTTAAAGTCTCTGCTATTAGACAATCATTTTTGTGGGTTGATGGTCTTATATTGTGGATCAGCAAAAGATTCCCTTCAGACTCAAAGCTGTAAAACAAAGGGCTTGGTCTTCTATGTCTCCTTCTGGCTCGAAATATATGCTTTTATCATCCTGTGTGATTTTAGGCAAATTACTTAATTTCTTGGGGCCCAGAAAACTTTCTAAGACTGTGAGTTGCTGCTCTCTCTTGGAAGATGGGGTATTCCCAGCAGTGAATCTCTAAATCAGTGTAATCATAGGTCTTAACAGAATAAAATAAAAAAGGATTAGGGTTCGCATTCTGCAGCATACCACCAGTTCTTGGAAATCTCATCTTTGGAAGCTCTCTCTAGTGACCCAGCATTTTGGGAATTTTCAGAGTCAGTCTGACCTTGGTAATGAATCAATGGCCCCACTGGCATTGATTTTGCTTGCTTTCACATTCGACCCACTGGACTGTGCAGTCTCTATAAAAAAGACTTTTTCCTCCAAGACCTAAATCTGTAGCTTTTTTATTGCTGGTCTGTTATTTCATGGTTAGCTTTTAACATCCCTAATTCAAATTAACTTTTGTCCCAATGCTGTAAAGTTGAACGTGTGTTCTTGAAGGTTTTGTGTCATGATGGTAAAATGTAATCAACAGCTGCACCTGCAGACCTGAGAACTATGGACCCCAGTGTGCTTCTGCGCATAACGATTGCCGCCAGGGCTCGAAAGCTCTCTGTGGGAACGGCATCTGTGAGGATTTGGACCGCGAGCAGATGGAGGTGGTGAGTTATTGCTTATAGGGTCGCTCTTCCTTGGACGTAACTCCCTGAGGAGTTTATGATACAGAACTTCAAAGACTTTCTTTCATTTCTACTTTGTGAATCTAAGAATCTTGGTCTCTCCCCTGTTGTGATGACTAACAATTACACAATGTCAGAATTATACAAATGTCGATATCACACAAATCCTGATGTTACTGGTAAATATGGTTAATATGAGTTTCTGGCTTTTTCTGGCTGATTTTTGAGTGTTGTGTGAATACTACAGCCACTGGCTTCCCCTGTGAAAGTAGTAGCTCTTTGAGGGTGGGAACTGGATCCTAGCACTAAGAATGATAGGTGCCTAATAAATAAACTACTTTCATTCTGAAGACAATGGCTGTTTAGATTCTTGCATCTTTGGCTGTTGAATTTCAGAACATTCCCAGATTCTCATGGAACGTGTTTGAGACAGTAGTACCCTTTTCCCTGAACTTCTACTGGCTTCACCTTTTTGAATTTCGTTTTTGAATATGTTTGGAAGAGTGTGTACTAATGAATTCATTTTATTCTGTTTTTTACTACTAAGGATTGGGTTTGGGGAACATCATGTTTTAATTATGGCGGCCTATATGCAGAAATACAAAATTAAATGAACTCTTGTCTTCCAATTTATGAGAGGATGAAGCCATTCTACACTACGCTGGAGGAGAGTTAGTCATTTTGGGGCAAAAACAGTTCCACTTCTATTTTTTCAAACACTTCCCACATTTTACCCATGTGACAGCCAACTGCTCCCTCCAATTTCCCTGAGGAGAACTCTCTAAAGGAAAAACAACTGAGTTGACTTCTAGGAGCCTATGGCTGCATGGGTATTTTTCCCTTAAATACATAGTAGAACAAGTTGATTGACTTTAATTATATTGAGTTACAGCTCTTGATTGTTGTTGCTTTTTCTCTGGCATCTTTTGGGCAAATGATAGGTTTCTCTTACTTTTCCAGCAAAGACTTTTCCTTTTTCATATGGTCATGCAGAAATACTTAACCATATGAGAAAAAGGGGAGAAGAGAGTCCCCTTAATTGACTTATGGAAATGAGAGCCAATGATAACAGTCTGTCGCATCTCAAGGCAGGATTTGTTTTATAAAGTTCGATACCAACTTGGTAATAATCAGGAATAAAAATTACTGATCATTCTCACTTATGCTCATACTCATTCTCTTAGCCCAAGTTTAGATGCCTCTGTGATGCAGGATGGAAGGCAGAACCTCACGGTGTCGCCTGCCTAGATGATATTGATGAATGCAGTCTTCCAGATCCTCCCTGTTCTCAGGATCCTCTGGTGGAGTGCATCAATACCCAAGGCTCTTTCTACTGTGGAGCCTGCCCTATAGGTAAGGTATTTATTTATTCCTCCAGCCAGAGGGCTAAGGGTGATGTGTGTGGTCTTCAGAGGTTAGGGAGGTGGGATTCTGAACCACTTTTGCCCCATCACTATTACCATGAAAAAGCATCAGAGAACAATTTGGGTTATGTAAAAAGCAAAGTGCCAGTAACATGAATTAGTGTAGCACTTTTATGTGGAGGAATCCAGATTACATGGGCCATTTTTACTTAATCTCAGATCACTTAAGCCAAGTGACAACTGAGATATGACTAATATAGATATAGATTTGGACCATAATAGAACTGGTCATCAGGTGGGTCTCATATGACTTTGTGTTGCCTTAAAATAGAAAATCATCTCACTCACTGGGTCTTGGTTTCCTCAGCTGTAAAATGAGAGGTTTGTATGAAATACAAGTAACAAAATGAGAGAGAGAGAGAGAGAGAGAGAGACAGAGACAGAGATAGAGACAGACAGAGAGACAGAGATAAAGAGAGAGAGGGGGGAGAGAGAGAGAGAGACAGAGACAGACAGGGAGACAGAGAGACAGACAGAGACAGAGACAAAGAGACAGAGATAAAGAGAGAGGGAGAAAGAGAGAGAGACAGAGACACAGAGAGAGAGAGACAGAGAGAGACAGAGAGAGACAGAGAGAGAAACACACAGAAAGAGACAGAGAGACAGAGACAAAGAGACAACTATAAAGAGAGAGGGAGAAAGAGAGAGAGACAGAGACAGAGAGAGAGACAGAGAGAGAAACACACAGAGACAGAGAGAGACAGAGAAAGAGACAGAGACAAAGAGACAACTATAAAGAGAGAGGGGGAGAGACAGAGAGAGACAGAGAGAGAAACACACAGAAAGAGACAGAGAGACAGAGACAAAGAGACAACTATAAAGAGAGAGGAGAAAGAGAGAGAGACAGAGACAGAGAGACAGAGAGAGAAACACACAGAAAGAGACAGCGAGACAGAGACAAAGAGACAACTATAAAGAGAGAGGGAGAAAGAGAGAGAGACAGAGACAGAGAGACAGAGAGAGAAACACACAGAAAGAGACAGCGAGACAGAGACAAAGAGACAACTATAAAGAGAGAGGGGGAGAGAGAGACAGATAGATAGAAAGAGACAAAGAGACAGAGAGACAGAGACAAAGAGACAACTATAAAGAGAGAGGGAGAAAGAGAGAGACAGAGACAGAGAGAGAAACACACAGAGACAGAGAGAGACAGAGAAAGAGAGACAGAAAGACAGAGACAAAGAGACAACTATAAAGAGAGAGGGGAGAGAGAGAGCCAGAGAAAGATAGAGACAAAGAGACAGAGAGAGACAAAGAAAGTGACTGCAAATTTTTGATAATTATAAAGAGGGGAGAATCATATATAAATCTCTGTAAGTTCTTTGGAAGTTGTTCAAGTCTTCTATTAAAAATTCTACAAAGAATCCACCTAGCAAGTTGAAAACCTTGTTGGTGTTCGAAATTCTTCTCCTCACAAGGAATTGGAAAAGTGAATGCATCCCCATCTGTTGGGTAATGGCTGAACAACTTATGGTATATGAATGAAAAGCTTGGAAAGACTTACATGAACTGATGCTAAGCAAAGTGAATAGAGCCAGGAGATCATGGTATATAGCAAAAACAAGATTATGTAATGATCAACCATGATGGACTCGGCTCTTTTCAACAATGAGATGATTCAGGGCAATTCCAACAGACTTGGGATGGAAAGAGCCATTCACATCCAGAGAGAAAACTATGTAGACTGAATGGGGATTAAAGCATAGTATTTTCACCTTTTTGTTCTTGTTTGTCTACTTCTTTCTTTTTTTTTCTCATTTTTCCTTTTTGACCTGATTTTTCTTGTTCAGCATGACACACGTGGAAATGTGTTTAGAAGAATTGTACATGTTTAACCTATATCTGATTACTTGCTGTCTAAGGAGTGGGAGGGAGGGAAAAAATTTGAACCACAAGGTTTTGCAAGGATGAATGTTGAACATTACCTTTGTATGTATTTTGAAAACTAAACTATTTTTATTAAATATTATTAAAATTTATTAAATTAAAATAAATGTTATTATTAAAATAAAAATATCTATTAAAAATAAAATAAATTAGGTAAAAAAAAGACATTCTGAGCTCTAGTTCTATCTTCAGACTCCCTACCTACCACTTCTGCTCTTGCCACTTGACCAGCTCACTTCCTTCTTTTCTAGTCATGGACTTTGTGATGATAGCTTTTAGGCCTTTTCTTTAACATGTCACCATTTCTACTATGCTGCAGCCTCTTTACATTCATATTAAGAATATCCTTTACCCTCGTGGTCATCTGCAGCCCCTTTGGAAGGTATATTACAAAAAAGAGCATTAGAGAACAATTTGAGTTATGTAATAATCAAAATGTCAGTAACATTTTGTTGTTGAAAGAAACTTCTTTTATATCCCAACCAAATGAACTTCAACTTTAACTGCAAACAGCTTTGTGTTTATAAACCAAGAGTCACATTTCTTTATTGACCAAACATCCCCAGATAGGACTTTTTGGACATAGGCTATAAGAGCCGGAAGGTCTGAGCTGTAAGTTTGCTTTCTTAATCTACTTTTCATTGTCACAGGCTGGAAAGGAAATGGTTACAGCTGCCAAGATATCAATGAATGTGAGACTGATAATGGAGGGTGTTCTATAGTACCCATGGTCCAGTGCATCAACACAGCTGGATCCTATCACTGTGGCTCCTGTCCCCCAGGTAAAGCCCCAAACCCCCTATTCCTCTCAGCAAAACACACAGCTAGGAAAAGAATCACACTTACTAAAAAGGAAATTCATTTGTCAGTCTCCTTTAGAATATATTTCAGGAAACCAATATTATGTAATATTTTAAAGGTAGAAATGAATTTAATTTAATTTAATAGATTCAGGAATATTAGTATTACCCTAATTTGTGGGAAGGTTATTCATAGCCTTGTATTGGGATGCTAATGAAGGTTGCTGTCTTTGTTCATGCTATTACATATCTTTTTAGGGTAATGTAGCAATAAGAGATTTGAAAGACTGCATATGACATGTCAGATATAGGTTTATTTTTTATATGTGATTCATATATATAATTTTATAATAATTTAGATGCTAAGGAGTGTTATTTTCTAAATACATTGTATTTTTCAGTAAAATGGTTAAAGAATCTTGATGTCTTAATACCATAAAAAAAAGTTTTGGTCTTCTGAAGAGCCTTAGAGATAAGAACCTTGAAACTATCATCATTGCAAGTGGAAAGGACCCTTTAGAATAAGAACTTGTCCAAAAACATCAGTACTTTTATTTATACAAGTGGTTTTTTAAAAATTAGAAACAATCTAAGCATTTATCTGCCTAATTCAATGATTAATTTCCTATTGCTCTAGCTTTTACTGTTACTATTGTTCTGTGACATTTTACATGTTACACTTGGATGAAAGGAGAAAATCTGATTCAGCTGCTTCATGTTCTTGGGTTTTTTATTCTGGAATATTTATTATTTTGTCTAAAATAATTAAAAGATAACCATGTTCTTACTCTGATCAGGTTATCAAGGAAATGGAAAAGTCTGTACCGAAATAAACGTCTGCTTAGAGAATAATGGAGACTGCCATCCAAATGCTGTATGTACCCCTGGCCCAGGTAATGTCATATGTCCTCTTCTGATGCTGGATTTTAAAATCTTAATCTTTATGACAACACTGCAAGTTAATGATAGATTATTTGAAATTACATTCTTTTAGCCTGGGGTCTTAGCTTGGGTCTGCAGTGGGAATGTTGATCCTTTGTAGTAATTTATATCCTTGGAAAATAAATGTAGAGTTATTCACAGCTTATGGGATATTTTGCTTTAAGAATGATGTTGTTGATAGTATAATAAACATTGGTAATTCCCATTATATTATTTTTCCCTCTTTGATGGATTTGTTTTATTATTAGTTTTAATAACCTCTCAGCCAATATAGACTACATTCCCTTTTCATCCTCTCCATCACTGCAGACCACAATCCCTTCATACCTCCACCCTCAGAGTTTGTGTCCATATCTTTCCTCCCAAGAGATCTACCAGTAAGAGCCTTTATCTCTCTTTTGTGGAGCCTGTGTAGTGCTTGCATTCTCAATTCATCTTTCCTCATTCTTCTTCACTTTGCCATTCATGACTGGCAAACCTTGTTTTCTGGTCAGATTTATCTTTGATGATTTTTGTCTAGGACACCTTTTTGCTTGGAAGTCATTAATGACAATACTTGATTTGAAGGGGACAATAAAGTAAGGAAACTAGTTATTCTACCCAGTAAATATGTAGCAATAGAAGACCAGTTAACATGACAGAATTTTCAAAAAAAAAAAAAAACTAAAGGTAAATTGCTGGTCTGTGTTAATAAAGTACTGCAAAAATAGATAAAATAAGAATATAAAGTTGGATGAATAGTAATTAGGCAACTTTTATAGATATTTATAGATCTTATATAAGTAATAATTCTTATTCAATGTATAGAAATAGGATGAACAATTATTACTCATTTCCCCTTCCCCTCCTTTGTTTCTAGATGCAGAGTCTTCAAAATCTGGAAGACAGAATTATATTTTCTTTTCAACAATTTCCCAATTGAGTTAGCCTTTTTCAGTCATTTAAATAGCCCAAACCACAGTAGAGCTAAACCAATCTAAGAAATCTGTGTGATTGGGATTTGCTAAGCTTCTAAAGAGAAATATCTTTGTGAGAATTAAGGGAAAATGAGGGAAAGCCTTGGTCATTCTTAAGAGAATTGGGACCATTCATTCACAGCTTATGGAGAAGTTTCTGTCTGTTTTTCTTAGTGATTTTCAGAGCAAACTCTTGGGTTCCTTATCAGGGAATTTCTGAAAAATTAATGCAAATTCAGGGAAACGTAATCTTAAGTTTGGAAATTCATTGCTATAGCATGAGGGGATATGCAATTGGTGCAAAGCAAAAAATTAGTGGAAAAGTGCAAATTATGGCAATGTATTAATAAGAAGGGAAGAATCAGACTAATGATTTTCTATGGCAAAACCTGTCCTCTCAGCCATCCAACTGACTTGATTCCACTGTAGAGAATACAAGTCATCATTGTGTCTACTGTTTGTTGGTTTTTAGAATAAGACATTTGGTTCTATGGAACAAAGTACAGTTTTAAAGGCTTTCCTTACCCACAATTTTCTCCAAGGCAGAACTGTTGAACATGGCAGCCTGTCTAAAGGGCTGCAACCCTCCCAACAGATGTCCAAACCAGATCAAAATGTAATTGAGAAATATTTTTAAAATAAATAAAAATACAATAAGAAATAAATAACATATTTTAAAACTAAGTCAGTGTATGGCCCATAGGAATCCTCATCTATGGAGTAGTGGCTCTCTTATTCTTTTTAAATTGGACATCAATGATCTAAGTTGTCTGCCACCTGCCACCTGATAGAAGAGATTCTCCATCTCTGAGGAAGTTCTTGAAATGTTCCTACTTGAAAAGTCTCCCACTTTAGAATGGAAGGTTCTTGTGGGCAGGGGCTGTTTCACTTCTGCTTTTCTATTTCCAGTGTTTAGTATAGTGTCTAGCTAACAAAAATCAGGCACTTTATATGTTTGTTGATTCAGTGATTGGAATGATTTTGTACAAATTATTTTAACTCCAGCATCTCTCTTTCCTACTATCTGCCTGATTGGCATTTTGAACTATGAAAATGTCAGAGATAAGGGAATTAATGGAAAAGCATGTATTAAGTATTTATGATTTGCAAGATATTGTGTTAAGTCCTGGAAATATAAGTATAAAAGCAAAATAGTCTTTTTTTTCAAGGACACATTCTAATAAAGAGAGACAACAAATGAAAGAAGCATAAATTATATAATGCCTGACCTCAGAGAATTTTCTGTCTTGCTGATGAGATAAGAAATACACAAACGAAACTATTCAAAGTAAGATTTTAAGTTCCACGAGGGTGGAGAGTTTATTTATTTATTTAACTATCTCCTGAATCTGACATATTGCTTTGCCAAGAAAAGGTGCCGAATAAGTGTTGCTTAAATTAAAAATTGTGCAAGAAATTATGTGAATAAGGGCCAAAAATAGAGAATGAAAGTCTCATAGAAACTGGGTTGATTGGAGGAGGAAAATTAAGGGGTCAGAGGAGACTTGAACTTGATCTTGATGAGTTCTAGGTATAGTTATTCAATTTTAATTGATTTATTGGTATCATTTAGATCAAGCAGCCAACTGGTTGAGTTGTTTAGCATAACCTAAGCATTAGTACGCTGTCCCTGCTGAGGTCATCTTTACCTATAATGTTGGCTTCTTCATAGGTATTATACCCACCTGTACCTGCCAGGCAGGATATACTGGACATGGTTATGGACCAAATGGATGTGTCCCACTCAGCCACATTTGCCTCACTTCCCCCTGTGTTAATGGAGAGTGCATTGTAAGTATTTTTTTTTCTCATTGAAGACAATGAAATATCTGCTACAAGTAATTAATATTTGAATATATTTTCAAACCAGAAAAATATTCCAAAGTACCACGTGTATTTTATGGGATGTCCTTGTAAACATTAAAACACTGTATAAATGTCATATTGTTATTATAGTTGTTACTACCACCTATTTTTACAACACAATTAAGAGATAAAAGGCAATTTCAGTTCCCAAGAAAGAGACAGAATGTGGATTTTTTTCCCTCATTAATTTACGAGACCATTGCAAAGATACTAGAGTGAGGAATCTTTATCCTAAACTGTTAAGCCTCCTTTTTATATTTAGCAATCAATATTTAAGTTCATTAATGATAATTCACACTATAGGGAGGCACGTTTATCTTGATTTAGTACCTGCTTAAAACATTATCAAATAGTATCATTTTATTTGTTCACCTGATTTATTATTGAAATTCATTCATATGTTCTATACACTTCTTGTCTGTTTTTTTCCTACAGGAAACGGTTTCTGGCTATCATTGCAAATGTAATCCAGGCTGGGAAGGCACCAACTGTACAGAAAACATCAATGAATGTTTAAGCACCCCTTGTTTCAATGGCGGCACCTGTACCGATGGCATTAATGGTTATACCTGTGAATGTACGAGTTCTTGGACTGGCTCCCAGTGTCAGACTCCCCAGCAAGGTAAAATTCAAATTCTGGACACCTAATTGGATATTTTTGACCTATATTTTTATATGGTAATTATTTTATAATTACTTATATTAAACCTAGGCGCACCTAGCTGCCACAATGGAAAGAATACTGCTCATCTTTTTGAGTTCAAAACCCAGCTACTGACATTTCCTAGCTGGGTGATCCTGGGCAAGTCACTTTATCCTCTTTGCCTCAGTTTTCACATCTGTAAAATAAGCTGGAGAAGGAAATGTCAAACCCATCCAGCATCTCTGTCAAGAGGATCCCAAATGGGGTCACAAAGATTTAGATATGACTGAAACAAGTGATCAACAACAACTAGAACTAGGGTAGGAATCATCATCCCTCAGGGAAATTAATACTGATCCCAATGTTTTACCCTTCTATATTCTCTTAGGTGGCGAAGCCCATAAAAAGGGAAAACCTTTGTCCAGTTGCTTAAATGATTTTGTTTCAGTGATCTAACATGAATGAAATCAAGATTTTATTTTGTTTGATGGTGGAGATAGTTCTATTATTTTGTTGTTGTGGACAATTGCTGACATAGAAAATCCTTCCACTAATGCAAGTCATCATCATTAGTTTCATCGTCATCATCATCATCATCATCATTATCATCACTATATAGCACTTTAAGATTTACAAAGCACTTTATTTAATCCTTGTAATGACCCCGATTATCCCTGTTTTACAGATGAGAAAACTGAGGCAGCCAGAGCTTAAGTAATTTATCATAGAACTAAGTATCTGAGAAGGGATTTAAATTTAAGTTTTCCTGACTCCAAATCTGGCACTCTTTCTACTGTGCCATCTAACTACTCAATCAACAACCCATCGATAATCAGTAATCTCAGGGAGTTGCCTGGAGTGATGAGAAGTTGAGGGACTTGCTTATGGTCACTTAGCATGAGTCAGAGCTCAGATTTAATCCCAGGCCTTTCCTTAAAACTAATCTCTACCCATTTTGCCGTGTTGCCCCTAAGGAGATTAGTAGCTTTAAAATAAAAACCGAGACTGTATTTTATAGAAAAGAATTCTTTCATGCCTGGATGTAAGCCAAAATGACTTTATTTTTAAACCAAAAAATATGTATTTGCCATTTCCAAATATTTTTTCTCTGACAAACTAAGCCACATGTTTACCCTCTTTCATCATGTGTAAGATTTATAACATCTCCAAAATGCCATTTTTGTCAAGTCACTCTATGACTCTAGAATTTACAGGGGCTCCTTATTGTCTTTTGAACCTGCCTGTTTTCAAGGACTTTGATAGTCTCTGCCATGTTCCTTTTCCAGCCCTGCTTTTAATAATTCCCTCCACTCTTGTCAGGCTGGACTCTAAACCATCATGTGCCTGCAGTGTGTGTTATATATGCTTTCACTCCCATTGTTTTCCCTCAACAAAATCCATTCCTTTAGGCCCTCTGTCTACCCCAAATGATTCCCACTTCAAGGATTAATCAGTTCAAGGATTAATTGACAATTTCTCGCATTTCCTATCCTTTGATAAAGAGGTGATCCTTTTTGCCAAGTCCAGTCACATCTACATGTCCTTTGATCCCAAATTCCTTCCATTTCCCCAATAAACTCCCTCTCTACCACTTCCTCTTGGAGATCCTGTTTTCCTTCAGTCCTGAGTTCAGATGCTACCTACTGATGAACCTTTCCTGAGGTCCCCACCTGCCAGGGCACTCCCTCCCCCAATCTATCTTGTATTCATTTTGTATATATTCTTTATATAACTATACCCAGATATGTACATACCCTTTCCTCCTTAAAGTGTAAGTTTCTTGAGAGATCAAACTGTTTTCCTTGTCTTTGCATCAGTAGTTCTTAGCATGTTCCTGGTACATAGCAAGCCTGTGAGTAATAATTTATATTTAACTAGAATAAACATTTTAAGATTTATAAAATGTTTTCCTCATAAGCACCCTGGAAGTTGTCCTTAGCTTATAGACAAGGAAACTGGCTTGCCTATGATCAAACCGCTACTAAATATTGGGGTTAACATGTGAACCCATAGTCCTCCAGACTCAAAGTCCAACACTTTCTCCATTACATCATGCTGCCTCCATTAAAATAAATAAGTAATTTTAATGATTTAATGAACATTTTTGTGAGCAACTACTATGTGTGTGGTACCCCTAGGTGTCATGAGGCAATGTATAACAGAACACAAATCAGTTTAATTGAGTCAATGACAAATGCAAATAAAGCAATGAATAGTACAAGCCGGTATGTCATTCGGTGCTAAGGTATATGGTAGAATGATCATGATGAAGGACAAGAAGGCTTTATGGAGAGATGAGCCTTGCACTAGGATGAGGAGGTTGAGGACAGGTGAGGGGCAGAGGGGAGAGAATTCGAGGCGGGGGAACAGGAGAACCAAAGTAACAGGAGTGAAATGTTTTATTTGGGAGACAATAAGGAGAGGGACAAACCAAGCATGGGGAACATGGTGAGGAGTCTTGAAACAGAAAGCTGGGTTTATGGAATTATAAATTAGGATGGACACCTTGAAAGCCAGCCAGCCAGTTTTAGACTTCTTATTATATTGTGTTTATCATTCACTCAGCCTAGCATTTTAATATTTATATCTTCTCTTAATTATTTCATATGTACTAATTGTGTCTACTTAACTGGATTGTAAATTCCTTAAGGTCAGTGACCATGTGACCTATTTCTCCCGCATTCTCCAAGATTTTCATCATAATGGTAAAAAAGTCAGTAAATAATTATTAATTTTTTGATTGTATTTTAAAAAGGATCAGGAATGGCACAGGCTGGGCATCTGAACTGAGGACATTTCAACACATGGTGATATATGCACAATGTTTCCATAAAATTACTGTACCCTTAAGTCCTAATCATAAAGATATGACTGATTGTTCTCTTCCTGTCAGCCACTGAGCCGGAGATTCTTAATTTTTAAAAAAGAAGACTCAGAGAGGTCATGAGAACCTTTTCAAATTATTTGAAGGACCATTAGGTGTGTGAGGAAACTGACTTTGTGTATTTAAATGCAGGGGAAGAATTAGGACCGGGGTGGAAATTATACAGAGCAAAATGTATTTTTTGATACAAAAAAAAATCTTTCTATCAGAGCTATCCAGAAGTGAAATGGGCTACCCCGACAGGCAGATGACCACTTGTTGCTCATGTTATAGGACTGATTTTTATTTCAAGTAAACCTCACACTCAACTTCTGAGGTCACTTGGCAATCTGAGATTCTAGTCCCATTAAGGAAAATTGCAAGGAGTATCCTTCTTAGTGTGTCAAGGAGAGGGAATGTTTCCCAAATTAAGGGACAAAATCGGCATTCTGGCTTTGACAGAAGGAGTTTCCAAGAATAATAGAAAGGATAGAGTTTCTTGGGATCAGAAAAGAAGGCACAGAATAAGGGAAGGAAGGGTGGGGTATTGGGGACTATTACTTCCCATTCTAAACCCTAGAGAAAGGGGCAATTCTCCCCAAACAACATAAGAGGCAGGTGCCCCACTGGGGACAGAAACACTTTGGGAGGAGGAGTACCAAGGTTGGGATGCAATAACTGGTAGGGAACTAGGAGCGGCTGTTCTCAATCATTTCCCAGACTTACTGATTAGGAGCCTGGGAGCAAAACCTCATGCTGGTGATCATTAGAAGCCCAATTAGTCTAGCGGAGCCAGAGTAATTTCTGCTGGGCCACATCCGTGATTTATAACTCAGTAAACATGAACAGGGTCATGGATCTAGGGACATTACCACAGAAGTAATATTGATGTTCTCTCTTCTCAATCTTGCATCTGAATTTTAACTCCTTCCATTTCTTCCAGTGAGGTTCAGAGCGTAAAATTTTGTCCTGTGTGTTTAGGGGGCTGAGGCTGGGTATTAGGGATTGTGGAACTCTGGGGCTACTCTGTCTTATCTGTATGTAATTTGGGGGCATGAATAAGCTATGAACCCAACTTTCCAAGGTCACAGAGTGACAGGTGACGGACTACCTGTGCTTCAAAATGGCATTCTAGCTCTACTGAGACGTGTGAGCTCCAAACAGGTTAGGCTGGACCATTTTGTGTGTAGTGTGTGTGTGTGTGTGTGTGTGTGTGTGTGTGTGTATTTTATTTTTTAATTTAATTTATTTTCCTAAGGCAATTGGGGTTAAGTGACTTGCCCAGCTAGGGATTATTAAGTGTCTGAGACTAGATTTGAACTCAGGTCCTCCTGACTTCAAGGCTGATGCTCTATCCACTGCACCCACCTTGCTGTCCAACCATTTTATATAGTCATCATAAAGAAATCTTTTTTTCTCTTATTTTCTTATCTATTTTCTCTTAGAAAGTCTATTTAAAAGCATATTTGTGTTTTTTTTTTTCTTTTCAGCTTGTGGAGGTTTACTTTCTGGGCTTAGAGGGTCCTTCAGCTACCCCAATTTACAGTTCTTTGAGTATAATAGCAATGTTAATTGTTTCTGGATTGTCCGAACAGAAGAAAGAAAGGTGAGTGCAGTGTCTGGCTAGCCCCAGTCTGAGGAACCCAAGAAAATAAGATCAGCTTAATCTCCAATCTATAATCACATATGATACATACTTTCATAGATTAATATCATTGTAGTTAGCAGGTAGGTGAAATTTGGTTTCAGCTATTAAGCAAAAATGAGAAAAAATAAAGCTGCCATTGCACACTTTCAACCAAGCCCTCGCTATAAGATTCTTATTCTCATTAGCTCAAAGATTTAATATTTACGATTCCTTGAAACATGCATTCTTATTTCTAGAACACTCTTCCAACTCAAAAAGTACCATATCTGAAAGCAGAAAGTTATATGCCAGATCTTTTATCCCATGCAAGCCTGTTTAATTTATGCCCCTCGATTTGTTTCTGAGTATCATTTTAAAAAGTTGATTAATAATTAGAATAATAGCAACATTAATATAATGCTTTGAGGTTTGCAAAACACTTTACATATATTATCTCATATTATGCCCACAATAATTCTGAGACATGAGTATAATGATGAATAATGAATCCTTATTCTTTTTTTCCTTCCAGAAAGGCTCCTTTAGGGCCTTTAAAATCCAAATAGACAAAATCATGAGAAAATGCTTTGTTTTCAGAAGGATATATTGTTGTTTTCTTCCCTTTGGCCTCTATTGATTTAGATCTTAATCATTTTTTATCTGTTCTATTCTGTAATACTGAGGACATTTAATTTCTCTGTGTAAAAGGAATTTCTTATTTTGACATTGTCTTAATAATTTTATAGCTTTCATGTTGCAAGGAAATTAATGAATAGGAGTTTTTTCTTTTATCACTGGGTTTGCTGTGAGATATATCATTTAGACCAGAGTGTAGGGAAGAATAAATTCATTGGGATGGAACCAGTCCAATTTATTTCATTTAGATATGGCATAGAAAATATGCCTGAGGGGGGAAAGGAAGGCCCTAATGTTAGTTAATTTTAAAACTCTAACAAAGCTCAAGCAGAAAATTTTAAAAAACGATTTCCCAACCACCCTATCTTTAAAATGATGAATATCATACTGTATAATTTCATGATTCCAAGCCGTGATTATAGAGGAGAGAATTTCATGAGCCTGTTGGCTCATGTGTGTGTGAAATAAAATGTTACATTTTTCTCATCTCACTTGCTCCAAGGTTTAATACCAGAATACTTTTTCTATACTCAATCCATCCATCTACTTCATTTCTCATATTATTTTCTTTCCTTTTCTTTAGGTCTTGATGTCATCTTTCCCTTAATTATCCAATCCCTAAGGATTTTCAAAGGAAATTATACAAATGCTAGGGCTAAAGTCTAAACTCTGGTGAATGCTAATAGTAACCAGCTAATCTTAAAATAAACTAAATAAATCTGGCTAGTATTGAATCTTACAAAGAATAAGTGCAATTTCAACAATTTAAAACCTATCTGTTTAAACTTTGTGTCTTACCCTGAACTTTGCACAGTACTCCTCACATCATATAAACTTAACAAATAAGTTTTAAGTTGTTGATATTCTAAAGACGATTTAAAAAGTACTCAGATAACTAAAATAACAAACTATATATAATAAGTGCAGTGGGAGGGGGAGAGCATACTACTTTGTGAGTTGTGAAGTAGAAAGAGTTCACTGAAGGTAGAGGAAGACATTGTTTTGGTATTGGCTCTGAATCAACCAGTTAGAAATATTAATTTTACAAATCAATTATTAATATTTGCTTGACTTTAATGATGATTAGTTAGAGAACTTTAACCAGACTTCTTTTAGTAGTATTAGTATTTGTTGGTTGATATTAACTCTCTAGAGTTTATGGGTACTTTTTGACGGAAAAATGAAAAGTCATCAGAATATTCATTAATAAGGTTGGACATGCTTACTGCTGGAATAAAAATTGTACCTTAGAGATGACAAATATTTTAGAGTTAACCTGAAAAGTGAAAATAATAATTTTTGACTTTTTCTCTTCTAGGTTTTACGTATAACTTTCCCATATTTCCAACTAGATTCAAGAGACAATTGCCATTATCAGTTTCTTCAGATTCATGATGGAGATTCTTCTGGAGCACATCCACTTGGAAAATATTGTGGCTCTAGTCATCCTTCTGAACTAATCAGCAGTAATAATGCTCTGTATTTTTATTTCCACTCTAACTTACCAGTGAACGAAAAGGTCTTCACCGTTAGATGGGAAACTCAACAACCCGGTACGTAATGGATAGCAAAAGATCAAAGATTTAAAAATCCAAAAGATAAAGCCATTAAAATTTACCTTTGTTAATCAAAATAAGAGTCTAAATCATAGAAGATATTTTGAGATCATTAATTTTTTCCCCTAGCACTTTAAAAATTTGAAATTTACTATCATTCCAGTTGACAATTTCATGTTTGCTTTTATATCCCCACTCCATGTTTTGCCCATAAAAGGCCCTTACTAAATGTTTGTTGAATTGAATTCATTTTTAGGAGAAACAGGACTGGAATTAAAATTAGGGATACCTAGAACAAGATTCTTTCAGTAAACTTTTGTGTCCCACTTAAGATCGAAACATAGCATGCTATAATTGAAGATAATTTGTGCAGTGAGGTGGTACAATGCATTGGCCTGGAGTCAGGAGGACTCATCTTCCTGAGTTCAAATTCAGCCCCTGACACTTGCTAGTTGTGTGACCTTGGGCAAGTCACTTTACACTGTTTGCTTCAGTTTCCCTATCTGTAAAATGAGCAGAAGAAGGAAATGGCAAATTCTTTCAGCATCTCTGCCAAGGAGACCCCAAGTGGGGTCACAAAGAGTCAGACAGGATTGAAAAATGCCTGAATATTAACAGCAAAATCACATGTTCCATAAGTGTTAGTATTTGTTTGGAACTTGACTATTTCAGATATACTTCACTCTAAGAAAATTAGGATATTTATTTGATGAATATTCTTCTAAAATAAAGACACTTTCTCTAACATTGCACGTCCCATTCCTCTGCATAAATTAAAGTCTCAGTAGAAATCCTAAGTGGTTTTTCTCCCTCTTCCTTTTAGAATGTGGTGGTTTATTGACTGGTACTTATGGCTCCATAAACTCTCCTGGATATCCTGGGAATTATCCTCCCAACAGAGATTGTATCTGGATCATTACAACTTCTCCTGGCTTAGTCCTAACATTTGCTTTTGGGACCCTCAGTTTAGAACATCATACTAATTCCAGTGAAGACTATCTTGAAGTAAGTTATCATTTTAAATCTTAAAACACTATGCTAATTGGGTTCACAGAATTTTGATCATGCCAGTGATAAGTACTATCAAATTTTTGGCACTCTCACCAGCCTTAATTACTCATAACCACATTTTGTCCTTCTCTAAGCCTTACCTAATTTCTTACTTTGTCATCTTATTACTTGAGCTAGTTATTGATCAGCTGACGAGAGATTTTGAAACAAAATGGAACTTTGCTCCCTGAACCTTCACTGGGAAAACCCAAGATAATAATAAGAAAGTAGAAGTAGCAGCCCTGGGCTAAAGGTGCCATTTATAAAATAACCCCAGGCCTTGCTTGTCTGTCATAATCCAGGCAAAAATTTAAGTCACATGAGATGGATTGACCTTGGCGGAATGAAGATCATTTGTTAATAATGATAAAAATGTCCTTTTAATATGAAATGTCCCACAAATGGAATCATTCAATTCTGTATAGACTTTTTGAGGAGAGGAAGATGGGCCTTCCTAACAACTTATCATGAAAAAATAATTCAGAAATAAGGAGCATAGAGGCTATTTTACTATAATACCAGATGTTTATAGGTTGACAAAAACATTCTGAATTTTTAGGTTTTTCTCCTGAACATGTCTTTGATAAGACTAAGTTCCATTCTATTTCTTTTTCTGTTTTTTTCCTATTGTTTTAATTCTAATGATAATTTCCAAATGTACTTTTCCTAGACCATTAGGAGGAAATAGTATAGAATTATTCATAAAGGATGGAATGATGAAGACTCAAGATAGCACTCTGGACACGTTAAAACCATTAGTAAATTAGAAGTCAGAGTAATGGATTTGAAACCTTGGGGGATAACTGATACAGATATCTCTCCATGGAAAATAATGGAGTACATAAACTCTTTAAATTGAAATACTACAAGGGAATTGTCCTGAGCTGGTTCCTAAAAAAAAAAAAAAAAAAAAACTTTTGAAAAAACCACAATGCTTGAGCACTCCTATAGATTCCTGAGAATAATTATGAGCAGAAAGCTTCAATCATCGAGACAAAGAGTACAGAGAAAGTTAGAAATGTGATTGTCACTTTTCACTGAGTACTAATCCCTAACAAGATCATCTTGATGTATGGTAGTGATATGCTGTCAGAAGTAAAAGGTAATTGGAATAAAAGAAGGATGAAAATGATTTAATTGGGTAGCTCTGTTCCCATTTGTGCCCTTCCTCCCATCTCTCCTTAATGAGGACAGTCTTATTTACAACAGAATCCTAAACAGTCCTAAAAAGTTAAGCAACTTAAAATGAAGAAAGGGCTTTCTAAGGCAAAAATCTACAAAAAGTTTCCACTTAACTGGCACAAAAATTGTCCTTTTCTATTTTTTATTTTTACATGTCAGATTTCATCAGTCTGGCAATGCCTCTGGTTCCACTTCAGGTTCCTCTGAGTGCACAGTTGGGAAGTAATGAGCCCAGATTTTCAAGTTTCTTTGTATGTGTTTGAATCCTGATGTTTCTTCTAGCCTGAAGATTTACCACATTCAAAGTATATGGCATTAAAAAAAAACCCAAATAATGCAATGTTTAGAAAACAAAGCTACTCTAAGGAGGAATAGAAGGAGCATTAATAAAAAATCAAGATAAAATAATTTCCAGATGGTACTTGGGAAGTTGAAATATGATTCTTAAATAGTTTAAGATTATTGGATCATCTAGATTGAGAGCTGGATGAGGAGAGTATCATTTTATTGATAAAGGAGTTTGGGCCTTGAAAGGATAAATGACTCCTCCACACTTTGACCCAGAAATATTGGGCTTTTTGCTGGGACACGAGCAAGACACTCTCTCCAAGCATTTTCCCTAGCTGTTCCCAAGATCCAGAATCTTCTTCCTCCTCTCCTCCACCCATTGGCTTCCCCCAACCGATATACCTTTTTTTATTGAGGCTTTTTATTTTCAAAACATATGCATGGATAATTTTTCAAATTGACCCTTGCAAAACCTTCTGTTGCAAATTTTCTCTTCCTTTCCCCCCCTCCCTCACCTAGATGGCAAATAATCTATGTTAAATATATTAAATCTAATATATGTATGCATATTTATACAGTTATCTTCCTGCACAAGAAAAATCAAATCAAAAAGGAAAAAAAGGAGAAAGAAAACAAAATGCAAGCAAACAATGACAGAAAGAGTGAAAATGCTATGTTTATACTATCTTCTTTTCCTAATTTATCTTAATTCCAGTGCCTTTCTTCTTTTAATAATTTCCTATGTGGTCTGCAAACAGCTTGTTCACTTGTATTTCTTTACTTGTTCTTTTCCCAGTAGATTAAGAGCTCCTTAAGGGGAGGGGCTATTCTTTGTCTCTTTTTGTATCCTCGTGTTTAGCACATTGCTGAATACATAGTAGGTACTTAATACTTATTGACTGATTGATACAGGTAGCAAGTGTCAGAGGCAAGATTTGAACTCATATCCTTTGCCTCCATATTTCCATATTTATGTATTACTGTATACATTAGGTTGTGTATCACATATATTTGTATTATATATTATATTTATATATTAAACATATTATATTAAATATATATTAAAGAATAAATGCAGATGAATTTATCAATGGGCTTACTATGTGCTAATATTGCTGAGAGTTCAAGTACAAAAGCCAGAAAGCCTTGACTTCAGGGAGCTTAAAATGCAATAAAGTAAGAAAAGTAATATAGCTTATTATGATGTTATTAAAATAGCTTAAAGTGTAATAAAGCAATAAAGGGGAATGATAACCATGGAAGAGTATTTTGGTCTGGAAGGGTGTTTCCAGCAGTCTGATAGTGTCGATTTGATGATGGTTTTTAGAACAAGAGGGGAAAGGCTTTATGGGGCAGTGGTGGATTAGTGATGGGGATATGCTCCGTCTTTGCCATGGCCTACAGACCCTGTGTGGAGGATTGAGGTGCAAAAGCAGTAGTTAAAAAGCAGCCTTTCCATCTAGGTAATATAAAACAAATCTCCTGGAGCCATTATTTTAAAAGCATGAGTGGTCCCAAAGGGAGCTTCCTTAGCCAAGCGAGTGATGCTGTGGTAATGAGGAGTCGTCCTCGACTTTACTGCTCAGGAAATTGTTCCCTGAAGCAGCCTCCAGGTTTATGACTTGGCTTGCTTGGGCTTGTTTGTCTTGCCTAGGAATGTTTGTTGCCAACCCTACCTCTGGTCTGCATAAATAAGTCCCTGGGAATGATTCTGTCTGGAACAGGGAATGTGCCATGCTGGGGATTTTGGAAGGGAGAGGGGTGATCCATTCACACTGAGCAATTTTATATCATATATTTACCTGCATGTACATGCAAGGTTTTCCTGATAGAATAGAAGTTCCTTGAGGACAGGGGGTGAGTCACTGTGATCTTTATGTATCCCCCTTTGTAGCAAATTGCTTGACTCATCATACTGGTACTTAACCAATGCTTGTTGGTTGATGATTGATTAAAAAAGCTGCAGGCTCTCATTTTTTTTTTCATTTATTTTTTGTTTAGATTCGAGATGGACCCCTGAACCATGACCCTGTGCTCAGGAAATTCTACAGCACCTTGTCAGTGCCGCCTCTGGAGACCACTGGTCCTTTTGCTTGGATTCATTTTCACTCTGATTCGGTGGGGAGTGACAGAGGCTTCCATATCACCTACATCACTTCCCTAGGTAAGCCATCTGCTTGTATCAAGTTCAATATGAGACCTAAGGTGCAAGGGACATTTGCAAGGGTTGTTCAACGATGAAAGTAGATGATAATTTATTAAGAAATAGTGGTTGTCTGTAGAGAGCCTTTTGCATGATTGCTTTTATAAAAGTCTTAAGTGTTTTTCCACTAATGTTTCAACTGCCCCGGAGCTTATGATAGCCAATTAATAGACAACCTCAGAGAGATGTAAAAAGAACAGCAAATTTGTGGTTGTGCTGTGAACTCAGGAGCAAGCTGTCGAATTGGAATAGAAATATCGAGCACATATATATATATTATATATATATATATATATATATATATATATATATATATATATATATATATGTGTGTGTAATTATAATCTGTGTTAACTGAGGGATACATGTACCCTTATTGTGAACTAGGCAATTCACTGGATTTTGCACAAACGTTTCTTTCTTTTTATTTGATCTCAGTGGACCCAGAATGTGGAGGAAATTACACAAATGCTGAGGGGACCCTCATCTCTCCTGATTGGCCCAATTCTTACATTCACAACAGACAGTGCCTTTATATTATTACCCAGCCTCCTGGTGAAAGGATCCACCTCAACTTTACCCAAGTGGAACTAGACGGCCGGAGCCACTGCTCACAAAGCTCCATCGAGGTGAATTTTCTTAGTTGACCTTATATGAACTCTTATCAGAGTGTTGATTTGTTTGAAGACACAATGGAATCTTTCCAAGATAGATTATTCACCTAAATTAATTATCCTCTGGGTTCAAAAGCCAAGGGAGACAAGGAGGAGAGAGATAAGGGTTAGAAACTCTAAGTGAGGATAGGAAAAAATATGTGATAATAATGAACCTCAGCCTTTTGCACCGAATGAACCCTGAAGAGAATGAATACCAAGAAATGGGGACAATGTTAGCAGCAAGAAATAGCCATTGAGATTATCTTCTGAAGATCATAAAATGCATTTTATGGATGAGACTCTGCGTCTCATTGTTTGTCTTCCACCTTATTATGTTACTTCTTTTTCTTTTTGTTCTTATGGGGCTGTTTCATCAGGGTCAAAGGCTCTGTATGGTTTCTAACACTTTCTGAACTGGAAGGAACCCAAGGGATCATTTAATCCAGCCCAGTTGTTTTATAGATGAGGAAGGGGAAACTTGGAGATATTCAGGCAATTGAGCAAATGAAGTCATGTGGCTGCTTTTGATAGAAGCCGAACAAAGGAGGGCTAAAAATGGACCTTGTTATAGCATTTTAAAGTTTGCTAAGTGCTTTAGATAATTTCATTTGAGCTTCACACTCAGCCTTTGAGGTGGTTATTATAGGTAGTATTATCTCCATTGTGTTAGATGAGGAAACCAAGATTCTGAAAGATCAAGTACTTATGCTCAAACAGCTAATGTCAGAGGTGGGACATGAGTATAGGTCCTCCTGATCACGTTCTCAGCGCATGGATCAATGCATCCTTCTGTTTCCCCCCACCACATTGTGTAGCCTCCCTCCATTTCCACACCTGGAATTACAGCATGCTGGAGGAAAAAGGCACCTGAGAGAGCTTTCATTCACCCTGCTCACTTATAGGAAAGAATGAGATTCAGAGTTAACTGGTTTTTTTTTTTTTATGTATTTAAAATCACTCTAGTGGCAGTTTCCATTTAAAGAGTCATTGATTTTGATCAGAATGGAAAATTTTGATTAAAATGAAAGAGAAGGTAGTAAAACAAAACAGACAGGCTTTGTTTGTGTGGTGAAGAATGTTTTTGTCTAATGACTGCTGGAACCACAGTTAAATTTGCTGCAGCATAAATGAAGAAAACTTCTTGGGATTGTTGATTACGATCCATTTCTATGATCTTAACTAGATCCTGACTATTTTGTTCACTCATCTAGATTGAGATAAATGCTTTTTTTTCTGGTGCTAAACCTTCATCTCTCACCTTATTTAATTTTGAGTTAGAGAGTTTTACTGAAAAATGTGATTTTGGGGATTTCTTCCTCTATCTCTTTGTTTCTTCTCTCTCTTCTCTCTTTGTCTCTTTGCCTCTGTCTTTATTTTTCTCTCTTTTTATGAAGTTCCAAAGTAAGGCTCTATCTCACTTGGTGAGGGAAGCATTTTAATTTTTATCCCTAGTCTCTCAGAGGGCAAAATCTACATTATGGAAAAATTTTTTGCCTTTTACATTGCCAACTGAAATTAAATTTCTGACGTCTATTTTCTCCCTTTGAGAAAAGACAGAGCCACTCATGGAACACCATTCCCGGATTAAGGCAGGAAAGTTGTAGTGTTGTTTTGGCAACAAGACACAAGCCATTCAACTTCCTAAGAATCAAAGTTTTATTTACCATTTAAAAAAAACCAGTGTCCAGATCATGGGGACCACAAATCGAAAGAGCTCTGGATTTCAAGTCAGGAAGTGTGGGGTCACAGCCAAATTCTGCTACTCTCTACTGATCTGAACTGGGAGCCTGTTTTCTCATCTATAAAATTAGGATAATATGAATAAGATCAGCAGATTTATTAGATCAGAAGTCATTGTAGAGATGACATGAGATCTGTATAAAGTTCTTTAAACATTTATAAATCTGAGTCTTTACCTCATGTTTTATGTATAACAGAAGCTTAAAGAATGTGTATGGGACAGAATGAAATTGAATGAACATTTCGGGTTGTTGGTTTCTCATCAGTAAAATGAGGCATTTACTCTAGGTTTTCAGTGTCCTTTTCAGTTTTTTGTGATCCTAAATTATACTTGGAAACTAGAATGATTGATTAGGCCAGTGAGGACCCTTAGAGTCCAGTTCATTCAGTTGTTCCAATGAGAAAGGGAAACCCAGGGAATATGGGATGAGTGAGTTGTACATTTGGGGTTTGAACCCAGGTCATCTGACTCATTGCCTTCAAAATGGGAACGTCCCAATGATTTTTTCCCTTTAGTTACGAATCT
This sequence comes from Antechinus flavipes, assembly GCF_016432865.1. Taxonomy (NCBI): domain Eukaryota; kingdom Metazoa; phylum Chordata; class Mammalia; order Dasyuromorphia; family Dasyuridae; genus Antechinus; species Antechinus flavipes. The sequence goes on along the minus strand of NC_067402.1, from coordinate 52,972,054 downwards.
GAATTTAGAGATTATTTCCCACACCCTTCTTTTACTGGTCAATTTAGGCATCCACAGAAGTGCCTGAAATTCCATATTATCTTTTTGAGTCTTCAGTTCTCTTCACATTTCAAGCTTGTCTGGTCTATTTAACTTCTATGAAATGTCCTGGGAAATCTGTTTGTTTTTAGATAACTCCAATTGTGATATCATTCCTAACTCTCAAGGGATTGATGTAAAAAATGTACATTAGAGTATGAGCTCCCTAAGGCTAGAGTTTGTTTTATTTTTTTCCTTTCCTAAGATCCTGTATTTAGCACAGTACATGGCACATATTAGGTGCTTAACAAGTGCTTATTGAGTGACTTAAAAAAATTGCCTTGCAGTTATGAAAGGAAAAATTTGCCCAAATCTTGTATTTTCTCTGGCACTCAGTACAAGCTTTATACAAAATAGTTATTTGTTGTTTATTAAATTGAACTGGCTCATGAACTTTCTTGTTGTCTGGGAACTTGCAGAGATGGCGAGCTGATGGATAGGACAATCAGCTGCAGTGTGTTTCCAGCAGTAATGGTACTATGGTTTTGACTACAGTGTTCAGAACAAAAGGTGAAAGGGGGTAGGGAGTGAGGTCCAGGGATGCACGCATGGCAACAGCCAGAGACCAAGAGGGTCTGGGTGAATGGCTGGAGGCCTGCTCAGAATCTAAGATGGGTATAACTGCAGGGTGGGCTTATTTCATCCAGCCACCAGTCACTGAGACTGACTCCTCAGGACTGACGGCATGGATCCTGGAAGTCCTGGAGGAGGAAGAGGCACAATTATCTTGCCCTCATCAAAGAAATTGGACGGAGATTGGAGATTGGAGAACCCATGTAATTATGAGATTGGAATGGCATGTTAGCCGCTAAAGTTACTCTGAAATATTCATGTTAGCCCTCATAGGGATATTGGTATTATAAAGGAAGACTGCGTTAAGGGGAAGAGTGGGCAATGGTTAACTCAAGTTGGAAAACCCAATGAAGTTCTTTCAGGCAGTAGGATTCCCAGATTGGGACTGAGCAAAGGGAGGGGAATTCTTCTGGGCCAGAGAGTTTTCCTGGAACTCTTACTATTCCAATGACATTTTTAGGAACACTACTCTTGATTTACCTGATTTTGGAAGCTAGACAGAACTAAGCCTTGTTATCATTTGAATGGGAAACTACTTCTGAATATTAGCAGCTTTCAACTTTTCCTTGAGATAGTGTGGTAGAATAAATAGGGTATTTTAAGATATTCAACTCCTTGGGCCATAGTTTCTTCATCTATAACATAAAAGTCTCAAATTCTCCCATCTAAATCTATAATTCTAAATTTTCATATTCTAACAAGGTTTAAAAACTGTATGTCACAGTTCTTGGGTAGCATTGGGTTTCTTGATTATATGAGCAAAGATTAGTGATCTTTTAGCTATGATTTTTTTTAAAAAATGGGCTTTCAGCTAAGAATTGTTATATACAAAGGATGCTCATATTTCACAATTTTATTTTAAAAACACTTTATAAACATATCCTATTCAATACTTAAGAAGTAATTTCCTGACATAGAATCGTAATTTTTTTTTATCAAGAAGTATTGCTTTTGAAGACATGGTTTCTACTTAGTAGAAATATTCTTTATGTGTTCTCATTCTTCCGTGTAGGTAATAGAGTGTAATTATTCTTGGATTTAAGGTAGTCTGATTTCTTTATCTGTAAAATGAGCTAGAGAATGAAATGGTAAACCACTTCATTATCTCTGCCAAGAAAACCCCAAATAGTTATAAAGAGTTGTATACAACTGAAAAATGATTGAAAAACAAATGTATTAACTTAATAAAATTAGTAGATTGTTGAATTTTTCTCTTCTTTCTAATCCCCATTTCTCTTCTAAAAACTCTTCATGAAAGAATTTAATATGTGTCATAATCTAGGGAGCAGAGACTAACTGGTGTAGTTATGGCTGAAGATGAGGTAAAAAGGAAAGAGGATCCTAGTCCTGGCCCCAGCTACCTGTATCTTATATGGCAAAACAGAGGCCCTTCCTCTGTAAAATGAAAGGTGGCTCTAGAGCAAGTGTTTTTAGTTTGAAGTCTATGAACTGATGAAAAAACTTTTATAATTTTATTTTGATACAATTGACTTCCTTTGTAATCCTAAATATCTTATTTTTAAAATTAAAATAATCATTCCGAGAAAGGGTCCATGGGCTTTAGCAGACTATTGTCAAAGGGTCCCATGTCCCAAAGTCTATTAAACCCCCCTAATCTTCCAGCTTAAAAAGTCTATGAATGAATTTTGCCCCTTTAGGGCAAAATTAGTTGAATCAGCAGTTGAGTTAGTCATAAAGTAGACATTTTCATGATGCAAAGCATTCCAATGAATATGACAGGTATGCTTTTTCCAAAGTACAAGGCAATATATCTCATAAATATTTTATAATGGCTTTAACCATAGGAATGGAGTGAAGGGCCTATCAGTAATGAAAGCTTAATTTTTAATCTAAAGAGAGGCAAAGTATTTGCAGAACAATACTTTGAAAAATCATCAAAACCAGAGTTTGAGCTATGTATGTAGGGGAAAGAGAAAAAAGGAAAGGGGAAGGAATTGGAATGCTAACCTAAATATCTTCATTCAGTTCTGGTCATTATGAGGAGCAGGAAGGAAAAAAGGAAAAGAGAAGAAAAGAGAAAGGAAGGAGAAGAAAGAAAAGCAGAAGTATTCAAAGGTGGTTGGTATTTGCTCAGAAGGGTGGGATAGTTGGGAAGCCCAATTGAAGTAAAAAGAACTGGGACTCCATACTTGTTCTCCAATCTCCCCACCTCCCAAATACAGCATGAACCGAAATCCCTCCTTTTCTCTTTGTTCAGAGATTAAATCATTTGGCTCTGACTATACGAATGGTCAAACATAATCGATATTGAGACTCCATCAACTGCAGGGAATTCCTTGCTATAGTTTCCTGTATGTTCTTCACAGTAGATTGAGGGGACCATCCTGCCAGGGCTCAGAGCACAGGAATCAATCTGGAGGGAAGCTCCAACAAACTTTCTCTGTAAAAAGCGATCTGAATCTCACTTGTTGGTAATTTATCATAGGGATTCATCATTAATGTGAGAGAAAAAAGAAAGTGGAGGGAAAAACATGGTAAGAGAATAAGAGTTTGCATTATTTGACCCATTTAGTCAGAAATTTTTGTCAGACACCAAAAGCAGAAACCTAGCTGTTCCCTTTGAAGACAATCATTAATTCGGTTATTATTTTCAAATCTTGTGTCAAATTTCCATAAAAATGGCAGATAAACCTTCACATAATTGCCCTTTATTATTGTAAATACTAGACTTAAGGAGTCTGAACCTCTGATTTTATTTTTTTCTCCCTCACCTCACTTAACAGTATTTTACTTTTCCCAGTTACAATTAAAGATGGTTTTCAATATTCATTTTTATATGATTTTGAGTTCTAAATCTTTCTCTTCTCTCCTTCCCACTACCCAAGATAACAAACAATCTAAGATATAGGTTATACATGTATAATCATATAATCACTTTTTCACATTAGTCATTTTATAAAAGATTTATAAATCAGAATAAAAGGAGAGAGAAAAACAAAAAGCAAAAAAAAAAAGTGCAAATAGTATGTATGCTTCCCTTTGCATTCACTCTCCATAGTGCTTTCTCTGGATGTGGATACCATTTTCCATCATGAATCTTTTAGAATGATCTTGGATCACTGCATTGTTGCGAAAAGCTAAGTCAGTCAGAGTTGATCATTGCACTGTGTTGCTGCTACTATGTGAAATGTTTTCCTGTGAACCTCTGATTTTATTGGCACAGCAAATGGCTGGTGTGGAAACCACTCTGCCAATGCATTAGTCAACAAGCATTTGTTAAGCAGATGTCTTGTGCCAGGCACTGTGCTAAGTGCTGGAAATATAAAAAAAAGGCAAAAACATCCCTGCCCTCAAGGAATTTATTATCTAGGAGGGGAGACAACTACGTAGAACTAAGGCATCTACAGGATCAATTGATGAGGACATCAGAGGGAAGGCATTCAGGTCTTTGGAGAAGGTGGGATTTAGCCTGGAAGAGCAGAGAGTTTGAGGTTTGGATTATGACCAGTGAAAGTACCCAGAGTCTGTCAATGGGGGGACAAGGGCTGGCTCTTGCCATTGTCACTGGATCTTAGAGAATATGGAGAGGGAGGAAAATATAAAAATAATGGTTAGGTGGGAAGGGGCCACCAAAAGGATTTAATTCTGGTGGTAACAAAACGCCTTTGGAATTGATTAATAATGGGGTGCTATGGTTTGATATGTGCTTTAGGAATATCACTTTGATAGCTGGATAGAGGATGGACTGGAGTGGGGAGACCCAACAGCAATCATTGTAATCACTTAAGCATGATAAGGACTTGTACCAGGATGGGGGGCTGTGTCAGAGGAGATGAGGGGACATGTGTAAAAGAGATCTGGCAGAAGTAGAATGGACAGGACCGGGGAACAGACTGCATATATAGGATGAGAGGATGAGAATTTGTGGGTGATACTTAGGTCACAAACCTGGACACCTGGATGGATGGTGGTACCCTTCACAATTATAAGACAGTTAGTAAGAGGAGGAAGCTTTGATAGAAAAGTTGAATTCATATTGAATATAAAATGCCTGCTTCTCTGAGACTTTCTAAGGAACCAAGAAATTAAAGGATTTACCTGTGATCACAAAGCTAGTCATGTCGGAGGCAGGTCTTGACCACAAGGCTTTCTGGCTTCCTAGGTGTCCCTATTTATTATACCATCTATCTCTCTGCAAATCTAGACTGTGAAAACTCCTCCACGGGAGTCACTGTAATGTGCAAATATAATTCAAAGGAAGCAAAAGATTAAGAATATTACATGATAGTACCTGTGACACTCATTCACAACATTGTTCATATTCAGAAGTGTTAAACTTACTTCCCCCAAACTCCCAAATTTTGCCAGATCCAATTAAAATGAATTTGGGAAATGTTGAACAAAATACGTAAAAATACAAACCAACAGAGGCAATATTAACTTGTCGTTTTCTAAGTCAATGTGCCACATACAGAGAGTTTTTCATCCCTGACCTAAATAAACTCAAACCTCCTCATTCCTCAAGGGAAACTTCTAGGAGTTGAAGGAATTTGATCAACATCATGAAATCCTATCATTTTTCAGTTTCCTCATCTTTTGAATGAGGAACTTGGACTATTTGGACTTGGAGGTCCCTTCCAGACTCCAATCTCTGATCCTAAGACTTGGAAACTTTCTGTTTAGATGTGGGGAATGAGAGATAAGAGCAAAGAATGACTCTAAGATTAAAAAACCTGCTTTTGTGGGAGGATAAAGATGCTCTCTGTAGAAATGGGGAGGTCTGGATCAAATCACTTAGCTTCTCTTCTCATTTTCTCATGTACAAAGGCAAGTTGATTTTTGTACTATTCACTGCTATGATTTGGTTTTTAATCTATTTATTTATTGTTATTCAATTATATTTTCCCCAATTACATGTAAAAATATTCAACATTCATTTTTGTAAGATTTTAAGTTCCAAATTGTTTTTCCTTTCCTTCCCTTACCTCCTTCCTCCCTATGACAGCAAGAAATCTGAAATAGGTTAAACATGTGAATCATTTTAAACATCTTTCCATATTAGCCATGTGTTACATTTGTTTTTAATTGAGACTTTTAAAAATTTTTAAATTAAAACACTGAAAAAGGGCATTTCCATATACTAATGCAAAATCAAAATTCAACATTAAACTATGAATTTCCATTTCATATTGTTTTCTTTTTAAAAAAATATATATGATACATTCTATACATTACTTTCAAAACTGTACTGTTTATCTGCTTCCTTCTGAACTCCCTTTTGTTCTCTTCTGTACATTTAAAAACAATTGCAAAAGTCCTTAATTTTTGGTATCATTATTGCTATCTTTTCTTTCTATTTCAACTCCTCCCCATTAGAAACTGAGAAATTCATTTTTATAAGATTTTTGCAGGAAATCTCATGATAAACTGTAAAAATGTAGTATAAATGAGTTACCCTTATTACCACCATCATCATTATCATTATTGTTATTATTTCACTGAGTGAATCACATCAAGAATGATCGCTTTGTGTGTGTGTATGTGTGTTGTGTAATGCTGCTAAGCTAGGGGACTAAGCTAATACTAAAAACATAAATTATCAGGTTTTCATTGAGGAGTATGACAGCATCCATCATGACATTCATATGAAAAATATGGAAAAAGGTGGAGAGGAAGAAAATTTGTTTAGGTGGATTTAAAACTGATTGAACAACCATCCCAAACCTTGCTGATTAATGGATCCGTGTCAAGTTGGACTGAAGTCCCTTGAATTATGCCTGAGGTTCTTCTCATAGGCCTGTCCTTTCCAATACTTTGCTCAATAAATTAGTTGAAGATATAGATGGCGTGCTCATCAAATATGCAGCTGGGGTTGGCCAGCAATCAGGATTCAAAAGTGTCATTCATAACATGGTTCTTACCCCCCCAAATGGAATGTAGCAGGGATAAATTGGAAGTCTAACGTTGCACTTTTTAATTCAGCAAAAACAAAATAAATAACAGGAAAAGTATAGGTCGATTCAGGACTAACCCAACAGTGAAAATGGCCAGCAGGGATTCTGGGAATCATAACTTGTGCTACATGACTTCTAAACAAATTAATGCAATCCTTTTGCTAAATATCTGAACAACAGCAGCAGCAAGGCTGCCTTAATGGAAGTAGCGAAGTAGTAGCATTTCTTTACTTTCCATTGGTCAGTCTATGATGGAGAGTATTGTCATAAGAATAATAGATTTGGGGGCAAAATGGGTAAACCTGAGTTAGAGTACCTAAGTTCAAATCCAGCCTCATTTACTCGCTGTGTGACCTTGGGCAAGCCACTTAACCCTAGTTGCCTAAAAAAAATAGAATAATAGATATATATCTGGAAGAAACTTTGATGACCTTAGTTCAATCTTCTCCTTTAACAGATGAAGAAACTGAGATCCAGAGAGGTTTTATATATGTGTATATCATATATAAGATATAGAAAATTATCTTTTATGCATATAAAAGATATATAAGAAAGAACTTTCTAACATTTAATGCCATCTGACGGTTTAATGACTTCCTTTGTCACTAGAAATGTTCAAGAAAAATCTGAATCACTGACCCACTTAGATGCCAACTTCTGACACTCACTAGCCATGCATCTATAGGCAAAGCTCTTAGCCTTTCTGAGTCTCTGTTTCCTTCTCTGGAAAAATAATATTTTTCACTACATACCTTACAGGGTTATCATGAAGAAAGGGCTTAGACCATTATGGGAATACAAATTTTTAATGTTTCAAGCTCTTCATTTTATTAATGAGAGAAACTAAGTCATCCAAGTTTATGGAATTAATCCATGGTAGGAAAGAGAGAAGCAGCAGGTCTCTTGCCTGTCAGTCTAGTATTTTTTTCTGTTATATGCTGTTAATTTTGAGTCACTGTGATACGAACAGTCCCAGCTCACTTGTTGGGCCTCTCGTTATTACTTCATTTGTTATTGTTGACTTTAGGAAGTGAGTAGAGAAGATTCCCCTCGATGGATTCCCGGGCTGCGGAAAACAGATAGTAAACACTGTTTTTGGATGGGCTTTTACTGGCCAACCAAAGCTTAATTGCCATCATGTCTGAACCTAACGATCATTTCCAATTTTTTTTTTTTTAAAGATTCTGAGTTTGTGGCAGAAACTCATGACAGAGCCCACTAAGACAAGGGTTGGAAGAGACCATGTGTTGTAGTGGAAAAAGCTGTGTTTAGAATATTTGGACTTGAGTTTGGGCTCTCCATCCAAATTCCCTACCTATATATGGCAAAATCTCAGTTCTTTTTTCTGCATGTGGATTAAAATAGATGATCCCTAGATCATCCAAGAAACAAACAAACAAATGATCTCTAAAGCCCAAATGTTTAGGCTTTCAAAGGCTAAACAAAAGCATCTGGGGAGAGAGGAGAGATGGATGTTGACCAAAGAAAAAAGTAGAATTTAGATATTGTGCCCATTGCAGGGGTTCCTGAACATCATATTATTAGTTTGGGATGAATTTTTTTTGGGGGGGTCTAATATGCCCTCAACTTGTGCTACATGACTCTTTGGGCTCTCTCTAGAGAGGAGTAAATATGTTCTAACCATTTTTCATTATTATGAAAACAATAAGATAGAACCCAGAGTGGCAACCTCAGGATCTGATGCTCTGGGTTCAAAGCCACTTTGGGTCTTATTGGCTATTTAATACTAACAGATCATTGAACTCTTGGGGCCTTAGGCCATGGTCTGTATAGGCCAGAAGAAACTAATGTGAGATCACATCTGTTTGAAGTGTCCCTTAGCTGAAACTGGGAGTCTTGGCCAGGAAGTGATTTCCAAAGTCTGGCTTTGATTCTCAGGACCCTTGCAGTACAATCCATCGGTCATCTCCCATTAAGATTTTGATAACCGGGTATGAGCTAGATTTAATAACCATTAGGTTCCTTCAAGATCCCAGATTTTATGATTCTATTTCTACACTACCATCATCATTTCTAATCAATGACTCAATTAACATGCTCTCTCAAGGGTCTCTTTTGTTTAGACATTGTGCTGATTGTTAGGGATGCAGAGACCAAAGTGGACTTTGTCTGACTTCAGGGGGCTTACTTACACTTTAGTGAGGGAAATGACCTATAACTAAAAATATTTTCCCCGTGTGATTGACAGATCGGGCAACATTTTGAAGGTTATGTGAATTTTGAGTTTGTTTTTCTATGATTTCTTCTGCAAAAATCAGTGAGAAGGCAGAAAATAGCACTTATTTATGATACATACACACAAGCTGCAACCTTTCCACTTCTACTTTCACAATCTTTAGGTCTTACTATTGATTGTGCAATCTGGGAAGCAGGGAAGAACTGGTCTTTACTGTCCCCACCTGCTTCCCGCTCCAACCCTTCACACCTGGCCTCTGTTCTATACAGTCCTCTACAGGCCAAACAGAAGGGTCACTGTTTTTTATAAGATTTATGTATTTTTAAGCCATTTAACATGTATAAAACTGTGCTATTGTTTTGATCAGATTCTTTTCTTTGTTATTTATGTGTCGCTGAAGATTTTGAGTGTTTTGCTCCTTGTACCATTTCCTCCATAAATTGTGCAGTTTTATTATGTAATTTTGCATAGTTCAGTGCCTTTTGGGAATGCACATGTTGTGTCATAGCAGAGCTGCTTTTACATAGAGAATATGTATTACAAAATCCAAGTTGGGTTTGGAAGGTGGACGTCAGCCTCTGGGGAAATTAGGAAAGACTTCATGAAGAGAAGAGGAGAAGAGAAGAAGGAAAATCAGGGAACCTGGCTTCAAATTCTGGTTCTGCCACAGATTAGCTGAGTGACTTTGGGGATGTTGTTTAAAACTCCTCGAGTTTTTGTAATTTAAAATTTGTAAAATAAAGGCTGTTGTACTAACTGATTAGGTCACATACATCTCTAGATTTATAATAAAAAAAGGAATGACTGTCATTGAATGTCAGCCAGCAACCACAGTGCCTTTTATGTCTGTCTTTCTAAGAAATGGTGTGTATTTGCTGCAGGTATTTACCGAGACAGACAAGAAGGAGATTCTGAAATCCAAGGGTATTGTGTGAGAAGAATGGAGTGTGAGACAATGTAGGGTGTTCTGGGACTGTTTGGGGAGCTACTTCCTCTGCCTATTCCTCAATAGGTTCCATTTTTTGTTGGATCCATTGAGTTGTGGTTAAGATATTGCCATATCAGAGGCCTCTGGAGAATAGTCTTTCAGCATTAACAAGATTGCATCCCCACAGTGAGAGAGATGCAGCCAAAATCAATTGTAACTTGAGGTTTTAGGGCTCTAGGGGCTTCTAAGTTTCTTTTAAAGCAGCTGGGCTGCAGCTGCCTTTTGGCTTGCTAATGGCCTTGAATTTCATTATCTGAGGCCCAGGAGACACCCTCACTTTATCAAGTTCTGATGCTGTATGGCCGTTTTCCCTCTTTCCTGTCATTCTTTAATGCGTAAAGTGAGAAGGAGAGGGACTTTAGTATTTCCTAGTCTCTCTTCTCCTTCTGCAGCTGTCTGGACTCCATAGTCATAAGGCCTTCTCAAGAAAATCTGAAGGGATATACAGTACATTCAAATCAATAAATCATGAAATATTTGTCCACCATCAATTACTTTTCCAAAACTGTACTGTTAACTTTATAAAGAAAACATCCTTACCCTCAAAAGAGCCTATAATCTATTTGGCAAGAGAACATTTATTTATGAGAAGCAATTCAAACACAGGATAGCATAGGGTCAACTCCTAAATGTTGTAGTTATCATAATCTAATGATAAAGGAGTTCAGAGAAAGGAGCCGTCAGTATGGGTTAGCAGAGTTGGTGGAGGCTTCCTGCAGGAGTAGTTTATGAGTTGGGCTTTAAAAGAAAGGAACAAGAATTGATCCTTATCGGTTCCCAGTTTGCCTTATGCCTTCTGAGCAAGTAGGTTGGAATTCAGCTAGTTAATTGATGAGTACGCAGAAAAGACAGATTCATTGTCTTGGAGGATTTACAAACATCTGTAGCTTTCAGATGATTAGACTCAGTGATATGGTATTGTCACTAGTGAGATGTTATAATGACTGAGATTTACATCTATTTCTGTAGACCAGGCATAAGGTATCCCCCTCATCAGTGACTACTGACTTAAAGAAAAGTTATATAAGAGTACATAATATAAAAGTAAAATAATAATACAAACAATAAAATAAAAATTATAAACAAAAAGAAATTATTTTAGTTGTTTTAAGAGAATGAAAATTTTTTAAATGTTTTATTACATTCTTTTTCAATTAAAAAAAAGGGAACACAAAACTTATTCAATTAATTTAAGTTTTTTTTTAAAAGTGGATAGTCCTATGTTATATTCAGTTAAGGGTGAAGGAAATATGGTAGGAGAGGAAGAAAAAAAATAAACAAAGAAACAAAATGGGAGAGAGAGACACAATTATTGAGTTATCCCTTCTATATTACAACTTTTCCTATTACAGTTTCAATACATCATGAGTTGGCAAAGAAATTAAATGGGAACTTTGGGGAATTTTGTGGAAGCTGCAGACAATATATGAAAGCCAACAGATGACATGGAAAAAATTTAGAAACTCAAAAAATGCATAAAATATATGTATAATATTGTATAATATCAACATATTTTGTCTTTTAATATCAAATAATGCAAACTTCTTCTTTGGATAAAGAGAGGAACAAAAAATTTATTACACAGATTTTCCAGATTATGGAGACCCTGTTCCTCCAACCTCCATGATTTGGAAGAGATAACTCTATTCACAAAGGAAGACATTCGTGAGACACAAATATACAAGAAAAAACCACAGAGAATGAAGAAGACTTACAGAAACACACAGATGGAGAAGAGAGCGTCACATGGCTAAGATCTAATGTACTAAAGTTAGCACTTTCATTAAACTTCTGTTTCATGTAAGGCATTCTTTTGGGGTAAGGAAATACAAAGAAAGAGATAAAACAAAGCAAAACAAAACTAGTTCCTGTTGTCAAAGCATTTGTAATCTACTGGAGGATAAAACAACATATAAATCAATATAGTCAATGTAATATAAGTCCACATATTACGACTATATTAAACATTAATTCTTATTATCAATTATGTTTATTTATTAAATATATTATGAATATATTTATGATTATAAAGAGGAAGGAACAGCAATGGGACTATTCAGGAAAGGCTTCCCATTGTGGATAGTAGGTCAGCTCTGCCTTGAAGATGAAAAAGGGTTCCTAGGATGAAAGTAAGGAGGGATCCTGTAAAAAAAAGATTTTTTACAAAGACACGGAGGAGGAAATTCCAAGTTTGGGGAATAGCAGAGAGTTCAATTTAGCTAGAACACAGAATGTATGAAAAGGTTATTTAGTCGTTTTTCAGTCGTGTCTGATGTCATGTTTGTGGCTCTATATGGGAGTTTCTTGGCAAAGCTACTGGAGTGGTTTGCCATTACTTTCTCCAGCTCATTTTACAGATGAAGAAACTGAGGAAAATCACTTGCCCAGGGTCACACAGTTAAAGTGTCTGAGGTCAGATTTGAACTCAGAAAGGCACTATATCCACTGTGCTGTGTAATAGCTACCCCACATAAAAGGGAATAATATGAAATAAGTCTAAAAAGGTAGGAAGGACTCTGCTCAGATTTTTACTATCAAAAGTGTGTGTGTATCTTCCACAACACAAGAATTATTTTCTATGTAAATCTTTCCCCAAATTCCTACTTCTAGTGCTGTCCCCTCATCTCACACTGTCTAATATTGATCTACTTTGTGTTTATTTGCATTTATCCTTTTTATAGTTATTCTTTATATACTCAAATATTACTTTAAGAGTCTCCCATAGCATGTAAATTTCTTGAGAATAGAGGCTGTTTCTTTTTCTGTATTTGTATCTCATACACTTAATAAATGTTTGTTCTTTGGTTGGTTATTGCTGTTATAATGGTCCTGATTAGCCTTTCATTATAACAGATTGACTTCAAATATGGTATTATGTCTGTATCCCAAATCTTAAATTGTCATTCTCTTTACTACTCCTATAAACAAAATTCTTAATACCAATAGAATCTCATGCATATTAAGAGAAACGACTTTTTTTTTTTTTTGTTTAGGTTCGAGATGATGAAACTTTACTTGAAAAATTGTGTGACAGCAAGATTCCTGTCTCTGTATACTCCATTTCCAACAGCATCTGGATCAGGTTTAAGTCAGCTCTTTCAGTACAAAAGGCCAGTTTCCGGGCCTTTTACCAAGTTGGTAAGAAAACTGGTGACTTGAATTGTGACCTCTAACTTGCCTAATTTTAAGATATCAATTTCTCCAAAGAACCTTGTTATCATATGATCATTTGATAACCATATTTATGCATAAGGAAATTCAGGTAATTGTATATCTAGGACTTCATGTCCAATCATAAGCCATTATTCCAATCTCTGATGACATTTCAGATATATTATTTTTGAGAGTTTAATGGAAACTAGAGCAGTGATCAGCCAAATGTTAAATACTGCTTTTCTTTTTTGTAGCTTGTGGGGGTGAGCTAACGGGAGAAGGGACCATTCGCACACCATTCTATCCCAACGCCTACCCTCATGAAAAAACCTGTGACTGGAAAATCACTCAGCCCCAAGGCCAAGTAATCATCCTTAACTTCACTGATTTTCGGATTGGCAGTTCTGCCAACTGTGACACTGATTATCTTGAGGTAACTTGCTTGAGGTTGGGGAACTTTGGGGATGCTACTGAGGATCACATTTCATTAAATTAGAATCTGTTGCTCTCTAGTCAGGTACAGCAAAGAGACAATTAGGAATAAGAAACAGAATTAATAATTATAATAAGCACATGGATAGTTATATAGGTCACCTTTTTCCCATGGAAAAACCTTTTAATGATATTTTGAGAAAAAAATATCTCACACAGCATTACTTTTGTACTGTTTTTTATAAAAGAATCAACATAGGAAGCAATGTAATCCTAAAAATTATGCATTTTATCTGACCATATTGCTAATGGGTTCCATCTAATTTACATTTAACTTCTGGAAAGGCTAGGAAGATGTCCCAGCAAATTATTATTAATAACAGAAATAAAGGCTGTCATTGATATAGTGGTTTAAAGTTTATAAAGTGCTTCGCATGTTTGATCTCATTTGTTCTTTACTGCTTCTGGGGGTCTAGTGGAGGGGCAAGACTCAGCATTTTACAATGAGAAAACAGTCTCAGAGAGGTTGTGACTTGGTTGTGGTCATAGCTAACAAATGTCTGGGACCATTATTTAAGATCAGTTCTAAAAAGCAGACAGTCTCTGTCTGGCTATCTTCAACCAGACACATTTCTTCTTTCCTTTCCTTTTCATTTTCTCCTGCGTTCCTCATCTCCCTCTTTTTATTTTTAAACTTTCTACACCCATCTTTGTTTCCTTTGTATTTTAAGGGTCAGAGTTTAATTGGCTGTGGATGTGAAATATTAAAGTATAAAAGTTGATCTTCAGGCAACAATGGTGGAATGAAGGCAAGAGAGAGCTGACAGAAGTTAGAAGATCTTGGGTCAAGGTCACCTCTGACATGTATTTGGTGATTCCAGGCATCTCTCCAAGATGGCATTTCAGAGCAAGTGTTGAGATGTCCTAGGAATGAAGTTATTGTAAAGAATCTTTATCTTGACAAAAATTTTAATATGAAAATGAAGAAAGTTTATAATTATGAATTTGCAGTCATAATGCACTATTTCTAAACAGTGCATTTAGTTTGTAAATGCTAAGCATTTAATAATCCTTAAAGATTGATTTTATTTTCTCTTTCTCTTTTTCCTTCTTTCTCTCCTTTTCTTTTTGTTTCTTCCATTTTCTCTCTCCCTCTCTCTCTCCTTTCCTTCCTTTCTCCGCTCCCTTTGTTCCTCTCTCCCTCTCCCTCCCTGTTTTCTTCTTTCCTTCCTTCTTTCCTCTCTCCCTCTTTCTCCCTCCCTCCTTTTCTTCCTTCCTTCCTAACTTCTTCTTTTTCTTCCTTCCTTCCTTCTTTCTTTCCTTCCTTCCTTCCTTCCTTCCTTCTTTCCTTCCTTCCTTCCTTCCTTTCTTCCTTCCTTCCTTCCTTCCTTCCTTCCTTCCTTCCTTCCTTCCTTCTTTCCTTCCTCCCTTCCGTTCTTCTTTCCTTCCTTTCTACCTTTCTTAATTCCTCCCATCTCTCTCTTTCTTTCTTTCTTCTTTAGATTGGGAACAGCCTCAGTATGGACCCTTCTCAGACCACAAAGTATTGTGGTACAGATGTTCCTGGATTAGTACCTTCCATATACAATATTGTCTACATCAGATTCAGGAAAAGTGCCTCTTCTACAAATTATGGCTTCCTAGCTCAATACAGTGCTGCAAACCTGGGTAAGAATTTTCTCTCATCCCTTTGCCTCTCAGGTGTGTTTCTGCTGATGCTTGGATTGAATGAATAAATCTGTAAAGTATTGTAACACTTTTCATGGTTCTGGCAAGGACCAAGAAGACAGAGCACCAGATAATATAATAAATACCTATGTCAATTCTAGTAGATGGTCCCTAACAAAATTTCAGGATTAATTTGTGTGAACATTCAGAAAAGAGAAAGATCTTCATGGTTGGATCTTTTCACGAGTTTATTCAAGTTATTTTATTCTAAAAATTTGTTTACCATTTCTTGTGACAAGATGTTTTCTAAACTTTAACAGCATGTGGGGAAATTCTTACTGCTCCATCTGGCAGTTTTACCAGTCCTGGTCATCCAAACATCTATCCACATGGTGTCAACTGCACATGGTTAATATCAGTCCAGACTGGTTACCGGATCCGGCTATCATTCCTAAAATTTCACCTGGATTTCCATTACAATTGCACCAGTGACTATCTTGAAATCTTTGATAGTGGCACTAAAACAACTCTTGGCAGGTGATTATTTTTTATTTTCTTTTTTTGTGAGAAGTCTATGGGTTTAGATAAAATTTGGTGAAAAATATAGAAGCCAAACAACATAACAATATGCCGGACACTGTGCTAAGCCCTGGGAATACAAAAAAATAGGGAAAACCAGTTTCTACTCTCAAGGGTCTCCCAGTTTAATGGGAAGGACAGCATGCAAACAGTCATGTATGCATGAAGTATAGGCAGGACACATTAGAGATACTCCACAGAGTCCCAGATAGTTACAGACTCCCTTTTCCCAGCTCTGCTTTCTGATACCATGGCCTACAGCAAAAAAACTGGTTTCAGCCTGGTCATCCACAAAATATGTATCGACGGACCACGAAGCAAACTGCAAGTTTTCATTTTTGGCCCCTAATTTGTTGCCCCGTGAAAATGTAGATTGTTGATGTTATTTAAAGATTTAGGGGAATAATCAATCTTGTTAAAATTATTCTGTTATTAAAATAACCTATTATTAATACATGAATTATTCAGTTATATAAAATCAGTATTGGATGTTGGATATCTTATTTCTTTATTTATTTTGGTAAACAGGTATTGTGGAAAATCAGTTCCCCCATCAATCATGAGCAGCGGCAACATATTGATGCTGCGGCTAGTGACGGATGCTGACATAGCTTATGAGGGCTTTTCTGTGACTTACACTTCAATTGATGCTTCAAAGGGTAATTATATCAATATGTAATCCATTACTAATATTCATAATTCAATAACAGACAATATGGTGCTGTGAAAAATGGGTTGAAGTTGGGGTCACAGCCCCTTTATAAAGAAGGGGCTGACCTAGATTGTGGAATGGTGGTCTATAAACTAGTCTTAAAAATGTGTTGACCGTTCCAGTATAATTGATTCCCTTTGTAATCCTCTGAATTATATTTTATGCATTAAACACCATCATTCTGAGAAGGAGTCTAAAGGCTTCAAGTCAAACCAAGAAAAGACTAAAAATTTAAATTTCACCTTTAAATTTAAACATTTAAACATTTTTTCTTATTTCCCATTTTGTCAGCTTTGCCAATCTGAGTGGAATTAGGTTGTTTTAATTTTAATCTCTTTAATAATTAATGATTTAGGACATTTTTTTCATAAGAGTTAAATTTCTTTCTCTGAAAACTTCCTGTTCAACCATTTACCAACTGGGAAATGGCTCTTATTCTTATAAATCTGACTCATAAACTCTCAGTTTTGAAACAAATCCCATTGAGTGCAGAATGAAAGTATATGTACCAACATACCAATAGATGTCAGAAGCAACATCCTTGGAATAGTTTCAGAAAGCTATATTTATAAATGTTTATTCTGCAGAAGAATGGACACAGACAAGAAAGAAATGCAACAAAGAGAAAAACAAATGAGAAAACAGGGGAAAAAGATAATCAAATGGCAAAAAACCCTTGGGCGGTAAATATAGTATTCCTTCAGAATTATTAACCTGTCTCTTAAGACTAATACTTCTAGCTATGTTGAGCCCAGTAATTTTGATCACTTGTCAAATACCCTATTTTCTCTAAGTCCCTTTCTTAATTTAAGCCTATCTAGCTGCTATCAGGTTGGCCTTTGCCTGACTAATTCACAAAGCACAGGTAAATCATTCTCAGAAGCTGCCAGAGGAATGAATCTTGGAATCTGCATGAAGCAGATTTGTATTACTATAGGCCCTTCTTCTTCATCAGGATACAGATCCCTTTCTTCATTTCTGGAAGTGCTGAGTAGCTGGGAAGGATGATTGGTCAGGGAAGACCTGAGATTATTAAATTCATTGTCCATAAGCTAAACACCTTAATGCTGCCGGTGTCTAGTAGACACAGAGATAGGATGGAGGTTAGGGATCTTGCAAGCATTTGTAGGTGGTAAGGGACAAGGCTGTAGGGACAGGGCAGAGCAAAGAGACTCAGAAACCAAAATAAATATAGTTTAAGAATTCAAGATCAGTGCAGTAGATGGATAACTGTTCAGGAGGACCTGAGTTCAAGTCTCACCTGTGACTTACATTGGCCAGAAACTTTTCAGGACTCTTAAGTTGAAAAGAAGGTACCAAACTACATTCGTAGAGGGAATTTCCTTACCTGAATGCTTTTTTTCACCAGGGAAATCTCAGGTACAGGTCCTGTCCTCCTATTTTATATTTCCTACTGGCTCTGGGTAGCCTTGGAGTTACAGAAGTGTGTAACAAGGGGCTACAGCAGCTGAGGGAAGAATTTCAGACCTGAGAATATTCCCTGAAGGAGCTAAATTCTTGCACTTTTTTCTCTGCTGTTGTTCTTGCTACCTACTGTTTTTAGATCTAAACAGTATCTTAGTAATAGGAAAACAAAAGAAGGAACAACCAGCCCTCATTCTTCCCTGTCTTTGGTTTCAAGTAGAAACTATCTGCAAGCACCTTTAAAATAGAGTAACAGTGAAATCGTGGTATCTGGTTGGTAGTTCCAGTTCCTCAGCATGACAGGTGTGCGTTTTCTTGCCTGTCTTTCTTGCCAGTGTTTGAAGGAAGAATCTGTTTCCTCACTTTGTTCTATTTACTTTTCTAGCTGAGGCAACACGGGGTGAGTGTTCACATCAGCTCCTGAGGGTGCGTGCAGGAGGGAAGAAAGACCTCTGCTTCTGGTTTTTGCTTTTACTTCCCCATCTTGGGGATTCTGCCTCTTGAAGTGTCTTTCTCAGCCACCTTCATTCACCAAGATGTGATCAGAAAATGGGAAGGAAATCCCTAACAAACAAAATGCTAGCATGAAAACCCAAGGAGCTGGTAATAACTGAGACCCGTTCTGAAAGAATTAACTGATTTAAAGCATGAGCAAATTTTTAATTGTAATAGCAGATCTCATTTAATCTTTTCTAATCTGACAATCATTTAATGGAAAATATGGTGTGTGTTGACACCTGTTAAATGCTCACATTATAATTTCTGTTATTTACAACAAGCATTCTTAACCACTGTGTGTGTGTGTGTGTGTGTGTGTGTGTGTGTGTGTGTGTGTGTGTAATGGTTCCCTTCTTAGAATCATGGTTTAAACAGCTGAAGGATCAAAGAAGATTGAATATTGAATGATAAAGTTAGAGAGGAAAGCAGAGAATGTTAAAGATTTCCTTCACTCACAAAGTTATGCTTTGTTGTGTGTGACAGATTTAAGCAAAAACTCTTAATTCAGGAAGATTATAGGGAAGGAAATGGACTCTAAGTTATGGGTAGCTGCTTCCATCTTCCACTCTTGCCCTTTCAGCCAACTTTGTTACACTATAATATAGTTTTAATGAACATTTTAGGATTTGAAGGGACTTTGGAAATCATTAGCCTGAATGTTTTACCTATAAAAACAAGGAAACTAAAAGAAAAAAGATTAGATGATCAATAGAAAGTCACAAATTAGTGGTAGAGCCGGGACTCCATTTTTTTGGTCTCCTAACTTGAAGTGAAGCTTTCTTGCTGCTGCTCCCATCTCCCATATCACTGCTTTAAAGAGTATCAAATGAGAATGAAATTGGTGCAGCTGTGGTCCTCCACTCAGTATTGCTGACAAAACTAGGACATTTTATAGTTTATTCAAAAAATAAAGACAACATCATGGGAAAACATTCAGTCAGTGCCAGAGCCCACACAGCCCTATTCACTTTCCCTACTTCCTCTTTTTCTACACATCTAATAATTTTTGTTAAAGCACACAAAACACTCAAGGTTAAAAATCAGTTCATATCAATATTTTCATTCTTGAATCTAAGTATCCAGATTGTAACTTGGCCCATAAAATCTTAACAGAGATGAATTTGGATTTTTTTTATTAATTCAATTCCATAAACATTTATCAGTAGCTTTATAAATACAAAAGCAAAACCAAAGCAGCTCCTGCCTTCAAGGAGCTTACATTCTACCAGGAGAGGGTTGAGTGCAACGTTCACATAGAACAGTGGAAGAACAAAGTAATTTGAATGAGGAAGGAAAGAATAGCGGCAATTGAGACAATCATTGCTACCTGAGCAGGTGATCCTTGAGGGAAGATGAGGATTCTGAAGTGGGGGGATGAGGAAAGAGTACCTTTTAGACATGGGATGGGGAGGCAACCAGTGGTGCTGGGGCACCAACTACATAGAACAGCTAAAATGGCCTTGAACACAGAAATAGGTAAGGAGAAGTCTTAGAAAAAAAAAAAAACAATTGAAAAGTGCTTTGGAACCTGTTTAGGGACAGTAGAATGATTAACGCTTGACAGAGCTCCAGGAGACTGCCTGACTTTGAGCATGTTACTTGACCTCCTTTAATTTCCTCCTCAGCTATAAAATGAGATAGTTGGTCTATATAATCTCCAAGATCATTTCTAGATTACTGTTTCTGAATCTTCTATTAAAAGGGCTTATAACCTGTTCTTTGGTGAAATTTTCTAGACTATGTGATAATCTTTTCTGGAAGTTTCACAATTTTCTACAATTTTTCTAGTCCATGTTTTTCATGTTTTGGGACCCTAGCATCTCCCACCTTAAAAGCATTACTTAATTTAATTAATTTAGTATACCCTATTCCTTTAGAGGAATAAAAATGCTCCATAAAACCAACTTGATAGTAACTTTCCCTGTTCCCTGCTTTACTGCTGATCCATTGACACCTTTCTTAACTATAGATTTGCTTTACCACAACCTTTTTAGTGTGTAGATTTATATTTAGCTTTGATGAGCTGTCAAAGGAAGAATTAAAGATAAAATGAATGTATAGTCACGGTCCACAGTGTAGTTAATTTTAATAGTCCCAAAATGTTAACTTTTGGTTAGATAGCCTTATGGTCATGGTGGAGGTGATGTATGTATGTAGGAGGGAATTTTACATTTTTCTTCTCAAAAACAATCATTGGATCACAAATTTAGAATTGGAAAGGACTTTGGAGCTCCATTTAGTCTAACTGAATCCCACAGGAGTTAAGTGACTTAGCCTCAGCCCAAGTGGTTAGGCCAAAGTCTGAAAAGCTTGTTTGACTCTGCTGAGCAGAGACTGAAATACATTTTGGACTGTATTGTTTTTTTTTGGGACAATAAGATTTTGCAATATTCTAAAAACATCTCTGTGCTCATTCTCATGGAACACATAGAACATGATGCATAGAAGTCATTTGTTATAATTGGTTAAAATAAAAAGTCAGCCAACTGAGTCCCTCCAAGAGCTAGCCCTGATCTGAAGCATTACTTGGGGAATGAAGTGAAACTTGTGGAAATGAATATAGCTGATGAAGGAAATGGGGATTTTTTTTTCTCTTTGGAAATGTTCTTGAACCAAAATAAAGGGCCAAGTGTTTTGGAATATGAGTTCTCTCTTGGCAATGTTGGATGAAAGAAAAAGCACAGTAACATTTCCATGTTTACACATTCAAGATTTGAAATTTTTTTTATTGATGTAATAAGCATCATGGCAACATATGAATATCCTTTTATGGGAACTCATCCAAATTTAATTTGCTGTGCTCTGCTAGGATGCATAAGAGGCAAACAAAGCCTTGTACTGTTAGTTTCCTGTGCCAACAATTTGTTTCATCAAAGCCTCTTTAACCATATATGCTTGGGGGAAGTAAGTAATGCAAGCTGTTTCAATATCAGGGAGGATGGGTTTAGTAACCCTTGAAGAGTGTGCCCTGAGTGTCTTCAGAGAATTAATTTTCTCTTCCTTCTTTTAATAAAATTTGAATTTTAAGCTAAAATATTAGTTATTTAAAACTCCCACCTTTCAATATCTGATCCCCCAACTGTATTCAGGCATATATTTATCATTTATTGCTCATCTCGATTATCTTTTATCCAAAAAGTCTATTTCAGACTCTACTGATAACTTTCAAACTCTCTATATATAACTTATACTAAACTTGATCAAAGCCAAAACAATGAAGAATTTCAGGGAGGTTGTGCCAAAAAAGAAAAAAAAAAGTGCAATGAAAAATAGAAATAGCTTCCTTCCTCCCCCTTCAGTGTTTAGTGACATCTCTCTTTTTATTTATTCTTCTCTTTTAATTCACATAACCATGACCTTAGTTGAGGCCCATTTGTCTGCATTATTGCAATAGTTGTCAACAGGTTCTCTGTATTCCCAATCTTGTCCTTGTTCCATTTCATCCCATATATTAGTGATGTCAAACTCATGTACGAATGAGCACACAAGGATTTTTAGCTTGCAAATTGATTTCGAAAACCACATATCAATATTATCTATGTTTTACTGTGTTTTTAAAACTTACTTCATTATTTATTTCCTAAATTTCCTAAATTTATTTCCTAAATACATTTTAATTTAGCTTGGGTCTCATAGGGAAGGTGGCCTGCAGACATTGTGTTAGCATTGTTAGTATTCCTGAAGTATAAATTCAATTATTGTGTATCTTGGCTCAGAAATTTTCAATGACCCCTCATTGCAATTCAAATGAAGTCTAAACTCATTACCTTGGATTTTCCTGGCCTTTTGTAATATTTTCTTGACCTTGTCTTCCATTATTCCCCCATATTTACAATAGAGTTTAATCAAAAAGACCATTGACTGTTTGGTAAGCATACCCTATTTGCATTCCCATCTTCTCATCTCTGTTTATGATGGTCTCAAGGTCCAGAATTATTTGCCTGCTTCTTATATCTCTTTTTAAATAGAAAATAGAACTCGTGGAGGACATGATAGTGGGACAAGGAAAAAGCATTAAATTCCAGATCAGAGGGCCTGGCTTTGAAACCCTTATCTGCTATTTATTTATTGGGTGGCTTTGCACAAATTACATCAACTCTCAGGTCTTAGTTTCCCATCTATAAAATGAGGGATATAAGATAACATCCCTCTCCACTATAAATCCTGTGATTCCATGATATTTTGAAAACCTACTTATCCCTTAGGTCCCAGCTCAAATGCCATGCCCTTCATGAAGGGGAATGGAAGGGGAATGTCATGTGCATGACTGGAACTCAGTTTGGCTGAATCATAAAGTGCAGGAAACTGAATAATGTGTATTGTAGTTGAAAAGATAGATTGGAGTCAGGTTGTAAAGGACTTTATAAGCCAAATGGGAATTACATTATATTCTAGAGACAATAAGGAACCATTGAGGTTGATTGAATAGAGGAATAACATGGTAAGATCTGAACATGTAGAAAAATACTTTAGCAGTTGTGTGAAGGACGAAATGGAATGAGGAAAGAATTAAGGCAGGATCTTCAGTTGTTGTTGTTGAGTGATCCTTCATTTTCAAAGAAGACCAATAAACAGACCAAAATCAGGGATGACATTTTGACTTGCATCTGTGAATTGGATTTTAGTTCAGATAAGAAGTGAGGAGGTCCGTAATTATGACAGTGGCTGTCTGAGTAAAGAATGAGATCAGCTATGGGAGATTATAGAGTTAAGATTTGGCAAATATTTGAATTTTTGAGGTGAAGGAGAACAAAGAATCAAGAGTGTTATCATAGTTATAAACTTAGGATTTAAACTGGAAGAATGGTAGAAGAGTACATTGGGGTGGGTGTGGGTAATGAGTTCTGTCTAGAACATGTTGAATCAGACTTTTTTCAGGGCCTCTGGTTCAAAATCTCTGCTAGGCAATTGCTAATTTAATACTGAACCATGATAAGAGACTGTATTTATAGATTTGCTAGGCTCTATCTGGAAGTAATAATTAAATCCATAGAAGCTGATGATATTATTGAGAAAAAAAATAGAGAGAGAAGAGGATCCAGGAAAAAGACTTGGAGGACACCCAGAGTTAGAAGGCACGATATGGAGGATAAATTAGGAAAGATTAGTGAGAAGAATCAGTGGGAAAATAGATAGGTAGATAGTATCATGAAACCTCAGAGATGAGAGAATATCTAGGAGGAGAGGGAGTCAACGGCATTGAGTGCCACGGAAATATCAAGGATAAGATGAAAAACAAGACTATCTTGTTTGGCATTTTAGAGATTATTGGTAATTTTGGAGAGAAGAGTTTCATTTAGGTTATGTGGCCAAAAGAAAGATTGTAAAAAGTTGAAGAGTAACTGAGAGGAGAAATAATAGAGATAATCCAGTTTTTTCTAAGAATTAAAAATATAAAGAGAGATATAGTATATCCTGAAGGAATGATAGGCTCTAGTGAAGGTTTGTTGGACATGTCTGAAAAAAGATTGCTATTGTTGTAATTTGTCCTTTGTTCACTAAGAGCACATGATATCAGGGATGTGATGTCATGATATCCAAGTGAATTGGATTTTAGTGAGGGAGGGCTGTGCAAGGATTCCTGCCTCAGCCATCTGGGTCCAGTGGCAAGATATACATCAAGACAACTAGAGATGGCCCTGGATGAAAGGGGAAACCTTGGTCTTTTTAAGCTAAAGTCTTCAATAGGTCTCAATTTGATTAAAATCAGAAAAGAGCAAACTAATGGAAAGAGTGAATATTAGAGATGGAAGATGAATTCAGGGGTAATCTTCTGCAGAAGACAAAATGGAAAGGGATCAAGGGCACATGTCACCTCATATTCAGAGATTGGAGGAAAGGATGTTCCAAACTTCCTCTCTTTTCCCCAAGTCTTCCATAATTGGGTTTAAGCAGTCAGCATGTTTTATGACTTCTTTCAGGGTGAAGATGGTAAGAATAGAGACTTGCAGTCAGGTTAAGAATGAGAGATTATAGGAAAAGGCAATGGGCGATTAAGGAAATAAGGCTGGAGAGAAGCGTCCAGGCACTAGAGGCAGCCAATAAAGATGTCCAGCGTCAGGACAAAGGGCATTTTGTTCACAATACAGCAGGAGGAGTCTTTCTGAATTATGTGGGGAATTGTGAGGTGTAAGAAGATTAGAAAGGTGTACTTGTAGGGCAGCTAGGTGGCAAATGGATAGAGTACCAGCCCTGAAGTCAGGAAGACTCAAGTTCAAATCTGGTCTCAGACAATTAACGCTTCCTAGATGTGTAACCCTGGGCAAGTCACTCAATCCCAATTGCTGCAAGAAAAAAAAAAGTTGCACTTGTATGTGTATGGGTGGGTGAGAGGCGAGTTTATTGAGTTGAAGGGTGAGCAGGCTGGTTCTTTAGGAAGATAAATGAGAACTTAATGGAAGGTGGATTGACCCAGGGAGAAAGACTTGGGACAGCCATTCTGGATCTCAGATACCTCATCTATGAATTGAGGGATTTGGACTATGTATCGTTAAGGTCCTTCCTGTGATTTACTTCAGTTCTAAAATTTTGCAACCCTTTGTTAGCTTCTAGAACAAGAGAAAGAATGGTGGCTTCACTAGGAGCCACCGCTCTCCATGTGAGACTCAAGCATTGCGTCCGCAGTGGTTCTCAAAGTCTGGTCCAGAGCATCCTGGGAATCTCTGAAATCCTTTCAGAGAGTCTACAAATTCATAATTAGTTTTTATTTTTAATGTGATCAATATCTATAACTATAAACCATATAAACAAAAACTCTTTGGACAGATCCTCAATCATTTTTAATAGGATAAAGATATTGAGAACAAAAGTTTGAGGACCACTGCCCTAGAGCATCAGTTTACTCCAGATTTAGATATAATATATTATATATATTTATATTTTTTAGATATATTTTCTTGATTTTCATTGTAGCTAACGTTAGTAACAATGCCCAAACCTGTTAAGGTAGTTCTCTTCCTTTCTCCCCTTGGCTTTTGGAACTTTGTGGCTCTGTTTTGGGAAAAATTCTAGTTTTGGATTCAGATGGTTTTCATCCAAGTGAAACTTTTTTCCAAAAAATCCCTCAAAACCACCCAAATCATTTCCTTACTTTGAACTTTGCCACTTAAAACAGAGCAAATTAGTATTCCTCCTCCTTCCCCTCAACATCCTATAACTCTTATATTAAATTATCACATTTTACAAAGATCATGTGACAAGACAATTGTGTACCCATCCTGCAAATGCTCCATTAGTTTTCTTTACTGGATCAGTATTTAGGAAATAAAATCACACAATGGAAGATGCATTTAAGTTGCAGCTGAACCACATTCCTTTAGATCCTTGAGACTTGAATACAAAGTTCTTGTTTTGGGAGGGACAATGAGTTCTTTAAGACTCCATTAATCTGGAAAGACTTTGAGTAAGGATCCAGAGATGGACTGTGTATAACATCTGAAAGCCATCCTGGCTAAGTGTGGACAGGACCATTATCACAAGGCTGACCACCAGACGTTGAATTTTCTTCAGAGATGTCTCTTATGAAGTCTCTCATGAAGACCGACTACTGAGGTTTATAGTCTTCAATAGCAGAATGAGTATTAAAGAAACCATAGGTCTTTGAAGTATTGACATATAGTGAGTTTCACTAAACATATTAATTTTAAACTAATTAAAAACTAATTGACCAAAATACTGTAAAAGTCATTAAAAACACAGCCATTGCATCCTAGACTTTTGTTGTTCTTACTAATTAACGGAGGAGAGTTTTTGTTTATGATTTTATTGTATGATACTGTAAGCAAGGCAAAGGTAATCATGGAATTTTGCGTTCCATTAAAATACTATAGAACTAAAGGAAAGGAAATACTGATAAAAATGCCTCCTTCCTGTTGTTACATTTTGATATCATAGTATTTTGGAATATGAATTGTACTTTTTTCCTCCAAACACACATTTCCATGATAACTAAGAGAGAAAAAAGACTCACTTGGATTTCTTTTTAGGTTCACCATATGATTTCCTTTAGTATAACATGATTTTACTTTTAGATACAGAGCATATGGGTACTTTCTAATTTTTATAATGGCAAAAATCAAGCAGTTCAGCAGACCTACAAAGGTGCTTAGTATTACTATAAATCTCAGTCTAAATAATTCAGATTTGCTAACATATATCTCACATTTCCTTAATATGGCTTAATTTAAAATTTTAAGTTAATAATATTTGAGATGTCTGAAAATGTGTTTTTATAATGCAATTATTTCTGTTGTTAATAGAGAATTGCAAATTCACAAAGGCATAGAAATATATTTTATATATTCATATAAGTTACAGTAACAATGTATTATATACTTTTTTGAGTTTGTTTCCTTGTCATGATGGAGAGGCTTGTATCACTCAAGGAAATCATGAACTATACTATACAGGGTTACTCAAGATACACTATGCAGGTCATAGTGGAGAGTTCTGATGAAAGTTGATCCAATGGAAAAGGAAATGGCAAACCGCTGCAGTATTTTTGTCAAGAAAATCTCATAATCGGTATTAGAATGATAAAAGACAAATCAGAATATGGGTCCTTTATGCCAGAGGTTGTCCAATACTGGGGAAGAATGGAAAGAGAACTCTGTACCTCTGATACTAAGGAAGCAGCTGGACCAGAGCTGTAAGGAAGCTCAGCTGTGGATACATCTAGTGCTGAAAGGAAAATTCAATGCATAAAGACCAACATTGTATAGAAATCTAGAATGTAAATTCTACAAATCAAGGTAAGCTGAATATGGTCAAACAAGGGACAGAAAATTAAACATCACTATCTTGGATGCCAGTGAACTTAAATAGACAGGAATGGATAAATTCGATTCAGCTGATTACTACATATAGTAATGGGGGCAAGAATACTTTAGAAGACATGGAGTAGTCATCATAATCAATAAAAGTGTGAGAAAAGCAGTATTAGAATATAATCTAAAAATGATAGAATGATACACAGTCAAATCCAAGGCAAACTGTTCAGTGTCACAATAATACAACTGATGCCAAAGAAGCCAAAGTTAATCAGTTCTATAAAGACCTATAACATCTTCTAGAAAGAACACCAAAAAATAACATCACATTCATCATAAGAGATTGGAATGCTTAATTAGGAATTGGGATAATAAGAAAGTTTGGCCTTAGAGTGCAAAAAGGGCAGAGTTTTGTCACAATAATTTACTGGTCATAGCAAACCTTTTTTTCCCAGCAACTCAAAGGGAACTCTACACATGGATATTACCTGATGCTTAAAGCTGGAATCACATTAATTATATATTATGCAGCAAAAAGTAGAGAATCTCTGTAGCCAGATAAAACGACACATGGAGCTGACTGTGACTAGGATCATGAGCTTCTTATTTAGACTTATTTAGACTCAGACTTAAATTGGAGAAAATAAGAAAAACCATCAGACTGTATGACTTAAATAATATCCCTTATGAATATTAAGTAGAAGTGGTAAAGAGATTTAAAGGATTAGATCTGGTATATAGAGTGCCTGAACAACTATGGATAGAGGCTTGCAATATTGTACAGTAGGCAGCAAAAAAAAAATCCCAAAGAAAAAGAAGAAAGCAAAATGGCTGCTTGATGAGAAATGGGTACAGAAAGAAGAGAAGTGAAAGGTAAAGGAAAATGAAGGGAAGCTACATCCAACTGGAAGCAAAATTCCAGAAAATAGGAAGAGATAAGAAGTTTTTTTTTAAGTGAGCAAAATAAAGAAGAAAACAACAGAATGGGAAAGATAAGAGATCTCTTCAAGAAAATTAGACTTATCAAGGGAAGATTTCATGTAAAAATGGACATGATAAAAGACAAAAATAGTTGGAACTTAACAGAAATAGAAGAGATGAAGAAGTGGCAAGAATATATAGAAGAATTATACAAGAAAGATCTTAACCTCACTGATAACTATGATGGTGTTATTATTGAACTAGAACTGTACATCCTGGAGAATTAAGATAAGTGGGTCTTAGGAAGCATTGCTAATAATGAGTTTGTGGAGGTAATGGAATTTCATCTAAACTATTTAAAATACTAAAAGAGGATGCTGATAAAATGCTGCCCTCAATATGTCAGGAAATTTAGAAAACAAAAGTGACGACAGGACTGGAAAATACCAGTCATGTGCCCCAGTCCTAAAGAAAGACAAAGCTAAAGAATTAACAATCAAGCTTATTTCACATGCCAGCAAGGTTATGCTTAAAGATTCTGTAAACTAGGTTTTAGTAATATGCACACTGGGAATTACCAGCAGAGTAGGCTAGTTTTTGAAGAGGTAGGGGAATTAGAGACCAAATTGTCAACATTCACTAGATTATGGAGAAATCAAGGAAGTTCCAGGAAAAAAAATCTACTTTTGCTTCATTAACTACACTAAAGCCTTTGACTGTGTGGATCACAACAAAATGTGACAAATCTTCAAAGAGATGGGAGTACTAGATCATCTTCCTTGTTTCCTGAGGAACCTGTTTGTCATTCAAGAAGCAACAGTTATAACTGAACATGGAACAGCTGATTAGTTTAAGATTGGGAAAATGAGCACATCAGGGTTGTATGTTGTCACCTTATTTATTTAACTTGCTTCCTGAGGGTATCTTGTGAAATGCCAACCTGGATGAATCAAAACCCAGAATTAATGAATGCCAACAATCTCGGATATGCAGACAATCCCACGCTGATGTCAGAAAGTGAAGAAGAATTAAGAAACCCTTGATGAGAGTGAAAGAGAGTGTAAAAGCTGGCTTGAAGTTTACCCTTAAAAAGCCAAGCTCTTGGCAATTGGTCCTAACACTTCCTGGCAAATAGAAGGAGAAGAAATGGGAGCAGGGTCATATTTTATATTCTTGGGTTCAAAGATCACTGCAGATGGGGACTGCAGCCACAAAATTAAAAGACACTAACTCCTTGGAAGGAAAGCTATGGCAAATCTGGACATCACCTTGCTGATAAAGATCGAATCAAAGGTAGAGTTTTCCAATTATTTGTATGAACTGAATGTCACAGAATCAACATTTGAATTGTGGTATTGGAGAAGAGTTTCCTTGGAAAGCAAGGAGATCAAATCAGTCAATACTTTAATAAAAATTAATTCAGCATACTCATTGGAAAAAACAAATACAGAAGTCTAAATTTAAATACTTTGGCCCCAGATTAAGAAGACAGTACTGTTGATTACAATAATTTCCCTTAGTTCCACTCTTCCCTTTAAAATTCATCTTCCATCCTGTTGTCAGAATGACTATCCTCTCTCTTAATCTTATTGTGATACTTCTCTGTTCAAAAATTGCCATTGGTTTACTATTTCTCTTCAAGTAAAACTCAAATTTCTTTTCTTGGCATTCAATTTCTCCCATAATCTGGCAACAATATTATTTCCTTTCCAATATTATTGCATATTACTACTCTCTGTGCATTCTAAATTCAGACTAATCAGTCTAGTTTCTATCTCCAAAATATATCATGAAATCAATCTCCTATCATCTGTTCCCTCTATCTGAAATGTCTTCCCTTCATTATTTTTTTCTAGCCTATCATTTTAGCTCACTTCAGAGCTGCCTCCTCCTGTAAGTTTTCCCTGATTGCCTTGGTCAGTTTCTTTTAGATTCTCTTTTAACTGATTGTCCAATGATTCATCACATCATATGTGTGTATCTATGTGTGTGTGTGTGTGTGTATGTATACATATACACACACATATATATGCATATATATGTATATATATGTCTCATCCCTGAGGGGTAGAATCATGACTTGTCTAAAAATTATCTCTTCAAGTAAAAAACAGTTCTCCCTAGTAATTGCTGAATAATGATAATGATCTTGACTTATTATAATTTATTGGCTGAGGATTCAACCAATTAATTATACTGAAAGTGATACCTACAATAACCTAACACACCCATAACAAATTTTAAATGTTTTTATGATGTTGTCACATCAAATTCTCAGACTATCTAAGCTGCATTGAATGAAAAAAAGTTTTTGAAATATAAAAACCTAGTAGAAGTTATTGGAATCATGAGGAAAGGAGAAGTATTTCATCCCTGTTGTCCTGTTTAATACTGAATTTTACTAAAGATTCATTCAATTAGCTTATAGAAGATAAAGTAACAACTTAATACTTTCATTCAATTATAAAATGTAATTCTTTTTTTTCGACCCATGTAATAATCCTTAGGTCATTAAATGTAAAAAATAAAATATTGATTTGTCCTAGATTATTTCTGTTAAATGATGAAAATGTGGACTATAATAGTAATAATTAGAAAAATAGCAATAATAATCACAACAACATGGGATAGTGGCAATAAAGTTGGACTTGGAGTAAGAAAACAGTTGACTTTGAATCTTGCCTCCAATACTTAATGATTTTATGACCATGTCACACTTTTTAAAATTTCAGTTTCCTCATCTATAAAATAGTGGGAGGAGGGATATCTGCCCTTTCTACTTCATAGGACTATTGTAAGGGCAAAATGATATAATTTATGTTTGCCACTTTCTAAACATTAAAACTGTTCACAAATGTTAACCATTATAATCCAGCTATTTTGAAGTAATGGCTCATATCTTTGATGCCTTTATGT
Organism: Antechinus flavipes; assembly: GCF_016432865.1. NCBI lineage: Eukaryota > Metazoa > Chordata > Mammalia > Dasyuromorphia > Dasyuridae > Antechinus > Antechinus flavipes. The sequence goes on along the minus strand of NC_067402.1, from coordinate 52,941,231 downwards.
TTTTTAATTCCAGTGACTTCTCTTTTTTTTCCATAGCATGCTTGGAAGACCATACAACTCAATTTGGCTTTCTATACTCTCCTAACTTCCCCAGTAACTATCCCAACAATGTGGAATGCATTTATACAATCTCAGTGGAAAAAGGACATCAGATTGCGTTGAACTTTGCCAATTTTTCCTTGGAGACTACAGGTCCAGTTTGTATTGCAGACTATGTGGAAATCAAGTATGTATCTTTTCTATAACCATTATAATTTGTTATCAAATGGAAAAAATGCCTTCTGCAACTATATATAAACTTACAAGATATATTATAGAGTTTGTCCATTAAATTCCAGCAGAAAAGATAATTTATGAAGATATCATCCTCCTAGCTGATTCTCTTGCAATATCTTGTACTTTTGATAGTTCAGAAATGAATTTTAATTTTTTTCCCTAGAATCAATGGATAGACCATTATACTCACATGAACTTCATTTTATTTTTGGAGAACCCACTCCATTTTTGGACATTATATCCCACTTTCTATTTCATTAAGAGGTTAAAGATAATGACAATTTGAATTTCAGAGTTTCAAGTATAGTTTAATTTCTGTTGAAATTAAAGCATACACACATCAGCCTACACAACCTCAGCACAAAGCATGCATTTTTTTTCTTTTTTCTGTCTGGAAGTTTCAAGATAATTTTTTAAAAGCTTTTGATATTATTAGCACATTCATAGGATTCACTCTCAAAGGAATATATTATTCCTCTGGAGTTTTATAGAGCAATGGTATCTAGCTGAAGTTTGGTTTAAGTTAAGCATCTTTAAAAACCAAATGAAACTCAATTCATATGAGTTTATACTTTATCAATAAGTAATGAAGTATGTTGTATCATATTTTTGGTAAAATTCTGTTTTTCAGTTCTAGTGACTGCTCTCTTTTTTTCAGAGACATACTTGAGAGACTATACAACTCCATTGGGAAAAGGCTGATGCAAAAATTTTTAAAAGAAATTACGTTTTAGTACTTTCCAGTATACTCTAGTTGAAAGAAATAACATGACTTATATTTCTAAATAAAATGCTAAAATGTATTAAATGGTTAATTGACCATGAAATATCCATGAAAATAAATGTCCATTATTTGTCCCTGAAATATAAGATTATAGGATGTAGAACTGGAAGAATTATCAGACAATAATTAGTTCAGCTTCCTCATTTTGCAGATGAGGAGACCAAGAAAAAGGAAGATAGATGATTTGACCAAAATCACACAGGTAATTAGCATCAGGGACCAGTTTTGGTTGCAGATCTTCTGACTCCAGGACCATGATTCTTTCTACTGAAGAAGTAAATTTAGAGTCCCATGACCTGTATTCCAACTTCAACTAGATACCATTGATTTTTAAAGATCTAGTGGTGTAAATGTATTTTTGGGTTAGTGAATGCTACAAATGTGCTGATAATATTTACTTCCCGGGTAAATTTAGTCAAGTCATTGAATTAGCTCTCTGAATCTTGGTTCTTTCATTTAGAATGTGGGAATGATAATATTAATATTAGCTATTTTTAGGAGTTATTGAGAAGAAAGAATTTTGCATAGCATGAACTCCTCTGTAACTGTGAGCTCTCATCATATAATTTTTATTATTTTTTATTAATTGAATCTATAGATTAAAAAATATTCTGAAATTAAACTATGCTTAGGAGCCTGTATCAGTTAAAGCCATTCTTTTTAAATTTTTTACTAAAGATAATTAAAAAATAATGTGGTTTAATAATGACACATTTCATATTGAAAAATAAATTGGATTCTTTTAATTCAATTAATTATGGTGTAATATGTCACTTTTAGTTATTTCAAAAATAAATAAAAACTCTTCCAAATCTCTGCCAAGTCTAGCTCCAAGATTCTTTATTTGCATTTGTTAAATGTATGGTTTTAGTCAACTGTGAAACTGAAAATATATGTCCAGACATCAGGTAGTGAACAAAAAAGATTTTTATAACTTTTTTGATCTTGCAAGCAATTTCAAAAATTTGCTTCCTCTACTTTTAGTTACTTAATATGTCTTTTCCAAATGAATGAACATAGTTTTTTTTTTTAACATATTCCTTGTAGAAGAGTATTCCCCTATAGGAGTGCACTGCAATCTGCATAGCTATTCCCCAACTGTGGGTCCTTGGGGGTATAATTACTTAACTAAAGGTTTTGTTTTCAGAGGGTAAAAATAAAGCACATCATACCGATTTGAAGTTGGTTATGATTTGGGATGGAGATGCGTAATTTCACTTGCTAAATATTTTTTGTTACTACCTATTAAGTTATTTTTATATTAGTTGGGCCAAATTGAAATTATGCCATTATGCATAGTTTTATTATGCTAGAGGCTCATGAGAGCACTGATAGAAACACAATTTTTTGCAACCACAGCCTGTAAATCTATATAAAATATTAAACAGCAATATTAATAGTCTAATTGAAATGATTGTATCTAATTGTAGAGATGGAGGCCATGAAAACTCACCATCTCTGGGAAAATATTGTGGAGCAGATAAACCTCCAATGACAATCTCCCATAGTAACAAATTGTGGATAAAATTTAAGAGTGACCCTTTTGAAACACATTCTGGATTCTTTGCTTATTGGGATGCATCATTAACAGGTAAAATGTGAGCAGGCATTCCTCATGGAAAAAGAAAACCAGTTATCCATTGGGTCTATATGTGCTGTGTTTATGTCTTGTTTCCTTCTTCCTGCTAAATAAACTAGTACCCAGAGACTCCACAATGGGAGCAAAGACTCCAATGTTCAGGGAAATAGAGAGAACTAATTGAGGGTTAGCAGCAAAGTGAAATGGTGTAGGTTGATAGCATTAGTTAATTGAATTTCATTTTTTTACCTTTGGTTTAAAAAATTAATTTATCATTTTTTCTTTTCCACTAATGAGGATTAATTTTCTAACTTTGATGGAAGAAGATATCTGTAGATAAGCCCCAAAATGGAATGAGTTAGATAGATCATATTAGGTTTACATTTCATGTCTCACAAATAGACAAAATTGTCTAACCCCAACATTTAGTTTTCTATAGTAGTCTATACTCACTTAAAGCAAGGACTTGGAGTCAGAAAGACCTGAGTTCAAATTAGCAGAATAAAAGCTTCAAGGATGAAATGAGAAAGAAATTAACTTGTGAAGAGGATGAGGAGAATAATTACTGTACCAGGTATTTGGAGAATAGGAAAAAAAATTCAATTCAATATATCTATTTACTTAATAATTCAATAGACTTGTTAAGTCCTCTACTAACATGGACCAGAAATGATATTAAGTACTGTGCATAAAAAGAGAAATGAAATATGACTAACCTTTATTTAGGTTAAAGTAAAAAAAAAAGTTTAAAAAGTGCCATCAAAAAAGTGGTTAATAGATAAAATAGATAATAATTAATTATTAATTGTTATTAATAGATAAAAATAGATATTGACATTGTATGCAATGAGTAATAACAATTTCATTTACTATACTAATCCATATTATGTTTTGAAAGTTACTGACATCTTAAGCAAAATTCTGGAATATCTTATTAAGATTATTTATAGTTTATTAGGACTCCAAAGAGAAGAAATAACCATGGCTTCCTTAAGAGTAGCTCACTTCTAATTAACCTAATTTTCTTTTTTTAGAGGTAAATCAAGGGACTGCTGTAAATTGTTTCTATAAATCTCAGCAAATCATTAGGGAAAATTTCTCATGTTTTTCCTTTATTTTGGATAAAATGAAAAGATATAAGGCATATGATAGTAAAATAGTTGAATACCGAGCTGATTGAATTACAAAATGCAAAAATGATCATAATTGGGTGAATCTCAATATGAAAGATTGTGTCTGTTAAAGTATCCCAAGGATCTTTCCTTGACCCTGGCTTCTTTAACATTTTTATCAGTGACTTTGATCAAAGCATAATGATATTCTTGTCATATTTCCAAATATCATGAACCTGGAAAGGATAGCTTATACAGCATATGAATCAGAAGTGCAAAGATTTTGAAGTGTTCAGTTTGAAAGCTGATCAAATAAGATGCAACTTTTGTAAAATGATATTTTATTTTTTCAAATACATGCAAAGATAGTTTTCAACATCCACCTTTGCAAAACCTCATGTTCCAAATTTGTCCCTTCCCTCTCCAGACAATAAGCAATTCAATATAGATTAAATGTGTGATTCTAAACATATTTCCACATTTGTCATGCTGCTCAAGAAAATAAGATGTAACTTCTAATCCAAACCAATAACCATTTATTAAGCACCTACTATGTACTGGGCACTGGATTAAGAGCTGAGCATATAATTAATAAAAAGAAAGATAGCCCTTTCTCTCAAGGAGCTTTTTTTGAGGGGGGAGAAGGGAAGAGACAACAACAAAAGGAGGTAGTAAAAGGAGAGAGGACAGGGATATCAGGAGATATCTTAATTATGGAGTAAAAAGCTGGTAGAGCAGCAGATGCAAGGTAGGGTGAGTTGAATCCAATTACTGCATTCAATTAAGGAAGACTTTGGGAGGAGTTTTATAAAACTTCAATTAAAAATGTTAGAAAAAACATCCCAGCAGGTATCACTATCCAAAATAATTGGATGGGCTATATGAGATTCCCTCATCTCATAATCTTGTTCTTCAGTCCTTTCACATGATGTCCAAGTTAAGAGAGTTTATAGATAATCTAGATTAATTTGGACTTGACCCAGTGCCTTTTGTCATACCCCCAACCAATCACAGACATTATGGGATCATGATTTTGGACTTTTGTCTTAGTGAAAGCAGGGCATTCCTGACAGAGTTGGGAAGGTAGCATTATAGACACCTCGGGACCCCTTCGGAGCTTGCACCCAGGTGATCAGTGGCCTTTTGTGCGCCTCTCTGAAGGAGACAGGGTAGAAACCTCTGACTTTGAGGAAAGGATGAACTTTTTCCTAAAGAAGAAAAATAATTTTTTTCATCTGTTTTTCCCCATAGGCTGTGGTGGAAATCTCACGACTCCAGTTGGCACCTTCATGTCTCCTAACTATCCAATGCCGTACTACCACAATTCTGAATGTTTCTGGTTGCTGAAGTCCAGCAGAGGCAGTCAGTTTGAACTCATGTTTCAAGAATTCCACTTAGAGCGTCATCCCAATTGCAGTTCAGATTATTTGGCCGTATGTATAGTATTTAATTTCACTATCTATCCTTCTTTCTCACGCTAGATCCACAATGCATCTATTTCTTTGATTTTTAAGGTTTAGAAAAGTGCTCTTTTCTATGAAGACAAAATATATTCTCATCTGTAATTAAGATATACACACATACACACAAATGAGACTTTCTAATGAGGGGTATGAATGGGTACTTGTGTTAAGAAAACCAGGATTTCTTGACATTTCCATCCATTGATAGAAGTAGTAATTGTTCTCTACCTTAGTAAATAATTTCATGAGATGCTGTGATTGAAAAAAATTCATCACCTCCTGTTCTACCTGATGAGACTCTTGGAACTTAAGACTGCTACTCAGATTAAAGATATCCATTTTGTTGCCAAGCCCATACTTGAAACCTTTCCAGCGTGGCAGGACCTGAGAAGGTTTATCACCCTCTGTGGTACAATCTTTGAATCCAGGATAATCTCTCCTGCCAGAGGATTCATCAGAGTAACCTTTCAGTAGAAATTTGTATAAAATGGATGTAAAATTTCTCTGATGTTCCAAAGATTGTAGATACATAGAAAATAATTTTAGGGTTAAAAGTGATAACATTCCATAGTGTCTGTATGTATTTGCTATGGATAAATCCCAGTAATTTGGACAACTTGGGGCAAATGAAAAGCAAAAACTACTGTTTCATGAACAAAGCTTGTGTTTTACTAGCAAATTAACCAATGACCATCATAAATGTCAATAATCAAAATTTGAAAAATTCCAAAGTTTTGATGATATTAATGATTATCTTTTAAATTTTGGTTCTGCTCTAATATAAGTTACCTTAAAATAAAAGACAGACATTCAAACATAAAAAGATAGTTAGATAAAGCAGTTATTAGGGATTCATTATATAGTAAGTATTGGGCTAAACACTGAGCATACAAACATAAGCATAAGAAATGAAGGAATAAAGGAAAGAAGAAAGAAAGGAAAGAAGGAAAGAAGGAAGGAAAAAAAGAAGGAAGGAAGGAAGCAAACAAGGAAGGAAGGAAGGAAGGAAGGCCCTAACCTCTTAGTGTTTATATTTTAGAGGAGGAAAACAACACTAAAATGAGAACTGAAGAGGGGAGGCTGATACCTATGGGAAGGTAAGGTATCAAAGTCCAGAGTCAGGAGTAGAAGAGTAGCAGAAAAGTGAGATATATCTGGCCCCAAAAACTCCCTCAAAAATTGGTTCACAGTTTGTATTCACCCAGGACATAAGAAACCTGGAACTCCAGGGTGAAGGGGAAATTAGGGTCGAGATGGAAAAATCTAGAGATTCAAATAATCAGACAAACCAACAAAATAAATTTAAGAGCATATGTAAAAACTCCGCATAGTTAGTTGGTTTAAAAATATGCTTGCTAACCTTAACAAAATAATAATAAAGTCGTTCTTTTTGTTTTCAGGTCCTTTTCTAATCCCCTGGTTGTGCCTTTCATTTTAGGCAGTATTTTGCTATATTTCATTGCTGTTAGCCCTTAATGACTAATTTTATGCTTAATCACTTTATTAGATTTTTTTATTAGAGTTTGACCTCAAGTTTGCAAGCTTCCTACTATAGACATCTACCTCCATCTACTTTCCATCTGTTGATTATTAGGATCATAATTTTTTTCTCTTCCCCCCTTCCCTTCTCTTGTTCTTCCCTGCCCTATTTTTTTTTCTCTCTTCTCCAGGAACTTTCCTATAGAGTGTTCTTTTTTTCTTCCTTGATCCCATCTTATTTGTACCTGTGCATATTTGTGATAGGGCTGCTATTTGTGTCCAGAATCTGCCACTATTGAAAACATTTTTATTTTTATTTTTAGGTCTATGACGGTCTGACTGAAGATGCTAATCTCCTAGCCAAGCTTTGTGGAAATGAGATACCCCAACTGATTCGTTCCAGTGGTGATAGCATGTTCATAAAACTGCGAACAGATGAAAAGCAGGAGGGTGGTGGTTTCCTGGCTGAATATACTCAGAGTAAGTACCAGGAGTTGGGTGCTAGAGTGGGTGATGAAAAAGCACCTCTTTGCGCTACAATGAAATAGAAACGAGCCATTCAGGGCAATGCCCTGGGTCCGCTTATCCTCTCAGTTATGGGGTGATATGAGATTGGCCTGATTTGAGAATAAAATGCTCATTCAACAAGTTAAATCTCATAAAATTAAGGAACATTCTTTGCTAAGGTTTTATATATGGGCGGGATAATAGGATTGTACATATTGGAAGGGATCCTTGAGGGCATCTAGTCCAACCCCCTCATTTTACAAAGAAAAAAACTGGGTCCCATAGAGGTTCTGTTTCTATCAGGATCAAACAGTGACAGAGGCAAGGATTTGAACCCATTTTGTTTGTTTATAAATATTCTGGGTTTTTCTCCAATATCTTATCAAAGAGGATTATTTTAATAATTTTAAATATTTTCTTTTTTTTCTCATGGCTTCAGTGCTAAAATCTCTGATTTTATGTTTCATTAAAGATTCAAAGGTTTACAGATATTCACAAAACCTTAGAGTTGTTTAATTTAACAAAATTTAAAACTGTACTAAAACTTTTGGGATAACCTATACTTTCTAGAGATCTGTATTTTCTCTGGTGTGTGTTATTTAAAACAAATACATTTTATTTAGAGACCTATTTATTGAAACTATACTACAAAGATTTTATCTGTACTTCCCAGAATTACTATAATTATAATAATCATATCCTTGATTGTCAGAAGCAACACTTCTTGAACTTTTTTGAGTGCATTTTAAGTTCTTTGGAGTAAGATTTGTTGAAGAAAACCACAATTTAAAAAAATCATTCAGGGGATCACATGTATTTTTATGTGTCTTGAAAACTGGATTGAAGGTTTAAAGAAAAAATAATTTAAGCCCTCAAATAAATCTAACTCAAAACTCCATGAAAAAGTTGAAAGACAATCCCTCTCTAAGTGGTCTTCATGGTTGCTTCTAAATCTGAAAGAAATGATCACACTGAATCTGGGAACTCTGGAAAATGAGATAAGACAAACCATGGAAATTCAAGTTCATTAACATTCAGGAAAATTGTGTCTTTTTTTCATTTTAACTGAATCACTTAGTCCTTCTATAAAAATCACATTTTCTTTTAATATTTTCTCTAGTCCTCTGAAGGCTACCAATTTGATGATGCTATTCATGTAGAAAAGGGATTAAAAAAGAAAAAAATGAATCACAAGGATCTACTTCTGGATTTATCTTAATTATAGAAATATGAATTAAATGTAAATTCCTGACTACTTTGAAAGCCCTTACTTTTTGTGTCCTATACCAACTATACAAGATACAGAGGAATAGTCTGAAAAGAAATTACCTTTATGTCAACCCCAGATTCCCCCAGTGTAAAGAAAATCTTGAGCACTGATTATTTGTACCCTATACACCCACTAAACAGCACTTTGTATCATAGACAGATATTGTATTATGGAAGAGTCTTCCCCACTTATTTCAAGAAAAAACCTTGGATGGATGCCCTGATGGACTTGTGTTATTATAAATTCCAGTTGATTATAGCTTACATTATAAGAGGATTTTATATACTTTAACACTAATAAAGTATTATGGACTGATAATATGGACTGCTCACTTGGCAGCTAAAAATAATCTTATCTAAAAATGAAATTGTAAGTCACTCTTACAATGATATCTGAAATGTAAGTTCTTCAGAAAATCTTGGAGTTTTAAAAGTTCTATTTAATATGTGAATTTTTAGACATCATATTCCTATAGCAGTAAGGACTAGGTTGATTCTGAGGTACTTTTGAACCCTGGGTTTTAACTGTTTCCTGATAAAATTTAATGTTACAAGCAAACAAATAATTTTTCCTATTTCTATATCATCCTGTGAACAACTATTAACTTCAAGGAAGTTCACTGCCCTACTCATTTTGTGGGTATCTCTCTGTAGTTACTCATCACACTGGTCATTCAAAATCCATTTTCTCTCTGTCATTTGATTTGACTCTAATCCTTTATATGTACCAAATCATTATCCATCTGAGGACTGAGCAGGGAATAACAGAGATAATCATTCATTTTTATGTAGGTGATAGTTTCTGGATAGCAAATTCAGCAAGCAAAATTAATACAATTTGCTATCTGAATTTGAAAGTGTTTAAAGAAAAGGGGTTTTATAATATGAAAGGAAGACAAGTTCAAGTTCAGTCAATAAGGACACATTTTGTCTCTTGCATTTTTTTGTGTTTATCCATCAACCAGCTGAGCACATACAAATCACATACTTAATAGTAATGAACTAAAAATGATTCTTTCACCTAAAAATAATAAAATCCCCAATTGCAGATTCTTTGGCTGCAAAACCTTGGCCCAAATAGATTTTAACAGGAATGGTTGCGGGACTTCTCAGAAATCATGATTTTAGAAAAGCTACAATCATTTCTGATAATTGACTTCCAAGTCCCTAATTGCCCAGGGCATCCAAACCCATTGGTGGAGACTCAGGCACTAATATTAGAAAAGCTCTATTGAGAATACATACAGTTTGAACAATGAAAACATGCCATTCCTCTATTTAATTCTGATAATAAAGAGAAGAAGGGAAAGATCCCTTGGACAAATAATAAAATATATGTGGCTTGGCCAAATATAAGCAACTTAGCAGAACCTGAAATATGTCCTATGTCACTCTTGCATCCATGGTTTTGCTGAAGGCTTAATTTAAAAACAAAGCAAATTCTGGATTGGAATATACTGTTTGCTGCTTCTTTATTTTCTTTTGTGCATTTTCTTCCCTCTCATTTTTTGCTATTCTGCTTGATGACTAAAAAGATGAATTATTCCCTTATTGTGAATTTTACACTGACTTTACAGTGTTTGCCAAAGTCACGTCATGACCTTTAGTTTTTAGCACTACATAGCATCCTGCACTTTCACAGTGTTTGGACTAGAAATCAACATTTCTCTTCCATTATAACAGTGGTGCTTCATTTAGGGTATGTGAACTTGAAAAAAATAGCTATTTCACCATAATTTTTATCTTTGTAATCTTAAATATTTTGTTTTATGCATTTGAAAACATCCCAAGGGATCCAAGCCCCCAAAATATTAGCCTTGCTAGAGTTCTTTCAGGATTGGGGAGCTAAAATTCAGCGTAATGAATTCACTTCTCCAAGTGAACAAGTCATAGTGATTCAATAAGAAAGTTAAGCTCTTCTAACCACCTCCCAATAGAATTGCACTCTTTCAGTGTGCTTTTTTAATTCTGCAAGGGACTTTTAAAAAATTTGAAGCTCATTTAAAGGCAACTTTTCATGTTTTATTCTGACAGGGATCCTTTCTGTTATAAAAATGCCATGCAAAGTATTTATTAAAAGGCTATAAAATACAGATGTTTCAAGATATACATATCTTGATGTAATTAAATGAAGTATGAATATGTGAATATATGTGACTAAAAAACACATGGTGCTAGCTACTCATCATTATTTTTTCCAGCTTGCCAGGATGTGGTGATTGCCAATCTTTCTCATGGCATCCTAGAAAGTATAAATTTTCCAAATCCCTATTTTAAAGATCAGAATTGCAACTGGACCATCGAAGTAACAGCTGGCAACACAATAAACTATACTTTTTTAGCATTTGAATTGGAAAATGATGAAAACTGTGCTGTGGATTATTTGGAGGTAAGTAAGTCTAGATAAGCACACTAACTTGAAAAAAAAATAAAAAATCAGAGGTGGTACAGGAGATAGAGTGGGCTGGACTTGGAGTAAGAAGGACTTCAGTCTAAATCTGACCCCAGATACTTATTTGTTAGTGATAGAATTTTGAGCGAGTCACTCAACCTCTGTCTGCCTAAGTTTCCTTAACTGTAAAATAGGTCTAACTTACCACACAGGGTTATTGAGAGAATCAAATGATATGTAATTAGTAAAACTTAGCATAGTATCTGAACTTACATGTTCCCTTCCTTGTTGTCAAAGAATGGACTATATGGAGCTAACAACTATTAGGTTTTTAGAGCCCTGTAGAGTAAGTATCTAGTACACAGTAGGCGCTTAATATTTCTTAATGTATTGTTTTTTTTTTAAATTGGTAGAGTTGAAGCATTTTCCCCTTTGAAAGCAGAATCAATGCTTTCATATGGAAGAGATAGACTCTCAATAAAAATCCTCACTGTCATATATCCAATGAAAGATCCAACAACCATCACTTGAAGTTTTCCTATAAAGGAGAATCCACTTTCTCCCAAGGAAATCTGTTCTACTTTTGGAGAGCATGATGATGAGGAAATCAAACTTTGCCTCTTTGCAGCTTCTCATCATTGTTCCTGTTTTTGTCTTCTGGAGTCAAAGTAAACCTTTACCATTCCTTCTTCTGCTTTCACAGTCTTTCAAATACTTGAGTATGATGACTTTTACCACATTCCATTAAGTCCTTTCTTCTCCATTTATATGGCATGGACTCTGACTAGGGAGACATGTGCATTTGAAAATATGTATAATGTAATATCAAATAAATATGTATATATATATTACTTAAATATAGGGTACTATGGGAGGGTGAGCACTACTACTAGCCTTTGGGAGGATCAAGAAAGACTTTGTGCAAAAGATAATGCTTGAGTTGCATCTTAGAGGAAGAAAGGGACTTTGAGATGGAAAAAAGAGAAAGATATATTAAGATAGATTCCCTACATTTTATCTGTTGACATCTGGAGTATTATGTTCTCTTCTGGGCACTATTGTTTTGCTTTTTAAAAAAAACTTTTACTTTTTCATTTTTTTACAGTAACATTTAAAAAAGTTCACTTAATGATATTTTATTTTTTCCAATTCAATAACCCATCTTTGTAAGATTTTGAGTTTCAAATTGTTCTCCCTTTCTCCTTTCCTCCTTCCTCCCCAAAATGGTAAGCAATCCAGTATAGGCTGTACATGTACAATCATGTTAAACATATTTTTGTATTTGTCATGTTGTGAAGGAAGAATCAGATCACAAGGGAAAAAAATACAAGAAAGGAAAAAACAAAAAACAAATTAGAAAAAGTAAAAATGTGTGCTTTGATCTGCATTCAGACTCCATTGTTCTTTCTCTGGATGTGGATGACATTTTTTATCACAATCTTTTGGGATTGTCTTGGATCACTGTATAGCTGAGAAGATCTAATTCTGTCATAGATGATTATTAGACAATGTTGATGTTACTGGGCACAATGTTCTTCTGGTTCTGCTCACTTCACTCAACATGAGTTCATGTAAATCTTTCTAGGTTTTTCTGAAATCCACACACTCATTATTCCTTATAGAACAATTGTATTCCATTATATTCATAAACCACAACTTGTTCAACTATTCTCTAATTAATGGGCATCCCTTCAAAGTCCAAGTCTTTGCCACTACAAAAAGAACTGCTATAAGCAGCACCTAGTGCTATTGCTAGATCTGAGAATATACACATTTTTACAGCCCTTTGGGCCTAGTTCCAAATTGCTCTCCCAAATGTTTGGATCATTTCACAACTCCACTAACAATGCATCAATGTCCCAGTCTTCCTACATCCCCTTCAACATTTGCCATTTTCTCTGTCTGTTATATTAACCAGTTTGCGAGATATGGGGTGGTACCCTAGAGTTGTCTTGATTTGCACTTCAGTAATGATGTAGAGCATTTTCATATGACTATAAGTAACTTTAAAATTTTGGTCTAAGAACTGCCAATGTTTCTAATAAAAGCCTCATTTTAAAAATACATAAAGAATTGAATGAAATTTATAAGAATACAAGTCATTTCCCAATTGATAAATGGTCAAAGAAAATGAACAATTTTCAGATGAAGAGATTAAAGCCATTTCTAGTCATTTGAAAAAATGTTCTAAATCACTATTGATTAGAGAAATGCAAATTAAGACAATTCTGAGGTACCACTTTAGACCTCTCAGATTGGCTAAGATGACAGGAAAAGATAATGATGAATGTTGGAGGGGATGTGGGAGAGATAACTGGGATACTGATACATTGTTGGTGGAGTTGTGAAGTTATCCAACCATTTAAGAGAGCAATTTGGAACTATTCCAAAAACCTATAAAACTTTGCATACCCTTTGATCCAGCAGTGTCACTACTGGGTATGTATCCCAAAGAGACATAAAAGAGTAAAAAGGACTCAAATGTGCAAAAATGTTTGTAGCAGCTTTTTTTGTGATGACAAGTAATTGGAAATTGAATGAATGTCCATCAGTTGGGGAATGGCTGAATAAGTTATGATATATGAATATAATAGAATATTATTGTTCTATAAGAAATTGTGAGCAGGATGATTTCAGAAAAGTCTGGAATGGCTTATATGAACTGATACTAAACGAAGTGAGCAGAAACAAGAAAACATTGTACACAGTAACAACACGGTTATGGATGATGGACTTGGCTCTTCTCAACAATGTGGTGCTTCAAGGTAACTCCAATAGATTTGGGATGGAAAATGCCATCTGCATAAGAAATAGAATATGATTCCAAGCATAGTATTTTCACCTCTTTTTTCTTGTGTTTTTTCCCTTTTTGATTTGATTTTTTGTACAATATGACAAATATAGAAATATGTTTAAAAGAATCACACATATTTAACCTATATCAGATTGCTTGCTGTCTTGGGGAAGAAGAAGGTAAGTGAAGGAGGGAGAAAAACTTGGAATACAAAGTCTTTAAAAAGTGAATGTTGATAACTGTCTTTACAAATATTTAGAAAAATAAAAAAATTAAAAGGAAAAAAAAGAAAGGAGGCCTTTATGAAAAACGCTGCAATTGGCAATTTGATTGGTATAGTACTGAATAAGGAAATACATTTAGGAATTGTCATTTTTATTATATTCACACATCCTACCCATGAGCAACTGATATTTTTCTAGTTGTTTAGATCTGATTTTATTTATGTGAAATATTTTGTTGTTGTGTTTATATAGTTCTTGGGTTTGTCTTGGCAAGCAGACTCCCAAATATTTTGTATTTTCTACAGTTATTTCAATTGGAATTTCTCTTTCTATCTTTTCCTGCTGAGCGTTATTATTGATATATGTAGAAATACTGATGAATTGTGTGGGTTTATTTTGTATCCTCCAACTTTGCTAAAGTTGTTAATTATATTTCAAGTAGCTTTTTACTTGATTTTCTAGGTTTTTCTAAAATATTCTAATTCCTTCCATTTCTTTTTCTTTTCATTGCTAAAGTTAACATTTCAAGTACAATTTTGAGTATAAAAATGGTGAAAATTGTTTTATACCTGATCTTAATGGGAAAACTTCTAGCTGATACCCATTACATTTGTTTGCTGATGATTTTAGATAGATACCACTTATCATTTTATGGCAAGCTCCTTTTATTCCTTTGTTCTCTAGTGTTTTTAATAGAATAGGTGCTTGTATTTTATTAAAAGCTTTTTCTGCATCTTTTGAAATCATGATTTCTGTCAGTTTTGTTATTGAGATGGTCACTTATGCTGATAATTTTCCTAATATTGAACCAGCTCTGCATTTCTACTGTAAATCTCACCTGCTGATATCAGTAGGTTGATCTTTTTGCTTACATTTTATTTAAGATTTTTGCATCAATATTCATTGGAGAAATTGGTCTATAATTTTCTTTTGGCTCTTTCTCATTTAGGTATCAGTACCATATTTTTGTCATAAAAGGAATTTGGCAGAACTCCTTTGTCTATTTTCCCAAATATATATATGTATACACACACACACATATGTATTGCCAATAACATATATATAAATAATATACAATACCAAGATATATATAATACCAAGTTACTAGTTCCATGGGTTTTTTTTTTTTACTTTCAATTTTTATTAACCTTCTCCTTTGATTTTCAGGATTTCTAATTTGGTATTTAGTTGGGGATTTTTAATTGGTTCTTTTTCTAGCTTTTAAAGTTGTGTGCCCAATTCATTGATCTGCTTTTTCTCTTCTTTGATATAAGCTTTAGAGATTAAAAAATTTCCCCTAGGTAATGCTTTGGCTGCATACCATAAAATTTCATATTTTTTTTATTATCATTTTCTGTGATGAAATTATTGATAGTTTCTGTGATTTTTTGTTGTTTTTTACTCATCCTTTAGGATTTGAATATTTAGTTTACAATTAATTTTTAATATATTTTCAATGGCTAGTTATTAATGTAATTTTTATTGCTTCATGACCTGAAAAGGACCCATTTGGAATTTCTGCCTTTCTGCATTTAATTGTGTGGTTTTTATGCCCTAATACATTATCAATTTTGGTGAAGGTGCCATTTACTCCTGAGAAAAGTTATGTTTCTTTCTATCCTCATTCAATTTTCTCCAGAGTCTATCATATCTAAATTTTCTAAAATTCTATTCATCTCTTTAACTTCTTTCTTGTTTATTTTGTGGTTAGTTTTATCTAGTTTTAAGAGGGGAAAATAGATGTGCCCCAGTAGTTTGGTTTTATTGTCTATTTCTTCCTATAAAATTTAATTTTAGAAATTTGGATGTTATACCATTTGGTGCATATATGTTTATTAGTGATATTACTTCATTATTGATGATGCCTTTCAGCAAAATATAATTTCCTTTCTTGTCTCTTAATTAGATCTATTTTTGCTTTTGCTTTGTCTGAGATGCAGATTATTGCCCCTGCTTTTTTCTAACTTCAGCTGAAGCATAATAGATTTGGCTCCATCCCTTTACCTTTATTCTGTATGTATCTCTTTGCTTCTATCGTGTTTTTAATAGATTACATATTTTAGAATTCTGATTTTATTTTCTACTTTGTTGCTTCTCCTTTTTGGAAAAATTCATCTCATTCACATTTACGGTTATCATTACTAACTCTCTATTTCCTTCTATCCTGTTTTCCCTCTTTTTATACTTTTTTTCTCTCTCTTTTTACCTGTTCCTCCTCATCAGTTTCTGTTTATGACCCCTGCCTCCCTCAATCTGCTCTCTTTTCTATTTTTATTCTTCCTTCTCCCTCCCCCCCCAACCCCTGAACTTTTCTTATCTTCCTCACCTCCTACTTTCCTATATGGAAAGATAAATTTCTATATCCAACTGAGTATCTATGTTTTTTCCTTTTTGAGCCATATCTGATGAGGGTATGATACAAACAGTGGTTACCTCCACTTCTTTCCTTCTATGTCTTTCATATCTCCTCTTTATGTAAAATAATTAATCACATTCTATCTTTCCCTTTCTTCTCTCAATCCAATTCTCCTTTTCATCCTTATTTTTTATATCATACCATCAAAGTCAACTTATATCCATGTGTTCTGTCTGTATGTGCTCCTTCTAGTTGCCTTAATAGAGATACTTTTCTTAAGAATTACATGTATCATCTTCTCATGTAGGGATATAAACAGCTTGCCCTTATTGAATGAATTAAAATTCATTAAAATTTTTTTGAGTTCCAAATTCTTTGAATTTTTTCTAGCTCCTTCCCCACCCATTAAGAAAGGAAGCAATAGGATATTAATCATACATGTGAAATAATGCAAAATATATTATAAAATATTTAAAAATTATACTTCAATTCATATTTAAAGTTTAGTAGTTCTCTATCTGGAAGTGGATAGCATTTTTTATCATGAATCCTTCAGAACTGTCTTGAATCATTGTATTGAATCAATAGTTAAGCCTTTCACAGTTTCTCATTTCAGCATTGCTTAATGATCTCTTGATTTTATTTACTTCATTCTGCATTGATTCACATACGTTATCTCATGTTTTTCTAAAACCATCCTGCTCATAATTTCTTATAGCACAGTTGCATTCTATCAGTCACATACCACAATTTGTTTAGCCATTTCCCTAATTGACAGGCATTGCCTCAGTTTCCAATTCTTTGTCTTCATAAAAAAGCTGCTTTAAATATTTTTGTACTCTCAGTGTTTTTCTTTTTCTTTACTCTCTATGAAATATAGTCATAGTAGTGGTATTGCAGTGTTGAAGGATATGCACAATTTTATAGCCCTTTGGGCATGATTTCAAATTGTTTCCAGGAATAGATGGACCACAACTGCACCAACATGCATTAGTATACTTATTTTTTTTTTTTACCATATCCTCTCCAGCATTTGTCATTTTCCTTTTTTTGTCATGTTAGCCAATCTTCTAGGTGTGAGTTGGTAACCTCAGAGTTGTTTTTAATTTGAATTCTTTTAATTAATAATGATTTTAGAGCATTTTTATCAAGATAGCTTTGATTTCTTCTCTTGAAAAGTGTTCATATCATTTGATCATTTATGAATTGGGTAATGGCTCTTTTTAAAAAAAATACACGACATTTAAGTATATTTTCGAAATGAGGCATTTATCAGAGAAATTTCCTACAACATCCCCCCATTTATTTTTTCCTTCCAATTTTGTTTATGCAGAACTCTTTTTAATGTTATGTAATCAAAGTTATCCATTTTACTTCCTTTGATTCACTCTATCGCTTGTTTAATCATAACTTCTTCCCATATCTGTAGATCGGATAGGTAAAATTTTTCATGCTCCTTTTATTGCTTATGACATCACAAATCCTCTTCTCAAGAAGCTTTTACTAAATGGGAGAAAGGCATCCATACCACCAATAAATATAACATGAGAGAAAATGAAGGAAATGAGAAGAACTTCAGGCAAAGTGTTTTAGAGAGAGAAACAGAGACAAATAGAAAGAGACAGTGATGGACAAAGAAGTAGATTTTACCTAACAGAAGCAGTACAAATGGAAGGACGTTTTAAAGAGGCTAATTTATGGCTCAGCCAAAATTGGAACAAGTTGGCTTATGGAGTAGTCAGTTTTTCATTATTGGACCCATTCAAGCCAAAGCTGATGTCATTATCAAAAATCAAACACTTCCTATGTGTAAGTTATACTAGATATGGGGAACAAACAAAGATAAGTAATACAAAAGGAGACCTTAATTTAGTAAAAGTGATAGGCAAATAAAGTGCCAGACAGGAGCTATGAAGAGGATCATAATGGAAGCCTACAACTGAGTTGGCAGACATGTCAACACAGAAGATGCCAGCTAAATCACTAGAGAGAGTAGCACTAAGTATCAGGGAAAACTTAATTGTCCAACATAGCATTCTTTAATGGAAGTTGTCTAATAGCCATACATCCTTCATCCACTGGACTAGCATCATCACATAGTACTAGTTTTCTCCCAGGAGGAAGATAAAATTAAGCACAATCATAATTATCTGTCCAAATGGTTTTGATGACTCTTTGATCCAGCAAAAAGACCATTAATCACAAAATGCACTTTCTCCACCTTTAATTACCAATGCAACTCTTTCCCTTCCCAATCCTTCTTGATTTCTTTTAATGCTTGCCCTCATTTCCCTAAGCAAAAATGATAGCAGTCTTATTCAGAGTCCCTGCCCCCGACTAAAAGGATAACGTCCTTCCCAGCATGGAAGGATTTTGTTCTGAGGATTTGAAGGGTTGAAGCTTTCAACACTTCATTTCATCTCCTTTCAAGGAAGTGGGAGAGATCTTCCACTGTAGCAACATTCCAAGGAAATGGAATCACATCCTTTCTTTTCAGCAGGGAGGAAGGAATCCTTCAGCTTCTACACTTTAGTCAACAAGCTAGCCTTCTCCTCTCTGATTCCCAGATGAACCTAAGTGGGAAAAGGCCAAGAGCTTCCATCTTTTACTTCCCTTTTATATTTACATTCCATCTTTCTCAGTGAAGTATAAGCTGGTAAGTCACAGGCAGGATGGATCCATAAAACTTAATCCTCCTGATTGCCACATTCAGTAGTCAATAAGCAGGGTCAATTTGCTGTTTTTTAGTCATTTTTCAATTGTGTCCAATTCTTTGTGAGCCTATTTGAGGTTTTCTTGGCAAAGATATTAGAATAGTTCGACATTTCCTTCTCCAGTTCATTTTATATGATGAGGAAGCTGAGGCAAACAGGGTGAAGTGAGTTGGCCCACAGCCACTCAGCTAGTAAGTGTCTGAGACATGAAGATGAATCTGCCTGACTCCAAGTTCCGCCCTCTGTGCACTATGGCACCTTCTAGCTTCCTAGCAGGGTCAATAACTCTGACTAAAAAGGAGACTTTTTTATTATGCCTTTTGTAAAACCATCAAGATCATTGTGTGATAATAGGGGGATTTTTAGGTGATGGTGAGGCAATGGGGCCATCAGAGGAGCACTGTCCTTGGAGGTTCAAATTATCAAAGAAGTTTTAGATGGCTGCCTTCTTGTGTTTGTATTCACCTACCCACAGCGAATACTTTATATTCTGAACATGCATTTACAAAATTGCTTCCACGTTCCTCTTTTATGTGACTATCTATCATGGGGATAATTCCAAGACAATGCTGATTCCGATGTACAACATGCATGGCCATATCATTTGGTGAGCCATATTCTCATCTGTGCCTTCATCAATCTTTACCAGTAAATTAGTTTCTAGGAAGCTAGATTAATAAAAGTACAAGCTATTGTTTTCCTCTTACAGATTGTTAGAGGTAGAAATGGGACTGCATTGTAGAAGAAAATATTTATTAATTAGTATTTTCCATAGAGAGGCAACCTTTCTGAGTACCTCGCTTAACCCCCAGGAAGTCATTTAGTCATTTAATGGCTCAAGTACAACTGTCTGAACATTTATTTTTAGGATGTCTTTATTACCCAATACCTTAAAAATAATTTATTAATGGAGAATTACCTTGATAAGAATTAACAAGATAGGAATTACCTTGAGATTAATTCTCCATTGATAACAAAAGCTAGAAGACTTAAACATATTTTTAAATCCATGCTGGTGCAAATTAACTGTATTTTGAGTAATAACATTTTAATGGACTAATTTTCTTCATATATTCCTATGATACCAAAAAAAGATTGTAATAAAAGACAGCATAAATATTGTAAGACGTCAGCTGATCATCTCCCCTCCTGAAATATGATAAAATTCTGAGGCTGAAGCAGAAAATTGCCAAGTAACATCTGCATGTCAGGAACCAACTGATAATTTCCTCTGGGTGTGTACTTAGCACTCTCTCCACAGATCCCAAAGGCTGAAACTTTTCTTTCTGAAACATGAGTCTGCCTTTATATCTCTAAATATGAATTATCTGGAGAAAGCAGAAATGAAAATGTATGAATAGGAATGAAACCCAGAAACTATAGCAAGACATTAGAAGGGGTACTAGCCTTGTGGTCTGTGTTTGAAGCCAAGCTAGCTTCAGAAGGGCACTGAGCAACTGTGGATGCTGCCTTGAATTGGTTGGTTTTCTTGCTGACATGAGAGAGGTCCAGAGTCAGTGACTAATTGTTTATTTTTAGTTTGGGATTGCATGTTTTCGGCTTTTTTGGCCCCACCCTGCCAGCACACAGTAATGTGACTTTTCCTCTGCCTTTGGGAAAACTGGCATCTCTGTACAAGATCTGTTGCCTGATGGAGGGTGATGTCAGTGGAAGCAAAGCAAACTCATAAAGTTATCCCTTGGGGGTCTGACCTATTTGAGCCCTTCGATGGACCCTCCAGCCCACATGGGTGCTGCTGGCAGTATGGATTTTACAATTGTTAAATGACAAAAACTGTCCTTGTGCTTAAAAACAAACATAAAGCTCTTAAAACTTAAAGGAGTTGAAGGGGATTCTTTTAGAAACACTCCAAATGGAATCCCAAATGGTTGTCACAGCCTAATAGCCCTAACACCTGTGTAAATAGACTTGAAGGTGGGCTGGGGTACTGAGAGATATCTACTAGAGTGTAAAACACACCAAAAGTCAAAAGACCTAGTTCCTTATCCCCATTTTGCTACTAATTAGATATATGATCTCAAATAAGTCATTGCCCCTTTAATGGATCTCACTTTCCTGATTTATAAAATTAGAAGTTTGGATATGATGAATGGATGAATGAATGAATGAGGCATTTATTAAGTACTTACTATTTGCTAAGATACAAACAGAAAAGTAAGAGAGGCTCTGGGCTCATGGAGCTCCCGCTGTAATGGTGAATTACATGACCTGTAAGGTTCCATCATCTTTAATGGGTTCCTGTTTTAAACTGGTTTTAACTTACAGTCAATCTGTCTTCCTCTCTCACCTCTCCATGTTGTGCCTTTTCTTTCACTCTATTTTTAGGAATTAGGTAGCTAAGTTGCAGGGATTCAGAGGGGTCTGGAAGAGAAGTAAAAAGAAGAGCAAGAGGAGCAGTGAAGGTGTCAACAACATGGAATATAGTTAGCTTAAACATGTAAAGTCCTTCTAACTTCCTCCTTGTACTTCACTGAGGCAGAGCTTACAGTGCCTTTTCCTAGAAGATGCAATTTTAAAAAAATGTTCCTACAAACTCTCCCCATTTCTGACCTTGATATGAAAGATTATAGTAGATTTCATGAACATAAAAAATGTCGAGTGGGGGAGAGGAATCCCTCCAATATACTTTGGGGAATTGGCTCTGGACCATGCAAGTGACTCTCGTCTCCATAAATAACCAATTTGTCACAGCAGCACATTTCAAATGATGGTGTCCTATTCTTTCTGTTTATTTGGAATTTTCTTTGATTGTCTGACTAGCTAAGATGATTTCTGTGAAGCTTCAGAGAGGAATGGTTTCAACTAGAGTTGCTTTTCCCCATCAGACAATCCCTCATTCTTGCCTTCTCCCCCCCACCCCCAGCCCCGTCTACTTCCTACTCTAATCAATACTCAAGAACAATTTTTGTGTATGGCTGCAGAAAACCGTTTTCATTTTTAGCCTTTTACTGGGACTGTTATGCTTGTAATTTACTCTCATTGATGATTGTCTCCATCCCCATGGGGAAGACATTCTTTTATTATTGAAATTGACTTTTTAGCTCCACTATAAACTCATTGATTCAATTTCTCAGAACCAAAACTCCTTAGATGGATTTTCTGCTTTGAACAGTCATTTTGTTCCATAGACAAAAGAGGAGGTTTTCTACTATGCCTTGATTTCTCCCTAGGGGGATGTGAGATTTATTTAGTTATCCATTATCTGCCAATGGTGGTAGTTTCCTTTGGAATCACTGTACAACAGGAAAGGAACCAAAGTGGAATATTTTCCATTTTCTAGTTGGAGAGGTCTGGCTTCTGTTTTATTTGTATTGATCCAAATATAGGCTGTACTTTTAGTCCAAATTTGGCTTATGTAAAACCTGAATATGGCTTATGCTCAATCAAATCAACCAGCAAGCATTTAAATGACTACTATGTGTCAGGCACAGCTCAAAATGCTTAAAGATACAGAGAAAGGCAAAAAGTAGCTCTCAAGGGATGCACGTTCTAATGGGGAGAGAATGTGTCAGTCTATAGATACATATGAGATATGTACTTAATGGAAGGTAACCTTATAGGGGGAGACTCCAGCAGCTTCGGTGGGGGAAGGGGAGGAGCAGAAAAGGCTTCCAGAAAAAAGGTGATGTTTGAGCTGAGTCCTATGTATTATTACAGTTTAGAATTTGCTCATCTCCTCTGCAAGAGCAGCATCTTCACCATCAGCACCCATAAACTTGAAAAATTGATAGAACTGATGGAGACTCTAAGAGAAACCTGGTCCAATTTCCTCATTTAACAGATGAAAAAAAACACATTTAAAAAAGTTTTTTAAAAATTCTTTCTTCCAGTAGAATTAGGACCCCAAAGTCAGGTTTTCTGATTGCTTCATCCAGCACTTTTCCAATGGCACCAACCTTCTCCTTAACATTTAAATTAATTGTTTCAGCTGCAAAAGACCTGTCGCAGCTCCGGAGTGCACAAATTCTCTCTTTAGAAGGAGTAGTGAAGTAGAGTTTTCAAGTGAATCCAAATGCCAGATATACCAACACCATCAATCTTCAGAAGGCTGTATGGAGAGAAAATAGGGAAATTTACATCAGTTTTCATTGTTAAGTAGAGAAATGTGGGTGACAGTAGCATAGAACAGAAGGATACAGTGATCTCCTGAAATGGAGAGGCTAATTTCATAAAAATATGAATTCTTCCTATCCCAAATGGGGACCCTCAGAAAGATGGGGGATATTTATTTTTTAAAGTGAATCTTTAGATATTGATCAATTTTTTTTCCTTTGACATATATATTCAAGACATTGATGAGAACAAGAAAAAAAGTGGCTGCTTAAAGTAGGCAGGTGGTACAGTGGATAGTTATCTTCCTGAATTCAGATCCAGCCTTAGACACCTGCTTACTGGCTGTGTGATTTTGGGTAAATCACTTAACCTGTTGGTCTCAGTTTCCTCGTCTGTAAAATGGACTGGAGAAGAAAATGGCAAATCGTTCCAGTGTCTTTGCCAAGAAAACCCCAAATGAAGTCACAAAGACAACTAAAACACTCAACAACAATTAAAAATAAAGTAAAATCTACAAAAAGAGAGGGAAGAGTTTGTAAATCATTGTACATATGCACAGGGTCTTATATTTATAGTTAGAAGGACTTTAGTCCAACTGCCTCTCTTTACAGATGAGAAAATTGAGCTCACTGAGGTAAAATGGCTAGTTTAAAGTCATTTAGGTGGTAACAGAGCCATGACTCAAACCCACTGTCTCCTACTCTAAATCAGCATTCTTTATGTCATGCCATGCTACTTCCTAGCTGTTGCCTGTTAATCCCAGCTGGAAAGATGGAAATGCAGTTTTTACATTTAATGTAGCTGGGGTGTTGTAGGGGCAGAAGCATTGGGAATCTAGTCTTTGAGAGAAATGAGGTTTGCAAGTTAGATCCAGATTAGTGTGAATAATGAACTCCCTGAAGTGGTCACAAGCATTCAAATCCCCACTGTCTGAAGTTATAATTATGCAAAACATAATCATATGTCCCAGCTCAGTGGAAATAGGCAGTGCAGATTCAAATCATGGGACCACTTCAGGGAATTCAGTAACTGCATTAATGGACCAGAGTGCCCATCTCTATGGACTTGCAGAACTCTCTCAAGTGCTGGATCAGAAGAAGTTCTCTTCAGCTTCATGATTGTGTTGTATTTGCTTTTTTCTTTTTGTTTTAGCATTGTGTATATGGCTTGAGTGTTCCCTCTACATACATATAAGATGAAAATATAGTTAAGGGTGGCAGAATCTGGGAAACCCATGTATGTACTGTTGGTCAAAGCTCAAGCTGAAACTGGGTCCTCCTAGAAATTGTAGATTGTGGATTTTTAAACATACTTTTAAAAAAATTTTAATAGCTTTTTATTTATAAGTCATATGCATGGGTAATTTTACAGCATTGACAATCGCCAACTTTTGTTTCAATTTTTCCCCTCCTTCCCCCCACCCTCTCCCCTAGATAGCAGGATGACCAATACATGTTAAATATATTAAAGTATAAATTAAATACAAAACAAGTATACATGTCCAAACCATTATTAAATACTTTTTTCAATACTTTTTCAATATTTTTTCTATACTTCTTTTCAATACTTCATTTAAGCTAAAACATTTTGACATTTTGAAATGTTCTTTTCTGTATTTTTAGATTCATTTCTTTCTGTTTGTCATTGAAAAATCTCCCCACTTTCCTGGTGTTCCTTTTTACTTGGTATGGAGCCTTTAAATATTTGTGGGTCAAAACCATATTTGCTTTTGGGAAAAAAAACAGGATTCTCCTAAGTATGTAAGTGTTTTTATCTGGTATTTTGTATACACATTTCTCCATAGTTGATGAGTGAAGTATTAGAGTACTAGTTGAAAAATCTCATTTTAGGTGTCTTGCCTACTTACAACAGGTGACGTACATTCAGTCAAATGAAATAGTCTCTCAAAACAATTTTGATAAATTTCCCATGTATGAATTCAGTCAGATGTAAAGCTTTGTCCCCTTCGTGGTTTTAGGAAACCAAAGGTAAACCCTTGGAGGGAAAAACCATGTAATATTTCCTGTTATCTATTCAAATGGAAACAAGCAGCAGAAATGAGATTTTATAGAGCTATATAACTAGCTTCCTTCTATTTATCAAGTCACCATGAAGAAAAAAGAATCTTCATTTCCTTTTTATATAAAGTAAGACATGATTTGAAAATTATCCAGTTTTTATAAATATAAAAAATGGAAACTATAAGAATAATATTTACTGACAGACAGTATAGCTTAGAACTCATACCTGAATTTTAATATCAGTCATTGAATCAATAATATGAACCCAGCAAAATCAGTAAATTAGTGGCTCAGTCTTTCTTCTTACCAATGAAGTGAAAGATACTTTCTCTTCATTTTGACAGAAGTGGCACAAATGAATGGAACTAGGTCAAATAATCAACTAACAAGCATTTATTAGCCATCAGTGGGCCATGCACTGGGGATTCAATAAAAAAAAATGAGATCCCCTATTCTCTACTTTTGGAATATATTTATATATTTTTTTTAAAAAAGGGTTTTTAGCTCATGGAAATGCAACTTTGCAAACAAGAACCAATAGCCGTAAATATGAGTTTAAAAGGTCCATTTTTGTACCTATTGCAATATATTCATAATTCTATTTTCCAGTCTTTACTAGGAACTATATTAGATTCATGTCAGCTGAATCTGGCTCTCTCATCCATACAAATTGTGGATTCAAATGATTCCTTTGAAATACCTCTCTAAAGCTATAAAAGCTTTGTTCTTTTATCCTACCCAGCTGTCTCAGATAACATTGATATCTCTTTGGTTTATTGCACACCTATCAGTACTTTCAGCCTATCTGCACTAACCATATATTTGCATACTTCACTTTGTACAATTTATGTATTGAAAACAGAACTTTATAAGTAGCACAAAAATCACTTCCAATCCTAACCTAGTGTGGAAGTTACCAATGCAAGCTTCTCTGATCCAAGCAGAGAAAGTATATTAGAATCAGTCAATATGGCCAACACCAAAAGATTTCCTTCCTCTTCAAGTGCACTAAGACTAGTTGGGCTAATTGAAACACACACACACACACACACACACACACACACACACACACACACAGAGTAACTAATAACAAGTATTATTTAAGAGCATGATTATTTCCACTGTCTCCAGAAAACCCCTTTGAAAATACATTGAAATTTATAACCTGAAAATGCATTGTCATTTTGGGCACATGGAGCCCACACATGCTCCATCCCATTCCCCAATTCAGGAACCATCATAAGGATTTTTATAGAAATCAGTTCTGGAAATCCAAAGTAAGAAACCCCGTCTCTTAAGTTCCCTTGTGTTGGCTTAAGACTAACCTGAACTCCCCATCAAAATTACAATGGGAAGTGGATAGAATGTAGGGTTTGGAGTCAGAAAAAAACTGAGTATGATCCATCCTGAGACACTCCCCAGCTGTGTGTTCCCTCACAAGTCACTCACCATCCCTATGCTTCAGTTTCCTCATTTGTAAAATGGAGATAATAATAGCCTCGACCTCACAAGGTTGTGTGGGTCAAATGAGTCAAGGTATATAAAGTGTCCATACACTATATCCTATAAAGGCTAGAATGATGATGATGAAGATGATGAGGTTATCAATAACTTGTCTGACATTTTGGGCCCTCTAAAAATGTGAAGAAAACAGTCTAGTGGTTTTATTTGGTCTGAGCTAGCAGGCCTTCCCCCAGTCTGCATGAGTCACAGTTGGCAGATCATTTGAATGTCCTGTGGTTAACATTGGGCTCTGAAAAAAAGAATCCTTAGGGCTGCCCCAGTGTTTGCTATGGCAACCAGCATTTGTATATTTTGAAAAATGATTTTTTTCATTTCTGTGTGGTGAATTTGAGCGGGAACAGTTGGAGGAGGTAACATTTGCCCCTCGGCATGGGTGCAAAAAGATAATTTCTTTTGCTCACTGAAAATTAGGTAGACTCAAACTCATTTTTTTTTTTCAGGAGTAGTGTGGTTTCTGTATTATTCATTGGAAATTGTACTGTGCAAATCAATCAATGACCTTATTAACATCTATTTTTAAACATCTGCCCAAAGAAGCATCAGATATAGATTTCATTTTCCCCTGTTAATTGCTAGTCCTCTTATCCCACAATCTTATATGCTAGGAAAGACTGGAATAGATGGCTTGCCTTCTATCCTATGAGGCCTTTGAGAAACACTAGTACCTACTTCATTTGCTCAATATAAGGTGAATCCAAAGTAGCACAGATATATTCTTGACTTTGGTGTAAGAGTCTAATAGATTTCTTATCCCTCTCAAGAATTTACATAATATTCCTGTAAAGGGTTTGGGAAGGTACATTATTTCAGCTGCAAAAGGCTCCCATCTCATCCATCTTGAATTCAAATGAAATAGTTCAACTTTTGTACTGAAGTTGAGAAGGAGCCTTTTTTGGGCAGTATGAGATTTTTCTTCTTGTTCAACCTTGCCTGGGAAATAACTACATTTATTTTTATATTTGCTATTTTTGAGTTTGAGGTATTTTAAGTTTACATGATAAGATCCTTGGATATATAAACATCATACTGAATTAAAAGCACAGTGAGACTCTAACCTGGAACAAATGTCCTGAGGTTAAATGGTAACCTTAGAGAATACCCAAGTCTCATGTACTCTGATTCAATCCATTCTGAGACCTGCTCCCCCCACACCTTGTAATTTAGGATCCTACAACTACAGAGTTAGAAGGTGACTCAGAGCCTCTTTTTATATATCATGGAACCGAGCATTAGGGACGTAGCTTAAGTCAAATAATCAATCAACCTATTATATATATATATATATATATGAATGTGTTCTTATATCACTTTTTCCCCCCATCCATCATGTGAGTTCTTGTCTCATGTGAGTTCCCCATAAAACAGTCTTTTAGTGTACATTTGGCCAGACCAATGGAGTTGTACTCTCTGCAGTAGAGTTCAAGAAAGGACTTCAGGGTCTCACACTTATTTTTGCTAGATGATCTTTAGAATCTTCCAAAGACAATTCAAATGGAAGTGATTCAGCTCCTTGATGTGGTGCTGGGAGACTGTCCAGATTTCACAGGTATACAGTAGTGTTATGTGACATGGGAGACACTGGCACAGGTCGCCCAACATGGCGTGCCCTCATCAGAGAAGGTGCCGTGCTCTATGAACAAAGCAGAATTGAAGTAGCTCAGAAGAAAAGTGAGATGCACAAAGTTAGAGAAGTCACTCCAAATGTTCACAGGGACTATTTGTGCCCGACTTGTGGTAAAGCATCCTGAGCTTGTGTTGCTCTGATCAGGATACCTTGTAACTTGACTCTAAGAAAATGATATCATTTTGATTCTTTTCAAGAATGAAGGATAACAACTAACCAACCAAGAATAACCATAATAACTAGAATTTATATAATGCTTGAATGTTGCAAAATACCTTACAAAGAACATCCCATTTGATTTTCAAAAATCCCTGGCAGGTAGGTACTAGTGTTATTCTGATTTTACAAATGAGGTAGCTGAGGCAGAAAGAGATTGTGACTTGCTCAGGGTTGTATGACTGTAGAGGTATGAGGCAGGATTCTAACTTGAATCTTCCTGAATCTCTCTCCAATACTTTATCTACTGTACCACCTAATTGTCTCAGTATATCTCAGGACTGGGAAATACAAAAACCAAAAGGAGACTAAGTGTGATAGACAAGTCAATATATGCTGTGTGCAAAATAAGTAGGAAGTGATTTGGGGGGTTGAAACACCTGGGAGAATTGAAGAAGACTTATTAGACTTCCAGGGGTTTAAAAGGTTTTAAGAGAGAGAAGCAAGAAAAAAAACCATCAGAGGCATGGGAGGCAGCATGGGTGAAGGTATAGAAATGCAAAGGTCAGATTAACTGGAGCACAGATTTGGAAAGGCAGAGCAAAGCCAGATTGAGTATCAGAGTTTAAATGCCAACAGAGGAATTTATATTTTATCCTCTAGGGAATGGCACACACTCTCTCTCTCTCTCTCTCTCTCTCTCTCTCTCTCTCTCTCTCTCTCTCTGTGTGTGTGTGTGTGTGTGTGTGTGTGTGTGTAGGGGACAAATGACATTAAAAAGTCATTAAGGTCTACAAAGTATTTTACAGACATTATTTCATCAGAACTTCATGACAAACCCTTCCAGGAGGAAGTCAATACAATTATTTTCTTCATTTTACGGGTGAAGAAACTGAGACTCAGAAGAAATTAAGTGATATATCTGTAGTTCCATTATTCATAAAGTTGGGGGCAGGATTCAGATCCAGGTTTACCTGACTCCAAGTCCAACAATTCTTCATAAAAATCAAATTAAGTTGGGCAGAATCAGGATTTGGACTGAGCCTTCAGATTCTGAGTCTGTAGAACTTTCTAGTGTACCTCAACATTTCTCAAGAGGCAAAAGACAGGATTGTTCACATGGGCAGCTTTGCATTTTTCACATCTAAGAGACCCAAAGGTCTCTTAACCCGCCTCTTTCCTTGTCTATTCTACTTTTAGCTCTCTCCCATAAGACCTTTTTATTTTCTTGTAAAGTATCTATCTAGAAACTTAGAAACTTGATAGTGAATACCCACATTCAGTAAAACAGTGGGGGGAAATAAGCCGGAGAGAGATGGGTGATAAATTAAGCTCATCTTTATTCATATGTTTAGAATGTTTTGAAGGGAGAGTGATTAAAAGGGGCTCTTGGGCTGCCCACCATCCTTAAATCTTCCCCAGCTTCCCCAAAGCCTCACAAGCTTGACATTCTCTCACAAATAGTTGATGACGGCTCAGGATGAGCCATCGGAATTTGGGGATTTATGACTTCTTCTGTTTCTGGTTTTTTGGATGTCCTTGATTAGGACACATTTCTCCTCTTGCTCCACAATCTTGATAAGGTTGTCAGATACCTGTCTTCCAGGGACGCGTTTAGATTTAGGACAATGGTGGTGGCACTAGCTATATAAAGTCCAAATATGATTACAGATGAATTCTCATTAAAGTAGATGGCATTTCCTGTACAATCATTGGGCTCTCAAGTTTTACAACCACATGCTGGTAGCTGATATACTTGCTGCAATATTTAAAACAGCAAAATTTTAGTTTATTTCCTCTCAATCCCACCATTCTAGCTCCAGTCACAAGATTTGATATCTCCTATGTGTGCATATATGTGTGTGTGTGTAAATAACTGAGCATGTACAGAAATCCCACTAGACACTTTAAATTTTATGGCTCCCAGTATTTTAGTTCAAGCACAGCTGGATTTTAAGTGTTTAAAAATGGAAATTTCTGAAAAGGAGTGAATGCAGAATTTCCTAGATCACAGGGGTGTCAATCTTCTGGCTCATCACCTTCAGAGATAGGATTTGGGGATATAGCAAACCAAGGATGCTTTGTTAGGAAGAAGAACTCACAAATATAATAAAATTCTTGTGCTAGAACTTTTCTTTCTTTCTTCTATTTACCCATCAAGTTGTTAAACTATCTTTTTTTTTCCCTTAAGGATCTGTTCTAGTGAACAATCAGTCACATCAGTCACAAGCCCATAGGAAAATGAAGTCAAATCCCTTTATTTGTATTACCAGGCTGTTTAAGGGAATGGAGTTTCATTATAACAGGATGGGGAATAGTGTTGTTGAAGTTGGAAGATGTATATTATATTCAAATTCTACTCTCCCTCATCCACCTGGAAGTCCATGGATAAATCCTTTAATCTCTTTAATTCTATTTTCTTACCTACAAAAGGGACAAAAGAAGGAGTAATTAAACTACTCTATAAGGTCCCATTCTGCCCCAATTTATGCTATGTGTGATCTTATCTTTCTAAGGGCAATAAGCATATTATAACTCTTGATTTCTATTTTTTTAGACTCAGTTATTTTAATCATTGATTCCTAGAATCTCAATAGTGAAAGGAGTCTTAAAGCAATGATGTACTGTTAAATATTTAACAACCAGCTCTCTCGTGAAGCAATGTGTTCCCAGTTTAAAGTTCAATTAAATTTAATCATTAACATTAACACTATATCCATACATCTGCATTACTTTAAGTCTAGACAATCAGCAGACTCAAGCCCTTAGCAATTTGCCCATTGCTGAGGTATGAATAACTAACTACTCACACTGAACATTTAAGTCAGGAAGGACAGAGCTGGCTCCAGCATATCTCTGCTTAAAGGTCATTTCATTCAATGTTCAATGTACAATGTACAAAGTTCCCTCAAGTGATTCATTTCAAATCTGCCCAATCCTCTCCAGTGACAGAGAACTCACTCTTTCCCAACTAAGCTTGATTCATTTGTTTAGATCACTCTCTTTCTTAGGAAGTTTTCTTATACATTGAGCCAAAATCTAAAGCTCAGAAACGTCTGCCTATAGTTCCTAGTTCTACCTTCTGGAACTAAAGGAAGAAGTGATTTATTGTGGTTTTAGACTATCTTAAGAGATCTAAAAGGACATATTGAAGTCCATTAATTATTTTAATTTAACAATTTTATATGAGAGTACTATAAACTCACAGAATCATTTGAAGATGTAATGGACCCTAAGGGAAGCTCATAGCCTGACCTCTTTTATTTCAAAGATAAGTATATGAAGCCTAGAGTGGCCAAGTGTCTTGCCTGAAGTCACATGGATAGTAAGAAGTGAACCTGAGATTTGTACCAGGTTTGCATGATCTTACAGAAAAAAATAATGACTTTGAAATCAAAGGGACTGGGTCTTTGGGACTCAGTTTTCTTACCTCTATAGTGGGAAGGATTGAACTAAATGGCCTCTGAGGTCACTCCCACCTCTAGCTCTATGACAAGATTGCTCCTGATCCTATTCTCTTTCCACAACACAATTATCATCTCTATGCGACTCATTCTCGAATTTATTTATTCAGCCTTGACCTCTACTGAATTTCAGCCTAACATCTCTAATAGCTGATTGGATGTCTCAAACTGGAGGTCCCCTACATATCTTAAACTGAACATGTCTAAAAATGGACTCTCTTTCCCCCAAAAAATCTCCCCTTCTTCTTACCTTTCCTCTTACTATCAAGAATTCCACTGTTCTCCTAGTCCCTCAAGCTAATCCTCACCTTCCCACTCTCTCACATCTTCCCCCCCATAACTAATCTCTTGCTAACGGCTTCCCATTTCATCCTCTTAAATATGTCTCCTCTCCACCCGACAATTCTTCCACCTTGTGGCAGGCCTTCATTTCCCCTCCCTTGGACTACTGCAGTAGCCTGTTGGTTAGTCTTTCTGTCCATTCCAGGTTATATTTTACTTTATGATTAGGTGATTTTCCTGTAAATGCACTCTGATCATGTTAGCCCCCTAGCCAATAAACTGCAGTCACTCCCTATCACCTTCTCTAGAATAAAATATAAAATCCTCCTTTTGTGATAAAAGCCCTTTTGAATCTGCCTCCCCACTTCTAATCATCTTACATCATACACTCCTTCTTCCAACTCCCAACTATTCTTTGACTTAAGTTTCCTTTCTGTTTTTTAAGAGAGACCCTCCATCTCCAAGCTTGAGGCATTTTCATTGACTGGCCCCCAAGTCTGAAATGTTCTTTATCCCCTAGCTTCCCTGACTTCTTCAAAGTCCCAGATAAAATATCACTTTCTACAAGGATCATATTGTTTCTAATTTATGCTGAATGTAGTTTATTTATTAATAGTTGTTCACATGTTGTTGTCCCCTTTAGATTGTGAACTCCTTGAGTTTTTGCCTTTGTATCCTTTTGCTTTTTTGCCCCTTTCTATATCCCCAGCACTTAGCACAGGGCTTGTCAAACAGTAAGCACTCAATAAATGTTTGTTGACTGACTGAATGACCACAACATGGTGCTTCTCAAAAGTAGAATATCCCATATGAAAAGAAACAATGTCATAACTTCCCAAAAGCTAAGTGTCATTGATGTAGAGGATTCCAACATCAATTTATAAATAGTTGTGGGATTTCCTTCCCACAGTTATTTCAATAGTTTCTTCCCTTCTGTTCTTAGTTTTAAATAAAACCAAATTCTTTGCGTGGCAGGCTTTTGCATTTGGTGTCTAACTCAGCAGACCTTAGGTTTTTAACCTTGTAAAATTGCTCTTACCACAAGCAGCTTCTTCTCTGTTTTCAGCTGTATGATGGACCTCAACTGATAGCCCGTTACTGTGGAACAGAACTACCCCCTTCCGGGTCGACCACAGGGTCCAAGTTGCATGTGATCTTCTACACTGACTGGCTTGGCCATAATGAAATGGGATTCCAAATGTCCTGGAACCTCAATGGTAAGGTTTGAGTCATACTCAGTTCTGCTGTGGTTCAAGTCTCCCTATTTCCTTTTCTCCCATATTCCACAGGTAGGAACCTCCTTCCTGCCTTTCTTCTGGTGCCTCAGGAGCAGGGGGTCCTTCTATTTGTCCAGTCTGCTGCTGCTACCCCTCGGCTTTAGGCTTGGATCCTCCCCTGTTGCTCTGGGAGTTGGGTCGTCAGCCACACCCTTTCACATCCCATTTTTAAAAATCATATGAATGTTAAAAGTAGAGCTAGGAAGTGGACCTGTTATTTCATGATTACAGGTAATAGTAGGTGAGAAAACTTCCTGTGCAATGTAGATCAGTACTTTTTCTGCAACTTGAAGCCTTTAAGAATTGTCCAGATTACTTTTTCAAATCTACACAGCAGCTTATATAAGAGATAGGATGTGAATCCAAGTCCAACACCAGTTCTCTCTCTACTATTGCTACCCTTCTTCTCACATAGGTTATTATGTATTAGAAATGCACATTTTATCCCACAAATATTTAAGTGATTACTAAGACCAAGGCATTGTGCCAAGGGCTGCTCATATGAAGATGAAAAATGACCCAGTCCCTGTCCCCAAGGGGAATGTGACATGCACACAAATAAGTATAATGCACAATAGGGTATATTGGGGGCAAAGTGAAAGTCAACATGTTTAACAAAAATCTGAGGAGGAAGATGAGCATCCTGTTACCACAGAGCATCAGCAAAAGCTTTCTGGAGGCCATGACACACAAGTGGAATTGTGGAAGGCAGAGAGAGAGCCGTTAGTACCTATGGTATTAGAGTACCAAATACACAGAGGAAAAGACAACTTGTCAAGGTCAGGGCTTAAAATTTAATGCTGTTCTCCTGGAATATAAAAGGGCCAAGTGGACTGTATAGAATAGACTAATATGAAATAAAGGAGGAAGCACCAGTTAGATCTGAATTGTTGGGGCCAGTCTAAGGGGTCTAATTTTTTAGGTGGTAGGAAATCATAGAAGATTTTTGAGCAGAGAAATGAAAGAATAGTGACTCTGGAAAGGAAAGTCCTACTTCTGGCTTTAATCCCCCTAGACTTCTTCAGTTTATTCCTCTGAAAAATAATGAGGTTGAATTCAATGTCTTCTGAGCTCCCTCCCATTTCTGGTCTTGAAACTCTATGATTTATAACTGTGTAATCATTAGGAAGATTATTTTGTCCACTGGGTAAGAGAGATATTGGAGAGGTCAGAGACTGGAAGGAGACCAAGTATTAGTTCTTTATGACATTACTATTACACAATCATTTTAGATGAGCATTTTTCTATTTTGTCTTCTTTTATGTATATGAAAATATGCCCGAGTTCAGGGAGTTTTGTGATATCATGGTGAAGTATAGCAAAATAATAGCCCTAAAATTTGATTGTGAATTGCTGACTCTGAGAATATGTGCTACAGTGTAATTGTACTGCCTTTGGTCTGTCAAACTAAACAGAAGAAAACTTTTATGGGAATTTTCTTTAGTATGTACGTGTTAATTATGACTTCCTTAATAAATAAAGAATAAAATAAAAAATATATCATAAATGAGGATAAGACAGGCTCATTGAAGAAAGAAACAGAAGAAAAGAATAACTGAATAAATTGCACATGCTCTGGGAATCATTTCATGGGAACTAATGGCAAAGCTAAAGGGATGAAGTAGAGAGAAAATGGAATCCCTTGGTTCAGAGTCAGGGGCTGCTTTAAGGAAGTCCAGAACCTAAAATGTGAAGTCAGTAAGTAGCAGCTACAGAGCAGAATTATTTTAGTTCAGTCAAGTCCACTTGGGAATTGGTGCTGGAGATAAAAAGGCAAAACCAAAACCAAAGCATTTTCAGCCCTCGAGAAGTTCATATTTTAGGGGCTTGAGTCATGGTGAGAAGTTAAATGTAGGTTGGGCATCTACTAGTCAGCTTTCTTCCTGTCCCCTAGTTTTAGTATTCTATTCTCTCTCAAATTACCTTTTCTGTGTAAGGCCACTTTTCTTCCTTGCCCCTAATTAAAAATGCAAGCTCTTTGACAACAGACTTTTGCTTTTGTGCCCTTAGTACCTAACACTTTGTACATAGTAAATACTTAATATGTTAGTTGAATTAAACAAAGCTTGGGTCATAATGATTGTGCTTTGTAACTGGTACATCCTAGATAGCATCTCTGAGACCTTCCCTAGAAGGAAAAAAAAAAAAAAAACCATGAGTTAGAGGATCCTAGTGCTAGTCCTGATTCCCTACTTCTTAAAATAAGTAGGATCCACTATGTACTATGTGGGGTCCCTTCCAAGTCCAGATCCCTGATTTCGAAATCCTAAATCATTTCCCTCTTCTCAATCATGCCTTTACTCAGCATTGTGGGATCTTATCATTTAGAGGGGTAACTGAATGAACAGTTTCAACCAGAAGGTATATAGGAGAGTCTGTATGTGGAATCTCCTAAAGAATAGGACTTTTTCTGTCAGAGATTAAAAGAAGGGAAAGATGGGGCAGTAGTGCCAGCAAAGAGAAGTGGAGATTTAACAAGAAGTGTCTAGAAGTCAGAGTCTAAGAAAAGAGCTTCCAGAAAAAAGGAGAATGGAGGCAGGGATTGGTTAGTGGTTTAAACCTATGTGCAAGGTTAATTGAATAATCTGAACTGTCTTTGTAATGCATTTCAATCCCAAACATACAATTTCTAGCTCTACAATGTCCAAGTAAAGCTTTTAGGTACACATCTGTGTTTTCCCTACATCCCATACATTAGCCAGTGGGAGAAGGAAAAGGGGCACAAGAGGAAAGAATGGAAATAGAAAAATGCTTTAATCGACAAGATCAGCTAGACTTTTTGTCCTTGAATAATGACAGAAAAGAGAGACTACAAGATATCCTACTTATTTGGATAAGTATCCTATTTACTTATTCCTCCTTACAAAAGAGTTTCCTTTGAATCAGAATTAGGTTGAGACATGAGGGCTGCCCAGATGTAATGAGGGGATGTTCCGTTTTACTCCCACCTATTTGTCTCCATTGCATCAATATTAAATCTCATTTTAGTCCCTCCTGCTCCTTCCACGGACAGCTATGTCATGGCATTTTTGATCTGTCCCTGAGAGAATAAGAGTGACATCATTTCCTGAGTATTTCTGCAGGACGAGAAGCCATATCCCCCTTTTATTGAGTGAGTCAATTAATAAACAAACACTTTACAAAAATGTCCTCCCTTTTGTGGAGCACACAAGGCTCCAGGCTGCACTGAGGACATGGATCTCCTAACGCGCTTTATCTGCTGGAGCATTTTAACAGAGGGGCTGCTGCAGGAGCAGATTAAACCCCATGACTGTGTCATTATGCAGGCTCCCAAAGAGGGTCCCTCCCTGAAAATAATGACACGGCCACAGAGCTCTGTCTGGGGAATCAGTTCACAGCATTCAGCGCTGACAGCATTGTCCGGTGTCTGAATCAGAGGCCCCGGCCGAAGGGAGTGCGGCTTTCCGCCCGCTCTGAATAGGCTCTTAGGCTCAGCCCCATTGGACACTCATCCCCGTGGGCTGCCAGCTCCCCAAAGGCCTCTCTTTCACCAGGGAGTGGAATCCAGCATTCAAGCAAGGTCAAGGAGCTTTGGGAGTGAAAGAATAACATGCAAAAGGAGTGAGCTCCTCAGCTGGGAACCAGGGGGAGGGAGGACTGAAGTGGAGGAGGGGGGCCGGAGGGGGTGGGGGAGGTGATGTCACCCTGTACCTTCACAAAGGAGAAGTCTTTTCTTTGTCAAGAAGGATGACATCAGCCTCCAGACAGGGGTGCCGGTTGCGTTTTATCTTCCCTTTGGCCTGTTCAATGACTTTCTAAAGCAGCGGGAGTTGACAGAAATCCACCGGGCCAGTGCCTTCCCAAAGCTTCCCCACGTGCCCTCCTCCCCCAGCCCGGGTCAGCCCCAGCCAGCTCCGGCTCTTGCCTCCTGTGAACCTGCTGGTGGTAGGTAGGCCGGGTCCCTTTTGTCCTAAACCCTTCTTTTTCACCCTGGAGAAGAAGCTGATGGGGATGATCCGGCGCCAGTTTCTCTCACTGCCCCTCATTTTAGTTCTCCTTGCCCTCCAGTTATCCAAACAGCAAACTCTGCTTCTTATTCTTCAGATCAACTGTCTTAAACGTGGTGATAAAGATCGAGTTTACTTTTCTTCAGAGTTTTGCTTGTTTGAACCGTGTTGACTGACCATCTTGCTGAGCTGTGGGCCCGTGGAGTGTCAGCTGTGGGTGGCTTGTTGAGTCTGCAGTGTGTGGTCCTGGCAAAGCCAATTAGAGTTTGAAAATGGAGGTAATTGGTGAAGTCTTTGTGGAAAAGGCATCATAAGGCAGGTTTTTGGAAGATGAATAAGAACTAAGCACATGGACAGATGAAACTCGAGAGAACATCTTATTTGGGAGCCTGGACCCTTTTTGTGCTGTCTGGGGACACCCATGAGCCACTTCTCAGAATAGTGATTTTTAAAAACAGAATAAAATAAGAGGGATTAAAAAAGAAACCACATATACTGAATACAGTAATCAGAATGTTTAAGAAAACAGGTGAGCTCAGAACCCCTGTTCTGGAGGCTCACTTGTCAGGATGTTGCCAGGGGGCTTTCTCTTTCTGATCAGGCACAGGTAGACTAGCTAGCTGCCTTTGGAGGGCCTTTCCACCCCTGAAGTTCTATTATTCTGAAACATATTATTCTAGAGAAGTGCAATCAGCAGAACAGAAATATAGCTGTGAAAAAAAAAAAGATGGTGCATATAGGGAACAGTGAGAAGATGGGTATGATTGGCTCAGAGACCACCTTCGAGGTCATGGTAGGAAGCTGGGTGGGGATAGGTATGGGAAGAGAGCTTATGGTAGCCCCAAAGCAAAACTGACCCTGGTAGACAAATCTTTGCAGATTTGAACGGGGATATTTTGTGATGGAAAGGAATATTTTAAAAGGATTCACATGAGAGCGAAATACAGGACTGCTGGAAGGGAGACTAACTGAGGAGGCTGGTACAGGAAAGAGGCATTGAGTGATCATAAAAGAAATCATTTCAATTACATAAAATAAAAAATGCAGGACCAAAAAGCATACTAAAAAGAGAAACTTTTTTAACAATAAGTTTTGACTGGCTTAGTTGATTTGATCATGGTTTATAGTCCCAGAGTAGGCCCTCACTTCCCCAGGGCATGGTCTTTAGTATGGGGAGCAAGAATAAAATAAATCAGTGTTATTAACTGGAAGAAAGTTCTTGAGAAGCAGTGGGACTGGAGAGGATACAGTGAATATGAAAGGTATTTTAGAGGGTGACATATCAAGAATTTATGACAGATGGATATTATCAACAAGAGCGATTCAAACATAAGTCCAAATTTCCTAATTATAATGCCTGGGGAAAAAAAACTCACAGAGAAGGGATTGTTGGAAAGAGGAGCTAGTTTTAAGAAAAAGCTGACATGCAATTTTAGACACTGATTTTGAGGCAACAAAGAGACATCCAAGTGGGGATTTCCTGTAGTCATTGGGAAATAGGAAGTTCGGGTAAGTGCTTATTTAGATTCGAAAGCTGAGGGGAGTGAATATTGAAGAAGAAATAACAGATGTTTTTGGAAATAACTAAAGTTAGGGAGTGAGAGGATGAAAAGGAATCACACAAAACACAGATAAAGAATAATTAGAGAAATATGAGTGGAATCAGAAAACTTTTGTATCATGAAAAATTGGAGAAAATAATTTTAAGGAGTTTCAGTGATGGTAAATGAAGAAAAGTTTATTGGTAATTATCAAGGGTAATTTCAGTAGAATTATGAAAGTGGAAGTTAGATTGGAAAGATTTTCAGAAGAGAATGGATCAACAGGAAATGAAGGCAATGTCTGCAGAAGAGTATTCCCCAGTAACCAGGAAAAGGCCCAACAACAAACAAACAAACAAAAATTATAATAACATTTTTACTACTCCATAAAATTTTTATTTCCGAAGTTTACTTACTTCTTTAAAGTACAAAATACAAAAAAATCCTAATTCTTTGATCTTCTTTTCTTTTCTCCTGAATCCTCCTTCTCTTCTTTCTGGCTTATTTCACGGGCCCTGTTACTGGCCTCCTACCCCTCAGGGATTGAGAATTGCTGTGCTGAAACTGCCAAAGAGTTGAGCATTTGGTAGTAGACAGTTATGATATTTTGCATATCTACAGGATGCTTTGGACTAGAAGATACTGGTTTCAGCTACAACTGCAATTTTGATAGTAAAAAGAATAAAAATGGAGGAATAGATAGGAGGATCTTAGGGAGTTTTTTCATATTATTATT
This sequence comes from Antechinus flavipes, assembly GCF_016432865.1. Classification (NCBI taxonomy): domain Eukaryota; kingdom Metazoa; phylum Chordata; class Mammalia; order Dasyuromorphia; family Dasyuridae; genus Antechinus; species Antechinus flavipes. Next base: position 52,901,615 of record NC_067402.1, on the reverse strand, counting down.
GACAAGATGGAGAGGCCTTTTTGAAGGTGGAAGGGAAGGATTCCATGGCAAAGAGTGAGAAGCTAAAGATGCTACAAGGGGAGAAAGCAGAGTAGATCGGAGACTTCAGGTTTTAGAGACAGAATGATTGGATCAGTCCTGGCCTCAACAATTAGAACAAGGAACCATGACTCCTCATTGGGTTCATCTCCACTCTCAGTGTCCTGACATTAAGTTCCCCAACTAGCCAGGAGTTGTTCCTTTTTTTCCCTTGAAGGAATAAAGTGACTGCTGTCCGTAAATCTGGCATAATGGCAATGGCTAAAAAACTAGCCTCCGGCAAATCCCCATCTGGTTATGGCTCCAACTGGAAAAAAGAATGGGGAGACAGATGTTAGGACCATTATAGGGTCTAAGAGGGCTCATGATCCCAAAGTTAAATGCCACTTTACTTCTTGAGACTAGGGAGAAAGAAGCTGGATGTTTCAGGGGAGGTGATAAGTCAATTCACTCTGGTTTCTGTTTTGTGCCAAGTCCTTTGCTAGGGATTAAGAATACAAAAAAAAAACAAAGTTTGAAATACTATTTGAAGTGTGTTAGAGAAGAATGAGAGATGGATTAATACTAATGAGGAGCAAGGAATATCTTGTAAAAACTAAGTTTCCTGCGTCTAGGATTGATCAGGGATGGCTATGACTCCTTCCTCTGACCAGGAGTGTGACCAAAGAAAGTGGACATGGTGGGTGATACACAGCTGCGGCTGGGTAGGTGACCGAGATGACATGGGAGAGGGGAAGAGAGCCTTGAGAGGCTGCACTGAAGTAATTGTCTTTTGAGTCCAGGATAGAGAGGAAAAGCAACAGAACCAAAAGGGAATTAACGGGCTAGCTGAAGTGGAAGGGGTTAAGTGATTGAAGGTCTTAGCAAAGGAGAGAGAGAGGGAGAGCCGACATAACAGGTTCAGAGACAGATCAAGGCTGTGATAATGAAGACCAATGTCGGCTTAAACAATTCTTCTTGTTAATGATGTCATGTACTGACTTGGTGAAAATATGGTTTGGGAAGAGGGATGGGCTGGAGATCTGTGTGACAACAGAATTTAAGTACAGCTAGTAAATAGTTACCAAAATGGATGTTAAAGTCATAAAGATGATGGAAGGGGATGAAGTAAGGAGAATAATCTAATTCTGTTTCTCTTCTCTTGACCTGAGCCACATGTGGATAAAAATGGGACAAATTAGATTGACTTCTATGTCTATTTTTCGTCTTGATCTTTATCTGGTCACTGGTTCCAGAAGGCTCTGGAGGGAAAGTGAGGCAGGTGATTTTGCCTAGTCCTCCCTCGCTTAATTCCAATTAACTTGTGTGTCATGAAATCATCTCCCTGATGTCATGATCCTCTCTGAGAAATGAAGGACAAACAATATCATTTAAAGAGACATGATTTTGAAATGTGGAATTATTATTTAATAGGTCAACATAATTTTATGGTTTAAAAGTATTTTGTAATTTTAAAAAGTCACAAAGATTGTTCTATTGGTTTATATCTCAAATGAAATAAGTTAGATAAAGTACTTTGCAAACCTTAAAAAGCAATGTCAATGTCAGCTATTATGTTCATTCAAAAAGCAACCATGTAAAATGTGGAAAAAAATCCCAACACTGAAAATACTTGGTTTCAGTTATGAGCGTGTGGTATCTTTGAGGAGTTGTGGCCTATAAGAATTCGAGGGCTTTTTCAGAAGTGTTTAAGAAGTATCCAGGCTTAATCTCATTTTGAGTAACTATATGGTTCCTTTTAAATTCCTTGAACAGTTTTAATTGAATTACATATTGGACTTCCCTTTCAATGGTGACCTATGATATAACGTTAAAGAGGACTGTTACAATACCTGCTGCATTCTGCCTCAAATATGACATCAGTGCAAAAGCTTCCTTTGTTTAGGTTTGGGAAACTTCCTAGAGATGACAAATCAGGACAAACATGAGAGTAGCATGCTAGTAAGTATGTAAAAGATAGCTCTCTAAGAAAAAGAAAAAAAAAGTACGAGGAACACTTTTAAGTTGAATCTTCGTTATAAATATCTTATTTATCATATTCTTAAGTCTAGACTTTCAACAAATTATTACATCAAACTGACTCATAGTATTTGTTATCTAAAATGTAAATGCTTGCACTGAATATTTAACAATTGACTTTCAAGAGCTGCTTTAAACTGGCTAAAACTGTTCAATTTAAATCTGCTAAGTCATTATTACTTCCATTTGGCTCCCATGATTTTAAAAAATTCCATTTATGTAGAAAGTTAGAAAAAATGCTGAATATTTTAAAATGATTTTTTTTTAGAGAATGTACTTATGCTAAGAAAAAAAAATACAACCATTTACACTTGTGCTCCGTATATTTACATTGATGTTCTATATATAATCTGTAGATGTACTTAAATGTAGCTATCTGATACTTCTGAAGCTAGATTGGGGCTCCATTCACCTGGGATGTTCTGTATCAACCTATTAGAGTTGTTTGGTTGTCTGTTTGTGACTTCTCATAGCTAAAAATGAGTTTGAACTTATTTGAACATTCATTAATCATAACATTGGCTTCTTTAGTCATACCTATACAGATAATTATTTAGTTTAGAAAACTTTATACATCTTATAACACTTTATAACACTTTATTCATATTATTCTAAAGTCTGATAAAGAATAAGCTAATGAGAAGGTTAATGATGAGCAAGGAATATCTTGTAAAAGCTAAATGTCCTGAGTCTGTGATGAACCAGGAGCTTATTAACCAACTGAAAAGTTACCAAATTAAGAACTGAAAGTATTGTTTACTAAAAATATTTTGTTTTTGGAAACTCCCTCTACTGCATCTTGTTGTTAATTTAATAGTCATAGATTGCTTGGGGCAGCTAAATGGCACGGTGGCTAGAGAGTTGAGTTTGGAGTCAGGAAGACCTGAATTCAATCTTGCCTCAGACACTTACTAATTATATGATATTGGAAATATCATTTAACCTTTTTGCCACAGTTTCCTGATCTGTAAAATGAGCTGGAGAAGGAAATGGTGAGCCATTTTCCAAGAAAACTCCAAGGTCATGAGGACTCCGATATGACTGAACAACAGCAATAATAAGATTTTCTCTCTTGATCACTAGCAAACAAATGGTTTATAGCAGAAAAGGGATTCAACCCTTTGTCTTTCTGAATCTGTCACACTAACCCCTCTACCCACTGTAACTATGCTGACTTTCCTGAGGATGTGCTATGGCCTATTTATTTTTATTTCACAAGTATTCTTCCTCCTCAGATCCCTATACTTAGTACTTGGGAGGAGAAAGTGTGGATGGATGGCTTGTGGTGGACACCCTTGGAGCAGAGGAGGGAGGAGCCATGCTGAGGAGATTTTGAATCTTCCTTGAGTTTAGACGTCACAGATTGACTGAAATTTCAGAGTTAAAAAAAAAAAAAGCCAGACTCGAAGATTATTCACATCCTTGACTACAACAGTGTACATTGTTGTTCAAAGTACATTCAGTTAATCTTGATTTCACACTGGGGAGAGAAAAACCTCATTTTTTGGCGAGTGGTTAGGACTCATTACTGAGCAAATCTGAGGCTCTCAAAGAGTATGAGGTTTTTTAAAGGTTACTCATCATCCCAAATTCACTCACCAAAGTCTGCATTCTGTTTCCAAGAACACTCTTTGAAATAGTACATCACGAACAGCCATAACCAAACCTCCCCTTGCCACCCCCACCTTCTCAAAACATGCAGCGTTCCATTCGTGCAGCCCCTGCAGTTCTGGCAAAAGGAAGGAGTTCAGTCTGTACAGGTTTCTTGACCTTTCTATTTGTGTCCTGGTTACCTAGCAACTCTGTGATAGACATTGCATATGCTTTCTGGGGAATTCCAGGCTTTTCTAGTACAGCACGAGAAAAAGAAAACTAGTATTTTTTATTAGTTTCGAAATTTATAGCAAAAGTTTCCAAAAATTGTTCCATTGAGGATGGTGAACCAATATCAAATTCATTGTAGTTCTTTACAGTTCAGAGAGGTTTGCTTTTACCTACTCCATATATATTTTATAGATATGTCACAGATCTAAGCATTGCTGTGAGAAATCTTTGAAAATGGTGTTTTTTTTTTAAATTTCTCTTCTAACATTACCTGCTCATGGCATAGGAGTGTATATGTTTGTGCGTATATATACACACACATTACATCTAAGTATACATACACATAGAGATACACTCATATATCTTCTCATCACATTTACAAACACACACACATATACATGCACACCCATACATATAAGTGTACACCCACAATACATACACATACACATAAAGAAATATGATCATTTTCTTCCATCTGATAAAACTTCTACTTTAAGTTCAGTCATTTGCAGACTAACTGCATTAACTGGCTACTTCTTATTCAAAAGACTACTTTTTCAGTTAATTATGATGAAAATGTCCCAGATGTTCTTTGGAGAGTAGATGAAGGGTAATTAAATTAAATCAAATGATTAGTGCACTGATCAAGTTAACAATTTGCTTAAGGAAGTAACTTATTTTTCCATAATTTTTTTTTCTTTCTTCCCATGAACATCAGAGAACATAGCAATGGAAAAAAAAGTTTAGTTCTTATCCTGGGCAATTTTGTGGCCAGATTATCATAGAATTCTAGATCTAGAGCTGGAGGGGTCCTGGGATATTGAATTCACTCTCTCCCATTTCACAGATGAGGGAATTCTGCTTTAGAAGGCTTAAGTGAATTGCCTGGGTGACTGGCAGAACGGATATTGAAATCCAGGTTTGATATCTCCAAATCTAGTTTTCTTTTCAATAACCACATGGCATTCTATCAAGTATATATATTTGTGGAACTTTTTCAGATAATAATATGAATTAACATTTATATACCTCTTTAATTTTTTGTAAATTTTGCAAAGCACTCTGCATATGTGTATGTATATATGTGTGTGTCTCTCTGTGTTTATATATAATCTTTGTGGGCATATATATATACACACATATATATACATGCATATTTATACATATATACACATATATACATACATACATATGTGTGTATGTGCATATATAATTTGTGCAACCCTCTCCACAGCTCTGTGAGACAGATAATCTAAATGTCCACATATTACAAATGGTGAAACTCTGATTGAGAATTTAAATGAGTTGCCCAAGACCATACAGCTAATGGACCCGGCAACATGGAAGTGAAAAGAGTAGAGTGTGGAGATCTGGGATTTGAAGCTAGAGTCCTTTTCTCCTGCAATCCCAGCATATTCCATTAGTTTTCCATGAAGGGAATGGAACTGAACGTACAGGGTTTTAATGATTTCTAATACAGAGGAAAGAGCAGTGAATTTGAATTTAGAGATTTTGTTTATTGAATCATTTTGGTTATGTCCAAGTTTTTGTAAACTTTTTGGAACTTTCTTGGCAAACTTTCAGGGCGGTTTGCAATTTCTTTCTTCAGCTCATTTTACAGATAAAGGAAACTGAGGCAAGCAGAGTGAAGTGACTTGCCCAGGGTCACACAGCTAATAAGTAGCTGAGGGTAGATTTGAATTCAGGAAGATGAGTCTTCCTGACTCCAGGCCCCGTGCTCTGTGAACTATGGTTTCACCTCGCTGAATTCAGATTCAAAGCCCACTTTTGCCATTTCTGACCTGAGTGACCTTGGACAAGTCAGTTAACTGGGGCCCAGCTACCTTATATGTAAAATGAAAAAGTTGGATTAGGGGATGTCTTTGGCTGCTTTCATGTTCTCATCTCCCAAGCATAATACAAACCTTGTTGCTAGGAGAGCGGAGTCCCAAAGGCCCAAAGGTTATGGTCATTGTCACTCCCAGCACAAGTGGTGGTATATTAAGCTGTGTAAACCTTCCTTGGGAAGGAAGATTGAGGGTGTGGTGGAAGGACACAGGAGGAATTGGGGAGAAGCAGGTAATTAGGTATCCTCAGGGGGTGATTCATTGGCCCCTTTCCCTGAAAATATTTTTCAAGACCGTTTAAAGGAAACAGTTTTTGAATGAGTAATCCCGAATGGGAGTGTGACCATAAAACTAGAAGTCCTCTAAAAAGAAAGTTATTTCTTTTTTTCCCTCCACAAATTTTGCCCATCTGGGGGATTTCATCAAATAGCTACGTGAGACTTATGAAATATGCTTAGGAGAACCAGAGTCATCGCTGCCTAGTTCAAGGGAAGTGAGCCCAGTCAGTCCCTTTGGTCTCATAAAATAACTGGTAATTTCTGCAGCCCCCAATGTACTTCTAGATGGTTGGTGTGAAAACTCTTCAGGGGTATCCAAAATGAATGAAACAAGGGAAGCCGTTGGGGAGGCAGCGGCAATTTGCAGAGTAAAGGGGAGATGCATTTAACCCAGAGGGAAAAACTAATAGAGTGGTTATTTTTTTTCAGACTAAGATGAATTCTTTAACCTTTTTACATAGAGAAGATATCATCCCTTACTGATAGGGCTAAATGATGACTCTTCCTCTCTCATTTCTCTCACTGCACTGAGAAGGACACCCGCGGCATACTAATTCAGCATTGTGCAGAGCACTTCATGGATACAATAGTTCTAATTTGGCACATTCTTGTGAAATCCTTCTTCATTAATTTAAAAATTACAGTGTAGATGTAAACAAAAATTTATCCCAGCTGCTGGTGTCTGTCCATAGAGTGGATACGTTCAATAAATGTCAGTCTAGTTTTTCACACTTTTCTCTTTCTGATGTTGAAAACAGAGAACTTCCTCCAAGTTCATCACAGTGGGAAATTCTTTGTGTCCTTCTTTGTGGTTCTGAGTCAGAAACAATGATGGGTCATGCAGTGGTGCACCAACATAGCCTTTGCTATGACAGTATCCTTAATTATTGAGAATGCGAAACCAAATCCGATCTTGCTTACCTCCTTTCTCTTTTTAAATCTGATTTTTCTCTTTTGGTCGACTTCCAATAGTATCTTTTCTTCCTTATAGTCTCAGCAATTGACCTGCCAGCTACTAACTTCACCTTTATCAGTTACTGTATGAATCTAGACCTCTGAACAATTTTCTTTTTTGCTTCTTTCTCATCCTGTTTATGATCTGACCAATCCCTAATTCTAAAGTCTTGATTGTTAGATTATTAAGCTTTTGCCAGATCCAGAGTTTTTCTCAGTGCCACACACACAAAAAATGTGTTATTATTCTTATCATCTTGGTCCGTGGATTCCATTAATATTCCATATCAATCAATAATGGCAGCCCCTCCGGTGTCATTTAGCAAATAGTGGAAATAGAGTTAACAACAGATTTCTAAGTAAATACTGGAATTATTATTTTTGTGATTTATGCTGGAGGTCACAATATGTAGATATTCTTTTGTACCCTTAGTTGGAAGGATTACTGAACCACACTATTGTTTGCATGTGTGTGTGTGGACCGATGTAGGGAAAAGGGGAAGGGTGGCTACAAAGTGAGGTTCAGAGGCTAGAAAACCTAAGTTCAAGCCTTACCTTCGATATATACTGGCTTTGTGACATCATCTAACCCTCAGTGATCTAGGCAACTCTCTAAGACTTTAAGTAGCAGAGAAGGTGACTGGCTGTATTCCTTAAAAAGTTTACCACTTGAGAGTTCCCTATCTTAATGAAATCACAGGTATATATGTGTGTTTACATAATATATACTATATATATGTAATATATAATGTAGACATATGGTGCATATGTATATATAGGTGTATATGGAATATATATATATATATAGGTATATTTGTGTATGTGCATTTGCAAATATGACATACATATATAAAATACATATTTTATGTATTTATGTATATTATATTTATGTATATTATATACACAGATATTTACTTCTACATAAATACATACATTCTATCACAGATACACATGATATATTATATATACATGATATATTATATTCTAATATTAATATATGATATTATTGTTATCCTTTACATTCATATAGATATATACCCTGTTCCTTAACTACATAATTTCTGTGATAATTTCTGTTGAATAGAATCATTGAACTCTTGTGCTGAAGGGACCTTAGAGATTGTCTGGCCTAAACTCCCGTGGCAGATATTTCAGAAAATTCTGAACTCTCCAGACTAGCTAATGCCTGGGATGAATCAGTTCAAAGCCACCCACAGATTGGAACCACCCACTGTGCAAAAGGAGGGAAATCAGTTTCATTTAAAAGCATATTTGAAGGGACCATGGAGAAACCGTTTTCATTTTTAAATTACTGGGAAAAAATGATTGGCTAGGACACCTTAATAAAGCACATGTATGCCTTTATTTATCGTGTTTTGAAAGATTTTTCTTCATACAAATATGTATATATGTATATATATGCACATATATTATGTAAATATAGGTATATATACGTATCTATCTTTCTATCTATCCAGCTGTAGATAGAGCTCTTTTGGCTCAATTATTTCATACATTTTGTGAACGTTCCTGACTCCTCAGAGATTCAAGCCAGGGTGCGGTTTGGGAGGAACAGAATGAGTCCATGATCCCTACTGTTCCCCTCAACCCTTTCATTTCTTCTTTGCTCTTTCTATCCTCTGGAGGTTTTAGTGATGCAAAAATAAAACAGGCCTTTCTCCTGGTTACTGGAGGGCTCACAGTTGGAGAGAAACACGAGCCTCTCCCTTCTTCTTCCGAATGTGTCTCCCCACCCATATGCAAAAGGGATGGGAAGGCAATTGCTTCTGGAGAGTCATTCTATGAGGATTTATGCACCATGGCCTCCTGTGCTTTTATTCCTATTTATCTTTATTTTTGGCATCCTGTGCCTTTATTAAAGTCATTCCTTCAAATAAGGTGTTGGAATAGGAGAGGAAAGTAGAAACATTTAATGTAATTGGGAAGGGTTCAGGGAGGCTTTGAAATTTTACAATTCCTGGCTGGGATTTTTTCCTTGCTATCTAAGAAAAGACAAAATTTGGTTCACAAAGTGTTCTTATGTAAATGTTTTGAGGTGACCTACTCAGGTAGCCAGGGTGGTACAAAGAATAGACCACTTCGCCTCATCAGGAAAATATGAGTTTAAATTTGGTTTTGGACACTTACCAGCCCTCTTTGCCTCAATTTCCTCAAATGAAAAATGGGGATAAAAACAGCATCTACCTGGAAAGGTTGTTGTGAGGATCAAACGAGATAATATTTGTAAGACATTTAGCACAGTACTGGCAAATTATAGGCTATTATTATTAAATTATTTTTCCTTTTTCCTTCCCTTTACACAAATAAGTTATGAAACAGTTTTCAAGTCTTCCATTCCTCCATATAAAGTCATATCAATGGGCTTATGACTGAGAGTTGGAATGAAAATAAAATAAACTAAAGATTAGTCACCAGTGCTATTTTTTCAAAGGTTAATTGTTTGTGGACAAGAGCTTATTCTATATGTACTGAAATTTTAAGAAAGGATCTTAGTGATTTACTTTTCAATTCATTTAATCAAATATCTACCAATTACTCAACAAGAATTTCAAACAATAAACAATTTATCCGGCAGTTATTATGTGCCAGCCATTATGATTGGTTACTAGCACTTTCTACAAAGACAAAAGAACATAAATATGTCCTGCCTTCAAGGAGTTTACACTCTATTGGAGTAGACAGCATGTTTACTAAATAGCACATACAAAATATTTGCCAAGCAAATTAAACATCTGACCTGCTTAATGTGCATGATCACAATTTTAAGCACTCGAGGAAGAGTGATAACTACTAAAACACAAATCTTCCATCCCTATGGAGCTTCCACTCTAGGGGGTTATATGACACATGTAGGGACCGCTTAATTCTTTATATTTCTGTCTCTTGTGCCTCATACAGTATCTGGCACATTACAGATACTTTAAAATATTTTCTTTTTGATTGATTTATGGGTCATGGGCAGACATGACCATCCCATCCCCATGGATGATTGAGATAAAAGAAGGAAACTTGTCAGTTGAGGTGTTGAGGTTGATGAACTAGGTGGGGGTATATATATATATATATATATATATATATATATATATATATATATAATTTTAAAGTTTGCTAAATGTTTGGGATTCATTATGTCACTGAACTTAACAACATTGCTGGTTAGAACTGGCCCAAATGATATTGCTACCTGGGCCAGTAATGTGTCCATAATTACTTAGAGTTTTTAAAAGGAGTATGGATACCCACTTGTTTGATATATTATAAAGTGCTTTTCTGTTCATGTATACATTGAATCAGTATTTCTTATTCAGAGATTCTGTAATTCATTGAATTACAGAACTCATAAGTATTTTTAATGCAATAAAAACTCAGGGAAATTGATTCTTCCAAACTGGAAAAAGCCAGATGACTTCCTTAACTCAGGTAGATGCTAGTTTAGCCACAGAGTAGTGTTTTTCTTAAAGGTGAAGATATTGAGCCTTCATAACAAACTATAAAACTTGCATTGCAGTAGTAAGTAATCCATATTTCTAATTGAATTTAGGAATGAGTATTTCCATGATCTGTCAGAGCTCAGTAGGACAAAGATGTAAAGCTTCCACTCCATGAAAGGACAAATTTCATTGTTTTTTTTTTTTTTTTTTAATAAGTTTTGTATCTAAGTTCTAGTTCTAGTGTTAAACCCAATAAACACGTCCATAGTTTTGTCTGTACTAAATTGGCTTTGGGCATCTAGATGGCGCAGTGTATAGAGTGCTGTGCCTGTAGTCAAGAAGACATTTTTCTAAGTTCAAATCTAGCCTCAGATACCTCTTAGCTTTGTGACGATCAGTTGTACCTGTCTTAAATAAAAGTAGGAGGAAGAAGGTAGGGAGACTATATGGTACAGTGGAAAAGCCCTGGACTTGAAGGCACAAGACCTGGCTTCAGGTACTGTACCACTTTGGGTAAGTCACCCATGCTCTTAGAGTACAGTGTGTGAGATCCTACTAAAAGGAACATTTCTGCCCCAAGAAAATACAAAAAACTACTTCCTCTGGGACCAAGAAAAGAAAAAAATGCATTGAGTTTCTAGAGTTTTGATTGAACAAATTAAAATATTTCACTGCAGTCAGATAGCATTGAGAGCCAAGAATCTGATATTACTGTTTTGGTTTGCATCAATCAGCCTGTGGGCATAGGGACCCTGTTATTTGTTTATGAAGACACTGAAATCAGAGAGGGAATGCAATGGACCAAGGGAACAATTATGAAATTCTTACATATAATGACAACTAAAATGGTTTCATAACTTCTCTGATGGTTGAAATGGAGCGAGATTCAAATGAGTTATTTTATGTAAAACATAACTTTAAAGCTTATTATTATCTTACATTCTGGTGCCAACAGTCAATATTACTTCCTCACAGATATTTATGTAGTCACAGCATACGATGCGACTACTTTCACAGAAAAATAAAATGGCAAACCCTGCTGAAACCCAGAGTGCATCAGGAGCAGCCTTTCCTACCTGCACGACAAGCAGATCTGTTCCAATTTATTAAAAATAGTGCATATGCAATTTATGTTGTCCTTGGCTCATTATCAGGGATATTTTCCTTGAGATGTGTTATGGAAAGAATATTTCCTAACCTGTTCATGGCCCTTCTATTTTTTAAAATATTCAACCGATGCCATAAAGAGTTTTGGCAATCTAATTATACCAACCTTTTTATGCTGCTATAATCTTGGCTTTTTAATAATTTAGCATTTATTGAAATTCAGACGTGTAGTAGACAATTTGCAGAAAAGATATTACCTCTAGGCTGTGGGTTTAAGTAGAAAAAATCTTGAATGGGACTGTGAAGATTGGCAGTTTGAGATGTTTTTGGAGAGTGGTGGGAGCAGTTTATACTTTAATTCTTGAAATCTTCATTGGATTCCTTTTCTGATCCATGCAAGTTTTTAAGCAAAAAAGAAGGTACAATTTCTATTGCATATATGTGTGTGTGTGTATGTGTGTGTGTATCAGGAGAAAGCTATAAAAGACAATATCTAGAAAACTTTATCAAATTTGATAGCCATGTTTTTTTTTTTTTTAATATGACCATGAGTATTAGAAATTCTCATTGATCTGAAATTTGCCAACTTTTATTCTTGTTGTTCATTTATTTTAGTCATGTCTGACTCTTCCTGATCCCATTTGGGTTTTCTTGGCAAGGCTATTGGAGTAGTTTATCATTTTCTTTAGGAGGAGGAAACTGAAGGCAAACAGGGTTAAAGGATCACACAGCTAATTAGTGTCTGAGCCTGGATTAGAACTTGGGTTTTCTTTGCTTCAGTCCTGGCACTCTTTCCTACCTAGTTGCCCCAACTTTTTTTCTGAGCATATTTGTATCTGTCCTTATTATTTTCTCCATTAATGGGAATTTACTTATGAATAAGGATTACTTCATTCATTGCATTTAAATCCCCAGAAGCTTGTTCAGTGCCCAGTACAGAAGAGGTGCTTGATAAATATTTATTGATTGATTTTAAATATGAAATGCTTTAGATTTAGATCGAGAGGAACAGTGATGAATGACAGGCTATAAACTTAAAGGCAGGGCCTTTATTGATTTAAATTTTATATTTTTTCCCATCACTAGTAGCATACTGTTCTTGACATGGTAGGGCCTTGATGCTTATGTTATATGATGCTGGACTCATAAGTGGCATTTGGTGAATATTTAATTTTAGTCATAAACCCCTTTGTTTTATGGATGAGGAAACTGAGACACAACTATGTTGAGTGACTTGATAGGGAAACACTGAGGGTGTTTTTCTGATACTAAATATTGTGCTTTATCCACTCTGCTACATACATACTTATAAACTTTATATTTTCTTAGAAAGTTCATGGAATATGAAATTAGAAATCCTATACAAAATTTAAAAAATGATTATCAACCTCCCTGTTGTATATCCATCATTTTATTGAATGGTTTTGAACATTTTCTAGACACTCATGCCCACATATAACTGATTAAAGCTATGCTATTTTTACCAGGTTGTGGTGGGGAGCTGACTGGACCTTCTGGATTCTTTACTAGCCCCGAGTACCCAGAAAAGTATCCATCCAATAAGGAGTGTATCTGGTACATTCACACAGCCCCAGGAAGCAGTATTCAGCTTACTATTGAAGACTTCGATGTGGAATACCACTCAAACTGCAGATTTGATGTCCTTGAGGTAGGAATTCTATTTTATTTTATCTATCTATCATTTATCTATCTATCTATCTATCTATCTATCTATCTATCTATCTATCATCTATCTATTTATTCATTCATTCATTTATTTATTTGTCTGTTTGTTTTGCTGGGACAATTGGGGGGTAAGCGACTTGCCCAGGGTCACGCAGCTAAAGGAATTTTATTTTTTAATTGTGCCCAAAGACCTCCCTTGCAGAGGGCTGTCAAGTCAGCAGGTATTTATTAAACATCCACTGTGTGTCAGGCACTGGAGAAAAAATGCAGAGACACTCCCTGCTCTCAAGGACAGAACAATTTACTTGGGGAGATAATATGCAAACAACTATGTACAAATAAGACACATGCAGGAGAAACTGGAGAATATCTCAGGGATAGAATTATAGGAGACTAAGGAGGGCTTTTGGCCAGAGGAGGGATTTTAGCTGAGATTTAAAGGAATCTAAGAGGTGGAGTGGATCAAGCATTCTGTGCATGGGGGTCAGCCAGGGAAATGCACTAAGTCAGGAAATGGGGTTTTGTGTGGGCTACAATGGCAAGGCTACTGTCATTGGATTGTACATGTTGTGGGGAATTTTAGATATAAGGAGACTGCAGAGGCAGGAAAGTTCCAGGTAGGGAAAAGCTTTGAAAGCCAAACAGAGGATTTTACATTTGTTCCTGGAAATAATTGAGACCCTAAAGTGTTGTGGGATCACAAGTTGGAAGATTTAATTGTATTTAAGTTAATTAATTGCTAGTTCTGTCTCATGCCCCATCCTCAGCATTCAGAGTTTATTTTGTATTTATCCTGCTTTTACTTGTCTGGGAATGTGTTGTATTCCCCCATGTAAAAAGGGGGTTCTTGGATGAAGTGGCCATCTTACTCCTGTATTTGTATTGCCAGTGTCAGGCACATCATAAGGGCTTAATAAATGCTGATTTAGTGATTGATTGTGAAAAGTCATTTCTGATTACATATTCAATCATTATGACTGACAGGTGTATGGAGCTACATGAACACACACACATTCACATGAATTTTAAATTTTAAATTAATTTAATTTTTAAAAATTTAAATTAATTATTTAATTAAAATTAATTTCAAACTGTTGTTTCCCAAATAGAAAAGAGACATTCCATTAATAAGAGAAGAATGGGATATATTTCGGAGCAAGCACGCTGCCTTTCTGGAGGGAATCTCTTGATCCATAGAGACAATCCTAGCTCTGGAGTTCAAAAAGCCTGATTTCAAATAGTCTCAGAGAGTTGCTAGTGGGGTGATTCTCTGCAAGCACCTTAACCTCATCTGTCTTAGGTTCCTCATCTGGTAAATGGATATTTTAATAGCTCATATTTTGAAGGATTGTTGTGAGGATCCAATGAGATACTATTTTTAAAGGGCTCAGCACAATGTCTAATATATAGTAGTTGCTTAATAAATGTGTATTCACAAACAGGCTAGCTTTAAAAATCTCGAAGCCTACCAGTTTGAAAGCCATAGGTAGAATTTATCTACTGTAAGTCGCTCAGGCTTGATTTTGGAAACCAGGCTGCATTGCAGAGTTATCACACTGAAAATTCACTAGGTCCCAGCCAAAGCTGTTTCTGCCCCCAGGTCAGAAATCACATTCCAGAGTGTTTTTATGGACATGGTTGGTGCCGAATCATTTTGATAGGAACAAACAGTTTTTGAAGAGAAAACAATGTCCTATTGCTGTTGTCTTGGCTGTGAGCTCAATACATTGCAGTGTTGGATCCCCTGGGGTACCCCACAGCTGCCAGGGCCAGTGTACAAAGTGCTGGGGCAGAAGATCACGGAGTGGGGTCTATCAGGGTTCCTGAGTTATCTGGGTTCATATGAGGGGGCCAAGGTGAAGATATTTAATATCTGAGGAAGATTTGAATCCAGATCCTCTCATTCTAGATCCAAGGCTCTTTTCTCTTGACTAGGTTGCCTCTCTGAGTCTTACTCTGGGCTTTTTTCATTTTCCCTCTGAGAAAACCACATGAATATAATTGACCCAGCAAGCCTGGCTCTTGGTGCTCTCTGGACACTCATGCTCATTACCCAGAATATTCACACTTGGGTTAGGCCATAAAACAAATACATGGAAGAAAATTGAATATTCCCTTTAAATAAAAAAATGCATTTGTATAGATAGAGTTTGTTTTATATCATCTACATTTCCCATTTTCCTGTCCCACCTTGCAAAGAATCATTCCTCATAATAAAGAAATTTTAAAAGGGGAGAAAATGAAGTTGAAAAAACTTAATATATGAAAAAATTCTGCCATTTATAAGCTGTGTTTCATACTAATGATCCCCTATCTCTGCAATGAAGTAAGCAAGGTATTCTCTCACATTTCTTCATTAGAACTAGGCTTGGTCATTAACATTTCTAAGCATTCAATTACACTTTTTTTTGGTCATTTTTAAAAATTGAAATTGTAGATACTTTTCTGATTATTTGAAAAGTATCTACTTGTTTTTCAGTTCTTTGCTGTTACCAAAAAAAAAATCGAGGCTATATTCTAGTGTATATAAACAGTCTTTGCCCTCCTACATCTCCCTTCCTCCCCTCTGCTTTAACCTCCTTGGAGTATATAACTAACTGTGGAGTTTCTGTTTCAGAAGATGTTAATATTTTAGTCACTCACTTGGCTTAATTACAAGTTTCTTTCCAGAATAGTTGGACCAATTCACAATTCCACCACAAATGCATCAGCACGCCCTTATTTCCCTAATCCTTCCAACACCAACTCTTCCCCATCTTTTGCCATTTTCCCAATTTTCTGTATGAAATCCCACTACTTGTTGTGTGATAGCAGACTGTCAGGGAGTGAAATTTTCCTCCCTCCCAATACGGGGCCCAAGCCTGCAGCCTAGTTTGTACATCCTTTTGGCCAGTGGGAGGCTGATGGGCGAAGGGTGCTTTCTCCAATGTCAGTTTGTAAAGATTTTACCTTGCTTGGTTTTCTCTTTTATTTTCTGGATTCAGCTCTAATTGCTCTATGGCTGATGCATGATTCCTCCTTGGGGGGATTACTGAGAGCAGGAAGGAACAAAGTGTCCATTTAGTCTGCTGCATGGTTCCATCTATCTTGTCATGAAAATGACCCATTTATCTTCCATGGAAAAGTGTGTCTCTACACGGGTCACCTTCTGATCACAAACGTATATTAAAATAATAATAATAATAAGATAAATATAAAATAATAAAATATAATTTTACAATAAAATATAATAATGATAAAAGCATATTTTCTTGCTTCACAAAGATAAACACCCGCATTTTAGACATCACTTTCTTGGCTCTTTTAGGGGCGGAGAGACCTTGGTTTTCTTTATCCTGACAATCTGTTTACAAATGGTCATTGTAGGGACTAGGGGGAGCCCAGTGTCCCAGCACATGCCATTGTCTTGGTTTATGGCTCCTGCGGGTGGATTTCCTTCCCTTCCCTGTGTCAGCGCAGCCCGCTTTTCACACAGCTTCATAAAAACAGGCCGGAGGGTTTCCATGGCAAAAACAATAAAGTGTTACTTTTGGCCTCCACAAACGCAACCAATAGTTAACATATGACTCTCCAAAATGGGAAGAGATGGAAAGAATTCCAGGGTGTGGCTCATGGGGCACTCTGGCATATGACTAAACGGCCGAGAAGCAAAATCAGGCTGCTGGGAACACAAGATTCAGAGATAAAAATGTGTTTTGATTGAAGGCTTGGGATAGAGCACATCTCAAAGCCTGCGGTTTTAGTCTGTTTTGACCATTTGCTTCTGCTCTGTTAGCTCCATTTACTGTTACAATCAAGTCAGCATTCCCATGTTATGAGCAACCAAGAGGCTGTTGTCGCATTGAAGCAACCGACCATTTCCATGGCGCTGATTCCTGAGCATCCAATGGGCCGTGGGCGAGGGCTGAGGACGAAGTTAAAAGGCTGCATCATCCTTTAACCCCATTAACGGTGAAAGGAGGGGGAAAGGCCGGAGCTGAGGGGCAGCCAATAAAATTAACAGCATCCTTACATCTCTGGTCCTCACGCCAGGGTAAAAGTCAGATTTCTCCCCAGAAGCTGATGAGCTGGCCCCATCCTTCCAGGCTAGAGCAGACTAAAAGTCTGGTGCTCTTGAAGGGGAGTCAGCTAGCGTCCCCACAGAAGGGCCTGGGGGATCTGTTCTGGGGGATCACACAGTGAAGTGCAATGGAAGGGCCTTGGGGAGATCGTGGAAAAGGCAGCGTCGCCTTGTAACTGCTCCCCAAGGTCTGCTGAGCCGGGGGTCAGGGAGGACCCTTCTGTGTGTGTGTGTGTGTGTGTGTGTGTGTGTGTGTGTGTAACCAGGACTGAGAGTGTCCTGCACGGGGCTAAGTCAGCTCCAGCCTCTTCTCCCCAGTCATTCTCTAACACCACATGGCTGTGAGGAGCCCCCTTCCCACTGGCTACATCCCTGGGACCGGGAGTATCTCCAAGAATGCTGTCAGGGCTGGCCACCACATGCTTTCACTTCGTTCTCTTTGCCTCATCGTTCTTGGAGACCTCATTGACTTCTTCCCTCACAGCATCCAGGAAGAATTCTGTAAGGGGAAAGATCTTAGGGTATTTCTCTTCTCTGACACAATCATCCTATGAACAGATCTTTGAACGCCCCCCCCCCCCCCACAGTATAGTTTTTCCATTTTAAGTAAAAAGATTGTTTTTTCCATTTTAAGTGAAAAATCTCATGAGTTTTGAAAAGTCCAACAGCCCAGGATGTTAAAGTCTGGGTGTGCAGCCAGTCTAGCATTGACACCCCAAAAGCAAAGAGCACTCCCTTTGGGAGTGATCTGTCAAACTGTATCTGAATATAAAATTGGTAGGACCACTGTTATGTAGTAATTAATCATGTGGCTGTCATTGTTGTTAGGGGGAGATATTTATACTTTTGTTCTCACTATAATTTCAAAGTAAATATGCCCCCCACCCTAAAAGCTAAATGATGTTAAGTGATTAAATGGATTGTGGGGCTAATCATTGGCATCTAATAATGGAGAAAATACAGTTTATAGAAATATTCAGAGTACCCTGAAATCCTGAAAGGCAGATTTAACTTCCCTGGTTGGAGGCAGGAGCCAGAGTATACTCCCTACCCATCATTATTCTCTATTTTCTCACCATCTAGTTCTATCCTGAGAAGAAAACCTATAGAAGATCCTATTTGTTTCTTCTGTTCACTCAAGTAGACCAGGGGCTGTACTCCCTGAGAGTGAAATAGTTATTCAGAATGAACACAGGGGAGGACCAGGAGCACACAGTGCTTAATAAGCATCATTTAAAATGAATTCTAACGCAGAAGCTCAGAGTTGGAAGGGCCATCAGAGGCTCACACATGAATAAGAATCCCATCAATACCATACAGCTGGTGATCTAATCTTTGCTTGAAGACCTGCTATCAGCTTTCCTAAATGAAGCTAGGCTCCTTGTAGATTTTGTGTCCCACTCTTCACCCCTGCTGTCCAGGTGTCCTGCTTTGGGCAGGTGTCCATGACTTTAACATCATCACCTTTTGCTGAAGAAGGAAACCCATAGAAAGTGGGAAAGGGTATTTTGGACAAAGATGGAGGATGGCTCATTTTAGCCTCAGTTCTGCCACTTGGATTATTGTCTGTGTGAAGGGACACGTAAGCCTCCTCCTTCCCCTCCAAGCTGGCCTTTTGATGGGGCTCAGGAGGCCTCAGGAACATCAAATCCTTGCAAAGGATCCGAGCTTCAGGCTGCCTCCTTCCTCTGCCGTTACCATCCTTAAACAGAGCTCACATGGGAACAGCTGTTTCATTCATCTGGGCCCAAAGGACTGGAAGGAACTGAAGAGACAAAGGAGTCATTGTGGATTCAAGAGACACTCTTTTTCAAGAGCTTTCTCATTGTTTTTTATTCTCCTCTATCAGCACTTACTAGACAAGCTGCATTTCCTAGCTCTCGATAGACCAGTGCAAGATCTTCCAGGAAGTTCAAGGATATGGGAGTGGTCTCTTATTAATACAAGGGCAGCATCTTTTGGGGGAGAGCACAGGGCTCCGAGTCGGAGGGCTTGAGGTCTACAGCCAGCTTTCTCACTCTAAGCTGTGTGACTTTTAACGGGGGCAGTTCACATCTAGTTTTCTCATCTGTTAATGAATTCTACGTTCCGAGTCCAAGATGGTACTATGGTTTTTGATCCAAGGAGTGAAAGTTTGAAATCTTGTTTTCTCTTGTCCACCGATAGAGACCTTCACAGAAGATTTCTTTAGTAACAGTTGTCAGTTAACTTGAATAGAAACTCTTGTTTATGAATTTCTACTACTTAGTCCAAGACCCAATCTAATTACTCTTATTTTCCCTATGTACCCTCTGCTGTGTCAAGCATCCATTAGTCATTCACTCCTTTGTATGATTTCATTTAACCGGTCTTCTTCCCTTCTGTAAGTGAGCTGATGTTAGGACATTGAGGTTATGAGACTATTTATTAAAGGGATTGTAGGCACAGATAAAAGCAGGACCGATAAGTCGTGATTCTAGGCCAGAGAACAGGGTGCAGACACGGGCTCCTTGGAGAGCAGGGCCAGAGGTACCTAGAAGATGAAGAACAATGAGAGAGCAGAAGTACCTGTGCTGAAGTTCCTGCTCCTGTATGTCTAATTTTAGATGAAGTTTGCTGCAGAATAGAAAATGAAATCTCTTTCTATTTTGAATCCTCTCTTATGTTCTGCTGTGCACATGGGAATTATTTTTGTTTGTTTGTTTTCTATTTGTTTTTAATTACTCAATTAAAAGTAAAGATATAGGAAAAGAAAAAATATTTTGACAAAAGAAAAAATGAAAGTTCCTGGGTTAGGAATGATTTGTCTATAGAATTCTCTTTCTGAGGATGTATGTATATATATATAGATATACATATATATATATATGTATACACAGGTACATATAAAGACATATTCCCAAAGTCAGAAAATCATATCTTTTATCAGTGTTGACACTCCTGTGGAAAAACTAAAGTTTATGAAAAGTAACAAAAATGAATAATCTTTGAAACTCTGTTTTTCCCCTTTAATTTGGGAAAGGAATCCCTTTTAACTAGTCCATACCATTCATGCTGATAAAGCAATCTTCAAATAGTTTAGGAAAGCTGTATTTTTCAAGTATATTTCTGGAGCAAAGTGAATGCTTTTGACAGCACATAATTGCATTTAAAGTTCATCCAATGCCCATCAATTGGAGAATGGCTGGGTAAATTGTGGTATATGAATGTTATGGAATATTATTGTTCTGTAAGAAATGACCAGCAGGATGAATACAGAAGAGGACTGGCGAGACTTACATGAACTGATGCTAAGTGAAATGAGCAGAACCAGGAGATCATTATACACTTCGACAACGATATTGTATGAGGACATATTTTGATGGAAGTGGATTTCTTTGACAAAGAGACCTAACTGAGTTTCAATTGATAAATGACGGACAAAAGCAGCTACACCCAAAGAAAGAACACTGGGAAACGAATGTGAACTATCTGCATTTTTGTTTTTCTTCCCGGGTTATTTATACCTTCTGAATCCAATTCTCCCTATGCAACAAGAGAACTGTTCGGTTATGCAAACATATATTGTATCTAGGATATACTGCAACATATCCAACATATAAAGGACTGCTTGCCATCTAGGGGAGGGGGTGGAGGGAGGGAGGGGAAAAAAATCGGAAAAGAAACGAGTGCAAGGGATAATGTTGTCAATATAAAGTAATCATTAAATAAAAATTTAAAAAAAACGAAAAAAAATGAAGTTCATCCAATTAATATTTTTTTAAATGATAATAAGATAGTCCAGTGAGACTTAAAATTACTGGATTGCTTGAAAATTAGGACCTGAGAGCTGACAGACCAAAGGATGGGCAGCAATTGCTTACATGTATCACTTAATTGAGGCGTTTTCTTTCCATATTCCCTTGCAGGTGTATGGTGGTCCTGATTTTAATTCTCCTCGGGTGGCTCAGCTGTGTTCTTCCAGATCAAGAGAGAATCCTCTGCAAGTGTCGAGTGCTGGAAATTCAATAGCAGTCAGATTCAAGACTGACAGCAGCATAAACGGGAGGGGTTTCAATGCCTCGTGGCTAGAGCTCCCTGATGGTGAGTCTATCAAAATTCCAAACTAACTAAATTCTCCAGCTCAGCACATATGAAAGACTCAATGAATTAAGTTTATTAATAGTCATTGGAGAAAGCACTTCCTACTTTCTGCTTCCTTACTATCACTCTTCAGCCTAAAGCAATCTATATTTATCTGATAAACATTTGAGTTTAGTTCAGAAACTCATAGGAAATACTCATGTAGAACTAGAAACTAAATCTATTCATTGATTCTGGACCTCACCTTATAATGAAAATTCATTCTGTGATGGTCCTTTTGGTTAGATCCTCTCTCGAGTACTGGGCTCAGCTCCAGGTGCCCTATCTTGAGGACTCTGAACCAGAGGGCATCCTGAGAAGGGGAGCCGGGGAGGTGAAGAGAGCGGGAGTGGATGGAAGGTAATCGGAGAGAGAAGGCACAGGAGTTGGGAGCCTGGGACAGGTCTCTTGCAGATGTGATGTTTGAAGTAGCCAGGGAATCTAAGAAGTGGAACATAGGAGGGCAGTTTGGGGGCACAGAGAATGCAAAAGTATAGAAGGGGGAAGTGGGATATCATATGAGAAAGTAGCAAATAGCCCAGTAAGACTTGATTATAAAATGTCTGTAAGTGTACAAACAGAGCTGTAAGCCTGAGAAGGAGGAAGGGGCCAGGGGATGAAAAAGAGAGCAGTTTATACTTAAACCTGCATGTACAAGGAGACATTAGAGCTCATTTTATAGGAAATTTTTGGTATGTGGGCAGATGTATGCTTTAGAAAAGTCTCCTTGGCAGTTGAAGGGAGGATGGATGGGAGTGGGCAGAGGCCTGAGGTGCAGAACCCAGTTAGAAGGCCGTTACAGAAGGCCAATTCGAAGTCTACACTAGAGACTGGAGAATCTAAACTGGAAGAGGAGGTGGGGAACAGAGGGAGGGGACACACAGAAGAGAAATTTTGAAGATACAAACACTACATTTGGTAATAGATTTATATATGCTAGGGAAGGTAAGCGTGAGGGATTGAGGATGATGCTGAAGAAGCGGATCTGGGTGACTGGAAGGACCCCAGTGCTCTTGATAGTAACAGGGAAATTATAAAATGGTGGAGAATTGGGGGGAAATGATGGTGAAAGAATAATTAGTATTGATAGTCCATTTCATTATTTCCCTCCTCTTAATTGTATTTTATTTTTTCCAATAGTTTTCAACAGCCACTTTAATAAGATTTTGAGTTCCAGATGTTTTTCTCCTTCCCTCCCTGTCCCCTCTTCCTAAGATAGCAATCTGATATACAATCATATTAAATATATTCCACATTAGCCATATTGTGAAGGAACAATCAGAACCAAAGAGAAAAACTATAAGAAAGAAAAAACAAAAACTGGAAAGAGTGTGCTTTGATGTGGATAGCATTTTCCAGCATGACTCTTGAATTGTCTTGGATCACTGTATTGCTGAAAAAGCTAAGTCTATCACAGTAGATCATCACACAGTCTTGCTGTTACTTTGTAGTGTTCTCTCGATTCTGCTCACTTCATTCAGCATTAGTTCATGTAAATCTTTCTAGGTTTTTCTGAAAACTGCTCAAAATTTTTTATGGCACAGAGTATCCCATTATACCACAATTCTTAAGCCATTCTGTAATTGATGGGCATCCTCCAATTAATATTTCGTATTATTAAAGAAGACCAAAAAAGGGTTTGATTAAAAGTAGATTTTACTTACATCACAAAACTATTTCATTGGATATCATTTTATTCTTCCTCCCTTCAGTATTTCATTCATTTCAGGGTTTTTAAAAAAATTTTCCTTTTCTTGCAAAGGTTCAATTGAGTGGGAAATCATTCATATACATTCACTTCATTAGATTTTCAATAGAATGACATTTTAAAAGGGATTTTATAATTGCCAAGGGAATGGGGCATGTTCATGTAGGATTAAGATAAAAAGCAGAGAAGTTTATATATGTGATGTGATATTCTTTTCATGAATTGGTTGATTTCTCTCCTACAGGTTGTGGGGGCATTTTCCAGGCTTCCAGTGGAGAAATCCATTCTCCAAACTACCCCCATTCTTACAGGAGTAACACAGACTGTTCCTGGCTTATTCAAGTGGACAGAAACCATCACATTCTCTTAAATTTCACAGACGTTGACTTTGAACTACAGGATGCATGTATTACTGTAAGTGGCAAATGCTCAAGCATTATTTCTAACAAATCTTATTACTATGGCAACACATGGATTGATTTCTCCCACATGTTCACTGCATTAATTTGTTTGTTCTTATGTGAGGTGAAAGGCATTTGCCAAGTGCTTTCTACCATTTATGGTATTTTCAATTCTTAGATTTTTCTGCATCATTTGAAATCTACTCTCTCAAAACTAGGGTACATGTCTGTGAGTTTCTAGTTTTTCTTGCCTTCACTATCCCAGATTCTAAGGCTGAAAAGTTTTCATCATTGTACCCTAAAAATTACATCCAGAATATAAGGTTCCCTCCTGGGTTCCTTTATCTTTTCAAAGAAGAAAGCAAAGTTATCCATGAGAGATAAGGATCTATAGAGAGAAATGAGAGAGAGAGAGAGAGAGAGAGAGAGAGAGAGAGAGAGAGAGAGAGAGAGAGAGAGAGAGAGAGAGAGAAGAGAGAGAAACAAAGAGAGAGACACACACAGAGACAGAGAGACACAAAGAGACAGAGACACAGATATACAGAGACAGAGAGACAGAGATAGAGACACAAAGAGATATAGAATGAAACAGTGAAATAGAGACAGAAAGAGAGAAAAATGCATTTATTAAGTGCTAACTATGTACTAGTCATTCTGCCAAGGTCTTTACAAACTTTATCTCACTTTATTCCTCCTAATAACTCTGGGAGATAGGTACTATTATTATTCCTATTTTTTCAGATGAGAAAATAAAGACAGTCACTTAGCTAGTAAGTATATAATTGATTTCCTTTATAGTCCTCTCTATTTACTTTTATTCATTAAATATTATTCTGAGAGTGGGTCCATTGACTCTTTCAGAATAAAAAAGGGGCCCATGACATACACAGAAAAAGCTGAATTTCCCTGGCTTAGAACTATCCAAAAATGAATGAGATGCTTGGGAGAGAGGAGAAAACTTCAAGTGAAGACTTGTTTGATGTGTTATAGAGGGAATTCTTGATTACACAAAGATTGATCATAGATACCCCCTTCGGGACTCAGATTCTACGATTTATTGAGCCCAACAGGGGAAGGGGTGGAGAACACCTATGCAGCTCATATTACCACAGAGAAACTTGGTGCTTGATGGAGAACAAGTTAAGAAAGAGACCTCTGTCTTTACATCTGATAGACATCTCAAACTGGGTGTTCTGTGGACATCTTCAACTCAACAAGCCCAGAATTGAACTCATTATCTTCTTCCCGAAATTCTTCCCCCATCCAGACTCCCCTATTTTTGTTAAGCACACCACTATCCTTCCAAACTCGCTCAGGCTCACAGTCCTTGATTCTTTACTATCTTACCCCCATCACCACTCCATATCCAGTCTGTCGATTTCACCTTTACAATAACTCTCGAATATACCCCTGCTCTACCTTGATACTCTCACCAGTCCAGTGGAGACCCCTACTCCCTCCCCCTGGATTGGGGGGTCTCCCTGCCACAAGATTCTCCCCACTGCATTTCGTCCTCCATTCACCTGCCAAAGGGATTTTCCTAAAGTGCAGGTACCCAGTAAATGCCAATGGCTACATGGGACTTTCAGCATTTTCTCAATGGCCTCCAAAACCCTTCCTAACCTGTCCCAACCACTGTTTCCCCAGCCCTCTTACACCTTACTCACCCTATCTCCCTGACGAACCAAACACTGGCTGCCTTTTTCTTCCTTGACATTTCATGCTCAGCTCTGGGTATTTTCACTAGCTAGCCTGATGCTGGGAAGGTTTTCCCCTAATCTCTGCCTCCCAGTTGTCCTGGCTTCCTTCAAATCCCAGCTAAACTCCCAGCTTCTACCCTCGCTTAACTCCAGTGCCTTCCTGCTGGGGATCATTCCCTCTTTATCCATGATTGTTCACACATCGTCTCCTCCCTTAGACTGAGCTCCTCAAAAGCAGGAACTGTCTTTTGCCATTACTTGGTACAGTGCCTGCCACATAGTAGGTGCTTAAATTAACTGAATAGGTGGGTGGGAACCAAGTACACTTAGCTTGCTTCATGATTTACCCCAGTTAGCACAGAAGTGGATAGCCCTGGAGAGGGTACCCAGCCAGGCTCTTTCTGAGACCTGCATTATAACTCCTCTGGACTCCTGTGTTGAGTCTTTTCTTCACATAGGAACAGACCCCAGGAAAGGTTCTGTGTTGACTCTCCTGGCTCAGCTGGGAGCCTGGCTTCAAATTTTGCTGGTTTATTCTCTGGCTGTCTAAAGAGGGAGAAAACTAGACATTGAGACGCTCCTCATTTCTACAGAGCCAGATGGGTGACGGGAAAAGGCCTGAGCTTAGGCTTCTGGATGCAAAAAACTAAATCAAGTCCAATAATTTTCACAATATTTATGCAATCGACTGTAGATGAAGCCAATCATTCATTTTGGGGGACCTTCAAGTGACTTGTTTGGTCCTGTTGCCTAGAGTCAATGTGAGATTCTTTAGTATGATCCATCATAGTCAAATGCTAGTGAATTGCCAATTTTTTTTGAATGGAGCTCATTTGAGCTGTTCATTAATAGCAAATAAGTCCTGAATGTCAGAAATAAAAAATAATATTTTTAAGCCAGCTTGGATAGTTGGAAATGAAAACATAAGATCATTGACAAGTGGTTTGACACTAGTGTTATTTCTTTACCTGAAATCGGTTAGTGATGAGTTTTTGTCCAAATTTACAGGTAAACTGAGTTATGGAAAATTATGACTCTAGGATCCACAATCAATCTGTGAAAAAGTTAGGAAGCTGAGTGACTTTCAGATCCAAATCCTGAAATAATATCAATCATTTTTCAGGGAAACAGCTCACTTAAATTTTCCCATCTACAAAATAGGAAAAAATACTAGTTCTCAGGATTGTTAATGATAATACCAATAATGATAATAAAGAGCTGGTTTATTTATAGTGCTTTAAGGTATGTTAAGTTCTTTGCATATGGGATCTCATTTGTTCTTTACAACAAAGCAGTGAGGTAAATGCTATCATTATGCTCATCTTTCAAATAAGGAAACTGAGGCAGAAGTTAAATGACTTGTTAAGAGTCAAATAGTTAGAAAATGTTTAAAGCAGGATTATAAGTCAGGTCTTCCTGATTCCAAGTCTAGTTCTCTATCCATTATACCATAATATTTATTTTGATAATAAAAATAATTGAAAATATTAACTATAAAACATATATAATATAGAATAATGTAATATATGTGATACATAATCAGTTTAATTTATAGTATGTTTATGTGTGTATATATAAGACAGTTGCCTTCAATAGTAAATATATATATATATATGATATTATCATATATATATATTTACTATTGAAGGCAACTGTCTTATATACATGATATTATCATATATATATATTTACTATTGAAGGCAACTGTCTTATATACACACACATAAACATATTATATATATATATATTTACTACTTGAAGGCAACTGTCTCATTTGGGCAGCTGGGTAACATGGATAGAGTTTTAGACTTGGAGTCAGGACACTTAGTAGTAGTGTGACTTTATCCAAGTCACTTAACTTCTCTCAGCTTCAATTTCTTTATTTGTAAAATGAGCATAATAATTCTACCTAACTTGCAAGATTGTTGTGGGTCTCAAAGGAAGCAATATGCATCCATGTTCTTGCAAACCTTAAAATATTGTTATCATCATATCATAAGGATTATTATCATCTCCACAACCTTGTATAGGAGACACACTTATTTCCTCCACTTAACAAGTAAGGAAACTGAGATTGAAAAGGTTAAGTGGGCATAAGATTACATCACTAATAAGTTTCAGGCAGGATTTGAACTCAAGTTTTTCTTTCACTAGATTCAAGATTCTATCCATTACACCACCCAGCTACACTAATGAGATGCTATATGTAAAACACTTTGTAAATATTTAAAGTGTTATATTAATGTCAGCATGTATTTACTACTATTACCACTACCACTGTTACTAGCACCACTATCATTATTACTACTAGTACTACTATTATTTCTACTATCAGTATTATTATTGCTACTACTACTACTATCACTACAATTAATACTGCTATTACTACTTCTATGACCAGTACTACTACTACTACTACTACTACTACTACTACTACTACTACTACTACTACTATTACTATTTCCACTATCAGGATTACTACTATCACTACTTTTACTACCAGTATTACTACTACTACTACTTTTACTACTATCAGTAGTACTACTACTATGATGACTACTACTACTACCAGTAGAACTACCATCCCATTACTACAACTACTACCACCAGTATTACTACTACTACCAGTACTATCAGTATTACTAATACTACTTGTATTACTACTACCACCATTACTACCTCTACTACCACCAGTATTACTACTTTTACTACTACCATCACCAGTATTACTACTACTATCACCAATGTTACTACTACATCAGTACTACTAGTATCTATTACTACTTCTACTACCAGTATTACTACTACTACTACTACCTACCAGTATTGCTACCACTACCATTAGTACTACTACTACCACCACTATTACTACTACTACCATCACCAGTATTACTACTATTACCACCAGTATTACTACTACTATTACTATTACTATTACTACTTCTACTACCAGTATTACTACTACTACTACTGCTGCTGCTGCTGCTGTCAGTATTACTACCATCACCAGTATTACTACTACTACTACCAGTATTGCTACCACTACTGTTAGTACTACTACTACCACTACTATTACTACTATTATTACTACCACTAATACTACTACCACCACAGTTATTACTATTACTACTATTACCAGTATTATTACTACCACTATATCACCACTACTATCATTATGACTATTACTACCAACAATAGTGATAGTAGTAATAACTGCAGATCAGAAAAAAGATTTCTCCAATTGTTGATATTATATGATTGCCTATCATGAAACACAGACTCTACTCCCGCTCCTGCCAAATTCAAGCATGCCATGGAATCTTCTGGGTCCCAGATTTCCTCATCTCTAAAATGAGGGTCAGATCAGATGATCTCTAAAGGATCCTTCTAGCACCTTAATTCTATTATTTGTAATAGATGGTTTTGTCAAGTTCAGAATTCACGTCAGCTGACCCTCGGCCGTCCTTCCTAAATTGCCTTTTGCCTTGTGGAAATAAAAGGAGCATTGAGCTCACGAAGAAAATTGGCAGAGGTAAAAAACCTGGAACAAAGGCCACTTGTAGCACTCCCTCTTCACTCGTGTCATTTTTGGTTATGGTTCCCATAGCTCTGTTCTTAAGAAAGGATCAGGTGTCAGAAATGGGATAGTGTAACTCTTGTGATTCTTGCTCACTCAGCCAGACTCTTTTTAGTTCCTCTGAGAGCTCCACTGAATCCAAGGGTTCCACAAATGTTTATTAGATGTTGCATTTGGGACCAGGGATATGATGATATTGCTTAGACCTGTGGTTCAGTAGTTACAGAACCCTCTCCTTTTTTTTTTTTTTTTTAGAGAATTGTCTGAAACTCAGAAATTCCCTTCTCCAGGTACAGGGTATATAAAGATAAAAACAAACCAGTTCTTACTCTGGAGGAGCTTCCATTAATACACATATCTTATTCACAATATCTCATGAATGAAAATGAGGAAAGTGCATTTCCTGAATGTTATTGATTTGATGATGCATTAAGGGGGAGTCATCTACTGATTTAAAATGATTTTGAGATATGGTTCCCATGTTGAATACAGATAACCTCAGGTTATCATTAATGGCATAATTTCGAGTCCATTGGACCCAAGAAGTAGTAAGACTTACTCATTGGGGATTTCCCATCATCTCAGCACATGGAAATAGCCAGTATCTTTCCTTCCACAGAGCCCAAAGTATGAAAATAACTGAGCCGCCAGATTCATTGCTTAATTAGAACTCTTCTCCTACTTTCCAAAGTCATTTGGCTCAGTGGGGGAAGATCATTGAAGATGCAGGCAGAAGAGCAGAGACCCCAGGAGGGCCACGGCATCCTCTTTGCTCAGCACAATGGGATGTCTGCCCTGTGCCAAATTGGGAGAGAACAGACACAGAACGGGCCCAAAGTGGACCACAATGCCCATCTCTTCCTCCCCTCTTTGACGAGACTTCATTTGAAGAAAGCAGACACTGGCAGAAATGGAAACCCTTCCAACGATGATGAGGTCTTGCTATTAACAGTGTTGATTCTTTCAGGCTTTGAAGGCCACTGAAGCAGGAAGAAAGCCAAATATTGTACTTACACTGAAGGAAAAGGGAAGAGTTTTATATTGTTTTTTCTTTCCTCCAGGCAGTTGTAATTGTCTGCTGCTGGTGCAAATTATCTGGCCCTGATTGTAAGTGTGGAGGGGAGTCAGAGTGATATGGGCTGGCCATCTCTCTGACTTTTAAGGCCTGTAGGAATGTGAAGAAAGAAAAGGAATAAGTGCAGATTTATAGTCAGATGTGAAACTGTGAACTTAATGGAGAGGTTTCATTTTAAAATGATCAAGTATGGAGGAAAAGATAAAGACCTAAGAAAGTGACTGATCCCCCCAATCCAGCAAAAGCTGCAATGAGTAATGGATTCACTTCCATCCTTCCTCACTTAGATTTATGACTTTAACAGGCTGGATAATTTCCTGAGAGGATTCCCCTACCGATGACCATTCTCCTCCTAAATGCAGAAGCAGCTGTTTTTTTTTTTTTTTTTAAATCTGTTTCTTTATTGTTTAGCCAGAACATAGAATCCTGCAGCAGCTGCAGTGTAACATAAAAATTGCACATTCTTGAGGAGGAATTCATTTTCTATGACTTTGCACTCCAATATTCATTTTTTCCTTTGCCCATAGGAGGCTCTTAATAAATGTTGAATAGAATGTTTATTGAATCCAAAGCTTTTGTAAATACCCTTCCACATGCACATTCTCAACTCCCTTCTTCCTTCACTTCCATAAATTTTAAAGTAACTTTGGGTCATGGCCCATGGCCTTGAATGGCCATGGAACTAGAAATGATTGGAGTCACAGCCAGGAGTAGCCCTGAGTGCAGGATGCTGGTAGGTATGAACTAGCTGGGAAAGAGCCATGGTAGATTAGAGGGAAGGTGGGATTAAGACCAGAAGATGGGTAAAGGGAGGGCCCAGAGCTCTTTCATTGCGCCTGGGGCAAAATTGAGGTTAAGATCCCCTGTTGGACACCCTGGGTTTATTTGTTGATTTGAGAGATTCTGCTGCCTGTTGCACATTCCACTGAAGCAGCTAGGCTGGGAAACTCCTGTGTGCTCAGTTGAATGGAATTTGTGGAGGCATTGTGCAATTTGAAATCTATAGGAATCCAATATACAGATTTGCCTGAAATCCAATGTCCTAGCATGGGGGATAGGAGAATACAAACGCATTCCTGGATCTGTTATTATCTCTTCTGCAATAAATAAATCATCTTTTTAATGCCCCTTTTTCTTCCTCTTAAAGGAAAGCAAATTAAATTTGCCAACTGTTTTTCTCCTTGGCTTTTGTGAAATTAATGAGATATTATGAAAATGTTTAAAGTATGGAATCATCATATAAAGAAGTGTTAAGGACTTTTCCTATAGGCTCACAATAAAAAAAAAAAAAGTGAAGGAGTGTATAGATAGTAGGATCTCTCCTAACTACAAGATTTATGGGTAGAAGGGTGTTCAGATCAACAGTTCTTAACTTTGGTATTATGGAGCTTTTGGGCTGATGACTATGGACTTTCTCAGCATAGTGTTTTTAAATGCATAAAATACAATACATAGGATTTCAAAGGAAAAAATTCTACCCTAAGTTATGAGCCTTTATGTTAAGAGGCTGTTCTTTTCATTTTACAGATGGAGAAACTGAGTTTTTAAGGGAAAGAATTCTTACTGTAATCAGGCAATCTGCATTCAAAATCTTCCTTGGAAACTTATTACTTATGTGATCTAGCACAAATCACACTTTGGACCTCAGTTTCCTCATCTATAGCATGAGGGAATTAGACCAGAGGTCTCTGAAGTCCTTACCAACTTTAACTTTGTGACTTGGTCAAAGCTGTTAACCACAAGATTCTGGATGTATTAACCATGTATCATTATTAGGTGTTTTTTTTTTAATATAAAATTTCAAGGTGATTTTTGTCAGCTCATGAATAATGTGAAATCCTCTTCTTTCTTTTTGCCTGAAAGTCTGCAAGAGGCTGAGTGAGAAAATAACCAATTTTGAAAGTGTGATTAGGAGCTGTGTTCTGCAGGCATATTTCTCCTGTCTGCAAAGTTCAATTCTAAGACTTAGGTAGACAGAGTTCCCATTGTCTAGAGCAAATAAGAGGTGGAGAAATCAGGAGGTACTGTAACCAGGCTTCAGGTGAATGGACATTCTCCTTTCCTCCAGTCTATATTAATTTTATCCTCAGTGCTCAATCTCACCCCCCAGATTGAAACAGTAATTGTGAGTGAATAAAGCTGATATTCTATGAAGGGCCAAGCGCAATGTCTTTTCATACAATCTGAGACCCAGAAAAGGGAGATTCAGGAATGGGTATCAGTTGCCAGAAATGTGATTATAATAAAATGTGACTGAGGAAGCTCTTAGCCATGTGCTTGGAGGCCATAAGTAAGTTTGCTCCACCCTCTCTATAAGCTGATTATGAGTCATGTAATCTTGCTGAGATTTACAGGGAAAGGAAAAAGGAGAAGCTGTGGGCAGCAGGGCTATGTCCTGCATTAGCGCCAATGGGATTTTAATAAAACTAGCCGGAACATAAGCATATTGTTTCCACAGTGCATTTTGAAAAACCTATTGAGAAATCTCAGCTTTTGTGAATTTCTCAGTAAAATAGAGATTCTAGAACTGAGCTATATGACTTCTAAATCTGGCCACTAAAAAGTAACAAGCCTTAATATTAACCATGCTTTTATGACACAATTACCAGTCATAGTGATTTATATTTTAGCATAATTAATAGGAATTTTAAAAAATTCCATTTTTGAAGCCGTATGCTACAGTAGAATATGCTACTTGGATTCCAAAAGCCCTGAATTCAATTTCTAACTCATACTGTTTGACCACGGGCAAGTCACTTAGTCCATCTGAATCTTAGTCAATTCACTAAGACTTTAACTTATAGACAAATTGTTATCTGCATTAATGAATAGAGCTCCTATTCTAGGAGTTCCTGCACTAATAAAACCACATACACACCATTTACCTTATCTATAATAACATTATCTTGAAGAGGTATAACAGTTATTGTCTCTAAATTGGGCTGTGAAAAACCAGTTATACTAATGATTATCTCCAGACAGAGAGTTCATTTTACATGTATAATAACCATCATGAAAACTAATATTTATGTGGCATTTACTATGTTCCAGGAACTGTGCTAAGCACTTCACAATTATTATCTCATGTGATTCTCAAAACAATGTTGGGAGATAGGTGCTATAATAAAGAAAACTTTTACTAGGACCCTTCAGTTATTTAATCTCTATGTTCCTTGCACCTCCAGAGGTTCATCTAGCAATGTTATTTCTTTTTGAAAGGAGAATAATTAAAGTTTCACATATTAATTGTCAAAAACTTAATATATCATACACGTTAGCTGAGGTGGATTACTTAGCCCACTTGTAATTAGCTGGTTATTATAAGTCTTTGCAATAGTGAAACAACATTATCAAGCTTTTAATACACTACAAAAATTATAAACAGACCAGGATGAGAGAAAATTCATGT
The DNA here is from genome assembly GCF_016432865.1 of Antechinus flavipes. Lineage (NCBI taxonomy): Eukaryota > Metazoa > Chordata > Mammalia > Dasyuromorphia > Dasyuridae > Antechinus > Antechinus flavipes. The sequence goes on along the minus strand of NC_067402.1, from coordinate 52,868,378 downwards.
GAATTAGAGCAGGGTAGATTTAGGTTAGATATCAGTTGATAGTTGAAACCTGAAAGAGGAAGCAAAAATGGGTTATCTAATTTATTTCAATGAATGTCTTTTTTAAAAAGGAATGTGTTTGTCCAAGCTAATGTCATAAAATGTAGATACAATGAGAGACCTTGGCAGTGATCTAACCCAGGATTGGAAAACTCCAGTAAAAGTGTATTTCTCTAATCTGTATGGAAAGATCCCCATGGACCACATAGTTTTGAATGTTAATATTCTCTTTTTCCTCATCTGTAATAGGAGGATAATAACAGCCCATACTTCCCAGGGTGATTGTGAAGATAAAATGAGATTTATGTAAAGCACTTTGCATACCTTAAAGTACTAGAGCCTTTCCAGGCTTGTGGTATTCTTATCATTCTCAGGAGTATGGAGGTGATCCTGAGGTCTCCAAAGCTATTTCAAAAGATTTCAAGTTTTTACAGGTTCTTCCAAATTAGAGAAATTTCAAATACTGGTCTAGTGAGGGAATCTATGTAAAAATGTAATATATATTCCCTTAATTTTCAGAAAATTTGGAATGAAGCTTTTAGTTTTTCATAGTCTAATTTAGAGATGGGAACTGTTGTACCTCTTCAAGATTATGTTATTATACATAATGTAAATGGTATGTATGTGGTTTCATTAATGCAAGAAATTAAAAAAAACACCAGTTTTTAAGAGTTAAGGTATAATTATAGTCACATAGACTCCTATTTTGCTTGGACAAAGATCTTATCTCTGAATCTAAGGAATTACAAGGTGGAATTCAAGAGAGGCAAAATGGTACATTGGAAAAAGCAGTAGAGTTGGAGGAAGAGAACTCAGCTTTGCTGCTTGTTACCTATTCTGATTTCCAGAAAGTCACATAGTCTTTCTGGATATTAGTTTAATAAGGGGAGTAAACTGGCCTAGATTACCTGCTGATCTTTACTAGCTTTGAATCAGGGATCCTTAACCTGCTTTTTAAGGGGTATGAACTTAGATGGAAAAAAGTTTTTATTTTTAACTAACCCTAAAGTAAAATTTAACATTTCTTTCCATAATTTAAAAACATTATGAGAAAAGGTCTTCATAGTGTCCACCAGACCATTAAAGATGTCTGTAACGCAAAAGAGAGATTAAGAGCTACTGCTTTATTGGTAATAACAACTCACATTTAGAGGGAGCTGGGTTGTGAAGTATATGGAGGACTGGATCTGGAGCTGAGTTCAAATCCTTCCTCTACTAGCTGTGAGGCCATCAATTTCCTTATCTGTAAAATGGGGATAATCATAGCACTTAGCTTGCAGGATTGTTGTGAGGATTAAATGAGATAAATTTGTAAAATCTTTTGCAAAACTTACATCTATCATCAATAGTAGTAGTAATAGTGATAGTGGTAGGAATAATAGTAGTAACAATAGAAGTAGTAATTTTATTTGTTATACATTACAATACTTTAAGTGCTAATATTATTCCCATTTAACATATAGACTCATAAATTTAAAAATGATTTGCCCAAAAATCATGCAATAGGCAAATGTTTGAAGCACAGTTTGAACTCAACTCCTTCTATGCAATGTGACTTTGCCAGCAGTATGGGTTTTAGATGGGTTCATTTTCTTTTCTGACTTTTTACCCACTTTAAAACTAGAATCATAGAGGGACCTCAAAGTTCATCTTGAGTCAATCACCACCCAAAGTATCTGTCTTTTCTGCAACGGGCCCACCTGGAGATCCTCAGTGATGGGAAGCTCACTCTCAGCCAAGGCAGCCCAAGACTCTCTGGGGGGCTAAGTCCTAGTTCTGCCATGGGCAAAATCCCTGCAGTGGATCTGCCACCATTCCCAGACCCGAGGAAGTGACTGATTAATGACAATGATAACTGCCAATGTTCCTATGTATGTCCCATTGTATGTTCCATTCATCATGTCATGCGATCCTCCCCACGAGCTTCAGCCCAAGGTCAGACAGTGAGTCAGTGGTACAGGTGAGCCTGAGAGAGGTGGCAGGTGCAGCGGGGAGGGCACAAAACTGGAGTCAGGAAGACTGGGCGCCAGATTCCAGTTTTTTCAGTTAGGACTCCGGGAAGCTGCACTGCCTTGTGGGGCCATGTTTTCAGCTATGAAAAGGAGGGATTTGGACTCTGTGGCTGCAAACTCTTCAACTCTAAATCTATGCCCTTACAAGTTGAATTCAGGTATTCTGCCTGCAAATGCTATCTTCTTTCCACTATATTTAAGATCTCTGCTAACTGTAACGTTTTCTGATTTATTTTTAAATTATCTATCAGCAATCCTGTGTATTTCAAAAATCCTTACAAGAAGCTTGCTTAAGTTATAAGCTTACGGACACTATGATTACCCCTTAGATTCTTAACGTTATCACTCTCCTGGAGAAAATTATTTCCCTCCTTTCCTTCCTCTCTCTCTCTGTGTTTCTTTCTCCCTTACCCTCTCTTCCCTCTCCCTGCTTCTTTCTCCTTCTCTCCTCCTCTCCTTCTTTTTCTATCTCTCCCTCCCTTCCTTCTCTTTGTTTTTTATCTTTCTTTTTCTATATACAAACACATACATTCACAGGCACTACATACACATATAAAATATATGCTCACCTCAAATCATGCTTTAAAATATAAAAAATACTTTAAACTATGTCCCCTTTGCTAGCACAAGGAAGTGTTGGGAAGACTGCCAAGGTCCCCCTTTCTTTGGCCCCTTCATTCTCTCACATTACAACTCCCTGAGCTTCTCTTACCAGAGGCCTCTTGGAGATGACGGAGTAGAAATGTTTAATTCATGAACATCAACTCAAAAGAATAGATAAATGAATGCAAACCTTCTCACTTGCATTCTTCTCTCTCTTTCCCTCCCTCCTTTTTTCTCTCTCTCTGTCTCTTTTTTTCTCTGTTTTCTCCCTGTCTTTCTGTCTTTCTTTCTCTCTTTCTCTGTGTCTGTCCTTCTGTCTTTCTCCTCTCTTTCATGCCCATAATGCCCTCCTCCCTGGTAAGAGATTTATCACAAGCATTTTACTCTAGGAAAAATGTCTAAGTCATCAGTCACCCATTGGAGTAGCCTGAAGACACATGAATAGTAGATACTCAAAATGATCATTGTTGTTAGTTTGCAGCCCTAGACTCACACATCTCCTCAGGCTTAATGAGAAGGAAAGCCTTCTCCAGGGCTTTTCCTGGAATCATGAAAACCAGGGCAAACTAGTTGGATGCTGCCCCTTGCCCCTTCCCCCCAATCTCTCTGTACGCCCACTGCCTCTGCAGCACAGTGTGAGTTTGCACACAGAGCCACACCATACAGTTGTGCTTCTCTAAGAAAAGACAAAGAGAAGAGGGCAGAAAGTAGGAGACAAGCCATGAAAGCTGGCACCTCTCCTGGGAGAGGCCCTGGCTGGTATTCAGAAAAGCTGCCTTCCCTTTGTGTGGAGTGTTTTGATGGAGTTGCCATGGAGAGCCAAAGCTCACTAGTGGGTCGGAGAGTCAGGGGCCATCGGCTTCTTTTGGAAGGATGTGAAGGAGTTAGATGGTTAGACTTTTGCCTTCAGCTCCCTCCCACGCTTTCCAAAGAGGGGAAGCCCATTGGCTTACACACCAGCTTGACACAAACACCCCAGAAAGGATGGACTCAGATAAGCCCAGTTGTACAGTCTTTCACCCTGTTCCTCTCCAAAGCTCTTTATTTATTTATTTATTTATTTGTGGAGGGCCATGTTAGCCATTTGCCTTTGATCAGATAAATTACCTGACCCGAGGTTCACTTTTATTGTAATATGTACTGTAGCATTTTTTCCCTTTCTCGCATGATGATATCTCATATCTTGTGTTCCTTCACAAAGGGGGCTCCCCTCCCTGTACCTAACCTAGATATGGGGATACTGATTTCCTGCATACTGAAGTCGAATTCCTATTTGACTAGCATGGCTTTACTTTTCAGAGCTACAGACGTGTGTCTCCTGGGGACTTCAGACAGCCAGCTAGCTATCTCTTTTGTATTTTCTCCTTACGAGCAAAACAAAACAAAACAAAAACCAATTCTTTGGTGTTTCTCACTAGGATCTGATTCCATGAGCCATGTGGAATACCTACAATTTTCCATTCTTTTACCCTGGCTTTTTCCTTTTAAATCACACCTATATAAAAATGTTTCACCAGACCCAGAAATACTTGGTCTTTGAACTCTGTAAAGGTAGAGCTTTAGCTAGCATGGGGTGAATGGGACTTTGCCTCTGGGAATAAATATTGGTAGTGTGTGCTTCTACTCTGGAAGGATGAGCTTCCTTTGCCACGGATCATCATCCCCGCACTTTACCCTTTATTCCTCAGGGAGTCCAGTTTTCTGGCCCTGTGGTAACCCTCTCCTGGGCTCACCTTCCTTTCCCATTCCTTTGGGGTGAGGGAAGAGCTGGCCACCCTCTCTCCTGGCAAGGGTGTTCACCACCTTCCCCCAGGTGTTTTTCCTCCATGTGAAACAATGTATGGTCAGAGTTATTAGGAAAGCATACAAAGTAATGTGATGATAATTCTTTAAATGTGTAATATCATCATTGCTGGTGCTCCCTCCAATAACAATTTGCAACTTTTGCAAACCTTATGTTATCTATCCATCTATCATCATCAGTACTAGTAGTGAAAGTAGTGAAAGTAATAGTGGTGGTGGTAGTAGGTAGTGGTAGTGCTAGTAGGAGTAATGATAGTGATAGTGATGTTGGTAGTAATAGTAGTAGAAATAGAACTAGTGGTAGTAATAGTAGCAGTACTGGTGGTTGTGGTGGTAGTAGTGATAGTAGTAGTAGTAGTAGTGATAATGATCGTGGTACTAGTAGTAGTAGTAGTAGTAGTAGTGATAGTGATAGTGGTAGCAGTAGTAGTAGTAGTGATAGTAATCATGGTAGTAGTAGTAGTACTAGTGATATTGGTAGTAGTAGTGATAGTGACAGTGGTAGTGATAGTATTAGTACTACTAGTAGTAGTAGTAATAGTAGTTGTATTAGTGATAGTAGGAGATGTAGTGATAGTGATTGTGGTAGTAGTAGTAATAGTAGATTACTATTAGTACTACTAGTAGTAGTGGTAATAGTAGTTGTATTAGTGATAGTAGGAGATGTAGTGATAGTGATTGTGGTAGTAGTAGTAATAGTAGAATGATTGATGGTAGTAGTAGTAGTAGTAGAACGAGTGGTAGTAGTAGTAGTAGTAGTAGAACTAATGGTAGTGGTGGTAGTAGTAGTAATAGTAGTAGTAGTAGACCTACTGGCAGTGGTAGTGGTAGTAGTAGTAATAGTAGTGATAGGGCCTTACAACTTGCAACTCTTCAGTTTCTGCCTTTTGTCCATATATGCCGCATAATAAATTCTCCACAGAGCAAGTACCCAATTCATTGTACAGCATTGTAGGAGAAAAGGGGAAAGAGAATAAACCTTTACTTATTGCCCATTATGTTCCAGATACTATTCTAAGCATTTTACAAATATTTCATTTGATCATCACAACCATCTTTAGAGTAATTAAAATCATTTCCCCCATTTTACAGTTGAGGAAACTGAGGCAGACAGATTAAGTGACTTGTTCCTGGGTCACAAAAAGCTTGTAAGCATTTGAGGGAGATTTAAACTAAGTCCTCCTGATTTGGGGCTTGGTGATTCACTGAGCCACCCTGCTAACATCCAGTATTTCTACCATAAAGAGTTCGAGATGGAATTTGGTAAATGTTTTCAGTTTTTAATAGGTTTGTTGTCCTCCTTCCAATTGGATCCTACTCTCATTCATCAGATAACATTGGAGTAGAGATAGGTCTGATGGGCTGTTTACAAATCATCCCAAGAGCAGAATCCAGCTGGAAGGAGGACAACCAACTCATAGTCCTTGAAAATAGGGCTGTTTTTGTCTTTCTTTGCGTCCCCAGAGCTTATCATAACAACTGGTACATAGTAGGTGTTTAATAAATGCTGGTTGGCTTGTTTAACTAAGTCTCTTATCAAGCTTTCTGTAAACTAGCAACTTATAATAATAAGTATATAGAATTGCACATGATGTAATAGGTTATCTTTGGATATCCATATATGTGGAAATATCATGTAGTCTAGAGAGAGAAAATATTGGCAAGTTGGAGCAGCTAGTTGGTGTAGTAGGTCCCTGAAGTTAGGACCTGAGTTCAAATCTGGCCTCAGACACTTAACACATCCTAGCTGTGTACACACACAAGTTAATGACACCCATGTCATACTCTAACCATGTGGGAAAAAAATTGGAACCAGGTTTCCCACATTCTTGGCAGAGATTTTGTACTCTGAGAAAAGATTCTCAAGGTATGTCTCCTGAGATTATACAAGAATCAAGCTTCAGAAGCAGGATTTAAACCTGGTTCTCTGGCTCTAGAGCCAGACTTTTTTCCATGGAGATGAACTAATGAAATATGCCTGGATCTGTCCTGGAAAATATACTCCAGAATCAGGTTTGACAACAATTGGGAAAGAAGTTACAGAGAGCCTCTAAGGAGACAACTTACTTGAGGAGTGTTGCAAGAATTCAGTTTGTGCTCAGTTCAGGAATTCTTGGTACGAGCTGAACTGGTTACCTTCCACTGCTGTTCCTTTGAATGTTAGGAGACAATTAAACCATTGTGTTGTCCACATCACGTGTGACAAGGTCCTTTTATAACTATCTCAGTTTGCACCTGAGTCAACCTAGACTTCATGGAGGGAACTAGTGCTCAACAGCTCCACACTGAGTGAGAAACAGATGCTGGTTGATTGACTCTGGGTGCTTCAAAACTGCCCAGGGAATAACAAGCTCACTCTGAAAAAATTGTTCATAAGCTTTTCGATAGCCTTTTTTCTCTCCTTCAAATTTGGCAGATCATTTCCAGCTCTTTGTGACCCCATTTGGGGGTTTTCTTGGCAAAGACAGTGGAGTGTTTGTCATTTTCTTCTCCAGCTCATTTTATAGATGAGGAAACTGAGGCAAGCAGGATAAAGTGAATATACAGCTAATAAATATCTGTGGCCAGATTTGAACTCAGGAAGATGAATCTTTCTGATTCCAGGCCCAGCTGCTTTATGGCAGATCTGGATGTCATCAAAGAAATGTATTGTTGAAAAAGAGAATAGGCTAGTCACATAGAGCTAGGGACAAGCAAAGGGCAGATCATGTTTTCTAGTGGCGTCTCTTCTATGTTCAAAATAATTTAAAGAAGGCCTCCAGAAAATTGGGTATATCCCTCTGTGTTGAGCTTAGAGAAAGAAAAAGAGCCATATAGGATGCACCGTGCTCTGTACCTTTGTCAGGAATATTCAAATCACTGATATCATAGATCCTTAGGACTATTGCAGTATAAATCAAAATGATTCCCATTCCCATTTATGTGCTTGAGAGAACAAACTTTGGTTAAATTTATGACTAAATACTGAGTAACATTATGAATAATCAGCTTGCATTTTGTGCAAAGCAATCCCTTCCCCCTAAGAGTATACATGGTAGCTTACTTTGTACATAGGCAGGAATATTATGATTTCAAAATTGTAATTTTAGCACAGAGATTTAGTTGCATTTATCCTGATCAGTTTCTTATTTTAATTATTTAAATAAATAAGTTTATGAAACCAGCATCCAAAATCAAGGGACTCATTTTCCTCTAGATTACACATGCCTTTGTTAAAATAAAGTGTGAAGACATTGTGCGATGATCAACTTTGATAAACTTAACTCTACTCAGGAGCACAATGATCTAAGATAATTTCAAAAGACTCATTAGGGAAAAAAAAAATAACTATTCACATCCAGAGAAAGAACTGTGGCATCTGAATGCAAATAGAAGCATATTATTTTCACTTGTTTTTTCTTTCTAGTAGTTTTTCCTTTTTGTTCTGATTCTTCCTTCACCACATGATTAATGTGGAAATATGTTTAATGTGATTGTATCTGTATAACCTATATTAGATTGCTTGCCATCCTGGGGAAAGGAAAGGGGAAGAGAAAGAAAGGAGGGAGAAGAAAAAATTGGAACTCAAAATCTTGTAAAAGTGAATGATGAAAACTATCTTTACATGTATTTGGGGAAAATACTATCAAGTGGGAAAAATGCAGTGTGAGAAAAGAGAGATCTTACATTAAAGGAGATCATAAGAATATTCTGTGAGATATATAAGTCACTTATTTATTCACTTATTTATTCATTCAGTTCAATCCTGCAAATACATTTGGAATATCTAATGTACAAAGATATTATATAAGTACTGTATGGGATGCAAAGATGAATAAGAATATAGTCTAATGGGAAAATAGGATGTGTCCAATTAAAACATATAATTAATATCTAAAATTATAAATTAATTAATAATATATAATTATAATATCAGATAGAAAGTGACAATGCAATTAAAGGGTACACATAGATGTTTTTCATAATGATATAAAATAAAACTCCTTTCCAAACCCTAATCTTCACATCCCTGATAATGAAGGGTAGCTCTCTTTCTACCATGTCCCTTCTCTTTTGTTCAATATATCATGAAAAGAGAAAAAATGTAGGTAAGATCTAAATGGTTTCCAGAAAGAGTATAGTTCCAACCAAGGATTCTTCTCCATTAATCCATCCATTCCTTTATCCAATTATCAATCCATTCCATATCTACTATGTATGTCATATTAATTAAGATTAGAAGGAGCAGAAGTATTGACAAAAGTGATGACATAGATGGAGGTTGTAATAGTTCTAACAGTAAACTCCTAGAAATGACTTCAAAAATTATAGCACTCCTTTTGGGAATCACAAATTAATGTGGCAATATAACAAGGAAAAAGTTGGTTGTGATAAATTCTAAAGAGATCATATATTTCTTTTCAACCTCTCTTTCCAAGTCTTAAGAGCTGGAATTGATCAATAATCCAGTCCCCTTATTTAACAGATAAGGAAAATGAAACTTCTTTAGTCTATCACCTATAACAGCATTCTTTAACAGAAGGAAGGATGGGGTAGGAGCATAGGTGACCTCATGATTCAGAGACAGCATTTTCCCAAACCTTTGATGTTCTCTTTTCATTCAGTTCTCCAGGCTGCTCCCACTGTACACAAGACTTCCTCAGAGACATATAGAGAAAACGTTTCAGAAACATTGGTTCTATAGAGTAGCTATTGTATCATGAAGGAGTCTCTCCTGACACAATGTACCCTCTTTGCTTCCAATACAATTATTTCTGCAATCAAAGAATAATGGGCTAACCTATAAAAGTTTCAACTCAGTTTCTGATTTTTTCTGTATTTATCATGTTTCATAGATAGTTTCCCAAATGAAAAGGCTCCAGTTCCCTCATTAGGGATACTGCAACTTGCTGCCCATTGAGATTAAATACACTGACTTCCTTAATTATGAGAACAATCTATTAAGACACCATTTATGGTCTACTGTCAGTGGGTCTTATATATAAATGTTAGTTGACATTGTTGAATCTGAAATTCCAACCATTTTTCCTGCCTTTCCTTTCCATCTCTGTGAAGGTCCATGATGGTTTAAGTGTAACATCTGCTCTCCTTGCCAACCTTTGTGGAAGACAGCAACCCTTCCCCATCATCTCATCAAGAAATATCCTATGGGTGAGATTTCAATCCCGAGGCACCAGCCAGAGCAGAGGCTTCCGGGCTCGCTTCACAGAAGGTAAGTCCTACATGGATACCCTGATATTTGTCCCCTAGGTCTTCTATACTTATAGCTCTCCTTTTCCTATGGATTGCTTTTGTTCTCACCTGAAGTGAGGATGATCCAAAGAAAATTGTTCATGAGCAAGGACATCTTAACTAATTTATTTGGGTAGTCTTAATTTAATTTGATAGTAGTACAGAAGGAGAACACTTAGTTTCTTATTGAGAATCCTCCTCCCTGTGCAGGCTGAGGCAATGTTCCACAGAGGAAAGGTTTGGAGGCAGAGGATCTGGATTCAAAATTCAGCTGTGCTGCATATGTCCTCTGTGACTTTGAGCAAGACACCCAATTATCATATTGGAATTAAATTTTCTAATCTTTAAAATAAGAGGTTGGACTTGCTGATCTCTAAGGGCTCTTTCTGTTTCAAATCTATGATTCTAAGAGAATGATTCCTTTTCTCTCATTCTTGTTTGACTCAAGGTTAATTCTGTTTTATATCATGAAATCATTAATAATAATAGATGATGTTTATGTGGTACTTTGAGATTTGCAAAATGGTTCTTTGATCTTGATAATTATTCCCCAATTTCCTTCATTGTATTTACTTTTTATTGAGAGTAAAATGCTGTTATTGGAATGATAACTATCACATATATTTCTTTAAAAATTTATTTGATTTGTTGTTTTACTTCTATAAAATCATTAAAAACTGGTGAGAAGATCTATAATGCTGATAATATGCTCCTTTTATCTGGAGGCTTTACTTTCTACTGTCAACTATGTCTTTACTAAGTAGAATGTATTAGATAGATCAAGCAAAACTTTCTAATCATAATCTTTATCTTAATCTTAATGAGCTGATAAATACTTTGTAATGGTTCAGCTGTGGTTTCAGAATGGCATTGAAAGGTAATTTTTCATATAAAAATATCAAATATATACAAGGTCCTGGGAAAATGGGTACAAAGAATGAAACATTCACTTCTTGAAATTATAATCTAGTGGGGGAGATAACAAGAATATATGAAATATACACAATACTATATAGATATATGAATGTTTACATATACTATATCTCGCTTTATTCATAGCTGAATATCTTCTGTTTTGAAATAAATTTTCTTTTGTTTTTTTTTAATTTCACAATATGTCTTTTCTTTCCCTTCTCCCAAACAACTATCACATATTACAAATAGTATTTTTTAAACAAAAGAAGAAATCAGAAATAAAAATTAAAAAAAAATTTTAAAAATTGATCAAGAAACAAAAAAAATCTGAAACATGTGCAATTTCCCCATTCCCTGGGATTTCACTATTTTTCAGAGTATTTTCATGTGTTGTCTTCCCCTATTAAATTTTAAAAGCAGGATTGCTTTTCTTAATTGTTTCCCTAGCACTTAGCACAATTTTTAGCACATAGTAAGTACTTAATAAATGTTTATTGAATTGAATTGAAAAACTTGTGGTTCACCCATATCTCCAAAAGGCTAGGATAGAATTTTCTTATATTTATTTTTTGACTTATTTTTTATATTTTGAAAAATTTACTTTTGACTCTTTTGTTTGTTTTTTCATTTATATTTTTGTAATCATCGTGTATATGATTTTTGTGCTCTGCCAACTTCACTCTGGATCAATTTTAATTCATACTGATCTTTCCATTCAGCTACAGCACTAATCATGTTAATGGAATCCATATTAATGTACCACAATTTATTTTTAGCCATTCCTTATTCAAAGAGCATCTATTTTGTTTCCAGTTCTTTGCTACCACAAAAAGTATTAGTATAAATAAATATATGTATATATGTGTGTGTGTATATATATGATATTTATAGGAGCAGAACCAGAAGAACAATTTATATAATAACAACATTGTTAAAAAAAACCCACAAAACCCACAATTTTGAATGACCAACCATGTTTCCAAAGTATCTTCAATGAATAATATTATCTATCTCCTTATTGAGAGGTGATGAGTTCAAGGTGCAGAGACATGCATTTTCAGAAATGAACATAGTTTCAATTTTTTAAGCTGTGCTTATTTATTGAAATTTTTTTCTTTTTTAAAAATGGGTTTGACATTCTTCTTGGCAGTTCATAGAACCTATACAAAAACTGACCATATATTAAGACATAAAGACCTCAAAATCAAATGCAGAAAGGCAGAAATAGTGAATGCATTCTTTTCAGATCATGATGCAATAAAAACTACATACATTAAAAAGCCAGGGGAAAATAGACCAAAAAGTAATTGGAAACTAAATAATCTCATCCTAAAGAATGAATGGGTGAAACAGCATATCATAAACACAATAAATAATTTCATCCAAGAGAATGACAATAATGAGACAACATATCAAAATTTGTGGGATGCAGCCAAAGAGGTAATAAGGGGAAATTTTATATCTCTAAAGGCTTACTTTCATAAAATAGAGAAAGTGAAGATCAATGAATTGGGCTTTCAACTAACAAAGGTAGAAAAAGAGCAAATTAAAAACCCCCAATCAAATACTAAGCTTGAAATTCTAAAAATAAAAGGAGAGATTAATAAAATTGAAAGTAAAAAAAAAAAACTATTGAAGTAAAAAATAAAATTAAGAGTTGGTGTTATGAAAAAATCAACAAAATAGATAAACCTTTGGTAAATTTGATTAGAAAAAGGAAAGAGGAAAATCAAAGTGGTAGTCTTAAAAATGAAAAGGGAGAACTTTCCACTAATGAAGAGGAAATTAGAGCGATAATTAGGAGTTACTCTGCCCAACTTTATGCCAATAAATTTGATAACCTAAGTGAATTGATAGGTTGCCCAGATTAACAGAGGAGGAAGTAAATTGCTTAAATAGTCCCATTTTAGAAAAAGAAATAGAACAAGCTATCAATCAATTCCCTAAGAAAAAATCCCCAGGACCAGATGGATTTACATGTGAATTCTACCAAACTTTTAAAGAACAATTAACTCCAATACTATATAAAGTATTTGAAAAAATAGGGAATGAAGGACTCTTACCAAATTCCTTTTATGACACAGACATAGTACTGATACCTAAACCAGGTAGGACGAAATCAGAGAAAGAAAATTATAGATCAATCTCCCTAATGAATATTGATGCAAAAATCTTAAGTAAAATATTAACAAAGAGATTACATAAAATAAACCCCATGACCAAGTAGAATTTATACCAGGAATGCAGGGCTGGTTCAAGATTGGGAAAACTATTAGCATAATTGACTATATCAATAACCAAATTAACAAAAAACATATGATCATCTCAATAGATGCAGAAAAAGCATTTGATAAAATCCAACATCTATTCCTAATAAAAATACCAGAGAGTCTAGGAATAAATGGACTCTTCCTTAAAATAGTCAGTAGCATCCATTTAAAACCATCAATAAGCATCTTATATAATGGGGATAAATTGGAACCATTCGCAATAAGATCAAGAGTGAAACAAGGTTGCCCACTATCACTGTTACTATTCAATATTATGTTAGAAATGCTGGCTTTGGCAAGTAGGAAATGAGGAAACCAAATTATCACTCTCTGCAGATGATATGATGGTATACTTAGAGAACCCCAGAGAATCTACCAAAAAACTATTAGAAACAATCCACAACTTTAGCAAAGTTGCAGGATACAAAATAAATCCACATAAATCATTGGCATTTTTATACATCACTAACAAAATCCAATAGCAAGAGATACAAAGAGAAATGCCATTTAAAATAATTGTTGATAATATAAAATATTTGGGGATCTACCTGCCAAAGGAAAGTCAGGAACTACATGAGTAAAACTACAAAACACTTTCCACACAAATAAAGTCAGATCTAAACAATTGGAAAAATATTAAATCCTCTTGGATAGGTTGAGCGAATATAATAAAAATGACAACACTACCTAAACTAATCTTTTTATTTAGTGGTATACTAATCAGACTCCAAAGAAACTATTTTACTGACCTAGGAAAAAATAACTGACCTGGAAGAACAAACAAGAATTTCAAGGGAACTAATGAAAAAAAAAATCAGATGAAGGTGGCCTAGTTGTACCTGACCTAAAACTATATTATAAAGCAGTGGTCATCAAAACCATTTGGTACTAGCTAAGAAATAGATTAGTTGATCAGTAGAATAAGTTAGATTCACAAGACAAAATAGACAATAACTATAGTAATCTAGTGTTTGACAAACCCAAAGACCCCAGCTTTGGGATAAGAATTCACAATTTGACAAAAACTGATGGGAAAGTTGGAAACTAGTATGGCAAAAACTAGGTATTGACTCATACTTAACACCATATACCAAGATAAGGTCAAAATAGGTTCATGATCTAGACATAAAGAATGAGATTAGAAATAAATTACAAGACCATAGGATAGTTTACCTCTCAGACCTGTGGAGGAAGGAGGAATTTGTGGCCAAAGAAGAACTAGAGGTCATTAAAAATTTTCTTATATTTAAAAAGGAGTACTATTACAAATCCCAATTATCCTTCCAATTTCCTTTGGGCTAATGTGCAGCCACAAAGAAACCTATCTTTGCTGAAAGGCCCTTTGGCAAATATTTCAGAAGTCAGGACAATCACTGTATGTTTCCATTTACCAAAGTATTCAGTCCCAGCAATCAGGTAGTAGCAATTGTCTATCATCTGTTTCTATTTGCCTGTTTCATCTATCTATCTATCTATCTATCTATCTATCTATCTACCTATCTCTCTATCTACTTATCATCTATTATATCCATCCATCCATTCATCCAGCTATCCAGGTATCTATATATCCATCCATCCATCCATCATCCATCCATTCATCCATCTATCCATCTATCTATCTATCTGTCTGAGTCTCTATTTTTTCTCTCTATTTTTATTTATCTTTTCTATATATATTGCCTTTTTCCTTTTGTCACTTGTGTCTATTCTTTATGTCTGCACTATTTATCTATCTCTCTGCCTTTATATCACCTATCTACATGTAATACATATAGATACATATATACATATAATTAATACATCAAAATGTGTATGTTTTGTTCTCAGCCTGTGGAAGTTTCATACTCACTGATTCCAGTGGTTCTATTTCCTCTCCTTTGTTCCCGGCCAAGTACCAAAATAACCAGAACTGCAGCTGGATAATTGAAGCTCAACCTCCATGTAAGTTTAAAAAAAATTTCACAAAAACATGTCTGTGGGAAAGTTAGCAGGATGACTAATATCCTTATCTCCTCTGTACTAACAATAAGAAATCCCTCCTCTGTTTCTTTAGGAAGTTCTGCATCCTGATGAGGCAGAGAACAAAAATGGTCTAATCTGCCAGGGAAGACAGTGTGTGTGTGTGTGTGTGTGTGTGTGTGTGTGTGTGTGTGTGCATGCAGAGATTTTTCAAAAGAAAAAACATACAACTTTTGCTGTGGTATCAGACATAAGAGACAACGGTCAGACTAGCAAGTTATGAGACAGAAAGCAATGGACTAGCCTGCCAAGCCCATACCCTGGCACATGGTAGATATGCAATACATAGCTGTAGAAGAATGATAAAATATACAAGTTAGAAAATTATGTACATTTAGAATAAGAATATAGTATTCCAGGTCTATGATTTTTAATTCAATTTAACAAACAAAAAATAATTTGTGCTAGATGTTAGGGTTACAAAAACAAAAAGAAAATAATTCTCGCTTTCAAGGAGTTTGTATCCTACCAAGGTGAGACAAAATAGTCACAGATAAATAATGGACACATACTAATAAATGCAATGACAATTTGGGATGAGTAAAGACTCTTGAAAGAGATGACCTTTGAGCTGAGCATTGACCATAGCCAGGGATTACAAGATTGGAAATGAAAAGGAAGAGCATTTAGATGTCAGTGCCCTCAATGGAAATAGAGAGATTTGGTGAAGGGATGGGTTTGAGGTGAGAAGATGAAAAATTTGGACATATTGAGTTTCAGATGTTATTAAAATGTTTAGGAAGAACTTTAATCTAGGTATTGGTAGTATGTGAGTGGAATTCAGGAGATATGGAGAGCCAGGGAGAGGGAGATTTGGGGAAAATTTTTCATGGAGATGGTATTTGAATTCATGGAAGCTGAAAGAAAGAAGAGGAGTTCAGGCTGTAGCTCTTGGGAATACCCAAGCTAAGAGAACAAGAAATGGATGATGATCTAGTGAAGAATAATGACAAAGAGATTTTTTCAAAAGTCCCAGCAGGAGTTATAATATAGAGGACTAATTTTGTAATATATAGAGAAGTAAACTTTGAGTTCCTTCATAAAAGAGAATGAAGTTCCCAATCAATGGAATGGGTTACAAGTAGTAACCATTTGTTTAAGAAAGGAGGCTAGTTTTTCAGGTGTCAGGGTCTAGATTGACATTACCTTCATATGCATTAGAACAATTGTAAAACTCATTTCCATATAGTTCCTTACTGTTTTCTCAGGTGTTCCATTTAGACACCATAGCTGTTTTTGAGCTTTCTCATATGTGGCCCACATCACTCCTATGTACCCTTTCTATTGGCTCTGCTCAGCTGGTCCTATGAAGTATTCTTTTACCCCAAAATCCTTTTGCTGTGGCTAACATATCTCCATGGCCTTTCCTTTCCAAATGGTCATGGCGAGCTGGGGATGATTAACCAATGAGTGAAAAACTTAAATCCAAATCTGCTAATTAAAAATCTAATGTTTAATAACCCAGATCCAGACTTTTATCATGTGTGTTTCTTGTTACAATTGCCTATTTAGGGTTAACAGTTCTGTAGGAACGTGATTGACATGGGTAAAGTGGGAACAAATGATGTAATCTTCAACCAATCTCTGCCCAGGAAGGCGGAGCTTCAGAGAATCCCCTGCCAGAGCCAGACCCTCAAATAAAGAAGGTCCTGGGCCTCCAGCACTGGTCTTTTCAGCTCGTTATTTTCCAATGAGTTACAAACCATTTAGATTAAGGACCTCCCTGACCCCAGCTGTGGGCACAGCCAGGAAAGGAAGTGTCTGGGAGAGATCTCGCTCTGAAGATTAGGGCCCCTGAAAAAACAATAAGAGAAAAATGTACCGAAGCACATAGAGTCCTGGGAGGGATTCAAAGCTCCCTTTATTAAGGTCTGAACCTTCAGGCGCTAGTTCTTTATAAAAAAAAAAAAAAGTACAATTCTGCTTCACTATGTGCCAGTACAGAAAGTGTATTATGTTTTCTTTTACATATACAAAATTGGAATATAAGGAGAGACTTTCTCTTCTCAGTCAAAATAGCTGCTGAAAAAATAGACAGCCATTGTCCATCAAAAGAATAAACCTGAATCTCATCAGCAAATTGAAATTTGCTCCCATGATTGTCCTTCAAGCTTTCTCCATGGCATTTTCCTTCTGTCTCCCTTTTACTGAGGGACTTCTCACCACCTGAATGTCACTTTAAACACTCTAGATACAACCTAGGGTATTCTTCTTCCAAGAACCCAGTCATTGTCCCATAAACCCAAGCATTGTGAGAGATAGTGAGAGTGAGGGAGGCCTTAAGGGTTTAGGTGCCCTCACTCCTAATCCAGTAGAATCTTCCAATGGATATTAATAGTCCCGTGCCCTTCTATTTCTAGGCGAACCCAAATTTTGAAGGTCCATTTATTACTGAGCCTTTTGTTCAGCTCCTCCCTTTCCCTCTACTCTGTGTGAGCAAGCCCAGCTCTCTGGAGCTTGTCTCTAGAGAAGCTTAATTCACACAAGGAAATAATGGGTCCTTCCTGTGTTCTGAAGAGCACCTGATAAGGAGTACCCTCCAAAATTCTATTCATTCTTCTCCCTGTATAGGCCACTTTATCTTAAAACAGGTCACCCAATCACCATTGTCTACAGAGTGCTTAGAAGCTTTGTTCTATGGGAGAGCTACTTAGCTCCGTGGATAGAGCACCAGCCCTGAAGTCAAGAGAACCTGAGTTCAAATTTGATCTCAGATACTTAACACTTCCTAGCTGTGTGATCCTGGGCAAGTCACTTAACCCCAATTGCTCCATGAAAAAAAAAAATGTTCCCAATAGGATTTATAAAGCTTTTAACTTGGTCCTCTTCTCTGTTACAGTCAATCACATCACCCTTTCATTTATTCACTTTGAACTTGAACCCAGCCCAAACTGCTCACGGGATTATATAGAAATTTTGGATGGAAATGATTATGATGCTCCCCTCCAAGGTAATGTATCTTTTGCCTTTATTTAACTTTATGCTTTTATTGGGGAAATTGTCTATCTCTTTGTTTTTCAAGGTGATAGTGATTTATGGTCATTAGATTTCCAAATTCCTTCTCTCCAGCAAACCAAGTTAAAAACAAAAAACTTGAAGGCATGAAAAATGTGGTTTTTTTTTTTTTGTTTTTTTTTTTTTCCCCAAAAAAACACAGAATTGCTCAAAATTGGGTAAGATTTCCCATTTGCAGTGTCAAGGCCAAATTTGCTGCAGACTATTTCTGTGGGGCTCACAAAGATCATTTAAGTCAGGACAATTAAGATAATTAGGATAGATGGGATAGATGGATAGATATGTTAAGACAAGATAATTAGAAATCTGGAGGCTATTCAAGAAACATGGATTATCTTGTTGTCTGCATCTATTTATTGTGGTGTGTTTTTAAACCTCACAAAAACAGAAGATGCATCTTAGCATAGGAAAAAAAATGGCTTTTCAGTTTTAAATAGATTCCTGTCAGGAATCTCTCCTCTGTTACACTGATATTGAAATGCATTTCTTCTGGCTTTATTCTCCAAAGGACATAAAAACAACTGTCTGCCATACTCTGCATTAGAGACTCTCTTATTCTTGAATTCTGTTGTGACCTTGCCTCTGGTTCCTATGACGTTTCCCTAGAGCTTAGTTATTTTTCAAATTTTTCAGTAAACCTTGTGCTTTTTATCCTTCTTTCATGGTGTACAAGAACCACCACAAAAAGGGGGCAGCCAGGTGGCTTAATGGATGGAGTACTAATCATAGAATCAAGGATCTGAATTCAAATGACATTTACTAACTGTGTGGCTCTGAACAAGTCATTTATTTAACTTTTCTCTCAGCCTCAGTTTCCCCAGCTATAAAAAATGGGGATAATGATAGCATCTACCTTGTGTGTTAGGTAATTAATAATAACTGAGGAAACATCTACAGGGTTGCTTTAAGCATCAAATGAAATAATATTTATAAAGTGTTTTTCAAACTTTTAAGGGTAATACAGATACAAGCTATTACTGCCAATAACTCATTATTAGCCTCTCTAAATGAGTAGCATCAGGCTTATTTAGATAGGTCAGAAGCATACCTCTGTGCATTTAATGCTTCGTCCCACACTCAGGGTCACCCCTTTATTTATTGCAGGTTCCTAATCTTTTGTCATCTTGTAAACTGCTTCTGATAATTCAATTGTTCTATCCAATATAAAATTTCAATTTATTTAATAATTCAACCATTCCATTGAATTTCAAGTTTCAATTTATTTAAATCGCTTTGACTTCTGGTTTAGTCTTTCAAGGTCCTTACCACCCTTACCTTGCAAAAACAACACATATGTTCTCTATCTCATCAATTGGATCTCAAATAATCCAGGCTCTAGAACCCCACCTTACAAGCAATATTCTTATTTATTATGCTGCTTATCTTTTTATGAGTTTTTAAAATGCCTTTCCTAATTTTCTCCTGTGCTCCATCTTCCCCCATGTGTTTCTGATTCCTCTTTGACCCTCCTTACCTACTGGGATTTCTAGTCACCAGTCACTCAGGGAATCCTCAGTGTCAGGATGCTGATTTGCCATTTTGCCTGCCCCAAGTTGCTCCCACATATTGTTAGCTATTTCCAAGCCCGTCCTAATGTCCAGAGAATGATGGCAGTCTGCAGACCTCAGGAGAACTTAGTCCAGTGCCGAGGTGAGGAAGGATTGCTGGAATAACGACATGCCTTCGCCCTGTGGCCCCTGTGCAATGATGCTTCCTTTTCCTTGTCATCCCACTCCTCAGGCCGTTACTGTGGCTCAAGCATGCCCCTTCCTATCACCTCCTTCGGCAGGTCTCTGATTGTGAAGTTCATCTCGAATGACTATGTCGGTTATAAGGGTTTTCATGCTACCTACACGGCATCTTCATCAGGTAAGAGATTTGCAAACAACTTTTACTAAGCCCGGGGAAATGCATTTGAATCCACTGGAAATGGCTCCAGCTTCTTTTCATTTCAGAAACAGAGGAGCAGGCTACTGCTTGTTGTCTACTCTTATAGCATATATTTCTCTGACTTTTTTTTTTTTTGTCACAAATCTTCTCACCATTGAGGATAAAACCCATCTGAATTAGGCTTGGGATGCCACAGAGGAGAACTTGTGAGAGACAAGTTAACCCCAATTCTGTTGCTGTTGAAATTTGGCCATTTTTCTTTTTGGTGCTTTGGTAATTCACCTCATCTGTTGAATAACAGTAGTATTTGTCTCTTATCTATCATAATCTGTAGGTGCTTGGAATGGAGACATCATGTAAATGATACCTATTATTACATTGCAAATGTGCTACAAAATGTCCCTTCTCTTCACAGGTTTGATTATCTCATTAAAACATGCTTCCAATTTGCTCTAGGCATGACTTGTAATTGCATTAATTGTACTTCAAAATAATCTTATTGGGTCTTATGTTTATATATATACACATATATGTACCTATATCTGTATCTATCTATCTACATATACATATATATAATAGAGGCACAAGGAATAGAAATGACATGTTCAGTATTGACCTAATCCAATTCCTTCTTATAACATGCTTCTTTTCTGATATTTGTTAAGGGCAAATAAAATTAACTTGTCTTCGGTTGCTTTTTTCAGTTGTAGTATCACAGACATACGCTTAGAATGGACTTCAGAGGTCATTTAGTTCAGTTTATGCCCATGAAGTAATTATCTCCATGGTATTCCCATCAAGTGGTGGTCATTCCCTGTGTATATCAGCTCATGAAGACATCCTAGGACATCCCCATTATTGGGGACAACTCCTATTTGGGGAAATTTGTTATCCTCTAATATACTATAATATGTGTGTGTGTATATAAAGTATGCAAGTATATATACATAAGTATATATATATGTCTATAAGTATATATATACACATAGTTACTTATAAGCATTTATATGCTTACATGGAAATATATATATAAGCATCTATCTTTATAGTATATAACACATATCCCAATACTACATAACCCATTATACAGAAACTACCATTCATTGCTCTGAAGAACACTCAATCCATCCTTACACTTGCCTTTCAACTATTTGAAAACAATAGCATACTCTTTGTCCTACCAGCTGTTCACCCCTTTCCTACCTCCTAGCCTGCAACAAGGCTCCTTTTCCCCAGGTTTATCTTCAGCTGATGTCATCCTTTCCTGGCCTCCTTCATCCCCCTCATTCGATGAGTTTGTTAAACCCTTTCTAAGTTGTTTTGTACACAATTGGACATGATGCTCAACAAGTTCTCTGGCCAAGACAGACAATAGGAGGATTCCCCTCTTCCTTATTCTGGCTGCTAAGGCCCAAGTAATTGCTCCCAGCTCAAGGCTTTCCCCACTATCTGTCTTACTTATTCCCTGTCCTGATTTAGTGATTTGACCCCCCCCCCCCCAGTTGGTGCTTACTGATTATCACGTGAAATTGTGCTGTGCTTGATATTAATAAGAAGGTAATCCTGAGAAGAAATGAAGCGATTATTAGGATTCTTTGACACCAGCATTACAGTGATTGGTTTTAACATTTTATTAATAATAATTATGGTCATTTAACATTTTATTAATAATAATTATGGTCAAACATAGTGTTCCATGCTTATAATCCTTGCTATGAAGGGAGGCTGAGGCCGGTAGGTTTCTCCTTTTAGTTGCTCTGAGCTGCTGAGGTAGTTCAGGTGTCTGCACTAAGTCAGGAACCAATATGGCGAGCCTCTCGGAGTGGGAGCGGGGCAGACATGAACTGGTCTGAGTCAAAAATGAATCAAGTAAAGGTTTTGAACTGGGTCAAGCCATGAGGGAGAGAGGGAGAGAGGGAGAGAAAAACACAGAGAGAGACAGAGGGGGAGGAGACAGACAAACAGACAGACAGACACACACACACACACACAGATGGAGAGACAGAGATGGAGACAGAAGACAGATAGAGGAAGAAAGAGGGAGGGAGAGAGAGACATACAAACAAACAGAGAGAGAGACAGACAGACAGAGAGAGAGAGACAGACAGAGAGATATAGAGAGGCAGAAGGATGGGGAAGGGAGAGGGAGAGAGAGACAGAGAGACGGGGGGGAGAGGGAGAGAGGGAGAGAGACAGACAAATAAATAGAGAGACAGAGAGAGATGGAGAGACAGAGATGGAAATAGACACACACACAGAAAGATAGAGAGACAGAGAGGCAGAGAAAGAGACAGAGAGACAGAGACAGAAAGAGAGAGATGGAGAGACAGAGACAAAGACAGAGAGACACACAGAAAGAGACAGAGAGACAGAGAGAAAAAGAGACAGAGACAAAGAGATACAGAGACAGAGACAGAGAGCCAGAGAGAGCCAGAGATGGAGAGACAGAGACGAAGACAGAGAGACACACAGAGAGAGACAGAGGGGCAGAGAGAAAGAGAGACAGAGAGAAAAAGAGACAGAGACAAAGAGATATAGAGACAGAGACAGAGAGACAGAGAGAGACAGAGATGGAGAGACAGACAGAGAGACAGAAAGGCAGTGAGAGACAGAGAGAGATAGAGAGAGAGACAGAGGCAGACAGAGAGACGGAGACAGAGACACAGAGACAGACAGAGAGACAGAGGCAAAGAGAGAAAGAGAGAGTGTTAATATCATTCTAGCAAAAGGGAGAAAGAGTCTAAGGTAACATTGTAGTTCATGATGATATGACTATTTAAAGTTTCAAGTCTTTAACTCATTATGGCAGTTTGATATAAATAGTGTTATTCCCTATTTTACACTTGAGGAAACCGAGGGTCCAAGACATTCCATAATTTTCTCAGGGCCAGCCAGGAAGCAAGCAGAACAGTATTTGAGGTGGGGTCCAAATCCAAACCCTGTTCTGTACCCTCTGCCTTTCATTGATGAGAAAATATATGGGCTCCTCCCTTCCTGCCCATTATTCTTCTGAGCTGATGGCCAGAACTTTTCAGAGATCCTGCTCCTTGTTTGTTTTGACAAAAGGACTTTTTACTTTTAAATATCAGTACTGTAGGTTTCCTACTGTGAATCCTGGTGGAGCAGAGTTGTGATGACATTTAGCACAGCACCTGGCATATGGCAGGTGCTGAATAAATATATATATATATATATGTATATATTGATGATAAAGAGGAAAAGGATGTCCTCTGGTATCTACAATGATTTCTTGGAAGCTCTTTTTTGTTCTACAGTTGGGTCTTTCACTGATCTTTACCTTTTCTTTCTCTGTCTCTCATTTCAGCCTGTGGCGGTACTTTCAATATGATAGAAGGAGTCTTCAACAGTCCTGGCTACCCGGATATTTATCCTCCCAATGTGGAATGTGTCTGGAACATCCCTAGTTCCCCTGGAAACCAACTCCAGCTGTCTTTCATGTAAATCCACATGGGGAGTATTGTTTCAGTGTTTAGTTTAGTTCAGTTAAGTCTGTAGGCCGGAAAAACTTTGTTTACTGGAAAATACAGTTAAAAGCATTTACATCCATTAATTTGAAAAGAGAATATTGTTGAAACTTTAGGGAATCTGCAGCGAGTTTTCTTATCTGTCACTCATAGCTGTGACAATATTCTAGGGAGAATAATTATAAAAATCTATGCAAAATGCTACCAAATCTTCAGACTAGAACTTACTGTCAACTCCTCTGTCCCCTTGAGCTCAGAGAATGCTAGAATCTCTGCCTCTTGCTTCAAATGTGGATTTTTTGAAGAGTCCATTCTACTTTTCCCTTCCAGCCATGATCTTACTGCAGCTGGGTTCTATCCCCTCTTCATTGCTGGGCCACAGGGAAAAGATGACGGGCTCTGGGATCTGTAGTCCTCTAGCTGTATGACATTCTTCTTTACGGGACTCCGTAGCTGACCACATTAGTCATGTCTATAGTATCAGTCAAGGGAGGCTGTGTGGTCCAATGAAAAGAACTTTGGACTTGCATTCAGAGGACGGAGACAAATATTTATTAAATGCCATTATGTACCAGGCACTGTGCTGTGGTACAATATTATCTTATTTGATCCTCACAATAACTCTAAATATCAAATTATCCCCAAATTATCAATTCTTGAGGTTCAATGCCCTGCCCAGTGTCAGAGAATCCATAAATATCTGAGGCTGGATTTGAACTTGAGTCATATTCAGAACATCCTTAGTTCCCCTGGAAACCAGCTCCAGCTGTCTTTCATGTAAATCCACATGGGGAGTATATGTGATCAGTTAGATCCTCGACATTGGGCTTAGTAGAAAGAACAGAAGGGGTGGATTTTTGTCAGCCAGTGGAATCATTTTCCACCATGAAGGGCTCTTTGTGTAGCCTCACTAACCTGCCTAAATCATTAGCTGTGACTAGACATCTAAAAATTCATGTGATAATTGAAATGACAATCTTGTACTCTGAACAGTGACATTTGTTTGGTACCATGAACAAGGTGATTGCTTAGCAAATGGCTCTGGATGACAGTCAGTGTTCCTTGCATATTTCTATATTCAAAAAGTGATTCATTGCATTGTACTCATATTAGTTCTGACTCTGATAACCTTCCTAGGCTCTGGTTTAGAAAATTGAGATATCCATTCTGTAGTGGAGAAAATGGAGAGAAAAAAGTAATGATATTGCAATAGGCAAAATTGACCTGATCACATTAAAGTAATTTCCCTTCTAGAAATACCAAATTCCTCATGTACAATGCATAAAACCAGCCTTGTTTTCATCCCAGTTAATAAACAAGTGTATATTAAGCACTTAATATGTGCTGGGAATTGTGCTTAATGTTGGGGAGACAAGATGGGGGAAGACAATTTCTGTTCTCAAAGAATGATGACAGGATAAGGCAGCATAAGGGGGAGCTGAAAGCATTGATGGAGGGCTGGAGAGAGATGCAGGGATCTGGTCCAGGAGACATTAAGACAAAGTCCTTCAGAGTCTAGAGTTAAAATGGAGATTCTGCAAGCAACCATTTGCTCAGGAGGGAGTATTCAAAGATTAGGAAGCATTCTATTGGGCCATGTTTTCTGGGTGAATAGATTTCTGTGAATCTGTCTGTTTCAGAAAGTTCTTGTTACTTTTTTTTTAATGCATCACATGATGGTGATTCATTATTCACGTGGCTTAGAGTTGTGCTAGATGAAATGTTAAAGTTAATCAAATGAAGTTATCACTATTGCTTATGAGTAATGGCAACCATGTGGTTGTTGCCCAACCAAAGCCTGAGTGCTGTATTTTAAGAAGAAACTCAGATATTTGCCAGAAATCATTAATTTATTCACTATTTTTCTACTTTCAAAAAGCACTGTGCTTTCTGAGAGATTTAATCCTTATGTTTCTGAGTTATTTGCCCTTAAATTAAAAAAAGTCAAAGTTAATATTAATACTAATCTCCAAAACTTTTTGAATTCAATTAAGCTTATGTGTTTCAGTAAAAGATAAGAATTTCCACTTGAACAGAAAGAAACTAACTCAGTGGTTCTCAAACTTTTGTTCTCAGTATCTTCATGCTGTTAAAAAACTATCGAGTATCTGTTCAAAGAGTTTTTGTTCACATAGGTTATATTTATAGCTATTTACTATATTAGAAATAAAAAAATGATTTTGAATTTGTAGGCCCTCTGAAAGGGTTTCAAAGACCCCGACAATTCTTTGGACGACACTTTGAGGACCACTGAACTAACTCGAGCAGCATTGCTGTTCTGGGTTTTAAACTTTCAGCTAGTCCTAAGAATAAAAAGGGGAGAAAAACTTTCTTTCATTTACTCTTTAGTAAACACCAAGAAGAAACTATTGTATAGCAAAAGAAATTGTTTTTGAGAACAGACTTGACATTTTTATTGTACTAATGAGTTAAGAGTTTGGTTTAACAAAATTTATTTTGCAAAAGGCACAATAATATGAATGTTAATTATTGAAGAATGTTTTTTATTGAGGGGCCTGAGGGTTAACTTTGAATCATACTGAAGTATATACAGATGGATAGCTAGCTGGATCTAGTTCATTATAGGTTTATGAATTAGAAACATATGAATCAGATTAAGTATTTTTTTTAAAAAAAGCAACATTGGGATGTGAGTGTTTGTGGTTAGTTAGGAATGGAAAAAAATGGAGGAGGAGGAAGAAGCCATTATAACAGTAAGAATCAGCGAGAAACGTGAAGGAACACAAATCTGCAAAAAGAAAATGCACTTTGTACAATAAATACTTAAGGAATGTCCTGGACGTGCTCTTTTTACATTCATAATGTTCTTTGGAAAAGCAGATACAATTGGTTTGAGTTCAAGAATAAATGAAACTTTGTAATGAGAAACAGTAGGGACTGTACTATTTTTATTCTGTGTAGTGAGCTCTAGGCAAAGCATGTAGGGAGTATGAGCTTTAAAAAAAATCCAGAGTCATGTTAATGAATATGGCAGGTGTTTGTTGGCCTTTTTAAATAACAGAATGGGGGAAAAATAGGCTTCATGGGTGAACTGGCATCCCCTGGAAAAGTGTAGGTGGGAAAACACCCATTATACTCTTACTAGATTTTTTTTTTTAAGTTGAAATTGGGGACAGCTAGGTGGTGCAGTGAATGGAGCACCAGCCCTGAAGTCAGGAAGACCTGAGTTCAAATCTTGTCTCACACACTTAACACTTCTTAGCTGTGTGACTCTGGGGAAGTCACTTAACCCCAATTGCCTTAACAACAACAAAAAAGTTGGAGTTGTCTTTAGAAGGAAAAAAAAAACTGAATTTTGGGGTATGTGTATAAGTGTTACATACACAAAGAAACATATATAAAATATACATATATATTACACACATATATACACATACATATATACTACGCACATATGCATATTACACACAAAATATATACATATATTCATGTGTACAATATGCACCATATATATATATATGCACATATCCATATATATTATGCACATATACACATTGTATACATATATACATGCACACACACACACATATATATATATATATGTATATCTATCTATCTACTACACATATATATACATATACATATATCCTAAAACTGAATTTTCTTTCCTCTAAGGAGAATTCTAAGCCCACCCCATTTTTAAACATCTAATTAGGGTCTAATAGTTGTTTTCCCATTTCCCAGAGGGTGCCAGTTCAGCCTCCTGAGCCATCTTTTTCCTCATACTGGTATTTAAGAAGGGCAGCCACCCCCTGTCAGGTTCACTAAAGTGGCTGCAGTTCTGTCTCTGTCAGCTGCACAAGGAAGTTTTCTAAAGGCAGCTTTCTTGATCCATTTCAGTTAATTTACCTCCTGAGCAGATTAAATCACCTCATTTTCACATGTTTTCTGCTTTTAAAGAAACAAGAAATGAAGTTGGGCCAGTTTCACAATTGGTGAAATCTGATCCAAAATAGCTCTAGGTAAAACTAGCTTTATGAGGAAGGACCAAGTACCACCTGGACCCCAGGCAGGGGAAGAACAGTCACTTGCTAAAAGGTGGACAACCATCACTGCTGGGATAGACTAGGACAAGAATCAGTAGGACGAGAGAGCTGGAAAGGGGAATGACAAATTGATGGTTTGCTAGTGGTCCATGGACATTAATCCCATTTTTTTTGGAGGGAGAGGGTAAGTGCGGGGTCCTGATAACAGCTCCAACTCTTCTGTACTGTCCAGAATAGCCAACTAGCTCATAAAACGTGTCCTTCACTTCCCTCTGAAATCAATAGTGAACAGAACAAATCTAAACAGAATACTTGATCATATTCTTTTGGTTCTAGATCTATCAGTGATGGCATTCAAAGCCACAGAAGAAAGAAACAGAGTCTTGAATCTATTCTGTTTCTCCAAATATTGATTCTTTTAGTTCATATTCCTCATTTTTGGGATATATAATGTTGTACTAGACACTGGGGATTACATAAAATTAGGGAATAAATTATAATACTCTCCAGAAGCATACTTTTTATTTTCTAACTTTTAAATTTTCTTTGTGTTCTTCCTTTCTCCTCAAAATCTTTTTTTCACAATTCTTTTTATATCTCATAGGTTGGTTTATGTTAATAATGAAATAATATGATGATAAATGTTTTTCTGAGAGACTTGCGCAGATTGCCTAAAATAGATCTTTAGGAATATAGGAAATAGGAAAGCTGGGATTCTTTATGTTTGCTTTGTAGGGCTAATCTGAATATTCTTTCTTTCAAATCAGTACCTTCCAATTAGAAGAAAGTGCAGGTTGTACTAAAGATTACCTGGAGATCCGTGAAGGAAATGCCACAGGACACCTGTTTGGGCGCTATTGTGGACACTCTTTGTCTGTTGAGTATAAATCAATAGCTGGACATGTCCTGTGGATCAAATTTGTCTCAGATGGTTCAGGCAGTGGGACGGGCTTTCAGGCCACCTTTGTCCACAGTAAGTAGATTTTATATGTTGATGGTGTTGATGGTTTTTATCTTGCCTTTGTCAAAATTAAACTTATGATTGACCTTTATCATTAGTCTGCTTAGCAGAAGTTGTTCCTTTCAGTTATTATCCCATTTCTTCTGTACAGGAATTAAATGGTACTCTGATTTTCCTCCCCATCAGACATCCTTAAGGAAATGAATTAGATTTCAAGGATTAGAGAATTCTGAGATTATCATTCTCACTATTTCCCAAGATTTTATTATTTCTCTTCTTAAAATTTTTAAATTCACTTTTTAGAGTATATTAATTTTGGTGGGGGTATATGAAATAAAAAGCAATATATCAGGATGTCATGCTGATTTTTGTGCACTTATAAAACTATTCAATTCATTCAGGTCTATTCAATTCATTCAGTTCATACAGCTCTACAGTGCTGTAGTTGCACGCCCTTTCAAAGAGGAGAACAGAATATGAATTATTAAGGGAATTATTAACTATTAATTATTAAATGAATTATTGATAACAGTGCTATTAGTAACAATAATATCATTTCTGATTCATTGTGGATGCTTAGATAGTTTGCAGCAGGATGCTCTTCCAATTTAAGTGCCCAAACTCCCTCTCTTATAATTATGTCTTCCTTGGTCAACTATTTCCTAGAATCTTCCAAATTGAGATTTTTTAGGGTCATATATTTAGAGGCAGAAGAAGACTTACAAGTGCTCTAAATTAAACCCATCGCTGGAGACCCAAAGTAGGCAAGACTTTTGACTCTGTATCCACAGAACTGGTGCTTCTCCTGAGGAAAAGAGGCCACATGCTCATTTAGAGCTCTAATTTTATTAGCTTTGTTCTAAGGCAGAGTAGAAATAAGACAAAATGTGGAGTCAGAAGACCTCTGCCTGGTAAACTTGAGCAAGTCTGGGCCACTCAGTGGTAGGGTGATTAGATGCAGAATTGGAAAGATCTGACTTGATCTTTAGCCTGGGCTAGTCCCTCCATCTGTTTCAGTTTCCTCACCTGTGAAATTGAGATAATACCTATTTCCCAGTATTGTTTGGAGGAGAAAATGAGATATTTGTAAACCACCCAGCAAACCTTAAAATGCTATGTAAATGCTATTATTATTATTTTTTTACTATATTATATATCATTAAATAATATTTTTAATATTATTATATTATCATTCACTTTAATTTTCTTCTTTGTCAAATTTGGACTTGATGATCTACAGTAAAAGCTTAATAAATGCCTGCTGATTGACCTTCTCTCCTCCTGGTCTAAAGCTTATGGTCCTCCAATGCAAGCAGGATGTGAGTTTATGGGGAACTGAGCTCACACATACTATCAGACTCTCTTGACATGGGAGTTCTCAAGAGCAGTGGAGGAGACAGCATTCCGTTCCCAACAGGACCCTTTCCTCGAAGATTTAATAGCCAGCCCAGGAATCCAAAGGAAGGCAGTATTTTTTTCAGCATCCAATAAAGGAACCACAGTCAATTAAATGTTTATCCCTTTCAGCATCCGTTGCCTTTTGTTTCTTTCTCCTTTTTTCTCTTATTATCGACCTGATCTAAGAAAGACTGATTTACTACTCTCTCTTTCTCCCCAGCATTTGGCAATGATGATATTGTAGGAACTCATGGGAAAATTGCTTCTCCATTATGGCCCAGAAATTACCCTCATAACTCTAATTACCACTGGACAGTGAATGTGAATGGTTCTCAAATTATCCACGGCACAATCCTGGAGATGGACATAGAGAGGACAATTGGCTGTTTTTTTGATAAGTTAATGGTGAGTATCCCCGTGCACCCACTGTTTGGAAACTGTGATGAAAATAGCTGTAGCCAAAGAAACCAAGGCTGTGTCTATGCAGGGCAAGAATGTTTAAAGCATCCAGTGCTATCCATTTGAAAATAATGTTAAAGATCGGGCACTTTGGGAATGGGAGCAGGAGGGCATCCAGTAAAAGTCAATCCAGAAAAACAAAGCAAATGTTGCCATCTGACAGTGGAAAGAAAGAAACAAACAGAAAACCCCCAACTTTTCCTGAACTGCCTACTCCTGGATTCTCATTTCATTTGATCACAATTAGGGTCTTTAATAATCATGCAAAGAAGTTCCTGGAGAATGGGGAAGGACTGAAGAAGAAGGGGAAAAAAACTCAGAGAAAGATGTAATAACACTCCACAGTAATGGGGAGAAATTAGTGTGCTGCTTCATGTTTTTGCAGTTGTATGATGAGCAAGATTAACTCTACACTCAATGGCATCATTAATGAGTTTATAACTCTGCCCCTATACACAAAACATACATGGACTTCATGTATAGGACCAATAAGGAGTAAAAAGCAATTCTCCATATGTGTAACACATAAAGCTCAACTTTGACCAATCTATGCTTTTCCTTAGGAAAAATGGTCTAGGGGAATTGTCCTTAATGGCAAATATAGGAAAAGAATGCCAAGTACTAACTGTTAAATATATATTCTAGATAAATATACATTGACATTATTTTTAAATTTTTTATATTTATATTTTTATTATTGATAGTTATATCTGATGACTTCATTCAGTTCATCACTTTATCACTTCATTTATCTAAATTTTATCCTACTGAAACATTCAAAAAATAATCAATGGCATATGCCTCTGGAGCTGACCTTAGCCACGACGACTATTCCTAGCTAAGCGAGCTGGGCAATTCCTTTACTATCTTAATACTCCCAGGCAATTCTCATAGACTCTAATTTGAAGAACAGAGACTCTAGACGTTTATTAGACATTCCCTAAAATTATACCAGGCATCTCACTTAAATCCAAATCATTTGAAAGTCAAGACATCACCCTTTTGGGATCATGGGTCCTCTTCCAGAAGGAAGAACAAACAACAAGCCAGATATAGATCCAGGCCAAACAACAAAAGCCTCAGGGCACTGAATGTTAAACCAGCTGCCTCTTCATCTGAATCTGGATCTCCAGAGTTACTGGTTTCATTCATCTGAAAGCTTAAAATTTAATTGCAATAGGCAAAATGTAGGCAAAACAGGAACACATATTGCACAGATCACAGACTTTATATTTCATTTGCTCCTGAGATCTTATCCCATCCCAAATATAGGAACTCTTTCCACATTGGTCTGTCTATCTCTGACTGGCTGTCTCTCAATATTTTGTCTTTGTCTTTCTCTGAGCTAACCTGGAAATTCAGTGTATGCGCAGTGAACTCATGCCTGTTTTAGGGGAGCTATAAAACTGCAATGATTGTCAGCTGTATGGATTACTACTAGGATGGCAAGACTCTGGCTCCAGGTTCCTGAACAATCCATCTCTTTTTCTAATCATATCTTTTTCCTGAAAGATATACCATATTCCCTTTAGTGTCCATAGACCATCATTAGAAATTTATTGCAATGAGAACAGGCAATTGTCAGACAAATAAATCAGAGCTGTCTACAGTTACATGAAAAGATGCTCCAAATCATTATTGATTAGACGAGTCCAAATAAGAACAATTTTGAGGTACCACTTCACACTTATCAGATCAGCTAATGTGACAGAAAAGGAAAATGGCAAATGTTGGAGGAGATGTGGCAAAGTTAAAACACTAATGCGCTGTTGGTAGAGTTGTAAACTGATCCAACCATTCTAGAGAACAATTTGGAATTATGACCAAAGGGCTATCAAACTGTGCACATTCTTTGATGCAGCAATAATACTACTAGGCCTGTATCCCAAAGAGAGAAAAAAAGGAAAAAAAGAAAAAGAGACATATCTGTATGAAAATATTTGTGGTAGCTCTTTTTGTGGTGGCAAAAAATTAGAAATCGAGGGGATGTCTATCAATTAAGGAATGGCTGAACAAGTTGTGGTATATGAATATAATAGAATATTATTGTACAATAAGAAATGATGAGCAGAGTGATTTCAGAAAAACCTGGAAAAATTATATGAACATTAACACTGTGCAATGATCAGTTATGAATGACTTAACTATTATTAGAAATATAAGGATCTAAGATAATTCTGAAGGACTTATGTTGAACAATACTATATATCCCTAAAGAAAGAATTGACAGGGTGTGAATAGAGTTTAAAATATCATTTGGGGGGATTTTCTTAAACTTCTGGAGTTTAAGAAACTTTTTTGGAGTTTTGGAGTCTGGGTTTTTTTGGTCTGTGTTTTCATTACAACATGACTACTATGGAAATTTTGTGTAGTTCTATATGAATAACATTTATCAAATTGCTTGCCCCTTCAGGGAAGGGACAGAAGAGCCATGTGAAGGAAAGAATTTGGAAATCAAAGTTTTAAAAAATAAAAAAGCATGTAATTGGAAATATATATTTTACATGAATGTATTGCAGCCTAAATATAGACTACCATGTGTCTCTCCTTGGCTTCTCACTTAACAACTTTGATTCTTCAACAATTAAGGTGTTCCAAGTCATTAGACATCATGGGGAAAACATTTGGGTTTAAAAGATGGACTTTTGTGCCAGGAAGCAGCTTTATTTCCATAAAAACATTGCACAATTTTCCAAAGAGTCTTGCCAGCTCTCTTTCTCCTACTATATTTTGAATGTAATTAAAGTCCACCTGCAGTTTCTGTCCCAGAGATGTGAAAAATGAGCCAATTGGACTGCATATAGTGGTCTATATTAAACAGGCACTTTTATCCATTTAGTTTTTCCTATATGGATTGTTAGGTCAATCTCTGATTTTTTGTGAACTTTCTGTCTGTCTCTATCTCTCCCTCCTGGTGTGTGTGTGTGTGTGTGTGTGTGTGTGTGTGTGTGTGTGTGTGTGTTGGAACTTGTCTGGTGAAACTTGCAGAGTCCAACTAAAAGTAATATTTTCTTTTTAAAATTCATAATTGAAGAAGAAATGTGTATATAGGCCATTCTAATGATGGCCTATATACGCAAAAGGGAATATGGTATATCTTCAAGGGAAAAAATATGATTAGAAAAAGAGGTGGATTGTTCAGGAATATGAATTTCACATAACCTATGAAATTTATCTACAGACTCCTGAATTAAGGGCCTCTGATCCCTCTCTTTTCCTCTTTCCCAAAGTGGAACAGGGAGGCAGCTGGAAATTGGGGAATAGGTGTTTATCATGAAAACCACTCTGGTTTTGATCCTTCCCCAGTTTTAGTCCCTGCTTGAAACCACTGAAGGAATTTCCTAATTGATAAGTCTATTCTTCAATAAACAATTAAAAAAATCTTATAGTAATATTCTCTGCTACTTAGCTATATGTATCAACCATATCTAAATTAACTGAATTAAAAAAAAACTTTTGTTATATTATTTAACTTTCACAATGTTGAATTTGTAAAAGTAGATATTACTCTTCCTTTATTAAAAAAAGACAAAAATTATCTAAAGTCAATCCTAATTTTGTCTTTTTTTCTCTGTTCTATCTAGATCCACGATGGTCCCAGCATTCATTCCCGACTTCTTGGAACCTACTGTGGGACAGAGACAGGTTCCTTCACCTCCTTTCAAAATTCTATTACATTTCATTTCTTGTCAGACTCTTCCGTCTCAGGAAAGGGATTTCTTTTGGAATGGAATGCAGTAGAATCTCCTTCAGAATCTGTGCCTACCATTGCTACAGGTTTGTGTCTGAAAAGAAACAATGAGTTTATGTTTTTAGAGATAGATGCATTCACTGAAGTTTTGAAGAGTTTATCAAATATTTAAATCTGGAAGACCAAGTCTACCTGTAAAACCGTATCTATAAATATGACTTTTGTGTCCAGATATTCTTGGGTGCCTTGAACAGTTACTATGCTATATTATGTAAGGAGCACTCTTTAGAAGAAAAGAAAGTAGCTTTTGTTGTTAATAGGCTTGGGGGGAGGGAAAGAAAAGTGGAGAAGGAGAGAAAGACAGAGACAGAGAGAGAAAGACAGAGACACAGAGAGACAGAGGCAGAGAAAAAGACTCACAAGAGACAGAGACAGAGACACAGAGATGGAGAGAGACACAGAGACAGAGACAAAGACAGAGACACAAAGACAGAGAGAGACAGAGAGACAGAGACAAAGAGAGAGACAGAGACAGAGAGAGAAAGAGAAAGAGAGAAAGAGAGAGAGAAAGAGAGAGAGAGAGGAGAGGAGAGGAGAGGAGAGAGAGAGAGAAAGAGAGAGAGAGCGAGAGAGAGAGAGAGAGAGAGAGAGAGAGAGAAGAGGAGAAGAGAGGAGAGGAGAGGAGAAGAGAGGAGAGAGAGAAGAGAGAGAGAGAAAGAGAGAGAAGAGGAGAGGTAAGGAGAGAGAGAGAGAGAGAGAGAGAGAGAGAGAGAGAGAGAGAGAGAGAGAGAGAGAGAGGAGGGACAGAGACAGGGACAGACAGAGAGAGTGCACATTTATTAGGGGCAGCTAGGAGTCTCAGTAGTAGAGTGGCAGACCTAGAAATGCTTGAGTTCAAATCCTGCCTTAGACATAGTAGCTGTGTGACTGGGCAAGTCATTTAACTGCTGTCCTGATGTCTGTCTCAGTTTCCATATCTACAAAATGATGATAATAATAGCACAACTCTTAGAGTGAGATAATTACAAAGTACTCAGTGTAGTACCTTGCACATTGGAAACACTAGATAAATGTTAGCTATCATTAATATTACTTTGTAGCACTTATTGTGGGCCAGGAATTGTGCTATGATGATGATGATCTTGGGAGATAGATGCTGTTATTATCTCTAATTCACAGAAGAGAAAACTGATTTAAATAGAAGTAAAATGCCCTGGATCGCATAGCTAATGAGTCAGAGGCTGTTTGAACTCACAATCTTCCTGTTCTATTTCAAATGCTCTGTCTTCTGGATCAACTAGTAAAAAGAAAGAGATTCCCTGCCCTCAGGGAGCTTACATTCTAGTGGAGGAAGACAATCCATAAAAGGCAGTTGAAAAGGAAATGGAAAGGTATAGACACAGTGGAATGAACTGGGTGAGGAAAGAACATAATAGCAGGCAGAGACACTCCCTCAGAGGAAGGTTTGGGCCAGTCAGAAGCCTTAGGAGTGAAAGTTCTTTGGGTCTCAGTTTACCAGTCTATAAATAAAGATGAGTTTCCTTCTGACTCTTGATTTTATAAATAATGTCTATTCATATATCTCAGTGCATTAAGTAATTTCTAAGTTTTAAAAGGTGAACTGGGCACTTGGTGTTCATAAAATCTTCTATATACAGAGCAACTATTCAAAAATTTCTGAAAATTTGCATTTTCAACACTAAAACTGTTAAGAATCCCAAAAAAGACCTATCCTTTTGATTTACATTGTAATCTAAATTTGTCCAGGGCTACAACCCACCTTCACTGACTGGCCTTCATGTTTCAGGATAAAATTAGCCTAAAATCCTTAAAGATAAAAAACAAACAAATACTGAAACCCCAAATCCTCAGAGAAAGTTTGTTCAACTAGCTGGACTCTGAGAACCTTTGTGTTTTTCCCTGAGGAGCCTGACCAACTGCAAATAGACAGATCCTTTATGATGGCCAATCCTTTATAATATCACAGCTCAATATAGTATGATTTTATGTTATTTTAAAGGAATATTTCAAATTGCCCTTTAAATATTTAACCACAAATGTAGTCTTTAATTGAGGGAAGTTAAACTTGTCTCTATAAATATAAAATTAAACATACACCCTCAAAAATGATTATTTTCTCACTTTGCCTCTTCTACGAGTTTTCATCAATAGGGTTGATCCACAGAGGTAACATTCACTCCTATGTTTAGAGAGTACTCATGTATTAGCATTTCTGTGTGAGACATTCTTTTATTCTTTTTTAAATGATGAAAAGATATCATTATATCAAGCACACAGCTTTTCCAATATTTTCATTTTATGTATAACAAAAAATCAGAAAAATTAAAAACAGCAGCATAGATTTTTAGAATTGAAACAGATCTGAAATATCATCTAGTCAATTTTTCCTCCATTTTATGGTCCCCTGTGTGAACTTAGGTAAAATACTTATTTGAGGTGGACTCCGGATGATCATCATTGAAGTCCCTTTTGTATCTACAATCATGATCCTATGATAGATAAAATAGGAGATGGTCCTCAGGATGAAGATCATGGGAGTAGAATGGTTTGGGGCGGTAGCATTGTCTATGTAGTGACTTTATCTTTGGACAATCCAAGTAAAGACTATATGGCAGTCATAGAATTCAAGGTAATTGAAGCAGGAGACTGGAATATTTAATGGACTATATTGGGGGAATACTGAAAAAAGCAAGAAAACATGAGAGCAATGAGCAGAATAGAAATAAAGACTATAAGGAAGGCGTGAACTAATGATTCTTCCTGTCCTGGTTTGTTGGGAGAAAAGGTGGACTGTCTAGAGTGGCAGGAACTTGTGGGAGTACAGTGGAAAAAAATCTGGGCTTTGCAAAAGACCTGAGTTCTGCTATTTGCTCCCTGTGGGACATGGCAAGTCACTTAAACTACTGAATCTTGGTTCTTCATCTAAATTTAGGAGTTTAGACTAGCTAACTCCTGAGGTCCCTTCCTGCTCTCTGAGTATCCTTCCAGAGCTTTGTGTGAACCTAAGATTGTATTCCTTTTTTTCCTTTTTCTTTTTCTTGGTATAAGGTGATAAAATGTTTTTATTATTTGTAATATTTGGTCACCATATTTAATACATTCATCTTGGCTTATTTTTTCAAAATATTTCAATATTGTCTTTAAGAAATGTTTCCAACTGGATTATCCTAGCTCAATAGAGACCCTCACTTTAAAGCAAAGACAGAAGTTATGTAATTTCCTTCCTTGACAGAGGTGATTAACCCATATTTCCTCTCCTCACAGGTGCCTGTGGGGGTTACCTAAGAACTGGAGAAGTGCCAGGGTTCTTCTTCTCTCCTGGGTGGCCTGAAAATTACAACAATGGAGCTGATTGCTCTTGGATCATTCAGGCCCCACATTCAACTGTTGAGCTCAACATTCTTTCCATGGATATTGAATCTCATCAGTCATGTTCCTATGATAAACTTGTGATTAGAGATGGTGAGAAAATAGAAAAACTTGACATTTTATTAAATAAGTTGATAGATTTTTTCTTGTAGAAACCAGATGATTAAACCTGAACACAGATTAATTGTTGTAATAATAATAATGATAATGATAATAACAGTTTACATTTATATATCATTTTGTAATTATATAGTGTTTATATATATATCTATATATAGATAGCTATATACCTATATATAGCTATCTATCTATCTATCTATCTATCTATATGTATTTGATTTCATCATTATAACAGTCTTAGGAAGTCCCAAGTATTATACTATTCCCATTTTATAAATGGTGAAAGAGACATTAAATCATTTTCCCAGTATCATATTTGTAGTAGTTTGGTAGAGCTAGAGGTCATATTTTTAGATTTTAAATCCAGTGATATTATAGGTCTAAATATATCATTAATGCATGCTTAATTTTCAATAATTTAAAGAAAGAAGTTGCTATCCTGTAGTCTTCAAATTGTGCAACAAATGGTCAATCCTATTTCTATAGTCTTTCTCCCTACAATTTGAAAGAGAATTTCAAAAGTAGTCTGTCAGCTAACCAGGTGAATGCTGGTTAGTTCTATGAGGGACATGTGAGCACCACATTGTTTAGGATGAAAACCTAAACGTTTTGGGAATGTGTTAGAAATATAAATATGTGAGAATATTGGAAGGGAATGGTCTCATGTTTTTAACTCTTCTTATACCAGTAGTTATATAGTCCTTAGAAAAATCTCCTGACCCCTTTTATTCCCCAATTTCCCATCTATAAGAGAAAAAAATCTTCCTATACTTGATGAGGTCAATATATGAAATGTTAACATGAGCAAGATACTATTGAGATTATCTCATCTCATCACCTCATTTTCCAGGTGAGGAAATGATTTTGAAAAGGGGAAATGACTTGAGCAAAGAATTAATCTCTCTTCTTTGATCATGGAATACACATGGAATACATCTGCGAATTCCACACATGTTTACAGAGGGTTTTTTAAAAGCCCTTCTCTTCCATGTGGTGGCAATGTGTTGGACTGCAATCAATGATGTTGCTTCCTTGAAAAATTCTGAACATACGATATCCAGATAGCTGTGGTTTGAGGACCAAGCCTGGGGAGGCAAGGGGAGAGAGAGAGACGGTGATTGTAGAGAGCAGGTCCTGGGTCTCCTCTCTGTGGTTGTATAATGTTGGGACTTTCCACTCTTTAAAATATCTAGGTATAGTCATGGTACAAGGTCTCACAGGGGTACTCAAACTTTTTAAATCGGGGGTCAGTTCACTGTCCCTCAGACTGTTGGAGGGCCAGACTATAGTAAAAACAAAACCTATGTTTTGTGGGCCTTTAAATAATGAAACTTCATAGCCCTGGGTGAGGGGGATAAAGGTCCTCACTGCTGCATCTGGCCCGTGGGCCGTAGTTTGAGAGCCCCTGGACTGATGAAGTCACTAGAAAATTAGGAAGGTAGTTTTATGTCCCTTCCTTATCCATTGGAGAAAAGAGCAGCTTCTGAAACAGGAACTGAGCCAGTTATTGAAAATGAAATATATTAATAACACTTTTCTTCCTTCACTTCTTGAGACAAAATTGAAGATTAGCCAATAAGTTCATAAATATTAAGCCTTCAATAGAGACTTTTAAGAGAGGACTGCTTTATTTTCTCTGTCTCTGTCTCTTTCTCTCTGTCTCTGTTGCTGTCTCTATTTCTGTCTTTCTCTTTCTGTCCCACTCTGTCTCTGCCTCTGTCTCTGTCTGTCTGTCTGTGTCTCTCTCTCCCACCCACCCATTCACAGTTGCTTGGCGCAAAGCCTTCATGCAGGAGGGATGATGGCCACAGACATCACATGTCCTCTGCTTCTGTAACCATTGGGACTTTTCTGCCTGAAAATGACCCTACTTTGCTTTTCCTATCATCAGGCAGCTGTTCAGATGGCTTAACCTGCAGCTGCTGATAGTACATATGTCTTCCTGGCCAAAAAACCAGAGCAACAACAATCACAGCAAAAACACTAAAAAAGGAAGTCTGATCTGATGAAACAATCCCATATAAATGACATCATATTTTATCTTTGATCCCAGAGACTTGGGATCTGAGGTCAGGAAGTCCCCTTTCATTTAGTCTTAGATTCCCAGTCTTCAGCAGTAAAAAGCCATAACGGACACCTCAGTCATCACACATCCGCATTGCAACCCTTCTTTACTTCTCCGTCCTCTGCCTTTGAATTTCAGAGCCAAAAAGAACTGGCTGCCAGTTGGGTTTTCTCCTTTTTTTTTCTTTTAGAAAGACAGCAGGAACTGTCAAAGAAGTCTTTCTCAAAAAGAGTAAATAAAAGCTCAGGCGGGATTGTCCCAATTTGGAGCCAAAATGAAGTAACCCCAAGGGTTTTTCTTCTTTTTGAGAATCACTTTGTGTCCTAGGAATTAGGAAGTTTCTGGGAAAATGCATGAGGCCGTTTGGCTGCGCTGGTATTGTTGACTGAATGATATCTTAAGGAATCGTATTTTAATGCCAAGGTTTCTTTTTTCTGGTCTTAGGAAACAATTACATGGCTCCAGAGCTGGCTGTTCTCTGTGGGCGAGAAATCCCCGGACCCATCCGATCCTCTGGGGAGTACCTGTTCATCCATTTCACGTCTGACTCGAGTGTGACTGCTGCAGGCTTTAATGCTTCTTTCCATAAGAGTAAGAATTTGGAAAAAAATGTGATCAATATCTTCCACCCGATTGATGAGGTCAAACTTAGAAGGAAACCAGAGCAAGGTGCCAACTGTGCTACTGTCAGTTAGTTACGTCCAGCTCAGAAAATCAGGAAGGGAATTTTATGTCCCTTCCTTGTCCACTAGAGAACAGAGCAGCTTCTGAAACATAGGAGAAAAATTAAGACAGTTACTCAAAAATGAATAAAGTTAAAACCCTGAGTATAGGGAGCAAGGAAAAGGGAGATGACCAGTTTTCAATTCTGTGAGTATTCCTTTTACAAGCAGTCTCTAGAAACCATCTTCATGAACCGAGGCTGAAAAAGTTCCTAGAATCAGAGATTTCAATCAAAGACCTCAGAGGCCAAATTGTTTGACATTCTCATTTTATAGATAAAGAAACTTAGACCCAGAATTCATCACTCAACAACCACATTTCTGGTAGTGAGCAGTGTGTCCTCATTTAGCTTAGCCTAGTCCCCAGATTGCATTTGTAATCTCTTGTGGGTCCCATACATAAATCCTATACCACCCAGAAATACCTATGACAATTCATGTATAATGACCAAAACCCTCAAGAAACCCTTCTCTGCCAAGAGAGACTGACTAGAATCTTGACATGTTTGAGAATATTGGAAAATTTACATGTAACTTGTGGAATAACGTTGAATCTTTCCACAAAATCTGATAAACCTATAAACCAAAAAAAATCGCTGAAGGAAATGGTCCAAGAAATAAAACATGCCTTCCATTTTAAATGGCAAAAGGCAAAATAGAGTTTTAATTATTAATTGAATATTGAAAGACTTAGAATAAGGCACTTTTACTATTATATTTGTTTACATTAAAAGAGTTACTTATGGAAGGTAAGAGATCTTCATGTCTAAAGTTGATTTTAAATAATTATACTTTTATTGGTGATAGATTTTCAAAAATAAATAGAATTAAAGTTTTAAAGGGCAGCTAGGTGGCACAATGGAAAGAGCACTGGCTTTGGAGTCAAGAGGATCTGAACTAAAATCCAGCCTCAGACATTTGACACTTACTAGCTATATAAGTCTTTGCAAATCACTTACTCTAATTGCCTCATCAAATTAATAATAATAATTAAGTTTTTAAAACCTTTAAGAATGTCTCTTCTTTTTTATTTCTCTTCATTAAGGTTGTGGTGGCTATTTGCATGCAAGCAGAGGGGTGATTACATCCCCTAATTACCCTGAAGCCTATCCTCCTAATCTCAACTGTTCCTGGCACATCCTGGTTCCAAGTGGTCTTACTATTGCTGTCCACTTTGAACAGCCATTTGAGATCCACAACATTGGCCCTTCATGTAGTCACGGTGACTATTTGATGGTAAAGTCATCAATATTCTCACTCTTAAATAATGATGTAGAAAATTATAATGATAACTAATATATATTAATCTAGTCAGATATATTTTATAGTTTGTAAGACACTTTACATATATTATCTTATGTTCTCTTGCTTGCTTCCTATACAATAATTACCTTCCATCCTAAGTTATTTGAAAGCTTCATGGGAAAAAATTGATATTCTAGAAACAAAAAGGTGAAGTGTCCTTTTTTCAGAAATAAAATAGTATACCCCCTGCATATCATCTAGTAGAATAGCCAGGGAGGAAAATGCATTGATATCTTGTTATTTTTTATGTGATTCCAGATGAAAAATGGCCCTGACAGCTCCTCTCCAGCTTTGGGATCCAGGGAAGGAAATGGCCGTTTTTGTGGCAGCGGGGCTTTCTCCACTCTCTACACCACGGACAATGAGATGTTTATTCAGTTTGTTTCGGATAACAGTTATGAAGGCCAAGGATTCAAGATCCAATATGAGGCACAGAGTTTGGGTGAGTATTGATGGCAAAAAGGATGAGCCATGTTCTCATGATATCCCATTCACCAAGTACTTACAGAGGCCTTCCATGTCCCTTATACTGCTCTAAATACTTTGCAAACAGACCTAAGAACCAGAGAGCTGTTTCCCTCCTGACAGAGGCAACATCAACCCATTCCACAGATAAAATACATAGAAGTCATTGGGGTGGGGGGGGTGGGAGAAAGCTAGGATAAAAAAGAAAAGCAGAGGATGAACAAAATAACCACAGGAACTCCCTTATGATTTACAAAATTGTGTATTACATGCTGGTAGGAATAGGAATGGAAATTATTGATTTTGAGAATTAAAACTGGCTTGCTTTTGAACCATTCTACAAACAAAATATCCTATAAAATAATAGCTGTGTGTAATAATAGCTGGAATTTCTACAGTGCCTTAAGGTTTGCAAAGTACATTACAAATATTCTCTCCAAATTAATATGTTCTTTTCTCTGTTATCAATTATATTTAATTAGAAGATAAATGATAGACATTCAATTACATTTGATTATAATTGCATTTAATTCTACTTAAATGATTTCATTTTAATTGCATTGATTATATAATTTTCCATGGAATAAAGAAATAAAGAAGGCACCTTTGGGAGTGAAACTGGTAGAAACCTGAATTGAGGTTTCCATGTGATCCGTTAGGATAGAAACTCTTTGTGTTCCCAAGAGCAGCAAACCAACTAAGATACCAGAATGGATTTATTTCTAGTGTCCTGAAAAGGTAGTGACACAAAACATCCGTGTCAACACAAAACCACTTTTAACTTGCCTTGAAAGGGATTCTTTTTCTGTATGTTCTCCAATAACAGAGTTAAATTGAGTGTGAATGATGTGCCCTCCTAGGACTAGGAGCACAAAGAACCTTATACACTCTTTTGCTTCCCTGCCTTCAAGCATCTTTTCCCATCCTCAGTGGAGCTGCTCCGGAGCTACCTGTCGGCTTAGGGGGCAGAGGCTGAGGGCTCATTACCATCACTCCCTTGTGAACATAGATGTCTCCCCTGGGAGGAATATAAAAAATGGATTCATCATCACCCCTTTGCATGTTTTGGCATTTTCCTGTTCCTTCTCAGATCAACTTTGAACTATGTCTGCTTTCTTAGGCAACTGACTAGTGGGAAGTCATCCAGATTGTCCAACTTTGCATAGCATGGTATTGTGCAAATATATCCATCAATCAATTAGTATTTAATAAGTACCTGAGTGCCACACTATTATGTGGGCAGTTAGGGGGCATAGGGATGGATAGCTCTGGTCACAAAAACCAGAGTTCAAATTCAGACTTAGACACTCCTAGTCAAGTCACCTAACCCTGTTTGTTTCAGTTTTCTCCTCTGTAAAATGAGCTGGAGAAGAAAATGACAAACCTAATATCTAGTGTCTTTGCCACAAAACCCCAAAGGGAACATAGAGTCAGACCTGGCTGAAAATGATTAAAAAATAATGTATGCCAAAGGGAGTCATCTCCACAGCCCACTTCTTCTAGAATGATGATCAATAGGTGCAGAACCTTCACTGGCAAAGTAGAGAGGGTGTTTGCAAGTTATATAACATTTTGAAATGTTCTGAGTAGCTATATCTTGCTTTTTCACTCATTACAGCTAAGTCCTGATTAATACAAATAATGGATTCTCCAGAATGGTCCCCTTTTTCTAATTTGCACTATTTGAAGTTATGATTACATTTAAAATATAGTAATTAGTTCCATGCCAATGGGAATATGCAATGAGAATTCAAATATTCTATTTTATGGGATCTATTACTTGTCCACATTGCCTGGTACATTGTAAATGCTTATTTTGAAGTTATTATTTACTCTCTTAAGAAACAATGGTGCAGAGTAGATAGATTACTGGCTTTGAGATCTGGGACAATCTGGATTCCAGTTCTGTTTCTGACCCAGACTGGCTGTGTTACCCAAAACTACCTTTCAGTCCCTCAGGCAACATGAAGACAATAAGTTACAGGAAGTTGTCTGGTCTACAGCAGCACAGATTGCCACATCAGGGCTTCTTTATGCTGAGGAAATCACGGTTCTCCATTTCCCCTCTTTCCCTCCCTCTGCTACTCCCCCTTATCCTTTCGATAAGGGTATTGCTCTAAGGATTATATTGAAATTACTTTGTTTTCATTTCAAGATCGTCCAGACAACATAATCCTCTTTTATGTCTCCATTTTGCTCACCTAGAAGACCTACTTCAACTTCAGAAATTTCCTGTCCCCTTCCCCTACTTCCCATGTCTTTAATATCTATTTGTCCTTAATCCCATGCACTGAGCAGTCGCCAGCCTGTCTTTTACAATGCTACTCCAAGCACTAGAAAGCTTTCCATTGGGTTCCTGATTTTTCTTTC
Organism: Antechinus flavipes; assembly: GCF_016432865.1. Taxonomy (NCBI): domain Eukaryota; kingdom Metazoa; phylum Chordata; class Mammalia; order Dasyuromorphia; family Dasyuridae; genus Antechinus; species Antechinus flavipes. Next base: position 52,824,142 of record NC_067402.1, on the reverse strand, counting down.
AATTTTAATTAAAAGCAGTGCTCAAAGAACAAAATTTTTTTATGTTCATTGCTTTTAAGAACAATGCTCCTTTTGTAAGAAATGTCTTGGGGATATTGTGTACATTTAAATACATAGATACATATATACACATTTTTCACACACATTTATACACATAAATATATAATATGTATACACACACACACACTACTTATATAACACAATATAATTATGTATATAATGTTGTTCAACTGTCTTAGCCGTACTCTCTTTGTGACAACATTTGGGATATTCTTGGCAAAGATACCAGAGTGTTTGACATTCCTTTTTTACACCTCATTTTACAGATGAGGAAACTGAGTCCTGTTAAACAGGTGTAAGTGACTTGCCTGGGGTCACATAGCTAGAAATGTTTGAGGTCACATTTGAATTTAAGTCTTCCTGACTACAAACCCAGCATTTTATCCACTGCTCCACCTAGCTGCCCAGTAGTTGTATATACTGGAAATATATAGCATACTATATGTCTATATATAAAAAGTATATACAAACATATATATGTTTGACTATATATATATATATATATATATGTAGTTTTATATACCAGAAATATGTAGCATAGTATAAAAAAGTATATTTAACTTTATACATACATATGTATGTGTGTGTGTGTGTGTGTGTGTGTGTGTGTTTATATTCAGGAAATCAATAAACATTTATTAAGTACCTATTCTGTGCCAGGCACTATGATACCAAAAAAAAACAAAAGGAATTCCCTATTTTCAGGGAACTTATAATCTAATGGGGGAAGACTATACACAAAAAGAAGCTGAAAATCTGGGTAGAGAAATTACAGAAGAGCCAAATATCATGTATATATGATATGCTTTTAAAAACCTTAATCTAATCCTCATGGGAATGGAAAAAATAGCTCTTTTAACTCTTAAGTGCTTAAAGACCAAGATTAATTCTTTAAATTGTGAACAACTCAATAGTTATTGGGCAATTAGAGAAAAGCCCTAATTCTCTGTATAATTAGCACACCTTTATTCCAAAGCCACTGAAATACAAAAAATTAGTTCTTGGTAAAAAATTCTGCTATGATTTATTTTGCCAGCTTTTTGGTGCCAAGAATAACAGAACAAGAATTGAATTTCCAATAACAAAACAGTTTGGCCAGTGCCAAGGTGATTCTCCAAATATTCCATTGTTGGCAACTCAGGATTTATCTGCCCCAGCAAGGCAGAAAACCCAACAGCTATGATACAAAATAAAAGGAAAATATGATGGGAAATGTGGATAGAGCCATTTTAAAAAACATGTGTCACTTGACAATTTCTCTTTTATCAGATGGTCTGTAATACTGTCGATATTATTTCCTCACAGGCTGTGGTGGCAACATCTACCTCTCTGAGTCCAACATCGATGGATACGTGACCTCACCCAATTACCCTGACAACTATCCACCTCATGCTGATTGCGTTTGGACCATATCTGTCCCAACTGGGAAGCTTATAAAGCTGCAGTTTGAAGATCAGTTTAATATCAAAATATCCCCCAAGTAAGTTGATCCCTTTCAGTCTTCCCTCTTTGCCTTCCCCCTTGGTCTTCCTCTTTCATATTCCACAATAATCTGTGACCTCCATGCTCAGGAGCATGTTCTGCATAAGAACTGCAGGGAAACATAGCATCCATTCATCTAAATTCTCCAGGTCTGTGAGGGTTAGAACAGGGCCAGAGTGTAAGGGGGTGGGAGAAAACACCCTCTGTATCCAGCAGTAAACCATGGAGAGCGACAGAGACACACAGAGTCTCCCATTCAGTCAGCGGACATGTAATATATAGCCTTTTATCTATTCTCCCCACAATCTCTGGGATGGAAACGATGAAGCTCTCGCTGAATGGAGAGGGACATTGAGGTCTGAAAGGATGGCATGACTTGCCAACAATGGCACACACAGCACTAGCAGACAGAGTGCTTGGTATTTGCATTATGCTGTACAAAAAATTCAGCAAGAACATCATACCATAAATGTGGCTGTCAATCTTAAGATCCCTTAACTATGAGTTCCTCACAATTAGATCTCCTCTTTGCTCTCTATAGCTTCTTTAAAAAAATTAGTGCTTTGTGGTTTATTTATTTTTAAATGAAAATTTTTTCCTAATGTAAAATATTCTTGTTTTTTTTCCTTCTCTCCCACCCTCTCACCTTTGGGAAAAAACAAATAAACAAACAAACATGTATGATCAAACCAAATAAATCCCCAGAGTGGCCATGTGGAAGTAGACCTCCTCACTACTGCTTTGTGCTTGATGCATTCAGCTTTCACTTCAGCCCTGTGCCCTCCACCCCACTCCACCCTATTCAGGCATCGGTTATAGATTTTTTCTCTTTATTTTTTCCAAAATCCTATTCACACATCCTTCTCCAAGTTTAGGGTTTGTTTTGCATCTGACTAATTAATTCCTCTCTAAATATACTCTTTTTCTAATCCCCACCTTTCCTCTTTTTGTTTCTTTTTTTTTTCCATGATTGAGTTAAATACATTTCTGCATTGAATATGTGTTTGTGTGTGTTGTCCCTTCTTTTGACCTGTTCAGATGAAATTTACTTTTTATGGGCTTTTTTCCTGTGTCTATGTCTCAAAATTTCTATCTAGGCTCTGTTTTTTTTTTTCATCAGGAATGCTTAAAAGTACCCTCTTTTATTCAAAGTCATCCCCCTTACAGGATTGTACTAGTTTGCTGGATAAGTTATTATTGGTTGAAAGGCCTCTATCTTTTGCCTTTTGGGACATTCTCATAAGTTCTCATGAATTGATTTATCATATTTGCCATCATTTACCATAATTGATCCTCAGATATACACAAACAAATAATTATTAAGCAATTATTATTTGTAAGTATTACAATAGGTCATTGTGATATTGTCTCCCACTATGTCTTTCACTCCATTCTCTGATGAAGAGCTGACTTCTGCTCGCAAAATCCATTCTTTTACATGTACCCTTTTTCACATCTTTTGCATGGACTACTCCAGTCTTCTCTAGCAGATTGCCCCCCATTTCATCCCTATTTGTAATCTTGGTTCCTTCCCTGACACCTACAAATATTCACATTTCCCTAAGCTTTAAAAAGCTTCACTAAATCCTAACATCCCTGCTAGCTATCTTTCTGTGTCCCTCTTCCTCTTCTTAGCTAAGTTCCTAGGAAAAATCTGCTATATTAGCTGCATCTATACTATTTCTTCTCTCAATCACTTCTAAGTTCTCAGCAACTATCTTCCAACATCATCATTCAACCTTTCTCCAAAGTTATCAATGATCTCCAATTTGTCCCAACTTGTAGCTTTTTCCGACTCCTAATTTCATCTTGTCCAATTGATCACCTCTCACATACTGCTTTGTCTTGGCTCAACACCTGCTTATCTGACCATTCCAATCTTCTCTCCTGGATCTTCTATTTTTTCCCCTTTTCCTTTCCTCTCTTTTCTCCCATGGTCATCTCGTCACCTCCCATGAATTCAGTGGATCACCTCTATGCAGAGAATTCTAAGATCGCCCTCTTTAGCTTTCGTGTCTCTCCTGAGCTCTAGTCTCATGTCACCAATTGCCTTTTGGATATTTCAAATTGGATATTCTGAGGGCCTCTCAAACTCACTCAAAACAAGAATCACTTTCTCCAAACTCACCCTCTTTGACTCATCTACTACCATAAAGGGCAGCTCCATTATTCCTATTACCCAGATTTGCAACATTAGTATTGGTATTGATTCTTTACTCCAGCTCACCCCCTTATAACCAATGCTAAATCTTGTAATGTTTTTCTCCACATTTCTCATGTATGTCCCCTTCTCTGCATTTATATAAACACTACTCTAGTTCAGGGTCTCAACACATTTTGCCTGGATTATTAAAACAGCCTTCAATTGGACTCTGCTTAAAGCCCTTCCCTACCCTAATCCATCCTCCACATAGCCTGCAAAATTATTTTCCAAAAGTGTAGATTTTACTACATTCCCATCATCACCCCTTCAGTCAACGCTAGTAGTCTTCTGTTATCTTTAGGAAGATTCTGTTTGGAGTTTAAAGCTTTCCATATATCCTGGCTCTTCCTCTAGTTCAGGATCTCAGCACATTTTGCCTAGATTATTACAATAGTCTTCAATCGGACTCTCTTCCCTATTCCAATCCATCCTCACACAGTCTAAAAAATATTTTTCAAGAGTGTCGATTTTATTACATTCCCATCATCACCCCTTCAGTCAACTCTAGTAGTATTCTGTTACCCTTAAGAAAATTCTCTTTGGAGTTTAAGACTTTCCATGAATTCTGGCCCTTCCTCTCTTTCTAGACATCTGAATGCATACCCTTTGGACATTTTATGCTGCAGCCACCTTGGCTTTCTTGCTTTCTTCACACATGACATGCCATCTTCCATCTCCATGCCTTTACATGTACCCCAGGTCTAGAACATAAAACCAAGACTCCTCCAGAGGCCAGCTTTAGAGTTCTTTCTAGCATATTAAGCTACCTCTCATAAACTCTCAAGTAAGGACTATAACAATCCCACAAACACAAATCATAATATGAGTTGACATTGCAAGAAAGATCCAGAAAATATACTTCATGAAAAGCTGATTTCCCAGACTGACTTTCCTGGGCACAGAGCTAATTTGGCAAAGATCTGCTCATAAGGAGACAAGGAAGATGGTGGAGCAGTTAGGGAAAATAACTTGAGTAAATCCAGATAACAAGATGAAGTCAGGAAATAGAAGGCAATCCAGTTGGGTCAGAATATAAAGTATTCTTTATGAATGGGAAGTCATAGGAAAGAAAGGCAGAAGAAGCAGTTTGGATCTAGACCATGAAGAGCTTCAAATTCCAGGCCAACTTTTGTGTTTTGGTCAAGTGTAAGAGGGAGTCATTGAGAGAAAGTTTTTGAACAGAGAAATGCCATTAGGAAGATTATTTGAGTATTTATAAGGAGGATACACTATAAGTAGAGACAGAGACAGAGAAACCAATTAGCTGCCAAAGGACAAAGGTGCTGAGGGTCTGAGCTAGCAGAAAAGAGGCTGATTTTGGAGCTGTTGTAGAAGTAGAAGAAAGTGAAAAGAATTATTATTCAATTAGAAAGTTTTCCTGTATTTTCTGGAATGTTAAGAAAATTGTGTCAACATTTCTTTTTCTATATCAATACATGTGTTATATAATTTTTGATATAGGGTTGTTTTGTTCATATTATTTCTCATTGAGAAATGTATGACAAATACATTGCATTCTTGCCCATAACACAGGACTATAGAAGAGGAAGAGAATGAGCATTTATTAAGTGCCTACTATATGCCAAGCCCTGTGCTAAAGCACTTTATGAAAACGGTTTCATTTGATGCTGTAGAAGTCTAAAGGGAAAGGTCTATCCATCAGGATCACACAGCATCTATATCCACCACCATATTCTTTATCAATGCATGCTACGAATCTGTTTCTTTTTTTTATCCCTCCCTCCCTTCTTTTTCCCTCCCTCCCTCTCTTCTTCTTCCCTCCCTCCTTCTCTTCTCCTTCCCTTTCTCCTCCTTCCTTCCCTTTCTCCCTCCCTCCATCCTTTTCTGCCTCCCTCCTTCCCTTTCTCCTTCCCTCTATCCTTTCCTTCCTTCTTTCCTTCCTTCCTTCCTTCCTTCCTTCCTTCCTTCCTTCCTTCCTTCCTTCCTTCCTTCCTTCCTTCCTTCCTTCTTTCTTCCCCCCTTTTAAATCTTTCCCTTTTTGCAACATTCTAATTTAGTTAATTTAAAGATATTTTTTATTCCTTTCTAGTGACTTTTCAAATTGATACAAAGTAAAGAAAGGTAAATGGACAATTTTCCAATGGTTGTAAGGATCAAATCCTCCATGGATTCTCATATGATCAAGAAGGATGCTATTCTATAGAATCAAAGTGATTTATAAACCGGTCTGCCTTTGTTATTAGGTAGCACCATGTGAATTCTGACAGAATGATGGGTTTGATGCATGTCTTTACTCCCTGAAGAGCTACAAACAGTTGATCTCTTGAGTCGTTTCCCATGCTAACCAGAGTCTTCCCAGGCTAGCCCAGACTCCCTTCCCATGCTAGCATTTTATGATGGATTCAGCATTGACTGAGAGTTTCTTCCCCTTCAGCTGTACTTCCAGTTACCTTGAAGTGAGGGATGGAGGGGATTCCAATGCACCAGTACTCTCCAAGTTTTGTGGATCATCTTTGCCTGGTAGTCAATTGTCCTCGGGTGATATGGTTTATTTACGGTTTCGATCCGATGACAGCTCTACCAATGTTGGATTTAAAGTCAAGTACTCTTTAGGTAAAAATATTGTTTATGATTCCATATAAATATAATTACTATGAAATTAAAGCTATAAAATTGTAAGATTTAATCTTTATGGAGCTTCATGGCTACTAAAAGTTGTAGTAACAAGTACTATAAAAGTAGATAATTGCTTATATCATTTTATACTTTATTTTTATTTTCCATTAAAATATTTCATGAGCATTACACAACCTCTTTTTGTTGTGAAACCTAAAATCCATTTTCTACTTTTTATGCCTATATTAGTTAATTTCACAAATGCCAGAAGCACATTTTCAGATACTAGGATAAGCTAAGCTGTATTAGTTTTGAATCATTAAAATAAAGTTTGGAAATTATTCCTAATTTCTAGTTCCACCTAAGCCCCTGGAAACCTTATAGTTCCCTTTTGGGTGTCAGTTTTAGTGTATTTAAAATGAGATTTTGAAACACATTTGTCGAAACCTCACTTAAAGATGAATCTGGAAGATTTCTCTTAGACCCTGACCAATTCAAGAACCAGTTGTTATTTAACATTTATATTGATTTATTAATAATGATATTTAATATTAATATTTAACTATGAGCAAAGATCTGTATTAAACATTGTGGGAGACCCAAAGATGAGCAAAATTGTTCTTGGTGTCAAAGTGCTGATAGTCTAGTAGAGGTGATTTGATTTAGTCACAAACAATATGAATACAAAATAGAACATGTTTAGCCTGAAAGAAAAGTGTTTAAGAAATTATATGGAAGTTCCAAACCAAGAAGGATAATTTTCTGGTTGGAGTCACTAAAAAAGGCTTCATCATATACCAGATAGTCTCTGTCATAAAAGAGCTCATAAAAGAGGCTCTAAGAAAGATTATTATTATTGTTATTATTATTATTAATTTTTTTGCAGCTTTGTGTGGAGGAACACTCGGGGGACAGAATGGGGTCATTGAAAGTCCTCAATATCCTGTGCATCCTTATCCTGAAAATCTGCTATGTGAATGGTATCTCCAGGTTCCATCAGGGCACTATCTCACTCTCCACTTCGAAAATCTGGACCTTCAAAATTCTTCTAATTGTGAAAAGGACTTTGTAGAGATCCGGGAGGAAAATGCTTCTGGTCAGTGGCATGTGTCTGTTTCCGTTTTTCTGGTTTACTTTCATGCTTAGGTGGAATAGCAATGTATTCCTTTCCTCTGGGGGAATAGCATGGAGCAAGTATTCCCTCAATAGCTCATGGCTGTGATGGAGAAGGCTTCTTCCTACCATGAAGTCCTCTGTTGGTATACATCTTGTTCTAGACAGCCAAGGGCAGGGGTACTATGAAACTCAAGGGATAAAATTGATGAAAAGCTTTTTTTGCCAATCTTAAAGTGCTACATACATATTGTTGTTATAATTTTTGTTAAAGATGACTTAAAGCATTTTGCAAATGTTAAGGTGATATATATATGTATGTATATTATTATTATTATTATTATTATTATTAGCCTCTAATCACTGTGTCTCCAGTCTCCAGAATGTTTTAATTTTCAGAGCCTTCTATTAGACACTATACACACACACACACACACACACACACACACACGAACTTGTATGTGTATATGTGTGTGAGAAACACAGTCTTATCATTGAAAAGAACCTATGAAGCCAGCCATCTAATCCAGTCTCTTGCCCCCATGTAGGAATGAGGTCCCTACATAGCTTTAGCTAGCCTCTGTTATACCTCTAGGAATGGAGACCTTACCATTCATTCCATTATTGATTGGTTTGGATTTTCAGAAAGTTCTTTCTTTATACTGAAGCTAAATGAATAACTCTACTCCATCTTCCAAGTGAAAAAATTTTTATTTACTTGAAGGAAGTGACTTTGTCCCCCAGTTTCTTTATGTCTTTCATGTTCTGGTTTCTTGACCCTGTTCTTTCCAGTGGCTATGAACTAACTTGTCATGACTTTCTTAAACTATGGCACCCAGACTGAACCCAGCATTCCAGGACAGAGCTATACCAAATGTCCTGTGATGAATAAGGTACCAGCCTTGGAGTCAGAGATCCTAACTTCAGAACTTATTAGCAATGTGCTCCTGTATGAGATTTAGTTTCTGATATGGGCTTCTTCATCTATTTTATTTCCTCAGGAAATGTCCTAGGCAGGTTCTGTGGAAACACCATTCCTGAAACTATTGACACACGTAGCAATCTTGCTTTTGTCAAGTTTGTCACAGATGGATCAATCAGTGCCCCGGGTTTTAAACTGGTCTTTGAAGCCAGCTTAGAAGGTGAGTTGTATTATAATTCTCATCTTAAGAAAAACAGGGCATCCATTCAGATTTTTCAACAACTAATCTAAGATTCTTCTTTAAAAGAAAAACAAATGACATTAATATTTGCAAAAAAAGGAAAATTCAGGTAAAATGAGTATTTTTCCTTGAATAATCCAATTATTGCCTTACCCTTTTTATTCTTCTTGTCTTTTAAGATATATACTGCAATTGTTCTTGCAATTTTTCTCTTTAGATTATAAATTTTTAAAATTAATTCCTTTTTGTATCCATGATAACAAAGGCTAATATTGATGGACCAGAAAGATCCTCAAGTAATCACTGAAAAATCCTGCAACATAGGCATATAAAATGCCCTTAGATGATCATTTCTTGTTATTCCTTTTTTTTTTTCCTAGAAGATATCATTTCAGTCTAAATAAGTTAATGGTTATGCCTTGCAGGTTGTGGAGGGTATCTAAATGGACCCTCTGGGATATTCACTTCTCCCAGATATCCTAGGGCAAATTTCCATAGTCGAGTGTGTGAGTGGATCATCGATGTGCCAGAGGGAAGGCGGATTACTCTGACCTTTACCAACCTGCGACTAGAAGACCATTCATCATGTGATACTGAATCTGTGACAGTAAGTGCTAAGAGTGGTCCAGAATATGTTTTACAACAGGAGCCCTTGACTCATAGAGGATGATCAGAAAACTTGTTTTGAAATGTCATTTATATTATATACCTGAATCTCTATCAAATTCAAAGAATTTCATGTGGATGGAGTTTACTCTAGACTACAAAAATGCTTCTTTCATTAATTTTCACTTACACTTAGAGGCATTATAACTTGGATGGGTTTGATAACAAAAGGATACTTTAAAAGTTATATATGCACAAGGAAAGGAAAATATCTCCACGGGGTAGCAGATGGATGAGCAGGGAATCACAATCACAACACAAGCTTATTATTGGAAATTCCATAGTGCCTTGCCCCAGATCTTTGCTCCATTCAGCCCAATAGTCTGTATCTGATGGTAGTACCAAGGGATAATCCATGGGAGAGCAAACTTGCCCTCTGTAACAGCAATCTTAAATGAAGTGATAAGTACCCCAAACACCCCCACCTTCTTCCCTTTGATGCTCTACCATCTGTAGCTTTAACCTAAATAAATCTTTTTGGAGGTATTTTTAAAATGTTCTTATTTTACCTTCTCTCCAAATTTACTACACACTTAATAAAATGCCATTTCCCTTTTTTATGAACTAAAGCAATTTTACTTATGTTCCAGCATTCATTCTGATATGATTTCGTATTTTACACACTTCCATCATGTCCTCTTTCAGACTCTCCTCCTGCCCCATCCCCCAGATTAAAAACATCCTGAATAATTTGGATCTGTATTAAGATAGAAGCCTCTTCCTTACCTTCATTCTGGTTGCTCTTCATTGAGCTATTATCTAGTTGTTTTGTGTCTTTTTAGTTGTGGGAGCCAGGTTTGCAAAAGGTATCGTAGGTTTAGCACATACTTAGGATACTGTGACCTGCTTTGTTTCCTGAGCTTGCTCAACATTATTGGTCCCAGCAGCAACACAGCTGTCCTGGCTTTGAAGAGCATTTCCAATAAGTATTAATACTCTTTTTTGTCCACAGTCTAATTGACTTTAGACTCTCTAACTGTGGGCTGAGTGCTAACTGGTATGATTTAACGAGGCTTTTTATCAATATAATTGATCCATGAGTAGGAGATTCAGCTTAATTTAAAACAACACAACACACACACACACACACACACACACACACACACACACTTTGCTATTCAGAAAGGATCAGAGATAAAAAGATTGCATTTATGCTGAGACTACATGACAGTATCTCCCACAGTGCCTCAAAGGTAGAAAGTGATTAAAAAACAATGGTGGAATGAATGAATAAATGTGTCTGATTTTTTTTTCAGTTTTTTTTTTTTCATTTCAAGGGTTAGATTAGACTATCCTCCAAATCAGTGATATCAAACACACAATGAATCCTGCAACATTCCCAAGTACGTCAGAAACCAGATTAAAATGTTATTGGAAATATTAAACAAAATAAACAGAAAATACAATAAAACAAATAATTATATTTTAAAACAAAGTCAATACAGGGCTCCCAAGGATCCTTATATGCAGATAGTAGCCCCCATTTCTATTTGAATTTGACATCATTGCTCAAAATCATCTGACATCAAAAGAGAAACCATAATTCAATCTAGATATCAAAGGTACTGATACAATATTAATAAAACTTTTGTGAAGTAGACATTTTTAAGTGGAAATATAATATTCATTCAATAATTGATAAACTTCTTGAATGTAGCAATGTAGCCAATCAACAAATATTTTTTAGTACTTACCTTATGCTAAAGCGTTGCGTTAAAATCTAAGGTTACAATGAAAGGCATAAGTATGACTTGCTAATAGGGATTAAATATTATAATTGAGGAAAATACATATAAACAATTATATAGATATATATATATAAGATATATGTGTGTCTAGATATGTATATATGTGTGTATTTACATATGCATCTATCTATATATGTATACACACATATGTGTAAATGTATACATATATATACAGAGAGAGAGACAGAGCAAGCAAGAGAAAGAGAAAGACAGAGACAGAGAAAGAGAGAGAAAATGATGGAAGGTAGGCTCAGAGGACTGAGGGAGAGGTGGGCTGGGAAAGTCCCTGCAGAAGGTGGCATTTAACTAAGTGAACTATTTTTAAGATATATGCAAAGATAGTTTTCCACATTCACTCTTGCAAAACCTTATGTTGCTAATTTTTCTCTTTCCCTTCCCCTCAACTCCTCTCCTAGACATCAAGCAATCCAATATGTTAAACATGTACAATTCTTGTATACATACTTATACATTTATCATGCTACTCAAGAAAAATCAGATCAAAAAGAAAAAAAAATTGAGGGGAAAAAAAGCAAGCAAACAACAAAAAAAGTGAAAATACTATATTGTGATGCACACTCAGTTCCCACAATCCTCCCTGGATGCAGATGACTCTCTCCATCCCAAGTCTATTGGAATTGGCTTGAATCATCTCATTGTTTGAAAAGAGCCACATCCATCAGAATTGATCATCATACTATCTTGTAGTTGCCGTGTATAATGATCTCCTGTTTCTGCTCATTTCATTCAGCATCAGATCCTGTAAGTTTCTCCAGGTCTTTCTGAAACCATCCTGCTGGTTGTTACTTATAGAACAATAATATTCAATAATATTCAAATATCACAATTTATTCAGCCATTCCCCACTGATGGGCATCCACTCAGTTTCCAGTTCCTTGCCACTACAAACATTTTTGCACATGTGGGTCTCCTCTTTTTATGATCTCTTTGGGATACAGACTCAGTAGTAAGACTGCTGGATCAAAGGGTTTGCACAGTTTGGTAGCCCTTTGGACCTAGTTGGACTAAGTCTTGAAGGAAAAGAGGGCCGACAAAAAGTAGAGATGGGGAATGCTGGCATTCTGGGCATGGGGAATAGCCAGTAAAAATCTTGGGAGTTAAGGGAGTTAACATCTAGGAAATGTTGTGTGTAGAAAATAGGAAGAAAGACGGCATTGGAAGATTATGGAGTTTATGGAGGAGAGTAAAGCTGTAAAGGTAGGAAGAGGAGAGGGGATCGAGGGCTTTGAAATGTTAAATATAGATTTTTGCCTTTGATCCTGCCTGTCTCTGGAGAGGAAATTGGGGAGGGCAGTCACATGGTTAGACCTAAACTTTAGGAAAACCACTTTCACAGTTGGCTGGAGGTTGGATGGGAGCATGGACACCCTTGAGGGGAGGGAGATTGACCAGAAAGCTATTGGAATGCTTTAAATGTGCAATGATGGAGGCCCATCCCAGAGGGGCGGCTGTGAGTGAATGACAGGGGATGGTTATAAGTGACATTATTAAAGTAGCAGTAATAAGACTTGGCAACAGATTGGACATATGAACCGAGTGTGAGAGGAGTCAATGTGTCATGGAGCTTGACCAGAAGTGTGATGATGCCTTCAACAATGACAGGGAAATTCAGAAGGAAGAAAGGTTTTGAGAGAAAGTTAGGGTTCTGTTCTGGAAGCCTGTAGGACATCCAGTTTGGGATGCAAAATCATTTGCCAAGGGAGGATCAAAGTCAGGAAAAAGGTTGGAGCTTCAAAAAGTGATCTAAGGATAATATGCATCAAGATGATAATTAAACCTATAAATGGGAAGAGCATCTATTAAAGAGCTTTGAACAATGAAGGCTTGTAAGAAGAACAATGAGAATAATGAACAGGAAGCATAATGAGAGAGCAAAGTCACAAAAACTAGAGAGGAGAGAGCCTCCAAAAGAAGAGGATCATGTAGTGTATAAGATTTGAGAGAGGTCAAGAAAGATAAAGATTTAGAAAATGTCAGTAGAGTTGACAAGTAATAGTTGATGATCACAGAGAGCAGTTTCAATGGAATGATGAAGTTAGAAGGTAGATTGCAGAAGATTTAGAAGAGAGTGAGAGAATCAATCAGTCAATAAACATTAAATACCGACTGTGTGCCAGGCACTGTGCTGAGCACTGGGATATAAAAGGAGACAAAAGGCAGTCCCTGCCCTCAAAGAACTTACAAACAAATGGGAAAGAGAGTATTCAAACAAATATTTGCAAAGCAAGTTATATACGGGATAAATAGGAAATAACTGAAAGAAAGAAGGCTCTAGAATTAAGAAGGAATGGAGGAAGGCCTTTAGTAGAAAGAGGAATTTTAGTTGGGACTTACAGGAAGCCAGAGGGTGAGTGGTTGGGGCAAGAGGGAGGGCAGTCCAAGCATGGGAGACAACCAGAGAAAATGCCAAAGCTGAGAATTGGAGTATCTTGTTCATTGAACACTTAGGAAGTCATTGTCCCTGAATTGAAGAGTACCTGTTGAGAGATAAGATATATAAATAATGGAAAAGCAGAAAGAGATTGTGGTATAAATGGCTCTGAATGCCAGAGCATTTTGTATTTCCTCTTGGAAACAGCACAAAGCCATTAGATTTTCCTGGTTAGGAAAGTGACACAATCAGGCTTGGGCTTTGGGAAGTACTTAAGTAGCTGAATGGAGGATAGAGTAGAGTAGGGAGAGATTTGAGGCAATTAGACACCTCGACAGGTTATTGATTAATCCAGGCAGGAAGTGATGGAGTCCTGCACTAGATAATGTCAGTGTCATAGGAGAGAAGTGGGTATGTTGAGAGATGTTGCAAAGGTGAAATCAAATCAATAGACCTTGGAAAGAGATTGGATGGGGAAGGCTATGAGACATAGTGAGGAGTCTGGGATGAAGGGGATAGGGACCTGGGGTATGGTGTTGCCCTCTAGGTTATTAGGAAGGTAGGAGGAAAAAAGGTTTAAGGGAAAGCTAATGAGTTCAGTTTTAAACATGTTGGACATCCAATTCAAGATATCTGAAAGGAAAATGGGATGTGAGATCAGACAGCCAAGAGTTTGGGACAGAAAAGGTCAATTTGAGAATCATTAGCATAAACATGACAATTAAATCCATGGGAGCTGAGAAGGGCACCAAGGAAAGTAGGACAGAGGTAGAAGAGAAAGGGATCCAGAACAGAACATTGAGGTTCACTCCTGGTTAGAGGGAGTGATCTGGAGGAGGGCTCAGCAGAGAGAAGAGAAATGGAGTGATTGGAGTGGTAGAAGGAAAAAGTGGTGATCTGAAAACATAGAGAACAGAGAGTACCAAGGAACAGAGAGTGGTTAATGGTGTCAAAAGAGCATCAAGGAGAAGGACTGAGGAAAGGCTGTTGGATTCAGCAACACGAAGATCCCTTAACTTGGAGACAAAGATCTGGTGGAATAATGAGACCAGAAGCCAGATTGTAGGGGAAAGAAGAGAGGAAGAGGAGAGAGAGTGGAAGCACCTGCTGCAGCCAGCCCTTTGAGGAGTTTAGAAACTGAGGGCAGAAGAGATATAAGACCAGTTATCAGGGGAGAGAACAGAGAGCTGGCAGTAAGCTGAGCAATGAGGGATGAATCCAGGCGGACAATCAGGCTAGAGAAAGAGAGAGAGAGAGAGAGCTAAGAATTAGACTTTTCATTGCCCTTTCTAGGGTTGGCTGGTGGAGCTGTCAGACCTTCAGGCTGGACTTAAGTTATGGTTTAGAGGAATCTAGTCTGGAGGCAGGAGATGGAAGTGGAAAGGAGATTGGGGACAGCCTCGAGTGCCACAGAGGGCCCTCCAGCACCAGAAAAGGCCAGAGCCCTGGCCCTTAGTTCTGATGGTAAGGGACACGTTTAGATTATATTTTCTTCCCTTTGTGCCTTGCACATTGACTTAAAGAAGGAAGAGATTATGAAATGTTTATCAAATTGGATTGAGTCGATTCAAGTTGAATCAGTGGTTGCAGAGAGCAGAGAGAAAAGGATCCACATGTGCAAGAATGTTTGTGGCAGTCCATTTTGTAGTGGGAAGAAACTGGAAACTGGGTGGATGCCCATCAGTTGGAGAACGGCTGAATAAATTGTGGTATATGAATGTTATGGAATATTGTTATTCTGTAAGAAATGAAGAGGCTGACTTCAGAAAAGCCTGGAGAGACTCACAAATTGATGCTGAGTGAAGTGAAGAGAACATTGTACATGGCAACAGCAAGATTATGTGATGATTAAATCTGATGGACGTGGGTCTTCTCAATGATGTTGAGAAGTTATGGCTTAACTTAAGAAAAAGATGGGAAGAGATCTCTCTATGATTGACATTTCCATTGACAATTCCAATAGACATGATGGAGAGAGCCTTCTGCTTCCAGAGAGAGAACTATGGAAACTGAATGTGGATCACATCATAGTATTTTCACCTTTTATTGCTGTTTGTTTGCTTTTTTTTCTTTCTCATTTTTTTTTCCCCTTTTGGTCTGATTTTTCTTGTACAGCATGATGAATATGGAAATATGTTTAGAAGAACTGCACATATTTAACCTATATCAGATTGTCGCTATCTAGGATGGGGGGAGAAAGAGAAAAAAAATTAAAACACAAGGTTTTGCAAAGGTGAATATTGAAAACAATTGAAAAATTGGAAGAATAAAATATTAAAAAAGAGAAGTTTCTCCTAAAAAAAAGATTCTATGGTTGCAAAGTCCACATTGGCTATTTTGCTGCTTGGGGATGTTTGATTGACATTCCGGGATGAACCTGGTTTTACAAAAGTAAATGTGAGGCATCAAAGGTATGGCCAAGGAACTGACACAATATCTGTTATGCAGTAAGTGTTTAATAAATGAATGTTGATTGATTAATTGGCAAGCAAGATGTAGAGCTTCCCTCTTCCCAGAGGATCTCCTTAAAAAGCTGTGAGTCTAGTTACTTCCAGGACATTCTTAGTACCATAAGGTGTTCTAAGCCTGGACTTTTCCTCAATAGGTTTTCAATGGCATTCTCAATAACTCACCCCAATTAGAGAGAATCTGTGGTCCTGTGAGCACAAGGAATTTTATAGAGTCTTCAGGGAATACAATGAAAGTTCTGTTTGTCACCGATGGATCCAGACCCTACGGGGGTTTCAGTGCCTTCTTTTCATCTAGCGAAGATGCAGGTAATCAGAATTTTTAAGTCAAGCTCATTTTTATCTGCTGTATTAAAATTATGTACACTTCTGTTTAAAAGATCAACAATATAATTATTTATACCTTCTCTTATCAATGTTGTTTGCATTTTTTGATTTTAAGCAAGACTGAAATATATGAAATCCAACATCATGTCAAAGTCTTATGGTCAACTCAATTTTGCTATTGTGATTTTAGAAATTAAATGAAATTTTAAAAATTTATGAAAAAAGTTCTTGAATGGTTTTGCTTTCTATTCCCCCGTGTCTATTATATTTTGGTAGTTCTGCAGTCCTGAAGAGACACTCTCACAATGAGAAAAAAATACTCAAGGAAAAATTAACTTAATGAAGAGAATAGAGTCCATTGTTTGTCAGACTTTTTACTTTCACTTACACATTTCCAGGTAAAGCCAGTGGCAGACTCAGGCTTCAAGAGCAGCCAGACGTGTTCATTGTCTGGAATTCTTTTTTCCTCTCACATTCCACATCAGTATTATTGGATTTTTTTAATTAAAAAAAATTCAAAAGGATGAGATCAAAAGATGAGACCTACTGGTTAGTTGCTCTTCTTGAGAATTCAAAGATTTGGGTCAAACAGAGAACTCCCGTTGAGAATCTCAGTGCCTCCATTTAATAATTTACTTTCACATTTTTCCAGCACACCTTTGAGATGAGTGGCAAAGAGATTTAGGTCCAATTTAGAAGATTTTGCCTTTTCTTTAAAGGCTTTCCACTGCATGCACATAGAAAAGGAATGATGATGCAAAAACACTAATTAATATAAGGGATTTTTTTGTTTTTGTCAAATCCCTCCTATGTAAACTCTTAATTAGGCTCTCTTTCTCTCTCTAGACTGTTAAAAGTCTAGTCCTCTCACAAATGCATTGGACAGTTTTTGGAGAAACGTGTGTGTTTACACATTTGTGTATATATTTATATGTCTCTGTATAGATATACATATACACATATATACATATGGGCTATTATACATGAGTCTAACTCTTTTTTCTCTTGCTTTACCATAGTGTGTGGAGGGGAACTTACAGATCCTCATGGAGGCAACTTTACTTCTCCTGGTTATGATGGATTTAGCAACTATGCTAAGAACCTAAACTGTGAGTGGACCATCACCAATCCAAATAGTCACAACTCATCCATTTATATTTCCTTTGAGAATTTCCACCTAGAGCAGCACCAAGACTGCAATTCTGATGCCTTGGAGTTCCGAATAGGTAAGTCTTGTCGGTCAGTAACAACTTTTCTACGGTTGGTTTACGTATAATATCTTGCCAAAGGTGAGCAGCTCCCAATATTAAAGAGAGCCCAATGCACATAAAGAACACAGTTGAGAGGGGGGCAAAAATGACTGCAATAAAACTGTCTTTATTTACCCCACTGAAACAAATGCACTTTAAAGGATACAGAGTCTGAGACAGATATTAAAAAATAGATCCTATATTTGCTCGATTCATTTTGAAAGATCTTAAACCCACAAAAAATACCCCAATGTTTATTCTTAAATATGTGAAACTTCAACTGATTCTGAAGAATTCAAATATTTAAGATAATCTTAGAAAGACAGAACCTAGTATGATCACAACATATTATAACTTTTTTTTCCTTAATGGGATTTTAAAAGGGATCTGGAATTCTATCAAGTCATGGCTATCTCAATAAGTTTGGGACTCTGTCATTTGGAAAGTGGGTTAACGTAAAAAAAGAATTGAGCCTTTATCCTGAAGATCCTATTAGGTGATTCCAATATTGACCAATGTTTTTGTTTTCATGTTAAAAGAAGGGAATTTGGGATTGTTTAAAAAAAACAAGAAAATCCTTTACAAGCCCTACCTTGGGATGAGAATATTTCAGTGTGTTCAGCTCTTTGAGACAATATGATAAAGTAATGAAAGGTATAGGTTTAGAGTTAGGAAGACCTGAATTTGAATACTTTTTCAGGTGTATATTAGTTAGATATCCTGGATTATTCACCTAATTTATATAAACCTCAATTTTCACATCTATAAATGGGAATAATAATAGTATCTACCTAACAGGATTATTGTGAGGCTTAACTTTGATAACATCCATAAGATCTGTTGTCATCATCATTATTACTATTCGTTTTAGTGACAGATCAAATTTTAAAATATACAACAGCTACGTCCTGATTAGTCTGAGTCATGAAATATGTGCAGTGGTGACATGTGTTTGAATTAACACTATTTGAAGTTGTAATTATATAAAGCATGGTAATTGTTTTTATGGCAATGGAAATGTGTGTTGCAGATTTGATTAATGTGAGCACTTTCCTTATTTGCACTAATTGAAACCGAGATGTATTCTGGAAATTTATTGTAAAGATTTTTTTTTCATTGTACTTTGCCCCAAACAATCTTGAAGTATCAGTGCCATCTGTGCACTGGTGTTTCTCATCCCTAAAATTAGATTGCATAAGGAATACTTCCCAGTCATGGCTTTGCTCCCACTTATTTCTCAGCACTTCAATCAGACCATTAGAGGAATTGGATTATGTTAGGGGATTTTGTCAGTTACATACCATTGTTTATAATTCTTCAGTATCTTTGTTTAAAGATTGAATAATCTGACTATGAAGAAAGAACATTGATCTTTACTCTCCTTAGCAGTGTATCTATTAAAGTTTTAGGGCTAGAGTTAGGATTAGAAGCGACATTTATCCAATTTTCTTTTAAATTCCCAGAAATCATGTTTTTTAGTATTGAGCTTGAAACCTTCCATAGAGGGCAGTCCATTAGAAGAAGAAGACCACCTGGGTTTACGCTGGCATATTTACATTTAGGATTTATTAAAAAGATCATGGAAGAACCAATGTCGGGGGAAAATTAGCTTCCTTTCTTGTGAGGGATTACCTCTTAGACTTACCTTTCTGTTTCTAATTTTTAAAAAAGAGAAAGAAAAATTCAAAATATACAACAATACTACAAAATAAAAGAGTTAAAATGAGATTTTAATTTATTATTGATATCCATTAAGGCCAATTACATTTTATCTGAATTCAAAGACTTGTATTTGGGCTCTACCAGAACCCAGAAACAATAAAGAGCACTTTAGTAATTAATGTATAATAAAGATAATGTGATCTAAGGTGGTGTTGTCATATGCAGCAACATCTTGAGCACTTAACAAGATTAAAATATAATTGTGAAATATTTTTTAAAATAAATAAAAATGCAACAGAATATAGGTAAAGTTAATATGTAATCTTCTAAATCAATATGCAGCTTGTAGGGATCTTTATGTATGATTTAATTTTCTTTTTCTTTTTTTCCTGAGGCAATTGGGGTTAAGGTACTTGCCCAGGGTCACACAATTAGGAAGTGTTAAGTGTCTGAGGTCAAATTTGAACTCAGCTCCTCCTAACTTCAGGGCCGGTGCTCTATCCACCACACCACCCAGTTGTCCACTTGATTTAATTTTCTCTATGAGTTTGACACCACTGATCTAGTGGATAGAACAATGTACTTGGAATCAAAAACCCTGAGTTAAGATCCCTTTTTACAGATGAGGAAACATATCTGAGAGAAAATATTTGTACTAATCTAATTCAAGGTTGTTGTGAGAAGTATATTTTATAAACCTTAAAGAACAACCTAAATGTATGTTATTATTAAAATGCTTATTTATTTGATAATGTGAAGTGTTGATGTTTTATGTTTTAGAGGAACCAAATCTTTATAAAAAATAAGATCAAAGACTAAGTATTTTAGACAGAAAACTTGTCAGTTCTTTTTAGGGATATAGAATTTAGATATAAGTCCCAACCAGTGAGAAGAGACCAGAGTAGGAAAAAGAAGAACAAGTTAGCAAGCAATGACTGAATACTGATTAGCCAAATACAGCTGCCTTTATTCTTCCAAGCCCAGTGGTGGACCATTAAACTATAATGGTATGTTCATTTATGAAGTCAGAGAAATTAGTTTGACAGAGTAAAGAGAAGTCTATCATCCCTAACTTTTCTAAAATTCTATTTACTTCCTTAACTTCTTTCTTATTTATTTTGTGGTTCGATTTATCCAGTTTTGAGAGAACAAGATTCAGATCCTCCCACTAGTAGAGTTTTGCTGTCTATTTTTTCTTGCAGCTCTCTTAACTTTTTCTCTAGGAATTTGGATGCTATACCATTGGGTTGTATATATGTTTAGTATTGCTATTACTTCATTATTTATGAATTAATTTATTAATTAATATTAGTATTAATATGACTTTATTATCTATGCACCTTTAGCAAGATGTAGTTTCTTCTTTATCTCTTTTAATAAGGTTTATTTTTGCTTTTGCTTGATGTGCTATCAGGATCACTACCCCTGCTTTTTTTTTTTTTTTTGCTTCAGCTGAAGCATAATAGATTCTGCTCCAGCCTTTTACCTTTACTCTGTATGTATCACTGACAGAGTAAATACAGAGGAGATGAGTATCCTCTAACACAGGGTATTAGATTGCACATAAGTAACAATATTTATAAAATTACTCAGTTCTAAAAAATGAATTTTAGTCCTAAATAGAAAAGATTTAATTCATGAAATCTATCCAAAGAGATTCATTTTTTTTTTTTAGAAAAATAGAAGTCTATATTTGGTCCCCATTCTGTCACAGGGATCAGAAAAGTGAGATCTCACTTGATAAAAGGAGCAGCTGGACTTGGAATGACCAGGACACAGACTGCTCACAGTCCTCTGGAAGCAATGAAGGAGAAGGGAGATCAAAACAGTTTTTACATATAGACAACAGAAGGAAGTCAAGCCAGTAGGTGACAGGTGCTGTGTCTCAGCAGATGGGTGGATATAGGACAAGGGAGAGACTTTAGTAGCCAGACATAGGGAAGATCCAGGCAGGCAGATGGCTGTCAAAAAAGGGTTGAGAGTGAACAACAAATCACTTCATGAACATGACACTTCATGTCAGAGACAGATAGACATCCAAGACAATGACATAAAGAACAAAACAAGAGCGCAATTACTAGAAATGGAGTATAGAGTAGGGGTTTAGCCCCTTACTCCCCCACACACACTTACACAAACATAATACACACCCAGAGAAAGAGAAATTAAAAAGAATAACTTGACCATGACTTATAAATGTCAGAATCCTTATATATTCTGCATGGACTCATTCTCAATATAGTGATGGTTGGAATCCCAGCTGTCCTTATCAAAAGGGCAGAAATGGGGCAGCTAGGTGGTACCATGAATAGAGCACCAGCTCTGAAGTCAGGAGGACCTGAGTTCAAATATGCCTTCAGACACTTACCACTTTCTAGCTATGTGACCCTGGGCAACTTAACCCCAATTGCCTCAGCAAACAAACAAACAAACAAAAAAAGGGCAGAGTTCCTGAGTTTAAAATTGGGAATAACTACTTTAGAGGATCTATTTTCCAGGGTCTTGGTAATTATAATATGTTATATTTGTCAAGAACATTTCAAAACTCAAAGTACTATTTGAACGCTAGTTATCATTATCACCATTATCTAAATTAATCTAATAGATTTTATAAGAGCAACAAAATAATGTTACATTCTTTGTTTGTTCATTTTCTTCAGAACATGGTGGTGGTTCTCAAATAATAAAAATTTGTGGACAGACATTACCTACAGTACCCTTTGCCATACCCTTTCCTCAGATCTGGGTGCACTTTGTAACCAATCAACTTGTGGAAAAAACTGGATTCCATGCTCACTACTCCTTCACAGGTATGACTTTTGGTTCAACTCTTCGGCTCTATCAAATGGAAATACAGGACTAGATAATTTTCAAACAGCAAGCATTTTTTGAATACCTATATTTGTGCAGTATTTGTAGAGCATGTTAAAAATATAGGACAAGATTATTACCCTCAAAAAGTTTATAGTAAGTTGGGAAGTCAACACACATGAAATAATGAAATTGTATTAAGTGACAATGTTTGCTCAAGTGGTAAGTGAAATGGTTCAGAGAGGGCAAAGATCACTGGGGCTGAAATAATCCATTATCTTAATGGAGGAAATGAAATTTGAGATGAACCTTGAAGAATGGATAATATTTTAATAGACAAAGGGAAGAGGAGACATGGCGTACAAGGATGGGTGAGTAGCATCATCAGAAATGGAAATTAGCAAGTCACAGAGCAATGACATTAAAGAAAGTACTTTGTTTAGAGTAGGGAATTGAGTTGTGAGAAACATGGTAGGATGGGATCATTCTTTGGATGGCTTTGAAAGGTAAGTAAAAAAGTCTTGATTTGATAACTGAGATCTATTGTAGGGTCTAAGTAAGCAAGGAACATGATGAAATTATTATTTTAGGAAAGGAAGATTGACATAATGTGAAGGATAGAAGGGGAAGGAGATATGGGAGTTAGATCAACTAAGATGTTATAGAATCCAGGTGTGAGATTGAGTGCCTGGACTCATGTGGTGGCAGGAAGAATGAAGAAGACAAAGGAAAAGGCTGTTAGAACTTAGTATACAGGGGAAAAGGAAGAAGATGAATGAAGGATGAGTCTCAGATTTCTTTCCTTAAAGACTCAGATGATATACTGGTGTGGATGACAGAAAGAAAAGGAAATTTGAGAAGAGAACCAGTAAGGATGTTTAGCCTGGAGAGGAGAGGACTTGGGATGGGGTCAAGAACAGTATTGCTCTATTCCAGCATTTGAAAGGATATCATGTGGAAGATTTGTTTGATTTGTCGCAGCGTGCCAAACTAAGAGCAAGGTAGCCTCTGAATAAATAAAACTATCCTAACTTAAATAGATTAATTTTTTTTCTCAATGGTATTTTGTTTTTCCAAATATAAGGAAAGTTTTCAGCATTCATTTTTTGCCACATTTTGAGTTCCAAATTTTTCGCCCTCCCTTCTTGATCTCTCCCCTCCCCCCAATACAGGAAAGCAATCTGATATAGGTAGTACATGTACAATACTTTTAAACATATTTCCATATTTATCATGTTGTGAAAGGAAAATCGGAATGAAAGGAAAAAAATCAATGAAAAAGAATAAGCAAACAAGTAAACAAAAAGGTGAAAATAGTAATTTTCAATCTGCCTTTAGTCTCCATAGTTCTTTCTCTGGAGGTGGATGGCATTTTCCATCCCAAGTTATTGGAATTGTCTTGGATCACTATGTTGCTGAGAAAAGTCTATTATATTTGATTATCACATAAACTTGCTGTTATTATGTACAACATTCTCCTAATTTCTCTCAATTCAGTATGAGTGCATGTAAATCTTTCTAGGTTTTTCTGAAATCAGTTCATCTTTTCTTACAGAACAATAATATTTTACTAAATAGATTTCTTTAGGGGGCAATGGGTTCCCCTTCATTGAGAATCATCAAGCAAAAGTTCAATGACCACTTGTCAGCAGTATTCTAGATGGAATTCCTGCTGAAGAAAAATCTGGACTAGACGATCTCAGAGTTCTAGAGACACTTTCTGTGAAAATTAAAATAATTTAAGTTTTTGATACATTGAGTTTGATATGATAGCTGAATGTTCTGTCATAAATGTATGCCTTGTAGGCCATAAGAATGACAGGACCAAAAAACAGATAAGTCTCCTAGATCAGGGAGAAAAATTTGGGAGTTATCCTAGTGCAGATGCTAATAGGAACCAGAAGAGGAATTCATGTTCAGGGAGAAGAGCCTCAGGGAGTGCTGAGGTTGGGTTGATTTTGTTCTGTTTTTTGGTCAAATGAACAAACAAGAGTTAGGACTTAATAGGCCTGTTGCTTAAAACCAACCACCAAGAATCAGGCTTTTTCAGATGTTTATGAAATAGAATCTGTTTCAAAAATATATAAAAACCAACCCCTAAGAATCAGGTTTTTTCAGATGTTTATGAAATAGAATCTGTTTCAAAAGTATATGAAATCTCCACCTTAATGTAATATAACTCAAAGATGATGGTCAATGTATGAAAAGGCAGACATGACAGCATTTACCAGTTGAACCAGCTGAACATCCTCAATAGCTAGAGCTTGGGATAACAGAGCTGTGTTTTGAAGCTCATATTCACTGGGCTGGCCATTTGAAGAAAGTGAACTTTCTGACCCATTGTGCTTTTTACCATTTATGCATCTATCTAGTCCAGCCCCAGTTGGTCTTTGCACAGTGTTTTTAGTTCCCAGTTATGCTGCCTGCCCTTGTCTTTATAGAACTCCATTCTCTTTATTTTGTCATTCACCCCAAATGCCATGGACATTTTCATCCCACTTATATCCAGCTGCTTTTATTTCAATGTGGCTTTTTAAATTCAGTACGTAACTGCTTCTGTGGTTGTGTCTTTAGGCTGCTCTGGTTTTGTTTCCTCATTTTAACCTTATTCAGAGGGCTGTGAACTTTGATTTTTAGATTGCGGCGGCATACAGATGGGTGAAGGAGGAGTGATCACTAGCCCAAATTATCCATCCCCATATGGAAAATTGAGCCACTGTGCGTGGTTGTTGAAAGCTCCACAAGGTCACACCATCACTGTGAGTTCTAATTAATGTTACTTAAGAACTGGTGGGGAGAGGGGAGGGCTGGGAGCTGCAAGTGAAATATAGAATGTTAACACCTGCACTGAGAATGGGAGTAAAGATATGTTTTAAGATCCAAACATGGAGCAAAGGAAACCAGCAAATCCATTAGTGTTGCTATAGTAATTAATTTTCTAGAAAAGGAGCTAAATTTGGAGGCAGATCGAAATTTGGGTTCAAATCTCAGCACTGCTATTTACTAGTTGTGACCTCATACAAGACATTTAAGTGGGCTCCAGTTTCCTTATCTACAAAGAAAAGACTTATATTGGAAGACATTTAAGTTCCCTTCCTTAGAGAATACCTTGTGGGAAGAAAGCACTTAAGAGGTCATGCTCTATTGAGTCATTTAAAAAAAAGATCTATAAACACTTCTTTAATCCTTTGATTTTGTCCCCAAGTTGGCTCTTGTTTAAGGGATCTTGGTGAAAACTCAGATTGTTTAAGCTCACAAACCATAGATGTTATGTGGGCCAATACCCTCATTTTATAAATGAAAATAGTGAATTCCAAAGCAGTCTCAAAAGTGACTTGCCCCAGATCATACAGTAATGACAGGACCAGGTTTTGAACTCAAGTTTGCTATGGGCAAGTCCAGGAGTTTTTTCTGTATTGCCTGGCATCTTGGAGCTCAGTCTCTCTTAGCAGGAACTCATAATTTATTTATTTATTTTAAAATTTCTTATTAAATTTGTAATAGTATTTTATTTTTTTCCAAATACATGCAAAGATAATTTTCAACATTCACCTTTGCAAAATCTTGTATTCCAAATTTTTCTCCCTCTCCCCTCCTTTAAGACAGCAAGCTATCTGATATGTTTAACATATTTAAAATGTTAAATAAAATAAAAATATTTCATAATCATCATGTTGTATAAGCAAAATCAGATTAAAATCGGGGAAACATGAGTAAAAAACCCAAGCAAACAACAAAAAGGTGAAAATACTATTTGATCTTTGATTCATTTTGATCCAAATTGATCTTTGAGCTTTGATCCACATTCAGTCTGAATGTAGATGGTTTCCATCATATGTCTGTTGGAATTGCCTTGAATTACCTCATTGTTGAAAAGAACCAGTGACTCAATTTGTAACTTATCATTCTGGTTTAGTGACTGCCATTGTCCTTCCATTACACCTCCGAGGTCTCCAGATAGACACGGGGATGGAGCAAGATTTTATTTGGCTAGACCTGGTTCTACCTATTGACATTCTCACTCTTGAAGAACCTACTGCAAAGCAGACTTTTAGTAAAAGGAAAATAGTGAGGGAAAGCAAGGGAAAGAGAGAGAGGAGGTTGGGGGAAAGGATAGAAGAGAACAGAGCACAATGACAATGAAGAGATCATGGGTAGGAAACCCATTTGTAATTTTGAATACCTCACTCTTTTTTTTTTCTTTAGCTTTCTTTTAGGTCCTTTGACATTGAAAACCATATCATATGTTTGTGGGACTCTGTCACTGTTCTCAATGGAGATTCTCTAGCATCTCCTGTAGTAGGACATTTTTGTGGAACGACAATCCCCCAGCCAATACAGTCCGGTTCGAATCAACTGTTGGTCATCTTTAACTCAGACCATTCTGTGCAACGAGGGGGTTTTTCTGCCACATGGACCACACATACTCTGGGTAAGGAGAATGTTATTCTCTCTTATCTCTATCATAGGTATCAATATCAATTGTATCAATAATAATCATCACAATCCTTAGCATTGTCCAATGGTTCAGCATCAGTAAGTGATCTCATTTTAATCACTGAAAATGATATTTTAAAAGATGTACCTGTTTTACAGCCAAACCTACTATTTCCCAAGAGTAACAGGGCCTTTCTATCTGTCTTGCAGCTGAAACTTCTACATGTTGTCTCTTCTCATTAGAAATTGAGCTTCTTAAAATCAGGAACACCAATTTTTTTCTATTTGTTTACTCTGGACTTGGCACAGTGTTCTATACATAGCAAGGGCTTAAAAATGATTAGACATACACCATTTAACAATCCAAATGGCACTGTGACTCCAAAAGCTGACAGAAAGACATCCCATTGCTATAACAAATCATCAGAAATTCATTGATGTATATAATGTGATGTATAAAATGTGATGATAATGAAAATGATTGGAGAAAGGAATACTTCAAAATATTTGTTTTTCTCTGCATGGGGTCTCATTCCACCCAGGTCAATCATACACATTCTATGCACTAGCAAATAGATGTACATTACTGTGGATCAAAAAGTTCATCACTTTGTGACCAGTTTTTTTGTTTGTTTTTGTTTTTGTGGGTTTTTTTTTTTTTATTGCTGAGGAACTTTTCCAGAGTAAGGTAGAGCAGTTTTTGAATCATAGACACAATTCATGGCCAAGTTCACATTCAAAGCTTTACTAGCTTGGTAGGACAAGCAAAAACTTTTACTCTGTTGACAAAACTTTCAGGAACTCAGGGTTTACCTCTAGTTCACACATCATTTATATTGATTTTTTTTTTATTTTTATAATAGTGATCTTACTTCACTGGGTCTTGGGTTAAAGAGCATTGTCGTGACATTTTTCCAGGTTGTGGTGGAATACTTCATTTTGACAGCAGTATAATCAAGTCTCCTCACTGGCCTCAAAATTTTCCTGTGAATAGCAGATGTACATGGACAGTCATTGTACACGAAAGCAGACACCTAGAGATCAGCTTTGACAATAATTTCCTGATTCCCAGCAGTGATGGACAGTGTCAAGACAGCTACATAAAGGTCAGTGACATTTACTTAATTGAAGCAAAAGTATTTTGGCGAATATAAATATTTGACATGTAAATTACTTCCTGCTATTGGGAGTTAGAAAGAAAATTATTTTATAGCTTAGATTTTATATACAGAAAAGTGAGAAAATGATAATTTTCATAGTTAAAACTGAACTTCAGGAAGCTTGGATTGAGGGCTAAAATAACCTGGATTTTTTTCTCTTTTCTTGTTATATTAATTGACTTGGTAATATCATTAATGCCTCCAGATTCAACTATTATTTTTATGCAGAAAATGTTCAGATCTGTACATCAACCCTAATCTCTATCCTGAGTTCTAATCACACATTACCAGTTGACTTCTGAACATCTAGAACTGGAAGAATGAATGAACGACAAACCACCCCCACCCAAACATTTAAGTGCTCTCTCCTGATTATTTTGGACTTAAAGTTTCCTTGGATTCTTTCAAGATTTAACTCAAGTCCTAATTTCTGCATGAGGTCTTTCCTATCCTGTCTTGATTGCCTCCCAACACCCCTCACTAAGTTCCATCCAACACATACAGGCACAGTTGTGTGTGAATATACATATTTCTATATCTCTATATTTATATGTCCGTAGTTATTTATGTGCTGGCCCCTCTATTAGAATGTGAACTCCTTGAAGTCAGAGGCTATTTTTGGTTGGTTGTTTGTTTACCCTTTCTTTATGTCTCGCTCATAGTAAGTGCTAATTAAAAAATGCCAACTTTAATGCATAAAACATGGATAAAACAAGAGGTGTGCTAGTAAATGTCTAACAATTGACTTTCCCTTCAAAATGTACATTACATATTTTAAGATTAATTTGCAATATTAGCATTTTCTCCATCACTTTCTTAAGTCTAGAGTAGATCAAGCCCCGATTTGTAACATTTATCATTTCTGAGGTCTAAATGCTTACAAGGAAAATTCAACTATTCAAACTCAGAGTCAGTTTAAACTGACTGCAGCGGAGATCTGCACTGGTCCCGTGAATTGAGGATATTAGTCTATGCCCAGAACAAAAGACCAAGAACTTTTTGACTTTCTTTTTTTCCTTTGATCATCTTTATCCAAAATGTACATAATTGTGTACTTTGGGTTAAAAATATTACCCATCAGGGGCAGAATATAAGGACATTTTGGGATCTGCACATGGTAGTGAGTCTCTTGGTCATTTCTGTGTCAGTTTGTTTTGTCCTTGCTTGACATTATAATCAAAAATTTCTTAGACATTATCTCTGTTATATTTTTAATGGAATCTCATGTGATTTTGACATATTCATGTGATAATCCTTGTCAGAGGAAACTATTTCCAGTAAAAATTTACTCTATATTGGTCCATGCTTTTTACTAGTCAAGAAACAAGAAGCACACCTTCACATTGATAAGTTGTCCAAAGATGTGGTTTGCAATACAATACTGTTTGTAAAAACCTTGCCTGTTCCCTTCTCAAATTTCATCAAGAATGGCTTTGATGCACAAGAATGGAAACTTCTTGAAAAGAATTTTGTCTCCCAACAACCGCCACTTGTACATAGTAAGCACTTAAAAATGCCTGCTGATTGACATTATTCCCATACAAATACAGAATTGTAAAAATGGGTATATATTTTAGTAGATACTGATATTTTATTGGTTTCTGGAAGTAATAGATGGGTCAGTTGATCAAGTATCTAAGTTTTATAACCCAGAGGCACAGAATCTCCAAGAGCAACTTGGGAGACATTGTTTCAGAAACAATCTTGGTCAGTTATACAAATGATATTGCGTAATGGTTATTTGTGGCTCCGACTTTCCACTAAATAGCCACATTATATTAACTTCCCACTTCCACCAACCAAGAGTGTCCCATATGCTGCAGATGAGTCACTTTGGTCATTAAATCTACATTTAATGATGCTACAGAAAACATCAAAGACTAAGTATCCCAGTTTTTTCTTTTCTCTGTAAATATTAATGTTGTCTCTGTCGCTCAGACATCACAGGAGGGCTGAGGATCTATTACTTTTCATTCAACAAATAGACAGGAGTCTCTTAACAAATATTTGTCCAGAGAATCAAATTTCTATTTATCTCACTGCAAGAATGACTAAAGGAATAGAAAACTGGGGGATGGAAGAATTTAGATTTCCCTTGAATTGTTTGAATTATTGGGTATCTAGGATACTTACTGTCTAAGTATGTGATATTTCTGGTACATTTAAATTGTCTCGAGTCATTATAGCATGTATATTACTTTTCGATGTTTATAAAGCAACTTAAGGAAAAATCCAAATTTACATGAATAGTTGTTTTTTAAATAATATTCACTTTATATGCTTCAAATTGTTTTTGGTATAAGAAATTAACTTTGCCCTTATTAACAAAGGTAACATTCAATTTCTAAATTTAACTAAAATCTTGAAGATTTTTGAAATATAAAGATAGGTTCTGAAAAGTTTGCTTGTGACAAAGATGAGTTCTGTGAAGTGTTTTAAGAACCAAGAGGCAATTGAAGGGATTTCAGATTGGTTAATACTTTTATAGATTTATTTTCTGACTCTCCTTTTTCTTTTACTTCTGAGTACTAGATGATAGATAAGGAAATGTAGAAGTCTTAAATTTCAGTAGAGGGGTAGAGATTTAAGAACTCTTTTTCATCATCATCATCATTATAAAAATCCTGCTGTTAGACCAAAGGACAGCATTTTATCTGGATAGTTCCTTACTTTAGAAAAGCTTCAGTGCTCATATAAAAGGCATATTTCAACATCTACCTTTGCTCATTACTTACCATTCCAGTGAATTATGAGTATGTTTTGAGTACTGATTACCTTGTGATTATGCTTAAAGTATAATAATATTAATGATAATAATAATAGCATATATACATATATTTCTTGTGATGTATCAGGTATGTTTTAAGTACTTTACAATTATTATCTCATTTAATCCTTACAACAAACCTGGAAGGTAATGTGATTCCCATCTTAAAGTTGAGGGAACTAAGGTAGACAGTAGTTAAGGGATTTATCCAGGATCACAAATCAAGCTTACTAGTTTATTGACCAAGGCTTAAAATGACTGAACTTTTAAAAAAGATTTTTCCACTATTGGGCTACATTATGTTTCTAGTTATACAGTATTAGTCCCACTGAGAAGTGTAGAGGAGATCTGCATTCTCTTTGCACAGGGGCCGGGTAGAATACATAACTATCAGATGAATAATTAACTAGATTAATTTGATAAAAACCTTTTCAATAGAATATTGATCATTAACCTTTTTTTTTTCTAAAAAGTGATTCAAACAATTTACTAAAAGTATAGAGAGGCAGAGATATGCATAGAAGAAGAGGATTAATCATTGATAATCACAAATTTTAATTTTTTTGTACATTGTAATTTTGTAAAATGTAATTTTAACCCACTTATTCTGTAAATGTTCATTTCATATAAAGTATTTATATTTGTCTCTACAATTCAGTTTCATGTTCCTTGAGGACAAGATCACCACCATCTTCTATTTGCTGTGTCATTCAGCACCCAATACTCTAATCCTCACACAATGAATGTCTAATCGCCTTACTCATTCAGTGACTGCTTACTAGATGAGGGAATCTAGAAATAGATTAGACAGTTGATTGATCAAAGAATTATTTAAAAGCTATACAAAAATAAACATGGTATCCTTAAAGAAAAACACAAAGACATATTCTTGAATAAATCAACTCAAGAATTTCCTCTAATAGCATTAAAAGCACATTTAAAAATATGTGTTTATTGTTACTTTAAATTCTATGTACACATAAAGATGATCATGATTTTAAATACTGAAGAGAAACTGAAAATAATAAATTATCTCTATGAATTTGCTAGGTCTGGGCAGGGACTGAGTTAACAGAAGCAGCCCTGGTGGCCACGGCTTGTGGAAGCGTGCCCCCCAGTCCCCTCATCCTTCCAAGAAACTCCTTCACTGCAGTATTTCAATCTCAGAATGCCACAGGGCCAGGCTTCTCTGCATCATACACAAGCAGTAAGTACCACAATTCCAATATGTACTACAAGGCTCACAGATGTCATAACTGGGACTGGGGCATCAGCATTTAGTAGGCAAGAGATGGTCATAACTCGGATAAATTTGGGGTAAATTATCCTGTGGTAAATTCAAAATGGGTTCAAAGGCTGGATCCAAAAACCATATTACTATCTATTAAGAAACCAATGATCTCCTTGAGGGAGACCTCTATAGACTATAGATCAGGGCTATGAATGGTCTGATTTAGAATTTTTATCAATGATAAAAACCAGGATGATTATTATATCAAATTTGCAGATATCAAACATAGGAAGAATAAATAAAATAATGACTGACATTATCAGGATCTTTAAAAAAGAAAAGCTTAACAAGCTAGAATGATGCTTTAAATATAAGATGAAATTGAACATAAATCAATGTAAAAAGAACTGTATTTGAATTCAGAAAATCAACTTTACAAATAACTCGTGAATGCTACAGGGACAAAGTGTGCCTAGGCCCATATTATTATGAGAGATGGGACTTTAATAGATTGAAATTTTCCATATAAGATAGTGATACAATACAGTGATCAAAAAAAGTTATTGTCATCCAAGACTGCATTAGGAAAGGAACAGCGTTCAGAACATGGAATGTGTTGGAAGTGATTACCTTATTATATTCTGCCTCATGATCAGTTCTGAGAAACAGTGAAAAAAATACATGAACAAGCTGGAGATTTTCAGGGGAGAGAACCAGGAGGGTGGGGGAATTTGAAAACTTGTCACTAGAGGATCTGTTGAAGGAACTGGGACATTTAAAAAGAGGATTTGGAGGCACTGCACTTTGCATGAATTCATGTAAATCTTTCCAGGCTTTTCTGAAATTATCCTGCATGTATTTCCTAAGCACAATAGCATTCCATTATATTCACAGACTGCAACTTGTTTAGCTATTCCCCAACTAATGGAC
Organism: Antechinus flavipes; assembly: GCF_016432865.1. Classification (NCBI taxonomy): domain Eukaryota; kingdom Metazoa; phylum Chordata; class Mammalia; order Dasyuromorphia; family Dasyuridae; genus Antechinus; species Antechinus flavipes. The sequence goes on along the minus strand of NC_067402.1, from coordinate 52,791,695 downwards.
ATCCCCTCAGTTTTTAAATCTTTGCCATGACAAAAGAACTACTATAAATATTTTTGTACAAATAGGTCTACCCCACTCCCCCCTTTTCAATCTCTTTTGTATGAAGATCTACTAATGGTATTGCTTGGTCAAAACGTATGCACAGTTTTATACTCTTTGGGGCATAGTTCCAAATTACTCTCCAGAATGATTGGATCAGTTCGTATCTCCACCAATAGTACATTAACTTAATTTTTCCATATCCCCTACAACATTTATCATTTTTTCTTTTCTGCCATATTAACTAATTTGATACTTTGGAGTTGTTCTAATTTGTGTTTCTCTAATCTATAGTGACCTAGAGCATTTTTTTTATCTGATTATAGATAATTTTGATTTCGTTGCTTGAAAATTGTCTGTTCATATCCTTTAACCATTTATCAGTTGGGGAAAGACTTGTATTCTTATAAATTTGATTCATTTCTCTATATTTTTGAGAAATAAATCCTATATCAAAGAAGTAAACTCTTCTCTACCTCATCCCACTCCTAATTTTCTACTTTCCTTCTAATCTTGGTTGCATTTGTTTTATTTTGTGCAAAAACTTTAAAATTTATTATAATCAAAATTATCCATTTTATACCCTATAATAAAGAGCAAGAATTCCTGATTTTTTTGTGTCATGATTCCCCTTTGACAGTGAATTTTACATATCCCTTCTCAAATAATGTTTGTAAATACATAGAAATACATAGCCTCACAAAAGAAAATAATTATATTAAAATAAATTCATCAAAATATTTTAAAGGTTTCACAGACCTCAGTTTATGAAACCTTGTTCTAGCATAATAATAAAGAACATTTAAACTTTACTATGAGGTTAGGGAGAGGTTAGAGAGCGGTTAGTTAGAGAAAGACAAAGAGAGTTAATCTCAAAGTAGTTTGTCAAATTATTTCATTTTCTTTGGTTTAATGTATTGAAATCATCCCCATTTGATGTGAAGATGGTGGTGGCAGAATCCAACCCTGTTGATGATTCTAAAAAGTATATTCTTCTCCTCAGCTCACTCTTATATTAGGGAAGGAAACAAAAGCTTGTCCTCATGTGATTTGTTAGTATCTGCTGTTCCTTTGTTTCCCTCTTTTAAATCAGATTAAAGATCTCAAGATCTTTAAAGAAAGAGAGATCTACTGGGCCAGTGTTGATTAGATCACAATGCTATAAATTCTTTATGTTAGTAAAGGACATTTTGGTATTAACAAGAAAGAATAACACCAGCAATGAAGATAAAGTGCCCTGAATATCCTTGAATTAAAAAATGTAATCTTTGGATTTCTCCAGAGTTGTATAGTCATTTAGAAGACTGATAGTGATTAATAAGCCCATTGGAATCAATCCCTCTTTTCAACTGGCAGTTAAAATCCAATTAGACCTTTTTTTTTTTTTTTCCCTTCTTGAAATATTTTTAATTCAAGTTTCAAAGTAAAACTTCCTCTTGAAATATTATGATTTGAGAATGTGTGTTTTATACTAGTGTCAGAACTATTCACTAGGTCTTTTTAAAAATACCTTAAAGTTCTCATAGTGCCAGTCATTCTTTAGTCTGAAATTCTGTTCCCATAATTTTGGATTCTGTGCCACCTCAAGGGATCTTCCAGAAAACAAACAAACAAATCCCTGATCCCAAGGCATAATTTCTATTTGTTAAGATAACTTCTCAGCTTCCAGATCATTGGGAGGAAGCAGCACAGCACAGTAGAAGGAACACCAAATTTAGAGCCAGGGAAAATGGAAATGAATCTTGGCTCTGCCATATTACTACAGGTAGTAGCCTTATTACAAGTAATGTCACCTCTCTAGATTTAAGTTCCCCATCTCCAAAGTCAAGGAGGTTGAACTTGATGCTATCTATAACTTCCTCTGATTTTACAAACTTAGATTCCATATAGTCAAAAACCTGGTACAACAAAAGAATTTGAAACATCCTTGCAAAATGTGTAATAGCTTGACCTATATGATCTCAGTTTTGGCTTAAATAATATAATATGCTTGTATGCATCCCTACAGAAAATAGACAAAATGAATTAAATGAATAAGCAATATTCCCTAAATTACCCCCCCAAAAAAATTTGAGTTTTTTTAATCACAAAAAATCCATAGAATCTCTGTTGAAATCAACATGATCTGAGTCATAATTTTATTAAGAATTTATTAATATAAGGCTATCTTGTTGAAATGTTCTGTTATTAGCTATATAATTCAACTGAAATGAGGGAGTTTTTATCCCATATCATTATGGAGGACCTTCTATCCATGGTTGATATGTGACTTTGCTAATGAATGAAACATAATATGTTCTGACTTAAGAAAGAGAAGGGAAGAAGAGAAGTGGCTGTTTGCTCTCTTCATGTGGGAGGAAATTTTTCTTTGATCAGAATAAAATAGACATCAGATTACTTTTGGCTTCAATGAGCATCAAGGTTCTATATAGTTGCTTCTCTCTTTTCTGTTGCATGTTGAGAAAGGATGCAGTTATTCAGAGAACAAGAAGGTTGGAAAGATAAAATATTGTCCTATCCATTACTTCATACTGAATGGAGGGAGCAATATGCTAATGAATCATAGATTTAGAGCTAGAAAGCATTTTCTAGATCATCCAGTCTAACCCGCTCAATTTGCAAATGAAGGAACCGAAGACCAAAGAAATTTTATAATTTATGTAAGGGTGTAAGAAACCCAGAATTGTCTGGCTTAAATCCAGTATTTCCCCTACTTCACCAGAGAGTTGGCCATTGAGAAAATTACCCCCAGGATAGTTTGTTACTCAGATAGATAAAAGTGGAAACCAGAAGTTCTAGAAAGGACTTTGGCTCATCTGCCCATAGAACATTTTTAAAGAAAAATCACTGTGAAGAATTTTTTACTACAGCCTAAGATGATTTAGAATGAAGTAATAAAGGAATTTTTATAGTAACTTTTTTTTTTATTTTTCAAAATATTTGCAAAGATAGTTTTCAGCATTCACTCTTGCAAAACCTAGTCTTCCAAATTTTTCTCCCCCCCATCTCTAGTCTCCCCTATACAGGAAGTAACATAACATAGCTTAAACATGTGCAATTTTTCTAAATGTATTTCCACATTTATCATGCTGGACAAGAAAAATCAGATGAAAAAGAGAAAAAATTAGAAAGAAAATAACAAACAAGCCAACAACAATAACAACAACAATAACAAAAACACGAGAAAGAAAAAAACAAGCAAACAAGCAACAACCACAAAAGGTGAAAATATTATGATTTGATCCATATTCAGTCCCCATAGTCCTTTTTTCCTGCCTGCAAATGGCTGTCTGGATCATAAGTCTATTGTAATTGCCCTGAATCACCTCATTGATGAAAAGAACCAAGTCCATCACAACTGATCATCACATAATCTTCTTGTTACTATGTACGATATTCTCTTGGTTCTACTCGAGAAGTCAAGCATAGTACTAAATTGTGCCTAGGGAATTTGTTTGCTTTGAAAGCTACTTTAAAATGTCATCATTTAAAATCATATAGTTAAGCTGAGTTCAATTAAATGAATTGTTTTCTCAAGAATCAAATATTATCTGTGTATAATATTAGATTACAAAGGTGAAAATGGCATAGTTCCTATTTTTTGAAAACTTACAATTAGCAAATGGCTTTTTATATACAAAGCCATATATGTGATAAGCACAGAGAAATCTAGACCAAGAGTTTTAAGAAATTGAAGAAAGGAGAGCACCTGCAGCCTGCAGTGGGAATGTCAAGGAAGACTTCCTGGAAGATGTGATGTTGAAGTGGTCATGGAAGAAAGAGAAGAATTTCAACCGTGATTAGATGAAGGGAGTAGGTTCTAAGCATGAGATATGAATTCAAAGAGGCAGAATTAAATAGAAAAATTATAAAATCAATATTATAAACGTATTAAAAGCTGATACAGCGTACCAATCTCAAGCAAAAATATCTCTTTAGTTCTATCCATGAAAGTGAAACACCTTTACCACCTCCTAGAGTATTAGCTATTCTTATATTTTTGGTGAATTCCCTTTTAGAGATTGAATTGAAATCTGTTTTTTTTTTTATTAAAGAATTTATTTGTTTTTAACATTCTTTTTAACTTTTGAGTTTCAAATTCTCTCCTTACCTCCTTTCCCCTCTTTTATTCTCTGAGAAGGCAAGCAGTATTATATCAATTATACATGTGAAGTCATGCAAAACACCTCCACATTAGCCATATTTCAAAAAATCAAGGAAAAATTAAGGGAGAAAATTATACTTCAGTTTTCACTCAGAGTTCATCAGTTCTCTCTTGAGGTAGTAATACTATTTCATCATTGGGTCTTTGAAATTGCCTTGGATCATCATATTGATCAAAGTATCTGAGTCTTTCACAGTCGATCACTATCACAATATTGATGTTACTTTGCACAATGAGCTCTCAGCTTTTCTCACTTCACTTTGATCAGTTCATATATGTCTTGTCATGTTTTTCTAAAACACCCCTCCTCAGCATTTCTTATAGCAAATGATAAGTATTTCAGTGATAGCAAACATCACACATAGTAGTATAGTAAATTCCTGAGGAGCATGTGCTACTAGAGCAAAACAGCATAGACAAAGTACCTATTTGTAGGAGCCTGAAATTTTAGACTACCTAGGACAAAAACAACTTAAGTAAGGGAGATAGACAGCATAGGTTTCTGTGAAGGATTGCTACACATATTTTTGCACATGTGGGTCCTTTTTCCTTTTTTAAGATCTCTTTGGAATACAGACCCAATAGAAATACTGCTGGATCAAAGGGTATGCACAGTTTGATAGCCCTTTGGGCATATTTCTATTTGCTTTCCAGAATGGCTGGATCAGTTCACAACTCCACTAACAATGTATTAGTATCCCAATTTTCCTAAATTCCTCCAACATTTATCATCTTTACTAGGAAATAACTTAAAAATAAAGTATACTATCAACTGAGTTTCATGACTAAATGCAATTTGTGGTGGATAATTAGGATAACTACATGCAGTTAGATAGTCAGGATAGCAAACAGGGATTTAACTCCATACAGAGCAAGTTGTTGTCAAAAAGAATTAGGACTCATTAAGAAGATTTTCTTACAAGTATAACAACAACAACACTAATAATCATAGTCATAATTTATATTTTGAGGTCTGCAATGTGTTTTATGTATAATATCATTTTATTCTCAGAAACCTGTTTTACAGATGAGAAAGAATGAAGCTACTGATGAAAGTGAACAGATTTTCTCAGTATCACACAAAAGTATCGAGGCAAGAATTGCCTTCATGTAGCTCTCATTTCAAGTAGAATGAGGGGAAGGAATGTTGATCATACTTCAATTTCAGGAAGAATAATTGAAGGAGGAAATGAGAAAAACTGTAAAATAATACCTTTGTGACTAGGGATTCTTGCAATCAACAATGAAAGAGAAAGAAGAAAAGACAGAGTTTGGAAAGGAAGTAATAAAGGCAGGAATTATGCAAAAAAATTGTGACTCTGACTTTCCTTATATTTTGTGGATATATTCTTCCTGTATCTCACAGTTTGGATGAACAATCCTGCTTATAGGATCACGGAAGGAAGTGAGTTAGCTAATAAGAAAGTGAATCAGGAAATAGGAGAGGTTTTTCTTCTTCATTTTTTCCACAGCTAATGTTATCTTTGGAGCACAGTTATAATGGGGTAACAAAAAGACAGGATCCTTCTAGTTGTAGTAACAGAACTAATTCCTTTAATAGGTATGTATATATATATAAGTTATATATCTCTAAAATCTATAGTTATGAATTATTTCTCTCAGTATTCATTTTCATAGGTGTCATTTACTATTTAAATGCTGCTAAGGTAAATGATCCTAAAGAGTTTCCTAGGGCCTTGAGAGGTTAATAGTGTAAATTACAGAGCCATCTTTAGCAGGAGTTAGTTCCCTACTCAGATGGTATAGATGAGAGAGAGAGGGAAAAGGGAAATCAGAGTGGGGAGAGAGAGGAGGGAAATAGAGAGGAAGGAAGAAAGAGAAAGAAAAGGAGGAAGGGAAAGAGGAGAGGGAGAGGGAGAGGAGAAGGAAGAGAAAGGACAAAAGAGACAGAAAAGAAAGAAAAAATAGGAGAGAGAGAGAGAGGAAAGAAGGAGAGAAAGGGAGAGGGAGAGAGGAAGGAAGGGAGGGAGGGGGAAAGAGAGAGAGGGAGATGGAGAGGGAGAGGGGGAAAGGCAGAGGAGAGGGAGAAGGAGAGGGAGAAATAGTGAATTTATCTCTTTTAAGATATTTAAACAAGAATTTTATCCAGAATTACTCAGTGTATTTATAGTGAGATATCTGTTCATTACTTAACTCACTAAACTACGTGGCCTTTTCATAATCAGAAAACATGCTCTCCTCCCATACTATTAGGTATTTTAGTCATGGAGCCCATTGCCTGTACGGTGCTGTCAGAGTGGACACAGGGTAGTCCAAGGATCACTAATCCAGCTGAAGATGGGTGCGAGGGCAGGACCCCGTTACTGATGCCTTTCTTCCTGTTTGTCTCCATGCAGGCTGCGGAGCTAACTTCACCAGCCCTTCAGGTTACATCATTTCTCCTAACTATCCAAGTCAATATGATAATAGCATGAACTGCAACTATATCATCAAGGCAGGGGAACGAGACATAGTATTGTTAGATTTCCAGTCTTTCCACCTACAAGGTAAGTGCTCATTGCTTTGGTTTTCTTTTGTTTTGGGGCCTTCCAGAATGCAAAACAGGCTACATTTCTGCTATGTGTAACCCATTCTGCAAAAATCTGACCCCTATAATCCTGCCTCAGACACTAGCTGTGTGACCACGAGGAAATCACTTAACCTCTCAGGCCCTCAGTTTCCTTAGCTGTAAAATTAAAAGTTTGCATTTAATGGCCTCTGAGATCTCTTTCACATTTATATGTATCATCCTGTGTTTAAATCTGACCAGATTCTGAACAATACTATCTTGAAGAAAAAAAAAAAATTTTTTTCTGGTAGTGGAAATAGATTATCCTTTGGGGATCTCCTGGAGGCACAAATATATACATTTCTCCAAAGCAGACATTCAGGATTTCCAGAGTATTAGATTTCTGCTTTCACCAGTATATTTATTCATTTCCCACTGCATAGATGGGCTCAAATGATCACTGAGTGATATTGTCATGTGATATAATTATGACATCGTAAATATTCATAACTTTTGACATATGTGAACTGAAGATCAAGTAAACCCAGAAAAAAACAGTATGTATGATGATAATAATTAAACAACTAAAACCAAGAAAAGAAAAAAAAAGAAACTGAATAATGATTAAATGTGGCCCAAGGGAAAAGCTGAAAAAATGCACCTGACTCTGATCATTGTAAAAGTGCAGGACTTAGGGTGTAGAATAGTACATACACTGTAAGAACTGCTTTTCTCCCTCTCCCTTTTGCAATTTTTGTTACTAGCAATTATTTGCTGCATAGGGGAAGAGGAAGAATATATTCAGAAATAACTGTGATGTAAAATCAGATGATCAATTTAAAAAATAAAAATTTGTAGGTAATCAGAATATGAAGGCTCAGGGAAGAATTTCTATACATGCATTTGATGACTCTTGATAGATCTGTAAAAGGCAAGGAAAAAGGAATTTCCTTCTTATTAATCAGTTATATTAGTAAACATCAAAACATGATAAGAATGAGAAAAAGGCAGAGAGAAATTAGAAACTGAAAGAGAGAGAGCCAAGAGACATTAACTAGAAACCCCAAATTCTCTTTTATCCCTTCTAAAGTGAGCCAGTTAATTGCAAGCAGCATGATGTGATATAAACAGGAGTGTTTTTCTTGAGCAAGGTCAAATATTTTCATTGCAGAGGCTGTTCCCACCCCTCTCCACTTTTTTTTTCACTAAGTATAGGACATAGGCAAGGTTACAGGAAAGAAAGCACGACTCCCCCAGAAAGGCTTTATAAAAGACCAAGCATTGCTGAGTCAGAGAATAGCAATATAACCAGGGTTTTCTTATAAAAACATCCACTCTAAAGAATGTGTGCTGTTTTACAGAATATCACCCTCAAGGCCAAATTACTAACTTCTTCCATTTCAATATTTATCATCGCCCCTATTCTAGCCCTCTCCATCGCCCTAACAATTTGAACACCCCTATCCATACCCAACACACTCCTAGACCTCAACCTAGGACTTATTTTCGTTCTTTCACTCTCTGGACTATCAGTATACTCAATCAGGATGAGCATCCAACTCAAGATATGCTCTAATCGGAGCCCTACGAGCAATTGCACAAAAATTTGCAAAGAAATATGGAATACTACCAGTGTCCCTAAGTTGTACCAATCCGATAGGACCTCTAATGATTCTGTCAGGCAGGAGGTCTGATGGAAAAGCAGACTGAGTCTGGAATCAGGTGGCCAGGCTTCCAATTTAGCCCCTTCCACTTGGGTAAAGGCTCTCTACTCCTCAGTTTTCTCATCTATAAAATGGGCTGTCAAATTACATGATCCTTAAGGTATCTTCTAACTCCAAGTATATGACCTAAGTTTGGATAATTAACAACTAAGAGGCAGGGTGAAAAAAACAACAGAAGTCAGGAAAACCAAGTTCAAATCCTAGCTGTGTAACTTAACTTCACTATGTCTCAGTTTCTTTATCCCTAAAATGAGTAAATAACATCTACCTCAAAAGGTTATTAGGAGAATCAAGTTAGATAAAATATAAAGTGCTTTTCAAATCTTAAAACAGAATATAAATGCTATTATTGGTATTTTTGTTACTATCATCATATGTTTTTTCTATATGCTACCTTCTTCATATGATTTATGTTTTCTCCTTTGTAAAATGGAGATAATAATATTAGCACACACCTTATATAGTTTTGTGAGATTTCCATGAATAATATATGAAAAGCACTTTGTGCCTTCTCAGTGAGGGTTGGGTAGGGAGAGAGGAAGGGAGAGAATCTGGAACTCAAAGTTAAAAAAATTTTTTTTTAAAAATGTTTTGTATGTAACTGGGAAAAATAAAATATTTTAAAAAATTAAAAAGAAAAGCACTTTGAAGACCATGAAATACTATATAAACATGAGAATTATATTTAAAGTTTATATGGAGCAGTCCATTTCAAGAATCTCATTTGTAATAATACTTTTGTCCCTACTTCTTAGGTTAGGACTAATTGCTCTGAACTGAGCTTTAGCTCTTTATAGATTAGCATACCCTACTTGTTTTATGCTGGTATCGGTATTTCTTCTCTCTACACTAATTCCCCAAGACTAGTGACTTTACTCGTTATATATGATGTCCCAGAAATCTTAGAGCATTCTAAAGTGCCATTAAGACTTTTGAGATACTGAGTATCCCAAATAAGACTGCAAGTATCTCTGCTATTCTTCCTGCTCAGATACTAAATTTAATTGGAATTGTTTAAAAATCCCAAAAGATGTGTACATTTGAAAACTTATGATTTTTGTTTCAAGATGGCAGATAAAACCTCAAGACGTAATATTAACATTTTCTAATAGTGTACCCTATTTCATCAAAATTTGTCAACTCCCCTGAAAATTATCATGAGGAAACTGAGGTTTTGAGAGATTCAATGACTCGCCCATGATCACACAAGTATCTGAGGTGGGATTTGAATTTGTGTCTTCTCCTTCCATGTTAAACATTTTTGTCCTGTATGTCCCAGAGCCATCATTATACACACACGTGTATGTACCTATGTGTGTATACACATGCTAAGTGGTTCAATTAGAGCTGAGATCTTACTTCACATAAAAGATAAAAATTATGGTTCTGTCTACATTCACATATGTGACTGGAGATATGGTCATTCTGAATACTTATGACTCATTGAAATTTTCTCATATGACTGGTATTTCCATCCAACTTAGGTGATGCACAGTAAAGTGAGAAAATAAAATATGTATATTACATATGATTCTGTTTTGTTCTAGTAGAATCATTTTACATAACTCCAAGGGCAGTACTTCAGGTAAGGTATTAGATGATTCAGGCTAATACCAGACCGTTTAGTGAAAAAGAGAATTAAAAAAAGGGAGGAAGCTATGTTATCGTGTCTACAGAATCTCTTCCTGGTCCTCAGATGGATCACGCAGGAAGAATGCCTATTAGAAAGAAAACAAAAAATACAAGATGGTTAAAAAGGAAAGTATTAATTCTTTTCTTAATTAACTTTACTGGTCATAGAATATGTTTTGTTTGTCATATGTTATGTGTTACCAGAAAGATACCCCAAGGTGACGTGGGATTTTCTATTGTTACTATTTACATTTTTCAATCCACTACATGCAACAAGGTTATGTTATACCATCTGGCACATTTGTCACTTTACTTTTTTACTTCATTTAAACTGTCAAAAAAAACACCCCAACAACCCAGTCCTGAGATGGTATTGCTCAACTACTTGGCATCTCTTCCCTTGGCTTTCTCAACTGTTTCAAATAGACTCATTTTGCAATATAATATTGTGAATATAATTTGGCAATAAGATCATAAGATCACAGATTTAGAGTTAGAAGGGCCCTCACTTCACAGATGAGGAAATGGAGATATAAAGAGATTAAAGAAATTGCTCAGTACCACCCAAATAATGAATGTCTTGAAATAAGATTTTAAGACAGGTCTTGGCGACTCCAGGTCCAGTGCCCTATCCACTATGGCAATATGGTTTTTAAAATGGCTTTTATTAATTTTTAAATTTAAATTGCCCAAGCAATGAATTGAGGCAAATTATTTTTGTATAATTTCTTGCTTGCTCATATCAGCCCATGTTTCCCATGTTCCAGGTGCTAGGTAATTAGGGGCCATTGTTTGTGTACTCACCAAGCTCAGTTCTGCAATGGCAATATTTCTTTCTCTCTAACTGATTTTTTTCCTTTATATTTTCTGAATTACTTATCTTTCTTGCAATTCACAGTGGAGATGATAGAGCAGAATTCCTATTTCATTATATTGCATGGAACCTTATGCAGTAGCATGCAATAAAAAATTAAGTTTTGCAAAATGTATTTCAAATTAATAGATAATATGGATGAAAATATTAGTTGACTTATAGTTTTTGAGTCTAGAAGCAATCATAACATATGTTGAAGTATTATATTACATTTAGAAATATATTCTCAAGATAATGGTAAAGATGTATTTTTGTCTGTAAAGATATGTATATCTAATTATATTTTATGTTTTGGTACTTTACATAGTTTTTGTTATATTCAAGAGGATATAGATTATCTTTAATTATTCTGGTCTTACACAATTGTTTTGTTTTCTTACTGATAAACTTTGAAAGGATGCCCATTTTTATTTAACAACAAAAAAAGAGACTGCTGTATTTCAAGTACCTCAAAGGCTTTCATCTATTTTAATCTTTGATGACAGTCTATCTCGTTTCATCTATTGTCCCAGCGTGGCTTTGATGGTTGGCAGATTCTTCAATTCTCCTTTTCACTTTGCAGGATTTTATGACCATAAAGTCCACTGCAAAAGTCTATTCCAGAGCTTTATTTTAGATGAAGGTGAATCTGGACTTTAAAAGCCTAACCATAGACGATGACCTTTGGCAGTTTCGACCAATTTGATATGGTTCCAACCATGGGTCCAAAGCCAGATTGTGTCTGCTCTCTAAAAATCAGCTGAATATTGGCCCCAAGAGGATCCTTCTTTGAAGGCTGGCCTAGAAGTAATGAACAATAGAATTCTAGACTTAATACCTTTTGATCAGTTAGCACAGCCTTTATTAAGCCTTCACATTCCAAAGGAATTTTTGGTGACTTACAAAAAAAAACCTAATATACTGCTTGATTTGTCAAACCATGGTACTTGACCATTTTTCATTTTCCCCATTAATTGTTAAGAGAGAAATAATCCTAACATTTGTAAGTATTTAATGAGAATCAAATGATAATAGGAGACATTTGTCCCCCTCAACCTTATGCCTTTCAGGTTTCTTGGCCCTGTTTTTCTTCTTTTTTAAAAACCTTCTAGGAAGATCTTGAAGTTTACATAAGAATATGGAGAGAGTTTTTCATCCTCCTCAAAGACCCTGTATCAATGAAATCACAGATTCATCCCCAAGCCTGATTATTTTTAAACAAGATTACAACTATTGTACTTGAAACTCAGTGTCACCTTTGTTTCAGCAAGTGGCAGAGTTTAGCTTAGTGTACAAAAAGATGGCAGCATACACTTTTCAGATTGTACCATGCATCATATTAGTTTCCTGTGGCCCATTTATTATTGAGATATGTAAGTTGCAATTATAAAGGATAGCATTCTCATTTGGGAGTCATGAAGACCTGAGTCTATATATTCTCTTGTTGCTTAATAGCTATACAACCATTAACTGCTCACCTATCTATTCTTAATTTTAGACAATTCTGTAAGATTATAAATTATAGACATGTCATGATTTGTGTAAGTGGAGGGAATCTCCACAAGGAAAAAAAATCATAGGTCATTGGTTTATTGACGTATCCTGCACAATGATTTAAGTTACATAGGACATGCTGTAGAGTTAGACATTTTGGTTCGCCACTACCTGGATAGGCACTTAAGATCATTCTGTATCAATTGTACCATTAGTGAAATGAAAATGCACATGATGCACAGGGCTTCATTTCTTTAAATACTCTGGATATTCTGAGAACCAATGGTCCAGTATGTGTAAAGCAACAAGAATTTCCATTAAATTTCATCACAATTTTGGCTTCATGCTTGCTAGTATTAATCGTCATTGTTTCTGGAACTAAGTATATCTCATCTCTTCTTTTTTCTTTTCAATAGAACCTTCATCCATAAGTGGAATATGTACCAATGATGGAGTAAAAATTATCCGAGGTTATGATGCAAATTCCGCACATAGTGCTATATTTTGTGGAAATGAAATTCCTAGAAGCATGAGCATCATTGGCCCAATGATACTCAATTTCTACTCTGACAATAGTGAAACAGACTTTGGATTCAAGGCAACATACACAATAATTTGTGAGTAGCTATAATAATGTCATTCATTTTTTTTTAAAACAGCAAGTTATATTTGAGGCATTTTCTTTCTGCTTAAGGTAAAACCAATACTGAGTTGGGTTCATGGATTTTAGAAAAAAATTACTATTAAGTATAAAAACTTAATTAAACATTTTCTTATCTATGTTTTCTTTAAATGATTATCTCCTTAAAGAATAATTAGGCCTGGTAGTTTACTTGCAGGAAGCTCTCTATATTAATAAATTAGTCCAAGAAGAAGAGGAGGAGGAGGAGGAGATGGAGAAGCAGGAGGAGGAAGAGGAGGAGGAGGAAGAGGAGGAGGAGGAGGAGGAGGAGGAGGAGGAGGAAGAAGAGAAGAAGAAGAAGAAGAAGAAGAAGAGGAGGAAGAGGAAGAAGAGGAAGAAGAAGAAGAGGAAGAAAGAGATGAGGAATTAAAGGAAGAAGTATAAGGGGATGAGAAGGAAGAGGAAGAAGAGGAAGAGGAGGAAGAAGAGGAAGAGGAAGTGGAAGAAGAGGAAGAGGAGGAAGAAGAAGAGGAGGAAGAAGTAGCAGCTCTGTGGATATATTATTCTGTATAGGAAATCCATTAATATTCCTTTCTGAAATAAAATTTTACAAAACTGAGATCTTAAAAAAAAACACCCTAGGTCAGTTTTACTCTAGCTAATTGAAAGAGAGAGTATTCATTTGGAAAATTCAGACCAAAATCAAAATTTTTGGCCTTTTGTCATATGGATAGCACGATAGAGTTGCCTTTTGGAATTTGGCAGTTCAGATAGATATCTCACTTCTCTATTTGATTTTGCTAGTGTCAAAAAGAACATGGTATTTAGATTGCTTAATTTAGAATTATTGCAAAATAAATAATTTTATATTTTGTTTTCAATGAACAAGGTGCATCATTATTGGCTTGTTGTTTTTGTTTTTGTTTTCTTTTTCTTGGAAGAATAGTGTAGTTTTTTTTTTTTTTCTGGGAACAAATTCACTCCTTTATCAGAACTCCAGTGAATCCAGTACCACACAAGCCTGAGAAATACTCCTTTATTGTCTTCCTCCTTTTCTTGACCAACTCCAGTGCCAAATGTGGAAGTTAAATAGTTTCCTTTCAGATAAATCACGTCGGAACCCATCAGCCCCACAGAGCAGCAGTGAAGGATGTAAATGGTCATTTAGCCATGAACAAGAGCCTTCATAATTCATTCTCGTTCCCTGCTCTCTGAATTGTGACTTCTGACATTTTTGAAGTATGGCAATGGCTTTGTGTGGCTGCTGGCCCAGACAAAAAAGATTTGAGTAATTAACATTCCTTCCTCTGGTATTACTGTGGGTTAAAGAGAAGGATTGATTTTTTGACTGTCCTGGCGTAAGTGCTGCTTTGGCTGGCTAAACTCTTGCCTTCTCTTTTACTTAATGTTTGTCCCTCATTTTCATAGGATACTGTTTATGAGACTCACTATATCCTTTATAAGATCTCCATTTAAAGGGACAGTTTGGGTCTGCATAAGATTGCCAATCCCTGATAAGGGTGTGTATGTGCTTGAATTATTTAAGTGCTCAAAAACTTGTAGACTGTATAATTCAGTATTAAAAGGAAAAAATATGAAATATACATGGTATAGAAATCACTAGGCCATAGACATACAGCTAGCTCTCTATGATCTCAACAAAACATATCACACTGATGTGTTATTAAATTTATATTGAGACTGATGTTGGGGCTGAGATGGTTGTAATCGCCATTTTTTCATCTTCCTCATTCATACCATCAGGAAGACTTTTGAATTTACAGGATAATGCAATTTATAAATCTTTATAAAGCACCTACTATATATAGTAAGTCCATGAAATATTTATTCATTCAACAAATATTTATTTAGTGCTAAGAATGATGCAAGGAAAATAAAACACAGACCTTTAAAGGAGTTTACAATTTAATAAGAGTCTAGTCCAAGTCAAGAAGCATTTATTTAGTACTTCCTATCAAGCACTGCACTAGGCACTGGGAATACAAATGCAAGCAGAAAGAAAAACAGCCCTTGTGCTTGAGGAGGTTATGTTTTAATGGGAGAAGACAATACCTTAAAGAGAGCACAAGGTACACAGTGAGGGGGGTATTGTAAAGAAAGATCTATGGAAAATCAGGAGTGAAATCTGGAAAGAAATGAAGATTCCTACATGAAGATTCTGAGAACAAGCCAATCGGGGGAGAAGCTGAAGGGTTAGAGGGTATGTCCAATGTGAAGATCCAGGATGGAGTAAGCTTAAGAACTTTGTATAGGATAGTAGATGACCTCCTGTGAAGAGTGAGGAGGGCGACCTAGGGAGGAAAGTAAGAGAATTTGCTCCCTTCCTACCTCTATTCCTGTTATTCCCCCTTCTTCTCCCACTGGGATGGAAAGTCAAGAGGAGAATTCCAGCCAAAAATGATACAGAGAAGTTGGTCTCAGGACTTACAATTTTCAGAACATCAATTATCTTTAAGAAATAATAAAAAGGCAATATTATCTCTAAAATTCTATTCTAATATAGTGAAAATAAATGGTCTTTTCCTCTGTTACAGCATGTGGTGGCGTATTCAACTCATCCATTGGTATCGTCAAAAGCCCAGCCTATTCACGAGCAAACTATGCCAACGATTTGGAGTGTTCCTACCTCATCACTGTTACAAATGACAAAGTGATTGCACTCAAGTATGTAAATATTCCCCTTAAGAAAATCATTTTAAGGTAGTTTTTTTTTTTTTTAATGTGGTCCTCTATTGACAAAAGAAAAAGAAATCTCATCAACATTACAATAGGGTAAAAGAGACCTCGCTATTCTGAAGAATGAAATGAATGTTATCTAAATCTTTCAATAGATCTCTAAACCTGTGAAATGGGTATTTATTGTTGATGCAGAGAGAACACTCATTAGGACTGAAAAATAGCTATCTATATAGTTCAAAATGCCTTTTGTAATTTCTGTAAAAGCAGCTTGTTATAATTGCTTTAATAATCATAACAAGAATAGATGAAGAGCCCTGTGTGAAGCATAATTTTTAATGGCTCAAGATCCCATTCAATTATTGCTTAATCAGGAATTTTCCATCAACTTTATTATTCTTCTGAATTTCCTTTTTTCTTTACATTTTGCCATGAATTAAGATTAAACACAAATGGTCTGATTTTCTAAATGCATAAAGTGCAAGATAAGATTCACCAATAATTGATTCATACAATTAACCAATCATTCATTATGTACCTACGGAACACTGTCAGACACTGGCGGAGATCAAAGTTTAGTAAGACACAGCCCTTCCCTTTCCTCATGATGCTTCCTTTCTGATAAAGCGATGAGATGCTAGAACATGACTAACATGGGGATAAAACGCGGTGAGTGCATAGGAGAGCTTTGAAAGAAAGAACCCGGTCAGATGCCAGGGAGAAGGGTCAGGGGAAGGATCGTGGATTTAGATTCAAGGTCATGTAGCCGAACTTGAAATCTCAGGCTCTTCCCACTGGATCGTGCTTCAGAGAGAAAATGCCTTTGAAACCGGGCTTTGAAGGATGACAGGAGAAAGAAGAAAAGGAAAATATTTCAGGCACAAGGAACAGTATGAACAAAGGCACAGGGACAGCAGAGCACAATGTGTATTTGTGTTACACAGAATAAGCCAGTTTAACTGGAATGTAGTTTTTGTATGAGAGAGTGAGAGAGAGAGAAAGAGAGAGAGAGAGAGAGAAAGTCTGAAAAGATAGAGTAATATGGGGTAATAGTAAAAGAAGGGCCTTAAATGACAAATGAAGGCCATATACATTTATTTAACCAGGGCAATGTTACTCTAGCAACCATAACACCCACCATCTTGGATTTTGTAGAATATGCTAAATGTCAGTGCAATTCACTGAACACAAAAGGATTTTGTGCAACTGCTTATTAAAAGGAGCAATGGTTAGATAGACAGCCCCATACACCCACACATCTGCAATAATCCATTGGCCTAAACTATATTCACTTAGATCAAAACCTCACTCGGATTTCTACATGTGACTTTACATCCAAGAAAAACCTGATTGTGTTCACGAGATTAGGTGCAGAATAGGAAATGTAGGCTCTGAAGTGTGTTTCTTGTGCAGCCGAGTTAGGGCAGATTGAAAAACAGATGTACTCCGGTCCAAGCAGGCAGCTTCCTCAAAGGTCTGGGTATTAGGAAGGATGAAGGAAAAGGGGCCACAGGGAGCAAAACCAGATAGGCTACCTGTAGGTACTAATGAAGAAGGACAGATGCACTTGGTGACACTTCTCTCTCTCTCTCCCCCCCCTCCTCCTCCTTCTTCTCCTCCTTCTCCTCCTCCTCCTCCTTCTTCTTTTCCTTCTTCTTCTTCTTCTTCTTCTCCTTCTTCTTCTTCTTCTTCTTCTTCTTCCTTCTTCTTCTTCTCTCTCCTCTTTTCTTTCTTTCTTTCTTTCTCATTTTTTCTCTCTCTCTGTCCTTCTCTGTCCTCCTCTGTATCTTTCTCTCTCTCTCTTTCTGTCTTTCTCTCTGTATCTCTTTCTCTCCCTCCTTCCCTCTTTTTCCCTCTCTCTCTCTGTCTCTTTCTCTGGCTCTGGCTCTATCTCCATCTGTCTGTTTGTCTCTCTCTCTCTGTCTTTGTTTATTTCTCTGTGTATTTTTTTTTCTGTCTCTTTCTGTCTTTCTCTCTGTGTCTCTTTCTCTTCCTTCCTCTCTTCCTCTCTCCTTTCCTCCTCCCTCTCCCTCCTTCTCCCTCCTCCTCTCTCTTTTTCTCCCTCCCTCCCTACTTCTCTTCATCTCTCTCACTTTCCCTCTCCCTCTCTTTCTCTCTCTCCCTTCTCCACCCCCCCCAATCAATCACATACACACACATACACAGCTTTTTCATCTAGTTAGCTGCCAAGTCTATTTTAAATTCTTTTTTGCCAGTATCTCATGCATCTCTTCTGTGACCGAAACCATTGCAGTTCAGGTTCTTCCCTCTCCCTAATTATTCCTATTTTTGTTTAATTGTTTCAGTCTGGTCTGACTCTTTGTGACACCACTTGAGATTTTCTTGGCAAACATACTGCAATGGTTTTACACTTCCTTCTCTAATTTATTTGACAGATGAGAAAATAGAGGCAAACAGGTTGAAGTAACTTGCCCAGAGTCACACAGCTAGTAGTATAATTCAGGCTTTTACCTGTCTTTATTTAGATTATTGTAATTGGGGGCAGCTAGATTGCACAATGGATAAAATCCTGACCCTGAGCACTATTGTAATAACTCTTACTTGTAATCTCACCTCCAGTCACTTCCCTCTCAAATCTATAAAGAGTGGATTTTCCTAATGCACCACTCCCTCTCACAAATTACAGATCGCCTGTACTCAAAAATTTTTAGTTGCTCAGAACTGCCCAAACAACAAAACTCAAAATCTTGATCCAGGTGTTCAATATTCTCTATAATCTGACTCCAACCTACTTCTTCAATCTCATCTCATACTATTTCACTTCACAAGTATTTGGAAAGTGGACAAATCTTTCTAAGTACAGTAAAAAGAAGTCAAAAAGAGAACAATGCAAACATTAAGTCTTTTCCAAAATAAATAAAAATACTCCTTCCAGAAGTGTAGATAACAGTCCATTGTTACCTCCTCAAACATGATGACTCCTGTCCATGTCATCTCTTGTCCATCCTTGACAGGGCTTCCACCTAGCATTTTTGAGATTGTCCTCTTGAGCTTCTGACATTATATAAGTACAAGAGGAGCACAAAAGCTATTTCTTAGCTGCTCTCTTGCTACGTGACCATCCTATCTTATTTTCTGATCATACATCTATTATCTGATTCTTACTTTTATAAAATCTGTACAGGCTTGTGTGGGATCTATGCTACAAATCTCACTATGAAAACTTTCATTTCCACAGGTTCAATGATTTTGATGTGGCCATTTCCCCCTCCTGTTCTGCAGACTACTTGGCCGTGTATGATGGCCCAAATATCAGCGCTCCACTTCTTGGTACATTCTGTGGGTCAGTGCTTCCACCAGATATCAAAAGCACCAACAATAGCTTGTTCCTGGTTTTCAAGACAGATTTCTCTGAAACAGCAAAAGGTTGGATGTTATCTTACAGAGAGACATTAGGTAAGTATGATGTCTGACATCCAGATTCATTCTCCATATCTATTTTTATTGACTACCTGCCAATCTTTCTCTTTTTTTGTTGTTTTAGTTTTTTTTTAAACTTTTTGTTTTCAAAACATATGCACGGATAATTTTTCAACCTTACATATAAACAGAGCCTTGTTTTTCAGATTTTCCCATTCTTCCCCCCATCCCTTCCCGTAGATGGCAAGCAATCCAATATATGTTATACATGTTAAAATATATGTCAAATCCAATATTTATTTATACAGTTCTTTTGCCGCACAAGAAAAATCAGATCAAAAAGGAAAGAAAATGAGTAAGAAAACAAAATTCAAGTGAACAATATCAAACAGAATGAGAGTGTTATATTGTGATCTTTGTTTTTGAAAATGAATTGAATGCAATTCTATCTATTGGGACACATAAGAAAGTACAATTCAAAACTACACTAAAAGCAACAGCAAAATGTATTTATTAAGTATCTACTTTGTGATAAACACTTAGGACACAAAGTAAAAAACATCTTCTGCCCTCAAGGAGCTCACATTCTGATGAGGGAGATGACATGCAAACAACTACATACATACAAGATATGTGGAAGGAACAATTTCATGTGGGTTCTTTTCAATAATTCATTGAATTTGTGCATAATCCACACTTAGCAGAGTGGCTGATACTAGGAGGTGAACAAATTGTATCATGTTAATGTAATTAAATTTGGGGAGCTATAAGAAATTATGAAAGGGAGAATTTCAGAAGAACCCAAATGATAAATCAATGAGCATTTATCACTATGTTCCAGGCTCTAAATGCTAGGGTTACAAAGAAAAATCAAAAGACTTTACCTGAAAAGACTTATATGAACTGATACTATGTGAAGTGAGAAGAACCAGGAGAAAAACATATAATACCAATAGGGATGCAAAGGCAGACACCTTTCCACCTTCCTTTCATAATAATTACAAATCTTCCATGCATTTTCATTCTGAGTGATTTCTGTGTCTGTTTTTTCATGAATCTCAACTGTTGGGCTGAAAACTTATTCAAACTAATCTTCTCTTTCTTCTTCTTCCTTCTCTTCCTCCTTCTCCTCCTTCTCCTACTCCTCATTTTTCTCTTCTTCTTCCTCCTTCTCTTCCTCCTCTTCCTCCTCCTCTTCCTTTTCTTCCTCCTATTTCGGTGACACAGCTGGCAGGTATTTGAGGCCAGATTTGAACTCAGGTCCTCCTGACTCTGAGACCAGTGTCCTATCCACTGAACTACCTAACTGGCCCACCTCTGTTATTGAGCCTATCATTTTCAGCGAATGCTTACATGATTTCTTGGATATGTTATTGTTGATAATATATATTGTGGACTATTTGTACTTATAGTACATATTTATTAACCATTAAACCACGTCAGGGCTCCCTGCTATATGTAGCATTATTAGTGATCACGTTGAAGAAGTTCTGCAGTCAACCCGATAGAATTACAGAGTATTGGCCATTATATGAAGACAATAAATTGGACGCTGGAAACTTCTAATGATTGGCTGCTTTAACTTTGAGCTTGGGCTAAACAGAACAACCATGTTCTGAGATGATCGACTTGGAGAGTCCTTTGAGAAGAGAACAAACTCTGGAGGAAGAATTGAGCTCTTGCAGACTTGCTGTTCATCTTTACTTTTGTGTTTCTCACAGATAACCATGGTGGTAGGGGGTGCAAGAGAGTGGGGAGGAAGTCTGTAGATTTTCTGTCCTTTTTCATGTTGTAGCAAATATAGGGAAGGTAAATTAAGGCAGGGAGAGACTCAAGATAGGTAGACCCATGGAGTCTGCTGTTTAAAGAGTATTCTTCCATTCCCCCTTAGTTCAGATCCAGATCATGATCACATCTCACTTGGATTATTGTAACAGACCTTTAACTGTTCTCCCTGTTTTGAATGTCCCCCCTCTTGAATCTGTCCTCCACACAGATGCCGATTCCTAAAGCTCAAATATGTCATTCCTCTACTTAATATACACTCTTGTGACTTCTCATTATCTCTAGTACCAAATACAAACTCCTCTGCTGACATTAAAACTCTTCCCAACCTGACTCTGACTTCCCTGTTCAGTTCTGCTATATATTCCTCTCCCAACAATGTCTTGTTCACCAAGAGAGCCTTCTTCCTGTTCTTCACACACACAATTTCATTTCCCACCTCCATGCTTCTGCACAGGCTGCCTCCCATTCCTGGAACTCACTCCTTTGTCTCTGTGCATTAGAATCCCTATTTTCCCTCAAAGCTCAGCTCACGTGCCCCCTTTTCTGTGACCCCCTTTCTTGACACCCCCTTTCCCCAGATGCTAGTGTCTGCCCCTAGAATCGACTCCAATTTATCAGATATGTGCCTTTTGTAAATGTGCTCTCTCCTTTTAGAACATAAACTTCTGGAAGGCAGAAATGATCTCATGTCTGTCTTTGTTTCTCCAATGCTGAGCTAACTAACTGTATCTGCTAACACACTGTATCTGCTCCAGCAAATGCTTGCTGATGGACCCCTTTGAAATCAATCAATCGGCATGGACTTTCCTTAATTTCCTTTTTTCCTGGCTGGTGCTCAGATGGTTACTGAAATGTTGGCGCAGCCCCTGCCAGCTTGGGCAGTTTGCACAATACTTCAGAAGTTCCCCTGCATTTCCCAGCTTCATTAAGTTGTCATTTTCTGAGTTACCATGAAGACATTCTCAGGTTTTACTGAGGTTGTTCAGAAAAAGAAAAAAAATCTTGCCCTCCCAGAGACATTGTTGAAGGCTGAGTCATTGGACTGCTACAGTCAATTACTGTTTTCCATTGGTCACAGTCAGAGCAGAGGCTCCAAGGAGAAGAAGGAGAAGCGGAATTTCATGACTTGCCAGCACTGTGCTCCCCCCAGGTCTCACAGCCACGACTTTTAGCTTCTTTTCACTTGACTGAATGGTGCAGGGAACCCCAATGTGGTTTAAAAGTATATTGTGTGAAATGTTTCCCTCTGAGTGTTCATCGAAAATGTGTTAACCTTCTTAGTTTCTCATCATTTTTTTCTTAATAAAAAAATCACAACTCTTATTTAGAGTTTTCTCATATAATAATGATAAGATGATTTACCACGCATTGGACACAAGCAGATTTCTAATTTTTTATGTATGGGTAACATTAGGTCTAGATTTACTTCTAGGATTTATCTCGTCTTCTAGCTCTGGGTCTGGCTAAGGGAATCTGATTTGGCTAATAGGATTCACAGCCTTTCACTTCCATGCCATCCATTTAAAGCTGCCTTCTTAAAGTGACTGAAAGCTACCTTGTATGTCAGCAGCTCAGCTCCTGCGATAAGACAAGGGCTGACTGCAAAGCTGGTATCTTTTGGTTTCCAGGGTTTTCCGTTTAGATCTGGAAGGGAAAAAAAGAAAGGGATCGCTTCACTTGAGTGAATCATTGATATGAAAAAAAGATGAGAGACAGGAATTCTTTTCTGTGCCATTTCATGCTTTGGTTTTATCCATTTACGTTAAATGTGCCAACAGATTTTTCCTTTTTAAGATACAATATTCAGTATTAGGAATCTGGATTGAATTTGGAATTTTGTATAAGGAACTCCCTTGTGAGGAGATGACTTCCTCCAATGCTGACTAGCATCTTCACTGCAATTAGAGTCTCCTAAATCACTGAGGATTTTGAAAGATAAAGGGAACACTATAAATATAGTCTTTCTCTCTTTCTCTCTCTCTATATGTATATATATATATACATTTAATATCATATGTATATCTATTTATATTATATGTGCATTTATCAATATATAGCAATATATAACATATATTAACAAATTCTGGTAAAACTTCTCATACTATTGAAAAGATTGCGAAATATGGTCCAAATGCTAAAACTGTTAGGTGAATTCAGAAGTGGTAGAAATGCCAGATACAGAAAATTAATGATAAAGGGCTCGGTGTAATTTTGGGAGGAGTTCTCTAGTGGACTTCTCCATGGATCTGTGTTTGGTCTTCTGTTTAATGTTTTTATCAACGATTTAGATAAAGATAAAGATTTTTAAATGAAATTAGTCAACTTCACATTATAAAATAGGGGAGATATAGACAGACATTAGCTTCATGAATAAGAACTGGGGGAGGTTTAATGTACTGCAAGTTTAACATGGGGAAGCTATGTGGAACAGTGGACAGAATGTCAGGGCTACAGTTAGGAAGCCTTGATTTCAAAGCCAAACTCAGACAGTCACTCAATCCTGTTTGCCTCAGTTTCCGCATCTGTACAATGATCTGGAGAAGGGAATGTGAATTACTCCAGTATCTTTGCCAAGAAAACCCCAAACAGGGTCACAAAAGAGTCAGACATGATTAGAAATGACTAAACAGAAACACATTTTAATGTGTCAGCAGTGTGGTGTGGCAACCTAAAAAACCACCGGCCTCTTGGGCTGCATGGAAAGAGACGATGCTTCTATGAATAAGGAGCAGCTTCAGTCCTCTTCCCTGATCAGATCACTTTGGGAGTATTGTGTTAAGTGCTACAGCCTCCTTCATAAGCTGGAGAGCATCCAGGATGGTGTAGACCTCAGTCTGTGTCCCATAAGGATCGGTTAAAGAAATGAGAGCTGGAGAAGAGCAGACTCGTGAAGAATATGATGTCTGTGCTCATTTTTTTGGAGAGCTGCTATAGGGAAGAGAGTTTCATCTTAAGCAAGGTTTTAAGTGCAAGGGACAGAGCCAGCAACAATGGGTAGAGATTGCATAGGGGAAATCTGAGTTTAATGTCAGGAGAAATGTAGTAACCCTTATAGCTGTGGCAAAGTAGACCAGGCTTCCTTGGCAATTATCAGCCTCCCTTTCACTAAAGTCCTTCCAGGGGAAATTAGCTGACCACTTATCAAATATAGAGAGGGTTTCTTTCAGATATGAGTAATAATGGAGCATCCATGACCCAGTGCTAGATTTTGTGATTCTGGAATTCTTGTTATAATTTCACAGGTCTCTTCCTAAGGAATAAAATGTGCAGAGTAGGGCCTAATACCTTTATGCTTTTGTTCACCCTGTACCCAGTATGCTACTTTAAGGCAATTAGAGGGTCCAGTAGAAGGGCCCAGGTCTCAAGTCTAGATAATCTGAGTTCAAGTTTGGTCTCAGATCCTGGGCAAGTTACTTAACTCTGTTGCTTTAGTTTCCCCATCTGTAACATGAACTGGAGAAGAAAATGGCAAATCACCAAAGTTTCTTTGCCAAGAAAACCCCAAATGGGATCACCAAGAGTTGGACATGACTGAAAATATCGAAACAACATAAAGTAGAGTTCTTTAAACATTCCCAAATATGGAAATTTTCTAGTGTTGATGCTTATTACCTCTGGTAAAGCAGATGCAGCAGAATGGAATACACCCAGGGCATTGCTTAAAGAATAGAGAGTTTAAAAGAGCTAGTAAGTGTTAGAGTTGGGACTGAAACCCCCATCTCCTGACTACAAATCTGTCCCTCAAGCTGATCAAACAGACTGTCTCATTTTATATACACAGTAGGCACCTAAATGTTGGTTAAATTGGAGAGTTGTGAAATTCATTGAAAATGGAGTAAAACAGAATGAAGAGTCATGGAAAGAATGTCATCAGCAATGTTGGCTAGGATTAGAGTTCCAAAGTATCAACTTATGATTAAACTGTGAAATATGGGGGAAAAAGGAAAAAGAAATTTGAGCAAAAGTGAATTCCATATACTGCAATTAAACACACACTGCTAGTTACTATTGGGGTAGGATTAAATTCTGAGTCTCTAAACAAATTTCAAAAACTTTTTATTGTTTATTAGTTGCAAAGTAAACAGCTCTCTCAGAAAGTGGGGCTCTGGCTATTTGTATTATCTTCAAACTAGGAAAAACTTTTAAAAGAGGCCATTATTAGTAAGTGCTTCATAAATGCTTATTTCTTTCCTTCTCTTTTTCCTCTCTTTTTCTCCTTCTTTCCTTCTTTCTATTCTTCCTTTTCTCCCCCTCCCTCTTTTCCTCCCTCTCTTCCTCCTTTTTTCCTCCCTTTCTTTCTTCTTATCTTCCATTTCTTATAATACAGTGCATAAGTAAATACAAAGTATACACAAGTAAGTACAAAATAATTCTCAGAAAGTGAGCAGGAAAGTTGTAAGTCAATCATATTTATTAAGTATTTACTGTGTGTCAAGCACTAGGTTAAGTCTGGGAGATACAAAGAAATGCGGAGATGATCAGTCATTAGCAAATGGAGTCCTTGTCTCAGAATGAGGACCTGAATAGACTCTTGACAAGATCTAAGGATTCCAAGATAGAAATGAGGAGGAAAAGCATTGCAGAAATCCCAGGCAGGCTCGGTCGTGGGAGCTGGACTATTAGGTACAGGTATATGGATGGTTTAGCTGGACGCTAGAACACCTGGCATCTTGTAACTGGAATGATGTGGAAAGATAGGTGAAAGTCAAATTGTGAAGTTTGTTCTGACTTTAACTGTCAAATGAAGGATTTGCTTCCCCAGCCACCAAGTGTGTGTGTGTGTGTGTTTCTGTATGTGTCTGTCTGTCCTGTGTGTCTGTTTGTGTCTGTATGTCTATGTGTGTGTGTCTGTGTGTGTTCGAGGAGGCAGGAATGAGCCCCGCTGGAGTTTCTTGAGGAATGGAGCTCTGTAGTTAAACTGGCATTTGAAGAATATCATTTTGTGAGGGACATGGATCAGGAAAGACAGGCTGGAGGCAAGTAGCCTAATTAGACAATGAGTGATAAAGGCCACCCTAGTGGCCCCTGTGGGCCCAGAGCACAGGGGAAACTGAATCAGACACAAAATGTTAACACTGCCATTTTTAACAAATGGAATCTCATTGGTTTCTTATAACTCTGGGAATACCTTTGTGTGTACCAGAGAAATCAGATTCCTCCTCCTTCTGTTGGGGTATCAAGTCATTTGAGGAATGCTTCAGTGGTAACCCACCTGATGCTTGTCACTCGGTTCCATATTTGTGACCTATTTTGACCAGAAAACCCCAGGATCCTTCTTTTTTGCAATTTTTTTTTGTATCCAAGTGCTGTGTTGTCTGTAAGTGACATACCAATCACCATCAGCTTTGACAACTCTCATGGCTAGGATTAGATTGGGGATTTAGAATAATCCCACTTACTGTCCAGGGCCACAGTAATTTCATTTATTCAAAAATCATCATTTTGTTTTTCTGCCTCAAGTCTGGGAGGCTGTTCCCGGCCACAGGCCAGTTGGTTAAGCATTCTGTAATGCCCTGAGCTGCTCAAGGGCAACCCCTACAAGTCCTCCCTACCCATCTGAGGGCATGGGCCGTGCCAGGAGGGAGAACGTAATCCGAGTAAACAGGAACTCAGGCGGCCCTGCAACGGGATTCGGAGGAAGTATACATGACTCCAACCGCCAACAAGCACAGGATTTTGTGTTTCTATCTGGTTTCCTCCACCTGCTTTCAGGAGTATGAGTCAAGTGGCAGTAAGCTGGAAGGAGGGTCAATAGGATGAGGGGTCCAGTTCTTCAGGGCCAGTGCACCTGGGGAACAAGGATAAAGGAAGTCACTTCTCTGCTAGAGAAGGGAGTGTGCGCCAATGGAGAGGGCCAGCGGTGACCGCTGAGGCTATTCCATTGCTTTACTATATTAAAAAAAAAAAAAAGCATCCTGTTTTTGCTTTTCTATAAAATAAGCATTAGGAATTCCTTCCCTCTAACGAAGGTGTCTATTAGTGGGATCAAAGAGATAATGGCAGATAATATCCTGTGCAATAGAAATGTATTAAATGTATTAAAGTGCCTCCAAAAATCAGTCTCAATACAGGCAACGTAACCATCCTAATTTATTTCCTGGCATGTCTTGAACCAAATCCTATCTTTACCTTCCTCTCTATCATGTTATATAGGAAGAAAGAGTGAAATCAGGAGCTGAGCTCTGACCATTAATCCTGCTTCATTGTAGCAATCCAAGTCACTGGCGTATTTGTTAAATGCCAATTAACTGAGTGATGCAAAAATAGAAACAAAACAATCTTTTCTCCCAAGAAGCTTTCATTCTACTGAGAGGAAAAACAAGTATTCTGCAAAACTATGTGAGCGGGGAGTGAACCCCAGTAACCGAGGGATCAGGGCCTGGCTCTTTGAGGAGGAAGCACCAGAAGTGAGTATTCTTGCACCACTGGGTGCTGTTGATCATCCTCTCTCCTGGACAGACCCTCTCACAAAGTTTTCAGAACCCCCTGTCTCTGGTTTTCTTACCTTTCTGACTGTTCCTTCTCAGTCTCTTCTGCTGGATCTGCCATCAAGTGCCTACTAATCATGAGTAACTCCTAGGACTCTGTCTTGGGCTTTCTCCCCCATTTATACTCCTTCACTTGGTGATTGCATCATCTCTCAGGGGTGCAATTATCACCTTTATCCTGGATCCATGGTGCTTTATCTTACAATCTAGTCTCTTTCCTGAGCTTGACATCACCAAATATCTACTAAATATTTTGGACTGGAAATCCATAAACGTTTCAAACACGTGATATCCAAAATAGAACTCAGGAGGTTGCCCCTTTAAAATACTTCCCTCTTCTGAAATTTCCTACTTCTCTTAAGGACACCCTCATCTTCCTAGTCACTCAGATTTACAATCTTGATGGTATCTCTGCCTCTTCATTTTACTTATCCTCCATATCCAATCATTTGCCAAATCTTGCCATTTCTTTCTTTATAACATATATATGTATATGTATGTGTATACATATGTATGTATATACATACTTACTACATATATATATATACATATACACATGTGTATTAAAGACATCTATTTATCTAACTATTCATCCATCCTATCTGTCTATCATCTCCATCTATCTATCTATATCTCTGTACCATTGTCTCCCCTTACAAAGCCACCACTCTAGTTCAGGCTTTCTCCTTTTCTCTTTTATACTATTCAAAGAGCCTTCTGGTTGATGTCCCTGCCTTTACCAATCCACCCTCAATACAGCTGCCAAAGTCAATCTGCAGTCAGGCAGGAAGATATAGTATCAGGTACTGTGCTAAATCCTCTGGATGTAAAATGAGGCAGAAATCAGCCTCTGCCCTCGGGGAATTTACAATCTAAGGAGGAGAAAGCCATTTCCCTACAGTGTGTGTAATCTCCCTCTTCATTAAACTTTCTGTCATTTCTAGGATCAAATATGAATTCCTCTGCTTGGCGTTTAAAGCTCTTCTCTGTCTTTTCAATCTTCTCACACATTACATCTCTCCATACACTCTACATCTCTACCATACTGGGGTATTTCTTCTTCCCTCAACGCAGTGTTCCATCTCTCATGTCTCTGCCTTTGCATTGGCTGTTTAATGTTTTCCCTGCCCATCTCCACCTCTAAGAATCTCTGCTTCCCTCCAAGCCCCAGCTCAAACCTCACCTTACATAGGAGATCCTTTCCTTTCTCCCTGCTCCTTATGCCTTCCCCTATTACTGTTATCTTCTGTCTAGGCTGTAAGTGTAAATCTACTAGAATGTAAGCTTCTTGAGGGCAGTAACTGATTTTGCCTTTATTTGTATCCCCAGAACATAGCACAGTGCCTGGAACATGATAAGTGGTTGATTAATGCTTGTTGATTTATTAATTGATAAGAAATGAAAATAAGAAAAGAGTGCAGAAACAGAAAAATAATATAGAAGAAGATACAGGCAGTTATAATAATTTAAGAGAGTGCTGATGAGGGGCTAGTCTAGGCTGAAGGCATGTGGGCAGAGATAAAGGAATAGATTTAAAAGATATTGTGAGGGGGGAAAAGAGATTGTGGAAGATTAATGCTCAACTACAATGACAAAGAATAATTTCTAATTCATTAAGTTTCTACTATGTGCAAAACACTGTGCTAGGTCCTGGAATTAGAAACTAAGAAACAAATAATCTCTATCTTCAAATAGCTATGTTGTGCTAGTACATTAAAGTACATAGTAGTCTTGTGAAGAAGTTATTGTAGTAGATTTTGTCATCAAAGAGCCAGGGCATGTAATTAGGCCTGAGCAGTGTTTGAGGTTCATATGATTTTCCCCACCTGCTTTCTCAGCACCTATACATTGGTTTGTAGAAAAGATTGGGAGAGGGAGGTCAGGAACAAAATTGGACGAGGTTGGAGAAGGCTAAAGTGTCACTTGAAAGAAAAGATTAAAAATGGGAAATATTGAAAAGGGCAGAGAAGGTTAGTTTGAGGAAGATCCTAGTGGAAAACAGGACCTCAAGGAATGAAGAGATCAGAGTGACCTTATCCGTCTGTGGAATAAGGTTCTACAGATTGTTTATTTGTGGAAGTCCTAGCTTGAAGCTTGGAACTCCAGGGGCAAAAAACAGCAGCAAGAAGCATTCTTTAGCTTCTGAACCCCCCAAATGAAAGATGAACCCCCCACTTCTTTCTATGTGGTTGAAATACCTTTGCACGTATCTCTCCTTGAATTTCCTGTCTAATCCAATAGAGGCATTGGAAACCAAATTTGTGTGAATCGTAAAGGTAAAAGAGAGGTAACTGCTCAACTGAAGTAAATTTTTATAAGCCATTGCTAAAATAACTGTGTTTAACAATAATGAGGTTATTACCTTGAAGCTATGAGGTAATGTTATTATTCTGTTCATTTACTGTTGTTGCTGCCTCTGCTGAGGTCTGTGAGGGAGGTGAGCTGAAACCCTAAACTCAATTGTGGAAGACTAAACTAAGTTTATTTCCGTCCTTTTAAAGCTTTTTCACTTTCACTGTTGATTAGGCTTCCCTCAGGGATTAATGCCAAAGACAAGGGTTATCTGAAGTTCATCCTTTGTGGATTTTAGTGAAAGGGCCTTTGCTGAGCTGAGGAGCTGGGGCAAAGAAACCAATGCATTCTCACCTCCATAGAACCTTGGGAAAACAGGTTTGCAAAAGTTAAACACCAGATTTATTAAGAAGAGAAGCCTGGGATTTTATTAAAAATATATAACCATAGCACATTCTGGACCAACTAGAATGAAACTGGAACTATAGGATATGAAAAACCAAGAAAAAAATGTTTCAATGGGCTAATCAGAGGTTTTAAGAAGCCTTGAGGAAAAACTGTTTTTTTAAAAAATCCTGTCTATGAGTGATCTCATTTGAGGGGCATGTCTATATTTGCAAAGGTGAGCTAGAGAATTGAGGCAATTAAGCTTTCTTAAGGAAGAAAGGAAGGAAGGAAGGAAGGAAGGAAGGAAGGAAGGAAGGAAGGAAGGAAGGAAGGAAGGACTAGAGGGAAGGAGGGAGGGAGGAAGAAAAAGATGGCACATGAAAGGAAAGAAGAAAGAAAGGAGAGGGAAAGAGGAAGGAATAAAGAAAGGGAAAGAGAAAGAGGAAGGAAAGAAGGAAAGAAAGGTTGGAGCAAGGAAGGAAGGAAAAAGAAAGAAAGGATTGAATGAGGGAGGAAAGAAAGAAGGAAAGGAAGGAGGGAGAGAGTAAGGAAGAAGAAAGGAAGGAGGTAGGAAAGAAAGGAGCCCAATCCACCCTTGTCTATATTAATTGCATATTCTCAATAAAGAGCTAGCTTGAATAACCTGTATCATTATCTTAATTCCTCATTTCATTTTAGCGTGCTGACATGTTCTGATGTAGCATATTACAGGTACATAAAAATAAATTGTTTGGCCAGAAACACAAAGTTAGATGATTTGGTTTTTCTAAATCAGTACATTATTACAGTCATAAAGCTGTTGTGTTTTGTTGTTGTAATGCATACAAAGCTTTGTGCCCTTGACATCAGCAGGAGATAATTTCACCCAAGATGCTCCTGATGGTTGTCACTTTCCAAGCCACTGATCCACCTGTCAAATATTTTTGCCAAATCACCTTGATTTAACTTGTCATGAAAACAAACTCCAGAAAATAAAAAGGAATTCTTAGCATCCAATGTTTAAAAGTCCAATCATGTTCCTCTTCATTATGTTGTCTGTCTTTCTACACTGTTCAATATATAGATGCTTCTCTGTGGTTTCATCTCGTCTTCACTGGTCTATGGCTTTCAGTCTAATCAAATCAGTTTTCTGATGTCGGGGTGTTATTGATTCTTGAATAGCCTCTCTCTTCATTACTATAGCAATTCTCCTTTCGTATTACCTTCTGCTCTTCCTCTCACTCCCAATTGTCAGTTTACAGAAAAACACTGCTATCAGTATGCAAGCCTCTAAGTACCAGCAAGACTTCAAGTCTCCTACTCTTACTGTAAGCAGTATTTGATGCAGCATTATACCAATACAATGACAGCACTTGGAAACCTCCTGAAAGCTGATTGTACTGGAATTTAATTAATAATGTCCCTGTTTTATAGCCATGAAGGCTAATGTGCAAAGTGATTATGTGATTTGTCTCAGGTCATCAAGGGAGCCTGAAGGAGAATAGGAAAAGAATTCATATCTAAACTAAATAATCACACTCAACATAGTAATAATACTTTAAAAAAAGCCCCTGCTCTCTTGTCATTTTAAATGATCTTATTCTGAATTGATATTAATTTATAGTTCATAAATTTCATTTCAATTTTTATTTCAAATAATTTTAAATATATACAGTAGTAGATTAATACTAAACTTGTTCCATGTAAACAGATTGTATTTACTATCCTTTTTTTAATTTCACTGGTATTAATGTTTATTAAATTTAGCTTTAGAGCTTTCAAATGGTTTATTAGATTATCTTAGCTGGAGAAGCTATGAGGTTTAAGTGCTGGACTCAGAAAAACATGAGTTCAAATCCAGCTTTCTACCCCTGTGATTGTCACTTAACTTCAGTTTGCCTCAGTTTCCTTATCTCTAAAATGGGAATAATAATAATTGCATCTACCTGTGGTGAATCCAAGTTATGCACAAAATAAACAACATTGAGTTCAACTGTGGGAATCAGGAAAGGGAGCATTGGAGCTGAGGCTTGAGAGGGGCACTGGAGGATATCTTGATATAGATCTGTACATACCTACATATGTGGATAGATTGATAGTTCTATGAAATGCACACCTGTGTGCGTGCACACACACACTCACACACAAACACACACACATCATATTTATATTTACCATTCTAGTCTCTGTTCCTGGCTGTAGTTTTCAGACTTAGACATTTTGAACTGCACGTGCTGAAGTCATATCAAACTCAACATATCTATGTTACCTTTCCTTCCTCAACCTCCTGTTTTTGCCTTGGGCATCCATTCTCTCCTCAGTTACTCAGTTTTGTTATTTCATGGTCATTGTCATTCTCAACTTCTTCTCAATCATCTCTCATTTCTACCCCATTCACTACAGGCTTTTCTCATTTCTCACCTGAACAACTGCAGTAGCTTCCCAGTGCTCCGTCCTTTCTCATCTTTCCCTATTCCAAATCATCTCTAATCTGCCTCCAAAATATTTTTCCTAAGTGCAGATGTGTATACATAAGTCCCCTACTTGGTGAACTTCACTGGCTCCCTATTACTTCTAGGATCCAATTTGACTCTTTTTTGTTATTTAAAGTTCTTCACAATCTGTCCCACCTGAGCATCCAGGAGTGTCATCCATTACCTCTTGCCACTCACTCCATGGTGTAGCTCAACTGGGCTCCTTCCTATTTCTCCAAATGACACTGTTTCCCTTTAGTGTATTTGTAAGAATTGCTCCTCTTTTGTCTTTTTACCCCTGACCCCTAAAATAGTAGCCACATACAGTAGACACTTCATAAATATTTCCTGATTGATGACATTGTGTTTGTCTGTATTAAGCTCTGGAACATACCGACCTTCTTAAATGAGAACCATAAGCCCTTACTTTCCATATTGAAAAACAAACAAATAAATAAAACCAAGTGGATGAAGAATATTTATTATCCAAACTATGATGTGCATCTGGGTGGATGATTCATAGAGCTGTTCCATCAGTACTTATATCCTGGACAAACATTACAGATGGACAATGAGCCGGTCTCAGAATTGAACAGGAATAAAAAGAACAGGCTGGATTACCTTTACAAAACTGCACTTTTGTTTTTAATTTCCTCAAGCTACTACCTAAGATGAAGGCACATCTTTTAAATTATAATATTCTTTTGTGGCTACAAACATGGAGTAGCATGATCTCTGAAGATTTAAAATTGAGTGCCAGCCAAGGGCAATGGAGTTGTACAGAGTAGGAAGGTAGGCAACCACACATTCCCTATAGGGGCCATCATCTTTCTTTTTTATTTATATCCCCAGTGATTAGCACAATGCCTGACACATAGTTGGCACTTAATAAATTTCTAGTGATTAATTGATGATTTACATTGATAAGTTCACAGATCCATCAGAAATCATTTTCTTTATTTAACTCAACATTTATCTTTTCTCAAAACTTTCCCCTGATCTCCCTCAGGCTTTTTTAGTAGCTGTATTTTCTTTTTTCTTTTGTGCTCAATGTTTTTAATAAAATATAATTTTTCATAAGTTAAGCATTACCTTGTATGGTAAACACCACCAATAAGGCAATGACACCATGTAAATAAAATATGAAGTTATTTCAAGAAAGGGTCTTGTCACTAGATATCTCTGAAAAAGCTTAAACTGATTCAATTCTGTATTTTAAGGCGTGTTTAATAACCATGCTTTCTTTAAGGAGGATTCTTTCAAGGCCATGTAATCTTGAGATTCTGTAGAAAAAATTTGAAAATCATTGCTCTGGAAAATGTTGTTCTCCTTGTCCTCCCCCATACACACCTGCAGTAGAATTTTCCTCTAAATATTTCCACTAATTTGATCTAATATGTAGACCCAAGTTTATTAAATATATTTTAATCAAAAATGTTTTTAAAAAGCATAGGTGAAATATATACTGTGATCCTGTAACTAATCACTATCCATTCAATGCTATATGTTCCTTAAGGAAAGTGTACCATTCTTTCCCTCATTGTGTCCAAAAGATATAAACCAAACAAACATTATTTGCTTGCTTCCCTTCATAGTGTTCTGAAAACAAAGGAAAGGCAAACCTGAAATTAAACCAGTCACAGAAAGGACCCAATTTTCTAATCCAATAAATATACCATTCTGATCACTCTCCCAGGGAGTTTGTAATGCTGGTGCAGAGAAAGTGCTATAAAAACACAAATTCTAATAGCTGATACTCTTCATTGCTGAAATAAAGTCCAAGGGATTAGCCAGAATCTCTAATTAATAATATAATACAAATCTGATAAACAGTGATGTTCCAAAAATGAGGTAACCCCATGGGTATAATTAATTGTGGGCTTTGGGGAATAGAGGGGAAGAAAGAAAACTAGATCATTAGAATATGTGAGGGAAGGAAGGTAAGCTCAGAGGAAAGAGCTATATATAGGATCTCTCTGTGTGAGCCCTGGAGTGGGGGCCATTACAGGAAAGGGGGGGACCCAAATTATCCTCTGGATATGAGGTATTTGAGAGTACCCTATGGGTGAGAAAGATAGGGAGGAAACTTCCCCAGCTTCTCTGCTGGACACATGGCTGTGCAACCACACCCAAAGCTGTATAAACCAGGCCAAAAAGGCTTAGAACCTGGCAGGACTTTTTGCTGACACAGAAGTCAGCACAGAAGGGCCTTGGTAGCCGAGTCCAAAGGCTGTACTCTGTCAGTTCTAACCCTGGGAAGGCAGCCCTCTGCCCCACTCCAGTACTCAACTTAAAATGAACTGCACCCTTTATGAGCTGTCTCCACACCTGAAAATAATTTGCATTTCCCTTGCAAATATCTCCTATTTACTTAGCTATGTATTGTTGCCTTTCCCCAGTAGAATATATAAAATTCTTTGTTGACTGTGAAATGTTATATCACTGTAGGGTGAGAATTCTTAACCCTATTTGATGTTTACAGATGTATTTATAAGTCTGGTGAAAGTTTCAGATCCTTTCTCAGAATTTTTAAAAAATTCATAGCTAAAAGAAATGCTAAATTTCTAGTGATAAAGTCATACATTCTTTTTTATCCAAGTTCACAGGTACTTCCCTTCCTTTATCCCCCCAAATCTATCCATGGACCACTTGGGAATTTCTTAAGTAAAGGTATATTTCATGAGCACTAAAACTGTGCCTTTTTTCATCTCCATATCCCTAGTGCTAGAACAGTAGTGTACATGTAGTGAAATAATTATTATAGTTGTTATTCTGAATGCAACTTAGAAAGTCCTTCTGCACTCATTCCCTTTGATCTGAATCACTCACTTTCCAGCTCCCCAAATTCATTTTCCCCCCTTAGTGCTGATCCCTTTCCCTGGCAGCCCAAGTCTACTCAAACTAAAACTATCCTCCTTCTTTTCCTCTCTTCCCATATCCTTTCCCCTTTCTTTAGCTCTGTAGGCCTGGCTCCCCTTAATTCTATGCCAGACAATTTTCCTATTGTCCTCTTGGTGGAGAACCATCCAATGTTAACCACATGAATAGTGGAAGTAGCGAATGAGTCAGAGGGGACAAAGCCAAGGGATATTTTCTATCAGATTCAAAGCATCATTGTGAATATTTGCATTTATGTAGTGCTTTAAGATTTACAAAATGGCCCAGGATGTTACCTTCTCCCTTGCTTATTATGACACTGCTCTCTCCTCTTTTTCTACCAGCCAATGGATCCTTCTCTTTCTCCACTGATGGGCCCTCAATCACCTCTGCCTTTTTATAAATATGAATTGTCTTCTCTGGTAGAGACTCATTTTTTTTTTTGTCCTTGGATCCCTAAGTCCTACTTCAGTGCTTACATATAGGAACCATTTAAAAAATTACTTCAGTAGTTCTCAATTGCTGGTCTAGGAACAAGAACCTTTCAGGGGTCCAGGATGTCAAAACTATTTTATAATAATAATATTTAATAATAATAAAGACAATTTCTAACAGAAATATTGAAAGATATAACCCACATTAATAAGAACCCTTTGGGAGATCTTTATTAATCTTTTAACTGTTGTAAAGATGTCTTGTTACCAAAAAATTTGGGAACTATTTTAGGAAATCGAGTGGATGTCCATCAGTTAAGGGATAGCTGAATAAGTTGTGATATATGAATGTAATGAAATGTTGTTCTATAAGAAATGATGAGTAGACTGATTTCAAAAAAGCTTAGAAAGATTTACATGAATTTATGCTAAGTGAAGTGAGCAGAACCAAGAGAATACTATACACATCAACAACAAGATTATGTGATGATCAATTGTGATCACTTAACTTTTTTTCAAAAATGGGGTGATTTAAGGCAATTCTAACAGACGTGATGGAAAATGCCAACTGCATCCAGAGAGAAATTTATGGAGACTGAATGTGGATCAAAACATAGTATTTCACTTTTTTGTTATTGTTGTTATTGTTTGCTTGCTTGCTTTTTTTTTTCTTTCTCGTGTCTTTTTCCCTTTTGATCTGATTTTTCTTGTACAACATGACAAATATGGAAATCTGTTTAGGAGAATTATATATGTTTAACCTATATTGGATTGTTTGCTGTCTTAGGGCAGAGGGTGAGAAGAAAAAGGGAGAAAAGTTTGAAACACAAGGTTCTGCGAAGATGAATTTAAAATTATCTTTGCATGTTTTTTGTAAAAATAAAATACTATTTTAAAAAAGGAGAGAGAAAAAAAGAGAACTGCCATTTTCATTGAATTTATAGACTTTATGTATAATCTCATTTAGTTTTCACCCAATATTAGAAGGTTCAGATCACACAAATAATCATTTTCTCATAAAATTTGTAGACGTTTAAATAATTTACCCCAGTTCTACAGAGGCAACAATTATCAGAGATAGGATAAAAACCTTCTTCTCTCCTCGCTCAAACTCCAGAGTTTCTGTTACTCTTCTATGTTGCTGCCAATTCAGTATATTTGAAAGCAGAATGAAATTAACCATAATCATAAATCAAGGGGAAAGAATGTGAGTTTAAGTCCCAACTCTGCCTCTTCCTATCTGTGTGATTTGGGACAGATGACTTGACCTCTTTAAGCCTCAATATCATATTTAAGACTTCTCTAAGCTTCTTCAATGACATGACCCCATAAATTCAAATGGGGGGGGCATTTCCTCTGACATGTATTTATTTGATTGCAACTTGCATCTAGGCAATAAATAAGAAATGATTGATGTAACCTTTCACCTTTTTGAGGGGGGAATTTTCTTTGGCTGCTGCCAACTTCTGCATAATTCTACCAAATTCTACCATGCTGAATGGGAGGGCTGGGCGCCTTGCTCATTCCCCTTTGCACATAGGTATAACATGTGTTATAACTCTTCTGTTCACAGCAGGGAAAATAGAGTCCAATTTAATTCTATTGAAACTTCCTATTTCGATATTCTCACTGAAATCCTAGCATTGCAGATTTGGGTCAGAGACAGTGGATGCAAAAATGTCATTTCTCCTTATCTTCAAAGACCTTGGCCCTGTTTACCAAAATCTGAGCTGCTTTAGATTTTTTTAATCAAAATAGAGGAAGACGATTTCATGCATGCAACATTTCATTTAACAATGAGGGGAAAAATGTGTCCACAGCCATTTCCTGTATTACAGTCTACCCTTTTCTGAAGTGTGTCCCCCCTTCTGCTTCCCACCCACACTGAATTCATTAATTGTTTGAGCATTTTGTCAGCATTGCCAGCAAGTCATAAAGTACAGGT
This sequence comes from Antechinus flavipes, assembly GCF_016432865.1. NCBI lineage: Eukaryota > Metazoa > Chordata > Mammalia > Dasyuromorphia > Dasyuridae > Antechinus > Antechinus flavipes. Next base: position 52,753,915 of record NC_067402.1, on the reverse strand, counting down.
TCTAGTCTCCAGGAAGACCCGGGAGCCCTAAAGCCAGCTGGATTTGTGCCTAAATGCATTAAGCATTGGTTTGGAACCAAGATATCTACGTTTCTGTGCTGGTCATTAGGAATGAGCAATGTGAGTCAGTAATTATGTGCCCTAGGATGTGGCCCTCCTGGAGGACAATTCTATTCTTAAAAATCCACTATCAGAATTCAAAAAATTATAGCTATAAAGGTATCCTACAGTTGTTGAGAGAGGTGTGTAAACCAATTCTATTCTACTCAGATTGACTCAATTAGTATTTTATTAAACCCTTTTCTTGGGAAAATATTATAAGCACTGAGAATGCAATGATGAAAAACCTTGCAGTTCTTGACCTTAAGGAGCTTACAATCTAGATGGAGAGTGAGAATGGAGCAAAAGAAAAAGTGAGGGAGGCGAACAAAACATAGACATGAATATTTAAGACAGAAAGTAGAATATGTTAAAATCAAAGTAGACAATGAGATAAGGATTCTGGGAAGAAGAAGAAGAAGAAGAAGAAGAAGAAGAAGAAGAAGAAGGAGAAGGAGAAGGAGAAGGAGAAGGAGAAGGAGAAGGAGAAGAAAGAGGAGGAGGAGGAGGGAAAGAGAAATAGAGACAGAGACACATACAGAGATACAAAAAGAGAAACAGAAAGAAAGACAGAGACACACGGAGAGAAATAGAGCCAGACAGAGCTAGTTTTTCTCTGTGAGTCTGAGGATCAGGAAGACCTTCCTGGAGGAGATGACACATAGCAGAATGACATGCAGGGAGGAAGGTATATGCACACATACAGAAAATTACTAGGGAGCCACTATCAGTCCATTCTCCCTGGTGTGTATGTGAAGGAGAGGGGTATGAGCTAAGGCTTGGACCAGATAGTGGAAGATCTTCTGTGCCATCCTTGGAATGTGTATTTTATCCTGAAGGAAATAGGAAGGTAGCGAAAGTGGTTAAGGGGATCATTAAATGGCACAGGAGTTAGAGTCAACAACAAGAAACTAACATTTTTATAAATGGCTCTTTGAATTTGATTGATCACTTACTTTGATATTATTGAGAAATTAGAGGCTTTGGCTAGAAGATAGTATGATAGATAATCCCTTTGTCCATATAAAGACTGCATAGATTCTGAAGAAAACAAGAGTATGTGTGTCTTTTCTGAAGTCTCAGATTCAGTAAGGAACAGCCATATGGAATGCCCTCTTTGTACTGGTGCTCTATGAAGTGCTCTGGGGAATAACCCATAACTTTTCCTCAGCGTGAAATCAAACAAATTAAAACATTAAATATAATAAATTAAATGAATTTGCCTTCAATTTCCCATATAACAAGTGGTCCTTTACTATAAGGCCTTTTTTGTCAGCTGGATTCATTGATAAAATCACTGCCTTCTTTTTCTACCTTTTCTAATCATCTCCTCTATTTGGATGTCATGGAAACGATCCAGTGACTTGGGATCAGGAAAGTCCTGGCCTCAAATCCCAGTTTTAGTACTTATTAATTGGACCATCATGGGCCACTTGATTTGTTGGAGCCTGTTTCTTTATCTGGAACATGGGAATAGAAATGTCTGTATTACTTACCTAACTGGCTTGTTGTAAAGATCAAATGAGTTCATTGTCACCTTGAAGTGTTCTATAAATTACCAGCTAATATTGTTATTGTTGTTATTTTTAAGTTATACCTAGCTGAATTATATTAGGGTTTAAATTAAAAGGAGTCTCAATTTTTAAAAATCTGGTAGCTTCTTTTGTTTTCCCTGGCATTTTTACCTATTTATATAGAGTTGTAAATAGCCCTTTCAATAGCACAGGAAAATATGATAACTTTAAAATGGGAGAAAGATAACTTTAAAAGAGGAGAAAGCCCAGAAAGATATGATAACTTTAAAATGGGAGATTTGCATCATTTGACCGATGCTGCATAAACATATCTAAGAGCCTTACTCCTAGAATTATTGGAACAAGGCTATATTGTGACGACTATGCATTGATAATATCCACATTTTAATAGATTCAAGAGTAAAAGGACATTATGAAGAGCCTTATCACATCCTACTCTAAAAGATTAGGCAATAGAAACACCTGTGTGTATATACACACATGTATTTCTAATGTATAGTGTGTGTATGGATATACATATGTACACACATGTATTTCAAATGCATATGTACACTGTATATAACATATAGTGTGTGTATGGATATACATATGTACACACCGTATGATGTACAATGTATATACATGTATATAATGCATGCATACATACATATAAACAATATACACATATAGTATATACAATGTATGATGTACAATGCATATACAGGTGCATAATGTGCATGTGTATGGGTTTATGTATATATAGAGAGATATATGTACATGTATTATGTGGTATTTTATATATAATCATTTATATTAATATGATATCGATATAGATATATAATATTGAATAGCTTAAATGTGCACTAAAATTTTTATATTACTCTGTATAAAATGAACTCCCCTTCCTCCCCCGCCACGCTGCTTTCATTTGCACAGAGCATTTATTTTAAAAGCCATTTTTTTTCCATCGTCCATGCATTTGGGTTCATTACTGTATAATCTTGAATCCACTGCAGCACAAGGAAGCAGATGGGTCACTGATATTTAGAGCAGTGCCCAAAGCCAAAGGAATCTTTATCAGTGAATGTGCTTAGCCATCTGTTGGATTGTAAAGGATTCTTGAACCAGTGGAGGTACAATGTCCCTCAGTACAGTAACATCCATCCTACAAAAGTGCCTGTCTATGAAAACTTGTCAAAATTTACTACTTCTGAAATAATGACTTTCCTCTGAAACAAGTTGTTTTTTTCTCCTCTTAAATAAAACAAGTATTTTCATTTTTTAGGGAGTATTTGCCACACCTGATTCATTCCTACCTCTGTTCTTCAACTTTGTCACTGGAAAGCATGTATAGGAAAATAAAGTGATTAGTTTGTAATTGCGCAGAGCTGAACTAGGCCTTAAGAGTTACTGGAAGCCCATGTTTTCATATTGATCCATGCTGGGAAAACATTTTCTTTTCCTAAGGAAGCGCCCAATCCTTTTTTGGGCATCTCTCCCAGCCCCAGCAGAAGGGCAAGGTGACATTGGTCCTTGGTTAGTGTCTCCACTGAGCTCCTGCCTAGCTAAGGCCTCTGACACTTCCTGACTGATGAAGTGTTGATGGATGGAAGCTGTCTGGATGTTGGACAAATGCTTAGTAACTAGACAGAGGCTAGATTTATAGTTCTAAATGTGCCAGTATGTCAAGGTTAAGACATATCTTATGTCAGCCGAGAAGATGTACTTAAATGCACATTATTTTCTTAAATGATGAGCTGATTTTTCCCACTGTCACAGCTTCCCTCTTTCCCTGTCTCCTCCAACCCCACCACCAATAATGTGATGCTACGGCATTATTATAGCCTTTAGGATATGAAACCAACTTCACCGGCCCTTTAATTCATCCTTATTTATACTCCTGCCCCAGTGGAATAAATGTTGTCATACTCATTTTGCAATCGGATTCACAGGGACTGAGTCAAAACTTGAAAACTGAACTGGGCAATTGGGCAATTAAAAAAAAGCTTTTCATCACTTTTGTTTTTAATTATCTGAATATTTCAACTGAATATATTTTCTTGGCCTAAATGAGCTATGAGTAGCTAGGTAGTGACATAGTACATAGAGTACTGCGCCCAGGGTCAGGAAAACTTATCTTCCTGAGTTCAAATCAAGCCTCAGTCCCTTACAAGAAGTGTGACCCTGGGCAAGTCACTTAACCCTGTCTGCCTCGGTTTCCCCATCTGTAAAATGAACCGGAGGAGAAAAATGGCAAAACACTCCAGTATCTTTGCCAAGGAAAGCCCAAATGACATCATAAGCAATCAGACACAACTGAAAAATGGCGGAACATACATACACCATACCATATACACACATATACTCATACATTGCTAAATATCTTCATTGCTTAACTGCCCATCTCTTTTTAAGGACATGATTATTTCATAACTAAAGATGAGTCTATTACTCTTATTAGTTGACCAAATTCTAGAAATCCTCTTTCCACCTAAAGCAAAATCTATTGATTATAGAATAGTTCTGATCATTAAGAAAGACACATATTTGTACCATAATAATAATAATAATAATAACTGGAATTTATAGAGGGCTTTAAGGTTTGTGAAACATTAATGCATTTTTTTTACTTGAACCTCACAACATATGTAAATTTCCTCATTATCCTCATTTCATAGACCAGGAAACTGAGCTTAAGAGTATTAGGCCAGTTTGCCCAAGGTCACAAGTTAGTAAGTATCTAAGGAAGGATTCAAATTTAGGTCTTGCTGACTACAAATCTAGCACTTTATCTCCTGTGACACTAAGTTGCCACTAACCACTAATTAAGGTAAACTTAACAATTTTTTAAAGTTATCTAATGTTTAACCCTATAAATTGATGCACAATATATAAGTATATGTAATAATACATACATAAATATGTATATACACATACATATTTGTAGTATACAATGTATACATAGACATATACATATATTCATACATATCTGTTTATATACATAAAGGTGATAAATAGATAATAGTTGATAGATAAATAATAGAAATATCATAGATAAATAGAAGATAGGTAGACAGATAAATAAATAGTTATTTGCTGAAAATTAATGATTTTTAGGCAACATCTGTCCAAAGTAGGACTCTTGGGATTTAGGACAGCCCAAACAAAGGCCTCAGACTCCCCACAGCTGTGCTGATCAGGACCCTGTGCTGGCGGCCCGTTTTTCTATACAGAAAAATGTGAGCATGATATTGTGCAATGTGGGACCTGGCTTAGCTTCCTGAGCAAGGAACTTGATCTGAGAGACTGTCCAAGAATCTCTCAGGGCCTCTGCCATCAGGACTGGCTTTAGCTCCAGGAAACCACTGACTGTGCAGACTGACTAGTGTTACCAGACTTAGAACCTCCTGACAGAGCAGTCTCACCCACTAACTGGAGCACCTGTAGCCTCAATCCATTGGCCCAAGAGACATGGATTGGGTGTCCCGCCAGGTTGGGGGAGGGCTTTATTCCCTTCTGGGAGCATAGTGCAGAACTTCAACACCCTCTAGTGTTCGGTACCTTCCTTTTACTGGAGGACAGGTATACTCTTCAGGTGGTGATATTTTATTTTTCAGCTAGTTATAAACTATAAGATTCATAGCCTACAGACATTATATAGTTGCTTATAGTATATATATATATATATATATATATTATATATATATATATACATATATATACACATATATATATATTTATATGTTTATCAGTATATATACTATAGATGTCATATATAGTATATATATATGGTTATCAATACTTTTTCCAATAAATCTGCCCTAGCTGGAACCTATATTCTGGTCATGAGCCAGAGCAGATTGTTATACTTATTAAACAGGAGCTTTATCTATATATAAATATCTATCCAGATGTTATACAAAATATCTGTTTATATATTTGTAGCAAAGTATATATCTTGAAGATTCTCCATTTTTATTTTACAATATAAAACTCTATTTTAGAAGATAGATTATATTGTAATCCCTGAAAACTTTGATCTTGTTTGTCTAATTTATTAATTTAGTATTTCAAATGATTCATGATATCATCAATGTAAGCATTCTTTCCAATGATACAGTACATAACTCTGTATTTATTTATTAATTATTACTTTAGTATTTCAGTGGATCCATGATATCATCAATGTAAGCATTCTGTCCAATGGTACAGAACATAACTATATTTATTTATTAATTATTAATTCAGTGCTCCCATTTATACATGATATCATCAATGTAAGCATTCTTTCCAGTGATGTGGAACATAACTCTATATTTATTTATTAATTATTAATTTAGCATCCTAATCTTTCCATAATATCATCAATGTAAGCATTCTCTCCAATGATATGGTACATAATTCTGTACTTATTTATTAATTATTAATTTAGCATTTCAATGGATCCATGATATCATCAATATAAGCATTCTCTCCAGTGATGCAGAGCATAACTCATCTACACATTTTAGTCCTATGCAACTCTTGCCCCCATGTCCTGTCTAACTCTTCTGCAGGGGTCTGTGTTGTGATTTTGTGGTTTCCCTCTTCATCTCTTGACATTGACTGGGGCCCAGTACACCATGTGTGCTAGCTACCTATCAGCCTTTTCATTTATGACATAGTTAGCTAATCTCTTTTTCTGGAGCACATACCTTTTAGTTAATATCCTTAATTTTGTGCTCATGTTTCATCATTTGTTAAGTGCTGCACTCTATTTTATATGTACCTTGCATCTCTCTGTGCCTACTGACTGACTCATGATTTTCAATCTTTGGAGGATGCGATATTACAAAATTCATAACTACATTCCAAAAGAAAGCTGGGAAGAGATAATTTAAATCATTGTACAGTTTTCCAAATATAATCCAATCAATTGTCTTTTTCTAATTCAATTCTGGAACCAGTTTATTGTCTATATGCAACATCTATCAATGACATATGCCATGATAGACTAACTATATGTATTGTCAATCCAACTATATAACATAGTTTACCAATAGAAAGTCTTTATCCATTTGATTTTCCTCACATAGACTGAGCTCTTTTAGATGATTTTGGTTTGAGTTTAATAAACTCTGCAAAATTCCAGGATTTGATGCAGTTAGCATAATGTTACCTAGGAATAAGAGTATAGGGAAGACCTCACCATTAATAGAGAATTCCTTTTCCATTTGAACTCTGAACTGACATCTTCTATCTTCTATGACAGTGATGAATTCTTTTGATGAGCATATATCTACCTCTTTCAAGCTTCCTATAATATCCATGGTCAGGAAATTATCAGATAATCAATAAATCGACCCCTCTGTGTGGCCTCTATCAAGGAATCTTGTGTGACCTTAGTGATATATGGGAGTTGCCTTGTGAAAGAATTGCTCTAAAGGCTGGCTTTTGCTTTAGCAAAGTAAATGAGGGTTATTTTGGTCATAAGCAAACAATAAGCACAGTGAGTTCTTGAATTTTCTGCACTTTTCAGTCAAATCCCCTTTTTTCACTGAGGAAAGCCAAATTTGTTTGGATATGTGGATTATAAGATATCTGAAATTAACTATATAACAGACTTCTGATCTTCTTACTATCAGTGAGGAGAAGAGGACTGAACCTGTTACCCATTGGTCATCAGATACTTTGGTGACATCATTTGTTCCTGATAAGGATTTTTAAAAATAACTTTATAGGACTTTGATCTATTGCTGTGGCTTAGTTCACAAAAAAAGATTTTTATCATCTCCTATACAGACTGATAAAAGGGATGAAATAGAGAACATGTGCATGATAATAAAAGAAAAATCAGACTGGAAAGAAAGTAAATTTTATCTTCACCCCTTTCTAAGCCTGTGTGAACATTCTGGTAATGATCATCAGAAAGTGACAGAAAAAATGTAAAAAATAAATTTTCTTAAATTCCAAATATGGAGAGTAAAAGATATTGAGTCCTTAATGTTTTCATATGATTGAGTTTCTTTCTTTTTTTTTTTTCCATAGGACCTCAGAATGGATGTGGAGGTTTTCTAACAAATTCAAATTCCACTTTTACTTCTCCTGATTCCAATGCTGATGGCATATATGACAAGAACTTAAACTGTGTATGGACCATAATAGCCCCTATCAACAAAATCATCAATCTGACCTTCACTACATTTTTCCTAGAATCAAGCAGTTTTTATCGGGGATGCATTTATGATTATGTAAAGGTATGAAAATCAGATTTTAAACCGGATGCTAATTATAGCCTCCAATTGCAGGATGCCTCACTTTACTAATCTAGTGCCCTCTGAAAGGTTACAAGTAAATTGAATTCTTATAAATTCTTATAAAATAATTTATTTTCCAAATGTTATAGAATACAATTTCAGAGATATCTTATTTTTATTTCTGTTTGATCTTTAATCAGCTTTGCCTAAAAGCAGGTATTTGACAATATATAGAATTTTGGTAAAAGGATATACCAGCAATAAAGATTTAAAGTTGTATATGAACCAAGTGGAAGCCATGAGGAGGGAGCACCTCTCTGTCAGAGAAAACATAGCGAGAGTGGTAGATTGAGGAGGAGTTTGGAGGAAATGCCAGTGAAGGAAACAGAGGTTACTAATGACAATGTGATACACATCCAAGTCATGGACTTAAAGTCAGGTTCTATCCTGTCCACAAATGTTTGGTTCCTATGCAAGTACTCAAGATAACAATGCATATTTGGTACAGGACAATGTTTTTTCATCCCACATAAAGAAAGTAGAAGGAGTCATCCCAGCTCATAAATAATCAAAACCACATTCTTCCCTCTTGTGTAAATTTCCTCTGAGGAACCTATATAATCATCTAGACTAACAGTCTCAGAATGTGTATTCCTTTTCTTACAGTTTGCTCAAAAGTGAGAGTTTTCACTCCATGGCCACATATATCCTTCCAGTTTCCTGATTTAAGCCAGTTTAGAGGCAGCCCAGTGAAAAGAACAAAAGTTCTGGAGTCAAAGGAACTTTGTACAAATCAAATCACTACTGCTCGATACCCATTTCCTAACAAGTTACTTAACTCATTGAATCTCAGTTTCCTCATCCATAAAATGAGAGGATTGCCGTAGATGGCCTCTGAGGTCTAGCTCTAAATCTATGAACTTATTCATTTAAGGTTCCTTTTTTTCCAGTGAATTTCAGCTTTCTGAAAATCATCAGCTTTGCAACTGACCTCTTTTCAAAGACAAAGAAAGAATGTATAGTTCCAAACCACAGCAGCCCAAGCCAAACTCTTCTTTCCCAGTCACTGAATCTTAATTATTCATATTGAATCGAGTGTATGTGAATCCTCATGTACTCAGAATTAGGAGCTGACCACAGTCCTCCCAGTGAGGGTGCCAATGGAAAATACAAAGTCCCAAATGAAGGGTCACCTCCTTAGAAAATCATCAAATTGGGGCACCTAGGTATGCAGTGGATAGAACACCACCCCTCAAGTCAGGAGGACCTGAGTTCAAATTTGATCTCAAAGTAGCTATATGACCCTGATCAAGTTCTTAACCCACCTGCCTAAGAAAGAAAGGAAGAATAAAATAGAAGGAAAGAAACTCATCAAATGAATCAGGTTTCCCTTCTCAATGCCCCATATTAATAACTGAGAGGTTTACAAAAGAGCTTTCCTTACCGTTATCATCATACGTTGAAAAGATCCCCGAAGTTAGAGTAAGAAGATTGGTATTTCACTTCTGGTCTTGTAACTTATACTTTTGTGAACTTTAACACATCATCCACCTCTGCTGAGCTCCCTTTTCTTACCTATAAAATGAGATGCTTGAACTAGAGAACCTTAGAGGCTTCTGATCAGCTCTAAGTCCATGATCTTCTATGGATTCTATGGGATACCCAACATAAGTATTAACACCCATTTGATAGATGAGTAAATAGAGACTCGGAGAAGCTAGATATTTAGCCACAGCAATCCAGAAAGAATCCAAATGGTTACTCAAAAAATAGAAGATTATTGGGTTGGTTTGTCATCGGTAGATATCATATATTACAGAGGAGGGAAGGAAGATGAGGATGAAGAAGTCATTGGGTTTGGTACAGAGAAAATCATCAGTTATCTTTAGGAAAGTATTGTCAGTGGAAGACCAAGTTCAGAAGCCAGATTAGAGAAGGCTAAGAAGAAATTGCGGATGTCAAGCTACTTAGATTTAAGAAATTCATATATCTATAGACATAGATATAGATATTTCTATGTCTGTGTCTATAGATATATTTCTGACAATGAGACCTAAGAGACAAAGCTAAATTGTAATACTAACCAATATAGCAGGGTTTTTTTTTTAGAATAGATTACTAAAAGATACCATAAAATCTCCTCTTAGGGTCTTTAAAATAAGACAAAATAGGTACTAATCTCATTAAAGTTGTTAATATTATAGTTCTGCTTATAGAGAGAGGTGGTGAACAGTTATATTCTCAAGCACTGTAATGCTGCAATATCATTAAAACTATCAGTGAGAGGCCCTAAAAGAATTGCCTGAAGCCCTTATTAACAGAAACTCTTCCCTTTCAAATCTAAGAAATTACTTTTGGTTCCAAGTGCTTTTGTGTTCTTAATAAGCTCTATAAAGAGGTCTGGCCTTGCTTTCATCTCAATGCTAGTGGCAAGGATAGGAATCATTTCCTCTTATCCAAATTTTCTATTCCCTTCAATTCCTTATTTTTTTTTCAATGATACCATTACTTCTTAAGTCATCTGAACATGGAACTTGGGGGATATCCTTGACTTATCCCTTGTTCTTGTCCCATATTTCACAAACTAAATCATTTTTAATAATTGATTTGGATTGTTTTTCATAGCCAGCACTTCTTTGCCATTTCTCTTGCAACTACTCTTGTGTGAAGCTATATTCCTTTGAACTATATTTTTGTAATAGTTGCCTGATTCCCCCATTGCTTGTCTCTTTTTTCTATAATTAACTACCCAATCACCACAGAATTAATCTTTTTTAAAATTGTCACTTTAATCATGTCACTTTGCTATCTGTTTTTTTTTTAATTGATTTCCCCACTTCTGACAGCAGAAAGTCCAAATGGCTTCATCTGAATTTGAAAGGTCTCTGAAGAATGTTACCCCCATATTGCCTGTCCAACTTTTTCAATAATAACTAATAATATTTAAATTCCTTCTTTGTACAGAGTATTGTGCTATTTCGTAGGGGAAATACCAAATTTAAATAATACATAATTTCTGCCCTCATAGAACTTCTATTTTAATGTAGTACACAATGTCAATGCAGAGAGCTATAATACACAATATTAAATGCATACTTTAAAGAGTTACAAGACACAGTAATGTAACAGATCCAAGAGTGAAGATGACATGTGACTAAATAGACAAAAGGCAGATCCTAGAGGAGGTGATATTTGAGTTCAGTTTTAAAGGTTAGATAGAATTTTAACTGACAAAAAGAAGAAATATATTCCAGGTTTAAGTAGAAGCACAAATAAAGATTTAAGAGTATAATGAACATGACAGGGTCAGAACAAAGTCCATTTTTTCTGGAAAAAAAATAAACTGTGTGAAGATGAGAGTGGAAAGGAAGGAGAGTGTTTGGTATATTAGGCTTTGAATCTGGGGAAAAGGCATTTGAACTTTAATCAGTAGACAAAAAATATCCATGGGAGATAGTTAAGCAAAGGAGCAATTTTCTATTATAAAAAGAATAAAATTCTGGTAAAGACATAAAAGATGAATTAGCTGGAGAGAGAATGAAGGCTAACTGAGCAGAGAAGGAGTTAGTCTAGGCTTAGTATTTCTCAGAGTAGAAATAGAGAGGAGGATGTGAGTGTAAGAGGTGTTGTGAAGATGAAGTCAGCTGAACTTAGAACTAGTTGCTTAAAGAAGCAATGTGACATGAAGCCATGATGATGAGGAACAAACTTGGGTAGTTGGCTTTTCTGGTACTAGAAAGAGAGACTTTAGGTACTAGAAAGAGAAACATATATGTGGAACAACATGGACCTATCCCTCCATTTCTATTCTGAGTTACAAAACTAGTCAGGAAGGAAGATGGGACCCACTATTAGAAGGCAGGAGTTAATATCCTCTGGAATAATTTATTAATGGTTAAAATGCTCATTTATAAATGCATTCTTCTTTTTCTTTTACTGGGACAAGTGAAACTTATCCTATAACCTAAGGTTTATAAACCAGATTACTTGGAAAGAAATCGAAGGTTTTCTTCAAAATGAACAAGAGATTTTATTCCATATTCAATGAGTGATTGCTATGTCCCAGGCAAAGAAAATAACAGGAAAAAAAAAGAAAGAAAAAAAAGCAAGATAGTTTCTGTCTTCAAGGAGCTGACAATCTAATGAGAATTCATGAAAGGAAGCTGGAAAGTAGAGGAAGAGGAAACCCCAGAGGATACCCAAAGTAAGGGCCTCTTGCTTATGGAGTTCAAACCAATCAGAACTGTAGATAGAAAGTTGAGAGCATATGGAAAGTCTAGACCTTGCCCTTCTATGAAAGAAAGCTTTGGGAAGAGTTAATACTGCATCCTAAGGCTCTCTAATTAGAGGCACAGGAAGCCAGATAGTTGGGGATGTGTTAAGTATCCAAGACTGGGTTGGCAACAGGGTGAAATTTCAAGGTATCAGATTATCCTGGGAAGGGCATCTTTGAGAATGAATTCGAAAGTCCAGATCCTTCCCTCTTCAAAGGATTGCTTTGGGAGGATTTTGGGCTTGTGTCCTTGCAGTTCAAATCAGAGTTGCATGTGAAAGTTGCGATCCAGGGGCAGATGTTCCCATGGATTGCCTAGGTGGAAGTATGAGCCAGAGATGTGTTGTGAGACCACCTTTCTGGAAACATACTGCACCCCAGGGATTCAATTATTTATTTCTCTGCTCCTACTTTACCTAATGGTATCATAGACATGATGATGGTATCTCAAAGGCTATTCCAATAGTATAAATATTCTGCCAGACCCTATCAAGTTGGAAAATAGAACCACTAATGGGCTTTATTTCAATCATCTGAGAATCAATTTAAATAAGGAATGGAATCATCTTAATGGTGACTTCCTTTGGTCATAGTAACTTATGAAATCATCTGTTAGTAAAATATAGCAGAGTTGTGATCCATGTTAGTGCAGGGAGACAAAATAATGGTCCTTTTGGAATCTTGTATCCATCACAGTACTTAAAACAGTAGTGAGCATAGAAACTCAAGCAATACCAAATAAATTGGATCTATGGGGAAAAGTGGTAAAATGTAAACTGTTAAAAGCTATAGACTGTGTCTGATAGAGAAACATAACTATGGGATAATAAAAGCATGTGAACATTTGAATCTGCCTTTTAAACTCAAATATAGCAAAGAATTTTTTCAGGATTCCAAAGCTGAAAACTATTTTTATAAAAATTGTCTGTAAAAAAGTTCTAAAATGAGGAATAGTGAATTACCTCCTAGGATTGTTAGGTAAGAACTCTGTAAATTTTAAAGAATTATATAATGGAATTGTTGTTATTATTTTCAAGGTAGTAGATAAAGTACTCTTTCAATGGTGCTCCTCATTGCAGAGAGTAATTTTCTATTCTGCTTCCTGGAAAATAATAATAAATATTAAGATTATAAATAAGCTCTTTATATGTCTGTCTTATGTGTGCCAAAACATTTGTTAGAAGAGCTGAAGTCATTCAACTAGAATCTCTATGTCCATATCCACGTCGGTACAATCCAGCTCAGCTATTCACATATAAATACATCAGTATGGCTTATGAGATAGCTGACTTTTGGGGTTATTAAGATACTACTTCTGTTGAATTATTTATTGCAGCAAGTAAATATCCATCAAATAAAATGGTATTCTTTTTTACCTTTCATTTTCCCCTTTCATATTATTGACATTAAAAGTCTTGAAAATCTTTCAGAAAAACTTAAAGTTTTAGGAATTAAATTATTAATATTAAAGATTCAACTGAATACTCTTTGGAAATTTTAAAATAAAAAATTCAACAATTTTAACTTGTCCATAATAGTGGTACTTGTTACATTATTATTATTATAGTGTGTCAGTACTTCAAAGACCCACTGTTTTCTTTTATGGATATTCCCTTCACCATTGTAGACCACAACCCCTCTTAACTGAAGATCTTTGTGAATTGCTTGGCTGAAAAAAAAATTATCAACATTTTGCCAACATGATGATGTGCCGATCCAAACATTGCTAGGTTATTTTCAAGACTTTATGGTGGAGTTTACTGTCAAAGACTTTTTTGGCTTGATAGAATCTGCCAGATTTGGGGTTCATTAACATAGCTTCAGGAGCCCTGTTTTACATCCATTATATTGAAGTGGGACTTTGATGGAGGATTCTTAAAATGTATTTGTTACATTTGTATAGTAATCTATAATCCCTTTGTTTTAAAGTTAAAATTCCCTATTGAAATCTTAATTATAAGATTGCTAGGTCTTTTTTATTTTTATTTCATATCCTTAATTTTTCACTGAGAGAAGCATAATAGCAATTCAGTAAGCTGCTGAGACTCTGCTGACTTAAATTGACAGAGGAAGTTTTTTTTATTAAGAACTTCTGATACCAGTGAAGTCACAGCTTAGCCCCTATTCCTAATTTCCATGAGCATGTCACTTTGTAGAAAAAATAATAATTTCATAGACTCACAGAAATCTTAGTGTTAGAAGTAATCAAATCAGTAACTACCTAGATCAGTCTTGACCTGACCAAAAAGCCCCTTCATACCATCCCCAGCACTTTTGAAGATCCAAATAAGAGATCTATTCACAAATCATTTCCACTTTGGAGAGCTCAGATTGATAGGAAGAATTTGTCTCATTTGGGGCTCTAAATCTGCCTCTCTGCAACTTTCAACCATTCTAGGGTATAGAGAGAGGAACGTTTTCCATGTTCATTAGGAAGGAAAGAACATGCCATCTGGTGTTGAAGCAGCTTATTTCTATTTTGAGTTTTAGGTTTTTTTTTTTTGTTGTTGTTGTTCTTTTGCCATTTCTGCTTTATTTATTTAGCAAACATTTACTAAATGTCTATTTTATTTTATAATTTAGCGTCCTTTCCTACCACTTATCACATTAGTAGCTGTAGCTCTACTCTTGAAGTCCCTGAAATGCCTTATACTTTTAATTTAAAACTTTAGAGATATATCTCACTTTTAAAATTACCAGTGTCTGTTTAATAATACTAATGACTTAATAATGCTATAAAGAAGGAGAAAGAATTCCTGACTGAAAGTCAAGGAGGTAGATTAACTTTAATTTAAAATTTTAGACATACATCTCACCCTTAAAACAAATACCAGTGTTCATTTAATAATACTAGTGATTTAATAATGCTATGAAGAAGAAGAAAGAATTCTTGACTGAAAGTCAAGGAGGTAGATGATCTTTAATTTAAAACTTTAGACATATCCCACCATTAAAACAAAAATACCAGTGTTTATTTAATAATACTAATGATTTAATAATGCTATGAAGAAGGAGAAAGAATTCTGGACTGCAACTCAAGGAGGTGGATTATCTTTAATTTTAAACTTTAGAAATATATCCCACCCTTAAAACAAAAATGCCATTGTTCATTTAATAATACTAATGATTTAATAATTCTACGAAGAAAGGGAAAGAATTCTGAACTGAAAGTCCAGGAAGTAGATTATCTTTAATTTAAAATTTCAGTCATACATCCTAGCCTTAAAATAAAAATACCAGTGTTCATTTAATAATATTAATGATTTAATAATGTTATGAAGGAAAAAGAATTCTGGACAAAGTTAAGGAGGTAGATTATCTTTAATTTAAAACTTTAGAGATATAAAGCCACCTTTAAAACAAAAATACCAGTGTTTATTTGTTTAAGAATACTATGAAGGAGAAAGAATTCTGGACTGAAAATCAAGGAAGTAGATTGTCTTTGGTAGCATTTTATTTAACCTTTTTCCTAACTCTAGGATTATGTGCTAAAAGTCAAAGAAAAAGATGGTCTTTAGGTAGCATTTTATTTAATCTTTTCCTTAATCCATTAGAATTATGTGCATGTGTAAATCTATGAATGTGGATATCTCTGCAGAGAGATATAAATGACATTTTCATCTAATTTTCTATATGGGGAGCAAGGTGGTGCTGTGGATAAGATGTCAGCTATGGAGTCAGGAAGGCTCATCTTCATGATTTCAAATATGGCCTCAAACACTCACTTAGCTGTGTTATTCGGGGCAAATCACTTAATGTGATTTGCCTCAGTTTTCTCATCTGTAAAAGTGAGCTGGAAAAGGAAATGGCAAACCACTCCAGCATCTTTGCCAATACCCCATGTGGGGTCATAAAGAGTCAGAAGTGACTGAGAAATAACTGAATATTAACAAATTAGAACAATCAGAAATGCAAGAATACCGAGAAATCAGTTTAGACATCTCATGTCTCTGCATGTCCTTTGAAATTCAGTTCAATGAGTTTGACATTTATGAAGCATCTACTTAGCTGTGCTGTGCTGGACAATGAAGATGCCAGCATGACAAATGATAAATATTTTGCCTCATTGAACCTGTAGCACTGAGAGCATCCCTAGCCTGTGAGAGCGAGCAGAGTCTGATGGGGAGTCGAAGAGCCAGCTTAGAATCCCTCTCAGACAGCATGACTCTGTTTTCCCAGGATGGTGCATTTCTCAGCTCCCAAATGAAGGGGGTTCTGAGGTTCCTGCCGGCTCTAGACCTAAGAACACCCAGTAATGATCCTTCTGATATAAATGTCATTTTATCCTTCCCACATGAGACCAGCCTTTCTTGGAACATGCAAAAGGAGATGAAAGATCAATACATTTGGTTCATATTAACCCATGAATTAGCAGATTTAGCATAAACCATGAGTCCTGAGAATAACTGGATAAGTAATGAACTCTTTGTCTTTTACAGATATATGATGGCTACAATGAAAATGCCAATTTGGTCGGTACTTTTTGTGGTTCCACTCTACCTGCCCCTTTTATCTCCAAAGGCAACTTCCTCACAGTCAAATTTGTCAGTGATGTTTCTGTGGAAAAAAGAGGATTTAATGCTACTTATACTACCTTGGATTGTAAGTCATTTAAAGGGATCTAAAATACAGCAAAAGAAAAATTTCTGACATAAACCCTGTCTGGAATACCCTGATTCTACAGAAGTCCAAATTGGCCATAATATAAGTGGACTCAAAATGTACACAGAGAAGGCCAGTCTCCTTTGTCCACAAAAACTGGACACAGTCCAATTTAATAGACTGAGCATAGTCTATTAAAAGAAATAAAAAATTGTGAATTAGTGCTTTAAGGACAGATATCTTTTCATGTAAGTGTTTATATATTGTAATCAAACAACCTGGATTTTTACATCCCATTTTCATTTCCTATTAGCTGTGTGTTTTTGGATCAGTCTTTTCATTTATTTGAGCTTCAATTGACTCATCTGTAAAAAGGGCCACTTTCCCCAAGTTCAAATCCAGCCTCAGTCACTTACTGGGCAAGCCACTTAACAGTGTTTGCTTTGGTTCCTCATCTGTAAAATGAGTTGGGGAAGGAAATGGAAAACCAGTCCAGTTCCAAGAAAACCCAAATGTGATGGCAAAGAGTCAGACATGACTGAAATGATTGACCAACACAAAATGGGGAGTCCTGTTTGGTGTCCTTTCTTTATGAGGGTTTTGTGAGAATCAGACAAGATCACATATAGTGAACACCTTACTCATATACGACCTCACCATTATTTCTCTCTGGCACAGTGCCCTGTGGAGGAACATTCAATGCCACGCAGACCCCCCAGACCACTGGGTCACCCCAATCTTCAAACCCGTTTTTCCCGCTATTTATTTGCACTTGGATCATTGATGCACCTCCCCATCAACAAGTCAAACTGGTAGTTCAAACATTTCAGCTACACTCTGAGGACTGCTCTGAGAATTACCTACAGATTCGGGACTCTCCAGAGGTAATAATCATCCCAGGTGCCCTTCTCCCAATTTCTGCATACCTGATTTAGAAAAGAGTGCTCAAGGTGAAATTCAACTAATTAATAAACATTTATTAAACATCTATACTAACACTGTGCTAAGTGCTAGAAATACAAAAAGAGGCAAAAGATTCAGACCACATAAATGCAGAAGGCCCTTCCTGCCTTGTGATTATGTGAGTTTTAAATAATCATCTCCTTTGTACACTAGTGTGTCCATGTTATGGAACAACAATTTAAGGGTGGTCTTTACTAAAAAGGCTCTTTGGTGGAGCCCAAGAAGCAAAGTCTCATATCAAATTTCACTCTCTAGTGAACAGTGGGGTCACATTGTATGATATTTATTTACAAAAACTAATTTACGTATGTTTTTGTATTCATAAAGTTAAGCAAACATTATTACAATTTCAGTCTTCCGTGAAACCATATCAACACTCACATATTTTTTGTCTGTACCGTGGACAGACACTGTTATGAAATGAACAAAAATCAGCATTATTTCCTTCCTTCCATGCATAAATTATTCATCTTTCTGAGTGAATAGGAACAGTAGGCTATAGCCATTCCCCATCTAGTTGTAACTTCTTTCACACTGAGCATCAGACTTGATTTTTGGCAGAAGGCTAAATCATATCTCAATATGTGATTTAAATACAAATCGGGTTTGATTTTTGTGAGAGCCAAACTTGATTTTGAATAACTTTGCATCCTTTCAATTTCAGAATGGTGAAAGCTCTGTACATCAATTCTGTAGCACGAATGCTACTACTGTGCCTAAATTTTATTCTTCTGGGCGAACTGTTGTTGTGGTTTTCAAATCAGAAGAATTCCGTAGTGACAGTAGAGTCATGTTTACCTATCAAATCTCAGGTGAGCATCAAATCAGATTCGTATGTTCTCACATATGCTTTGGTTTTTACTGTGATTATCAGCCTTGATTCCAAAAAGTGAATCAGTATTTGTTCTAGTGATATTCATCCACATGAGATGAATGGGTTTTTCTATGGGATCCAAGTTACAAAGGAAGAAATTGGAAGTCACTAGCAATTAACAAGCATTCATAAAGCTAAACTCCAGAAATACAAAGACATGTAAAATAAAACTAAAATACCAATCTCTACTCTCATATGCAACATGCAAAAAAAATATGTACAAATAAACTAGAGACAGGATAAGTTAGAGATACTCTTAGAGGGAAAATATTACATGTAAAAAACATTAGGAAAGACTTTTTATAGAAGGTGGCGTTTTAGCAGAGATTTGATGGAAGCCAGGAGATGGACATGGGGCAGGAGAAGAAGTCAGGCGTGGTGGATAGCTGATGAAAATGGAGAGTCCAAAGATGGAATATCTTATTCAAGGTATATCAAGGAGACTAAATTAAAAATTAACTTTAGTCCAAATGGCTAAGAGCTGTTTTTCACTTTGAAGGATAAATAACTAAGACATCTTACTTCTCTAGTTTAGAAATATTAAGTGATACTGTTAAGATCTTGAAGAAGCCTTTTTTTTTTTTTTTTTTGATACCAAAAAGCTTATTCCCAGACTTTGTGATCAGGCCATTCTTAGTTTGGATAACATTAAAATTATTTGTGATTAAAGGAAATAACAGCCATAATAAAGCCTTAGACTTCTGGGCTGAATTGCAGGGGGAAAAAAAAAGAAAGAAAGAAATGTGACCAACAAACATTTTCCATTTTTATCAGAACTAAGCAATTTTCCAAAAAGGAGTCAATTTGTTGTGAGATCCTGAATGGCATCTAATGAAATGTTTGTAAAACCAAGAAAGTGGAGGAAATGAATGTCAGAACCTCTGGTGTCCTTAGGAAAATATGCTGCCTCATGTTAATGTCCAAGGAATAAACAGGAAAAAAAGTAACATGATGACTTCTGTTCATTGCAAATATTGTATTTTCTTCTTTGTACCCCTTCCCCCAGATTGCAATCGGGAATATAACCAAACATTTGGCTCTCTGAGGAGCCCTGGCTGGCCAGAAAACTATGGCAATAACCTAGACTGCTCTACCATTGTCAGAGCCCCAGAGAATTACAAAATCACACTCTTCTTCAATTCCTTCAATGTGGAGTACACAAGCGAATGCAGAGATGACTTCTTAGAGGTAATTGACAGCCAAGATTAATCTTAATCTTAAAACTGTAAAAATGTACTCTCACGGTAAATGACCAGTCTCACCTTTTACTCCTCCCACATCCCAAGTATCCCAAGCTGGAGACTTTATGATACATAAAACTGAGATCACTGGGAAGTCCAAAACAAGATCCAAGGCAGCTTATGACATTGATGCTGAAGAAGGAAATGTGTCTTGGGGAACCACATTAAAGTACAACTTAATTTACTTGTTGAAAATAATACATTCAAGACAATAGCTGCTTTCTATATGAGAATTCATGACTAACCTTAAGTTTGATCTCGTGAAAAATGTTAAATTAATGGATTGTTGCCTAAAAACTTGGTAATAAGAAACAGCTAATATTAGCCAGGATTCCTTTAAGTGAAAGAGTTGCATGGATTTCCAAGCCCTGTTGGTTCCATATCTACTCCTTCTCTCGCATGCATCTCCTTATCTCCATTCGTACATCCATTATACCAGCCTGAGTCCTTTCCATCCTTAGCCTACACTGTAGCAATAACTTCCTTTTGGCCTCCATATCTCAAGTCTCTTCCATCCCAATACAAGCTCCTCACATGTATGTTCTGAGGTTAAAGCCAAATCATGTCGTATTCCATGCTCAAGAAACTTTGGTGATTCCTGTTTGTCTCTAGGATCAAATACAAATTCCTCCATTTGGTATTTAAAGTCCTTCAGATTTTAGTTCCAAATTAATTTTTACAGGTTTGCTTCACATTATTCCCCTTCATAAGGCAGTTAGGCGATGCAGTGGGCCTGGAGTCAGAAAAAACTCATCTTTGGTAAATTCCACTCTAATCTCAGGTACTCATTAACTGTATGAACTTGGGCAAGTCACTTAACCTTGTGGGCCTCAGTTTCCTCATCTGTAAAATGAGCTGGAGAAGGAAATGGAGAACGAACCTCTCCAGTGTCTTTATTAAGAAAATCTCAAATGAGGTCACGGAGTCAGATATAACTGAAAAATGAATGAAAATTTCCTTTTACAATTCAACATTCTATCTAAACTTGCTTATGGGTTGTTTCCTCTCACTTTCCCTGGCCTATTTCTAGTCCCTTGCATATTCTATCCCTCAGACCTGAAAGAAGTCCTACACAACTTGGTGCTTTCCTGATTTTTATTTTGCTCCCATCCCAAAATTATTTTGTATATCTTTGATCTATATCATAATAGCATATGAGCTCTTGGAAGCAGGCCAGTTTCATGTTTATTGGATAGAGCAATGGGTAGAGCAAAGGCCTAGGGCTTAGGAGAAGAAGAAATAATAATATGTATTATATTAGAATTCCACTCCAGTTGTTGTTTGTCCTTCGTTCTCAGAGAGGCCCATGAAATCAGGGAGGGATACCATGACATGCAAGTGAATTGGATATGAGTGAGGGCAGGCTAGGCAAAGTCACCCTTCTGACTTGTCCCTCCAGAGTCATTGGGGTCCAGTGACCAGACTGGTGACTGCCCTGGGTACCATGGGAGATCTGGGACTTTTTAAGCTAACACATCTCAGTTTGATTGAGGCAGTGCCATTCAGTGATGAAGGCTAGGGAGCTTCCCCAGCTATCCCTAACATCTGCTGAATGGGGTTAACATTTGGTAGCTATTCAAGAGAGATGATAATTATCTAGATTTAGTCCAGAAGAAGGCAGTATGGAGAGGGTGGAAACTTTGGCCTTTCCACTCCATGACAGTCCACGATAGTATTGTTGACTACAAGGCAAGGAAGAGGAGTTCCAGCTCTCTCAAATGCACTTACCATGAGGTACTATAGCAAGAGCATTATTATTTATTATAATGGTATCTGGCACAATTTAAACTGTGGATGTCTTCTAAGACCCAACGCAGAGCCTTGGTCACCACAGACACTTGTTTAATATTATTATCATTGCTATTTAACTCTAAGAATTCTGACTTATTCTTACAGGTCAGGCAGGCTCTCGGCACAATTTAGAAACAAAGTTGGCCTTCAATGTCCTTCACTTTCCTTTTTGTGCCCTTTCTCCAATCCCCTTTTAATATCTTATATAAGAGGAAAGAATGCCAGGGAGTTGGGAATGGAGATGGAGCAAACCATTGGAAAGTAAGATGGAAGTGGTTCACTCTTGATAAGTTCATTCCAAGATTAAACTCCTCATTCACTGAGCTGGTCTGAGGATGGAATATTCCTTTTAAGTTTGCAGCACTTTTTGCATATGTGATCTCATATTAAATGCATTTAATATGTGATTTGAGGATGTATGGAGGGGTTAATCTTGCCCCTTTATATAAGGTAGGTAAATCATCATGGCAGTTGAGTAGAGAATTGAACTTGGAATCATGATGATCATGGGGCACTTAAGTCCTCAGTCAGCTCCAATGTTTGTCAGAAACAGGAAAGTACAATTTTACATGTGTCTTTTTCAAATTCCTGACTTTATTTGGCAAGTGATAACATATTAATGATGCTAAATATTAGTGACTTTTTTTACAGGTAAGAAATGGAAGCGATGGAAGCTCCCCATTACTTGGCAAATACTGTGGCATTCTGCTCCCCAATCCCATCTTCTCTAAAAGTCACCTTCTGTATCTACGATTCAAAAGTAATGTCATACATTCAGGACATGGATATGAAATCCTGTGGACATCATCCCCATCTGGTAAGCTATTAGCTACTGGCTAGTCATGCTTTTCCAGTGCTAATGTAGCTCAGAATATCTTGGAGTATCTACTGGGAAAAGCAAAAGACAAGGTGCAGTAATCTGTTTTCCAGTTATTTGAGTCAGCTATATGACTAAGGAAGCAGAAGGGTTTACCGGAAAAGTCTAGGAACTTCTGCCTGAATTTTCTCTTTTTATCACTTTTATCAACTTTGATCAACTCTCAGGATAAAATATATATTTTTAGAAAAAAATTCTAGTTATTAAAACATGTTAAATATTATGGACCTGCATGGAAGCTCAACAGTGATAATTCCTTCTCTTGAAATAAGTTAGAGACTCAAAAATGAATTATTATTTTTCATTAATGCATTGTCAAATCTCAGGCATAAGACAAGTTTTCTCAATAAATGTTGAACTGTTTTTACATAACTAAGAGTGTTAAGTTATCACCATTATAGCCAGACCATGATGGATGAAAGAAGGTATTACTTCTTCATTCCAACCATTAGAATATTTCGTAAGAAACAGTATTTCATTAAATAAAGGATGCCACATCATGTATCATAAATGTTGATGGAGGGTAGAGATCCTTCCTAGACAATCTCTGTATCATAGATGTTACAGCATGGTTATTTCATAAATAAATATATTTTTTTAAATTAATGAGTATCAATAACTCTTGGAGTTAGGGTTTGAAATTTGCCAATCCTTGTGTTAAGGGCAGCAAGTGATGACTTTTTAGAATAGTAGAAACTCCTAAATCTTCATTTTTATTCTTCTTTCCCATCCCTAATGTCTCAGTTTTTCTTTTTCATTCCCATCTTTTGCCTTCATAACATTGTATACAAATAGTTCCACATAGCTAGAAATAAACATTATGAAATGATGTCTAATTTTTCTTCCTTTTCTTCTCACTTTTCCCTCAGAAAAGTTTTTTTTTTTTTTTTTGTTGTTGTTGTTCTAAACTTCTCATTTGAGAGGAACAGATCTGGAAGAAACCAACTCGGGGTCAGCTCCATTTAGGAACATGTAGCTGAGAGCCTTTTTCCATCATTGTGGTTATAGTAGATCTTCCAGTGGCCTATAGAAGAAAAGTTATTTTATAATTTTATATATTTTACAAGGATCTTTGATTTTAATAATTTTTACTATGTTGAAATCTGCCTAATCTGTTTCCCAAATTTTCTTTCAGCTTGTGGTGGACCTCTTTATGGGGATTCTGGCTCTCTTACTAGTCCTGGCTATCCTGATACCTATGAAAACAACACTCATTGTGAATGGACTGTTACTGGCACCACTGGAAAAATTCTTGTACTCAGCTTTTCTTTTTTCAGCATTTATGATCCAGGAGAATGCATCCAAAACTATCTGATTCTTTATGATGGACCTGATAGTACTTCTCCATCAACCGGACCATTCTGTGGAGCGGTGAGTCTCTGAGAGGCAAATTTTAATTATTTAAAATGTAATAAAAGTTGTGGGTAACTTAGAGTGCTAAGAAAAGCAAAGTAGCAAAATGAGAACTTTTTTGATATGATGTAGTAAATTTTTCTTTCCATTTTGGAGGAATGAGCACCATCTAGAGGGCTTTTAATAACATTAAAGTGTGTTTCATTCAAGCCCACAGAAACATGGCACCCTCTCACAGGGTATTTGTTTAAAATTATAGGAATATTTAGACAAGAAACACAGAAAAACTAAACTGATGCTGAATACAACAAGGAATACTTGTGGAGTTGTAGTTTGATCTCTTTATAAAGTACTGGGAAAAGTATTTTGGGAAGATTATTCTGAATTACATGAGATAGTCACTGGAGTAGAGTGAGACTATCACTGAGTTTGTAACACGGGAGTTCTATGTTCAAGGCCCGACTTATATACTTACTAATGGTGTCTCTTAATTGCTCAGGATCTTAGTTTCCTCACCTAAAAAATGGAGATAATAATTCAAACTATTTACTACCTCATAGTGTTCTATGGAAAACATTTTGTAAAAGCTGTATAACTGCTACTATTAAAATAAAGAGTTGAAATTCTAATATCCAGACAAACCACACTAAGGACATAGCACTGTCCCTTTATTTTATGCCAAAAGAAACAACTGAGGTATTATGTAATAAAATCTGATGTTTCATGAAAAACCACAGTGTGTCACAATGAATAAAGGAGGTCCTAGAGCAAGGAAATCTGGGGTTCAAGACTTGTTTCTAACATTACTAGCCATTAATCACAACACAGATTGGAGTTCTTGAAGACTTTCAGTGATAGAAGGCATGCAGGTCTACAGCTATGGAGGGATTTTGAACTCTGGGAGTTTCATTCACTGTTGGAGGAGTGTGCACCAAGTTCCCTTTGCTGATATTTTCTAGATCTGGGCCAAAAAACTCCAGTCTTATATTCATGTAGCATAGTTTCCAATATACTATCTTATTATGCATTACCTAAGTATTTCTTCTTCACAACAGCCCTATGAGATAGAGGAATTCTATTACTTTGTCACATTTGGATCTTAGTCAAATCATTTAATCCCTTTGAGCTGATTTCTCCCTTATAAAAGGAGGAAAGTAGACTAACCATTCTCTGAGGTCCTCTTCTATCTTTAAAATCTATGATTCATTCCTTTTGTGTTTAAATTTTATTATCTTTTTTACATGAAGATTGTGAGACAATATTTTTAAATTAAAATGGAAGACATTTACAACAAAGATAATATATGAAGAATTATAATTTTTTGCAATATAAATTAATTTGAATGAATTACTATTGGGTGAATAGCTCATCACCAGTGACTTCAAAATTTGAACAATTGAAAAATAAGGGCACAGACCTATAAGAAAATTATTTTTAAAAATAGAGCAAATTAAAGCTAAGGAAATCTCAGATGAATATACCCAGTGATTAATAATGAAGGCAATTGTAATAAAAAATAAGCTGTATATTACTGCATTAAAAGAGCATTTAATTGGGGAAAAAAAAACAGGATTCATTGCTCTTTCTACTGCACTATCCTACCTTTAAAAGTAGAGGCATAAGGGCAGCTAGCTAGTGTAATGATAAAGCATGGGCCCTGGAGTCAGGAGATTCTGAAATCAAATCCATCCTCAGACATTTACTAGCTGTGTGATCTTGGGCAACTAACTCCCCACTTCCCCTTTCTCTCTCCCTTGCCTCCCAAAATAGAGGCAGTGTAAAGGGATAAGTTAGGAGCCAGGGGAATCCCTTAAATTTAAATTTAAGAAATGAGAGTCAGTCTCTTAAGAGTCTTTCCAGTTTTAACATTTTAAGATTTTCCTTCTCAAGTCATTCTAGTCCAGGGTAATTCCTACTTTTTCTGAACTCCTACATAAAGCTTATTGTCCATCCCATAGCATATGGAATAGTAAGGAAACACTACTCAGTAGTGTTTTTACCATGTGATCATCTCTATGAAAATCTAACTTCTTTTTTTCTTTCTTTTTAATTTTAGGGCACAAATGCAGTTTCATATTTAACCACTACTCATCAAGTCTTTGTAGAATTTCATGCTGAGTATGCAGCTTCCCCATCAGCATTCCGCTTAACCTGGAGAAGTTCGGATGATTATTGGAACTACTAAAAGAGATAATCAGTTTATGAAGTGCTTGACAAAATGCTGCCATCATAAGAAGTGAGAATTGAACATTATTTATCGTCTAGTTCTGTTGTTGGGAACAACTTGTACTTTTATCTTTTCCACTATGAAAAAATATTTATACACCATGGAATATGAAGTGAATCTCCTGGAGTTTTAGATATGCTGCATTTTAAATTATGTTCCATAAATTAAAATAAAAATATTTCTTAAATGTTTACTTCAAAGGCATGTCAAAATTGTTTTGCAAATAAAAAATGAAAAAGATGACTAGAAATTTTTTTTTCATTATAACTATTAATCATGAGAAAATAAGCAAAATATAACAGGACTTTAACAATTGTGTTGTGTTATAGTAACTTTTTGAAGTTCATTAAAAATTTGGTAATTTTATATACACATATGTATTCATACTTTGCTGGTCTCTGAGCTCATTAACAAGGGCATTCACTGCAACAATGGAGATGGCTAGTTGGAGATAACATCCATTGTACCAAAATATTAGCAGCCACGGGGGACCAGGGCAGGATATGTGTGTGTGGTGGGGAGAGGCAGGGGTGCAACACCCCTGGAAGAAAAGGGGCTGACGTCAAACTGAAGCCAATGACCTCATTCTATATAATTGTATCACCAGTCTACCTTCTTTTCTGATCACATTTGACTTTGATGACACCTTCTCTGGAAGGCAAAATCACAGCACACTTGCTATTCTAAATCTTGTGAGATTATGCTGTTTGGTGATTCATATTCTGATAAGAATCTGATAACAACACTGAAGTTTTAAAGAGATGATTTTTTTGTAGCAGCAAGAATTATAGGATCATTGAAAATACTGCACGTTCTCCCAAATGCATCGTGGCCAGAACTTTTCCTATTCATTCTGGACCTATATGCTTGTTCCTGAACTTCCTTTTTTTTCTTCTTCCCATCCTGACCCTCACCCTCACAGAGTACAGTTAGACTGATCTTTTTAAATGATTAGAAATTTAACTGATAAACCTTTACAATGTTCTAGAGCTTAATTATGTTTAAAGAGTGCAATCTCATCTGCAAATGCAACTTCAATATCAATAAAAATTCCTTTTTTATTTGAATTCTGCATGATATTTCTCTACAATATTGGTAAATACCTCAGATGAGTTTATATCTCCCTTTTTTATTCTTTATACAGATTGATAATGAGTGAGAACACCTTAGGGATTCTGGATTAGCTGCCTGAAATTACCAAAGATCTCAAGAGAAAGAAAATTCAGTTAAAAAACATGACCATAAGTAGATAACCCATCAGGAAACATATTATTAAGAAACGGGAAGATAGACTACAGGACATCTAAATAGGTGCAAACCTTTCTGAATAAAGAATAACAAAGTAAAATCAATCCACACTTGATGAGGCAGAGAACCCCATGGATTCTCAAGAGATATAAGTAAGAATTGTGGAAATAGAATTTATGGTGTTCATTGCAGAAACAAATGGCAAAACAGAATAACTTGAATTTATAATGGTAAGTCTCATCAAAAGAAAAAAAAAAGGATAACCAACTGGAAATGTAAATACATGGAAGTAAAGGACAATTCAGAAAAAGCAAAAACAAATAGCAAGTAAAGCTAAAAGATACCATGATTTGTGTGCAGGCAAATCACATTGATCTAGATAAGATGTACAGAGAAAACAAAAAATAAAACTCTTCCAGAAGAACGCAAGTCAAAAAACCTGAATTATACAAAGCAAGAAATAATAGAAGAAAACTACCCAGAACTTTTGAACACAAAAAACAAACTCATTCAAAAGAATTCACAATTCACCTCCAGGAAAAGAAACAAAAACCCCATGTGGTAAACTCCAAGACATATTTAAAATTCAACAGTTCTGATGACAAACTGCAAGTTTTGCAAGCAACCAGGAGAAATATCTTAAACAATAAAGAAAAGGGAATTTGAATAACACACGAGTATTCTGTCCCCGATAGAAAACACAGAAGGGAATGTAATAATCTATTCCAAAGAGCAAAGATACAACCAAAGGTGATATGCCCTACAAACCTGAGCCTAATTATCAATGAAAAAAAGATGGATGCCAATAAAATGTTAGCAGATAATCTGCTCTGTAAACCCCAGATAATAGAAATGCCAAAAAAGCTAAACAAATGTACCAACCAAGGATGACACAACTAATAAAATAAATTACCCCAGAAAAAGCCCGGGGGGTAGGGGTGGGGGGAGGGAGGGAGACTAGAGACACTTAAAGAGTTACAAACAACAGAAGCAGCAGCATAAGAGAAGGGCAATCACTGTTTTCTTTCTAAAAGGACACAAGAAGACAAGGGTAATAGGACTGATGGTAAAGGGATATGTCTGAAACCTCATGGATTAAATTTCATAGCACATGAATTGATTATTTTTTTGTGAGGGAATACATAAAATGGGAGAGGGAAGGAAGATATTAGAAGGGGAACATATGATATATCTAGTCAAGTTAAAGGTAAAAATGAAGGGAAAGTAAGTCCTGTGTCTTTTAGAAAGAAGAGAGTGTACTGGAGAACAGAAGAAATGGCAAAAAGGAGGCACTGAAATGGGCAAAGAAAATGCGTAATCTTGATTTTGTGTGAGGAAGCAGTTCTACTGAAAATTACAAAGAGGTAGAAAGATATCTTATAATGGATTATGAAGACAGGGAGTTGGTGCTAAGTGAGATTACTACCTCTAAACGAACATGGGGAGGTCAAGTAAAAATGAAATGCCAATCAGAAATACTAAAAAAATATCTGCAAGTAGACAACACTTCTAGCCTCTCAATTTCCTAAAGGATTTGATTGATCTAAGAACAAGACATAATTGAGGAAAAAATAGTTTGGGATAAGATCTACAAGGTAATGACAGAAACTAATTAGAAGGTAGAATTCAAAATAGGTAACTAAGAAGTTTTAATTCCATAAAGAATACAGAGACTAAAAAAGAAATAAGCAAGGACCACGAGTTAAAGCCTAAAAGTTTAGAATGTATATGAAATAAAAGATTTCATGAAGAGAATGGGGAAAATAAATCCTTTTTTTTGAAAAAAAGGTACATATATTTTAAAATTAACAAATAAGTTAAAGGGGAGAAAAGGAAGTAGATTTTTGAATGAGAAAAAAAGAGCATAAGAACTAAATAGGTTTTAAAAAAAGGAAAAATAAAAAGGAATTATTAACTTAAGTAAAACTCCAGAACCTTAGAAAGGAGTGATAAATGGGAGGAGGGCTTGAGAATAAGAGGAAGAGGACCTTTAGAAATAGGATTTCCTTAAAATAGCTTAATAGAAAAATAACTAAAGAGATAAAATACTGTATATAAAGAAAAATAAATAAAGGCAAAGTATTGTAAAAAAAATCAGAGTCATGTTGAGGAAGATAGAAACTCATAACTTTAAATGTAAATGAATTTTTAAAAATCCAATAAAAGGAAAATGTGACATATTGAATAAGAAAACAAAACATCACAATCTGTTGCTTCCTAGAAACACAACTAAAAATAAACACATACACAAATTAAATATGAGGAACTACAACATAATTTACTATGTATCAACTGAATATAGAAATTCAGGTTTCAAAGATGTATAATGTAAAAAAAAAAGATAAAGAGGAGAAACTATATTAAACTGAAAAGAACCACAGACAACATACAGATGTCACTATTAAAGTTATATTCTCCAAATATTTTAGCAAATAAATTCATAAAGGAAAAATTAGCTGAATTACAATAAGATAACAATAATCCAATAATAGCTGGAAACATTAATATTCTCTTACTTTTAGACAAATCCAAATTAGAAAGCTCAACAAAAGGGAAAATATAGAATTGAATAAGTTAATGGAGAAACCAGAGCTAAAAGAATTATGTCATTTTCTAAGTGGAACTCTTGAAGAAAATTTTTATTTAATAAAAAATGGAACTTTAAAAAATTGATTAAGGGGCAGCTGGGTAGAGCACTGGGAAGAGTACTAGCCCTGGAGTCTGGAGGACCTGAGTTCAAATATGATCTCAGACATTTAACACTTTCTAGCTGGATAACCTCCTGTAAGTCACTTAACTCCAATTGCCTTGCAAAAAATCAATCAATCAGTCAATAAAAATTGACAATATATTAAGCCACAGAGATATTAAATGTTAAAAGGCAGAAATATTAAACACATCCTTTCCAGACCATCATGCAATAAAAATGCTAATCAATGCAAGATACCCAAACAAAAGACAAATGGATACTTAATGAAATAACAAATAATGGGTATATCAAATCACTAATAAGTGTGTAAAAGTAAGTGATGAAACAACATACCAAATGCAATGGAGAAGCTATGGCCCAACTTCCTAGCCAAAGCCCTGACAGCCATAGAAAAGGGAACACTAGGAACGCATAGTGGGAGTTCCAGAGCTCCGATCACCTGGATGGAGAGGAGAGATGATTGGATAGAACCAGCCTCCCAGTTTCTTCTCGAATCCCAGGTATATTCCCCTTCAAGGGTAATTCTAGCCACAAGGTGGTGCTATCTGTCAGGGAAAGGGAAGACAATTACAACAGTGGTTTATGGGTTACTTGCTCAAAGTTACATGTTTAATACATTTTCTATGGGGCGAAATAAAAGCTGTCCAGTATCTGCTATACATTGTTACCACAAGTGCTTGTATAGGATTCTTGAATCCTTTATCCCTACCAGTGGAAACTGATACATAAAATATATTCTGTGATTGCCCATAGGTGACTGATTCTGAGAGAGAGAAGAACGAATGAAAAAAAAATTATTTGGAGACATTGCCTCAAATATGGAATCTGATCATTTGAAACCCAGAGAAGGTAGGGACCGGAGATGACTTCTATTCTTACCTACATGACCTCTGTTGGGTAGCCAAAGCCTAATCTGAGAATTATGAGTATTTAGCAAAACCTGCCCACAAATCAAAAGTTCACAAATTTAGATGAGGAAAGAACTTTATATATCATTTGTTCTGTTGTGCCACAGTTCTCTTTAATTATTCTGACTCAGTTTCCTAAGAAAATTGTCCTGTCTCAGTTTCCTTGAATTGTTCTGCCTCAGTTCCTAATTGTTCTGGTCAATCCTGCAACACCACGCCTTCCTCCTTATCATCATGATCCAGATAAGGAGAAAGACCTTCTATCTTAGACATCATCAGAATGTTGAGTGCTTCTCCCCCTTCTGTAATCCCAATTTATCAGATGTCCCCCATGTTTCTCTCCACTGGCTGCTGGATTCTTGGAGACGATAGTTTCATTCAGTCCTGGGACCAAACCATGGATCCATTTGGTTCCAGTAAATCTCTCCCTTTCAAATAAAATATTATAACAATTTTCAAATCTCTATCTTGCCTCAGTTTCTCCTGCATTACAATTCAATCTTATCATTTTACAGATTATTATAAGATTAAACCTGGTGATTGTGGACTATAAGCTTATAGAACATACTCATAAAAAAATACTGAAAAAAGCATTTTTAAGGTTAATACAGCTGTGTGCCCCAAATAATATTTTGTTTACCACCAGCTTGTTTTACTTCCTAATAACCCCATTCCTGAAATATTTCCCCTCAACTCCTGATAAGCTAATCAGCCAGCTGGAGGGGGGGGCACTCCAAATTAGAGTGTAGAGTCCACTCTCAGAAGGGTTGCGGAGAGCAGGCTCTTCCTGCTTAATGGATCCACACCTATGCTCCCCAATGCAGTGCCATCTTTATGGGAATATTGTGTTAGTTGACATATGTGAATTATTGCATCCCTTCCCTGTCTCCTCTTCCTCATTGTTTACAACAAAGCTTTGTTGAAATGATTCCCATTGTTTTCCTTGTTATTCTCATTTCTCAAATTTATTAATGAACTGTTTCCCCCAACATCTCTGACTGACCCACGGACTTTCCTCATGCATAAATTGCATACCCACACAAAGTCTTAAGCTACTGACATCTGCACCTTCATGGCCAGAGGGAAAATAGAGCTGAGAAATCAGTTGCAGAAAGGAAGCATCAATAGGGGAGCCCTAGTGTGAAGACCGAGTTAGCACCTTGGATACCTTAGAATCTTTTGGAGTTAGGATAAGTAAAAGTCCTTGGTCTTTATTCTTGGTCTTTAAAGATAGAAATGAATTGGATGGATGCAGAATCTTCTGGTCTACCTTCTTCCTCGTCTATCACGTCTACCACCAAAGAGACCCTGTCTAGTCTTATTCCACCCCCTAATCCCTCCTACAATTCTCTGTATACACCAATTATTGAGCGCAGCACAGGATAGTGGGAAGGGACATTTTCCAAGTATATGCTTATAGAATATTGGCCAATAGGTAATTAGCCTTAAGTGCTCGGTTGTCTGACCTCAATGCATTGACTCAAGAGTTTCAGCCCTTTACACCCTAGCCTTCCCAGGAGGCATACATCAATGTCAGAGATAAAGCACTGGACATTTATAAGGTCCCAGAATTTAAGACTGAGACAATGAACCCTATGCATCTTAATTAGAAGGGATCTCAGAGCATCTCATTCAACATTGTTTTATATGTGAGGAAATCATGGCTGAGAGGGGGTAATTTGTGGTCATACACCTAGAAAATATCAAATTTAAGTCAAGTATCTATAATTTCAGGGACAGTGCCATTCCAGGTGGGATGTATGCTCCAGAGAAGCAGCAGTGTGGTACAGTGGTAAAACAGAGACGTGGATTTTCAGGTCAGGAGAGGTCAGTTTAAATCCTGCTTTTGACACCATTTGTGTCCCCCATTGGGCAAGAAATTTAATTAGTATATTCATAGCATCCTATTGGAATTTCAGTTTTCTCTATAAAATTAGGAATTGGACTCTTAAATCTGTAATCTTTATTGTCAAATTTATTACTTGGTCCACATGTGGCTGGAGATAGTAGATGACTTAAACAATTTATCTTTAACTACTCTAGTTGAAAAAGTTGTTATTGGACCAATGGACCAATCAATAGGAGGAATACATGGAGAATGTACATAATAGCTAACAATTACATAATACTTACTATGTGCCAGGAATCTTATAAATAATCTCTTTGGATTATTATAACTATTCTGGGATCTAGGGGCTTTTATTACACTCATTTTACAGATAAGGAAACTAAGGCAAAGAGATCAAGTGACTTTTCAGGATCATAAGGCTGGTAACAGGTCTTTCTGACTCCAGGGCCCAAGTTCTATCTACTATGCCATCTAGCTTTGCAGCAAGTTTTATTTCTATATACTTTAGTCTTTTAAAAAATATCAATAATTATTGGACTTGCTTTTTTCACATGTTTTATTTGCTAATAATTGGCTAGCTGAGTTTCAAATGGAATATCTTACCAGCATGATTTCTGGGAATGCCCATGCCAAATTTCTCCAAATACTCTTGAATGATTCTAACTTTTAAATGATTATTTTTATTTCCCTCTGAATGAAGAAGTTGAAAATAGTTTTTTGGGTGAAACTGAAGAAATAGATCATAGTCTGATGAGAGAGGATATTACATAAAAATCTTGAGAGAAACTTAGGTTTCCACATGCATTCATCTATTTTACAATTTCCCAAATCCTAATATCTAATTTCAATTTTGTTTATCAGGAATAGTGTTTTTATCTGCATAAAATAAAATATATAGGATTATCAAGAAATTCAATTTGTTTTAAATTATTATCAAAAAAGTTCTTTAAAAAGTTAATAGACTCAGGATTAAGAATAATTGGTTTAAAACATGATTTATTTTCAATTGTGCCCTCAGGTTAGCCTCCAATTTTTGAAGATATAAAATATAACAGGTACACTAATATTATAATCAAAAATATTTGTTTAAAACTTGTTGCTGTGCAAGTATCTTTAAAACAAATATCTGGGCTTGATCTCAAATTCTAAAATTTTCATGGAGAGCTCAGTTTCTTAAACAGTGGTTCTCAATCCTAGTAGGAGGTTCCAAAACTGTATATGGAGGTCATGAAATGATGACTTATTATCAGTAAATGTTTGATTTGTGTATTTATTTTTTATACCTATATACCCAGGATCATGTAAAAATTTCTTGGGCCGGGGAAAGGAGTCACAAGTGGAAAAAATTTAAGAAGCCCTGATATAGAGTACTACTTCCTTGAATTCTGTCTTTTCTGGCCTTTCCCTGTGGTTCCAGAACTTTTATCCCCCTCAAGACAAACAAGTAACCAACCTCATGATGAAATTGCTGTTTGAAAAACAGCTTAAATGGGATTTTAAAAAATCATAATTTAAAGGTAGAGATTCTTAACCTGGAGTCTCAACTTAATTTTTTTCTTTTGAAAAGAATTTATTATTATTTTTATTATTATTTTGCTGAGGCAATTGGGGTTAAGTGACTTGCCAGGGATCACACAGCTAGGAAGTATTAAGTGTCTGAGGTCAAATTTGAACTCAGGTCCTCCTCACTTCAGGGCTGGTGCTCTATTCATGCACCACTTAGCTGCCCCTTTTGAAAAGAATTTTAATCTAATTGGCTTTCTTTCAAATACTATATATTTTATTTGATGCATTTAAAAGCAATATTCTTGATATGGGGAGCCCTTGTGAATATTATAGTAATATCCTCAGGCTACCTGGCCTTGGGAATGATATATTCACTTTAGGAATGTAGCTAATGGAAGAATTAGCTCCAATCTTGGAGAATGTGTGTGAAAAAGAAGGAGTTGGGCCTGATATCTTTATTTTATTAAACTATCCTTCGAGGACAAATTTTGTCATCCAAAAGTCTGAGTAGTAGCTATCTTGCACCTGTAACTGAATAATGAACACTTCATTAAAGTTTAAGAAAGGAATCATTGTTAGCCTCCATTATCAAACTTGCCACCAAACTTGTGAATCCAACCCCATGTTGTCATTTACTCTGCTCTATTCTTTGTTCTGTATTCCCAAATTCTTATAAATCTACTTGCTTGCTCCTTGCCCTTTGCTAAATTTCTCTCTTGGAATTTAGCTCACTTCAATTGGAGTTATAATTATAATAAGACTTTGCTTCTTGA
Organism: Antechinus flavipes; assembly: GCF_016432865.1. Classification (NCBI taxonomy): domain Eukaryota; kingdom Metazoa; phylum Chordata; class Mammalia; order Dasyuromorphia; family Dasyuridae; genus Antechinus; species Antechinus flavipes. The sequence goes on along the minus strand of NC_067402.1, from coordinate 52,718,871 downwards.
CTTGGAGAAAATCTAAACTTCCAAATTCTTTTGGATCATTCGCATCACTGGTCTGTAATATCAATTATTCTGGGATCTCCTGAACCCCAATATTCTGAGAAGAGGCCCCAAAAGGTTTCAAGTCTACAAGAATGAACATTTATTAAACACCTTTTGTCATGTACAAAGCACTATCCAAGGAGTCCATGACAAACAAAGGTTAAGGTAGGGCATGGTTCTCCCCATCTCCCAACCTGACAGACATTGGGGGGCACAAAAAAGAAGAAAAAGAAAGTCCCTATTTTCCAATAACTGACAATGTAATGCAAATATACTCAAAACTATCCACAATATGTGTGTATGTATGGATATATATATATATATATATATATATATATATATATATATATATATATACATATATGTGTGTATATGTGTCTCTCTCTATATATAGACACATATAAACATATACATATATAAACAAACATATCCTTGCTTAAGCGTAGGCTGCTTGGAGGAAGTGGGGAGGATGAAAGGGGAAAAAAGATAATAAAGTAAAAAAGTGCAGAAACCAAAAAGCAAAGAAAAGCTTTCTTGAAATAGAAATTTATACTTATTTTTGAATTATCTCTTAATGTTGCTGTGCACATGAAAGTTTGTTTTTGTTTTTGAGTTTTAAATAAATACACTAAAAAAATTACATATAGGGCAAATCAACCGATAGGCATTTATTGAGTGCCTACTGTGTGCTAGGCACCGTGTTAAGTATTGGGGATATAAAAAGTGACAAAAGATAATCCCTGCCCTCTGGGAGCTTGCAATCTAACGGGAGTGGCAATACGCCAACGAAAGCAATATATAGAACAGATCGGTCAATAAACACATATTAATCTCCTTCTGTGTACAGGCTACAAAAAGAGGCGACAATCTCTGTCCTTAGGGAGCTCGCACTGCGACAGGCAAACGAAAGCAATATATAGGACAAAGCGGTCAATAAACACATATTAAGCTCCTTCTGTGTCCAAGGCTTAGGTCTAGGGTCCAGGGGTACAAAAGCCCGCAGGGAGCTTGTAATCTAACGCGGGGACCACGAACAAATAGATCTACAGAGGCAGATGAATATTGGAACAAAAGTAGGAATAGGAGGAATAAGAGTGGTTAGGGCTCTTCTTAAAGGCCTGGAGGATAACGGACCAAAGCTGCACGGTCTGGCAGTAACAGGCTCCCCACAGAGGCCGGGGCTAGGACCCTCGGGATCAGCAGCTTCATTTCCTCAGAGTTTCCTTCAATTGACTGCGATTGACGAAACTGGACATGCGCAAACTCTCATACGCACGCGCCCTCGACTTAACCAATCAGCACCCTTAGAGGGACTTCTTAGGGGCGGGACTGAGGACGGAGAGGGGAGGAGTCTGAAGACGGGTCCACGGAAGTGATTGGTCCGCCTGGAGCGCCACATTCCGAGATGGGGTGGAGTCTCGCCCTGGAGCCTTGGCCTCAGAGCAATTCTCCTAAATTGGGAAGTCCCGGGGTTCTCTTGTACAGGGGGGGCGGGCGCTGAGAGCGGCGCGGTCTGCGCTTGCGCCGGGGTCTGGGACAGGGTGTGTTTACTCTTCTGGCTCCTGGCTGTTCTCTGCAAGTCCGCCGACGCCGGTACCCCGACAGTGAGTGCTGGGGGGGCAGTGGCGATGTGGGGGCACCGGGTGCTGGCTGTCTTTCCTTGGGGTCGCTAGGGGGCGGTCCGGTCCTGTCCGCCGGCTTTGCTGGGCGTGGGAGGGGCGGCGGGGGCGACCACGGGTCCCGGGACCCCCTCACCCACGCGTACCTCGTTCTGTCCCCTCAGACCATGTCCAAGTCTTTGAAGAAGCTGGTGGAGGAGAGCCGGGAGAAGAACCAGCCCGAGGTGGACATGTGTGACCGCGGCATCTCCAACATGCTGGACGTCCACGGCTTGTGTGAGTACCCCCCTCCCGGGGGCTGGTCCGGAGCTAGCGGCGGGGGGCAGGGGCAGCCCCCCAAACTCCCCGCGAGCCCAGCCCAGCTGGAGGTTGCCCTCCCTCCTCCACGGACCGGGGCTTGCCCTGTTGCTAACTGTAGTCCTGAAATGCAACTCTCTCCTTGCTCAAACTTTTCTGGCTGGTTATAAGTGAGACATATATGCAAACTTTCATTAGTTAACTAAGTGACTAACTAAGGTCAGGTCTGCGGCTGGAAGGAGCCATGGAAGCCGACTAGTCTAACTCCCCGCATTTTACGCTCGGGCAAACTGAGGCGCCGAGGGATTAAGGGGTTTGAAATGAACTTTGAGTTTGTCTCCCCACTCCGGGACCACGATTTTTCCTTTCTCCCTCTCAGTGCCACAGAGAAGTACCATGACAATAGTTAATAGATTTCTTGAAAATTTGACATTAATTATAAAGCAGTTGGGTTTTTTCCTGATTTAGCAAGAAATTTTTTTAAACATCATTTTTAAAGGGACTTCCAAATACACAAGATAAAACCTAGTGTAAGACATGCCGTTTATAGTTCTAGACCTTGCTCAAATTATTCGGCTTTACTAAGGTTAACTGATTATTTCTAATATCTTGTCCATCCCAAATATAGCATGATCCATGAAAGTATGTTCTATAAAAATGTCCTTTTGTGTGCACCAGAATGAACCACCATGGTGAGAAATCGTGAATCCCATTCTGTTGGAGAAAATTGAAGACAAGGGTCCTTAATCTTCAAGGTCTACGAACTTCATACATAGGTGTTTAAACATATTTGCCGTTCAGTCATTTCAATTGTGTTTGAGTCTTTGTGACCCCATTTGGACAAAGAATGTTTTGCCATTTCCATTTCCAGCTCATTGTACAGATGTCAGAACTGAGGCAAACTGGATTAAGTGGCTTCCCAGGGTCACATAGCTAGTAAGTGTCTGAAATTATAGTTGAACTCAGATTTCCCTGACTCCAGGCTTAGCACTGTATCCATTGGACCACCTTGTTGCCAATATCACGTACACTATGTTAGATATGCTTATGTACAAGTGCATACATAGACATATGTAACTATGTATGTACACATAGAAAACTATTTCAATATAGTTGATTTCTTTTGTAATTGTATGTATTTTATTTGGTGCATTAAAAAACATTCTGAGGATTTCATAGGTTCTACTAGACTGCCGAAGATTCACAAAAAAGTTAAAAATTATTAATTTCAGATGATTGTGCTCCTTCAGTGATTAAAATTAGAGTTCCCCAAATAAAAACTTACTTTTAAGAATTTTGAAAATGGAATGCTATAATTCCCCAGCCAGTTTTTTGTAGGTTCTCCAGGGTATCTTCAGTTTTAAGATGAATAATGAAATCCTCAAAGTAGTGAGATTAATAATAATTCAGTTTAATTAATGGAAGATATTTTTAAGTTCTACTATGATGTCTCATTGTGGCATGGAAATGACTCTGCAATCTCCAAGCTGTGATAGTAAAACACAGCCACTGGCAGACCCTACCAAGCTGAAAAAGCTTCCTCTTTTTGCCCAATGGCAAATTGGTATGTGAAGGGATTGGTGTGGATGAGTTCTGAGAGGCTTGTTCTCATGCTGATAGCAGGAAAGGAGAGTACCTAATGTTAAGAGACTTTTAGATTTGGATCTAGAGCGTTTGAATTTTGCTATGTGTGACCTGAGCACAAGTGACTTCAACCCTCCCTTGCTCTCTGGTTCCTCATCTGTAAGATAAAAAGGGCATTGGATACAGTTGTTTAAAATAGATTACTAAATTGTAGTTGGGAATTTTACATCAGTGGAGAGTATACCCAAGCTGATGAAATCACAAATTCTTGAAATATTGAAATAGTTAAAAAAATATATATGTATGTGTGTACATAAACACTTCAAGGAGTGGTGAATTTGTGTGAGTGTTATCCAAACTACATCTTGGGAATGACAGGGAAAAGGGAATAAATAATGATATCAAGAAATTTAAAAGATTATTAACAATCAAGGTTATAAGGTAATGAAACATGAAATTAAGAAGGGTGAGTGAGGCCTTCTAGAATATTTGCCAGTAGAAATAATCCCATGTTTAGCTTTAATGTTTCTTTCATCCCTTTTTGAGGTTCAACTATGAAGTTTTAGAATATTTATGAAGCACCTTAGAGCAGAGAACTTGGAGGGGAAAAGAATAGAAGAGGCTGGAGAAACTAGGATGGATGATGGGGGAAATGTGAACAGGGTGAAAAGTTGTAGATAAATTGTATTTGGTAGTTGCTGTGAAGGTATTCTCCAATGGAAAGAACTAGAAACAATAGGTAGTATTTGTAGATTCGGATTTCAATTGAATGGAAGTTAAAAAATCAACTTTTATTTATTAGAACTATTACCAAGTAGAATAGGCTGCTCTGGAAAGCAGTGACTTCCCTATCATTTAAATTCCTGAGACAGATGATGATTATTTGTCCAGGGACATTGTAGAGGGAGAATTCATGTATGAGTTGGCCTAGATGGTCTTTGAGGTCCCTTATATCTTTCAGCTCCTATATTTCATTCCGATATTTTGTACTGATAAAGAGTTCAAAATCTACTTTTGTTGACCTTTCACAATGTAAGGACAAATTGAGGTAGTGAAACCTCCAGCTGACCCTTCAAATTATAGTACTGATATGGAAGAGGATTTGAACCTGCTACTTTGCTCACTTTGAACACTGAAGTGGTCAAGAAAATAGAGACTGGAAAGAAGCAGAAGGCTGTGAGAACATCAGCACTTGTGCTATAGATGCTTCCTTCCTCCTAGATCCTGTCTATATCCACCTTTCACCTCTGGCAGATCACTTTCTCATGTAATATTGTTGGTGATGGAGGATGCCATCGTGAGAGATTTGTGGGTGTTTGGGGCCATAGTTCAGGAGATTCTTCTGTGCCCTTAAATGACTGGTTTTACCATGAATAAACACATCTCTTGAAAATTACATCATTTAAAGTTATAATGTCATTTTAGTCACTTTAACTTAATAGTCATCATTTTTTCTTTTCTTTTCTTTTTCTTTCTTTTTTCTTTTCCTTTTTTTTTTTTTTTTGCTGAGGCAATTGGGATTAAGTGACTTGCCCAGCTAGGAAGTGTTAAGTGTCTGAGGCCAGATTTGAACTCAGGTCCTCCCAACTTCAGGGCTGGTGCTTTATCCACTGCACCACCTAGCTGCCCCTATCAGCCTTTTTATATATCTGTTAATAATGAGGCCCCTTTCTAGACATTGTGGATACAAATACAACAGATGAAATAGTCACTTCTTTTGGGGAGATAACACTCTAATAAGGGAAACAAATATATATTGGATAAATAAATGGGATTGCTGGGTAGCATAGTGAGTAAAGCATGGGCCTGAAATCAGGCATACTTTATGAGCTCAAATCTGGCTTCTGATGCCAACTGTGTGACTCTGGGTAAATCCCTTAAACCAGAAGGAAATGGCAAACTTTGCTAGTGTCTCTGGCCAGAAACCCCCAAATGGGTCTAGAAGAATCAGATGTGGATGAGAGAATTAAACTATAGCAACAACAAATATAAAAGAATACATATAGGTGCACATGTTTAACATATATTGGATTACTTGCCATGTAAAGAAATAGGGAGAAGGGAGGGAAAAATTTTAGAATACATGGTTTTGTAAGGGTGAATGTTGAAAATTATCCATGTATATATTTTGAAAATAAAACGTTTTAATTAAAATACAAAAAAGCCCAAAAAGCCCAACCAAAAAAAAAAATACATATAGAAAGAATATATCTATATCAGTACAAAGTACTTAAATGCAATGGTTTGGGAGGGAAGGCACAAGTGTTTGGGGAGCTCAAGTATAGACCAGGAAAGTCTTCATGGAGAAAATTTAGTTGCATCTTGAAAGCAGAGAATATGCTGTAAGATGGAGGTGGGAAAGGGCTGGATTCTAGGGATGGGGGATAGGCAAGCAGGACAAAGTGTACTTTCTAAGGATCCAAAAGAAAGACTTTGGTTATATTCCCAAATGCAGGTGGTGGAGAGGGGGAATGGAACAAGCATTTAAGTGCCTCTTATGGTACCAGGCCTATGCTAAGTGCTTTACTGATACTCCATTGGGACTGAAAAGATGGATTGGAGCCAGGATATAAAGGGCTTTAGAAATTAAAGGAGTTTAGATTGTATCTTCCAAGCCATGGGGAGCCACCTGAGTTGATTGAGTAGGGGAGTCACATGGTCAAAGCAAATCACTTTAGCTGCAAGTTATTGGATGGTCCAGTGTATTGATAGACTTAAGGCCCAAAGACCAATTAGGAGGCCATTGAGATAATCTGGACTAGAAGAGATAAGGGCCTGAATGAACTATGCTGCTAGTTGAGAAGGGGTTGGTTGGATTTGGGAGAGATTGGGGTAGTCTTAGGCACTTAATTAATCAATATTTAGTAAGTGCCATCTGTGTGCTTGGCACATGTGGAGGTAGGGAAAGTGAGTGCTTGTTTGTCTCTTGACCCAACCCTTGTGGGCTGGAAAATGGTGCTGGCCTGGCCAGGCTCCCTCCTAGGTCCAGACCAGTTTGCCTTGCAGTGAGGCATTCTGAATGTTCCTCTGAAGGAGTAGCCTGACATAGTGGAAGGGGCCAGAGTTGGAGGTAGGAGGGTCTGCATTTCAGGGCCGTCTTCAACATCATGGGTAAAGGATATATGTCCTCTCTGAGCCCAATTGTCTCATCCCTAAAATGGGGAAAAGGATATTTAAAACACCTCACTTCAGAGGATTGTTTTTTATAAAAGTAGCTTTTAATCCTTAAATTAGAAACCCCAGTTTTTATGGGACATCTTTCCCGAAGTCCCTGGATGCTTGAGCCTTCTCCTTTGACATTATGTCCCATTTACACTGCACTTATGTTGCACGTGCATAGTCCTTTGCATGTTGTTTCCCCGAATAGAGTGTGAGCTCCTCTAGGGACACTGTGCCTTTCTTTGTGCCCCAGTGCCTGGTACATAAATAAGCACCAAATAGCTGCTGACTGACTGGCTGAGCTGTTTAAAGCATCTCTGTAGTCTGCTTAAAACTGCTGTGTGTCTTTCCTTTGCCTCTTGAAGTTCTGGGATTCTGTGAAGTCAATGGCTTATAGAATCACTGAAGGAATATAATTAGATGGCCTTTTATAGTTAGGAATAGTGTAGGATCATTGGAAATACTGCCCACTTATTATTCGGCTGGATCTCTTTCTCCTAATCAGTTATGGATCTAGGGTCTTTCCCCTATGTGGAACCTGTCCAAGATTATACTTACCTCACTGGACTATCTGTCTGTTTGCATGTTATACTAGGCAATATATAATCATCTTATTTTTCAGCAACATTGGCCCTTTGCTGTTGCCCACACCCTGTAATGTTCTTTGTTCGGTTTCCTGGAGGTCTCTGGGAGCAGCCTTCCTTTCAGTTCAGTAATCACCACAAGTATAGCCAGGGGTTAAAGTCCAAATCCTTTATTATCTCTTTTCAAGTTCTGTCTCCTTTCCTGGGGCCGGGTTAGCTTTCTTATAGTCTAGATCCTTGATTATCTCCTAACTGGGGCTGGGCAGCTTTCTGGAGTGGGAGAAATGCAGGAGGACAGGTCAGCCTCCAGGAAGATCAAAGATCAAATTGAATTTCCCCCCTTGGTTCTGAGAGCTTAAGTTCCTGCCGCCAGTCCTTTGCCTCTGCAGCTTTTGCCTCTAGCTCCCTCGGAATCTCAATCCTGGCTAAGGCTCCTAGCTTATATGTTCCACGCTGAGTACAAACCAATCATTATATCACTAAGAAATCATTATTTGTTGTAGGATTAAATCAATGATAAATTAGATTTAACCATTGTCTCCTCAATTCCACTTAGTACCTTGTTTCAAGTTCTGGCTCTCATAACAACACTTAGCATTCCATCTCCAACCATCAATCTCTGGTGGATCTCTGGTGATCAGGCAGCTCCTAGAAGTGGCCCCTGTAGTCACACAGAGCAATGGGATTTGCAGCTATGGGTGAGGTACCTGGCAGTTGTTACTCTTCCGGGGGAATCTCTTTTCTCTGGATTTGACCCCAGCCATCCTTCATGGAAATGACGAATATTTTTGACACTTTTTTGTCTCCCATCTTTTTGCTTTGTTGTGCCTGCAGGACTTTTGAATAAATCATGACTATCATAATGCCATTTTGTTGTATGATGGCTTACATCAAACATGTTCTTTATGGGATGCTGATGTTCTCAGGCTATTTTCTATTGGATAGATTGGTTGATTCCAGACTCATTTTAAAAGTCAGTTGTAATGTTCTTCTCTAAAATATATTGTTCTCTGGGAGCAGGTTTCTTGGGGGCTTCTGGAGAGAGCCTTAGTTTCAATTCAGTAATCTCAAGTGCAGCCAGGAGTTAAAGTCCAAATCCTTTATTTTCTCCTTCAAAGTCTTATCTCTTTCACTTGGGGCCCAGCTAGTTTTTCTTAGAGGCCTTCTGTAGTCTTGGTTCCAAAAGCTTAAGCTGCCTTCTCTGGCTTGTGACTATCCAGGACTGAATCCTGGCTGAGGCTCTGAGAGCTTCTAGTGGGCTTGGCTTTTCTGGCCTTGAGAGCTCCTCTTTATATGCCCCACACTAAATATACATCAATCGTTATATCACTAGGAAACCATTATTTGTTGTAGGATTAAATCAGTGCTAAACTAGATTTAACCACTGTCTCCTCAAATCCACTTAGCACCTTGTAAGAATCCTAACAGTCAGTAATATAGAATAGAAAGAAGTTGAACTAACTGCCCAATGTGATACAAAAGACCGTTACAAATAACGCTTTTGGGCTGGATTTTTGTCCATGTGATGGACCTATCTGGTTCTGTTTTTGCTTTGTTCTAGCTATAATATCATGTCTTAGAAAGAATCCTACGGTTCAATTTTTCAGATTTCAGATTATTTATTTAGTGACTTATGCATGTAGTATATTAGGCACTACAAAGACAAAACTGATATTGACCCTTTCCTCAAGAAACCACCATTCTGTTGAGGCTGGAGTGGAAGGATCAATATATACTAAACAGAAAATCTTTACAAAGGGCGGAGAATCTATAGAGATCTTGGATGGAGCTCTTGAACTGAATTTTGAAGGAAGTTATAGATGTCAAGAAGCCGTAGTGAGGATGGAGCACATTTCAGGCATGGTGCATGTCTCTAGGTACCAAGACATGGAGGTAGAAAATGGATGTCACGTTGGGGATCAGCTGATAGAACTGTTTGCAGTGGAGCAAGCCAAGGGGAGGAATGTGAAATCATTCAGGAAAGAAAACTTGAAGGACAACTTTGGATGTGAAAGGAGCCAAAATTCAGCTATTTTGGAAATAAGTCTGTGGTGCCATCTTGTGGTACTTTTGTTACTTTGTCACTTAAAAAAAATCTCACTGAACCTTAGAAGTAACCAGAATAGTAAAGGATCTAACTCTTATCTTATGCTCTTCAGTAAGGCCCAGTGCCACCATGTATCATTGGGTTGACACTGTTGTCATTGGATTCAGGAATCTTGAGGTTGAAAGAGCAGAAAAGAGAAAAAGCAGTAAAAAAAAAAGGAGAATAATTAGGTTCTAGATGGTCCTTAAAAATGCTGAAGGCTTTTTTTTTTTTTTAAGATAACAGTTCATTGATTAAATAAATAAGTTAAATACAAGTAAATAGCAAATATAAATAAAAATCACAAAGTTCAAATTTATTGATTTTCCACCCCCTTCTAATCCTTCCAGTTCTTTATTTTGTGATACTCTTCTGAAATAATCATTTATCTTTTGACCAGTGTACTGCTGATTGGCATCACAGTTTGCCTACTGATTTGTGAGGGAAAACGTGGGTAAAATTCAGTTGCCTCTCTCTATGAGATGCTTTCCTGCCTACTGCCCCTGTTTTGGACCTGATTCTCTGAGATGTTTCAAGATTCTGTTCAGATCTTTGGACTTCTCAGACTAGTAGATGTTTTGGCATTTTTAATTTCTGTCCTTCTTGTCTCTCTGCCAAGACATATTTTCTCTTTCTGGGTGTAGTAAGACATGAGAACTTGTGAAAAGATAGAAAGTTTTATTTAAAGCTGTTCTAGTTCCCAGAGAGCAGTAGAAATACACTTCATTAGATTTGGGGCTTCCTGATCTCTGAAGAGGTAGCTTTGCTCACTTTAAGTTTACATCTCTTCCTCTGTTCTAGCTCCTAGATCAAAATAAAGCCCACAGCATCCCTCCCAGTTTCCATTTATCCCACCCATTTCAGTGATATTTTTAAATATCAAGGGGGATGAAGCCTGGAGGAAGGCCAAAAAAGTGGGAAGGGTAACTATTGTGTTAAATCAGTATGTTTTCTTCCTCTCTCTCCTTAGTTGACTTTAAAGACACATCTCTTTGTAAATTTCTGGGCTGAATCAAAGGCATGAAAAGGCCTTTTTAATATTTTATAATAAAAATTGAGGCTTTTCACCGATCTTCTTCTCTCTTCTTACTCTCTTGTGCCTTCTGCCATTCTCACCTCCTTCACTCTGGGCTCATGTAATAAGGGCACCTTTCTCCTTGTTCAGGCAATCCCATTCTATCCCATCTTCTCTGATAGGTTGTCCCTCTTGTTTTTTCCTTGTTCTTTCACTGATTTCCAATATTTCTCTCTTCACAGTCTACAAGCATGCTAATGTCTCCCCCATCCTGAAAAACAAGCAAACCCTCACTTGATGCTTCAGTCACTGCTAACCATTATTCTGTATCTCTTCTGGCCTTAGGACCTAAGCTGATCAAAAAGCTGGACCCCAGTAGATGCTTGCCCTTTCTCTCCAAGCAGTCTCTCCTTAACCCCCTATAATCTGGCTTCTGTCTGACTATTCCACCCCCTCTGCTCTCTTCAAAGTTGCCAATGAGCCTTTCGTGGCCAAATCCAGCAGCTTTCTCCCAGTTCTCCTTGACCTCTCGGCAGCTTTTGACCTGTTGACCTCCCCCCTTACCCCTCTTCTCCTTGATTCCCTGTGATCTCTGGGTTTCCAGGACATCCTTCTCTCCTGGTTTTCTTCCTTCTTTGTCCAGTTGGTCCTTCTTTGTCTCCTTTGCTGGATACTTCTCTCTAACCTCAGATTCAAGGTTCTTATTTTCCCTCTTTATGTGAGCTCTTGGTGAGCTCATCAGCTCCTTTATATTTATGCCTCTGTTTTGACTTGTCCTGCTTCTGTGTGTCTCTGTCTCTCGATCTCATTTCCAGCAATCCTGCAGAAGTCTCCAACTGGGTGTTCAGTGGACATCTAACATATGTCCACAGTGGGCCTCTTCTCTCCCCTTCAGTCCTCCCTGTGCTCTTAATTTCTTTTTTTCTATCCAGGCCAGCATCATCTTAGTTCCTCAGGCTCACAACTTAGAAGTCATCTTGCATTTCTCACTATGTCTTATCTCCTGAATCTAAGCTTTGCCAAGGATAGTTCTACCTTTTACTGTAAGCCTTCCTAATTGATCCTCTTAATTCTAGTACCTACCCTTTTGTTAATTATTTCTTATTTATCCTGTCAATAGTTTCTTTGTGCAGATTTATTTGTATGTTGTCTCCCCTTTAGATTATGAGCTCTGAAGGCCTAGATTATTTTTTGCTGCTTCTTGCATTCCCCACAGTTATTAGGACAGTGCCTTGCACATAGTAGGTACTAAATAAATGTTGCTTAATAGCATTCACTTATTATGTACCAGGACTCCTCCTTGGTAATTTCTGGCTCCAAGGGTGGCTAAAATGTTATTTTCACCACTTACCTCACCATATCTCTAGGGTCCATGAGCAGCAGTGGCCAAATAGAAGGTATAGAATTGTTATGTCTTCTTGACTGATTTGGACAGTGCAGCTTTTATACTTTCAACATTCTATTTCTGTGAACCCTTTTTCTCTTCTTTTAATAGCAATGTTCTCATGGGACTCACAAAGAAACAACCACTCACAAACAGAAGGAATCAAGGTTGCATAAATACTTCCCCATTGCTGCCTCTTTTAAACCAGACATTCTAGAAGCCTTCCAGTACTTCTGGTTCCTTTGATTGCATCATTTTTGTTTTTGTATCCCAATAGGCAGCACAGTTCCTGGTGGGTAGGAAGGGCCTAACAAAAGGTTGTTGACAGGTTCAATGACTGGGTATGGGTCTTCCCACCAAAAGTAAAGGCAGTCTTTGAAAGTGTTTCTGGCCTAATAATCCAGCACCCTGTAGTCAGTCCCATTATAAACAGCTCCAAATTTAGCCTAGATTACAAAAAAAAAAAAAAAAATCCATGCATTGGTCCATAGGAGGAGCCTTTTAAAATTTAGTTTAGGGCCTGCCAGCTCTTCAAGCTCCACTGATATTGTCATTAAGAACCAGAATTATTTTCTTTCTTTCTTTTTTTAAATAGCTTTTTATTTACAAGTTTTATGCATGGGTAATTTTACAGCATTGACAATTGCCAAACCTTTTCTTCTAATTTTTCACCTCCTTCTCCCCTCCCCCTCCCCTAGATGGCAGAAGACCAATACATGTTAAATATATTAAAGTATAAATTAAATACAAAATAAGTATACATGTCTAAACCGTTATTTTGCTGTACAAAAAGAATTGGACTCTGAAATATTTTACAATTAGCCTGTGAAGGAAATCAAAAATGTAGGCAGGCAAAAATATAGGGATTGGGAATTCAATGTCATGGCACAATTATTTTCTTGCTTGTAATGAGGAACTGGAATAGAAGATTTGTGAAGAAAATCATCAGTAAGCAGCCAAAGAATAGGCAGGAAATAGATATGCTTGATGGAAAGAACATTAGACTTGAAAGATCTGAATTCAAATTCCACCTCAGGTACTTACTGTCTGACTTTGAGTAAGCCATTTAACCTTAGTTTTCTAAGGGAAAGTGTTGTATTAGATAACTCTTGAAGTCATTTCTAGGTATGATCCTCTAATCCTATCAAAGAGCAATTTCTTTTGTTGTTTGTTTGGGTTTTTTTTTTGGGGGGGGAGTGATGGAGAAGAAAGGAAACTTTTCCTTTTGGGCTAGTATTATAAGTCTAAAATGAAAACTCTGGAATAAAATATGGGCAAATTCTGAGAAATCTTGAGAAATTTTATGAACTCTTACTTTCCTTCTAGCTATCTCTAAATTAATGATCCCCTCTGAAAGAAGTAGGTGTAATTATGTGTAGCTGTCAAGAGTTTTTCTCTCTTTTGGGTAGTTGCAGGTATACTTTGGCAAGTAGGAAATAAAGGAAGGCATCCTTTTATAAATGCCTATTTTACATGTTTAATACTTCTTATGTTGTGTGTTAGCTCTTCCTTTTACCAGTGAGAAATATGTGGCCCTGTTTGTTATGCATAAGGGATGAGGAGCTTATTAAAACAGAGTGGTTGGGACCATAGTACAAAGTGCCATGGATCTTCTTATCATTAAGTTTCTTATGAGTTCCTTGATTCTATGGGACACAGTTTTCTTGGTGCTTTCATTGACAGTCCCTATTTAGTCCCTGCATTTTAGGAAAAATTGAAAAAAGGAAGGAAACTTCATTTATAATGGATTAAAATTCTGGTTTTCCCACTTATCTCTGTGGCATTTCCAAGTAATGACTTCTGTTGCTTAATTTTCTTATTTCTAACATGAAGGATTCCTTCTGAGGTTCTTTACAGTTTTATAGCCCTGAGCTTATGAAAAATGGATAAAATATCTGTGAATCTACCTACAGTTGCAAGAATTGTATGAATAGAATTATAAAACACTGCATAAATTAAATGAAACTTAAACAGAAAGATTAATATTCATGGTTGGGTTGTGTCAATATAATTAAATGACAATACTACCTAAATTCAGCATTGTACCATTCAGATTGCCAGAATTACTTCATAGAAATAAGAGAAAAAATAAAATATCTGTCCAGAACATCAAAAGTCAAGAATTTCTAAGGAAATAATGAGAAAGAGGGGTAAAGAAAGGAGCCTGGCTGTAATCAATTTCAAACTTTGGTACAAAGCAGTTTTTAGAACAGTCTTATACTGATTAAAAATAGAGAATTGTGATCATTGGAACCAATTATGTGTATGTGACCCAGGGAAATAAAAAATAATTGCATAGTATTTGGTAAACACAGAGATTCCCTAATACACATATCTCTCCAGAAACATAATAAGTTCTCTTGGTGTGGTTGATACTATAAATAAATATATCAATAATATTAATATTATAAATATATATTAATGTTATAAATATATACATATATATATTATGTAATTTTAATAACTAGTGCAACTAAGTGATACAGTGGATAGAATACTGAGTCTGGAATCAAGAGGATCTGAGTTAAATCAGGCCTCAGATATTTACTAGCTGTGTGACCCGGGGCCTTTAACCAGTTTCTTCATCTGTAAATGAGCTGAAGAAGGAAATGATAGACACTACAATGTCTTTGCCAAGAAACCTCAAATGGAGCCCCAAAGTGTCAGGCACAACTGAACAATAGCAATAATATTAGTAGCTGACATTTATATAATGCTTTAAGATTTAGAGAGCATATTTCATGTACTAGGGCTCTTATTTATCTCCATTTAATAGATGGGGAAACCAAAATTGAGATGGACCAACTCACTTACTCAGGGTCTCTGCCCCCTACATCCTATTAGAATATTCAAGTGCAAATTAGTGGTGAGCCGCCATGCTTCACATTAGGATTAGATTGGATGATGTCTAAGCTGACTTTCTGTTGGGAAATTTGTCCCCTGGGATGAAGTTACTTCTTAGAGATACCAGTGGGTCCTCAGATTAGATGAGTGCAATCTGGGTCTATGGCATCAACTAACTTGGATCAAGCACCAAACTCAACTAACTTTATAACTAACTTGTATCAATCACCAAACATTTAAGGGCAAACTACAGGCCAGGCAGTTTCCATGATAATTTTTATTTTATTTCTGAGGTAACTATAGGTAAGTCATTGGACCTGCGTAGCCACCCTTTTCTCATCTGTAAAAGAAGGCAGTTGGATTAAATGACCTAAATCCTGGTGATTCTTTGTTAGCAAAAATGTCCAAGACTCCTTGGGAACAGTAAGAAGTTATTTATACTGTGTGATAAAATTTTAACACAGTTTCCTTTGTTAGCATCTAGATATAAGTTGGATATATACTATGCGATAACATTTTAACACAGTTTCCTTTGTTAGCATCTAGATATAAGTTGGATACATTTACTAATTGTGTGTGTGTGTTTTTTTCTTTATAGTTACTTTATCCCACATCACCCAACTGGTTCTCAGTCACAACAAGCTAACAAGTAAGTGAATTTTTTGTTTTACTACACATTTTCAAAAGATTGTTTCAGAGACTCAATGCCTCAAGTCCTTTTACAAATATTACCATTGTTATTCCATTTAAAACCCACAATAAATATATGGGAAAAATTAATGACATATCCTCAAAAAGAGGTCAACAAATTAACTTCCCAAAGAGAATTCTTTGTTCTACTTTAAGGGAATTTTCCCTTGGTGCTAATTGCTAATATAATTTTGTGAGCTTCAAGCTCAAGGGAAGTGTGGTGTGACTGAGAAAGCATTTCTCTAGAATTAAAAGAGATTGGGTTCAATTTTTGACTTAATACTTACAGGTTATGTCACCCCAAAAAAACCATTTAAAAGACAATTTATTTTTTAACACACATTGCTTTATGAATCAAGTTGGGAGAGAAAAAAATAGAGCAAAAGGGAAAAACCATGGGAGAGATAAAAAAGCAGAAAAAAAGAAGTGAACACAACATGTGCTGATTTACATTCATTCTCCTTAGTTCTTTTTCTGGATGTAGATGGCATTTTCTGTCCAAAGTCTTATTGTTATTGCTTTAGATCACTGAACCATTGAGAAGAACCAAGTTTCATTGTTGATTATTATATATTTTTACTGTTATTGTACACAATATGTTTCTGATTCTGCTTGTTTCATTTCTTTCATGTAAATCTTTCCAGGCCTTTCTAAAATCTGCTTATCATTTTTTAATAGAACAATAATATTCCATTACCTTTATATATCACAATTTATTTAGCCATTCCCCGGTTGATGGTCATCTACTCATTTTCCAATTCTTTGCCACCACAAAAAGAACTGTTACAAACCTTTTTGCATATGTGGATCCTTTTCCTTCTTTTATGATTTCCTTGGGATACAGACCCAATAATGGCATTGTTAGGTCAAAGATAAATGCACAGTTTTAAAGCCCTTTGGGATAGTTCCAGATTCTCTCCAGAATGGTTGAATCAGTTTGCAACTCCACCAATAGTGCATTAGTGTCCAGAAAAGCCATTTTAAAGTTTCTGAATTTGTTTTCTCATCTGTAAGAAAGGCACAGTAATATGTGTAGTGCACTCTCCTTTGGGTTGGTACAAAGTGCTTTATGAACCCTAAACTGCTTATAGGTGTGAGGTGTTTTTTAAAACTTTATTTAGTATTTTATTTTTCCTCAGTTACACATAAAAACAGTTTTCAACATTTGTTTTTAGAACTGTGAGTTCCAAATTCTTTCCCTTCCCACTCCACTTCATTGAGAAGGCAAGTAATTCGATACAAGTTATATGTGTATAGTTATGAAAAAACATTTCTGTATTAGTCAGGTTGTTTTTTTTTTTTTAATTGAACAAAATAACCCTTAGCCTCAAGAAAAATAAAGGAAGTAAAAGATGTATGTTTCAATGAATATTTAAACACCATCAGTTTTTCCTCTAGAAATGGATAGATAGCATTTTTCATCTTAAGTCCTTCAGAGTTGTGTTTTTGAAATATTGTATTCTTGAAAATAGCTAAATCATTCACAGCTAATCATCTTACAATATTCCTCTTGCTTTGTGCACAGCACATTTCACTTTGCATCAGCTCATGTAAGTCTTTACAGCTTTTTCTGATGATATCCTGCTCATCATTATAGCACAATCATATTCTAATACAATTACATATCACAATTTGTTTAGCCATTGATGGGCATTCCCTGAATTCCCAATTCTTTGCCCCTAGAAAAGAGCTGCTATAAATATTTTTGTATTTATAGATCCTTTGCCTTTAAATTTTTTAAAAATCTCTTTGGGATACAGACCTAGTAGTGGGATGCATAGTTTTTGGCATAGTACCTTTGGACATAGTACCATATTTCTTTATAAAATGATTGAATTAGAATACAGTGAGTTGTTATTTTTTTCAGAAGAGCATCAACTTGGTGACAAGATGAGGTGAATTTTGAGTGCATTAGTGAGATGACATTATTTTTGTTTCAGTAAGGTTATAACTACCCTCCCTCAGGACGTGGCTCCTATTACAACTATAGTCTGTCTCCTGTCTACCACAAAGATAATAAGGAGGAAGTATGCTTTTTAGTTCCATGCTAAATGCTCAAAAATATTTATAGTTTTGTCAGTGGAAAAGTTTCACTTACTTGTAAATGTACTTAGTATTTAAATTTATAGAATATAAAGGGATAATTATTAACCTTATAGAAAGCTTCAGTTAATAGGATTTCATTATGGAGAGCTGTGCATTGTCCTGTTTGGGTACAAGTAATTTGCAACAATTTGCTGACAGAAAGAAATTTTGTTTTGTAATGTAGTGGGATTTTATTGCACCATAAGAAACTAATAACTATGAGGGATTTGGAAAAACATGGAAAGATTTATATGAATTGATGCAGAGCAAATGGGACAGAACCAGGAAAACAATTTATGCTGTGGCTTTAACAGTAACATTAGAGGAGACAATTTTGAAATGCCTCAGAACTCTGAGCAAAACAGTGACCAACCACAACTTTAAAAGACTAATACTTACTCTTCCCTCTTGACAGAGAACTAAGAAATCAGAGTTTTAAAGTGTGATTCCAAGGGACCTTTAATTGAAAACAAATCATCTGTAATAATTCATGACTGTACATGTATATGACAGTTCTATCATACATGTGATAGTTTTATCCCCTTCTATTAAGAAGAAGAAAGCTCTCATTGTAGACTCCTATTGACTGTTGTTAGTTTCCCTTCATGCCATTGTGTGGGATTTTCTATTGCTATCAGCTGATAAAAAATTTTCGGAAAAAATTTCTCTGATTTCTTCAAGAGCATAATTTCTTATATTCATATGTATTTTATATCATATTATTGTGTTTCTTTTGCTTATATATTTAATATTTATATTCATATTCTATTTATATATGTTTATAATTTCTTATATTCTTATTATATATTTTAATTTTATTATAGATTTCTTATAATCTTTCACATTCATGTACTGCAGTCAGCTGTTCCCCAAACCAGTCACTCACTTTTTAAAAAAATTCTTTTCATGCTCAGAATGGGTTGTTAAAATATTTGTAAATTTGTCACTTTTCTTTATCTTTAACCTTCTTGATAAGCCTTATATTTATTAGTGTGTTAAAGAATATGTACAATGTAATGACTTCTCTTGATTGAATCCCTATATTTTCATGCTATAGTTGGAACAATTTATCACCCCAACAGCAGTATGTTAGTGTGTCTTTCTTCACCCTTATCCTCCAACATTTACAATTTGTATCTTTTGTTGTCTTTTTTAGTCTTTGAGGTATTTTAATTTGTGTTTCCTTCTTGTTGCTGATATGGAGCCATCTTTTATAAAACTATGTTATGAACCATAGGTTTCTTTTCCATACCTCAACTATCTTTAGTTTTCCAAAGGTAACCCTAAAGGCATGAATCCCACATACATTTCCCGTGACTGTTGCTTTCCTAATAATATATTCTAGTCACTCCTTTCATAATGTTGTGGACTCCTGTCTGCTGTGATATTCCTTTTCCAATTACCTAAATGCAAATTGGCTTGCTGGCTGATGTTCCTAACACTTCTTTATCTGATCTCATGCCACTTTACATTCTTAAACACATATATTTCTAATTCATGTTAGATCTGTGTGTAAGTTTTAGTTCATCTCACCATATTTTTTGTCAACTTGAGGATAAGAACAATGTCTTATTTCTCTTTCTGGTTTCCTGTCATACAACACTGAATTGCTTTTTACATGTCTGTGGAATGAAAGTTGTTTTATTCAATATCATGTTTTTTTTTTTTTTAACTAATTAACAACTTAAAGATGGAATACATTTGTATTTCACTGAGGTGGGAGTTGAGAAGGAGGTCTTGTTCAGATTGCTTATTGTTACAAACTTAAGTGCATTGAGACATATCGGGATAATGCAGTACAAAAAAGTATTGTAATCAGAAATATTCAGATTTATGATTGTAGGTCTGTAATCCTTTAGATAGTTGTGTAAGTGAATGTGTAGAATTGTAGCTTTTTAGAGTTGAATTGGATCATTTTCATTTTGCAGACAAGAAAAAATTTGCCATGAAATTAACAGATATGTCTAAAATCACTCTGCTATTTTGGGACAGCCAGTGTGGGGCAGCCAGTGCTCAGATTCCAGGCTGGGACTCTTGGTCTCATTTTTAATGTTTTAGAGATAGGGCCAGAAGGAATTCAGCTTTGTAGAAACAAATATCAGGAGGAGGTATGGATTCAAAACAAAAGAAGCGGTATAGCTTAAGAGTGGCTTGATTTTAAGTGTGATAAGGTCTTGATACAGGGAATAAGGCACAGGTAAGAAAATGTTTGTTTGCAGGTGCTTCCCCCCCCTTCCTCCCCATTTAGAATGTGACAGATGTAGTAGCTAAAGTGAGTAAACTTCTATTTTGTTGATATTTCAGGGGAAAAAAAGATTTTTTTTCAATCTTTGCTTTTTGATGTAAGATTGCTCTTGCTCTGTCTCTGTTCCCCATTTTGCTTTGAGTAGTTATGGCGGTTTAATTGGGAAGGAAAGAGATCAACTGTTGTGTCAGGGAGGGATGCTGGCAAACACAAGGGCTTGCTTTTCTGAGGACAACTGATCTTAACCCTTAGATGAGAGTAAAGATGTGGTAGAGGGAGTTTGGAAGGTCTCTATCACAGGCAGGACCAAGAAAAATATTGTTTCCTCCTAAGTTTGTCCTGATTCCAAATCCATTCCCATCTTGTGAGCTTAGTCCCCAGAGTTGGGTCCAGAGTTCCCCTAGAATTTCTTCATTGACAGTGTTATAACTAGTTTTGCTAGATGAAGCTTTGATTTGTATTGTGAAGTTTACAGTCACTTGTTCAATCAAAACAGTCTAGAAATAGGCATTTCTTAGACTGCTGGGGTTCAAAGTAGATCTTATATCTGGGTCTTCTAGGCCCAGATTTAGGAAAGCCGTGCAGCATTAGCCATTTGATTGGTGTTTTATTTTGTATATTTTGTTGTTGTTGTTGTTATACACCATTTAGTTATTTTTCAATTTCTGCTAAGAATAAAAATACAGTTTTTTTTCTTTTCTTTTTTTTTAATAGCTTTTTATTTACAAATTATATGTATGTATAATTTTACAGCGTTGACAATTGCTAAACCTTTTGTTCCAGTTTTTCCCCTCCTTTCCCCCACCCTCTCCCCTAGATGTCAGGATGACCAGTAGATGTTAATATATATAAGAAAAATATACTGTTTTTAAGCATGATAGTATGCTTCTGTGGAGAGCTATCTCTTGGAGTCCATGATTGCACGCCTGGGGCTAGCTAGTAAAAATATAGAAATAATAGAAATATACCATATTCTGGAAACAGGTTTTGGCCAGTAGGTGGGGGTTTGGTGCTGATTTCTTATTGTCTAAATCTTAGAACAACAGGTTTCTTCACAGAGAGTTTGTGTTGCCCCAGAGCAAGGAGGAGCTGAAGGATAGAAAGCCACTAGTGCCCTCAAACTGTGGAGAGCAGGACACTTATTTAGCACTTCTGTCCAAGAAGGTATGTGCAAGCCAGGAGGGTGAATGTGAGATGAGTCTGTCTTTTGTTAAAAGGACCAGGATAGTGGCTACAAATGCCTTCTGGTGGTTAGATAACACAGTTTCTTTGGCTGCTCAATTGAGGAAAAATATATAGGATGTTTTAAAATTGTATTTGCATGCTTATTTTCCTTTTTTAAAATTTATAATCCTGGGTTAGATGAAAAATTGCTTGGGTATACATGAAAGTGTTCAGGCTACGATTAACGTGTATTATAATTAATACCTGCTTGTTGGAGAATAACTTATTGGCTTTGGCCATTTTACTTTTATAACTGTGGTTTTGAGTAAGTTAATGACAAGAGCTCACTCTTTTTCCTCCTTAATTGACTATCACTCTTTTGTGGTTGTCATATTTCCTATAGACTTGAATGATTTTCTAATAATATAACAAGGATTTGTTAGAGCACTTTCAAAGTCTAATGAAATTGGGGAAAATGTCATGTCGAGAGATTTGTGTGTGTCTGAATTTATATTTTACATATAATACACAGCTTGAAGCAATGTCACTGAGCTGTTGATTACTGAGAAATGGGAGTGACAGCTGGGTCATACTTCTGTGCAGGAGTTAGGAATGGGGTAGTTCATTTTTAGCACACGCTTTGGATTGCCCATGTGTGAGGCAAGGTCAGAACCACAGGCTCCGCCACACTGTATTAATGCTGGATGCCAAGACTGAAATCAAGGCAGAAGGCTAGTGATGAAATAAATGCAGACAAGGAATTGGAGAAAATGTCCCTGGAAGGGACCTCCAGGATCCTGCAGTCTAACATTTCACTGCATCTCCATGGAATAGGTGAGCTGGAAGGAAGCTCAGAGGCTCCTAGCCTGGCCAGTAACTGAGCAAGAATCCTTTCTATAACATACATGAAAAGTAGGCGTCTGCCTGTGCTACAATAATATTAGTTAATCCATAATAAAAATAATGAGTACTTAAGGTTAAGGCTTTAAGGCATGTAATAATTTAGAAGACCAAGGACCATAGGGAGGGCAATTCAATACACCTGAGGAAACTGAAGACCCAAGACATCAAGTAACCTGCCATTTTAATTATTTTCATTTTCCAGTCCAAAGGAGGCTTCCAGAGACTCGGGAGGAGTCAGAACAGTTGGCTCATTTCTCCTTGGAGCCATAGGTCCTCGTCTTCAACCTTTTCCACTTGCCCCTCTTCAAATGAAATCCATGCTGCTGTTGCCTCTGGAAAGGATGTGCCCATTTTATCATCGGCATACTGCCCAGTTTTTTTTACCATCTCTCTAAATTTCTGGACCAAAATGTCCTTCTCTGTCTACTACTTCCCTGCTGATTTATGTTGTTTCTTCCATTAATGAGCAATGCCCAACTTTTTAAACAAAAGACCTGGAGCTTAATAAATGGTTTTTGTTATATTGACTTTAGAAGAATGTAGAGACTGCTTCTCTTTTGTATTTTTATCCCCAGTACTTTGTTCAATGCTTGATACATCATAACTGCTTAATAAGGCATTCATTCATACAGCAGTTCCTCTCCTATAGGTTGTCTGCTGTCACTTTTATCTTTTTTTTGATTGAAAAGTCTAAGATTCACATAGATGTGAAGGCTAATGCTTGAGTAAAATTATTTTACAATTTTAAACATAACCTTATTTAGAGGTTTAAAATTATTATAGTGAAAAAATTTTAATTGGGATACTAAAGTGGAACAGATATATCTTTTATATCATTCATTCATGCACCTATCCTACAAAAAATGAAATTTCAAGCAGGGAAGCATCTGCTTCCCTGGTTTCCTTTTCGTCTCAGCAAACTTCTCACCTTTTTAAAGGTAGCCTTCTCCAGGTCATCTTAATTCTGTGCTTTCTATCTGACAA
This sequence comes from Antechinus flavipes, assembly GCF_016432865.1. Lineage (NCBI taxonomy): Eukaryota > Metazoa > Chordata > Mammalia > Dasyuromorphia > Dasyuridae > Antechinus > Antechinus flavipes. Next base: position 52,696,189 of record NC_067402.1, on the reverse strand, counting down.
CTATTTTCTATTTTTCCTGTATTTGGCCTGTTTGTATATATTTGTTTGCATTTTGTCTCCCCCTTTAGATTGTGAGCTTTTAGATAGTAAGACCTATCTTTTATGGTTTTTCATACCCAGAGTGCTTCATGTGTTGCCTGGAACATAGTAGGAGCTTAATGCTTATTGACTGACCATTTCTTTAAGACATGTGATAACAGAATTCCTTTCCTCTTGGAAGGAAAATGTGGAATTAAACAAGTTGATTTTATTTATTTTTGTAGCCTTTTTAGAAAAACTAGGACCCAACCTTCAAATTACACACACACACACACACACACACACATGGACACATATATGCAAATATGCATACACACATGCATCCATATGGGTGTGTACATATGTATATAAATTTTAAAAAATTTTGTAGGAAACATTTGACTATTTTGAGATACTCAACTGAATCCAGTCAAGTAATTAATTGTCTTAGCAGTTTGTGTTTCAAACCATAGAGAGTGCAGTGATAGTGACACATGATCTGTTCCACTAAGGTCAAATTAGCATCTTTTACTAGTTTTCTGGCATTTAAAGTGAATGCTTTTGCTGTGGTTTTTCAAGTGTTTATAGTAAATACGTCCATTTGATAGGAATATAAATATGCATAAAAGCAGAGGAGCTTTGCACACTCTTCTGTCACTTTTTATTGCAATCAGTGTCTTTCACTTTGCATTGTTTTTAATAGGCTGGCTGGCTGGCAGAGCTTCTGAAAAGCCTTTGGGATTCACAAAGATAAATCCCTTGGCACCTCATATCTTGCATAAGTATTTATTCATTTTTCTTTTCTTTTATGATGTTGATTATGTCTTGTGAGCCCTCTCTCCAAAGACTGACATTTTCACTTCTGCACTTATGGAAGAAATGATTGTCATATTGAATGACATGACAGGTGACCCTAGGAAGCATGTCTGACTTGAGTTCCCAAGTTGATTTTTACTGTAGGCCTAGAAAAAGCTGATTTTTGTGGTGCTTCTGACACTATACCAATGTTAACAGTTTTGAAAGTGATGGCTATGTCCACAGGTAAAAGGTTGAAAGAATTGAATAATAAGTGTCTCACTGGTTCTAGAGACATAGGGAAGTGGAACGGATAATTTTCATCCAGAAGTGGTTTTAGTTGTCTCTGGTTCTGAGATTCACTTACTTGTACTATGAAGTCATACACTCATTCTTTATGTCTTTCTAATAGCTGTACTTTGCTTAGCACACTTGGAAAATCAATAGCAAAATAGAAAGTTTGGTCCCCAACTTCAGGTTTCTGGCTGAGGTAGCAGAGTAGCTAGGTTGTGGGGCTTGTGCTCAGGAAGACTTGCATTTGAACTTTTATTTTCAGCCTCAATTCCCTCATTTGTTGGAAGTTTCAAATGAGAGAATATACACACTTTAAAGTATTACATAAAAGTCAGCAAATATTGTTGGTATGAGGATGATGTAGAGTATAAAATCACAGATTGAAGGGAATCTTTATGATCATCTTGTCCAAACTCTGTATAGTATTTAGCACACTGCCTGGCACATAGCAGGTGCTTAATAAATGCTTACCCCATGCTTCTTTCCAACCTGCCCTGAATAAAGAATTCTCTGTATGGCAGACATTTTTATGCAACAGAAGAATTAAACATATGGCCCTTTTAGCCCACGGCATGCCACCAAGATAAAAATATAGATAACTAACTTTAATATGCTAAAATATTAGTTTTAAAATCTATGTGTGTGTGTGTGTATATATATATATATATATATATATATATATATATATATATAACATATATGTACATATACACACATACCCATGTGTGGTTTCTGAGTTAATATGTATCCTTCAGGAATCCTTATATATGGCTTGGAGATCCCTTTTTCTGTTTGAGATTGACACCATCACTCTATGGTGTACCCAGAAAATCATCCACTCTTTGAAGACCTCCAGTAAATGGAATAGTTTTGATTTTTCAGGAATTTTTCCTTAGAACAGACTTAAATTTGTCTTTCTGTAACTTCCATTCATTGTTCCTAGTAACAAGTTTGGGACTAAAAAAAAGCCAGCCTAGTTCTTCTTCTAGAGCATAACCTTTCAAATACTGGACAGCTCTCATATTTCACCATGACAACCCATTTTCCCCCTATAATTCAGTTCATTAGCATAGAGGCAAGCTTAGATCTCTTGGGACTCTCCCTGCAAATCACCTTTGAAATTGAGATGGAACATCGATGACTGTTTGAGGGGAGGGGTCCAGCCCTTCAAGTAGTTCTGAATACTCAGTCCCACTTTCTTTTGTTGATATAGTCTGACTGTTTTACTAAAATCTAGATATGTTTTAGGTACAACAATCCCTTGATCAAAAACAAAACCCAAAGTACATAAGGTTTTGGATTAAATAAGAATATCACACCTTAAAAGGTAAGCACTGTACAAAGAGTGCAGAAATTATTGCTTACTGGACTTAAACATGGAATTAAGGATGTCATTGAATTGTTTAAAAACCTACACTGGCTATTTTCTGTGCATATAGGTTTATTTTTCACATATACTCAGTATCATCAGGAGACAAGGATCTGTTTCATTCCTTTTTCTCCCTCTAAAATGCACTTGCCTCATTACCATCAAACATCCCTTCAGGCCCAATATAATGGTTGAGGGAAAAGAGCAGATTTGGAGGCCCTGAATTCAAATTCTGCCACTGACACTATCTGATCATGGGTAAATCAGCTAAGTACTCTGGGCCTCAGTTTACTCTCTTGTAAAAAAGGGAGGCATTAGATTAGATGGATCCCAAGTTCTCTTCCAGCTCTGCATCTAGAATCCTAAGGAGAAGTGGTATTTACTCCATGAAATCTCCAATCACTGTAGACCAGACTGACCAAGTTTCTTTTATACTATTAAGTTAAAATTTAGTTGCTTCTTGTTGGTTAGTTGTTAGTCTTATGCTCCTTGAAGCTAGGGTCTACATCTTTATTCCATTTGTATTTCTTATTGTAGAGTGTTGGACACTTGTATCCCAATTGAAAATACAGTTGTTCAGAGGTAGGAGGACTCTCAGGACCATTTTCTCCTGCAGCTCCCGAGAGGAAAAAGAATCCCTCCAATAACCTATACTTTGCCCCCCAGGAAATGTTCTCCTCTGGGTAGGGGCGCTGGGGTGAAGAAATAGTTTCCGCTTTTGGAGAGCTTTTACTGTTTAGGAGATTTACTTAGGGTACTTACTTAGGGTACAACACCTAGTTGTACGAATGAATGACTATTTAAAAGACTAGTGGAAGAGTCAGTAGATACTTCTGATTGGTTGGAGGATAGTATTGAGGGATTTTGCAAATTTCATAGTTTTCTGAGGAATATAAGAAGTAAAAAATGTTTTTGTTTTGTTTTTTTTGAACAGAAAATGCTGCACCTAGCCACTACAGACTTCCTTTTTTTGTATTTATGGTCATTTACTTCAGATGTAGTGGGATCAGGCATTTCCTACAGAGATGGATTTTCTCTTGAAAATGACAACAAGCTCTGAAAAAGAAAAAGCTGATTTTGGTCAAGGAGTATATGGAATTAGTATTGTTCAGATGTACTAAAGAGGCTTAAGGAAGAGTGTGGAAAGCTTTTTATATTAAGTCCTTATTTAAAACCCCTTCAACAATTAATGTATATTCAGAATACTCTTGAATCTTTTTTCGTTGATCCTTTAAAGTCCAACTCATATTTTATAAACCCATTTCCTTCCTACCCCAATAATGAAATGTATGAGTTAGTCTATTTGGTTAAGCTAAGATAAAGGTATTCACAAACAAGCATATTAACAATTAATCAACTCCCTTCTCCTCTCTTAAAATGTCTTCCCTTTTTAGTTTTCTTCTTTTGGGGAAGTAGGAGAAAAAAATGATCTTTCTAAAAAGAAAATGCATGCTGTTCAAATTCTGAATTGTAAAGTCCCCCAGGCAATAATAGAATAATAGCTAGCATCTCTATGCCAGTTGCCCAATATTATTTTATTTGATCTGAGAGGTCAAAGGATCTCTGATTAGGAAAGCTAATAAAGAAACACACTTCCCCTTCTCTACTTGGAGAGTGGAGACTGGATACTGAACAACTCATATAATGACGGAGGTAGTCACTTTGTTGCTTGGCTTGCCTTGAATCTTAATTTGTTCCAGGGAAGGGTCCAGTTGAACAAAAGTAACATTCTTTTAACCCTCAGAAGTGTGCTCGGTAAAAGGAAAGCAAATTCAGTCTACAAACTTGTCTTCAAAGAAAGTGACCCTCAAAATTAATCTAAATATATATTTTTAAAGTTTCCAAACTATTGGTAATTCCCTGAGCATCCTCAACAAATCTCTTATTGCCATGTTTTGGGGTTTTCATTTTTATAGAAGGTTAATGGTGTGGATGATGAAGAACTCAATTTATCCACATTTACACTCTTGGAAAGTTGCCTGGAGAACTGAGAGGTTGGGATTTTCCTTTGTACACATAGCCAGGATGGGTCAGAGGCAGGATTTGAACTAAGGCCTTCATAATTCTAATCTTGGGCCTTCATCCAGTAACCTCAGTACTGGCCATGGATAATTTATGCATCCACAAAGGCTGGTATGTGAAACTGCTTTTGAAGTGTTATTTCTCCTACCCCCTTATCTTTCCTTGTCCTATTGTTCCTTTAAGACCCAGATCAGCTTTCTTTCATGAAACTACTATCCCCTTCCACATACATGTTTTGTTCTTTGAATTCCTGTGTTATTTATAACCTGGATCGTGTATTCTAGGACTTAATTGTTCTGTTTTTCCTTTCATGTTTATTAGTATTATTGCCATAGCTAGAATGTAAATTCTGTGACAGTAGGGACCATGTCATATACTTCTTATATATTATTTCTTTAAGCTTAGTAGTACAAAGCTGACTCTAGAAGGTACCCATAAATTCCAATTGATTAAGGAGATGGGATGAAGCTTAGAAGTCTTTGTTTCTAGAAAGAATCAAAGCATGATCTAGAGTAGCAATTCTTTTTCTTTTTAATTATTGTTTTTTTTTTCTGATTATACACATATATTAACATTTCTTTGTGAATCAGGTTGGCAGAGAAAAATCAGAACAAAGGGAAAAACCACAAAAGGAAAAAAGAAACAGGAAAAAAGTGAATATAGCATGATTTACATTCAATCTCCATAGTTAGAGTAGTAATTCTTTATAGAAAATATTTTAAAAGAGGCAAAAGTACAACATGAGGCTCTTGAATAGTCAGGGATAAAGTCCAAAAGTTTTTATTGTTTCCTTCACAGTTTGTCTCCTTGTCTGAGGCCTGGCTAGCTTTTCTTTTTGTCTTCTGTGTTTAGCTCTGTGACTTGCACATGGTAGGTGCTTTGCACATAGTAAGTATTTAGGAAATAGTTGTGGAATGAAATAGCTTCACAGTAATCCACCACCACCACAGTGGTAGCTAGCATTCATGAAGCAGTGTAAGGTTTACAAAGTGTTTTACAAATATCTCATTTTAGAGAAAATAACATTATCATTCTTTGCAGATGAGATGATGGTTTATTTAGAGAATCAGCTGAGAAACTACTGGAGACAACAACTTTAGCTAAATTATAGAATATAACATAAGCACACACAAGTCATTGGCATTTCTGCATCACCAACAAAGTCCAGCAACAAGAAATAGTGTATCAAGATATCAGGTATAACAAGAGATATAGACAGTATAAAATATTGGGAGTCGTCTGCTAAGACAAAACCAGGAATTATATTTGAACACAACTATAAAATACTTTTCACACACACAAACTCAGTTCTAAACTATTGGAAAAATATCAATGGCTATTGATGGGTAGGCCCAACTAATATAATTAAAATGAAAATTTTACTTATTCTGTGCCAAACTGCCAAAAATTTACTCTGTAGAGTTAGAAAAAATAAGAAGAAAATTCATCTGGAAGAACAAAAAGTCAAGAATATCAAGGGAACTTATGAAAAAAAATTGCAAAAGTAAATATGTCATTTTATTGTCAAAACCACCCTGAGAAGATAGGTGTTATTAATTTCATTTTACAGATTAGAAAGCTAAGGTAGAGAAGTTAAATGGCATGTTCCAGGTCATGCAGCTGGCAGCTGTCTGAGGCCACATTTGATCTCAGGTCTTCCTGACTCTAGTTCTTGTGCTCCTCACTGCATGATCTGCCTGCTTCTATGAAAGAAACCTGTTCCTTGCGTGTGCTGCTGCTGAGTTAAAGATTCCTTCTTTAGGTATTGTGGAATGTCCCTTTGTTCTGCCTCTTCATTACCTGTACAGTAGGAAAGAGGACTGCACTTGGAATCGGAGACCCCGTGTTCAAATTCTGCCTCTGCCTCTTTACTGTCTGATCCCAGCCAACTCTTTGGCACTCAGTTCCCTCATCTGTAACATGAGAGTGTTAGACTAGATAAACTTCCAGCTCTAAATCCGTATGAAACTATAAAATGGGTGCTCCATGTCTTGGGGGTATCTAAGAACCCCTTCTTTTTTTATTTCTACTTCTCCCTTTAGCACCCCTTTTTAAAAAGAGAAAACATTGCAGGAATTGTCCATTAGAGGTCACTGTTGAGATACATAAAGATAAAAAAACAAGCGAGTGTAGCAGTGTTTTGCAATGTATTTGGCTGTGGATGATGGGGCAGATTGCTACTGTAGATAATATTGGACTTATACACCAAAAATAATGTAGAACATTCTAAAGAGGAAATATGATTTTTTTCCATCTTATTTGATAATATTCAGGGCTTGAGGGGAATGTAATTTTGACTCATAATAAATGGTTGTTTCTGTTTTTGAAAGGAGGAATACATTTAATGCTATGTGTATTGAATGTGAGTGCTTATAGATTCCATAGGACTAGTGTCCAATGTGGAAATATCTTTACTCTGATATCTGGCTAAATGTTGGCAGATTTGTATTGTCTTGCACAGGATTTTTTATCCAGCATATGTGAGTTTTTCTTTGTGGTAGACTATTTAAAAATATTCATGTAAATTACCCTGTTTTTAATTTAAAAATTAAAATATGGCACTTCCTAAAATACATGCATTGTGTATGTTTATGGTGATTCTGTTATAGCTAAATATCATTTTGTGTAGAAGCATGTCATTTGCCATTGAATGGCAAAGATTTATTTTGGGGTGGAGAGAAAATAGCATAGTAGTAGACATGGGTGTGTTTTCTTTGAATATTAATGGTTTCTAGGGGTCCTCAAATTTTTAAAATAGGAGGCCAGTTCACTGTCCCTCAGACAGCTGGAGGGCCGGACTATAGTAAAAACAAAACCTTTGTTTTGTGGTACTTTAAATAAAGAAACTTCATAACCCTAGGTAAGGGGGATAAACATCTTCAGCTGCTGCATCTGGCCCATGGGCTGTAGTTTGAGGACCCCTGGTTAAGCCTTCAGAACCACGACTTGAGTTTTAAAAAATACATTTATTCATTTTTGCCAACTTTTCCTAAGGCTCATTTATAGATATATAACATGACCCCCAAATGCTTCAATACTGATGTTTCTTTTGTGGTCCTGATCTGTTTGTGGGATGAAGATTTTTTTTCCTCCTTCCTGCATAAAAAAATAATGAAGGTCACTATTAAGGACCATGCCTAGTTAAAGGGGAAGGTCAATTCTCCTAGAGCTTCCACAGCTGTGAATCATAACACTTGAAGGAGTTGCAAAACATCTTTCACAACAGTCAACTCCCCCCACCCCCACCCCTTCTCCCCCTGCCCTACATCTCCAGAGAGGGGAGCAGAACCATTTTTAAAAGTAGTAAAATCATCCAGTTTGTACTATCCTTATGGGCCAGACTTTGTGAATATGGTTGTTGGTTTTGGTGTGTTTAAACTTCAGTTCACATGCATGACCTTCTGTTGAAGAACTGGCAGTTTTTCCATCAGTCTAGCTTTGGTTTCCCAAATCTGGTCTTATGCTGGAAGGACAAGGCCAGGTAGAGGATAAAACTGAGTCTAATTTGAACAAAATAAGAAAGGGGGAACTTTTACTCCAAATCATGACATGATAGGGGCCTACTGTTCAAGGAAAGCCCAAATGTGAGTTTGCCTGGGTAATGGATGAGACAGCATCTTATGATTTTGATTTTTAAATAATTTGTTCACATGATAAGCATAGGGATCAGCATTATTCTGTTTAGATCTTGGCTTGATGGATACAAAACTCAAATTTCTACCATAAAAGCTTTATAATATAAATTAAACATATTTTTCTCTTTAAAAATATTACACCTCAACATATATAGGCATCTACAAAGAAAATTAAGCTCTTAAGAAAAAGGACAATAAGTTTTAGCTCTATTTCTTAGATATAAAATAGCATTGTGATGGGTGAGAAATAGTAATTCTACCACTTCATAAGCATGAAATGACCTTCATCATTTACTCAAGGCCTTACAACTCTTAAGTCATCAGATAATTCCTCCTTCCTAGATTATTTGTCATGGCTCACACAAAAGTTTTTGTGTATAGCTCTTAAAATATGGGGGAAATATGCTAAATTGTTTCTATGTCAAGAATTTATCTTGTGACAATATCAAAACAACTTGCAGTTTGAATTTTAACAGAATATAAGTGTATTTATAATATAGAATCTTTGATCAATAGCCTGTTTTTTTTTAATTAGTGCCCATTTATCAGTCTGTTGCTATGCCATCACATGAAAGATTGGATTTGAAAAAAAAATAATCATACTGTTTTTGATTGCTGACAGGTATTAATTAAACAATAGCTTCTGATAGTGACAGTGGCAAGTATTAGGGAGAAGAATTGCTTGGGTTTGGCTGTTACAGTATTATTTTGAAATTTTGTATGTGAGCATGTGGGATCACAAAATCTGTCAAACTCATTTGCAGTGCCTAATGGTCCAGATGGACAGGGCCAGCCCTAGGCAAAATCATGGTAGAGGCAAAAATTTTTGGTAATGTTTCACCAGGTTCTTTACTCAGAGCACATTTCTGTTTGTTCAAGCAATCCATGACCATCTCTTGGTGTCTACTGTGTGAACATACTCCTGTAAGTATATCCAAACAAAAGACAAGATTGGTTGTCATCTTTTGAGCTAGAACAGGACTGAAATGATATTCTTATATTGAGGTCAAGATATAGAGTGTCTGGGGGTGGATCAGGCCATATGAGCTCAGAAGGCTTGGCCACAGTGCAAGTCTGTAGAAATGAATACAAGTTCATTTTGGAGGGAAGCAAGTGGCAGATTAGGAAGGGTCCTGTGCAGGGGGAGGTATTTGAGCTGAGCTTTAAGAGAAATGAAGACACGAAGGGCAAAGATGAGGAAGTACATTCCAGCCTTACAGGTCAGAGTATGCAGAAGGATGGGGAGAAGAAATGGAATGTAAAGTATAAGAAACAATAAGAAGGCCTGTGTACTAGATGGAGTTTAAAGTTGGAAAAGTAGATTAGAGCCCTGATGGAAGGAGCTTTAAACATATTAAGAAAGACAAAGCACTAGTTAAGCAATTAAACTACAACCAGTCAATCGACAAGCTTCTCTTAACTATGTACCAGACACAGTGCTGGGTACTAAGGAAATACCATCGGGAGAGGCAAGCACTTATATAGGAGTCTGTATAACAAATATAAAGTGAATAAATATGTGCAACAAGACTGCTCCTTCTATTTAAGTGGCATATAAGGGGGAAGAGAATAAACATTAATACCTACTGTGTGTTAGAACTGGGCTAAAACACTTCTATATGTGCTAAAAAAAAAAAAAAAAAAAAAAAAAAAAAAAACCAAGCCAAACCCTGCTGTTTCATTTAATAATACTATCTCCCATAATAATGCACAGATAAATCTTTGCTAATGACTACTTAAAATATACAGGTGACAGTCACCAGATTTGAGATTTGGAAAGGACTCCCATGGCCTCTATCCAACACAGAAATAAAATGAATCCTTACTATAAAATACCCTGAAAGTGGCCATCCATCCCTCCTGTCAGTCCTCCTCTGGGGCAGCTTTCTTTGTCTTGGTGTCAAGCCTCCCAGTGCTTCTTTGCATTTTCTCCTCATGCTGCTGACCGTTTCCTGTGGGACCCAACGGGAGAATTCTCTTTCCTCCGTGTCAGCCCTGCAGATAACTGGCTATGGCCGTCACAGCTGTTGTTCATGTAGCCCTGCTGCCTTGTATTATGTGACATGGATTCCTGGTTGGCCTCCTCTGGGCAATTTCCAGCTTCCTGATATCCTTAAATGCAGTGCCCTGAATTGAATGCAATATTCTGGATGAATTGTGAGTTCAGGAAGACTTTATCCACCTCTTCCTGGAAATTATTCCTCTTAATGGAGCCCAAGATAGCAAGAGTTTTTTTGGTTCCTCCATCACACTGCTGACTTATTGAGTTTTTAGTTAAGTAAAATCTGAAGATCTTTTTCTATCCTGCACCCATCTTGTGAAGTTGATTTTGTAAGATTTTATAATTTTTCTATTGAAATTCATCCAATTAGATTCAACTCAATGCTCTAGCCTGCGAAGATTTTTATGGACGCTGACTGTCATTCACTGTGTTAGTTTCTCTCCTAGTTTATTATTCCTGTCAAAAAAAGAAAGGTTAGTCTGGCATGACCTAGTCATGATGAAGCTATGCTGGTTATTTGTAATCAACATCTCCCTTTCTGTTAGTCATCTTCTCTTTAATAATCTTTTCTAGAATTTCTTTAAGAAATGAAGTCAAACTCATTGATTCATAGTTTGTATGCTGTTTTTTTTTTTTCTTCCACTCCTTGCTTTAGGTTCCCTTAATGGAGTTTGTGTTTAAATTGGAGTTTTTGAGAGATCTGTGCCTTTGTAGTGGGAAAGTCAAGCTTTTGTGGTAACAAGACTTATAGTGGGGAAAACTGGCTATGTACAATGTTGAATAAAAAATGTCTTGGAAGTATAAGACTGAAAAAGGGAACAAGCTTACCATACTCTAAGAATAAGGATTATAGCAGCCTGACTGTTACTCTGATTTCCATGAAATATTAAGAGAGCCAGAGGCTCTGAGGGGATGCCCTCTGAGAATTGTTGGAAGAACATGGAGAAAAACTGCATAGGATACCTGAAAGTGAGATGTGATATGCACTGTTGGAAGAAGCATGGATCCACTGAAAAGCTTCAATGTGTAACCTGATGGCTGAACTAAATATGAGGCTGGAGGTGCAATTGGGAGACCCTGTATGTGCTATAGAAATCATAATATGTAAGTGATTTTCAGCTCCACATATTTGTAAGGAGTGCTGGTCCTATAAAAGGATCTCTTATGCTTTTTGACTTGCTTCATTTAGAAATAGCAATATTTTGGCTTTTTTGGCCATTTACCTGTAAGTACTTTATCATTCTCTCTTGACAAGATGGAGATAACATTTTTCAAAATATACAGTACTCAATTTTGGAAAATCCTTTGGGAGAGAGGACAAGAAGCTTCAGGAATATAAGTGTATTTCACTAAGTGAATAGGTTCCTGGAAATGTGTCTCCAAAAGATATTTTAATGGAATTTATAAATGTGTTATGGGGATCTCTAGATAACATTCATTCATTTAGCAAGTATTTTGTTAAGCATCTATTATATGGTGGGCCTTGCCTGGAATGGAATAATTTCTGACCTCAAAAAGAGCTAAATGGTCCTTATATTTTGTTGGGGGAAAGCCCCAAGCACATAGAAAAATGTGACATAAATATATGCAAAGTAGAAGGTAATTTCTAGGGTGTAGGAACTAGATACCTGGGGAGATTAGGATGGACTTTGCTTTAATTGACTCTGAATAAAGGAGAGTAATGTAAAATAAATCTTGTCCTGGAGCCATACTCTGGAGGGCTTTAAAACCCAAATAGAAGACCTTGTATTTTATTTTAGAGGAATTAAGAAACTCCTGGAACTTTCTGGTGGGTCGATGACAAGGTCAGATCTATGCCTTAGAATATATATATTTGGCAGCTATGTGGAGGAAGCTGGATTGGAGAAATATGAGACTAGATTAAGAGAGAGACCAATATGGAGGGAATTGCAATGGGTCCCATAGAGGTGAAAAGGACATGGGCTAATGTGGTTGTGTCAGTGGACTGAAGGCAATGGGTAGGAGATCTCTTGTGGAGATTGAATTGGTAAGATTTGTCAGTGGATTAGCTATCAGGTCTCAGGGAGAAGGGAAATTTGAGGATGAATGGAAGGTTGTTGATTTGGATGACTGAAGGAATGATATCCCCAGCCCATGGAAAGAGAAGGGAGTTTGGATTGGGGGAAAGTTTTCCAACAGTCAGGTTTCAGATGCTACCTGAGCATCTTGGGATTTTCTGATATCAGTCAGATGTGTTGGTGACAAGGGAAGGGAAAGAGAGAAGGGCAGAGAGAGTCAAGAAAGAACCAAGGGTGGGACAGAGATGAAGATCCAGTGAAGTGTATCAAGGTGCTGCAGGACAGGTAAGGGGACAGCCAGAGTACTACTGGTCAAAGTAGGGAGAGGAGGTGATCAGTATGCAGAGTGCTTACAAAACAGTTGCCAAGGGTGAAGACCGAGGAAAGGCTTGGTACTTTGGGTATTTAGAGGATCATTGGTAGATTTAGTTGAGTGGCATGTTCCTGGGAGGTGAAAAACGGAGATAACTCTTTGTCAAAGGGAGAAAAAATATATGGTAGAAAACAAGCATTGAACTCTTTCGAAGGTAAAGAAGCCATTTATCTTTACAATTTCTTCTTAATTTATCAATGTCTTTTAAAAGTTTGAATTTTTGACTATCAGCTGTTCAAATATTGGATTTCCTCGAGATAGAACATGTCTATAAGAAGATAGCAGGACTGTTTCATTAGGGAATCTCATGTTGGTACCATAATCCCAGGGGCATTGCCCAGGTCTCTGGCTTCTTCTTGTTTCCTCCTTTGTGCTTTTGTTTCTCATTAGCATCTCAGAGAGGAACACTTCCAGGGATAAGAGGATGGGAAAACTTGGTTTTGGTTTTTGTTGTGTTTGCTGCTTCTTTGTGTACTCTCTCATTTGTCCATCTTCTTTATATCATTTCAATGCAGCTGAGTTTGAAATCAGTGTTCTTAGCCCTTACCTCTTTTTTGAGCTCTAGACCCAACTTGTGATACAGGAAAAAGAGCCCCTACTCTAGAGACAACCCAAATCTGATGCTTCAGTAGGCCTTGGGTTCCCCATTTTTCAGATACTCTTAGATGAAAAATTAGACTAGTTGATCTCTAAGATTCATTTTATATCTAGATATACGATCTTTTGATCTTGGACTTGGAATTGCTTGGAGATGTCTCAATATCCACTTGCCCCAAGCTGACCTAATTATCATTCTCCCTAAACCTGATCCTTCCTCTACCTTAGCTGTTTTGTCCATGGGTACAACCATTCTTCTGGTCTTAAGTGCTTGAAAACTTGATGTCTCTTTCCCTCCCTTAATTTTTAATGACCAAATACTTTTTGACTTTTTTATCTATAAATATCTCTATATTATATCCCTTTTACCTTAATCTCATTATTTCTGTTCTAGAGCAAATCCTCACTGTATAACTTGCCTAACTATGGCAAGAACTTTTTTTTAAATTTATTTTTTATTTTTTTATTTTTAACCCATGTCAGGGTAATTTTTTCAGCATTATCCCTTGCACTCACTTCTGTTCCAATTTTTCCCCTTCCTCCCTCCACCCCCTCCCTCAGATGGCAAGCAGTCCTTTACATGTTAAATAGGTTACAGTATATCCTAGATACAATATATGTGTGCAGAACCGAACAGTTCTCTTGTTGCACAGGGAGAATTGGATTCAGAAGGTATAAATAACCCGTGAAGAAAAACAAAAATTCAAGGAGTTTATATTCATTTCCCAGTGTTCTTTCTTTGGGTGTAGTTGGCAAGAACTTTTTAAGAAGTCTCTTTAATCTCCTCATTTAATGTATCCATCACCTTCATTCTTCTCATGACTTCCAGAAGTCTTCCTTGTTTTAAGTTTTTTTTCCTACTTTGAAAACTCCTGTGTATTATAATATCCAGAGCTGCCCTGCAATATATAGGTAGTCAAAGGATATGGATGGTTTTCAGAAGAATTGCAGGTTGCAGTTATGTCAGAGAATGTTTCAGATCACTAACGGTCAATTAAATTTAAACAACCCTAATGCTTCACCATGTACTCAGCAAATTTTCAAAGTTGACAAAAGATAGAGTTGTTAATGTTGGTATGATTGTGGAAAGATAAGCATTGTAAGGCATCTATTGATGAAGCTGTGAATTAGTACAATTATTTTGGGAAGCAGTTTGGGATCATATAAATAGAATGGCTCAGATGGCCTCATCCTTTGACCTAAAGAATCCACTACTCAACAGATACCCAAAGAAATCACTGATAAACAAGAAAGGCCAAAATATGTTACCAAAACATTTTTCATAGCACTTTTTTTGGTAGCAGAAAACAAAGTTGATTCCCTTTATTGGGGAATAGCTGAACAAATTGTGGTACATTGATGTAATGGAATATTACTGTGCTGTAAGGAATGACAAATATGATGAATACAGAGAAGGACCGAAAAACTTACATGGTGATAGAGTAAAGTGAGCCTAGTACAAGAAAACACCATATATAAAAACTAGAATGACATACATTATAAAAGGAACAAATCACAAAACAATTGAAAATGTGTGATGTTCTCTTGTTCGGTTTCCTGGAGGTCTCTGGGAGCAGCCTTCATTTTAGTTCAGTAATCACCACAAGTATAGCCAGGTGTTAAAAGTCCAAATCCTTTATTGTTTTTTTCAAAGTCTTGTCTCCTTTCCTGGGGCCTGGCTAGCTTTTTTAGAGGGCTATCCCTTTCCTTGGTTCTGAGAGCTTGAGAAAGAGGGGGCCTGCCACCAGTCCTTGTGTTCTCTGTCTCTGCCAGCATCTTGAGGTCCTCCTGAATGTGTCTTGGATTCTGTGGGGGAGACAGGAGGACCACCACCACTGTCTCCATCTTCCAGTTCTGATTCTGGCTGAGTTTGTCTGAGCTTATATGCACTCTTATCATAGATGTGAATCTTGTAGAACTATATTAAGTACATGTACTGAACTAGAGAACTGTTAAGCACCATGCTAAACAACCATTGTCTCTATCAATTCCACTGACTTAGTACCTGTAAGAATCCTTTGTTTCAAGTTCAGAGTTCTGGCCGGTAACAAAAAGAAATGTTGTAAAATGACAAACAATACGTTTATTCTTTGTGCTTGGTTCCAAAGAAGTTTGTCCACTCACCTCTTTGCAAAGGTGAGAAATCCAATGGATATGGAGGTATGGACTTCTTGTTAGATTTTTTTTAGATATATTGATTTTTTTACTGGTTTTTTTTTTTTCTTTCTTTTTGAAAATTCTTTTTTCTATATCTTAGTTCTCTGAGAGGGGGATGAATAGAGGGGGAAATTGTAAGCAATGTTAGAATAAGATTAGTTAAATTTTTATTTATAAATAATTCTTTGGCCCTCCTTAGCCTGCCAAATAAAATAGAGAGTCCAATCAGTTCTAGGTTTTGTGATCTCTGATTGTTTGAATTCCTTTCCCTAGAATTTAAGGTCTTCCGCAATCTAGAACTACTTTCTCTTTCTCCTTTTATTTCTTCCTTCCTTTCTCTCCCTCTTTCCCTTCCTCCACAATTCCTCCTCTCTCCCCTTTCTTTCTCTCCCTCTTCTCTTCTCTTCTCTTCTCTTCTCTTCTCTCTCTTCTCTTCTCTTCTCTTCTCTTCTCTTCTCTTCTCTTCTCTTCTCTTCTTTCTCTTTCTCTCTCTCTCTCTCTCTCTCTCTTCTCTCTCTCTCTCTCTCTCTCTCTCTCTCTCTCTCCTGTCTTCCTCCTTCTCCTTCCCTCTTCCCATTTCTCTCTCTCTCTTCCTCCCTCCCTCCTTCTCCTTTCTTTCTCTGAACTCTTCAATAATCTATGCATTACATATCCATCCTATACTGTGAAAAGCAAATTCCTTGAAGCTTCATTTTTGTGTTCTGTTTGTGGTCTGTTATTACTGAGATTCAGTCAAACATCTTTTCAATTTAAATTCCTTTATCTTGAAGGTAGGATAACTCAATCCTGTATTTTTCATCATGGAACATTTTGAGAATAAAAAAAGATCAAATTGGGATTCAATGCTCTGCAGAGAAAAGGCAGTGAATAAATTTGAGGTAGTTGTATAATTGCTGAGTGCTGAGGCTATGGTTTGAAAGCACCAGGGGAAGAACAGTGGTGGGAAACAAACACAACTTATTCTTAGAGGAAAAAAAAATTCAAAATTTCTGCTTCTTCCAAAGGGAGCATGGATGCCTGCATCCCAAGTGCATCTTGTCATTTTGCCTTTGAGGCTCATCCTTTCCTTGGAAAGGAGGAGGACTGCAGGGGTGCAGTGGTGCATACACTTTCAGAGCATTTGTTGTGTCTCATGGCTTTGCTTCTTCTTTTTCTTGGCTGCAAAAGAAATGAGGAAAAGATTGGAGGAGGAAAGGGAGATCTTCCGGGAGATGACTCTGGATCGCTTGCAGCCTCTGGCATTGCCCAAATCTTAGGCCAGTGAGGCAGCTCCTACTCCAGTGCCCGCTGGCGTTACTGTCCCAGCCTCGGCCGTGGAGACTGTGGTGAAAGAGCTGATAGGAAGGAAGTCATGGCCTGGGCTTCTCGGCACCAGAGGCTCCCTTCTTCACCGTCCGGGGATCCAAAGGCCACTGAACCTTCTGACCTGGCACGACCTCGCCTTAAGGGCTGTGACATTGGAGGACATGAACACAATCACTTCCCCAGCCAACTATCTTCGGAGATCAGAACACCTTCTCCACCCCATCTGCTGGACTGTTGTTCCCACTGACCTTACAGCTCCTGCTCTGACCCACTGGATACAAGTCCGCTGGAGCTGACCCTGATTGGGTCTCCCATGGCACATGGGAGCAAGTCCACATATTTGTGGTCATGTCTTTTGAACTGGATATTTCCTGGTAAAAACCGATCTGACCGTCAGTGGCCGAGTGGCATCGGAGCATCGGGTAGCACTCCCTACAGTTGGCGAGAGCATCCTCTGTGAGGGCTGGAACTATTTGCAGGCAGCCTAAACTCTCCCCTAAGAGTACTGAAAGTAGAATTTCAGCACCTTACCTGGCCTTCAGACTGGGCAGTGTCGTATATACAGTTACTTTCTAGCACCTGAGAGATGAGTCCCCTCACTTTGCCCCATCTCAGGCTCTGGGGAGGGAAAGGACTTGAGTTCATAGCTTCTCTCTGCTTAGAGAGCCAATCTCAGTTTCAGGTCCACAATCCCTCTTGGGTTTCATTCTCAGGCCCTGGCTACTGTGGGTTTCCATGTCAGGTGGGCTGGCTGTGACACCCTCTGCCTGGGATTCTGGCTCCAAGAGTGCCAGTACTCAGACTCCGAGGGCCAAGGAGATCATCCTTGGCACTGGCCCTGACTCTCTCTGTGGTACTTAAAGTATAAGTGACCTGTGGTCTTTGCTCTGCGTGCAGCAAGAAAGAACAGGCAGATGAGAACGTCAGCCAGAAAGAACGTTTCTTTTTTTTTCCCCAAAGGAAAAAAAAAAAACCACCACCACCACTAAACCCCACAATGAAGAAAAAAATCCCTAATACAGTGATCATATCTGATAATTATGCAACATTCTGCCCTCATCACTGTCTTCTGAGAGGAGTGAGATCTGTTATCTGTTCTCTGGATCATTGAGAGACGCCATTTGGCAAGATGAGGAAACTGAGTCAGACAATGTGAAGTGACTTGTCCAAAATCACACAGCTAGTAAATGTTTCAAGCCAGATTTCAACTCAGGATTTCCATCCCCTGTCTATAATGTACCATCTAAAGCCTCCTCCTTAAAAGTGAAGGTCCCGAGAAGAACCCGCCTCAGAAAAGTGACCTCAGGATATGAAGTCTGGGGATGGAATGAGTGTTCAGGGTGAAGAGGTTAGGGGTCAAGCCCCAGGATCACAAATTCCTAGAAAGGACCTCCTGGCCCCCTATTCTTCCTGTTGTCATTTTCTTTTTGAGAAAATTGAAATCCAGGATGTTCAGTTCCTCACCCAAGGTCATGAGGCATAGTTGCTCTATATTCCTCCCTCTTAGAATGAATAATTAACCACTGTCCATTCTGGTCTGTTCTGATCTTCCTTCCTTTTCCTTTAGTTCAGTTTTCTTTCTCCCCCAATTACATTTATTTTCTCTTTTTTTTAAGGCTTTAAACTTGGAGTAAACCAATACTTTACACTGCAGATGCCACCTGTTAAGCATTCTTCTCAGGGCTCCAGGCAAGTCCACTGTCCTTCTGTTTGTCCTTCACTAGGTGTCACTTCTTCCCCAAGCTATCCAAAACCATTTCCTCAGACCCTGCTTCCAAATTAAAGCTCTTTCTTGATGTATTGCTTTGCTAGCACAGTAGCATATTGGAGCACAGGAGTGTAATTTTAACCGTATGTTCGTAAAAGTGTTTGGAGAGCTTCAGGACCCTGGCTGAGGAGAGGATGAGCATAAACCTTTTTCTGGCTCCAGAGAAATCACAGATCTTCTCATTGTTGCCACATCTTTAGAATGTGTTTCAATACATATATATACCTTCTATAACTTGGGAACATTTATCTTAATGACTTTACTCTTCAATGACAATTTACCTTATTTTTTTCCCTAATGATGTTTTCTGTTCTCTTCCCTCCTTCCCCCAGTGCTTCTAGACTTGAAGCCTCATGAAGACAGAGAACAGGATTGATTCTTTTTTGTATGTGCCACTGGATCTTGAGTAGAGTGGGCTTCAGTTTATATTAGATGAATGAATGAAAAATGAAACCTTTTTTTTTTTTTACCTCTGTGAATTAGATCAGGAATATTTTTCATGGCTAAAAATGACTAGAGCTGCAGAATTCTAAGCAGATCTGTTTTGTTTTAATTAAATCAATAATGAAATACATTAAGTGCCTATGTGTAGGTGTTCAATAAATACTTGTTGATAGCTTGGCTTAGAGTAGCATTAATTTTCTTATTTAAAGATAAAGCTATTCACAGTGTTGGATTTTTTTAGCCATGTTTAGTTGAAGACTTAGATATTTAGTTGTTTTATTTTTAAAATGGCAGATATGTAGATCCATTTTAATGAGAAGCTAGTTTAATAAACTTTATCTCTTCAAATAACTGCTCGCTTTTGCTCTTTACTATTTTAATCGCTGTTTGGGGGAAAATCCGATAAAACCCACAAAGATAGTTATCTTCTCAGTACTTTCAAACTTCAGATACTCACAGTGTAATTAGTTCATTACCTACCTTGTATATTTGGTCTGAAAACAAGGCTAATTAATCATTCTGAGATGCTTATGACCTTTCTTTGCTTATAAAGATTCTGAAGAGTACAATTATTTGAATGTGACAGTGAAAAGACTCTAATTTTTTACATATAATCATTAAAATGGTGCTCAAGAATAAAATTCCTAATTTGCTAAGAGAATTGGCATCTAGATAATGAGGCCAGGCATTAACTCTATTGTGTGAACAGAGTAATGTTTCTCAGCTAATGTGGCTCCCTATTAAAAGGCAGTGTTTTTTAGCTTGGACCAGAAATGGACAGAATCTAGTTTTGCAGTCTAGAACTTTATGGGTATACTATGAATTGCCCTATTTATCAGATTCAGAATCAACAAACATTTATTAAGTGCTTTCTTTCAGTCCCAGATGCTCACTAGCTGTTGCTCAACTGAGTCTCCATTTCACTTTCTTTCTTGCTTGTAATTCAAAGGCAGCCAGATAACAAAACTGCCTGAATTTGTACAGTAATGTGGTGCTTTGAACTTCAAATGTGGGTGGTGCATATCAAGTGTCTTCCTAATACTGCTTATTCTGTGTTAGTTTAATATTCGTTCTCTGCTGCCAGAGAGGAATTAGGGTTTTAAGAACCTTCACTATAAGTTCATTCATTACAAGGAATTATATGGAAATTGTAATAAGTGAGACTTTTAAGTCTCAAGGATGGGGCCTGAAATTCAGCCTCAAATAATAGCTGTGTGACCCTCACAAACTGCCTTAACCTTTCTAACCATTATCTAACTTATCCTTAAAGCAGTGATAACAATAATACCTCTCTCCTGGGATGTCATGAGGATTATATTTGATAATGTATATAAAGTACTTTTCAAGCTTTAAAGGGCTTACATGTGAGCTATTAGCCATATTACAGTAGCAGTGACTGTTACTGCTGAGTGACCTCCCTAGGTGATGTGGCTGTATGTTCCATGGCCCAGTGCTGCTCTGTTGATGAGCTTGGCTTTCCATGGCTAGTCCTCAAATAGTGGCTCTACATTCTGTGCCTCTGCCTAGATGTAAGGCCTGACAAGGCCTATTCTGACCGACACGGTCCTCGGGAATCCAGGGTCACTGTCCATGTGGTGATGAGGCAGGCTTGGAGTAGATGGCCATTAGGAAGTGTTGGAGTATCTATAGTGAAGGCAGTTTAGAGAGAGTAATATTTGGATGGTTTTGCTTTTGTCTCATTTCATGCTATTTGATATTTGTGGGGTCAAGAACACTTGTTACTGTTGAATTTAAAACAAACAAAAATCCTCAAATGCTAGAGAACCTACCTACTGTTCCAAAGTAAGTGTGGCTGCTTGATGGCATGAAATAACCATTTGTTGAGCTATCCCGAGTCTCTAGTTGTTGGTTAAGACACTCTAAATCTTCTTTCTCTCTCTCTCTCTCTGTGCATGTGTGTGTGTGTGTGTGTGTGTGTGTGTGTGTGTGTGTATGTGTATGTGTGTGTGTGTGTATACACATACTTTTCTAAACATATATATTTTTTCTATATTTACTATTCTAAATATATATATGTGTGTGTATATATATATATATTTGTGTGTATGTATGTGTGTGTATTCAGAACCTTTCTTTTATATTATTCATCCTTAGGTCTGTAGAAGCATGAGCTATCAGGGATTATGGCTTTATAAAGTAAGATTGTAAAAAATAAAACTAATTTGAAAGAAAATGTTTCTTCCTGTATAAAGCCATACCTAATACCTAAAGCACTCAAACGCTTATCTGTGTATATAAATAATGATGTCTGTATTCTGTGTGTGTAATTCATTGAAACTATACTAGCATTGAGCCATTGGGCTAACATGACCTCTCTGGACTGAAGATTTCATCTAAGATGAATTCTCTCTAGAAAAGATGGAAATTCAGCCTGTCATTTGAGTATGACTGATGTCCTTGGGAATTTGCTCACTGGTCATGTGATTTGAATTGCTTCTCTTAGGTCCTGGCAGGGAAGTAACTTTTGAAGCAGACAAGATCAAACTCAAGATTTTTTTGTTTTTTTTGATAGAGCAGCAAAGTTATAAGTTAAAAATAAAAATCACCATACCTGCTACAAAATATTGTCTAATGAATCAGTTCTATATAGTGGAAGGAGCCCTGGATTGCAGATTGTAGAATCTTAAGGTCAATAGAGACTATAGAAACCCCTTAGTCAAGCCTTAGCTTGGAGAAGGGGCATATGAGCAGATCGATGTCTTAGTGTGAAGTATGCAGTGGGGAAGGGAGGGAGTCTGTCACAGCAGTCCAGGCGCAAAAGACTGAGGCAATTGATTACTAGTGGTAATGGACCCAAAAGGGGGTCAGTGAAAAAAGTATTGCAAAGATAGAATGAATGTGACTTGGGAAGTGTTGAGATAATGGAGTTAAAGTGAAAAGGGGAGAGTTGGCGATGGCACATCGTGGGTGATTGGGGAGTGGGCGCTGCCT
The DNA here is from genome assembly GCF_016432865.1 of Antechinus flavipes. NCBI lineage: Eukaryota > Metazoa > Chordata > Mammalia > Dasyuromorphia > Dasyuridae > Antechinus > Antechinus flavipes. The sequence continues at coordinate 52,674,419 of NC_067402.1, read as the reverse complement.
TCAGGAGAGAAGGAAGGAGGGACAGACCTGCTGGGGTACATGACAGAGAGTGTCACTTTCGAGATAGAGATGGACCATTGAGGGGAACGTTCAGCAGACGGGGTTGTAAATACAGGACTGGGAAGTAGTTGGGATGTACTTATGGATTTTAGTCTGATCTGTAGAAATGTGATAATTGAGGCCCTGGGAGCAGAAGAGGTCTCTTAGGGGAGGGAACTTAGAATGAGAAGAGAAGAGGCCCAAGAATAGAACCTTGGGGGATATGCATGTTTAAGGTATTCATGGCTAAAATTTCTAATTTGCTCAAATGATTGGCATCTACATAATTAACACATAATTTTAAAAATGTACAATATTACTTAGTGTTGGACAGTCAGTACATATTGCATAAAAATATTGTATAATGAGACTTTGCCCCTCTCCTTGAATTTACTCAAGGATATTCTTTCCCTACTTTTTCTTAGGAATGATTGGGATTATGGTCCCTTTCCAGAGTTGATTGTAGACCACTCCTAAGCCCTGTGTAGATTTGTGCACTGAGCATTGACTCTGGAATCAGAAGCCTTAGGTTCAGATCCTGCCCTTGAGGCTTACCATCTAGACCTCCATTTCCTTATCTATGTTTTCTCATCATTCTTTAAAATGGTAAAGTTGGAGTAGATTTGTGTTGTCAAACTCAAATAGAAATGGTGCTATTAAACCATATATAAGAATTCCTGAGCCACCTTTTGACTTGGACAATGGTATATTAACATTACTTATGTTCTATTTTATTTTTATTTATTTTATAAAATGTTTTCCAATAATTTCTAAAATCTGGTTCAAGCCATATTTCCGGAGTGTTCCAGGTAGTCAGTCAGTACACATTTATTAAGTAGCTACTGTGCTAAGTGGTAGGGATACAAAAAGAGGCAAAAGAGCTTTTAACCTAATGGGAGAGGCATGAAAACAAAGTCAGATCAGAACAAGCTACATAAGAAATAACAGAGGGAAGGCAGTAAAATGAAGGGAGGCTAAGGAAGGCTTCATTAAGTGGTGAAACTTTAGCTGGGACTTAGGGGCAGCCAGGGAGGTCAGTGTTTGACCCTTTGGGACTTGATCTCCAAAGTCTCTTTCACTTCCAGATTTTTGATTCGGTGATCTTTGAGCCTGAAAGGGGAATCCTGCTATACTGCATGGCTGAAAGGTGCCCTGCTACTCTCTTGCAGCAGCATGTGGGGGTTCACCTGCCCCTGGTACCCTGCCGCATCAGTACGGCTTCTGACTTCTTAGCATGAGGGGTTGCTGTTTTTAAGAGACAGCATAGCCTTGAAGCCACCTGCCCTCTTTGCCATTTGAAGAGAACATTCTCCTGCAGGTATAAAGCCATGCCCACCAGCCCTGCCTTGGTGCCCATCCTGCCCTCACACCGCGTCCAACATCTTAGCAGCTTGCTGCCGCTCGGGCCCGCCTCTCTGCAGCTTGGGCCCTCTGCCTCGCGGGCTGCAGGACGCCTTCTCTCAAACAGCTCTCCACTTTGCTGGGTGCCAAGTTAGCCTGTTTGCCACTGCTGTTACCCATCCTTCCTCAGAGCTGCCACATGGCTTGGGGAATGAGTGCCACCTCATAATGTGACAGCAGTTGGCTATGATGAATTTGCTGCTAAGTGACTGATTTGGATTCAACAAATCTGGGTTTTTTCATGACTTTTCTTCAGTGTTTGCTGCATTATTGCTGGCATCTACTTGGTTTCTCTACAAGTGACTGTGAAAGCAGAATTTGATCTGAAAAATGTTATTTTCAGTAGCCAGGGCCTTGGAAATAGAAATGTAAGAGTGGGTATGTTAACCACATGGAGTTTTTATCTTTCATCCTTGTAGCATAATGAAGGGAGCTGAAGTTAAGAGTCAAAAAGAGCTCTTGACACATAAATGCCATGAGACTTTGGCAGTCATGGAACCTCTCAAGACTCCAGGCAAATTCTCTAAGTTGCAGAACAGGGGACAGAGACGGACGTGATTTCCAGTCATGGAAGTGTTCCCTGTACCATTGGAAGTACAAATCTGATTCAAAGAAAAAATTCTACCAACAGCTAAACTCAACAGGCAACTCCAAGAGATGGTCAGTAAAAGGTTGTCTTGTTAGAGGACTTTGACAGTGCCTTTTGTGAATCAATAAGTCAGTATCACTTATTGAGCCCCTACTGTGTGCTAGGCACTGTGCAAATTATATATGTTAGGTTTTAATTTGATGATGCCTCTTTAAGCAAAAAAGAGTGGAAAGAACAGAGGATTTGAGTCCATAATCCTGAAATCCAGCTTATAACTTGTGACTCTGGGCAATCCACTTAATTCTCAGTTTCTCATGTGTTAAATGAAAGGATTTGGCTAGATAGATGGTTTCTGAAGAATGTTTAAATTATTTTAAAAAAATAACAATTTGAGCATTCTGTTTTACTCTTTGTCTTCCTTCCTTCTTTTGTAAATTGGAGCATAATTTTTGTGATTGTTCCTATCATTTTTAAAATTCTCAAAACTTCATCCTTTCAGAATGGGGAACAAAAAGCTTTCCACCTTTTTTGTAATAAAAGTGCACTGTTTGGGGAACATGGCAGGATTGGATAAAGCGTTCTTTATAATTTTACTCATTGATTTTACAGTCTGTACTCTATTGAACATTTCTTAGCATATCTTTAAAACATAATTGATTGATTTATAACTCATAATCAGTCTCAATCAGTAATCATTCATTAAGCATTGGCTGTGTGTTAGGAACTGTGCTAAGTGCTGGGGTTACAAAAGAGGCAAAAAACAATTCCTATCCTCAAGGATCTCCCAGTATAATGGGGGAAACAATGTACAAACAATTATTTACAAATTATGTAGAGAATAGTAAATAATTAACAGAGAAGACATTAGAATTAGGATGGATTAGGGAGAGGATTCCTATGAAAGAAGAAATGTTTTATTTGAGGATAATAAATGAGACTAGGGTCAGATTCTTTTCCTCTTGGACCACAAGTTCTCAGTCACCAGGCTGACCCATAGACTGGTTGTATTGAAGCTTCTTGCTTCAGAGAACTCATGGGATAGGGAATAGGCAGCCCCTTCTCCCTCTCCTATTGTTTGTACTTCTTTGCTTATGAAGGATCTCTAAGAATTATCATACCATATTTAATATGTAACAGACTTCAGAAGTAGTGTCAAGATTTGATTCTTAGATATGACTTTTTAGACCTAAAATAAACAGGAGACAAAATTTAGATGCCACAGAGATCCAAAGGTTTTATGGTGCAGATGGCCATCTGTAGCAGTTATCTCCCAAGTCATGGTATATAATCCTCAGTGGCTCATATGCCATCTTACCATGAAGCCTTCTCGGATTCTTCTCATGGAAATGTCTGGATTTCTCCTGTGTTTTCATTTGTGTCTATTCCACCTTGTAGTAGAATATAAGTTCCTGCAGGGTGGGTGATGTACCATTTTTCTTTCTGTCTCAGGTACATAGCACACACTTTTTCTTAGAGATATTTTTAAAATGTTTGGTAAATTGAATTGAATGACTAGGGCAAGTCACAAATCATGGTATGTGGCATGGTAAAAGTCACCTTATTCTACATCTAGATCACCTCCAAAAATAACATGACAACCAGGACAGGCCTTTCTCCTCTGTATCGAGAGAGATTATTCTCCAGTGGCCAGGTAATGAGAGCAGCAAGAAAAATGTATTCTTTGAAAATGGTTAAGTCCTCTGCTCCCATATTCCATTTAAAAAATATTGTCCATTCCATGAGTTGAGTTTAACTCACTTGTTTTAGGGAGTGAACCAATTCTTTGTCTCACTGCTTCATGTCTAATAGCTTCGTACACTTTTTGATACAGAAACAAACACCGAATCAGTTGCTGGGGGACATTTATTTCCAAATAATGCTCTGTGTAAAGTTTACATTTGAACAGTGATTTGTGCCATTTTCCTTAACGGTTTTTCTTCTTGATCATTTTTTTCTTGCATATTCTAGAAACATCTTCAGATTATCAGCACCAGATTTTCACAGTAATCTTTATAAAAGCTCATGTCAAAATTAGACAAACTCCATTTTTTTATTTATGTGATGCATATCTGTGAACCGCCTGCCTTTCTATAGACAAAGCCATATTTTGTCTAAATTACATCTAATGCCATACAGTTTCTGTTCCTTGCTTTTAAAACAAATAATTATTTCTCATCTTCCCTTTCATAATACTTTCTATTAATTCACCTCTGTAGTCATATATCAATGTCCATTTTGTGCAAGGCACTGTGCATAACAAGACAGAAACAAAATAGTCTGCATCCTCTGGGAGCATACATTCTTACATTCTATTGAAGGGATGTGAGATGTGTGTTTGTGTGTGTGTGTGTGTGTGTGTACATACACATACATACATACACACACACAGAAACATAATACAAAAATTGTGGTAAAAAAAGATGAGGAAAGTTCAGAATGCTCTTGGAATTTTTGTGCGGAGAAGGGAAGAGAGAATCATAGTAATAGCTTGGTTACATGGCAGGAGTCATACTTGAATTGAGCTTTGAAGGAAAATTATCAGAATGATTTCTGATGATTAGAAAGAACTTGGAGTTAGAAGAGCCTTGGTTCTACCACATACCTCTATGACTTTGGACATGTGGACGTGGAGTGTCTAAATGACCTCAGACACTAGCTATGAGACCCTGCCCAAGTCATTTAATCCTGTTTGCCTCAGTTTTCTCATCTGTAAAATGAGGTGGAGAAGGAAATGGCAACCTTTCCAGTGTAAAATCCCAAATAGGATCACCAAGAGTCTGACGTGACTGAGCAATGATAGATTTGTTAAGGCTTTGCTACTTATAAAAATGATACTTATAAAATTCAAGCCTGAAGAACAACATCATTTGACTTTTATGGTGGCTAAGAAATACATTTCATAATTGGGACAGAATATTGTGTTGGTCTTGTGGTCTGGGGAAAAGAGTTTCTTTACAGATGAAATGGAATCCTGAGCACACAATTCCTTTGCATTCCAAATGGCTAGGCGTGCTCTAGTAAATTGAATGGAGGGTTATTGTTTGTGTCCACAAAACAAAGCCCTAAATCACATTTAGCATAATTTGTGGTTTAAATTGGACTGATTTAGCAAGGAGAGTGAAATAATCTCTCATCCTGTCAAAAAAGGCGATACCTTCAGACCAGCATTTAATTGTATTGGCAGAGGGACTTTTGGAAAACAGCAGTGATTCTGGCTGCATTATTCTTGGTTTGTGGCTAAATAGAGATCATCATTTTCTTTTGGTTTCACTAACTTTCCTTATTGTTCATAACACTAATAGGAGTGCTGTGAAAGATAGCTTAAGTAATAGCTAAAGGATACATAGCACATGGTAGGAGATCTTTGGTATAGTACTTCAGAGGGCTTTTTAAAAAAACATGTATATTAGATAATTTCTTGTTATCTAATAGATAAGATAACAAAGCTACTCAGCTGACATACATTTATTAAGTACCTAATTTATACAAAGCTTGCAATTAAATATTGTTTTAATTTAGCTTTGTTGTGGTGAGTTATCACAAAGTGTAGGAAATTGTATCCTATAGGCTTCTTTCTTACGTTGGCCATGTCCCAAATGGTGCTTTCTCTATCAAAATTGTATCCAGAGTCAATAATATAAATGGTCAATATCAAATCAAGATTTGAAATAACGTTTCCCAACCCCCTAGATGTTCTACTAAAACTGACCAAGTCAGGCACCAGCTATGTCAGGAACAAAATCCAGAATTGGGCCATTGGCTCCCGAAAACACAATCTTCCTTTTCTTTTTATGTAGTTAATCCCACACTGATTCAAGTTCTTCTGTAGTTTTAGGTACCACAGACAAACATCCCTTTTCTTTCTACCAAACCATTTCTCCCTCTAAAAGAAACCAGATTGTGAATATGTGAGTTCATGAAAATGAAAGTTATAGAAAGTTCTGGTAATATACTTTACACCCCAGGTGCTTCACCTTTAACTTTATTCCTACTGGGACTATGCTAAGTGTGGAAGGGCTAGTGAGAACTTCTCAATAATGCCAATTACTGGTTTCTTCTTTGGAATTCTCAGTCTCTGTCTCTGCTACTTTATCTCTCTTTCTGTCTTTTTCTCTGTTTGTCTTTCTCTTTCAGTTTGTAGTTAGTCACTGTTTTGTTTTGTTTTTTAACTCACTATACTAGCACAGGCAGCTTTCACACTTTCTTGTACATTTATGGAGGCTTCATGAATACTAATGCTTAGGTGGGAATGAGGCCAGAAATTCTTGATGTCCCTTGATTTGACCACCACTATTCATTAGTAAGGTACCGTTGCTGGACTTAGAATCAGGAAAAACTCATTTTAAATCTTGCCTCAAACATTTATTGAGCCGTGTAACCCTGGAAGGTCATTAACTATGTGACTCCAGAAGAATCTTTTTGAGTCTTCAAAAATCAAAATAATAGTAGGATTGTTCTCACTGGGTTGTCATAAACATTAGAGATAACATGTGTAAAATATTCTATAAACCTTAAAATGTCAGCAATTATTATCTTTATTGTTTTTTGTTATTATTTGTAAGCATCTTTGTAGCTGATTTAAATTTTTTTTGTTGTTGTTTTTAATCTGTATTCAGAATATACCCTTCAGGTCCTTAGTGTTTTCCTGAGACCTTTGATCGGCACAATAGCATTCATATCGTGCTGCTGAGTTGGTTTTTCATATTTCTAGATAATAACCATGCATTGATCTGTTGCTAATCTGATGTAACCTTTTTTTGTGTGTATTGATCATAATCTTTTACCCAGGAGAAAATCAGAAAACTGGACTGGTTGAATGGTTCATCATTTAAGATGGAACTTAAATTGTTGTGATTTAGTGAAATGTTAAGCAGATAGCTATTCTGATGTTAGATTATTTAAATAGTCAGATGCATGGATCATCCTCCCAGAAGGGGCTTTGGGCTTCTGCTCTTTCTTTTAAGGAAAGCCCTTATGTTAAAAAAAAAAAAAACAAATCATTAGAGAAGAGATAAAAAGTATGCTTGTATAAGGATCCCGAGTGTTCATTCAGCTGGCTCTGTATTTCTGGCACAGCAGTACACTTGTGGTGGTTTTTTGCATTTTTCTGTCCCTTCCTCCCTATCTTTTCTATGCCATCTATGTTTGTTAAGCATATTTTGAGAGAATGGATATTTGCACTGCTCCTAAGTGGGAGATTATTTCTTGGAAGATGCACAGGCAGAAGTGATGGTAACAGACAGTTACATGCGAAAGAGATGGTCATTCTGGAGTCACATCTCTTTCATTTTTTAAAAAAAAATGTGTTGCTGGCATCCTTGCTGGGAGTCAGGTTTCTATGTTCACGCTCAACATTTTGTTTCCACAGCTGTGCCTCCAAACGTGGCAGAACTGAAGAATCTGGAAGTGCTGAACTTTTTCAATAACCAAATTGAAGAGCTGCCCACGCAGATCAGCAGCCTCCAGAAACTCAAACACCTGAACCTTGGGTGCGTACCCAGAGAAGGGGGGAGCTATTAAGGGATGACATTCACAAAGCCTATTGTGTCTCCCATTTAGAAAGTTTTATTTTTAAGGGTTCGTTGCTCTAATCCAGCCTTTGGAAAAAGGCTCACTTGGTGTGCATTTCCTTAGTAGCTAATGAGAAGTTAATTAGTGGGTACAGTGATAGAAATATTTTACTATAGTTTTCCCCCAATAAAATTTTATTTCTCTTAGACATGACCAAGATGCTTATCTGCTAATGTACAATGTTACTATACCTTGGGAGTGGATCGGGAGCTTTGGGGGTGGTAGTAACAAAGCTGAACTTTTTTGAAAATAAAAAATGGTGCATGCTGTACTCTTACTAAGGATCATAGGAGCCATTTTACCACTCACTGCCTCATAAATGCTCACAACATTCCCACGAGAGAGGATGCAGAAGTGAAGAGTATCTTCCTGCACATGGGGTTAGGAATAAGCTTTCACTGTCATAGCTCTGTAGTTTTCTTTCTTTCTTTTTTTTTTTTTTTTTAATAACTTTTTATTGACAGAACCCATGCCAGGGTAATTTTTACAACATTATCCCTTGCACTCACTTCTGTTCCGATTTTTCACCTCCCTTCCTCCACCCCCTCCCCCAGATGGCAAGCATGTAGTTTTCTTTGGATTTCATATACTTGAAGTAACCTCTGGGATAGACAATACAAAGGCGATTTTGTCTCTTTCATAAGTGAGCCAGTGGAGGCTGGGATAGGCAAGTTAATTTGCCTTTGGTCACTCAGTTCTAGTGTGATCCTGGCCCAGACAGGAACTAGATCCAAGCCTCATACTAAATAGGCCAAGAGGATCTCCATGACATCACGTGGCTTTACAAAGGAGCTTGGGTATTCATCTTCTAGGTCACTGTTCCATATAGTAAACAAAATTCTGTTAAAGGTATTATTTGCTGTTTGTGGTCATCTGAAATGAGGTAGCCACTAAATGGATTAGTTAAGTTGAGGGTTTCAGAAAAAAGACAATAGAAATTCTCCAGGAAAAAAAATATAAATTTAATATGAAGTAATAATAAAAATCATTTCATTCACAGAATTCATTGATTTTTTTTTAAGTCTGTTTTCTTACATAATGTATTTGGTTGTAGGGTTTCTTTATTTCTGGATGGAATTGTAATTGTGAAAGGAAAATAAACCCTACAAAATCTGCTCGCATCTTTTTTCTGTGTTGTCTGAAAAAGGAACAGAGCTTAAAGGAGATGTAGGGTGGGCATACTTTTGGGCCTCTTGTTTTTGAAAAAATATTCATCTCTGGAGTAGGAGAAGGGGGTTGCAGTAAAGTAAGAAAGAAAGAGGGAAAGTGGGCCAAAAAAAAAATTCAACACAAATTTTTCTTCTTTCCTTCTCCCTTCTTTTTTTCCCCCTATTTTCCCCCTATCTTCTTTTTCTTTTTCCCCCCTCTTCTTTCCCTCCCTCCCTCCTTGTTTGTCTCTGTCTCTCCTCCTTTCCCTTCCTTCCTATCTTTTCTTGTCATTTTTTCTTTCTTCACTTCCTCCCATTCCACAGGCAGCTTACTAAGATTATAAATTACAGATAAATTGCTGATGTTCCTAAGTGGCAGAAGCTTCTTCACCAGAAGTTCCCTATACCCTTCCATTATAAATCTACACTCCAAAACAAAACCCTTGAAATTAGTTACAATTTAGTGAATTCATTGAGTTGATTTAAGAAAATTGGGTAAAAAGAGATAGTAAAGTACCTTGTTTTAGTGAGTTTAGAACAAATTTTTCCACTTTTTCTTTGTTTGGAATTTAGTTACTTTCTTTGTAATTGTTTTTCACTTTTGATGTTTTATTAATTAAAACGCTCTATATTTAGAATTTTAAAGACAAAGAAGGAGTTTTCTAAGGAGGAACAAAACCCTTGATTTGTGGAAAGGAATTTAGGACAGGTTTTAATAAGGAATGTATCGCTTTCTTTTCAAATGGTGGTAAGTCCTTCTGTATGGAGAGCACTGTCTTAGGCACTTTTTTCCTTCTTTTGAGGTAGAAGCAATAATGGAAAATCAGGCATGCATTAGAAATATGTAAAGCCTATACCAGGAGTCCTCAAACTTTTTAAATAGGGGGCCAATTCACTGTCCCTCAGACTGTTGGAGGGCCAGACTATAGTAAAAAGAAAAACTGTTTTGTGGGCCTTTAAATAAAGAAACTTCATAGTCCTGGGTGAGGGGGATAAATGTCCTCAGCTGCTGCATCTGGTCCATGGGCCGTAGTTTGAGGACCCCTGGTATATACCATGATATAGCAAGCTTTTCTTTGTTTTCTTTTCCTGTTTTTTTGCAAAGATAGGCTTCTTCCAGTTCTTAGAAATAAATGTAGGTTATGGATTTGTATCTTAATGAACCTTAAAGAACACTTAATTTCTCATGTATTCTAGATAAATAGGATTTTATTTTGCAGTCATCCAACATACTGAAATGTAGTTTGTTTAGAGAAGGCAAAGTCCTGCATACTTAAACTTTTTGCTAACTGTGATGTTAAGCACTCATAGATTTTGTGCCAAGAGATATTTGTAGGTCATTGGGAGGTGAGAAAAATCATTGTCTCCTGTGCGTGAAGCCAAGAAGGCTTCATGAGGTGGTATGAGTCCCAGAAGCCCTTGGAGGGAATCAGAGAAGATGCCAAATTGAATTCCATGAGGTGCACAAAACTTTGGGAGGACAAGTGAAAACAGCATCAATATTGGCAGAGTTTAAGGAGCCAGAGGGGGACAGGAGGAGATGGGAAATAAATGCAGTTCAATTCTAGAAGCACCGTAGTAAAAGCTGGAGATATTTGGACCAAAACTGAACTGTTCCTGCCATTCAGGAGATTAGGTTCTGAATGATCCTATAGAAAGCGGCCTGGGAGGCCCTGGAGCCAGATCTTACCTGTGACACTCACTACCTGTTTGTCCTTGGTCACTTCTTTGGTCTCAGTTTTCTTACGTGTAAGATGAACAAGTTAGACCAAATGGCTTCCACGGTCCCATCCAACCGTCATCTTGTTACAAAGAAATACAATATGAAAGAAGGGAGCATTAACAACACAAGGAAATCCAGAAAGATTTCCTGTAAAGAAGTTAAGCTTTTAGAAGGCAGAGGTCAGGAGGGAAAGTATTTCAAGCATAGGGGGTGTGTGGGAGATTAATTGAATCCTAGAAAGGGGGAGAAACAGGAGACAGAAAGCCACATTTGGGGAGGACTTGCAAAACGGTTCAGGTGAAGCTAGAGTGTGTGTAAGGGAGCACAATGTAAAATAACCCTGGAGAGGTTATCTAGAGCCCAATTGCAAAGGATTTTACAGAAGTTGTAAGTCTTGGGGAGGAAGTAGAGATGAAATCTTTTTCTCTAGGACAAGCCTGAAATAAGACAGGAATGTCCCCAATGAGTCCTCAAAAGTATAAATCTTTTTTTGAAAGTTCTTGTTCTGTATTTGGGCATATGAGTTGAATGGATCCTCTAACACCCAGCTTCTTAAATTGTGGGTCACAACCCCATATAAGGTGCCCTAACTGAATGTGGAGATTGTGAAATAATGATTTTTTAATGATTAAATTTAATTAATTAAGTCATTAAATGTTTGATCTGTATACCTGGGGTCACATAAAAATTTCTGGCAAAAAGGCATCATCAGAGGAAAAAGTTTAAGAAGCTCTGCTTAGCATAGCAAAATCAGCTAGCCACAGACTATGTAGGATATGTTGTTGTGGTCACCATATGACTCTGCTTTTGGGTATGTTTGTAGGTAACTGACTCACAAACCCAGCTTCCATTTGTGGTCTTTCTCTAGCACATCTTTTAGAATAGGGATTTTTAATTTTTTAGGGGGGCATAGGCCTGTTAAGAAGCTTGCTGATTAAATCTTTGGGTCCATTCTCAGAATTATGTTTTTAAATGTATAAAATATAACACATTAGGTTACAAAGGAAACAAATTATGTTGAAAGTTACTAGAATATTAATGAAACAAGCTCCTAAATGTCAGTTAAAGTTAAGAATACTTCTGACAGAGGCTTATGATTGTAGAGATTTGGAGGCCATTCTGTATGTTTAAAAAACTTAAAAAAAAATTATAATCATCTAAAAAGCTCTATTGTCCACTCCTTGCATAGTCACAGAAGCAAGAAGGCCTTATACTCCCTCCCCAGATGACTTCCTCAGACACCAAGAGGACTTCTTAAGTATTTCTTCCCTATTTAGCTAGAGAGCTGATGTGATCTTTGTTCTCTAAAATCCTTTTTCCCAAAGACCTCTCTTACAATATGGGGGCAACTTCTCCTTATCCTATGTGAGCATTAAGCCTTGAGGATAGGGCCGTCTTCCCTTCCTTCACATACTTCCTTCCCTTTGAACCTTAGCAGTGATTGTAGTCCTACTTCATTACCATCTTTTCTTTCTTTTTGCTCCTTTTTTAGAGCACTGGGACCCAGTTCCATACAAGCAAGAACCAGTGACCTTTTGGCAAACCCATTTAGCTCTTCTTGGCCCTAGTTTATTTTTAAATGAGGGAGCTAGATTAGGTGACATCCAAGAAAGGACCCTTCTCGACCTATGATCAAGCCCCAAGAATTGACATGCTTGATCCTGAGCCAGTTCTTGGCCAGGTATGTCCCTTACCCTGCCTTTAGAGAGAACATCTTGCCTACCTCACCGTTCCATCTGCAGCTTTTGCAGGCTGCAGCTGCAACTGGTGGGCATCCTCACTGACTGCTTTGGCTCTCCCTTTTCTTCACAGTACAGCTCAAGCATTTGGTTAAACAGCAACCATCCATCTGCAAGACAGGCTGCCGGGCTTCCTAGCAGCCCGTCTCCATTCTCCAGCCTTGGAAGTTGGGCTTCTGGGGTAGTGGCCAGCCAGGCTTGTGGGCCTCCCACATGCAGGAGGGATGGCTGTTCACCCTTCAAATGGTGGATTTCAGAGTTTTAGTTTTTAGAATAGGTTGCTTTTGAATTAAAAAAACAAAACAAAAACAAACAAAAAACCCCAAACTGAGCAGAACTTGCAATTTAGGTCAAATGTCAGCAGGTGGCAGCGGTTCCTCAGTCATGTTGTCTTAATTATAAAACAGGTGCTTTCCCTGAGATTCAGATGGTGCCCACAGCCCCATTGAGCCAACTTCCTAGATGGATTTTTTTGCACTCTTCCTTTGATATTTCAGCAGATTTATGAGCTCTGCAATCTGGATGCCCCTTTCAGTATTGCAGATTGCCACCTATACATACTTTGTCATCTTGGGAGTTTCTTCTCCATCTTTTGGTGCATCTAAAAAACTGGGAGCCTTCATGTCCTGATGTTAAGTGTTACTAGACCATCCATTGCCTGTCCCTTACTCTCGGTCCAAGGCTATTTCAAACCTTTTTTTGTTCATGCATTTCTCTAATTCTATTCTTCCCACCATTTCTCTTGCATAATTTTTCTTTGGTAGTGTGTGGCAGTGCACTTATGCCTATCTTAAACCACTCCATTGTTCTTTCAGTGATAATGCATATTTAAGTTAGAGACTGGTGTTCCATGACTGGGGGCCGTAGAGCACCACAACAAAGAAAACTGATGTTAGAAAGAGGGGTTTCTGGGGAAAACAGTGTTGTTAAAAAGTACTCTGAAATTTTCTAAAGGCACTTCAGTTCATTTTGTCCTTCTTACTTCTCTAATAGTTATCACTCCAGACTTTTGAATTACCCTACTTTATAAAAATAACTCTTTATTACAATAGTTGAACTTCATTGTTTCAAAGTTTTCAAGTTTAGAGGTAGATTTTAAATAAATATCTGAGATATTGAATTCAGTATCCTTTTCACTAATCTGGAATGTGGCTTTTACCAAATAATCCTAAATTCTTTTTTTTAATTATAACTTTTTATTTTCAAAATACATACATGGATAATTTTTGACATTCATCCCTACAAAACCCTATTTTCTGATTTTTTTCTTCCTCCCTTCCCCTAGTCAGCAAGTGATCTGATATATGTTAAACATTTGTAATTCCCCCATACATATTTCCACAAATATCACTGAACCAGAAAAATCAGATCCAAAAGGAAAAAAATGAGAAAGAAAACAAAATGCAAGCAAACAACAATAGAAAGAGTGAAAATACCATGTTGTGGTCCACATTCAGTTCCCAAAGTCTTCTCTCTAGATGGCTCTCTCCATCACAAAACCATTGGAACTGATCTGAATCATTTCATTGTTGACGATAGCCACATCCATCAGAATTGATCATCGTATAGTCTTGCTGTTGCTGATCTCCTGGTTCTGCTCATTTCATTTAGCATAGGTTCATGTAAGTCTCTCCAGGACTCTCTGAAATCATCTTGCTGCTCGTTTCTTACGGAACAACAATATTCCATAACATTTATGTACTATAACTTATTCAGCCATTCCTCCAATCCATGGGTATCCACTCAGTTTCCAGTTTCTTGCCACTACAAAAAGAGCTGCCCCAAACATTCTTGCATATGTGTGTCTTTTTCTCTCCTTTATGATCTCTTTAGTAATCTTAAATTCTTTATGCTAGAATTGAAAGTTGAGATTTATCCTCATTCTTCATTAATCTCATTGTCTACTCAGTATGGCTTTAATTATTATTGGTACTGGCTGTTTCTCTGCATCTTACCCATACCTTATTTCCTTGGTTGGGATTCTTTAAGCTAAGAGAAAGAATACTTCTCTTTATATTTCTAACACTTTCACTTTCCCATGTGAAATAGTTATGGAGCTGCATGTTTTGCCAAGCTTCAAACCTTCTTTGGCTTTCTTCTTAGTGTTAGAAGTTGGTAACTTTCTACTTTATTTTGTTATATTTTTCTATTCTTGAATCACTTTTTTTTTTTCAATAGCTTTTGGATGGGTGTAACTTGGCTTTCATATGTCACAAGAAAATAGATTATAATGCAAGTTAGCTTTCATATCACATTCCCTACCAGCTTCAAATATTGATCTGTAAACTTTTTTTTTTTAAATGAACTTTTCAGTTTATCTGTATTAGCAAAGATTCTTCTTTGTGCAGTCTGGTGAAACTTATGGAACCTTTCTCAGAATAATGTTTGTAACTCACCTTAATACTAGAAAAAAATTTCCAATTTCACTTAGAAGTTACTGAAAATAAAGCTGTAATTCTTTTCATATTCAAGTTCACAGACCCTTCCTTCCCTGAAGTCTCAGAAGTTAATATATGTGACTTAAACTTTTAAGGAGAAAAATTTTCTCCCTTTTCCCTAAGGGGGCTTTGCTAAGAATTGATGTAATCAGTGGGAAAAAGCCTTAGCGATGTTCCTTAGGATTTTGGTGACCTTGAACATATCTCCATTTCTGGATTAGGGAATGGTAAAGGGATTTTATTTATTTATTTATTTAAAATAGCTTTTTATTTTTCCAAATACATGCAAAAATAGTTTTCAACATTTACCTTTGCAGAAGTCTGTGTTTCAAATTTTTCTCCTTGCCCTCCCATTATATTCCCTTGCCAAAACAACAAGCAGTCCAATATAGGTTAAACATGTATAATAAAGGGATTATATTTAGAGGTAGAAAACCTGCTATGTACTTGTGTAACACTGGACAAATCTTCTGTTTCATTAGGCTTTAGTTTTCTTAAGAGGCAAGAGCATATCTCTGAAGACCATTCCAGTTAGACATCTAGGATTTTGACCTTATTTTCCAGTTGAATAATTTTCGATCCATGCAACAAAACACTAGTAAGAAAGTGAGCCAGTTTTCAAAGTTTTATTTTTTTTCAATTAACAACAACCTTGTCTCTCTCCTTCTTACCATCCCCCCCCCTCCCATTCAGAAAATAGAAAGAAACCCCATTATAATCATGTATAGTCAAGTAAAACAAATTCCTTCATTGGTATCCAAAATATATTTGTTTTAGTTTCTTCTCTTAGTCCAGAAGGTATGTAGCACGGATAGCATATTTCATCATTAGTCTTCTGGAATCCTCTGGAATTGTTATTTGTCATTCTATTGATCAGAGTTCTTAAGGTTTTGTTTTTACACTATTGTGATAATTGTGTAAATGCCTCCTGGTTCATTCTGCACTCATGTCCCTATATCAGTTCATGCAGGTTTTTGATTTTGTAATAATTTTGTAAACTATTATTTACAGCACAATTGTATTCTGCCGTCATTATATACTATAACTTGTTTAGTGAATCTTTGATTAGTACCTCTAAATTTTGAATTCTTTCCTACCTCAAAAAGGACTTCTATAAATGTGTTTTTCTATTTCCTTGGCATTTGTTTTACTTGGGACGAATCCCTCCTGTAATATTCTTTCTCCTTTATTCTCCTCTCTCTTTTCTACCCTTTCTCCCTTTTTCTTCATTTTCCTGATAAATAAAATTTATTTTATTCTCAGAATGTATTTCTATAACCAAATATGCGTATGTATTTTTCTTTTCTTTGACAATTTAGATAAGCATGAGGTTCATGTATCACCTGTTTCTCAGTTTGCTTGTTGTTATTTGTGCTTGAAGAGGACCAAAATGATATCTCTGTGTTAGAGGCAAGTTATAGTGTGTCTGACTGTGACTCAATGCTCTGCTACAGGTCAGACACAGACAGTCCTGATGAACATTTGGGGGTTGGATTCTCTCACTTTGTGCATGTGGCATTTCTTCTGAGCTAATTCAATTCTGCTTTTTTCCTACAGCACAGCACCTTCTCTAATTACTTCTCTTCGATTTTCTTTTTCAGGTTAGTTTTTGCTGATAAGATATCTTAAATTTTCTCTTTTTTTCCCCTTCAATTTTTTTTTTTAACTTTTTCTTATTGTCTCATGATTCCATTATCCTCACTTTAATCCATTTAAATTTTCAATGAATTTGTTGCTTGAGTAAGATTTTGTACCTCTTGTGCTACACTGTTAATTCTCTTTCCAATTCTTTCTTCCATAACTTTCTTTTCTTTTCCATTTTTTCTGTAGAACTCTCATTTCATTTACCACCATCCCCAACTCCAAAAAACAAAAACAAAACCAAAACATTTTATTTAAACTCTTTAAAACTCTTCCTAAATTTACTTCTTCCAGAAATTGTAGTTGAGCTTGTTGCTAAGCTACATTTTTCTTTCAGGCTTTGCTTTTACATGTTTTGGAGTAATTTTCTTCTTCTGGATATGTTTTTTGAACATCTGTCACTATGATGGTTTCTTTTTATTTGTATGTTTGTTTTTTTCTCATTTGTTCATTTTTCCAGCCTATTTCCTGATAACCGACTTTATGTTAGGGCCTATCTTTGCATACTTTGAGAGAGAATGTCTAGAATAATCTCGTTGCTGCTTTCTTGAGGATTTTGAATTTTATGTTACTCTAGGACAGGGGACCCCAAACTTTTTAAATAGTTCACTGTCCCTCAGACTGTTGGAGGGCCAGACTCACAGTAAAAACAAAAACTTTGTTTTGTGGGTCTTTAAATAAAGAAACTTCATAGCTTTGGGTGAGGGGGATAAACGTCCTCAGCTGCCACATCTGGCTCATGGGCCGTAGTTTGAAGACCCCTGGGACCTTAGGGACACTTCAGGCACGTAACTTGTAAACCCCTGTGTTTACAAGTGTTCCCTAAGTGGCCTGATCCAATGAAAAGTGATGTTGGTTCCCCTGGTTTGAGCTCTGCAAGTTCCTGACCTGAACTTGAGTCTGAGCAACATACCTGTGAGTTTGTCCCATTAGAGTTCCAGTAAACTGCTCTTTTTCTCAGCCACTATCAGTCAACTGGAAAGCTCTGCTAGTTCAAAGTGACAGAACTGCTGTTTTCCTTTGGTCTGGCCTGGAATTTCTGAAGCGTGCTTCAGACTGGGATAGGATTGGAAATGAGGCTTGGCTTTGCTCCTGAGGCTCACCACCAGTCCTCCTTGGAGTTCTACCCTTAGATTCAGTCTGCCCTGGATCTATGACCCAGAATTGGGTGATGGAGCATAGAGCAACCAGTTTGCAGTTCTTCTTAAGCCTTAATAAGTCTAGGTCACCATTTTCTGGGCTTGGGATTCTTTTTTAACCTTGGCTAGCTGACTCCATAAGACCATTCGTGCTTATACTCCATTTCCCTGATCTCTCTCTATCTGTTTTCCTATGCCAACCCAGACTAGAGAAATATATATATTTTTTTCTCCTTGGATTTTTTGATCAGAACTTGCTCTGGTATGTTTTTTTAGTTCTATCTGAAGAATATGGGGTGAAGTCTAACTATACTTCTTTTACTACCTTGGCTCCCAGTCAAGTATGCCAGTTTTCATAACTTCAAGTTTTTTGATATATGAATAATGTGATATATAATACAATAACATATCTATATAAATGTATAATATGTATGAACAAAATAAAGTTTATTTAATTGAAAAACTAAAAAAGTGATCTTAAGATTATAATGTGTTTCCAAACTATATTTATATAGGTATATATAACTTGTTTAATGGAATAAGGAGAGAATGTGATTTTATGATTGATATTCATAAAGGGCTTTGAGATCTTAGAGTATAAGAGTGCTGGATTTGTAGTATGAAATTCTGATTGATTCTTACTGCCTTTTTAACTTAAAGCAAGTCATTTCCTCCCCCTTCCCTCATCTCTATCCCCACTCTATCCCCACCTGCCTTTCCTTACCTTGAAATAGATGGACTTTAAGATGTCTTTTATCATTCAATCCATTGTATTAACCTGTGACACAGGTGTAGGATACATAGCAGTGTAGAAGCAGTTGGCTAATGAAATGTTATATTTCTAAGCCTGCTATTTCCATATTGCCTAAACATTTGCTTCTTCTTTTTTTCACTTTTAAAGTATGAACAGGCTAAACACTTTGCCCCGAGGATTTGGCTCTTTACCAGCCCTGGAGGTCCTTGACTTGACATATAACAACTTGAATGAAAATTCTCTTCCTGGAAACTTCTTCTACCTTAGTAAGAAACTTTTTATTCTATAAATCTTTTTTAAAAGGCACTTTGCGTTCTGAAAGTGAAATTTATTTGATAGAGCCCAAACTCCAAGAGAAATTATTGGATATATATTTTTTTCTTCCCAGGGTCCTTTTGAATATTCCTCCATAGCTCAGCAGTATGTATATTTGATCTATAGTTACCTGACACTGTTGGGCCAAAGTGGACTTGCTTGGTAATGGCGTATTAACTTTCTGTTATGGAATATTTTTCTGAGTATGATCAAATCACATATTTAGCTAAAAAGGGTGAAGAATTTGACTTTCATCTTAGGGAACATATATAACAAAAGACTCTCCCTGTCATGTGGCTATTAACTCCTTTATGGGATCTGCCACAAAAGGACATTCTAAACTATTCTGAATATAAATTTTTCTAATGAGCTCTTTAAAGCATTAAATATTTCCCAGCCAAGATTATTATTTTAAAAATTTAGGAGAGTGTCTTTGAATTTGGCGATTTTGTATAAAAGCACAGTTGATGACTCGATGATGTACAAGGTCCTATCATAGGGTCATACAGTTACATTTCTTGTGCAGAGTTGATAGCTACATTTTGCCAAACCTGAGAAAATGTAGCCTAGTCTTAATTAAAAACTGAATTTGATGAGTGGCCTGGGTCTGCTGCTGTTGGGAATGGAGGCTTTGTGTTAATATTCTATTATGTTTAGCTAAGAGTTGGCTTATATACAGCTTAAATAGATTAATCTTTGTAGCACATAAGAGACAGCATAGTTCAGTAGATACCTGCTAAGAGTCTAGAAAACTTGGGTTCAAGGTTTACCTCTGACAAATGTTGGCTCAGACCAGTCACTTAACCTCCCAGTTCCCTAGGCCATTCTGAGATTTGAAGGTTCAGAGGAGTTGATGATTGGCATCAATGGGGGGATTTACCAAACCAGGTGATTTCCACATTTTTGTCTAAATCCTCAGCCATTTCCCCTCCACCAGAAAAAAGAAAAGAAAAGAAAAGAAAAGAGAAAAGGAAAAAAAAGAAACATTCTGCCATAATAAAATGCTAGCTAGATTGAATACAAAGTAGTCTTTGTCTTTTTTGATGATTTATATTACATTTAAGGATTTTGTATTTAAGGGTTATTATTATAACTAAAAAGGAAAGTTCATTGTACAATAGTGTTAAAAAAAATAACTTCTGGTTATTGAGACAGATTCTGAATAAAGAATAGTTTCTTATATTTGATCCTTCTTATTTCATTACTCCTCTGTCCTCTTATTTTTTTCCCTTTGAAGTAGTGTAAAATAATAATAGTAATTAGTCTGCATGGAAATGAGGCCAGAAAATTATAATCTTCATCATTAGTGTACTGTTGTCATGGTTGTATTTACAGTCGTTTCATACAGGATTCTAGGTGCTCTAGATAGCAATAAGCAATGGGCAAGACCCATTGTGTAACTTAGATGCAAATGGACCGATAAATGGGCATGAGAGCAATAGAGAGTAATATCTGTCTTTTCTGAAAGCCAGCATGCTGAAACGAGGTGCCCCAGACTGCTCAAGCCGAGCATGGTAGGAACTGCTAATTGTGTCCGTCCATTCAGATATAGATGTCTTCCTGCCCACAGCAGCAGTACAATAAGGCAGTAAATCTGAATTTGACCTGCTTCTTATGATTGCAAGCTCTAGGTATGTCAAAGGCTTTTCACTGAGTCAGGGTTATTAATCAAACCCGACTCTCTTATTGATCAGACCTCAAATGGTTGGGTTCTGTGCCACCCTGTTTATATATTGCTGTTTAATTTGCAGCCACCCTGCGTGCACTTTATCTAAGTGACAACGATTTTGAAATCCTGCCGCCAGATATTGGGAAGCTCACAAAGTTGCAGATAGTAAGTAATTTATCTAAATTCTTAGAAAATCAATTCACTTTCGCAGCTCTTGTAGGAGTAGAATCAAGTCAATTTGAGAAGTCGTGGGGTTTGTTTTGCCAGGAATAAACCACTACACCTGATACTGTTTCTTGTTTATCTGCAAGACACTTGTAAATAAATTGAAAGGATTGAGCGGCGGGAGGAGAGAGAGGGCAAGGAGGAGGACGAGAGTTTCTGTGGTGTGCTTCTTTGTGGGAAAATTGTTCTGACAACTTTGTATTTTCTTGTAGCTCAGCCTTAGGGATAATGATCTGATATCTCTGCCAAAAGAAATTGGGGAACTCACCCAGCTGAAGGAACTACACATCCAAGGGAACCGCCTGACTGTCCTTCCCCCTGAGCTCGGTAAGGCTGTAGATGAATGAATGGATTGAATGTCGCGTCGAAGTAATCATTCTCCCTGCATGGCTTCTGGAATCAGCCCCTGATCTCTCTGAGGCTTAGGACATGCTCCCAGCACACTCATGACTTGTGCTACAAGTAGTCAGGTACAAGGCAAACTCCGGGGCTTTTCTTGCGGATCATCAGAGAGCTGCTCCTGTCCTGGAAGCAGCTGCTCCTGGTAGGGATCACTTAGTCCACTTCCTTCCTTCTCTGCCTCTTGCCTTCCCCAAAGTAATTAATAACTGCTTAAGGATAAGGCCCTTTAGGGCTCTAAATACATTTAGAGATAAAATGGGAAGGAAGAGCCCAGGACTTAAAGTGAACCCTCAAGTTCTAGCGTCCCAGCTCTGCCCTTTGCCATGGTGGGCAAATACAACGCCTTGTATTCCGGCTGTGCTGCTTGTTACCTGTGTGACCTCTCCTCTCGCTGCTCCATTTTCCACATCTTTAAAAGGAAGGCATTGGACTAGGTGACTTCTTGGATCTGGGGTCCTTTCTACTTCTAAATTCACAGTTTTGATCTTATGTGAGCTTAGTAGCCAGGAATCCTTATTCTCTGTGAACATTTCATCACCTGCAGTAGAAGATTTTGGTAATGCTTTTTGCGTTGTAGACTCTTGTGAGTATCAAATAAAGTAATGGATCTAAGGCTTGTGGAAAACAGTGTTGGGTTATATGTATGATGTTGATTATTGCCATTGGTCAGTCAACTTAATCTATCAGTTGTCAGATATGCAAATAAACCCTATTTGGGGGAGGATTTTTTCAATCAATTCAAAAGGTATTTATTGAATATAAGACAATATATTAAGTAGATAAAAAAAATGGTAAGCACTGGATATACAGATTTAAATTTGGAACAATCCCTATACTTAAAGAGCTTATTTTCTAATTGAAAAAAAACAATATATCCAGCAGGGGCCAATGGAAAAGCTAGGTGGTCTTTTAGGGTACATTGGCAAGGTAGATAGGTAACAAAGAACAGGATTCTCTAGCATTAGTGAAACAGTGTATGGTAGGGCCCAGGAATCCATAGGTTGCATCAGCAGAGCAGATGGTAAGGCCCAAAGGACCTGAAATTTTTTGAAAAATGTAAGATTTTTTTTTTAAAGTGGGAGAGACAACATTTACAATCACTGAACTTGCAGTTGAGTTAGGGAAACAAGACATAAAAGGACAAAAAAGTAAAAAATAAGTTAGCTAATTAAATTAAATTAAGCTCATTATTATTTACTACAACTATAGAAAGGTGTCATTCAATAAACATTATTAAGTACTTACTGTATGCCAATCATGTTATAAGAGAGTATGTGATAAATTGGCTGAATTTTTAAGTTTTAAGATAATCATTAATGTTGAGACCAAAGAAAGTTTTGCTTTGGGTAGGATGGCCTAAGAGTTGGGGTTTGAATTGAGTCTCGAAAAACAGGAATGAGTTAGCTGGGTGGTAGAGAGAAGGGTAGAACAGTCAACAAAAGCATAGTATTGGGGAAGCAGGTTTGCTTGGAACAAAGTATTTGGAAAAATTAATAAATGTAGGTTGCCTATTATGAAAGGCATTGAATGACAAGCTCACACTTCTTTTCTTTGTAGGCCATGGGGGATTCCATTGTAGGTTTCTAAGCAGGAGATTAGAGGCTAAAATTGCTATTCTGTTCATGTTAAAGATTCATTTTAACATCACGATTAGTTGTACTTTGGCCTCTCTTAAAAGAGAAGAAAGGGGAAGAACACTTTTTGTTTGAAATTTAGATTTTTAACATGGAAGTTCCCTGCTGACTAGTGAGTGTTAGTGGCTCACTTTGGCCACCATTCCAGGCTTCCTGCATATGGCAGCTCTTCATGCACTCTATGCCCCAACCATCCTGGCCTTCTTGCTGTTCTGATCACCCTGCGGTCCTGTCGGTGTGCCCTTGCATTAGCTGTTCCCTCTGTCTCCCTCTCAGAATCCCCATTTTCTTTAAACCTCAGCTCAAGGACTACCTTCTATATGTAGCCTTTCTCATCTCTACTATCCCTCCCTTAGCCACTTTCAGTATCTCCCCAAATTGTTTTGCATATGTTATGTATATGCTTGTGTATGTATGTGTGGTCTGCCTCAATAGAATATAAACTCCTTGAGGACAGATAGTATTTTCCCTTTTGTATCCCCAGTGCTTAGCATTATACCAATTGCTATTTATTTGCAACACATAAATAAATGCTTGTTGATTGATCCAGAATAGTTGGACCAGTATGTAGTTCCACTAAGTGTATTTGTGTTTCCACTTTTCCATATTCTCTGTTGACTATTGCCTATTGCATTGACTGTTTTCATCTTTTATCATCTTTGCTCATTTAAGGTAGAGCCTCAAAGATGTTATGCTTTGAGCTTCTTTTATGAGGAGTGATTTGGAGCAGTTTTTGTTAGGGATGTCAACTTTCAGTGTTTTTTTGGACAACTATTTGTTCATATTCTTTGGCTTTTTCTTCACTAGAAAATGATTGTCCATCAGATATTTGTGTTCTATGTTATTTGGATGAATTCTTATCAGAGATATTTATTTAATGCATATATTTTCCCCCAATCAACAATTTTCCTTATTATCTTATTTTTGTTTATTTAGATTATGTAAAAGCTTTTTAATTTATTATAATTAAAATTTTGTTTTATGTTTTATGGTTGCTTCTGCCCCTTGATTAGTTAAGGCTTGATTTTTTTATAAATTAGAGTCAATTCTCTCTATATTTTGGAAACGAGGCCTTTATCAGAACCTTTGACTGCAAAAATGTTTTCCCAATTTATTGCTTCCCTTCTAATCTTGTCTGCATTAGTTTTGTTTGTACAAAACCTTTTCAATTTGATATAATCAAAATTTTCTATTTTGTGATCAAAAATGATCTCTAGTTCTTCTTTGGTCACAAATTCCTTCCTCTTCCACAGGTCTGAGAGGTAAACTATCCTGTGTTCCTCTAATTTATTTGTAATCTCATTCTTTATGTTTAGGTCATGAACCCATTTTGACCTTATCTTGGTGTATGGTGTTAAGTGTGGGTCGATGCCTAGTTTCTGCCATACTAGTTTCCAATTTTCCCATCAATTTTTTTCAAACAATGAGTTCTTATCCCAAAAGTTGGGGTTTTGGGATTTGTCAAACACTAGAGTATTAAGGTTATTGACTATTTTATCCTTTGAACCTAACCTATTCCATTGATCAACTAATCTATTTCTTAGTCAATACCAAATGGTTTTGGTAACTGCTGCTTTATAGTATAATTTTAGATCTGGTACAGCTAGGCCACCTTCATTTGATTTTTTTTTTTCATTAATTCCCTTGAAATTCTTGACCTTTTGTTTTTCCATATGAACTTTGTTGTTATTTTTTCTAGGTCATTAAAATAGTTTTTTAGGAGTCTGATTGGTATAGCGCTAAACAAATAGATTAGTTTAGGTAATGTTGTCATCTTTATTATATTTGCTTGCCCTATCCAAGAGTATTTAATATTTTTCTAGTTCGTTAGATCAGACTTTATTTGTATGGAAAGTGTTTTGTAGTTTTGCTCATAAAGTTTCTGATTTTCCCTTGGCAGATAGATTCCTAAGTATTTTTATACTATCAGTAGTTACTTTAAATGGAATTTCACTTTGTAACTCTGACCGTTGGAGTTTGTTAGTGATATATAAAAATGCTGATGATTCTTTTCCTCTTTTTAAAACTTGTGGGATTCCTTAATCCATTGTATTCAGTTAATTGTTCTCCCACTAACTCCCACATCACTCACTCCAAACTCTCCTTCTTCCAAAGCCACAGAGACAGGCACTTCAGAGCATCTGAAAATTCAGTGATCTTCTTCTTAGTTACCAACAAACCTTGCTTCTCTGTTAATCTAGCTAAGCATGCTTCATACTTGATGGGGGGCTCTTTTCTTGGTATTTGCCCCATTTTGGCTGAAAAATGAAAGTGACTAGATTAGCCCTTACTCATTCTTCCATTATATTTACCCTTCCGTGTCACTGAATGTCTCCACTGAAGTCTGCTTTTTGAGTCAGTCAAGCTGATTTGTGTGGGACCTCACCTAGAGCCCCATGTTGGGCACCAAATATTGTGTCCTGCTTTCTAGAGCTTCCAAGTTGGGATGACAAAATGTACTGTGCTTTCTCATCACTTCTCCATTAAGATGGTATATTTTAATCACCCTGGAGTAGGGGATCAAGAAAGCACAGTATGTTTTGTCACCCCTATTTGGGGACTCTAGAAAGCAGGACACAACATCCGGTCATCCTCAATTTTTAAAAGTTTTAAAATTTAAATAAGCTTGTGTATCCATTTTTAGCTTACTGTAGTATTTTGTTTAAGAATATATAATTAATTGTAAACCTAATATCTATCAAACTAGTTTACAGGTTTCCCAGGAGTTCCTTATCAAATAGCAATTCTTCCCAAGCATTTTATATTACGAAGCTCCAAAATGTTTGAAATCACAGAATTTGAGCTTTAGAAGGGACCTTTAATGACTAATTCAACCTGTACATGAAAGGAGTATATCTTCTGCCCCTTGATTGGTTAAGGATTTTTTCCTTGATCATAACCACAAAAAGCACTTTGGTTGTTATGTCCTGCTTTCTAGAGCCCCAAGTTGGGGTGACAAAACATACAATTGCCTTCTAGAGTACCCAAGTGTTTTTTAAGGTTCTAGACAGCGTTATCCCCTGTCCTGCTGAAAACCTTAATAACTGCTCTCCATTTGGGATTATTTAAGGAAGTTGGTAGTGGACATCTAATTGTTTTAGCCTTTTTAGTATGTATTCAAGCTGTCCTGAAACATTCTTTTTGTGACTAACTCCCTAAGGTTGGTTTCAGAGGATGGCAGAAAAGGACTTACAAATAATAAAGATACTCTAATTCTTCAAGGGAAGTACCCTTTTCTCTTCTCCATTCAGGATGCCTAATACTTCTGGCATCACATTAAAAAAAAAAGGCCCATTTCAGTCAAAGCCTGTTGCATAGAACTTTAGAACAACCTAGGCATTTCCTTTATCTTGGCAAAAATCCAGATTTTTAGAATTAGGATAAGATTAAATCACTGTGTCTCCTTTAAAAAATGTTAAGTAGCACCATTTAAATGTACATTAATTCAGTGTTGGTAAACTTTATTATTATTTTTAGTTTCTAGCATAGAATTTTATTATATTTCTTTTATAATTCTGTGTAGTGTTTATTCTGAACCAAAAAGATCATTTACAGAAGCTCTTTTTTGATTCTTGTGCTAGAGCTAAGTCAAGAATATGGCCATTCAAGTCCTTACCTGCTTTGTAAGGCATTTGGTGTTAAAAACTTAGGGGGGGGGGGACACATCTTCCACCCTTATGACTACCCAAGAACTAAAGTGTAGTATACAAATATACTCAGGTTCTAGTGTAGCTCTGTGAGATGTAGGACAGACATTTTACCTCTGGGCTTCTGTTCTTTCGTTTGTACAATGGAGGACTCGCCCTAGAATAGCAGAAGGGTCTATTTCAGGTTTAAAATGCTGTGTGAAGAAGCCTAAAAATGTTAGTGTAAAAAGTTCTGGCCCCAAAAAGATTAATTCTCAGTGACCTAGAAAGTTCTGCTTTCTAAAAGGACATTCTCCAAGATGTTACTGCATTATTGCTTGCTCTCCCATTTTATTTTAGATTTCATAACTGCCAAAATTATTGTCTAAGTCTAGAAACCCTCATAATCATTTCCTTCTTTATAATCATGTTTATGTTTTGTACCTGGGAGCACAGAGACATTGTTTGACCAATAAAATTGTAGCCTATGATTTTCTGAAGAGGTGAGATCGCTTAGGAGAAGTCTCAAATCATTTTCAAAAAGGTCAGTTTGGGACCATGTTGCATGTGATATTGATGTTACTAAGTTGTTAACTCCATCAACTGGAATTCTATTTTCTCTTTTGTTTCTCCTACAAAGCCAGAATAATCTTTGACTACTAGAAGGTGAATTGTTCTGTAGTAGAAATTATCCAATATAGGAGGATTAGTGAGATCTTTCCCTGCTTGGATCCTCTTTTCTGAGTCATAAAGAACATGTACTCTACTTAACTTCAGATCTTAATGAAGCTTTGAATTTGGCCCTAATTATAATTACAATTACATAGAATGCAATTTAGGAATCTTTTATGAAGTTGATAACTTCATCGTGGAGTGTTACAGTTGGAAAGCAACCTTCAGGACCAAAATATTTTACAACTAAGAAAACTGAAATGAGATAGCCCTTAGTTTGTTTTTTTGGTAACTGACCCTAAGAACTGATGTGACTTGGCCCCAGTCACAGAACTCTAGTCAGTGACAGAGCAGGGATTCGAACTGAGGTTTTCCATTTATATCCAATGATCTTTCCACTGTATAAACATGGCCTGTTTCTTTATGAGTGCTTCATTGTGCATTTACAAGTCTGTCCAAATGTTTTCTGTTCTTGTTACTCTTTTGTCTCTTTTTTTGGTTTGGAGCAGATGCTTGTGGGTTTTTTATTCTTTTAGAATACTCATTTCTTAAAGCCCAATTTTAAAATGTTCCCCCGCCATATTTTTCATTGCATTCCCATTCCATGGATAATGGAATTTTTTTTTCCCTTTTTGCATCTAAGTTTTTAGGTTGTGTCATTGGTTACTTTTCTCGATTTTGTTGTTGTTTTTGTTTTTTCATGCCCTGTTTTGTGTGACTCTACAAGTTTGTCTCAAATGACTGAATGATTGAATAGCAGAGTTGATGTTGAAGACTACTTTTTTTACATCCACTTTGCAACCCATTGAGCTCTTTTTCTTTGAGTGCAGACTTAAAGGTCTAGTTGGTGTCCCCATTTACTTTTGTGACAGCACGTCTCTTAGTACTGATACCTTTTTCTTACAATGCTGATGAATGACCCTTGTTCTGAACCCATCTTTTTAATTTTTTAATATGATGGTTATCAACTCTAGCCCTTTGTCACTTGACTAGTATTTAGTCATCTACTTAATATTTCAAAATATAGTATATCCATCTGCTTTCTATGATCTACTTTATTTTGTTAGACATTAGTGTCATCAAAAATTTAGAGCAGGAGATGCCATCCTGTTTTATAGTCGAACTACACACTTTCTGGGACATGTGAACTGTTTAACTGTTGTCTTGAGAAAAAGAAGTAGTGGCAGTTATTAAATAGCTCAAAAATAATTGGACTCCACTAACATAATGAAACACTTAAAAATAACATTAACCTATGTCCCTTGACTTAACATCCTTACGTGTCTTAACTTGATGCTTCTACTGAACAACTACTGATAAGACTTTTGGGCAAAATAGAGTTGACCCTTTGTTGTTCAAGGCAACACCAATAGGGGGCAAGTTTCTCTAGGTGTCACTTAGCCAAGAGAAGCTTCTAAGCACCAGATTGCCTCAGGGTGTTAAATTTGTCTGGCCCTAGCAATTCATGAAGTAAATAAAGACAAAAAAAAAAAAAATAGCCTTCCCTTTCTAGTACTGGCTTTACCTTAACTTATTCTCCTTGGCTCACTGGCCAAGAAGGGGCAATTGGAATACTTCTTGTAACCCATTGCCACTTCCAGGTTCTCCCCTCGTCTTCATCATTTGAGGTTCGTGCACTTCATATCTTCCACCTGATCAAAATCTGGGTAGCTGTTGTCTCCAGACCGCTAGTCATTTCCCTTCTTTTCTCAATGATTTTGGTACCTAGTTCATAATTTTTCTCCTAATCAACTTCTGCCCTTATCCTTGGGGACTTAATTAAGCAAACATGTTGACTCTCAGACACCCTGATCATTTCTTAATCCTATTCACTTTTTCTCTTCCAGTTTACCTAAGCCACACACAAAGGTAATCATACTTTTGTTTTTCCAATCATTCATTCATCATCAACTCCATGTTCAAGAATTGTGAAATCCTCTTATCTGGCCATAATCTATTGGCTTTCCACCTCTCCCTCTGCCCTTGCTCTTATCTACACTGTGACCGCCAATCTCTTGACCTCTTCCTATAACCTTGACCAGATTGTCTTTCCTGCGCTAGTCAATTTTTGCATTGGTGAATGAATTCAATGAGACTGTAACCTTTTCTCTTGAATCCCTGGCTCTCTTATTGTATTAGAAATTAAACCTCCGCTTTGGATCATTCCCACTGTCTGCTATCTTTAATCCTACACAGGTACTGCTGAAAGAAGGTGGACAAAATTGCTGAACTGTTCAGGCTGGGTCCACTACAAATTTATGTTTAACTCCCTCAGTTGGGCTCTAGTTGTTTGGCAATCCTATTATGTGTCCCTTTTCAACTTACTCTCTTTAGTGGCTCTCCCAAACCTTGTCTTCCCTTTTTATACTCTCATAGTGCTCCTTCCCTTTTCCCCTCTCCCTTCTTTCCCTTCCCCCCCCCCAGAATCTTGCCTAACATTTGAATCCATTCACCATGAAATCCCTCTTCTCCCATCTTCCTTATTGCTCTATCACTATCTCCTTCTTTATCCTTTAAGATAGCATTAAGAATAAATTCAAGTGGATTTACTTATAGACCTATAGAAAATATTTCTAATATAATTAGCAAAAAAATTTATTAAATGCTTATCTTTTAAGACAAGAATGGAATAGTAATTGGTATTTATTAGTTGCTCAGATGAAAGGAATATTATGTACTTTTAGTTCACATTAAAAAAAAAAACTTTTAATTCCTCTTTATTTTTACATTACAATTGATTCTTAATGTTTTGCTCCCTTTGCTCAGTGAGCTTTTGTAATGACCGCGTATTTAAAATCAGCCGGAGTCAGGAATTCAGGTTAAGGGAAAAATCTTCAATCTTTATTGAAGTGAAGAGGTGGAAAAAGATTGTGATAGAAATATGGGCAAGAAGGATTGTGATAGCAATATGGGCAGCTGTGACAGGAAGCCAGCTAGGAGAGAGAGACCTGAGCTGAAAAAACTGGCGCAATGGCAATGCGAGTAGTCTCTCCTTCCCCTTCCTTTTCCACTCCCCTGCCTCCACCCACCAAAATCGTCATTTCCTATACAGCACATCAGGACTTGCACAAGGAGTGGGCGGGGGTCATTCTTTCTCCAAGCTTATATATTAATAGAGTATGGTCCAATTACTATTTAGCCTCATGTGCTTGGGACCTCAGTGCATCAACCCTAGCCTCAGCCCATTACAAGCTTTCCCTTGTAAAGAAGGGAAAATACTTGAACAAAATCAATGAGCATCTTGACTCTCTGACTGGGATATGCAGTATTCTCGGGTTCATAGACTTGAAGCTTGATGAAAAAAAAAGCATATTTCCTTATCTCTTTTCTGAAGCCAATTTTAGCCCCTTCTCCCCTCAATTTATGGTGTTGTTTCATTTCCATATTTTCATTTAAGTTCCTGTAGTCATTTTATATTTATTTATATGTATGCATATGTGTACTGCCTTTCATTGTGCATCGGTTTTTACACATTTTCCTAATTTTTTTTGAATTCCTTCTATTTGCAATTTTTTATGGCGCAATAATATTCCATGTCATGGTTTGTTTAGCCATCTGTCCAACTTTGTTTCCAGTTTTTTGCTTCTCAAAAAAAAATTTTTCTTTGAATAATTTGGAATGTGTGTATGTGTACGTGTAACACACACACACAAGCATACATTTTTCCTTTCATTATAAATTTGCCCTCCTTGGTACACATCCCTAGCAATGGGATCTCTGGGTCACAGGGTGTAGACATATATCCAAATTATTTTTTCAGAATGATAGGATCATTTCACAACTCTACCAGTAGTGTACTGACTTCCCACAGCCTCTCAAGCATTGACATTTTCTATCTTTTGTTACCTGTGCCTCGTTGCTGCATGCCTTATATTTTTTATTATTTTGGTCTCTGCCTATGATTATCAGCAGAGAGAATTCATGTTTTGCAAATATCTTCCAGCAATGTATATTAGAAAATTCATCTGTGACTTACATTCTCAAAGAGTTCTCAGCCAGTGAGGTATTAAACAACTTGACCACATCCACCTAGCAGTATGTGTCAAAGCTAAAATGTGTACCTCAGTCTCCCTTATTCCAAAGCTGGTCCTTCCAGCCCTTATTCCACACTCTTAGAACAAATTTCTATTATTCTTGTAAATGTTTCTAGAGCTCTCAATAGTTACATGATATATAGATGACAGAAGGTGATGATTTAGTATATGGCTCTCATTTGTTTTTCCTGTGGAAATCTGGGGAAAATTCTTGCACTATTAGGACTTTATAAAATTTAAAACTTTTAACTTCTCCTTATAGACATGTGGCATTTTCTTGTTTTTTATTTCTTTTTAATAGAACATAATAGACTGTGCTCTTTGATTCCCTGTGGTAACAGTTGATAATCAAGACCTGTTCCTGCCAGGCATGTACATGACATTTTGAGCAGGCCCCACTCCAGATGTTCTGTGTCTGTGGATCTTTGCACGCACAACTGGCTCTAAATGTGGGTTTTAAAAATTGCTAAGTGAATGATTTTCCCACCTGGTGAATTATCGCCTTAAAAGGGATGGGGAACTACAATGCATAAACCTTTTCTCTTTCTTGTTGTTATAAATTTCAAGGAGCCCACTGTCAGGTTCAGCATGATTGAACATGGGCATCAATATAGATTAGCACCAGCTGGTAAAGTTTGCCACATTTTGCAGTGATCACACGTTCCTTTTGTTTAACAAAGAGCCAATGAGAGTCTTTTTGGAAGAAAGGTTGGTGGAATTGATTGGTTACTTTTCTAATTTTCTGTTGGAGAAATTCTTCTCACCATAAATGTATATCAACAACCACCTTCAGAAACATTTAAACCTTTCCCCCTATATCAGATCATTTATACACAAGAAGCCAAGAATTGCCATGTTGGGTCAAATAAGCCCTGGCCCTCTTCCTTATGGTCAATCCCAGTTTATCCTATCTGCTTTTAGTAGCTCACTCTTGGTCTCTGGTGTGCTTTTGTTTCATATTTGTTATTTCATAGGTAAGGAAACTGCTCTGAATGTTATAGTCTTAGAGGGCATCCTAAGCCACTGAGATCCACTTACCAGGATCATACAGTGTAGTCAGGGCAGACTTGTATATCAATAAATGATATATCCTTAAATTTTTTGAAATCCTTCCTGAACCTATTTATATTTTCATCCTTTCAACACCTCTTTTGGTGATGTTTTATCAATTTACTCTTAGCTGTATTAAATTCTTTTACTTAACCTACAGTTATTTCTTCCAGGCTTAAAGAGCAATCCATCCCTTCCATATTTATATTTCTTAATTTAATGATCAGGCTCTTCTTCCTGTGTCCATATTCTTATCTGATATTCTAGACCTTCATCTTATCTCCTCAACTCTGTTAATCCAGACTTGGTTTTATTCTTCTCACTGGACCTTAAGTTAGTTAAATTGCCTGTGTTTGGCCCTTTATTCACAATACCTTCTGGATATGTTGGTGGATCCTGTGGGCCACAACTCCCTGTTAGACCAGAGATTTTGGAGCCTAGTCCATGATGGTGTCTAAGTCCTTTCCCTGGTAGTGAGGAATAGTTATAAGCCTTTTATTTTCATTCATTCATTTACTCAGTAAGTTTTTATTGAGCATCTACTTATATTCTCAGTAGCTCTTGATATTCTGTGAGAGTTTAAAAATAGTGGATGCCATGACACTTGGAGTCTAATTAGGAAGAGAACATGAAATGACTAGAGGATGATAAGAATAGTCATACTAACATACATGTTTAGAGCAATTAAAGTAGTGAAAAAAGTTCTTTCTTAACCACAGAGCTGGGAGGTTGGTAGTATGGATATCACTATTATTGTTTTACAGATGGGGAAACCCAGGGTTAGAGGTCACCTGACTTTGCGTCTCCTGATGCAGCAAGGAATGAAAATGATTGAATGGAAAAAACAACAACAAAACAAACAAACAAACATTTATTAACTGCATAAGTACCAGGCACTATGCTAAGCACTGAGGATATACACACAAACAAACACAAGACAGTCCCTGTTCCCAAGAAGCTTACATTCTAATAGGGAAAGATTATATATATAGCAAAGTGGTGACCTTTTGGAAGGGTGGGAAATTTCAGGAGGTAATGAGCAGGATCATAGGACAAGTAATTATTTCTTTTTTTTTTCCATAATTATAACTTTTTATTGACAGAACTCATGCCTGGGTAATTTTTCTATAACATTATCCCTTGCACTCACTTCTGTTCCAGCTTTTCCCCTCACTCCCTCCACCCCCTCCCCTAGATGGCAAGCAGTCCTATATATGCTAGATATGTCGCAGTATATCCTAGATACAATATATGTGTGCAGAACCGAACAGTTCTCTTGTTGCACAGGAGGAATTGGATTCAGAAGGTATAAATAACCCGGGAAGAAAAACAAAAATGCAAACAGTTTGCATTCATTTCCCAGTGTTCTTTCTTTGGGTGTAGCTGCTTTTGTCTGTCATTTATCAATTGAAACTCACTTAGGTCTCTTTGTCAAAGAAATCCACTTCCATCAGAATATATCCTCATACAGTATCGTTGTTGAAGTATATGATGATCTCCTGGTTCTGCTCATTTCACTTAGCATCAGTTCATGTAAGTCTCTCCAGTCCTCTCTGTATTCTTCCTGCTGGTCATTTCTTACAGAACAATAATATTCCATAACGTTCATATACCACAATTTACCCAGCCATTCTCCAATTGATGGGCATTCATTCATTTTCCAATTTCTAGCTACTACAAACAGGGCTGCCACAAACATTTTGGCACATACAGGTCCCTTTCTCTTCTTTAGTATCTCTTTGGGGTATAAGCCCAGTAGTAACACTGCTGGATCAAAGGGGATGCATAGTTTGATAACTTTTTGAGCATAGTTCCAAATTGCTCTCTAGAATGGCTGGATGTATTCACAATTCCACCAGTAGTGTATTAGTGTCTCTGTTTTCCCACATCCTCTCTAACATATGCCACATTATCTTTCCCTGTCATTCTAGCCAATCTGACAGGTGTGTAGTAGTATCTCAGAGTTTTCTTAATTTGCATTTCTCTGATTAAGAATGACTTGGAGCATCTTTTCATATGGCTATAAATAGTTTCACTTTCTTCATCTGAGAATTGTCTGTTCATATCCTTTGACCATTTAAGTAATTATTTCTTAAAAAAAAAAAAAAAAGGAAACAAAGGTTAAATTTCTTTCCAGCATCAGCCTCTAGGTAACCTCATATTTTATACTTTTTCATCTAAAGAAGTATGTACCTGTTCTGCCATATTGTTTACAAGATAGTTCCTTTTTATAGATTAGGTTCACAGGACAAAATAATTTAAAACAATAACAATTTAGTGTTTGACAAACTCAAAGACCCCAGCTTTTGGAATAAGAGGTCATTATTTGACAAAAACTGCTGGGAAAATTGGAAATTAGTATGGCAACTAGCCATTGACCCACACTTAACACTGTACACCAAGACAAGATAAAAATGGGTTCATGATCTAGGCATAAATAATGAGATTATAAATAAATTAGAGGAACATAGGATAGTCTGCCTCTCAAACCTGTGCAGGAGGAAGGAATTTGTGACCAAAGAAGAACTAGAGGTCATTACTGATCACAAAATAGAGAATTTCAATTAAATTAAGTTTAAAAAGTTTTTGAACAAACAAAACTAATGCAGATGGAATTAGAAGGGAAGCAATAAATTGGGAAAACAGTTTTATAGCTAAAGATTCTGATAAAGGCCTCATTTCCAAAATATACAGAGAATTGATGTTAATTTATAAGAAATCAAGTCATTCTCCAATAGATAAATGGTCAAAGGATATGAACAGACAATTTTCGGATGAAGAAAGTGAAACTATTTCTAGTCATATGAAAAGGTGCTCCAAATCATTATTGATCAGAGAAATGCAAATTTTCAAAGAACTCTGAGATACCTCTACACACCTCTCCGATTGGCTAAGATGACAGGAAAAGATAATGACAAATGTTGGAGGGGATGTGGGTGAAGTGGGACACTGATGCATTGTTGGTGGAATTGTGAACACATCCAGCCATTCAGGAGAGCAATTTGGAACTATGCTCAAAAAGTTATCAAACTGTGCATACCCTTTGATCCAGCAGTGTTTCTACTGGGCTTATACCCCAAAGAGATTTTAAAGGTGGGAAAGGGACCCACATGTGCAAAAATGTTTGTGGCAGCCCTCTTTGTAGTGGCAAGAAACTGGAAACTTAGTGGATGCCCATCAGTTGGAGAATGGCTGAATAAATTGTGGTATATGAATGTTAATGGAATATTATTGTTCTGTAAGAAATGATCAGCAGGATGATTTCAGAAAGGCCTGGAAAGGCTTATATGGACTGATGCTGAGTGAAATGAGCAGAACCAGGAGATCATTATATATGGCAACACAAGACTATACAATCATCAATTCTGATGGACCTGGCCCTCTTCAACAATGAGAGGATATAAAGCAATTCCAATTGATCAGTGATGAACAGAACCAGCTACACCCAGAGAAAGAACTCTGGGAAATGAGTATGGATCACAACATAGCATTTGCACTCTTTCTGTTGTTTGCTTGCATTTTTGTGTTTTTGTTCTTAGGTTATTTTTACCTTCTTTCTAGATCTGATTTTTCTTATGCACCAAGATAACTGTATAATATGTATACATATATTATATTTAACATATACTTTAACATATTTAACATGTATGGGACTACCTGCCATCTAGGGGAAGGAGTGGAGGAAGGAGGAGAAAAGTTGAAACAGAAGTTTTTGCAAGGGTCAATGTTGAAAAATTACACATGTATATATTTTGTATATAAAAAGCTATAATAAAAATATTATAATAAAAAGGTAGTTCTTTCTTTAAGAAAATCATTTCTCCCATTTCAGTGTCTCTTCTGAGGGATTTGAGAATAGGGAAAGGTGGGTTAAACTTACATGAATATTTTTCTGCCTGGAATTACCACCAGATAAAGAGAGCTTGGAATCCAAAGAGAACTGATCAGTCCCCTTTCAAATCTTGTGTATAAGAAATGGTAATGTGTGGTCATGTATAAACTTTAAGGAGGTGTTAGTTGTTTTTTTTTTTTTTTTTTTTTTTTTTTCTGTAGCATTTAAAAGGTTATGTGCTGCAATGTGAGACAAATAAATCATGCTTCACTACCACAACAGAGTTGCAGTCAGTTATATAAATTGCCAAGGAAGCACTAAATCTGTCATTCCGTGAGTTCTGCCCATTTAACAATTGGAATGGTGTCGGGAAAGAAGGCTGAGTAGAAACAAAGGGATGCCGCGTGGTGGCAGATGCAATTAGCAAGATCAATGGTCAGTGGCAAAGGTTCATTGTTCGGCCGTTTCAGTTGACCCCAATGAAAGCAGTTGCTCTGCAGAAGTGCTCGCAGAGGGGAGACCCAGCAAAAGGCAGAGCGCCTTGTGGCAGAGGAATGGGGCCCGGGGCTCTGCGGACACGGTTGCTGCTGCTGTAGCTTGTTGCTTTCTTGTGGCAGCGGTCACAGAGCCTGCTCTCGAGCTGGAAGTTCTCCGCACTCGGCCTGAGGGTGTCGGCGTTTGCTCATCTTACTTCACCAGGTCGCGTGGCTTCCCGAGTTAGTGCTCCTTCCCATTCAGAATCCCTCATTTGAAGCCTTTAAACTGAGCCACACTAATACTTTTTCTCCTTGGACCTGCTGTCCCCATGACTTACCACACCTTCTGCAGTCTTTGATTAATGGCACCGATGAAGAGAGGCATCATCAGACTTCTTCAGATAACTACTAATCTTTGCCCATCAGCATTAATTAATTGCTAATTAATTATTCTCATCATTAGTAGTCATTTCAATTCCACTTTATCAATTTTGTCTAACAAAATCTTTAAGCCCCATTATGGATTTTGTGGCAAGAACCGTCTTGAAAAATATTGGTTGACCATTTTTCTTTATATTGTTTTTAGGTCTTTACATTTTGCTCTCTTAAAATGGTTAGATTTTTTTCTTCCCTAAACAGATGGGTGAAACTTAAAAGTTTGTGCTGAATATGTCATATAAAAATATAGAACCAGCTAAAAAATCAACAACTAAAAAGAAGTGAAAGCAATGATTAATTCTGAATTTCATGTCTAAAGCTGGAATGTAATCAATAAGAGCATAAGAGCAAAGAATTTCCACCTCCTAGGCACTCTTTCCATACTTGCCAAAGCTTCCCTCCTTCATTCAGATAACTCCCAAGACTTGGTTCTTACATGAAGCTTTCCTTGACTAATTGTTTCGATCCCTTTTCTATTTAGCACTACTGTTTCTGTGATTCCCCTGTAATGTGAACTTGTTTCTATTCCTGAAGTCACACAGAAATTAGTGGGGTTTTACGGGGTGGGGTCAGATTTTTTCCCTTTGGTCATTTGAAGTGCCATTCCCAAGTATAGACTTAAGACTAATTATGGTACAGTGGAAAGACCATTAGTTCTGGGATCTGAGGTTTTATTATTTGTCATGTCTCTTTGTGACCCCTTTTGGTGGTTTTATTTGTTTGTTTTGGCAAAGATATTGAAGTAGTTTGCCATTCCCTTCTCCAGCTCATTTTACAAATGAGAAATTGAGGCAAACAGTATGAAGTCACTTGCCAAGGGTCACATGGCTCCTAAGTGTCTGAGGCCAAATTTGAATTTGGGATGATGGACCTTGAAACCAAGTTTGATATTCTATCCACTGCACCACCCAGCCACCTTTTGGAATCAAGACAATCAAGGTTCAATAATTCCTCTTCCACTTACTGCTTGGGTGATCAGGACAAGTGACAGTTGACTTTAGTTTCTTCATATGTGAAATGACTTTGTTGGATTAAATGTCCCATGAGGTCTCTGCTGGCTCTAAATTGTAGAATTGATCTGTATGTGGCATCCTGGAGAAAGATATTAGATTTAGTCAGAAAGTCCTGGATTCCAGATGTGTCTTGGACACTTTACTATCTCTGTGATCCTAGGCAAGTCCTGACCTCTCAGGGTCATCATTTCCTCTTCTATAAAATGAAAACAGGGTTGGAATCTATGAACTCTGAGGTTCTTCCAAATTTAAATCTGTGATCTAATGACCAGCTCTAAAATCCCCTGTAAAAAAAAAAAATCATCTTTTCCATGAGTCAGGAGCTATTCAGAGATTCTAGGAGATTCCTGATCGACCACAGACTGTTGGCAAGCATATACAGACCTGCTTCCAGAATTCTAGGTTAACACATAAAAAATTATTTCAGAATTTGCTAGCTTACCTCAAGTCCTTGATCTGCTGTGTCTAGGAAAGGAGATGTGACTAGGTGAGCCAAAGTTGTGGCAAGTCACAGTGATACATGGTGGCAAATTGATTGATTGACTCCTTGGGTTTAGACCATTCTCATTTTGGTCCTCTACCTTTTCACATATTTCTCTCCTTACCAGAGTAGGAAGAAAAGTAGCAAAAATTATGACTGTCATAATACTTCATAGTTCCCTTGGGTTTTATCCATTAGACAGGTATAATGATTGGGTGATTGGGCTTAGTTCTGTTTGTTGTTAAGTCTATATTCAAATATTTTTCCTCTAACAAAAATCTTCTGCTGGGTACAGAATGAACAGGTGGGAAAATAGGTTAGTTAAGGAAAGTAGTTCACAGAATGATTTGATTGAACTATGTAGTAGGATGCTTTTTTTCTGAGGTCTACCGTGGAGGTGAATTATATTTTTGTCTTGAAGTATTGCTTAAAATTCTGCACTCTTCAATTCAGCATGCATTTTAATTTGTCTGAAAATTGTATTTACATAGCTTCTGTTTTTAAATATTTTATTCACGCCTTTGTTTTTTTATTTCATAAACATTTCTCACTCTTTCCTTCTCTATCTCAAAAGGACCCTCCCTTGTCAAAAGGAAAAATGGTTAAGCAAAATAAACTAACATGGTAACTAACTATGTCTCATAATATACACAACATTTTGAACTCCCACTTACCCAATATGTCTTGTATTCTTTCCCTCTGTTGGCCAGTGTCTTTCATATGAGATCAGTTGCTCTTTAAGGTTGTTTTCATTTACATTAAGGGACTCATAGAATATTTTCATCTGATTCTTCTTTTCCCCTTCCATGTATCCATTGTTATGAGTTTTCTTTGACTTTGAATTCCAAAATTTTATCTTTTTCTATTTCATAATATTTAAATACCACAGTTTGTTATTTTCCATTTGATCAACTCTTTTCAACCTCATCTTTCTTTTGTTCTTTCTTTTTTTGTTTTCTCCTTTTTCTTTTCCATTTCTTTCTTCCTTCCTTCTTTTCTCTTTCTCCTTCTTACCTTCTTTTTTCTTTCTTTTCTTTCCTTTCTTTATATCATAAAAGATGCCACCATGATAATTTGGTCCATACCTTTTAGACAAATTCTCATTCTCAAATTCTCTTTGTTGTAGATAGGGGAAAAAAGTTTCCATTCCATTGGAATTCTATGATTTAGTATGTTATTTCCTATACAAATGAAATACTTATGAAAATATATTGATATCATTCCAGTCCAGAACAGCTGGTATTAAGAAATGCCCTCTAGTGTGGAGTATGGGTAAGAACATTTTTGAGGCTAAATAGAAGAAATTAGGTGAGCTGAACATGATTAATATTTTTATATATGTATTTTATATCGCTTCTTTTGGAAAAGAAAGTTTTCCTATAACTGGAAACTCCTTCTGGATTCCCTCTTCAAATCTTCCAGAGTATCAGGGATTCTAGGAATTAGTTTGAAACCTATTAGTTTGAAATATTGATCTATATTGAAGATGGGGAATTTATATAAAATTCATTCTGTCATGCATATGCAAGAGAGATAAGACTAAAAAGACACCTTACATCTAGTCCTTTATTCTCATTATGGAAATAAGTAATACTTAAATGCAAATTAAAATATGAGCTTCGTAACTAACTTTCACAAAACTGACCATTTTCTTCAAAGGTGGGTCAGAGGTTCATTCTTCAGTTTAAAAAAATTTGGCAGGATACTCTAGCTTGTAAGTCTTGTAAGTCTTAGTTCCACTGAGAATTGCAACTGATTATCTGAATATGGACATTGATATAAGAATATGAAGATAAAAATCAGTTTTATTATAAATATGGAAGGAAAAAAATTAAGTTTGGATTGCTGTACTCCATGATTTCATTAGATTGGCTTCTTGATTAATGTTTTTTGACATGGAACTGCCTTGAAATATGTACTGAAATAGAGGGTTTGTGTTTGCTGTCCAGACAGCAGTAGGATC
The DNA here is from genome assembly GCF_016432865.1 of Antechinus flavipes. Lineage (NCBI taxonomy): Eukaryota > Metazoa > Chordata > Mammalia > Dasyuromorphia > Dasyuridae > Antechinus > Antechinus flavipes. Next base: position 52,634,407 of record NC_067402.1, on the reverse strand, counting down.
TGAGAAATATTTTTTCTGTAGATCCTAGATGTTGTTAAAGGAGTCCAGGTATAGGGCTGATGAGCTGAGCCTCCCATACTGTGGTAATCAACTAGAAAGGTCCTCTCCATCATCAAATGTGAGCCATGAAATCTCTAAAATATTCTAATGCAGAGGTGCTGAAGCCTCTGATCATTTGCAGCTTTATAGTGATTTTTTTTTAAAGGCTAGAAGCCCTAAAATCTTCTTTCTCTTTCACAGGAGATGCCAGATGGATGTTGAATTGAATCCAGCTTTTAGTTTTCTTCATTTTTTTTTTTTTTTGTAAGTTCCCGAATAGTGTCTTGGATCTTTATCAGTAAAGCAAATGCACTCTTCCTCCTCCAATTCCCCATAGCTACCCACACGCTGGCATCGGCCTGGTTGCCTTGGTGCCTGTTCCTGAAGTATGTCTGCAGTGGAATTTGGCTGTTTAAATAGCCTGACTTGTCATCTAAAAGTAGAAGTCATTAGCACGATGCTGTTTGGCTAGTGGCGTCTTGAAGATGATTTTAATGAATTTCTTATTTTATCCCTTTTCTGTTTACTCATTCCACTACTGGTGTCTCTATGGCCTGACTTATTGCATGGATCTAAGGTGAAGAAGGATTTCCCTCAAATAAATTGGGCACCCATACAGAGGGTTGGGAGAATAGAACCGGGGGAACTCTCAGTGAATTGCCAGGAAGTTGAGATAATGGGATGGAAAAGTCTACTTGGAAGAGTTAGACTCAGGGGTCAGAAAAACTTGGGTTCACGTTTGGCCTCAAATATTTACTAGAAAGATGACTCTGGGAAAGCCATAGAATTATTTTCAACTTCTATTTCCTTATTACTAAAATGAGAGGTGTGGACTTGCAGGTCATCTAAAATTCCGTCTTTCTGTAAACTGATAATGATATGGTTAGTTTAATGATGTTAATGAGTTTAATCTTTGCCTAATACTCCATTTCTGGGTTCCTATATCTGCAGGAGCAGCATAGGATTGGTTCTAGAATTATTGAGTATGTGTGTTATACAAGTCAGATCTTCTGCTCTTGGGGAATTGGTTCCTAAAATTCCCACTGGCTTAGTTCTTACTTATCCAATTTGCCTTCACTTTGATGCCAGGATTGCCAGAAAATTATGTAATGATCTCAGAATCAAATTTGATTTTCAGTCTGAATTTGGGGTTTCTGGATGGGAAAGGCACCTGGTGGAATGGGAAGTCTGCTAGGAGAGTATTCTGGGCCACGGTTCTGCCCCCCCACTATGTTATGGACAGAGTCTCCGTGAAGGCCCTGCCTCTGCCATTGCTTCTCTCAGTGGTCTGACATGAGGGCCAGGCCTGGATGAGCGCCCCTGTCTGGTCTGCCTCAGAAACCCTTGGGGACTGTGACTCATAATCAGCTTCAGAGCTGGATTGACTCCCAATAGGGTCTATCTGTAGCCTAGACTGGAGCAACTTCCCACCTGAGTGAGTCAAGCCCAGACTGTGTGCACGGTCTATTCAGTGGATAAGAAAGTAGTGCATCCCTTCTCATTCACGAGCTGGCATCTCGGCAGCAACCGCCAACTGGCAGATTGTGTTGTGAGGGAAGGCAAATTAATTAGTTACTTGAAACTGTTCTCTCATTAACTCCGGGGAAGTTGTTAGAGGAAAACCTCCAGAGGATAGTGTTGCTTGTTGGGTTTTGTTTTTTTGAAGGGGAAAAATTAGTGTATATCATGTTGTTTGTAAAACAACCAAATTGGCTTAAAACAGTTATTTTACATAAGTAGTGAAGGATTAATCACATTGTGGAGGTGGGTGTTTTGGCCTTAAGAAAGACATTACTTGTTGAAAACCGTGACCTTGAATTAAGAGTGACACTTCTACCAGTGATCTTGAATAGCAGGCATCTCAGGACTTCTTGAGGTATATGTCACTATTTTGGGATGGAGTGAGGAATTCTTACCAAAGATTTTGTTCCAACAAGTCAACTCAGTAAGTTCCCTTGTAAATCTCAGTACAGGCAAATAATTACCTTTCTCTTCTGCTCTCATTTCTTTGTCTTGCTTCAGTCTTATCAAACTTACCCAAAGCTTTGCTTTAACTTCCCTCATTGTTCTTCCACAAGTTTTTCTCTTCTAAACCTTGTAATTAGTGCTGATTCCATTGTGCTTGTTTTTTGTTTGTTTGTTTGTTTTGTTTTGTTTTTTTGGGTCATTATTGTTGTTTGTCCTTTCTTTTCGGAGAGGATTATAACATCAGGAAGGGGACGCCATGGCAAAGTGCAAATGAGTTGGATTGAAGTTAGGGAGGCTGGGCCAGTCATCAGCCTCGCCTTCCCCTCTAGAGCCATCTGGGGCCAGTGGAAGGATATAGATCAGGATGACTGGAGATGGCTCCAGAAGCAGTGGGAGACCTCAGCCTTTTAAGATAAGGTCTTCAATGGGTCTCAGTTTGACTGAGGCTATGACCATTTGGTGATTAAAGGTAGGTAAAAAGAAAGAAGGCAAAGATGATCTTTTTTAACCTAGTCAAAAAAAAAAAAAATGGGAAGGAAAACATCAGGGTTTCTGGTCAAAACAGAAAAAGTGCTCTTTATAGTCACTGAAGTACAGGTCCCATTGAGAGCCAAAATGAAAATGATTTGAGTTTTAGATCTGGTCCTTAAGAAAGAAATCTATCCCTTTTCAGAGATCAAAATGGGCAGAGCATAAAAAAGTGCATAGAAAAGCCTAGGTGTCTTAGGAGCTATCAAGCAGTTTGAGGGCCAGAAGAGAAGATTTAATGTTACTTCGGGAAGTGGAAGCAATTAAAACAAAATTTCAGCTTTGGCATTGGACCATTTGGGATCTGACTTTTGGTTTGAACTCTTAAGCATTAAAGGAAGTCCCTGTTGAACATTAAATAACAGTTTAAATCAGAATAGTGCTATAACTAGGGGATAGGGAAGGAGGAGGATCATTTTATATTTTTTATGAGACTTTAATATCAGTGAATGGAGAATGATAGTATGCTGCCTAGGATTGTGAACTAAATATTATCATTTATCATAAAAATATATCCCAAAATTGTCTCCAGAATGCTCAGTCATTTGCTTCATTAAACTGTAGTAAGTTTTCTTTTGTCCTAGGTTATGGAACTCAGTGCCAATATGGCAGCCTCCCAAGAATAGGTCCCCTTATTAAAGAAAGTGAGATTTATCTAAATATATATGTGTGCATTTGCCAGGTGTTTTTGGATTTTTTCCCTCCCAGGACTCAAGAATGTAGCTCATCTGGGTCTACATGGAATGAAATTCATTTTGGATAGAAAGGTGCTCTTTTGTTATTTCCTAATCTTTCACATCAACTCTTTGTTAATCATTTTTGTTCAGACTTTTCCAGTGATGTCCTTTGCAGAGAAACAGAAATAGAATAAGAATTGACTGGCAATTGTTATGATATATATGTGTATGATACATGTTTTATACCATATATGTGAATAACATGTTAAAATCACTTAACAGTGTTGTGAAGAAAGCACTTTGTAATCCTTAAAACACTTGCTAAACATGAGTTTATTATTATATGCATACATATACCCCCACACATTTTTAATCTGAAGAATTCTAAAGCATCATCACAATTTTTGAGAAAAATTTTTCTCTTCAAGATATAAATCTTTGGAGCAATGTATTATAGAAGTAATGAGGAATTTGATTTTAATAACTGATTTTATTCTGTCTTCATTTTTTCCCCCTCTGTTCTCACTACCCTATTTCCTCCATTATAGTAAAGCTGTAGGATCATAGGATACTATAATATCTTTATATGACCATACTGCAAATGGCTGGTGGGGCAGAAAACAATAATCGAATCATATTCCACAGGCATGTCTTAATAAGCAAGCTGATTTGATCAGAAATCATGATAGTTAAGTGAATCAAATTATTTTTTCATGCTGATGTTAGGCCATTAAGTAGTCTGTTTTACACACACACACACACACACACACACCCACACCCTCTTTCTGTATTTCTTCTGTTGCTGTCTCCTTCTCCTCTCTCCCTCCCCTGTCTCTCTCCCTGCCCCTTATTTGCTTGGGTTTATTAAAGGGGGACATAAAAACAAATTATTCATTCAACTCTTTCATTGAAGCATAGGGATGGGGGACAGCCTGGTGAATTACAAACACTTCGTCTTACATTCTTGAGCCATGTCTGTATAGGACAGAAGTTTATTTATTGCCTACCTGAAAATGTTTCCTGCCTCTTTCAACCAGCACTTAGACATATTACTAACATAGTACCCTAACATAGTAAGTAGTCAAAACATATTTGTTGAACCAATTGAATATATAAATATCAAAATGTAGACAAAACCTAAAACCAAATGGTTTTTGTTTCCAGTAATGTGTTTCACATTCCATTATTAAAATTTTCTTAATCAGAAAGGGGTGAAATAAAACACAGTTAAAACCTTTCATTACAGTAGAAAAAGCCAATTAATCAGATACTCAATCACATGACTTATATAACTCTTCTCTTTCCCACCCATAAATTCAAGTGGGCACATATATCTGTGTGTGTGTGTGTATGTGTGTGTGTGTGTAATATCAGAGAAGTTGATGATGAAATCATCTTCAAGAGCTATAATACACATGGTCATAATTTATTATGAAAACCTTGAAATATTTTAATAATCTTAATAATCAAAGATTAAAGTATAGTTTAAGTATGGAATTACTGTGGCAAGAAAATACTAAAACATTTTAGAATTTCAGCAAGAATGCATGCAAAGAAGAGTTGCTGGATAGATATTCTGAGTTAACCAGAAAATTAAATCAGAACTCCCCATTTCCTGAATTCTGATTAATTAACTCTTTTAGGTAATTTTCTGAGAGTTATGGCCTTGTGCAGTTTCTTATCATTCTTCCTTTATATAAAGTATATCTTGATGGCTACCTTGGTAGGTAGGTTTATGTCTGTACCATTCAATGTGTTGGTTTCTAATCTATGATCATTTTTTATTGCAACATTTTGAAAGAAGGCACTGTGTTCTGACCAATCTCCTCCCTTATCACTACTCCTCCCTGTAGATATACCCCCATTTTTGTCTGAAATTGTAGTAAGGGCATCAATCCTTCAGAAGAAAAGAATACCTCTTTAGACTAGAAGATGACATTCTTGGACTAACAAGGTACCTAATTAAACTAATATTCATGGCTTCTTTTTCATGTTCTTGAGAAGTTCTAAGTGTATGTTATGCATTAACAATAATAGTATATGAGTTGAATGTGAGAAATCCTGCCAGAGTTTGGTTTTTTATTCAGAATAATTGTTGTGGAAATTTATAATTCCATTAGGAATCTCTGACTATGTTTCCAAATTCATTTGTTCTCAAAATCTCAAGACTTTAGTAGATCCTCTCAGAGAGCTGCCATTGAGAGTCTATTGTGCTGAAAGCTTCCTCTAACCTTATGCAGCTCCCTGAAGTAAACAAAGTACCTCACTACATGATTCTTTTTTCAATATGTATCTTCATAATGATATTTTTGTGTAGTTCTTCATTGTAGCTTACACCTACATGTACTTTTCCAATGTATTTTGAGTTACCAGCAAATTTAATTCTTAGGAGTCTGTGGTAGTCTGCACCAAGACCAAAGTCTAATTTCATTATTTTTAATTTTTGTTATCACATAACTTTTATGTTAGTAACATGGAAGACCTAACTCTTGAATGAGTAAACACATGGAGAACCCTTGGTTGAGATTTTATATAGAGTACAAGGCAAATCATACCTACATAAATGTTTTTCCATTTCAAAATGCCACATTTTCCTCACAAGGTTGTTGAAAAAGAATCAAATGAGGTAATGTAACAAAAGAGTTCTCTGTACTGTTCTAAAATTCTTCTCATCTTTATTGTCTGCTTCCTTAAGCCATTGACTGCATTTTTCCTAATTCCACCCTCTTCTTGTTTGTATCCAAGTTTTGTTTATAGTGAATGAAAGGAATTGCATGGTTAGGTGGTGGTTTGGAGAATACTTGCCCAACCCTGGTTGTAGCAGGAAGGATGAGCATTATATTTCTTGGGCCCCAAAACCAAAAATGAATTTCTTCCAAAGGTCTGACTTATTGCTCTGCTCTGCATGACTGTTAGCAGAGTGACCGACTCTTCATCTCTAGTCACAAGAGAGGTTTTTGGCATCTCCTATTGCCTGACCGAGGATAACTTTGCATTGTGTGGTGTTGCCCTCCTTCCCCCTTGGGTCTCTGTGTATCATAATACTTTTCTTTTCTGTCTCATGCTACTGTAACTGTTTTTCATATTTTTAACCCAAGACAGTTGGCTTGCCAAAAATAATAGAAAGAAATCCATGATGTCATCATCTGCACCCACATTCCTAACTGGTAGAGCCTCAGTCTCATTTCATCATTTATAATTGAAGTTTCTGCTAGGATTTTTAGGATTTGTAAGATTTTTGGTTTTTTAATCAGGGAATGGCAGATATGCTTTGCTTTTCCTGTTTTTGTGATTAGAATTTGTGATTATTGGGCTTATTAATGGATTCTGTGAGTATCACCATCAAAGAGCTAATCTATTTACCAGAAAATCTTGTCATTTGCAGTAATCTTCCTTCTCTTCTCCTTCATTTCCCCACCCCAAAGCTTTCATGGTGGAGCTTGGGAGAGGAGAAAAAAAAAAAAAAGGAAAACAACTATGATTTTGTTTTTCAGGATGTATCATTAAAACAGACTTTAAAATATTTCAGATGTCTTTAGCTGAATGGGAATAACTTTTAGCTATGCCCAAAGTTGAATTACAGTAGAGACAGTTTTTAACATTATGTAGACTTAGTATTCATGTCACTCACAATTCTTAATTATCTTAGTACATATTTTATATGACATAATATTCGCACCCCTACCATCCTTCCATCTCTTCAGAGAGCATAACACATGGCACCAAAGTAATAAAAATGTAAGCTCTAAGTGAAGATCCAAAGCTAAAACAAGCCATTTTTACATAGAATTTAAGTTTAGGTTCTGTGTAGTAGGTTGATCCCTTGCTTAACCTTTAATAAAACTGGATTCAAGGGTATTTATATATAAATAAAAAATAAAATTCATTTCATTTCCTACTTCCTTATAAGCACATTCTTAGTAATGTATTACAGTGAATATTTAAACTTCAGTATTAGTGCTGTCAGGATTTCTTTTGGTTTTTTCCTCATTTTCTTTCTCTTTCTTTTTCTTTCTCTCTCTCTCTTTTCTTCTTCCCTTCCTCCCTTCCTCTATCCCCTTCCTTCCTCTCTTCTTCCCTTCCTTCTTTTAAAAAAAACACTTCTTAGTGATGGGTTTTGAGGCTGAGAATTACAGGTAAGGTTATTGTCATATCGTAATGTTATTAAGATAAGATACTATTTGTCCTGACCTTTATCTTTTCTTCCAATACTTCAGGGGATTTGTGATTTCTTTGATCCTAGATACTCTCTCTCCAGTATCCAGATTGCAACCAATCTTATACCATATCTTGCTCATATTCTCTGCTAGATCTTCTATAAGAAATCCACCCAAAAGCTAGGAACTTTTGAATCTCTTGGTATAATAGTCTGGGTATTATTACCATCAGGAGAAAATTCCAAACTGTTCATTTATTATCATTTACTCTCACTACATAGTCCATACCAAAGGACACAGCAGAAACAGTGGAATAAATCTTAAATGGCTTAGATTTGAAAGGAACCTAAGTGGCCATCTGATCTGCCACCCACCACCTTTTCCTACTACACCCCACTTTACAGTGAGTTTAAGTGATTTGCCCAAGATCACAAAGAGGTAGTAAGGATCCAAGGTGGGATTTAAGCCTGGGATCCTCCAACTGTATGGGGCTGTGTCCTTTCCTAACTGTACATCTCTCTGATGATATCTTTTGTAGGTTCTGAACTATTTTATGCAGATATTTATTTTTTAAAAAAAAATTTATGAAGCTTTTTATTTTCAAAACATATGCATAGTTTAAAATTCATCCTTACAAAAATCTTATGTTCCAAAATATTTTTCTCCCTCCACTAGAAAGCAAATAATCCAATATATATTAAACATATGCAATTCTTCTATACATATTTCCACATTTATCATGCTGCATAAAAAAAAGCAGATCAAAAAGGAAAAAAAGAAGAGAAAGAAAACAACATCAAAAGCAAACAAAAAAGTGAAAATACTATGTTGTAATCCTCATTCAGTCCCCATAGTTCATTCTCTGGGTGCAGATGACTCTCTCCATCACAAGTCTATTGGAATTGCCCTGAATCACCTCTTTGCTCAAAAGAGCCACACCCATCAGAATTAATCATCACATAGTCTTGTTGCTGTGCACAGTGTTTTCTTGCTTCTGCTAATTTCACTTGGCATCAGTTCATGTAAGTCTCTTTAGGCCTCTCTGAAATTATCCTACTGATATTTCTATAGAACAATAATATTCCATAACCTTCATATATCATAACTTACTCTGCCATTCCTCACCAAATGGGCATCCACTCAATTTCCAATTCCTTGTCACAACAAAAAGGGCTCCTACAAACAATTTTGTGCATATGAGTCCTTTTCCCTTTTTTATGATCTCTTTAGGATACAGGCCTAGTAGAGACACTGCTGGATTAAAGGGTATGCTCACTTTTATAACCCTTTGAGATTGGATCAATATACAACTCCACGACTGTCCAATTTTCCCACATCCCCTCCAACATTTGTCCTTATCTTTTCCTGTCATCTTAGCCAATCTGAGAGGTGTATAGTGGTATCTCAGAGTAGTCTTAAATTGCATTTTTCTGATTAATAGTTATTTAGAACACCTTTTTATAAGACTAGAAATGGTTTTAATTTCATCTAAAAATTGTCTGTTCATATCCTTTGACCATTTAGCGTTTGGTGAATGGCTTGTATTCTTATAAATTTGAGTCAATCCTCCATATATTTTAGAAATGAGACCTTTATTAGAACCCTTGAATTTTTTCCCAATATTTCTTTTATAAAAGTATTTTTGCAAGCAGTTGTATAGACTGCATAATTAATTTGTAATCTAGCACACAGCATAATAGTTGCCCATAATAGTTGCAAATGCTCATTGTTAGCATAATAGTTATACCATAATTTCAATAGTTGCAAATGTTTGCTGGTAGGAAAACTATGGCAACATTTCTTCATCTTCTAAGTCTAGGAGTCAAGAAGCTTTTATTAAGTGCCTGCTTTGTGACAAGCAGAGTACTAAGGGCTGAGCATACAAAGAAAGGCAAAAGATAGTGTCCCTGCCCTCAAGAATCTCACAATCGAGTAGGAGAAATTCCATACAAGCTAGGGATGGGGTAAAATGGAGGCATCTTAGAAGTCATTAAGGAGTTTTTGGAAAGACTTAACATAAAAGGTTACTTTTAGTTGAGACATAAGCAAGAAGTCAGAAGAGCTAGGATGTAGAGGTGAGAAGGGAGAGAATTTCAGGCATGGGAAACAACCATTAAAAAAGCAGAATGTCCAGAGAGGAATGTCAGAAGGCTGCTGTCTCTGGATCCCAGAGTGGCAGCTGGTGTAAAGAGACTGAAAAATAGGAAGATCATATCATGAATGGCTCTGAAAGCCAAGCTGGGGATTTGATGTTGAGTGTTGAAGGTTCTAGGGAACCGTCTGCTATTTATGGAGGTGATGTGATCCAAGTTGCTCTTTGGGAACATTGCATGGACAGCTGAGTGGAGGATGGACTGGAATGGAAAGAGCCTTGGGCAGTGACCCACCAACAGACTTTGGTGGTAGTTCAGATGTGAGGGCTTGTACCAAGATGGTGGCAGTGAGAGGAAGTGTCTATAACCATAATTGTAGTACTAGCCGTTAACATTCATGTAGCACTTACTATCTGCCAGACCTGAGAGATGTAATGGCAAAATTAACAGGATTTGGTGACAGATTAGATTATGAGAGTGACAGTGTGTGGAGGCAAGGATGGCCTTAGCTAGAGAACTTGGTAACTGGGAATACAAGCGTACCCTTAGCAAAAATTGGGAAATTGGGAAGAGGGGCAGGTTTTGAGGGGAAGTGAGGAAAATAATGAGTTTATAATGGGACCCCAAGAATATGTATTCTAGACCTACCATTTGCCTTCTATAGATATTAATTAGTAGAAAGTCCTTCATCTTGGGATCTCAAAGCAATATCATAAATTTTTGATGAAAAAGAAATTATCATGAACCACTTTAAAGTGGTCTTATCATTATTATAATTAATTATACTTGTAATTTTAATTGTATTTATAATGCACTTTATAAATGTTGTCTTTGACACCTTTGGCCCTAGATAGAATTGGGAAAATACTGCTCCACCTTGCCTTTGGCATCCCCTCAACCAAGAACAAATTGCCTCATGGCTGCCTAGAGACCTCCCATTGGTTCCCTGTGGAAAAGTATTCTTCTTTTTATTATCTCCTTCTCTGAAGTTCTTTCCCTTCCTCCTCCTGACCCCCAACTGTATTCTATGAGTCTTAATGCTTTGTTATAAGCTAGCTGTCAGAAAGTCTTAAGTCCAACTTCAGCTATGCTTTGTGAATATATACTGTGTGAAGAATGGTACTATTTTTGGCTCTGGAGAAAATAAATTAAATAAGACCTAGTCTATTCTTCCCAGAGAGTGCATATGCAAATAACTCAGATGATATAAGCCAATTCTTACTAAGATGTTGATGAGAGATAGTTAACAGCTTAAACTATCACTTAAAAAAGAGAAAAGGGTGAAGCCTAAATTTTACAATTTCAGGAACTGTGTCTGATAGGGAAGTAAGCCAGATTCCTTTTCCATTTGTTAGAGAATATGAACCAACTTGAACATTTCTTCAGGCTATTTAGGTCAAATGGAAGGCCACCATCACTTATGTCTCAGCACTAGCTCTGTGACCAGTTTAGCCATTGTTCATTGCTGCTGTCGAGTCTTAGGAGAGTCTTAAGGTGTAGTGGTGGACTCTCTTACCAGGAAGGGGACAATATCCCTTTCCTTGAGCATGGTGAGGCAGCCTGTTTCAGATAGGTGATGCTGCCAGCCCGTGGCAAGAAGCCAAAACTCCTAGCAGGGTCAGCCAGAGCCTTGTACCAAATCATGGGGAAGAAGCCAGAGGTCTGGGCAAGGGACTAACCTCAGGCAGCCTGAAGTCTTGTTGCTATCTCAGGAAACAGCCTAGAAAGTCCAGAAGCCAGATGTCATGGCTATAATAACCAAAGAAGCTACCACTGTCATTCACTTAAAAGGCTCTTGTCTTGTGGTCTGAGCTCCTTGGTGTATTCTGGGGGTGCAGGGTGGAGGGGTCTAACCTTACTATGAGGACATGCATGTCGCCCCTATCAGTGATAGAAGTACCGGCACAATCACCCAGGAAGTCATTCCTTGTGCTATCTTTGCATCTAATTTTATTAAAGGGTAACCCAGGATTCAATCTCCTACATAGATACTCTACTTATAAGTTATATTTAATGACAGCTACAACCACTGCATAAGCTGGCATTCTAAAATGTTCAGAATATCAATAATTTTTAATAAATAGAAAATGGCATTATTCACTATTGATCAGAGAAATGTAAATTAAGACAATTCTGAGGTACTATTACACACCTCTCAGATTGGTTAAGATGACAGGAAAAGGTAATGATGAATGTTGGAGGGGATGTAGGAAAACTGGGACACTGATGCATTGTTAGTGGTTGTGAACAGATCCAGCCGTCCTGAGGAGCAATTAGAACTATGTCCAAAGGGCTATCAAGTTGTGTACACCCTTGGATCCAGCAGTGTTACTACTGGGCTTATATCCCAAAGAGATATTGAAGAAGGGAAAGGGACTTGTATGTGCAAGAATGTTGGTGGCAGCCCTATTAGTAGTGTCAAGGAACTAGAAACAGTGGATGTCTTTCAATTGAAGAATGGCTGAATAAGTTATGGTATATGAATGTTATGGCATATTATTGTTCTGTAAGAATCGACTAGCAGGATGAATACAGAGAGGCTTGGAGAAACTTAATATGAACTGATGCTAAGTGAAATGGGTTGAAGGAGGAGATCATGTATACGGCAATAGAACAATTATACACAATTCTGACAAACATGGCTTTTTTTCAACACTGAGGTGATTCAGATCAGTTCCAATGGTCTTGTGATGGAGAGAGCCATCTACAGCCATAGAAAGGACTATGGAGACTGAATGTGGGTCAAACATAGTATTTTCATTTTTTGTTGTTTGCTTACATTTTGTTTTTCTTCTCATTTTTTTCCTTTTTGATCTGATTTTTTTCTTGTGCAGCATGATAATTGTGGAACTATATGTAGAAGAATTGCACATATTTAACATATATTGGATTACTTGCCCTCTAGGAGAAGAGGTGATAAAAGGAAGAGAAAAAAATTTGAAACACAACGTTTTGCAAGGGTGAATGTTGAAAATTGTCTAAGCATGTGTTTTGAAAATAAAAAGCTTTAAAAAGAAAAGAAAAGAAAATGGCATTGTTCTTGACGAAGCCTTTGATCATTGGACCTGCCACAGTATCTCTTCTTGCTCTCTTGGCCAGTCTTTTTTTGCCTTTTTTTGCCTTTTTTCTCCATTGTTATTGTAATCAAATAATTTTTTTCTACCAACTTCCCTCTAACCACACTTCCACCAGATTTCATCTATGGTGTGGCAACCCTCCCAAGTGCACCGTGGGTCAGTCTAGAAATTTTATGAGTGTATTGTTGAAAAAAAAGTAGCAGAAAATCCCCATTCTAATAACAAAGATGACACCTTGGATTTCTAGTGACTTGGTCTCCCTCTCCTGTCATGTGGGATACAAATGCTAATGTAGTTATGTTTCAGGCAGTCAACAAAGTGAGGAATAGAGGATGCCCTGGGAAGCTATTAGCAGTGTTCCAAAGGAAAATACAGTCTACCAGGGTATTTCTGGATGCTTTTAGTCTTAAAGAATGTGAATAGTAACAAATAAATTGCTACAATTGCTTAAATGAGAGGAAAAAATCAATTTATATCAGGGTGGCAGACTGCATATTGTTTCTGTTTTTGGAATCACAAGTCATTTAGGCTCACACTGCAATTAATAATAAATCATACTTGTGAGTTACTTAAGGAATGATGTTAGTAGAGGCTGAGCAGAAATGTTGACGGAATGCTGAAATATAACTGGGAAAGTTTGATAGCTGTAAATGTTATTCATAGTATGTTCTAATTAAGCAACTAGAATGAAACCTGCTTATAGATGCCACAGTTGATTCCACAAAAAGGTTTTGCCATGTAGTCTTTGAAGACAGACTCATTGTAGTGTATGCTTGATTTAGCCTCACAGTACAGAGTAGAGAGTACTTGGAGCCCAGGAAATCCTGTCAGACTTAAAGCAGAAGTACTAATCCCAGCCCCTGCTCCCTTGTCACTGGCTGCCTCTGAATCTTTTTTCATTGTACAATTGAAGAGTTTTGATTGGAAGAGGGTAGGTCTAGGTGATCATAGAGGGCCCTTCTACCTCCCAAAGGCTGATGGAACTCTGTCCTTTGTGTAACTTTGAATTTCTAAACACCCATGGGAGTCCCCGAGAGGCCCTCAGGCTGATTACTATCTCTTTAGACTTGCTTGTCCTCTTAGGAGCACACCAGAGCCCTAGCTTAATTTTGTTCTTATTTCTGTGGGGTCTTATTTTCTTGATGGGAATAAGACCAAGAAGGTGAGTCCAAATCCACACAGATGAGTGTTGTTTTACTTGCCTCCTTACAGGGATGTTTAGAATTTAATGTACTTCATGATCAGAGTAAAGTCAGTCTTAGCCAAATCAGATCTGAATTTAGTAAATATTTGGCATTTGGAGTGTAGTTCTAGCTGACATATTTTAAGAATGCTTACAAGCTGAAGGGCATTCAGAGCAGGGCAGATGGCACAGTGAAGAACTGGAGCCCATGCTGTATGACTTGGGGATGCTTGACCTCGAGAAGGGAAGACTTAATTAGAAATTGAACATCAAAAGCTTTCTTCAAGTTTCTAACAGGTTGCCCTATAGAAGATGTAATATAATTGTCCTATTTGGGCCTACCCAAAAGGCAGAATTAGATATTATAAGGAGGCAGATTAATGTCTGAAGTAATGGCAGTTTTCTCCATATGTAAAGATAAGTAAAAGTATCATGGCTTTGAGAGGTAATGGACTCTTTTTTACATAGACAAAGACTGGATGGGCATTGTTTGGATGTTTAGTACCTAGTGAAATAGGTTGTGGCTAAACACTTTCCCAATGCTTTATTTCTCAAGAAAACGAAATCAGTGCTCATAAATGTGACCTTTTAGATAGTTGGCCTTCAGATAAACTTGGTCTCCTAAAAAGTTTTAGTGTGTAATGTAAACATTTTTAAAAATGTGCTTATATATCTGGCAAGCAGAGCAAGTAGACCCACATTTGGCAAAATGTCGGGGATGTTTTAAATGAGGGCTAGTTTAAAAAGTAATTTGTGAAATGACCCATGGAAAAGGCCTCAGAGGCCATGGCATTTACTGTGGATGTTTGTAGACTGTGCCCATTACTCAGTCACTTCTGATTCTATCTATAACTGATAACAGGGCCCCTCTTTTATAACTTGCACTTTCTAACCCTCATAATGACCATGAAAAGCTTCATAGCAAAACAACGGGAAATGCTTCTGCCAGCATTTGGAAAGACATCCCTGAGCTGATTTGCATGAAATCAGGATTGCTTGTGATGTATCCTCTCAAGGTATATTTATTAGATTTCTATTTAAATTTGCACCCTCTGTGATAAAATGACATCTCATGGCACAAATACTAAAGGGAAATGATTAATTAAAATAGGTAAGAGAAGCATCAATCACTGTATATTAAATTCAAGAAAATATCTGTTTTAAAATCTTGTAAGAGTTGGTGCTGGTCTCAACAGAGTGGTGAGTGCATCCTGCCCCCTGGGCCCTCTCTGAAAGAAGCTCTGCCTTTAGGTCATGCTATGGAATTAGGGGACTGGTATGAGCTTTGAACTTCTTTTAATTGCTGATATATTGCAAAGGCAGAGGAACAATGTTAGAAATAGCCACTCAGTTCATTGAGTTTTCCATAGATCTTTGTGCCCAGGCTAGATGCATAGAGGTCATGGGGGTGGTATGAACTCTTGTATCATGCTTCTGTTGTTATAAGAGAAGATGTGTCAACCCATGTTGTCTTGCACCATGTTTCTGCTTTCTACTATACTTGAGAGATAACATGGCAGAGAGGAGAGTGTGCTGGAGAAAGGAAAAAGCTGAGTTTGAATTTCACCTCCAACTCTTTGTGATCCTTAAGAAGTTGATCCATAGCTTTGGTCTCGGTTTCCTCATCTATAAAATGGCCATAATAACACTTGACAGAATTGTGTTGAGGCTTTAATAAGTATGTGCATGTGTGTGTGTAGATGTAAAAAATATATAGAGATACATACACAAATATATATGCACATATGTGTTTGCATGTATATGCATAGATGTATATTCCTTTGAGTGTTTATAATACATGTATACATACATAAATGTGTGTATGACACTATTCAACTATTATTTCTTGTGACTATTAACTTTACCTCATTTAATTGTAACAATTAAGACCATTCACCTTGAACTGCTCCTCATCTTATACCACTCAGATACTTTCTGTCAGTGTTTGTTCCTTCCCCTCTATATAATATGAAGAGGTGCTCCTTTACAAGTGATTCCAGTCCATCCTGACTTCCCCAACAGTCTCTTGTCATCTTCAGTGCTTCTCTACTGTCTATTGACTGCTTCCTTCCTGCCAACAAACATTCCAATGTCACCTCATCTTTTAAAAAAAAAAAAAAAAAAAGCCCTTACTTGATCAGTGCATTCCCACTCACTTTTTCCTGTAATTCCCATTCATTTTGTGGCTAAACTCCCTGAGAAAGCCTTCTACAATTCTTTCCTTTCACTCTCAGCTATTCACAATCTGGTATCAGATATCATCAGGAAACTGAAACTACTCTCTTCAGAGTTACCAACAGCCTCTTAATTGCCAGATCTAACGCCTTCTCTCCAGCCTCATCCTTGACTTTTCTTTGGTCTTTAATACTTTTTTTTTCCTTGATAATCTTTTCTTCCCGGGTTTATGACTCTGTTGCCTCCTGGTTCTCCCAACTGCTCCTTCTCTATCTTCTTTGTAGATCTGCTGCTAAACACAATGGGAGGGATCCTCAAGAATTGGTCCCAGACCCTCCCTTTGCCTTTTCTCTCCTCCCCTCTCCACATATGTGTGAGCATGTGCATACACACACACATCTGACATGGTTTTAATAATCATTTCTATGAAGATGATTCTCCAGCATACCTGTCTAGGCCCAGACTCTTCCCTGTACTTCAGTTTCAAATCTCCAGCTGCCTATCTGATATCTCACATTGAATGTCCCAAAGACATCTTGCACTCAGCATGTCCCAAACAGAATTTATTATCTTTCCTCCCAAACTCTCCCTTCTTCCCAACTTTCTGTTACCATCCAGGGTGCCATCATTCCTTCTCACAGTCACCCAGGCTGTTGTAACCTATGGGTCATCCTTGACTTCTCATTCTCAAACCTCCCCTTTCCCCATAGGCTGTATGTTGCCAATAGTTGTTGAATTTACTTTTTTAAATATCTCCCACATGCTCCTCTCACTTCTCTGATGCTACCACCTTGGTGCCAGCTCTCATCACCTCATGTCTTGACCATAGCAGAAGTCTGTGGTCTGATCCCTTTCTGCTTCAGACCACCCCATATTTAATTTCCTTTTTTCCTCCCTTGTTCCCTTCTTTCCTTCCTTCCTTCCTTTCTCTGTCCCTCTTTTTCTCCTTTTCTTCTTTCCTTCCCTCTTTCCTTCCTTCCTCTGTCCCTCTTTTTCTCTCTTTCTTCTTTCCTTCCCTCCTTTCTTTCTTCCTCTGTCCCTCTTTTTCTCCCTTTCTTCTTTCCTTCCCTCCTTCCTTCCCTCCCTCCTTCAATAATAGCTTTTCATTTTGAAACATTCAAAGACAGTGTTCAACATTCATCCTTGCAAAACATTGCTCCAAAATTTTTCCTCCCTTCCTCCACCCCTCCCCTAGACAACAAGTAATCCAGTATATATTAAACATGTGCATTTCTTCTGTACATATTTCCACAATTATCTTGCTGCACAAGAATAATCAGATCAAAAAGAAAAAAAATAAGAAAACAAAAATCAAGCAAACAACAACAAAAAGGTGAAAATACTATTCTGTGATCCACGCTCAGTTCCCACAGCCCTCTCTGGGTGCAGATGGCTCTCTCCATCACAAGTCTATTGGAAATGGCCTGAATCACCTCATTATTGAAAAGAGCCAAGTCCATTACAGTTGATCATCACATAATTTTGTTGCTGTGTACAATGATCTCCAGGTTCTGCTCACTTCATTTAGCTTCTCTCCAGGCCTCTCTGAAACCATACTGTTGGTTGTTTCTTACAGAACAATAATATTCCATAACATTCATATACCATCACTTATTTACCCATTCCTCAACTGATGGGCATCCACTCCATTTCCAGATCCTTGCCACTACAAAAAGGGCTGCTACAAACATTTTTGTGCACATGGGTCCTTTTCTCTTATTTAATGATCTCTTTGGAATACAGATCCACTCAACTTAACTTTCAAATTGATCTTCCAGTTATAGCTGGTTTGACTATGTCATGTCCCCCTCATTAAACTCCAGTGGCTCCATATCACTTCAGGATCAAATATAAAATCTGTCTTGCATTCAAAGCCCTTTCTAATTTCCTCTCACCCTACTCCCCTTCTTGTGCCTTTCTACTATGTCTTTTGTGATTTAGTGACAATGACCTCCTAGCTATGCTTTGCACCCAACACTCCATCTCCCAATTCTGGTTTTTCACTGACTGTCCCCCTTGCCTGGAATTTTTCACCCTTCTCATTTCTGCCTCCTGACTTCTTCCAGAACCCAGCAAAAATCCTACCTTCTATAAGAAGCCTTTTTAAACCCTCTTCAACTCTGGCATTTCCATTGAGTATCTCCATTTTGTCTTGCTGGATTGTTGGTACATAATTGTTTACATGCTGTTCCTCCCATTAGATTGTAAGCTTCTTGAAAATAGGGATTGTCTTTTGCCTTTCTTTGTTTTTCTGACCTCTAGCAAAGTTTCTGGTACATAAATGATTATTGACTGACCAGTGAATTTTCTTAATTTACTTTGGAATGAAACCGTAACAGTTCAATTTGGCACCCATTCTTTTCAGACCACCTTAATAAGTGTTGGTAGGTACAAAGAAAATAAAACTGAATCTAAATATAACATAAAATGGCTTAGGTGGTGATATATTCTGTTTGTCCTCTCTTTGTGCATCATCACAACAAATAAAGTAAGACTTTCCAATCCCTCCCCTGACCACTAATGTCTATCATCTTAAACTACCTTGTACTTTATTATTTGGTCTTTCTTCTCCCTATGTTTTCGCTAGTCACGCTTATACCTGTAGTTGTCTTCCCTCCTAGAATACAAACTTCTTGTGATAGGTGTTCTTTCATCCTTTGTACTTTTATCCTCAGTACACAGTGCCTGGTACATTGGGGATTCTAAATAAATGCTTATAGTTAATTGATTATAATTTTCATATACTCCTATTACAGTAGTATTACAAATCAGCTCCCAGAGAAATTTTGTTGGTCCTAGGTGTGGTATGGGTCCTGTATTATTAGAGTGAGGCAAGATTCTTTTTATTATATCACTGCATTTCCAAGCTGCTCTGTTTTGCTATATTTATGATCTTTATTGATCCCTCATCACGAATCCCATTGTAATGATAGTGGATGGATGAATTAGGTTGGTGTTGGCCAACCTGATAGGTCTGGGCCTTTAAAGAGATATTGCAGATCACTTAGCCGTACTAACTCATATTAAAAATGAGTAAATAGACTCCAGAGAGTTTCTATCACTTTCTCAGATACACAAAGAATAAATAAAAGAAGGCAATATTTGAACCCAGGTCCTTTGCCACCAAATCAACCAGATATCTCTCTTACCTTGCCATGGTTTGGTCAGTAAGTTAAAGGTTTTGAATAGGAGAAGCTAGTTCTTAAAGTGACTTAATTTTAATCAATCTCTGCTCTGTTTGGAGGCCGAGGAAAGAATGATGCTTTGCTAAGGTGAGAAAATTGACCAAATTCCCCTGCCTGTTTAAAAAGGATTATAAATTACATTACTGGCCAGCCTTAGTCAGAATTTGAGTGCTTAGGAAGAATCTCTGTGATAGGCTTATGGCTCTAGCCCATTTTCTGTAAGTGAAAATGAACATGCCCAATAATGGGGCCAAATTTGCCTATTGAATTTGGTCGTATTTTAAAGTAGCTCCTAAGGAGAAAGATTGTTTCACAGTGATTTAGTGCTTACAGAATTGCAGCTGCATAGGAGAGTTTGCCATGTTGGTGGCTTTGGAGAGAAACATATGTGCTTCTTTTGCAGGTAATAAAATGGAAAATCCAATTTGCAATTGCAGACCAAAGCCCTGAGTGATATATGATCTTCATAGCGGCATCGGTCAGAGGGTTAGTGCTAATCACAGCGCTGGGTCCGGGTCTGGGAGACAGCCAGCGTCTCTGCCGACAGACCCTCTCTAGCTTATTAGATCCTCTTTGTCACACTGCTTAATCCTGTTGGCTGATCCTTGTTAGAACACCACCGGCGCGTGCTGCTCGGGCTCCTAATAAAGGAGCTGGGGGTGAGGCCCCTAACTAGGAGCACTGGAGCGTGAGGCAGTTAGGCGACTGCAGCCTGATGGACGGGGGCGAAATGCTTCCTGCATGTGATTACTTAAAAGGGAACGTGCCTCAGACAGCTGATGGATGAGCTTTGCTGAGGTAATGGTGACTGGGGGAGAGCCTCCGAGATGGGTGTCATCTTTTCTCCCAGCATGATGGTCTGGCTTTCTGCTAAGGAGGTTAACCCTTTGCTGGAGAGAGTGGCACTCTGGTCCTGGTCCGTGGTGGGCAGGGGCCTCCATGATGGGCATTTAGGGTTAGCTGCTCCCTCGCCCTCCCTGCCTCGGCTCTCTCTAAGCAGAGAATGGTCAAGTGTCTCTGAGCACCGTCCTGTGCCAGGCACCAGGGAGCCGCCAGGAGAGCACAGGCAAGCAAGCGGGCCTTATCCGCAAGGAGCTCCCGCCTCTGTTGGGAGACGTAACACGAGCAGAGATGGGAGTTACTTTGTTCTCTGCCAGCTGCGAACCCCTCTCCCCATATAAGCTCGGCACTAACTAGGTTAAAGGTAACTAGGTTCCAGCAGCTGCAGGGTTCTGGGAAGGCTTCCCGGAGAAGATGGTGCTGGAGCCTAGCCGGAGCTGGGGGAGGGGTGAAAGGAGAGCAGGGAGGCCATTTGTGGCTCAGCCCTCTGCGGTGCAGCGGCCCTGGGGTCCGAGGAGCTGAAATAAACACAGGTAGCTGTGGGAGGGGCTTCTGCCTCCAGCTCCTCCCCTTTTCTCCACTCTGTCCCAATCAGAAATAAACAGCCTCCTGCCAAGTGAGGGTGCTGCTGCCTGGGACCCTCTGGGCCTTCCTGGGGCGCCGCCCCTGGGGCCTCTTCTCGCTGACAGAGCCCAGGTCTGACATCATCCGGCACTGGCAGGGCTGTCGTCTCCGATGTTGAAAGAGGCAAGGAACATCATTCCCCAGGAGCCAGACACCAACTAGACTGAACTGAGGGGAGATAATCCTTCTGATCGTATTATCTAAAGAAGAAGCATTATGGGGGCGCAGGGAGAGAGCAGCCTAAGCAATCAGGAGGCCTGGATTCGAGTTCTGCCTCTGATCCAGCCTGGCTCGGAGAACTCTGCACGAGTCACTTAGGTTTTCGGGTTGTATATCTGAGACTTTCGGTGCCTCGGCGGTACTGATCTGCCGGGCTAGAGGGAGATTTCTCCCCAGGCCAGTCTCTCAAGTGAGGTCACAGATGTGAGCCAAAAAATCATTCAGATGAATCCTACAAGAAGTTTCCAATTTATACTCGAATTTCATTTTCAAAGTTAATTGGAAGTCTGGGTTGTTTAAGAGTAACAGTGTGGGAACAGCGAGGTGGTGCAGTGGCTAGAGCACCAGCCCTGAAGTCAGGAGGACCCGAGTTCAAATCTGACCTCAGACACTTAACACTTCCTGCCTCTTAACCCCAAATGTCTCAGCAAAAAATAAAAGAAAAGAGTTAGTGTGTTTTTAATAGAAATAATATGATAAATAGTGGCTAGGTTCCTAGGCTAGCCCTTGACAGCTTGTCTCACACAGTAGCTTAGTGCCACTGTCGCTGGTAGGTGTCTTCTGCATCTTGTACCACAGAGAAGAGAGATGGAGAAATGCCCCCCTCTTTTTTGTGCTGGACCTGCTCCAGGCAGATTTTTGGCATACACCCGCTCCCCTTTCTTCCTTCTTGGTATCCTTCTCAGATGATAAAGGTCTTCTTTCTATCTTTAGGAAAGTACTTGCTCTGCTCTTTGGAATAGTAGAAGAACATTGGATCAGGAGTCAAGGCCTCCATGCCTTTTCTCTACATCTCAATTCCCTGTAATATAGCAATGGGGCCTACAGTGGATAGAGCACCAGGCTAGGAGTTGGGAGGCCTCAGACACTTAGTAGATGAGTGACCCTGGATGAGACCTTTTACTTCTGTTTGATGTTGGAATACACCTGAGAGCTGTGGAATACATGGGAGCTACCTGATAGTGGCTGCTGGAGGTCCAACCCAGAATGGATCTCCTCTTGTGAGAGGATGGTACAAGGAGATTGAGAGGCAGTTGCTGTTCTCTGACCTCTCTGAGTGAGAGGCCATTGCGTTGTCTTACCTCTCTCCTCTTCCCTCTGCCTCTAATTTATCTCATTCCCAGTCCACAGCACCTGTGTCAGCCAAGGGTGCCCTGTAACTCCTTCAGATGTTATGATCCCACAGCTGTGGAGGCTCACGGAGAATTGACCTGCCCCTTAACAGTTTGACTTAATTTCCTCAACTGTAAAAGGGAGACAATGCCTTCCCCTCAAATGAGAGGATACCTATGAAAACGCTTAAAGAGCAATTGTAAAAGAGCTTATAGAGGGATAAAGAACACTCTCTTTTATATTGATATGATCATGCTTGGGCAATATAAGAATTATTTTTTCAATAATGCCACTCATTTGAAGGGATTCATAGTAGAGAGGAGAGATTGGAAAAAAGAAAAGTAAAGAGACTTATAGTAATGAAGATAAGAGAAAAGAAGAGTCTGAATTTAACTGATCATCATAGGGGTAGAAATAACTAGACAAGAACAAGAGAGACTTCATAGGTAGAATCAGTTGGGTAGCCCATTAATTAGAGAATAGTCTGAGGAAAGAATGAAGAATACAGGAACACCCCAGAATTTTGAGTTTGAATGACTGCAATAGAGTTCCATTAAGAGAGATTAGAAAATGGGACAAACTTAGGGCTTTGGGAAAAGATCATTTGGAGTATGTCGAGTTTTAGTGTGCAGTGTCCTTCTGAGGATATCTAGCAGTTATCAGAAGTATAGAATTGAGATTTAGAAAAGAAAATGGGGAGATAAATACTAACTTGGGTTTAGTTCGTATTAGTTTGATAACTGAGGACATAGAAATAAATATAAATCATTTAGAGGGATGTTTACAAAGAAGGAAAAAAGACCAAGTAGAAAGTTAAGCCATGAAGGCTGTCCACCATTTTGAATCAGAAGCAAGAATCAGGAGACAGAGGGCATGTTCAGATAGGACAATTCCTAATTTATAATTATTCTGAAATGTGATCATGCTGAACCTCCTTCATTTCTATTTCTCATTTCCATTGAAATTCTAGACCTCTTGTTCTTTTCTCTAAATGAATTTTATCTTTATTTATTTCCATAATGTTGCCCTTTGGTAATTTGATAATTTTTTTATTACACAAAATCTGTACATTCTCCTATATGGCGATTTTTTATTATATTAAAATCCAATCTAACCATGAACAATAAATATCTTCAGAGCAGAAGTACAACCAGTAGAAAGCAATATTATGGAAAGCAAGGGAAGCCAGAATATCAAAAAGGACTTAGACTTGTAAGCTTTTTCAAAAATCAGGACTGACTGAGGAAAGGCCAGTAGAGAGAGCATTTTCAGCCAATTAACAGGAACAGAAAACATGTTGAGGAAGGGAGTGAGAAAGGAGAGGCATTGCATTTATATTAGGTGCTAATGTTAAGACCTTGTCAGGTCTTCAAAGACCTGATTCAAAGAGTTCCATATTCCAAAAGTATGCGCCTATCATTCCCATTTAAAATTGCCATTTTATTTTTATGTGCACGCACACACACATACATATACACGTCATTATTGAATCTGAAAACTGATTTTAAGAGGAAAGCAATCTTAGCCAACTAAATCAAATACATGTGTTAATATTCAGTAGAGCAGGGCTGCCAAGTAGTGCCATAGTACTGGGACTAGAGTCAGACTCCTCTTCCTGAGTTCAAATGTGGCCTCAGACACTTACTAGCTGTATGGATAAGTTCCAACCCGGCCCAGCCACTTAACCCCTTTTGCCTCCGTTTTCCTCATTTGTAAAATGAGCTGGAGAAAGAAATGGCAAACTATTCCTGTGGCTTTGCCAAGAAAACCAAAAATGGGGGCAGAAAGGCACAAAAACAACAGCAGCAATTCAGTAGAGCATCTTAAACCTCTGAGAAGGATTAGCATTTTAAAAAGATGATACTTAATCAAATGTCTGATTTTCAGACAGGATAACAAGGGCAAAAAACATATGACCACATGGAAACATATTTTTGATTAGTAGAACTTTGTAAATTGTAGATGGACCAAGCTTTGCTGGGGAGTCTCTCCCCGAGATCTACTTCTTTAAACTATTTCTTCTGGCTTTTTAATAGTTTTACCTTTTCTTTTTCTTGTCTTCTGTTTCTGAATGAGCATTTTTTTTATAAGTAGAAATTTTTTTTGTTTTATTTTTTTCCAGTATATATCTCATGGCATCAGAATTTCTGTTTAGCAGAATGGGATACCTAAATTCTAATTCTCCATAAGTCAGTGGTTGTGATCACAAACTATTAAGAATCCATCACCAGTGAATCTCTTGTCAGTCCCTGGGTCCCAGTCTCTCTGTGAGAATGAGTAGGAGCATTACTCTTCAGCTTTTGTCAGTTCCTTCTGCATTCCATAATACATAAAAATTGAGAGTTGTGGTCCAGATCTTCAATGTTTGTCTTAGGATTACTGGAGAGACTGGAGTTCATATGTTAATTCCAGCATTTATGTGGTAAGTGATGTGTCAAGTCCCTACTTCTTACTGAAACCTGGTGTAATGATTCATATGCTACTTGAAAGAATTGTGGTAAGAAAAGCATTTTGCACCATAAAAAAAATTGAGTTATTATCTAAGTGACTCATTCAATGTCACATAGCCATTCAATATCAGAATCTAGACATTTTGGGTTTCAGTCCTCCCTTTGAGACTATCTTTTTGCCCCTTACTCCAGGATGCTCTTCTGCTTTTGAAATACAAAGTTTTTGCAAAACCAGTTGTTGCTTATTTCTTCCCTTGACTTTGAGAAGATCTTTTTGGAAACCTAAGAAAAAAATCAAGGAAGAGAATAATAAAACAGCATAAACAGAACTGAGACAAGATTCTAAAATGGGGACAGATCCTAAAAGTTTGGAGTGCTATCTTTAAAGGTAGAGAGCCTCATTCTCCCCTCCTCAAAAAAAGAACATGAGCAGAATTTCACAGTAGATTACTACTTCTAGCCAAATACCTTTAAGACCAAAGTGAAGAACAGCTCATTCAAGCAGAAAATCTGTAAGCCCAGATTTCACTATCTCGTTAGTGAATTGGAACTTGATGATTTAATTATGATGTTTAGCCATCAAAATAAGGAAATAGTTAATAGTGATCAAAACTGAAATAAACAGGTATTTAGGTATAGAAGTAGATACATTTTACTGTCATGGACATGACACAATATGAAAGGTTTTGTTTATTTTTCAGGCAATTTCTTCATTCTTAGTAGTCTCGATACCTAGCTCATCAGTCTTTACATGCCCACAAAACATCTCTAAGTGAATATGGCTTTTTTTCTTGCTATCATTGTTTGCTGTCCCTGGGACCACCATTCTTGTTTCCCTTGTTCATAATCATGGAATAGTCTTTGTTCTTACAAAGATTCTATCACCATATCTTGGATTTGTCCCATGCTAGGTTCTTTTTTTGTTTATTTATTTATTTTTTAATGTGGAATGAATTCACTTTTTTTTTTCACCTAATAGTATTTAATTTTTTTCCAATTATGTGTAAAAATGATTTCCAGCATACATTTTTGTAAGATTTTGAGTTCCAAGTTTTTTCTCCTCCCCCGCTCCCCAAAAGAGCAAGCGATTTTAAACATGTTTGCGCATTAGTCATGTTGTGAAAGGAAATTCAGAGCAAAAGAGAAAAACCACAAAAAAGAAAAAAATAAACAAACAAAAAAAAGGTCAAAATGGTATGCTTTGATCTATGTTCAATCTCCACAGGTTCCCCCCAACCCCCTCGTATGTAGATGACCTTTTCTATCTTAACTGTTGGAATTGTCTTGGATCACTGTATTGCTGAGAAGAGCTAAGTCTATCATGTCATAAGCTAACTCAATCATTATGCAATCTTGTTATTGTATAAAATATTCTCCTGATTCCATTCATTTCACTCGGCATCAATTCATGTAAATCCTTCTAGGCTTTTCTGAAGTCAGATTGCTCATCATTTCTTATGGAATAATAGTATTCCATTACCTTCATATATCATAATTTATTAAGCCATTCCCCAGTTGAGGAGCATCCACTCATTCAGTTTCCAGTTTGTTGCCACTACAAAAAGGGCTGCTACAAACATTTTTGCACTTATGGGTCCATTTCCCTTTTTTATGCTCTCTTTGGGATATAAGCCCAGTAGTGACACTGCTGGATCAAAGGATATTTTCAGTTTTATAACTCTGGGCATAGTTCCAAATTCCACTCCAGAATTAGTGTTTTGATTTTGTTTTGATTTTTTTTTTTTTTAGATAGACTTTCTCTTCAGATTACTAATGCATTGTGGGTATCTCCTATGGCAAACATATGGCAAGACATGTACCGGTATTAAATGGGATAAGTAGGTATGGGTAATTTGTGATTTGCATTTTGGGAAGACCACAATCATTGAAATTCATTGGAATTTTAAAATATTCATAGTTCTCCAGAGAAAAAAGAAAAGGATCCATATATACAAAAATATTTGCAGAAACTTTTTATAGCAGCAAAGAACTAGAAATTAAGAGAATACCCATCTATTGGAGAATGGCTAAAATAATATGGATATAATGGCAACTTTTGTGCTACAAGAAATAATGAAAAAGAATGATTTCAAAGAAACCTAAGATAATTTATAGAAACCAATACCAAATGAAGTAAGCAGAATCATGGCAATAGTTTATACAATAAAAACACTGTTTAACCACAACCAGTCTTGAAAGACTTAAGATCTCTGATAAATGGAATAACCTTGGTACCAGGGGACTAATAATGGTCGGTGTTATCCATTTCCTAATAGAGGAATGATGGTTTCAAGGTAAAGAATAAGACATATTTTTGGATGTAAATGATGTAGGCATTTGTTTTACATAACAAATTATTATATGGAGCTTCTTTTTCTTTTAAATGGTAGAGATGGTAGGAGAGAATGATTATACATACATACATATATATGTGTGTGTATATATATATATATATATATATATATATATATATATTCTGCCTTTTTATCTTTTAATTGTTACTTTAAAAAATTAATCTGTTTGTCACACTCTGTTCCTCCTGATACCACATCATTGAGGGGGAAAAAAATCCTTCACACAGCATAGTCCAACAACGACAACAAAAAAATTGCCACATTAATTATGTCCAAAAGTATATGTCTCTTTTCTGCATTTTGAAGTCATCACTTCTTTTTCAAAGTGAGTGGCATGTTTCATGTTCACTCTCTTGGATTCATGTTTTATCATTGTATCGATCAGAGTTCCAGAATCATTCAAAAATGTTTTTCATTTGTTATCATTGTATACGTTGTTCTCTTATTTCTACTCTTTGTTCTGCATCATTTCATAGAGACCTCCCAGCTTCTTCTGGAAATGTCCATTTCATCATTTCTTGTGGCATAATCACATTCCATTACATTCGATACTACAATTTGTTTAGCCATTCCCTAAAAGAACAATCCCATTGTTGCCAATCTTTGTCTATACCTATACATTTGTTTCTAGGTACAAATCTTTTTCTTCTTTCTTTGATTTGTTTTGTGGTTTTAGTTTTTCATAGTGAAAAACTGTACAGCTGATTCATAGTGGGTATGGGAACAGTCTACCAGATTTTTGACAGCAGTTCCAAATTGCTTTCTAGAATGACTGGACCAAATCACAGCTCCACCAACATTGCAGTGCTGTACCTGCTTTCCCATAGCCTTGCCGACTTATGTCACTTCCTCATTTGTTTTCCAGTTAATCCTATAGATGAGGTGAGGTTATTTTGATTCTCATTTCTCTAAGCTTTGGAGGGTTTAGAATATTTTTTTCCATATGACTTGATAAATTGGATTTCTTCCTTTGAAAACATAACTTTTGACCATTTTTCTATTAGGGAATGGTTCTTAGTCTTATAAATTTGGATATCTTCACTGTAAACTTTTATCAGAGAAACTTAAATCTCCCCACCCCCTCCAGTTATCTATTTTCCTTCTAATTTGCATTAGTTTACATTAAATTTATATAAAAACTCTTACTTTTTTTATTTTAAAAATGATAGGGGAAAGTAGAATGGGGAGAAAATAAATGCTAGCTAATTGAAAAATAAAATATTTTTTAAAGGGAAATTAACCATAAATCTGGTTATATATCACTGTTCCTTCAACAGTCTTTTATGGGGGCAGCTAGATGGTGAAATGGATAGAAGATTGGCCTTGAAGTCAAAAGGACCGGAGTTCAACTGTGTGCTCAGATACTCAATACTTTCTAGCTATGTAACCTTGGCCTTAGCAACAACAACAACAACAACAATAATAATAAATCTGTGAATTTCTTATATGTGAAGTAAAGTTTAAAGTCTTTTTACCTGGTATTCAAACCCCAACTTTCCTGTCTTATTTCATTTTATTTCCCATTACACTTTTCATAAATCAGCCAAATTGGAGTATTTTCTGCCCCTGAATATATACCCTTTAATCTTGTGGAAATTGTGTTTTGGTTCACACTTTTCCTACAACCAGAAAATGTTTTCTTTGTATTCCTACTTATACACAGCTGCTTTTGGAAATTCTTTCTTGATCTCCCGTAACACCCAGTAACACCCTAACACTTTTGTTTTGGGACCTCAGGGGATACTTTGTATTGCCTTTTACTAATGTACTTATCAAGTTATATATTTTGGTTATTTGTGTTTATATCTCCTTTCCTTCCTTCCTTCCTTCCTTCCTTCCTTCCTTCATTTATTTCAGACTTTTGTTTGTTGAATCAATATTGTTTTATACACCTAGCTAGGCGCTAATGATACCCAAAAATTAAAAAAAAATTGAGTCCCTATCCTCAACAAATTTACATTCTGTTATATATTACTATGCTATAAATTCCACAAGGACAGTAAACACTCACACATTATCTAAATCTTGTATCCCTTTTAGCAAGCAATGCAATGCTATCTCTATGCAAGATAATTTAATCATATTTATGGAATGGAATTAAACATGTTTTTAATATAAAAACTTTATATGCAGTAGTTTTTGATTATTTGTCTTTCCTTCATTTCCAACTTTCTATATAGACTTATATGTGTTCATATAACAAACAGTCTTTGAAAACCTTGATTTTTTTTTTATTTTATGAAAAAATAACCCGCACATTCTTTGCAGTTAAGATACTGATCATAGAAGTAAAGGTTAGCAATATACTTTCTTACAAGGATGAAATTCCGCGTGCTAGGTTAAGAGTTAGAGCCACATAATAGGTCAGTAATAAAGCCTCAGTACAGACCAAAGATGTGACATTATCTGTCTTGAGAAGATTAACTAGGCAGTATGAGTATCCTCCCATAGTTTTGGACTCTTGATGATCCAAGCCTCAGGCAAAGGCCGTGTTCTGGAGGGATTTACAGAGGAAGATGCCTGCAAAGATAAGGATCTTCATTTGGCTGCCAGATGAAGCCACATATGCTACTTTTTGACTAATTTTTCTCTCAGCGTCTCAGATGGTATTGGAGACATTTACACAGACTTTTCTTCCTTTCAGTTTCACTAAAAAAATGCAGTCTGTTGACTTGCAGCCCAGAATAGCCAGGTGTCTCTAGCAAATACTAGCTTTAGAGGTATTGTTGAACTATGAAATTACCTTTGCTAAATAAGGGCCTGGATGCATCCAGTGTAAAACCTTAACTGCTAACCTGACAGAATGTGAGACACATTCCCATACTATAACATGTCCTATACTTAGCACATCTGTACATTGAGAGGCTATTGGAGGTGTAAACGAACCCACAGAAAATGTCAGGTGGCAGCATTTTTACAAGAGGAATATTATTGTTTGCCACTCAGATTATCAATTTATTTTTGTAATGAATCTGCACAGTTCCTCTTAACTGTCATCCCTCATCTAACTTTGGATGGGGAAAAAGGTGGCCATCCTCCCTTTAGTCTAAGGTGAGCACATAATCCGAAGACAGACATAATCTTGCTTAAAAGTTAATCCTGTGAGCAGCTCTTGTGTCATTTCTGCCCATGACCTTGTACAAAACTGCTTTAGACTAAAAATCAACAAACTGGGAAAATAGCGTTAACTATGCAGTCATTGAAAAGACAAAGTTAGCATTAATTAAGCACTTACAAAAAAATATAAGTTCACTTAGTGTGTTGGAAGGAAATAGTTTGTATACTAGCACTGAATAGCTTGTGATCTCTGCTTGCTATAGAGATGATTATATTTCCTGGGTGCCAAAGGAAAAGAGATTTGCATGTAGGAAATCTGCATTTTCTGATAAGAAAAACAATTACATGCATAAATAAATGAAAACACTGATTTGGCACTGATCTTACTCAGGATGGCATTAGGGTATCTGGATGGTACACTCCAGACAAGATTAATTCAATACTATTTTTGTTTCAATCCTTTTAGGAAACTTGGATTTAACTGGTCAAAAGCAGGTCTTCAAAGCTGAGAATAATCCCTGGGTTACCCCAATTGCTGACCAGTTCCAGCTTGGAGTGTCTCATGTCTTTGAATACATCCGTTCGGAAACATACAAGTAGTAAGTAACTTGTGCTTCCTCCTGAAGTATCTGAGTGAATGTTTACAGAAGTTGCAGTTTGCCTTGCCATTCCAAATGTAAATGCATTATTATGTGTGAATGGTAATTACTAGGTCATATCCTACCCAATCCTTCCTCTGGTACCTCAGTGCCGACAATGTGTTCCTAAAGGTTGCACTATTAGATCACAAGTCATAGTGGGAGTTGCCAGGTCAGAAAGGTGTTAGGTAGAGGCCTAGTGATGACTTTATGTCTGTTCTTCAAGGGCAGATTTGGCTTCCAGATGACATATTTTGTTAACCAAAACAAATGAAGAAAAGTATCTTCTGAAAGTATAAAAAAATTGTGATCTTTGTCAGTGGAAAGATTAGCTATACCAATAAAATGATAATCTTTGAAGTATTTAAAAGACTTTCCTATTAAAGTGGCATATAAAATCTAAATGATAATCAGTTATTTTAAAATTGTATTAAAATATATTTGTATTTTTTCATTGCTTTCAAAATGTTAAATGTAGGTGACTCTTGAATTCATGTTATATTTGTGGTTCTACATATTATTAAAAAGAACAAGTATTTTTTTTTAATAAAAGGAATCCTAAATGCCTGTCAGTTAAATTGATCTCTTTAACTTCTTGGACCATTCTATAATAAAATTTTATGGAAGGTACTGAATAAACATATTCTTATTTTTGAAGAGGGTAACATTTATATTCAGGGAGAAGAGTAAATAAGGAGGCAGCAGAAAGGAATATGAATAATTTTGGCTCATTTCAGGACCACATTTTCTGAGTTCTCTATCAACTCTAATCTGTGGATCTCTGGGTTGGTCTTTGCAGAATGAGCATTTTTGAATTGGCATTTGGTATAGTAGCAATAATGGGCAGATAGGGAAGGACAGAATGTTTCCTCATGTAGAATTCTTTCCTATTTAAGAAATTTGTATTCAAAGAGTAATAGCAATAATTATATAGTCAACTTTACATGTATTAGATGGAGAATCTGTGGGTAGATAACAATTTATCTGGAAAAGATGTGAAGATTTTAGTAAACAGTAATGTCAGTGAATCAACAGTGTAATATGATGTCACCAAAAAGCTAATGGAAGTTTGTAAGAAAGATATGGCAACCTAAAAGGAATTGATAACCCCGCTGTGTATCCATCTGGTCATACCATGTCTGGAATACTGTTTAGTTCTGGACATTGAGTAGGGGAGAACCTTGATGTAGTACCTGATTGATGATTAATGGTCCTGTGAACCTAAGGAAGAGAAGATTTTGGAAGAGCAAGAAAAATGAGTTTAAATATGTGAAGGGTTATTATAGGGAAGAAGAAAGTAGACTTTTCTGCTCAGTCTCAGTGGGCAGATCTAGGAATGAGCAATGGTAGCTACACAAAAGTAGATTTAGGTCTGATGAAAGAATTCTTAACAATTAGAGCCAGTTAAAAGTGGAATATCTTACATCTGGTGGTAGTAGGCTCCCACCTTGCTGGAAGTGGACAAAACCTGGAAATGGCTCAAGTTTGTTGGAGAAGGGCTTTTTTGTTCCGCTGTGGTTTGGACTAGTTGGTCGAAATGCTTTATAGTTTGGAAATGAGAGGACAAGAGTATTTGGTTGAAACCTATGTCATTTCAGCATTTTTTTGTCATCATTTCAAGTCATCCTCTGTAGGACAGAGTAAAGCTGGGGAAAATTTTCTCTAAAAGAGATTTGTTTTGCATCCATTGTTTCTTTCGTATGGTTTCCCTTTGTGGAAGATTCTATCTTCCCCTGTCTGTTGGCTAATAATACTACATTGCATTTAATTTCAAATGTATTTGTCCCACAAAGACAAGTTCATATATTCATCACATGGCATTGCCACAAGGGGCCCTATTAGAACCCTCTCACTTTGCAGATGAGAAAATGGTTTCCAAGAGGCAAAATTATTTAGGTGTGTTTACATGGCTCGTTAATGACAAAACTAAGACTAGAACCCAGGTCTCTTAACTTTGAGGCCAGTGTTCTCTTGACTTATCCAAGCTTATTAAAGTGATTTATCAGACTTCTTAAATGGTCTCTGCGGTTCAAATGCAATTGTCTCTGGCTGCAAGCCTATAAAAAAGAAAGAGACGTGAAAAACATGTAGGCAGAACCAATTTAAGTTCCCAAGACATAAAGCTTTAGTAATGAAACACAGCCCTGCCTTGGAATTTGCCCAGTTGTTGAGATTTTACTTTCCACAGCATTTTTTATAAGTTGGGATCATTAAAGATCACATCTCACCAGAGTTCTTCCTTTTTGACTTAATAGATTCATGACAATACCCTGCACACAGAACTTCCCCCTTTTGTCTCTGGCCTGGCGATCAGTCCTGATTGATAAGAGAAAATGGCCTCTCTTAAATAGTTAACCCCCTTTCCATAGCTCCCTGGTATTCTGTGGTCACGTATCCCCATCTTGGCAAAGCCTGGACTTGCTTAGGTCTGACGGGATCACAGAGGGTGAGCTGTGCTGAGCAATGACATTAAAACTAAATAGTTATTAGGCGGAAATTGCCAAAATGGTAGTACATTCCGATTGTAAAACCTTTCTTCCCTTTTAATTTTTAAATGGGTTAAAAAGCAACAACATAAAAGGGGACAATAGTGATATTTATAAATGCTTGGTCCTAGAGATATATAAGAAACCCATAGGTTGTACTTTATTGATTCATCAGTAGAATAGAATATTCAGAATCATTATAGATCCCTTATTTTTTTTTAAACTCCTAAACAGTCAGGTTTCAAACATTGTAAAGGCAAGCCAGACCACTTTTGCATATCTTGAGAAATGAGAGCAATGTTAGTGAATCTGATCTCAAACTGGCAGATTATTTTACTTTTGTTGTTTCCCAGCTAATCATTAATCACTATTTAAAAGTAATGGGTCTAAATTTCCTCATCTGTAAAACAGGAGGTAATAATGGCACCTATCCCCAGGGTTGTTATGAGGATAAACTGAGATGATATTTGTAAAGCATTTTGCAAACCTTAAAAATGCCATAAACCTGTTAGCTATTATTATCTTTTCATGTCATTTAAATCGTATAAAGAAGCATCATTGTGCGACAAATAGAACCCTGGATCTAGATTCCAAAGCTGTGATTTCAAATAGCAGGTTTTTTCCTTAGCTGTTTGACCTTGTAACAACCTCACTATTTCCCTTTCTGCAAAATGAGAGGGTTGAGCAAGATGATCTTGAGTTTTAAATTTATGATTTTATAATAAAGTGATTAGTTTCTTTGTCATGCTTGCATTTGAAAGGCACTTTTTGTGTACATATGGGCTTTTGCCCTTACTTCAAAATCAATAAGTTTAATAAACTCCCAGTTTTCTTGGAAAAGTAGAAAGGGGCATTAGAGTTAATTCTCAGTAATCCAGAATATTTGTTTATTATAACCCATAGACATGCATTTCTTTTAGAGAATGAGAATATACTAAAGTATATTTTGCCTTAATACTTTTCTGAATGTAATTTGTTTTTGGTTGGGGATATGTTTGTGCCTCAGAATTGCTATATAGGAAATTGTCAAATCATATGATGCTTCGGGAAAAAGTTTCTGATTTTTTGAAACTTTGTAGTTTTTTGGAGTTACATTTTATATTTGTTCCCTAAAAAGTGGAGCCATAATTTGGGAGGGGTGATAAGTTCTTTTTAGCAGGAGTGCCAAGTTCCAAGTGAATTGACAGCTCTTAGACTTCTTTAGCAGGGTAGATACAGCAGAGCTTACCACCTCTTTATCAAGTATAATTACGTAATATATTAGGAAGCTACCAATTGTCAGACATACATTGTTATCACACTCAAGCTCATGTTCTAAAATTTCTATTGCCAGAAAAAAAGGAAGTTGGGAGGTGAGAAAAAGGTAAGAAAGAAAGAAGGAAGGAGGGAGGGAGAGAAAGAAACCAGGAAGTGAAAAAGGGAAAAAAGGAAAGAGGTAGTGAAAGAGAATCAGAAAAAAGGAAAGAAAGGGAAGGGAGGAGGCAGGAAGGGAAGAAGGAAAAAAGGAAGAAGAGAAGGAATGAATGAATAGGAAAAAGGAGGAAAAGAGTAAAAAAAAAAAAAAAACGAAAGAGTAAGTTTAGGCTATACTTGTATATTACTTGACCATATAGTATAAAATCTTTCTGGTTATAGATCTATGTAAAAAATTATACGTCAATTGAATTAGGCGTGAGGCTATTAAAAACTTTTTAATCAGCTCAGTACTTGAAGTAGTTTGCTTTATTTGATTTACTTTTGAGATGTCAGGATACCCTGAAAACTACGTGAATCTTATACTATTATTTACCTTGAGTTCATTTGTGAGATGTAAAATAATCTGCTTTAGTGCATGAAGCCATGGAAGAAAGCTTGGTCAAGGAAAGGAGAGGCAGTTCTGCTCCCTAGTGGGTAGAAGGACTCAAAGACACTCGTTATTCTCCCCCTGGCTCAGTGTCTGGCACCCTAGCACAAGATGCTTGCTCTAACAGGACTGGAGGGTGGAATCCAAAGCCTTGGCGCTGCAAGGTTAGCTTCATAGGAACCTCCCAGTAGTTCAGAGGACCTAAACTGGACCTGACTAATGCAGCTGAAGTCTTCACCTCAATGTGCTCTGCTTCAGAAATAAGAATAGGAACCACCAGCTTTGATCCTTCACCTTGTCCCCTCCCCATGTCTTGTGCTTGATTGAACATAATATACAAGCACATGAAATGGAGTGGGAGGAGAACAAAAGAGAAGAACCCAAAGCCCTTTCTTTTTAAATTCTTACTTGACCAAAATTGATTTGTCCCTTTTAGACTGTGTACATTCTTTCTCCCAAAGGGACAGCAGGATCTTCATGATCTCTATAGAATGCCAAGATTAGGATGAGTGTTTATTCCCTTTTAATTGCTACTTCAGAACTGGCTGACTGGTCATTTTATTTTTATGCAATCCTTGCCTGTCAGACTTAAAATGTCTTTCCAAGAGCATTTACTTAAACTTTTTTTCTAAGGTACATCTTCATTCTGTTTTGGAGAAGAAAAAGATACCCTGTAAAATGCAAATATAAAAAATATTTGTATGTTTCACATGCCTCCCTCTCCAGAACCTTAGATCATGCCATGTAGCAGCTACCAGAACACCGGAGCCTGCTCAGAGTTTGGAATCTTGCTACCTACCTTGAAACTAACTGTATACCTGCGCCCCTAGAATATGGCTCTTGACAGTCTAAAGATTGCCCCTCTCTCCTGTGAGGAGTTAATCCACTCAGCTTTAGGTTCTGGCCTTAGACTGAAATGTCCTAGTTGATGGGTGAATGAAGAAAAACTTACCCCAACTCCCAAACCATGCTTCCCAGAATACCTGCCTATGCCCAGCATGGGAATCCTGTCAGTTGCCTTTCTGGGGTAAGCATGTGCTTCTTATCCCCTTCCTTCTTTTTTTCTTTTAATCACTTTTATTTTGGGAACAACAACCATTTTAGGATGAGACATGCTACTTACTACTCTTAATTCTGGTGACTGAAAGACCAGAACTCCTTTCCTAGCCTCTGGTCCCCTATATGTGACTTATTCCCTTAATTTGGTCTTGATGAAGCTCCTACAGTGCTACCAGATATATAGCAAGTACTTAATGGAACATAAACTTCTTAAGGACAAGGACTGTCTCCTTATGTTGGTTTCCCAGTATCTAATACAGTGCTTGACACCTTAATACGTGTTTACTGATTGAGTAATTAAATATCTATGAAATGGTAGCTGGTATGTGAAAAGAATGATACTTTTGATGCCAGAGGAGCTGAATTCAAATTCAAAGCTTGCTAGTCATATGGATTTGGACAAACTACACCTTTCTGAACTCAGTTTCCTCATCTGTAAAATGGAGGGTTTGGATGAGTTGACCTCTAATATCCCTTCTGAGTTCATAATCTGTAATCTGATGATCTACCTTTGCTGTCCTTTTCTCTCTCTTAGGGCATTTAAAAAATCACTAAAGTGGGATGTAAACGTCATTTCTTTTTTGATGGACTATCGAACTGAGCTCCTTAATACTACAAACTCATTTCAGCAAGCACTGACTTTAAACCCATTTGATGGATCCCGACATTTTGCTTACTTTGTATCAGTGAAAAATGTTATCCCAGTTCCCTGATCTCGTTGGAAGAAGATGATCTATAAATCTAATAAATGATTGTGTAAAATCCATGTCTGAATAAAAAAAAAATCTTTCAGATATGCTAGTGTTAAAAAATGATCAGAAAGGCACTTAAGTGGAAATGTTCTGAGGAGGAGGTAGCAAAATTTAGTCTTTTCACTAAAATAATAATGTTTTCTAATTAGTAGGATTCATAGATCACTAGGTCAGCAAACATTTATTAAGTGCCTACTCTATGGCTGGCATTCTGTAGAGCTTAATATATTGGGAAGAAAAGAAAAACAAAATTAAACCTTGTCCTCAGGGAGCTTGCATTCTGATAGAAGGGACAATATTTATGTCTAACGGCCCTCTCTTATATGGGCATTGTATTTGCTTGGAAGTATCATAAAGCCTGTGTTCTGTGTAAAATAAAGAGTTTAGTACTGCTATTTCC
The DNA here is from genome assembly GCF_016432865.1 of Antechinus flavipes. Classification (NCBI taxonomy): domain Eukaryota; kingdom Metazoa; phylum Chordata; class Mammalia; order Dasyuromorphia; family Dasyuridae; genus Antechinus; species Antechinus flavipes. The sequence goes on along the minus strand of NC_067402.1, from coordinate 52,597,490 downwards.
CTGGTCTGTAAAGCCAAGAGGATCAGAAGTGTAATGGTCTCACCTAGTAGGTGATAGATAGTTCAGACTATTCCCTAAAAAAAAACACTGATATCCAGGCCTGCAGTTCAGAGTCATTAGTTATCCCAGGCATATGGGTTTATCTGTTCAGATACTTCCATACTGGGTTTTTGCACATTTATGCCCACTGGCCCACCATGAACACTATGTGCTCTAATGGGAGAATATAACTTAGGTTTATGAATATATTGGTTACTTCTACTTCTGCCTTCAAATTCAGTAAAAGTTGTGGTATAATTATTTCCTGTTTTGCTTTCTCATTTAGTAAGTGTTTCCAGTTGAAGAGTTAATATTATCATTATGGCTGATTAATATAAATGAGAAGCATACTAGTCAGGGTATAGAGGCAATAATCGTATTGTAGATATATATTTCCTAAACACTGAGGTTACTAACCCTAGAGTCCTGAGAGTGAAAAATAGCATTGTGGAATCTGTCCATCTGGTTGGGGAAATAATCTAACCTTGTCAGTGTATAGAAGCCAGCCATATTTCAGGAATAGGGACAATCTTGAAGGCAAGTTTTAAGAGACAGAGGCAACAAGGGAGAGCATTCCTAAGTATGGTGAGCAGGCATGACAAAGGCCTGGGGGAGGTGGGAGTTAGAGCATCACGGATAAAAAACAACATGAATGAAACCAGTGTAGCTGAATCATAATGTGCCCGGAAGAGAGAAAAGTATTAAAAGAATGGAAAAGGAGAAATGGAGCAGGTAATAAAGAGCTTTAAATGTTAAACAGAGGAGTTTATATCTGATCTTAGAGATAATTAATGGACGGCCACTGGAGTTTACTGAATATGGAGATGACATGGTCGGACTTGAGTTTAGGGAAAACATTTTGGTGATTTAATGGAGGATTGTTAAGATTGGAAATCAATTACAGCCTGAATGCCAATTGAAACATGCTATTTTTCACTTTCATTTTTTTTCCAAGTCTCTGTACAAAATTAATATGTATTTTCCATTATTGCACATAAAGAAAAATATTGGATTGCTTATTGTCTCAAGGAGGGAGAGGAAAAGAGGGAAGGATAATGTTTGAAACTCAGAACTTGAAAAGAAAGTTTTAAAATTATTTTAATATATAATTGGAGAAAAATATTTTTAAAAAGGATGAAAATCAGTTATACAGCTGTTAAACTGGAGGTATGTGGAAGGGAAAGAAAACAAATCACTGTTACTAATTAGGAGAAAAAACTGTTGGAAACAGTCTGGGTGAGAGATGAAGAGGTTCTAAACTGAGATGGTGACTGTGTGAATCAAGAGACAGATTATATGTATGAGATATGTATGAGTGATGGGGGAAAGTAGAAACAACTAGATTTAGCAAGGTAAATTCAGAAGAGGGAGAGCTTGGGAAGAAAAAGAATTGTTTATTTTCATACGTGTTAAATTTGAGGTGTTTCTGGGCATCTGTTTTGAAATGACCAATAGTCAGGTCAAACTGAAGCTTTGAGTGAAGGAACAGTTTTGTTCCTGAGATCACAGGATCAGAATTTAACCCCACTTTATCATAGACTACCATGGACAAAATCATTTAATCTTCCCGGTCCCTAGTTTCCTCACTGGTAAAATGAAGGGAGTTGTACTCGATGGATCTGATATCCCTTCTAGCCCTAAATTTATAATCCTAAGACCTAGTGATTCTGTGATTTATGCTTGGGGAACAGTAGGTTATCTAATTGGGTATGGAAATAATTTAGAGATTAAGGGATATTAGATAAGAGTTTACAGAAATGTGGTTTGTCCCCTGTGCCATCCTGGTCTAAACCCACAGCACCATGCTAAGGGCTGGCATTGATCAGGCCTATGATACTGATTGGATTTTCTTTGTGTTGAAATCAAGGTAAAAGGGAACCCAAGACATTTCTGTGCTGGGTGAGGTCAGAAAGCAAGGAAGTCATGATCAAAGAATAGTAGTCCAGATAATGTGAGCAACTGGAACTTCTGAGGCAGCATTCATAGACTTGGCTGGGCTGTAAGGCACCTTGGAGGTCATCTAGACCAAATTCCTCATTTTACTAATGAGGAAAGTGAGAGCCAGGATGTTCAAATGACTACCTGAGTCACTGTAGCCAGTATTCAGCAATGTCAGGAGTGATACCTGGGCCTTCTGACTCCAAAGCCAGGGCTCTCTCCCACTATGGCGTAGTCAGCAGAATTCTCTGAAACAGAAATACCATCCCAACCATACCAGTTCCAGAAGGATGGCAAGATTCAAGAAGGAACTTGTAATTGTCAGATTCTGAGGAACAGCCCATGGTTGTTGGATTAAGGAATATCCCAAAGAAATTATGAATTGGTCTTAAAAAGCTAACAGCCCATCTTCCTCCTCACTATACATAGGTAGGAGACATAGGCTAAAGAAATCTGTATCTACTCTTCAATATGGACCATAGGTCTGCTCGTTTTGTCTCAACTCTCTTTATGACAAGGGAGGATTGGGGAGAGAATGTGCACATGCGTGCAAACATATGTATATGCTAGCAGTTTTTGAAACATGATGATGTCATCAAAAAAATCAGAATCCATCAATAAAACAGTAAAAGAAGATTCATGTTCCTTCTAATAAATTTTTTGTTGGTGTTCAGTCTTTTCAGTCATGTTCGTTTCTTTGTGACCCCTTCTGGAGTTTTCTTGGCAAAGATACAGAATTGGTTTGTCATAGCCTTTAAAAAAATTAACATTTCTTATTAGCCAAAAAAAAAAAAACCCAGAAACAAAAACCCAACAATAACAACAATAAAAAAAAAAAAAACCAACCACAAAGGTTCATTTCACTTTCAGTTTGAGTTTATTATAATTTAGTAGCTGATATTAGACAAATTTAGTTTTGTATTTTCAGGGCCTACAGGATTCACAGATCTATTCCTCATTTAATTTGAACTTCCATACATATACCTCATAAAAAAAAGGAAAATTCCCTAATCCACATAATATCTGTGAACTATTGAAAAATATTATTTTGATTTTTTCTTTACTCTAGCCTCTTAAAATCTTCATGCTGTTGTCTTTGAAATTTCAGAGCTGATGAGGCTTGAATTTGTGATTTGTTACAAAAATAATAAAAGATAACAATAGCAACAAGTCTCCAACTTTTTAAGAGCTTTAAGATCCATGAAGTACTTTCCTTACAGTCATCTTGTTTATATAGTGCAAAAATTATCACTGCTGTTTTACCAGTAAAGAAACTGATGCTCAGAGGTATTAAGCCATTTATTTCCCTGTGGTCACTAATAGTATCAGTCAGTATTCAAAGTCAGGTCCACATTTAGTACTTTTTCCTCCAGAGGTTTCAAAAAAAGGTCTTATAAACAAGTGGTAAGCCTGCGGCTGCATGAAAGCCCCCAGTCAAGGCTCTCCCATTCCATATGACCTTGCATTGGCACCTGAAATACAGCCAGGAAATATTTTTTCCACCCAGTTAACTCATAAGGGCAGCTTCCACTACCAAAAGACTTAACAAAATGTTTTATTTTCATTCATGTCTCTAGTCAACTTTCAAAGTGACCTTTCTGTTGTAAGTACATCCTCTGAGGATCTTCTGTGTCTAGAATAGTGACAGAGAGAGGTGATGGATTGTATGATTTAGTGGATATAATATACTCCAAGGAGAGGCATGAATGTTTAAAACAAAACAGTGAATTAAAACACCTTGGGAAGAATGGCCCTCCCAGCAGCTGCTCTGCCTTGATGGAGCTACTAACAAATGGGACCAAGCCAAGAAGGGTAGGGGCTAGGGGTAGCCAAAGGGATTTTGAAGTATGGTTTCTTCGGCAGATGCTTCTTTGGAGTACATTTTTTGCATTAATCATGTCCTCTTCATCAATTCTCATGTGGCAGTTGTTCTCTGTCCATTTATTTCTTGCTCCAATACCAGCCAAGATTTAGCTGCTGTCATTGCCCTGTCCATTCTAAGTCACCACCCAATGGCATTGCCACCATTAGAGCGAAAGGGTTGGCTCGTCCTGATTGCTGGGGCTGGCCGCTTTCACAGTTTGGGGCTGTCAGGCTCTCCAATCACCTTTCTCCTCGTGCTTTAATGATTGTTGTCTCCTTGTTTGACCTCTTTATTTCTGTGCGGCAGAATTATGATGGAAGAGTCACCATTTGTTAAGTTTCCAGAAGGTAGATTTTCCCAGTGGGGCAGTCACGTTGGAGCCAAGATCCTTGACAAGATTCTTTGTGAAAGGGAGTAACTCACACTTTTCACATTTCCATCAAGGAAGGTGGATGGAAGAGCACAAACCATTTTCAAAGCTGACAAGTAAACTCTTAACAAAAGAAGAGGTTTGACAAATGTTAGACTGGGAATGTATTGGTTGAAAGGAAAGGAGGCATCTTCATGAAGGATGCAATTTGCTAAGCATTGCAATCTAAAGTCTCATTTCCAGTGGTAGTGGGATTCCAAAAGCATTTCGTCCTTATTCAGTCTCACTCAAGCAACGTCTCCCTTCTTAGTTAGATGTTCCTTTGCAACCTGCATGCACCTAGCTTTCACCCAGGAAGGCTACCAGAATGCTGTAGAGGAAAAACACTTTAGAGTCAGAAAGCCAGGCTTTCAATCCTGGCTCTGTGTGGACAAAAATCACGTAAACTCTCTCAGCCTCAATTTCCCCTCCTGTAAAATAGGCTAATCATACTTATACTTCCCATCTCTATGGGTTGTTGTTATAAAGCATTTCTGTAACCTTTAATGTTTTATAAATTTGTGTTAATATCATTATTCATAAGCACATCAGAATGAAGATTGACCTGATATCATTAATCAAATAAAATGTAATTGTTTCACTTGGATAAAGTGAAATGTTTTAATCGAATCATTATGATCATTTGCATTAGTAATGAGAAGACCCCAAAAGATACTTTAAGTAGAACCACATGAAGGAGTCGTATCCTGACTGTTGGAGAATGAAAATCTTTTCTCAACTGGCTTTACTTGAAGGATTAAGAACTAAGATGCTTTTTTTTTTCCTTTCTCTAACATGTGTAGGCAACATACATGTTCGATGTGTAGGTAACATATTGTACTATGTTCAATACTTCAAGGATTAGTGATGTTCTCAATATGGCTGTGCTTTCCATTAATGCAGATTTCAGTCACTCTGTGCCCTAGTAGATGATCTTCATGAGTTGCCATAGATAAAAATCTCATCCCTCCAGTAACTATTATTGAATATAATAGACTTTTATTTTATTAAGCAACCTGCTAATAGGATTACTAAGAAAAATCTTTACTTAACAAATGTATTTGGTCCATGTGAGGTCTAGATCTTTTCTAAACTAGTAGATTGTCTCATTTCTTTGAGTGAGTTCATTTGCGAGAAGTAACTATGTATAAAAAAAAATTTAGATAAACTCATCTCCACCATTGTAGTGCTCAGTAGAGATGTTTGTTGATAATAGTAATGTCAGGAGATGTCTTTGCCTAGATTGTATACTAGGAGAATTTGCAGAGGGTTAAAATGACCTTCATCTTCCCAGCAGTGACAAACAGTTCTATGATAAAGACAGAATACTCCGAGCAATGTAGATTTTTCCTTTCTGGTGATTTACTTGAAAATATCTCCAATCAGGCAAGCCACAGAGGCTCAGTTTTTCTTTATAATGGTCACGGGAATAGGGGAATCTATTTTTTTCCCTACTTCCTAAAAGTGATTGACTTGAATCTTGCTTTGATTTTTTTTTTCCCAAAGCACAGTGCATTTTAAACATGATAATTTATCGTCCATTTAGAAACCCTACCTCTGTATATTTTGGTTATGTTTTTAAGTTAATAAATATATTATCACATTTTTCTCTATAAGACAAAATATGATTCAAATTTTTGACATCTTTAGGCCCATTTATATGCAAATGGGTAGCATTTCACTAATATTGCAAAGATATTGTGCCAAGGGAGAAAAGGGAAAATCATCAAATACATCTTATTTTGGATAGTATTGACAGTATCATCACCCCTTTTCTTGTGCTCATTTCAAAGGACAAAACTAGATACCATTCCTATTTTTTTAAATTGTAAGTAATTAATGAGCTTCAAGCATACAACTAATTCAAGAACTGAAGAATATTCATCATGCTGAATGAATATAAGCCATCGGTTAACACCAACTGTTGCATGTAAACCTGGAATTCATTTAGCTATTTAATTTTTTTAATGAGTAACTGGTTACCATTGTGAACTATCTCATAGAACTCCCTTTTCTCTCCAAGGAAATTAACTGTATGGGAGTACAGGAATAAAGCCATAACTAGGAGTTCTGTTATCTGGCTTAACTGCAGATGTGTTGTGGAAGATATGAGAGATGCCCCATGTCAAGATCCTGGCATCTCCTGGTGGTGACCTCTTCCTGCTAGATGGCCCTGCTCCCTGGGCCATGCAGTTTGCAAGCAGTTTTACCCCAGCTGAGTGCCAACAAGTGGGTAAGGGAAGGCTTCCAGTTTGAGGATCTTGTCTGCAAAAAGCCTTGAAGTTGGCCATTTCCTCCGCCTCAGGGTTGGTGAGGCAAATTGCTCTCCTCCCCATGTGGGTCCTGAGTCTTCTCCTGGTCCCCCCCATTCCACCACTCCAACTCTCTCTCCCTCTCTTCTTTCTCCTCCCCCTTTACCTACTATCCCTTCCTCTCTCCCATTCCTTCCCTTCTTCTCTTTCCCTCTTCCTTTCTTCCTCTTTCTCTCCTTCCTCCCCTTCTCCCTCTCCTTTTCCTTTTTCCCTCTACCCCAACTCCCTTCAGGTATGAGTGTGCAGTGAAGCACATCTGGAGTCTTGGGGAGGGAGTCATTTAGCAGAAGTGGGCTTCACATGTGGGTTTCTCCAGAGTGGCAAGATGGCGGTAAGGAGAGATTCAGAGAGCAAGGGTGGGAGTGAGTCAGAATCATGGGATTGGCTGATATTCAGTGAATAATGCAGTGGGCACAGCTCTGGCCCTGGAATCATAAAGACCTGAACTGAAATCTAGCCTCAGATACTTATTAATTATGTTCTGAGTAAACCTCTGCTTTCCTCAGTTTCCTTAACTGTAATGGGCATAATAATAGTATTCAGCCTCCCAGGGATCAAGTGAAATGACATTTATAAAGAGTTTAGCACAGCACCTGGCACATTGTAGGCAATTTTATAAATCCTAGCAATAATTTAAAAAATAAAATGCATTTTATTGTTTTTCTTACTAATAAGCCTTTATTATCCCTGCCAACAAACGAAAGAAAAAAATCTTTTAAATAATTATGCTTAGTTAAGTGAAGCAAGAATATAAATATATGTGTGTGTGTGTGTGTATATATAAACATATGTATGTATATTTCATTCTGTGTTTGAAGTCCATCACTTTTCTGTGAGGAGGTAGGTAGAATGTTCAATCCTTGATCCTCTAGATCTGTCATTTGTCATTACTCTGATCCATACTCTGTTATTTTAAAGTTGTTTTTATTTATGATGTTGTCATTGTACAAATTGTTCTCCTAATTATGTTCACTCTGCCTTGGTTCATAAAGATCTTCTCATTTTCCTCTGAAGGTGTTTATTTTATTGTTTCTTAAAGTCCAATAATAGTCCATTTCATTTATATACCATAACATGTTTAGTCTTCCCTCAATAGATAGATACCTTAATTTCCATTTGTAGTGCTTCTACAAAAAAAGAGTTGTTATAAGTATATTTGTCAACAAAAGTCATTTTCTTCTTCCTTTGATCTCGTCCTATGTTCTTTATATTTATGCCACTTGGTCAAAGAGTATATAAAGTTTAATGACTCGAGGGTACAATTCCAAATTGCTTTCTAGAATGGCTATGCCCTATATATGTCATTCTGACAAAAATTTCTAAAATTATATTCTTAATGAACATTAATGAATGTTTTCCTGTTGTCTCCCGGGAAGAAAAATCCAGATCCACTAAGCTTGTGTGAATAGACAGCAGAATCAGATGGGAGGTAAAACCAACAAGATTTGTCAACTGATGGCACATGTGAGATGTGAGAGAATGAGTAGAACATAATACCAGTGCTATAAACACGGGATATAGAAAAAAGTGGTACCTTTGACAAAAATTTGGAAGAGGTGTGGATTTGGTGGGGGATCCAGGGAAGATAAGTATTATTTTGGAGATATTTAAGTTTATGATATCCCTGGGAAGTCTGGTTGGAAATGTCCAGTAGAAAATATTTGATGTGCAATTGAAACTCAGAGTAGAGACTCTGTAAATAGCTCCAGAGAGATAATAATGAAATCATAGGAATGAATGAAGTTGCAGAGAGACAGCATGTAGAATGTCAGGAGGAGGGCTCTTCGGATAGAGCCTGGGGAGTGCCAGGGTTGTGGCACATCATCTGGATGATGAACCAGGAAAGTAGACTGAGAAGGAATGGTTAGAAGAGAACTATCTGACGATTGTATTAGGAAAAGAGAGCGCATACTGCCAAAGTGTTCTAGATGCCAAACTGCAAGTGATTAAGGAGTGAATGAGAAGCGTGTAGGTAGAATCAGGCAGTGTAGACAGATTTGGTAGGAGAGGGTCTGGGGAAAGTACAGGAGATACAGGATGAGATGGGTGGTATGCTCTACTGAAGGCTTTATTTTTTTTTAAAGATTGGAAGGACTTTGACTAGTTTGAATGATGTAAGGAGGGGCTGCCCCGTTCCCCCCCCCCCCCCACCATTGATAGAAAGAGATGGGGGCTATTGGTCACATGTAGAGAGATTGACTTTGGTGGCTTCACTGTCAAGAGACTGAAGAAAAGCATAGAATGGGGGATGAGTTTAAATAGTTTCAATATTTTTATCTTACATTCTCAGTGCTTAGCACAATGCCTGGCGCACAGAGGGAGCTTAAGAAATGTTTGTCATTTATTGACTTTGAAGAGAAAGAGAGAGGCCATATCAGATGGGGTCAGTGTTCTCTCTAAGGTAAGGAAATGATAATGCCAATCTGGGCTCCAACAAGGGAACATGGGACAAGTTGCTTTGCTTTGTCTTTATGATAGAGTTGCATTTGATCTTGGAGAAGACATCTCTTCTCGGTAGACTTCAGCTTTCTCTAATTTAAATTGGAGGGGTCTCTTGAGCCCCCTTGCATTTCTAACATTCTGAGCCTATGATGAGGAGAAAATGTGGTGTCCATTTTTGACTGATCGTCATTGGACAACATATTGAACTATTGAGTATCGAACTGTGGTGAAGTTAAATTGGTCAGCCCTAAATATTGATGACCTTTATTAAGTCCCTGTAATCTTAAAGTTCAATTCTTTGATGCTCCATTTTACAGCTAAGCAGGATGAGTTATTGTCTGCATTTGCTGTTTTTATTTGAGAGATAAATTAAAAAGTGGCGCTTTTATAATCAAACAAAACTGTCTGCAATTTCTATTCTCTACACAGTAATATCTTGTTTTATTACATGCTGGCTTTTTATTGAGCTGTAGTCTCTTATTTCAGTCGGGCATTGTTGGAGATTTTCTTGTAATTTTTAACAGTTTTGTGTTCTTTTGTCATGTCAGGTAGCTTGGATTAGTGTGTAATATTTTGAAAGGTGTTTTTTTAATCAACTTTTTATCAGGTGAAATGTATAAATAGATGTGGTTGGTTTTTTTTTCAGTCATCTGTTGATGTTGACTTGTTTATCAAACACAGAGAAATAACTTTCCATTTAAATATATTTATGCCACCAGCAGTGTTTCACCTCAATTTTAATAATAATAGTAGTAGTGGTTTTATATATACACACACACACACACACACACACACATACACACACACACACACACATATATATATGTATATAAAAACTAGGAAATAGAATAAGAGAGCTGATCATTTCAGTTACTCAAACTTTACTATAATAAGTAGATTTGATGTCACCATGACTTGAAATGGTGTTAATAAGTGACTAACATATCCATACTCTTTGACTCGGATTTTGTACCCTTAAGTATATACCTCGATGGCATCAAAGACAGAAAGAAAAACCAATATACATCAAAATACTGAGAGTAACACTTTCTGTGAGAGCAAAGAATTGAAAAAAATATATATGCCCAGTAGTTGGGGAATAGCAAAATAAATTATGGTACATAAATGTAAAAGAATATTATTATTCTTTAAGTAATGATGCATATGTTGAATCAGAAAACTGATATGAACTGATACAGAGAGAGCCAGATAACCAAGTAAGAAGAACTAGGAAAACAATATGTACAATGACTGGTCCAGTATAACTCTAGCTAAAACTCACAAAATTGAATGATGACCAAGCAGATAACTGATAAACAGATGAAAAAGTGTGCCTCTTTCCCAATATAGGAGTGGTGGGAATCTGGGCTTGGGAAACATTATAGATGTGGTCAGACTCAATTAGTTATGTAATTATTATGCAAAGGTAATTAATAGGTTAACTAGGTTTTTTTGACATTAAAATTTAAAAAAATAAATAGAAATATGTATCTCTAATCCTTTTCCCAAGGATGTTTTAAAGGAAAGATGGAACACCAAAAGAGTCACTTCAAGGGACCTGTTTGTTTCTAGCTTAGTTAATATCACTGAATTTTTTTTTAGTGATCAGGAGATCCCAAATTATTGATTTTTTAACTTAATCTCTTTTTTAGGATCCTAATCACATTATCTTCTTCCAGAGTGCTTGCAGGTTTGGAAGTGAGATAGGTGGTTTCTGTTTTATAATAAGTCTGTGGTTTTGTAAGGGAAGATTCAAAACTTTGTCTCCCCTTTCCTACCCTATTTCAGGAGTATCTAGTGAAAAAAAATATGGGCAGGATCCCTGAATGTGGTAGTAAGGTAGGATCTGATTGGTTTGTAATCAAGCTACTTTACTTATAATTTGGATAGAGAATAGGTTCTTTTCCTATTTTCAGATAGATAATTGTACTTTACAGCATTAAAAAAAAAAGTCAGATACATAGTATATAAATGTGTTATAAAATATGTGCATATACACCTGTATAGAACTGTGCATGCACATAATATGTGTAAATGTGCATTTGTATACATGTGAAATATATACAGGTCTACAAGTGTATATATTTTTGTGTGCATACACAAGACTTTATAGGCTATTCCTCATTTATCTCATTGTTTTCATATATATTCATGTCTAACATATCTCATGCCATAGTCATATATGAAATATGAGTGTATATAACAAATCATGATGAATGATATACATGGAAAATTATAAGAGAGCTGAGGAATGGTCCATAAAATACTGTATAAAAGACTTCTATATACGTTTATACATACATACATATGTTTATATATATACATATATATATATGTGTGTGTGTATATATATACACACACACACACGTACATACACATCCACACATATATGAACACTATGAGAAAACTGAGGTTCTTTTGTTCTATAAAAGTCTTGTACCAAAATTCTTACTCTGAGTCCTTATAGTACCATGAAGGTGACTTTAGGTTTTCTAAAACAACATATCAGTGAATTATAAACTATTGTGAGTTCTACCAACCTCTAAAGCAGGGGTCCTCAAACTTTTTAAATAAGGGGCCAGTTCACTGTCCCTCAGACTGTTGGAGGGCCAGACTATAGTAAAAACAAAAACTGTTTTGTGGGCCTTTGAATAAAGAAACTTCATAGCCCTGGGTGAGGGGATAAACGTCCTCAGATGCTGCATCTGCCCCACGGTCGTAGTTTGAGGACCCCTGCAGTCTAAAGGTTTCAAATATCATTATGGTAACTAGCAATTTATATATTGTACAAGGACCTGTATATAAAATTTATAGATGTTTATCACCAGAAATTCCATTAGATGAAAAAAAAAAAGAAAAAGAAAAAAAAAATAACAACTCATAAGGCATCTATTGAGGTATAAGTAGGTTGCCAAATTTGGGTGGGTAGGGGGAGTACCCACATCATTAATTTATCTCATTTGAAATATTAAGGAAAGAACACAAAAGAACAAAGAACATTAAGTTGTTTTAAACCTAAAATCCTTATGGAATACTTAAGTAATTTTCTGTATAACAAATAATTGAATTTTCTGTTCCCATTTTTTTTTTATTATTTTAAACTAAAGGCCAAGATTTGGTTATATCATTTCTTTCTTTTGGTTCAGCTTAATATCTGACTTTGCCCCAAATCTGAATTTACTTTATTGATTTTTTTAAAAAAGGTAACGGAAGACAATGATGATCCCGAATATAAATTGTAACACCAAATGGATGTGAAATAAAATTACCAAATCAACCTCTTTTATTCTATATTTTATGGAATATCTAATATAAGTTTGGCAATAACTTACTTTTAACACATGAATTCTTGACACTTTCGATTCTTCAGACTTATTAATCAATGTACTCGGCACCAGAGCAATTTTATGAGACTTACTAGTCATCAAAAATTTATTATCAGATAAATCAAAGAAACAACTAGCATCTTAATAGGGTGGAGAAAGTGGCATGTAAAGAATCATTCAAAACTGTGCTTTTTGTCAGATGCATATTATGCTTATAACTGTTATCATACAACTCCTTTACCATTTCATATATGCAGAAAATCAGCAAGTTAAGAAAATTGTCTTCTTGAGCCAGATATATACTTTATCTGTCTTTTAAAATTAATGTTTATGTAACTATAAGACTGAAGTTGCCACACATTCACAAGCAGAGAAATGTGGTTCTTCCTCCCACATCAAGTTTAGGTATTTAGAATATCAAATTTGTTTTTAAATTTCCTCATTCTTGCCATGAAAAGGTAATATATTGAAGTTATTTTCCATTTATGAGAGATCATTTACATTCAACTCTTAAGTCAATAATGGCTTATAATATATAGGAATTGTCAGACTACTATACATAAGCTTCTAGTTACTCATCTTCTAAATAATCAACAAATGTTTGACAATAATTTGCTCTTATATTAAGCTTATTAAGGGCCAATTTTATGATAGTAGGCCTTATTTGAAAAGCAAAGTGAAAGAGAATGGGACAAAGATCAAATGCTATGAACAGATTTAATTCTTGAAGCTGATCACATGATAGAAAGTTGGTTGTTTTATAATAATTGAGCGTCCTACTGGATTAGGGAACGCTAGAATTTAACTCATAGGACAATCTTGACAGAAACCCATTGACAAAGAAACTGACATGGACATCCTGGGTTAGTTTGTACTTCTTAGACAGGTGGGGTAATCTGCTACTTTATGTGTAATTTTATCTATTAAATATTTATCCGTTATCTATATCTCTGTTGGAAGAGATCATCCAAAGTGGTTTTCTGAAAACAAAACAATGGAGCTGTGTTGATTTTCACAATTCATTGGATCTCTGTTCTTATAAGAGCAGTAGGTGACGCTGGATAAAATCACTGGCGGTGGAGTCAGGAAAACCTGAGTTCACCTGCGGCCTCAAACACTTCCTAGCTGTGTGACCTTGAGCAGATTGCTTTAGCTTCCTCAAATATAAAATGAGCCGTAAAAGGAAAGGGCAAATTTCTCCAGTATCTCTGCCAAGAAAATTGAAAATGGTGTCGCACGGAGTTGGATGCACCTGGAAGACTAAACAACCACAAATAATCTCATCCATTTGGATGTTCCATCCAGCAGAGCATACCTCAGCTAGCCCATGCCTCTTATCTTTTATTGTCTGTATCCTATATTATTATCCTTTGTCATCATTATCATTGTCTGTCTGCCAGTCCTCCACAAGGAATCTGCTCAGCAGGTTGGGAGCCTTTCTGTTGTCTCCTGTAGAACAGACATTGGCGGTACTGCGTTCCTGCTTATGGGGAAGCGTTGGGCCTGACTCGTTTCATGAAAGTCTTTTTTGTTTGCACTTTCTGACTGTGCAGTAAATGATAACGATTTCAGACTAGCTGTTGTGGCATCGAGAGACTTTTCATCTGTTTTTGTGGTTTCTCAGTAAATGTTAGTGTTGATTTATGATAGGTATAAAAAAAATCTTTTAATAGAGTGTATCTTGTTCTCAACAAGTTTATTCTGGAATTGAATTTTAGATAAAAATTGGGGCAACAAAAATGTTTGTAGCAGCCCTGTTTGTAGTGGCTAGAAACTGGAAAATGAATGGTGCCCATCAATTGGAGAATGGCTGGGTAAATTGTGGTATATGAATGTTATGGAATATTATTGCTCTGTAAGGAATGATCAGCAGGATGAATACAGAGAAGCTTGGAGAGACCTACATGGACTGATGCTTAGTGAGATGAGCAGAACCAGGAGATCATTATACACTTCGACAACGATATTGTATGAGGATGTATTCTGATGGAAGTGGATTTCTATGACAAAGAGACCTAACTGAGTTTCAATGGATAAATGATGGACAGAGACAGCTACACCCAGAGAAGGAACACTGGGAAATGAATGTGAACTATTTGCATTTTTGATTTTCTTCCCGAGTTATTTTTACCTTCTGAATCCAATTCTCCCTGTGCAACAGGAGAACTGTTCGGTTCTGCAAGTGTGTGTTGTGTCTAGGATGTGCTGCAACGTATTTAACATGTATGGGACTGCTTGCCATCTTGGGGGGGGGGTGAAGGGAGGGAGGGGAAGGGATGGGGCGTGGGCGAGTGCAAGGGATAATGTTGTGAGGGATTGCCCTGGCATGGATTCTGTCGGTGTAAAGTTGTTATTAAGTGGAATGAAATTTAAATAAAAAAAAATTGGGGCAACATTTAATATTATCCAATATTATGTAGCACTTTAAAGTTTACAAAGAGTTTTGCAAATATTAATTCATTTGGTTCTCACAACAACCCTGGGAGGTAGGTACTGCTATCATTCCCATTTTACAGATAAGGAAACTGAGGCAGACACGAGTTAAATAATTTTGTCCAGAAATAAGTATTGAATATCTGAATTCAAATTTGAACTCTGGGATTCCTAATATCAGGTTCAATATTCAAGCCACTGTATTTCCCAGTTATTTCTCTTACAATTTTGCCCATAAAACTTTGGTTTGAACATGCATACAGATTTTGGTTTGGAAATGCATGAAAACTGTAGGAAAATGTCCATTTCTACAATTTTGCAGAGATAGGGTATGTGGAGTTTTTTTTTGTGCTTCAAATGATTATTAAATATCAGTATGTCCATTGACACACAAAGGGGAAGAAAACCTTTCACACTTTTGCTTGTAGTAGATCAAAGCCAGGAAAAAAAAAAAAAAAAAAAAGTGGTTGGCAAATGAGACAGCGCCTTCATCTTCTTGGCCAGAGAATGAATGAATCTCACCAAATGACATTAGTTCTTCTTTGGGTGAAAATATGGGCCACTTCCATTGGCAGAGTTGACAGTCATGCATTATGTAGCAAGCTGGCCCCATTCCCTTTCTTTTCCTTTCTTTCTCTTCCTTTCTCCACCCCAGCTCTGGCTCCTTTTCCCTTCTAGACTGTGATCCAAGTGGCTTAGTCTGAGGAATATTTGTGTGGTTAGCTTTCTTGATTATCTTTATATTGAAAATCCCAATTTAGAGGAGGGAGGGTTCTACTTTTATTATGCAAAAGTGTTCTCATGTATTTCTTAAAATTGTTTAGATCTTTTATGTAGGTCTAAAGGAAGGAAGAAGAATTAATAATTCTTTCATTCAAGGAAATGATCAGAGTTTGATTTGTCCTGTTGCCTGGATTGTTTTAGGAATAATTCAGCATCCACCCTGCAGGAAACACCCACATTCAAATCTGACCTCCTTTATTGGCTGTGCGACTTTGGGCAAGTCATCCAACCCTAAACTTCTGTTTCCTCATCTATAAAATGAAGATAATAGTACTACCTTACAGCACTGTGAGGATTAAACAAGATAATATTAGAAAATACTTTGCAAACTTCTTAAAATGATATGTAAAATCCAGGTGTCTTTGTTTATTTTTTGAAACTTCCAGATTCCTTCACAGAGTATATGTGTGTGACTCCCTACAATCATACGTCTAGCAGTGGGGAAACAGGACCCCAAGATCTTCTCACCCCATCCCCAGCTTCTTCTCCAGTCGCATTTGTCCTTCCAAGCCAGCCTCCATGCAGGGGCCTTCATTCTTATTTTGTGCTTAAGTCAGCTGTGCCTGGCCCCATCAAGGCGCCTCATTGCTATGTGCTCCTCTTGGCTACCCTTTGCAGAGAGGGCACGCCATGGCCAAGTCCCTGCTGCCTGCAGATTCAGCATCCTCCCACTCCTCTGTCACCCCCAGGCACCTAGTAGAAGGAGATGTTTGCAGGGAAAAGAGAGGACGTGGTTGTGGCTCGTCAGGGTCTCAGCCATATACTTGGTTCCTCCATGGCTTTGTGGGTAGTGGAGAACAGCCAAGGGGAGAACAGCCCTTCTTACGTTCTTATCTTTGGCTGCCTCAGTCAACCTCAACACCCCCTTTTAAGGTTGTGGAGGAGGGGAGAATAAAAACCATCTTTGAGTCTGGATTTATGTCCAAAGTAAGGGTCCACTCTCATCCTCAGCCATCTGGCTACCCTCCCCCTCGCCCTGCCCGTGCCCTGAGTGGTCCGTGGAGCTTCAATTCAGAGCTTTCCTTGTTCCAGAGCCAGCACATTCTCATAAACTCAGTGTCTCTCTGCTGGGGGGAGAAGGGGGTAACACCCCTTTGTTCCCCCACCTGTCCTGGTGCTTCATCCCTCTTTAGCACCGTATTGTTTCTCCCCAATCACTGTCCTCCTCTCCCTACCCTTTAACCTTCTTCTTCCATTGTTTTCATTTCATTTCATAAAAATCCAGGAAGCCTGGATTTTTCAGGAAGATAATGAATTCCTTGCCACCTCCTCCAGTTCTGGGTCTCCTTTTCATGCCCTTGGCTTGCTCATCCAAAGCCAGAGTGGAAAGTTAACTAACTCCCTGTGTCCTGCTTCTCCATTCTTTCCCTTTGCTGCCACTGCTCAGCAGCCTGCCTGAGTTCTTTCCTTTCATCCGTGAGATTCTCTCCTGATTACCTAGCCCCTATATCATTCTTTTTTTCTTTCTTAAGGTCTTATACTGCCTCAGCCTCTGCCACCATGCTTTGGGACTTGAAGAGTTCGTTTCGTGGCTCCTTGAACATTTTGGTCTCTTCATTCATCCACCCCTTCAGTTCCCTCTCTGTCCTTTTACTTATAAGTGGGCATATCTTATATCTCACCATAACCCAAAACTGTTTTAGCCCCAGGATTTTCAGCTTTTAAAATGCCCTTCTGTCTCTATATATCTCCCTAACTCCTGCTATATCCAGACTCAGCAACCATGTGGTCCAGTAGTTAGAAAGGTGTTCCTGAGGCAAGAAGACCTGAATTCAAATTCAGCCTCAGATACTACCTTGTATAACCTTAAGCAAATCTCATAATGCCTCAGGTTTTTTTTGTTTGTAAAATAGAAATATTAATAATAACTAACTCCCAGGTTTATTGCAAGGATAAAATAAGATGATATTTGTAAAGTGCTTTACCAAAATGAAAGCTCTTTATAAAAACTATCTATAATTAACTAGGTACATAGGATATATATGTAGAGACAGAGGAGAATGTCTGAACCCAATGTTCATTTGCCTAAATGGTGTAGAGAATTGCCAGGCTCACTTCATCCCAGGAAGAAGCCCCCTGAGCAGGGGACTAGAATCAGATGCTGGAGACCCTCCGCATCTGAAGATGGAGTAACTCCCCACTTGAGTGCCACCTGTAACTGTTTAGACCACCTGCCTGTGGGAAGCCGGGCATGACATGCAAGAAATGCATAATAAATGTGGATTAATTATGATGAACTAGAAGCAGTTGAAGTGCAGTCCTCTTGGCCCAGACCGCTTATAAATGCATCTTCATGGTGCCTTTCCTAATGAGCAATTTCCCAGAGCTGGACCACGCGGCCCTTCTTTTGGATGGGATTCTGCTACTGCTCTCTGCCGTGTGAAGTCTCATTGAGGCTAATTTCATGGCACGTTCTGAACAACAACAAGAGAAGTTGTGGAAGCCTAATGTTCACATTGGCTTGCCATAACAGCAACGCCGGCGCAAGTTAAACCTCACTGAGGCCGGGCCCTCTCGGGGACTGGCACCAGCCTTGGCCACCTGGGGGGCGGCCTTGCCACCCTGAGATCAGCGCAGAATTCTGGGTTTTCTGCTCTATGGTCCGGATCACCGGCCGCTGGCCCGGGCTCTGCCTCGTTACCCATTTAAGTCACAGGTCTGTGGTGGCCGTCAACCACCCCGCTGTGCTCCAGGGAGGACTTGTGCTCTGGAGTCATTAAAATCTGTACAGTTAAGCAAGTCCATTGAGTGTAAATTTTATTTCTTGTGAGAGGCCCTTCCCTTATCTCTCATAACACCTCGTAATTTATTTCCTTTTCTGACTCTGCCACTACAGGCGAGGGGAAGCATCCCAGGGCCCAAGAGTAGAGCCAGGATGGACTTACTTAGGGGCATTTTGCAATGAAGATGCAAGAGAAATGGCCAGGTCTTGTGCACAGTGGAGTTTTTTAGTTTTGTACCATTATTAAGCCTGAACAATCCTGTCTGTAGCAGCAAGGAAGAACTGCCCCGATTTGGATCCAGATCTTCCAAGGCCAAACCCCATCTTCGTTTTTTGTTCTTTTCCCTTTGTTTTCTTTACTGCAGCGTATTGGTCTCAAGATTTTTTTTTTTTTGACCTGGGTAGGGATTTGGACAGGAGACAGAGAGAGGGAGAGGGAGAAGGAGAGTGAGAGGGAGAGGGAGAATGAGAAAGGGAGAGGGAAAAGGAGAGGAAGAGGGAGAGGGAGAATGAGAAAGGGAGAGGAAGAGGGAGAATGAGAAAGGGAGAGGGAGAATGAGAAAGGGAGAGGGGGAGGGAGAATGAGAGAAGGAGAGGGAGAGAGGGAGAGGGAGAGGGAAAGAAAGAAAGAGGGGGGGAGGACGACATGAAATGACACACATTTAGACTAATAGAATTAAGCCCACACAACCCTACTATGTACTTCCTCATTAAGTGAGTCTTGAATGTCGTTATTCCTTTCACCTGTAGAGATTGTGACTCAGCATACAGTCTCATACCATGAGATTGTTTTTTGGGTCCTTTAAGATTTCTTTTTGGAAGATCAGAAGTAGGATTTGAACTTGACACCTCAGAATCCAGAAGCAGTAAGTACATCTTCAAGCTTTCTTTGCTATAGCCCAGTTTCTTAAACTGTGGGTCACAATCCCATTTGAGATCTCATAATTGAATGTGGGGTTGTGAAATTATGATTTGTTATCAGTACATGTTTGCTTTATATACCCATATGCCTGGGATCGCATAAAAATTTCTCAAGTGAGAAGGGATCATGAGGGGAAAAGTTTAAAAAGCCCTGCTAGAAGACTTCAGGAAGTTTTTCTACCAATGCAGAATTACATGTGTTGCAAAGTTATGGCATTTTTCCTAGGAGCCTGAGAGCCTTAGAGATTTACGCAGGATCACACAGGCCACTTGAGTCAGTCTCGTATATACTGTGTGTTAACACAGATGCTCGTAATACTACCCTGGTGTCCTGGTAACTTTCTCTATTCATGGCTCCTTTTCGCCCAAGAAAGTTTTACGTGACCCCGGGTATACAGATATATAAAATAAGTATACAAATAGAACATTTATTGATAATTTTGCAACCCCTGCATTCAGTTACAAGACCCTATGTTGATCTGGAATTATGCCCCCAAAATTATCAAATTGTGCATACCCTTTGATCCAGCAGTGTTTCTATTGGGCTTATACCCCAAAGAGATACTAAAGAAAGGAAAGGGACCTGTATGTGCCAAAATGTTTGTGGCAGCCCTATTTGTAGTGGCTAGAAACTGGAAAATGAATGGGTGCCCATCAATTGGAGAATGGCTGGATAAATTGTGGTATATGAATGTTATGGAATATTATTGTTCTGTAAGAAATGACCAGCAGGATGAATACAGAGAGGACTGGCGAGACTTACATGAACTGATGCTAAGTGAAATGAGCAGAACCAGGAGATCA
Source organism: Antechinus flavipes (assembly GCF_016432865.1). Classification (NCBI taxonomy): domain Eukaryota; kingdom Metazoa; phylum Chordata; class Mammalia; order Dasyuromorphia; family Dasyuridae; genus Antechinus; species Antechinus flavipes. The sequence goes on along the minus strand of NC_067402.1, from coordinate 52,577,497 downwards.
TTATACACTTCGACAACGATATTGTATGAGGATGTATTCTGATGGAAGTGGATTTCTTTGACAAAGAGACCTAACTGAGTTTCAATTGATAAATGACGGACAAAAGCAGCTACACCCAAAGAAAGAACACTGGGAAACGAATGTGAACTATCTGCATTTTTGTTTTTCTTCCCGGGTTATTTCTACCTTCTGAATCCAATTCTCCCTGTGCAACAAGAGAACTGTTCAGTTCTGCAAACATATATTGTATCTAGGATATACTGCAACATATCCAACATATAAAGGACTGCTTGCCATCTAGGGGAGGGGGTGGAGGGAGGGAGGGGAAAAAAAATTGGAACAGAAACGAGTGCAAAGGATAATGTTGTAAAAAAAAAAAAATTACCCTGGCATGGATTCTGCCAATATAAAGTAATTATTAAATAAAAATTAAAAAAAAAAAAAAGACCCTATGTTGGCTTGCAACCCACAGCTTAAGAAGCTGGGTTGGAGAGATTTGAGCTTTGAGATAATATGTGGAGGATAAGAAAATAAAGAAGAGAAACACAAGAACTGACTGCTTTAATGGTGCCAATGTAATATTTTTACTTGACACTCAAGTGCAGGCTGTGTATGAATATGTATTTGCATTTTTCTGGTCCTCCCCACCCACCTTGTAGCCGTCCATACATCTGGATATGGCGCTCAAGAATATCTCCTTAGAGACAATTGCCAGAGTTCTGGGATAGTGAACAATTTATTGAAATTATTCCAGGGAGACTATTTTTGAACTATCCTGGAGATAGGGGAGTTGTGGAGGAGGATGTAGCAAGAGCGTTTTTTCTCTCTCGTAGTGAGATGGAGTACAGTGGAGGAGATACCTAGATTAGTCTGTAGCAGTCACTTCATGGGCGGGTTGTGAGGATAATAGGATCACATATAAGCAACAGGGAAAGTGTTTTACAAATGTGTAAATGTCCTACACAGGTGAGGCATCCTCATCCTATCTCCCCACATATTCCGTACAAGAAAAAAATTAAAAAAAAAAAAAAAGAAAAAGAAAAAGAGCCTTTTATCTCCCAGGAGGTTACCAGACATAAGGTCTGGTTCTGGATCTGCTTACCAGACGCATGTTTTTTTAGTTTTGTACCATTATTAAGCCTGAGTAAGAGGAAGGCGGGAAAAGAGTATTTATTAATTGCCTACTATGTGCCAGGAATTGTGTTAAGCATATTACCAATGTTATCTCATTTGCTCTACTGACATTCCTGGGAGGTAGACACTCTACTACTATCCTTGTTTTACAGTTGTGGAAACTGAGGCGGAGAGAGATTAAGTTCTTAGGATCATGTGGCTACTAAATATCTGAGATTTGTTTTGAATGCAAGTCTTCCTGACTTCAAGTCCAGATAACTTTAATTCAGATATAATTTATGATAAGTGATAGGTGAATCAGTGGTTTTCTATATTCTAAGGGAGGGGGAAGGAAGAACCATCTCTGACTCGGGGAAAGTTTTTTTGAAGTCGTTTTTTTTTTTTTTTTTTTTTTTTTAAATAGGGTCTTAAAAGATGGGTTGCATTTCAGGAGTGTCTAGAAGAATTCTTCTATCAGCATTTTTGTGAGCTGCTAGTGATACTAGCAGCAGCATCTCATTGGGATAAAGTCCTCTTTTTACAATTAGTAAAGGTATCCACCTTTAAGAGAATAGGTTAAATCTTTATTAAATAAATCTCATTTCAAAACTGATATATCAATTATTACATCAGACAGATTTCATTGGAAATAATTTCAATTCGTCCATTGTAATAAAATAAATTTTAAAATGCAATAGGCATTTTGAAATCATATTTAAATTTTTAGAAATGACTATGATAAAATGTTCATATTCAAGAGCTTAACAATAACATGAGCGTCATATAGCTTGTATCACTCAAAGATTGGCCACTAGGTACTGTTTGGTGGACACTGGACTCTGGGATCATAGATTAAGAATTAGAAAGGACCTCCAAGGCCATCTAAGCTTAGGATCTTAAACTATAGGTATAGAATTGTGAAAGAACCTTTAAAGGATTCTATTCCAGCATTTTCTTGAGGAAATTGAAGCCAGAGAGTTGAGGTAATTTGCCCCAAGTCAGTCAGTCATAATGAGAGTCAGGATTTGAACCCAGGATATAAATCTAAATCTGCTACCTGGTATCTTGGGGCCTCTTATTTAAAAAAAAAAAAAAAAAAAGTCTAAAATAGAAAAGAAATAGATTAGAAACTATTTTTCAATGCAGTGCATTATTACAAAAACTTGTAAGGTGCTTTTTAATTATATAATATCTTTTAAAATCTTTTTTCACTTAATGAGATGCATCTAAATATCATTTTACATCATTTGAATTTTTACTGTATTTTGGATCTGTACTCAACTTTGAATCACATGAATTCTGAGTTGAATCAGGGAAGTTGGATTAAAGAAGCATCTGGTTTAAGTTGGAAGCAATTTTAGAATAAATTAGTGGCATATTACACCAAACAGGATTAATTTGTGCAGACTATTCTTTAAGATTTTAAATTAATATCTCTTGCACATTTGATTATCTGTGGGTCTGTATAACAAAATAAGATCAGTGTTTTAATCAAAAATCAACTGCTGTTTTGTGATCCACTCTTGCCAAGAGATGCTTTCTGGTAGAGTGAAAATTCCATTGTAATAAAGTAATTCTTTAAATTCAATAGGCATTTTAAAATCATCTTTAAATTACATGACATAAGCCCTCGGATCACTTCAGGACCCCTTCTTTCTCTCCAAGTGACCTACAGAAAGTCATGGAGCAAAGTGTTCCTGAGTCCAAACCCAGAATTCTGTTCATTTGAGCCACCTACCTGACTAGGAATTGAATGTATATTGTGAAAGCATTTTGTAAACTATCAAGCACAAAGTCAAATTTAAGAGGACCAGAGTGGCAAGGAGAACATTCCATTCCATTTAGAATGCTACTTATCTGAATACCGGCATGAGAGTATTATTATTTCAGGTGTTTTTAGGCAATTAATCATTTATAACTGATTAGCTTACTGGCATTTAGTTATGCTTCCCATTGGGTTTCTAAGAGTTGTGGTTCATTCCTATAATTGTTTTTTAAGAATAATAATTTTGTTGTTGTGAATAATATTAATAATGAATTTATTGAGGTAGGATCTAGCCCTGTGAGTTCATCAGCCTCCTATTATAAGCATTTGCTTCATGACCTAATCTTAGGAAGGGTGCCCCAAGCACTAAGTATTTAAATGAATTGTCTGTGATCAGAAGTAAGTTTAAATCCAGGTCTACCTGCCTTCAAAGCTAGCCCCCAGGTTAATATGTTGTGTTGTCTCAATATAATATATTTTATTTATTTCTTTATTATGAATTTATTATTTATATTTTTATAATATAGTATTTTATATCATATTTAGTATGCATATGTATTTGTGAGTATTTTCTCTCTCTCTCTCTCTCTCTCTCTTTCTCTCTCTCTCTCTCTCTCTCTGTCTCTCCCTCTCTTTCTCCCCTTCCCTCTCTTCCTCCCTTTCCTTCTCTCCCCTCTTCTCCCTCCCCCCCCAAATTTAAGCCCTATCTTCATAATTGATCTGTTAAGTATCTCAGAATATTCTTGTGTCATTTGGTAGTTAAGTATAGGGCCTCAAAGTGTTGTCTGCAGACTTAAGTTAAGCAAAATGACACCTAAGTCTCCTCACTCCAGTTTCTATATTACCATCTCCCCTTTAGTTTAGCTTACTGTCTGTCATGTCTCTCAGAAAGGCTGTGGTAAAATGTTGGGCTTCCTGGTACTACAATTTTCATAACTTAAGCCAAATATTATTTGCCCCAGTATCACTAGCAGATCACAAATATCAGTTGTTTATTGATATTATTTGCTTCTATATTTCAGATTGTCTTTTTGTCATATGAAATATAAACAACACATTAAAGTGCAGTCGCTTCTGTTCAGGCTCAGTGAAATTCATTGATCTATGTACCGTGTTTTTACAGAAATTCTTGACTTCTAACAATAATGCAAATATTCTTATCCCCATTTTACAGAGAAGAAAATGGACTCATAGTAACTTAAGTGACTTTCCCAGAGTCACATGCTAATAAGTAGAGAATCCAGAACTTCTGACACCAAAGTTTAATGTTCTTTCTATTCTTACCCTTTGCAAACTCTCTTGAGTTTAAAGTTCAAAGCTGTCTCTTGCCACTTACAAATTAAAATCAAACCTTTCCTGCTAAGGTGGGGTAGTGGTGGAGGGGAGTAATTTAAAGGCTACTGATATTTAAATCTCAATTCAGTTGTATAGCCAGCACTTTTTACATCTGTCCTGACCTAGCTGTATCTTAGGGCTGTATGAGACAACAAGAGGCAACTCTACCTCAAAAGTAAAACAACAGAATGGAAATAACAAAGGGAAGGAGTTGGGTAGGAAAGGACAGAGAATAAATGGATTCCAATTTTATACTTTCAGGAATTAGTTTGAGGTGGTTGCGATTTCCCCAGAAAAAAAGACTATTTCTTTCCCCTCATTCTCCTATGCTGGTTAGCAGGTGTTGTAGGGTCAGGAGATTGGCAATAGATATACCATAAAGATTATCATCATCACCCAAAGTGTTGGTTTTATGCCTTAGATCAAGGGACTTTTCCAAGGTTACCCAGTTGATGGTGGTAGAGAGTTGCTGGACATTCCTATCATAATTTTCAGATAACATTGCTTCTCTATGGAAAGACAACATAAGCCATAGATATATGACCAGAGCAGAAGCCATTTAGCTCCAAGATTTGTAGAATTATGGAAAATTAGAACTGAAAGGGATCTCAGAGATTATTTAGTCCCAACTCTTTCATTGTATGTGAGTAAATTGAGTCTCCCAAGGTCCCATAATCAATTCATGGCAATATGAAGGGAACCCAAATTTCCTGACTCTTAAGTCTTCTGCAGCATCATGCTGTCCCCCCAAGCCCAAGAGGTTTGTAATTTGGTCACACCACTGTTAGTGGAGCCTGGAATGGGAAGCCCGCCAACCAATCAGCTGGTATGGAAGAGAGCAGTCCTTCTGTAGCTGGTCTTTAGTCCTGTGGACCTTACTGCCTCTCAGATTTCAGTCTTTGGCATTCTGGCAGATGACCAAGGCCTCCTACCTCAGTTGTTTTACACAACAGGCAAGGTGTCAACCCAAGTTTTCCAGAAGCCTAAGACTACATCATGCAACTATTTTCTCTATATACATATTTTAAGAAACACGTGTCAGAAAATGTCCACCATGTTGATGTTCTTGCTTTATTCTCATAATGTTGTTGTAGTTCATATCTGACTCTTCATGACCCCATTTGGAGTTTTCTTAGCAGGGGTACTGGAGTGCTTTGCCATTTCCTTCCTCGGTTCATTTTATACATGAGGAAACTGAGCAAATAGGTTAAGTGACTTGCTCAGAATCACACAGCTAGTAAGTGTCTGAGGCCAGGTTTGAACTCAGGATTCTTACTCCAGACCTAGTACTCTATCCACTTGGTTACTGAGCTGCCCTGTTGGGTCCTGGAGTCAGGAGCCTGAGTTCAGATCTGGCTCCACATACTTTGTGAACCTGAACAAGTTAATTCTGTTTGCCTCTGTTTTCTCATCTGTAAAATGATCTGAAGAAGAAAAAGGCACACTTCTCCAGTATCTCTGCCAAGAATCCTCCAAAAGGGATCATGAAGAATCTAAAACAATTGAACAACAATATAACAGAGGTGGGTATTGAAAACAAGTTCTGTTGTCTTAAATCTCTGAGCAGAATTCTGAGAGCTTTTACAATACATACTTTAAAAAAGCAGAAGATTCCAAATAATCTGCCTCATTAGCTGACTGTATGATGAAGCAAGTGAGGCCTGAAATGTACATGAAGAAGGTAGTAGGCAATTATTTTTTAAGTATTGCTTTGTGTAGACATGGCATATCATAGCTATTAATATACATGGGATTTTTGTGAACAATGTGATAAGTTAAATCACGCATGGGAGCGTTTGCCCAGTGTAATAAAGATACCAACATGGTATAGTCACTTGGAAATCTGCTGAATGCCTTATTTTTCTGCCTTAATCACACACACACACACACAAAATTGTATATTTCTAAGAAGGCCAGAGATCAAAAACGAGGTTCCTGTTATGGCAGTTTGGTTCTTCTTAAACAAAAATGTAGAGTGAGTAATCAAAAAGGCCAGGGTTGGGAAGGGGAAGAGCACATTAGAAAATGTTCTTGTCTGAGATCCCGAAGTGGGCTATTATCATAGGTTGGAAACCGAGTAACTAAGAATTAATGAACCGGGGAAAAGAAGGAAGTGCTCCTTGTAAGTCTTTCCAAAGTAGTTAATGGTTTGTTTGTTATGAGGGAGAGAAAGGTTTGTACTTAAATGTCATTGACTTCTTAGGATTTCAGAGTCAATAGAGGAATGTCCACATTTTGGTCATAAGATGGTCAGTGTAGGGCGCAACTAAGTGGTGCACTGAAATCAGGATGCCTGAGTTCAAATCCAGCTTCAGACTCTTAGTAGGGGAACTATTTTTCAAATGTTGTATTGTGTAGATATGGCATATCTTAAACCTATTACTATACATGGGATTTTGTGAACAATGCAACAAGTTAAATCACATATAAGAGCATTTGCCCAGTGTAATGAAGATACTGACATAAGTGGGCAAGCCACTTAATCATTCTTGCCTCAGTTTCCTCCTCTGAAAAATGAGCTGGAGAAGGAAATGGGCAAGCCAATTTGCCAGGAAAATCCTAGTGAGGGTCGGACACGACTGAATAAGAACAGCCCAAATCCAGAGCAGTAATAACTTATCCAGAGTTTGTGACTTCAGTAATAGGCATCGGAGTCAGGAGTCAAAAGCCCGGCCCCTGACTCCAAATTAGGACTCTCTCACCAGACCATGTAGTTTCTTCAAGACTTATCTGAGTGCTTGGGGAAAGCACAGGGGATGAAATCCCTGAGCCATCCACCTTAACCGCCCCGACATCTCACAGCACCTGAAGGCCAGAGAGCACAGGGTCAGCATCTCATAGCTCCTAAATACCAGAGAGCTCAGGGTCAGCTCAGAACACGAGAGGTTTGTAGCCCTTCTTTTGCTTTGCTCCCTAATGAACAGCAGCAGTTACCTCCCAGGGTTTTTGTGAGGATCGCGTGAGAAAATATCTGTAAAATACTTAGCATAGTACCTAGCACAGAATAAATATTCTCTAAATATTAGCATTTATTGTTATCATTAGCAACTACGAATAATCTAGTATTAGGCTCCTATAAGAAAGACATGAAGAATTACAGTATTTCAATCTTGTCAAGGCATTTCTTCTACATATAAATTTGTAGGTTTAGAGCAATGTATTGTGTTAGATAGAGAAAGGGGCCAGCTTCAAGCAAGTAGCAATAAGGTGACCTCCCACAGATCAAAACCTCTTAATACCTCAGGCAGTTCTCTGAGACTGTAAATTACAGGGAAGCTACCTGTATGCCTCCGTGGAGGGAAGTTTCCAAGCTAGGAGTACCCACACTGATTATATATATTATAGATCTAAGGCAAAATAATAATGATAATAATAAAACTTTTCCTTCATATTATTCATTCACCCAACATTTCTTAAGTAAGGTACTGTTAGGCATTGGAGATAAAAAGGAAAAATAGGCCATGACTACAAGGAGTTTGCATTCTACTTTGTGGGAGTACAAAGCAGTACAGACCACTTCTGCAGGGCATACATGGAGTGAGTGCACTATCTTTGTGGGGCTGGGGGTATGGTGGAAATGCTTGCATTGTTTTAGTGCATATACCCTCAATGTACAGAATCATTTGCCAGCTTCTCTGTGTTTTGTGTAGTATAGAAATGATGTATCATTCTGAACTTCATCCTTCAGGTTAGTTCAATTGCATTTTCTCTGGGGTCTATAGATGGATTTGGTGAATGATCAACAATGCATTCTAGTACACAGAAGCTTAGGTGCAGAATAAAAATGCGCTTCTAAAATAAATCTATAAAATCGTCATAGATAAAATGTTGAGGGGATCAAAACTAATCATAGGCAAAGCAGGAAGCAAAATGCAGATATCAAGAATCAAAATTGTTGTATTCGTCAGAATGACGATTAATTATTTAATTCTGAAGATAGGTACATTACATATTTCAGGTTTACAATTGACTAGCCATTTTATGTGGCAGAATACCATCTTTGCATATTTATTAAAATTATTCATAACTGGCTCCTGTCTACATGAGCTATTCAGTTCTTCTGCCTCGATCCAATATATTATCTTGTCTATTTTATCATGGTACTGTAATAGAAATTTGTCTAAATTTTAGAATGATCCATGGAACGTTTTCTGAAAGTAGTATCAGCATCTTCTAAATACATATTTTATCATTCCCATTTGGCTTAATATAATCACATAGGAAGGTTTAGTAGGACCACCCTGTCTTGACAGTAAGTAATAATTTTTTTTAAATAGAGGAATGAAATTCAGTTAGGACTCTTTGTTTAAAACAAAGCAGTATGTAGTTTCATCTTGTAAATATTTGTGTGCCGGTACATTCCAGGCACCTAAAAACATCTTACAGAACCGTGACAATATTATCAACCCTTATTTACCTAGAACAATTTAATGTTTACAAAGTGCTTATCTTACTTGTTAGGTAGGTCTTGCAAGGGTGATGGTAAGTGGTTTCATGCATGAGAGGGGGTCTTAAGCAACTTGATCGGCTTGTCCAGGGTCACACATCTAGTACATGTCATTTGGGGCTTGCACCAAAGCTTTAATTTTAGTCTTCAGAGCGTCAGACTAAACCCTTTTTTTCACTCTACTGGGAAGTCTGGAGAGAGTTCATTTTTATTTAAATGATCTGATAGAAATCTGTGTTTGCTTCCTTGTAAAACACTATTTCCGTTTTAACATACCATTGCAACCATCCTCACTAAGTTGTACTAGGGAATGCAGGAGGCCAGACAGAAGTTAAATCATGGTGTTTTGTCTCAGGTGTAAAATCAGTTTCAGTGGAGTTGATGGTATATCTGTAGACAAGTGAAAATAAAATTATAGTAGACATTTTTTGTAGAACTTCAAAGCTGACAAAGCTTTTCCTATATTTTCATTTGATTTTCACAACTACCCTGGTAAAGTGGATATTGCCGATATTAAAATATTCATTTTATAGATGAAGGAAATTGAGGATGGGATTAATTGCCTTACCCATTCTCAAGCAGCTAGTAAATATCAGAGGTAGCCTTAGAAAGCAGATCTCTCTCTTGATTCCAAGATCCACATTCTTTTCACTTTACCACACTGCCTATAAATGAAGCATGCAGCATTAGAAGAGTGGATAGGGAGAAGATGGTAGGTTAATAATGTCACATCGACAACAGTGTGCATTCCTTAAGCTCCTACTGTGTACAAAATATCTCATTAGACTCCGCTTACCAGAGAGAGCCCAAGCAATCATCCTACTTTCAAGGACTTTACAAATTAAATTTGCATAGATTTAAAGTTGGATAATATAGTTTGACCTCCTCATTTTACAGTGTCTGGCATATAGTAAATTCTTAATAAATATTTTCCCCATTCCCTTTCTGTGTATGTGTGTGTCTTTCTGCCTGTCTCTGTCTTTCTCTGTGTGTATATATGTGTGTGTACACACACACACACACATACATTAATACATCTCTGTCTTACCTATCTTTGTGTATCTATCTGTACATTATCTATCATCTCTCTGGCTATGTCAGCCATCTATCTACCTACAGGTAATGAAACTTAGGCATAGAAAGATTAAGATACATCTTGGACCGTGGAGAGGTTAAGTAGCAGAACCAGAATTCAAATACAGGCCTCTGACCTTTGAAGGCCCTTTTTTATTCTTCTCACTTGCCCCCTCCACCTCTCCACTCACTAGAAAATGGCATAATCTCTCTGTGGGGATCAGGTGTTTGCAGTATACAGATTTCTCTTCCATGACTCAGGGTCTGCCCCCTGGGCTTTACGCACATAAAGATTAAAGCACTTAGGTTTCATAGATTACAGAATCCCAGCCAGCAAATGAGATTTCTTGTGCTATATATACCATTTACCTGTCTGATTTATTTGCTAAAGGTAACTCCCCCGCCCCTTTCCCCCAAACCTTTTTGTCTTTTACTTACTGAAAACTGAGCTTAGAAACAAAGAAAATGAATGTCAATTATTTGTATTGCATAAAGATTTTTGTCTCTTCAAAGGATTCTCAGCAGGGTTACTTTAAATAGGAATTCCTGTAGTTGATTTAAGTCACAGAATTTCATTGCTGAAATAGCCCTTAGAGATTCTCTGGTCCACAAAAGATAAAAGATCTCATTTTGCAGGTAGTAGATCTGAGGCCCAGAGAGGTGATAGGAATTGGTCAAAGTTGGCTAGCTAGTTGGTAGCAGAGTTAGGACCAAAATACACATTTAGCTTTCAGGCCCATGATTTTTTATGCTCCATGTCTGTTTGTAGAATGCTATGAAATAACAGCAACAGAAAGAGCGATTTAAGATGAATTGTTAGATGCTCTTGCCAATTGAAGATCAGTCAGCAATTAAGAAGATAAAGGTTTTCTGAAATTATAATATAAATGGGTTGAGGGGAGGAGAATCATCAAGAAATGATGATAATCTTTTAAAAGCATCAATTAAAAATTATAATGTAAATCTATGGGGATATATTTTTATCTCTCTCATAAAGAGATGTGGCATCAGGGAGCTATTGAAATAAGGTTATTCAAAAGCATGTGTCATGACCAAGTCATACAAAAATGGTGCATTCTTTTTAATCTTCACTGAAAGCCTGCATCTTCACTAGCATCTCTTTAAAAGGTATCCTACTCAACTTATAATCGGCCCAGAATATTTCTGTTGCATAAGGGGAGATATACTTGGTTCCCTATGGACCTGATGTTGGGGAAAAGGTGGGAATATAATGTAGCTCATACATTTGAAAATAAACCATATTTTCAGGAAGATAATTCTTGGGGACTTTCCCACTGTTTCCCATTGCTAAACCTTTAGTTAACTCCTGGGGAGTAGAATTATCAGAGCACATCTTAATACCCTGTCATCTAACCCATCTACCCCTTAGTTCTTTCTTTGATATATTTGTCCTCCGTTTGTTCTAGGTGGTACTGTGAATAAGAGCACTGTATTGGGAGTCAGAAAGACCCGAGTTCATATTTTTCTTCCAGTAACTTACTTAGCTGTGCGTTGTTTGTTGTTGTTCGGTCACATCTGACTCTTTGTGACCCCCAGTTAGGATTTTCTTGGCAAAGACACTGGAGTGGGCTTGCCATTTCTTTCTCCACTTCACTTTACAGATGAGGAAACTGAGGGTTTTGTCTGTCCTTGTATCTGCAGTAATTAGCACAGTGGAAGATGCCACATGGTATGGCTATGAAGAAGGTTCTTTGTAAGACTCAAGATGTTACAGAAATGATTGTTGTTATTATCATTTTGTCCCCTCTGATCTCCTGTTTGAGAAATGCCAGTAGTTGGTAAAGGGGAAGGAAAACAGGAGACAGGGATGATATTGTGTGCATAATTTCCTCTAAGACTGCTTAAACTTTGAAAATTAAATTGAAACCTTTCTTCCTTATAAAATAGGATAATGTGGCCTTAAAGAAGATGCATCTGCATTGTATATTTTATTGGCTTCTATAAAAGTTTTCAATAAAATAAAGGTCAGCATTTAGCCCATAAACAATATTTGCACACCTCAGTCCCCATTGTGATCCCTAATGTGAATAGAGGCATAGAGCGGGTGCCGCCTTCTACGTGAATGTAGAAGCACGTGGATGGAATTGATGGCACGTGGTTGACAGCATGGAGCTGGGTAGGCTTGGCCATTACTCCCATGGTCCACATGAGATAGATAGGTTTGCAGTGCTTGGAACAGAGTGTGGAACTTGGGGATCATGCAGTCTGAGCCAATCCCAGCTCTTTCCCTTGTCCCTGAGACTCCCTGAGTCTTCTTTTCCTCATCTATGAAAACGGGGAAGGAGGACTGGTGTTCCAAGGGATGTTTCTCACTCTAGAGCTGTGATCCTGCCATCCCATTTTCTCGACCTCAGTTTGTAGAATGAGCAAAAATGGCATGATCTTTGACTTTGTCGATGGCCTTGTGGGCTCTGTGTGTATGTATTTGTGAGAGACTCAGAAGACTATTTCCTGTGATTGATGGCTCTTTATGTGACCTTTTGCTATTTGCAGCTTGGCCACTTTGCTTACTAGGCTGCGTGGTATCTCTCTGCCTCCCAGGCTGTACAATGGGTGAGATAATGGTACAGGGCTTATTGCACAGAGCTATTTTGAGACTTAATTGAATAATGTTTGTAACCCACATCAAGATCATTAGATGAAAATGCTCAGAGTCATGGGGTGGCTCTTTCCATTTAAGAAAGCCTATATCCAAATGAGTAAATTATACCCTCATAGTAAACCATTCCTCTCCTATCTCCTTTCTGATCCCTTGATGCTTTCAGGATTCAGGCTCCTCTCATCTCATAATTTTGAGGTCGTGATAAGCAGAAATAAGCTAGATTGTTGGAAATAACCCTCATCCTCTCAAGCACAGACCTATTATACCTTGTGACTCATTTAGAGCCACTCTGTTTCGAGTTGTCTTGGAACGGGCCTTTCTGAGTTTAACCTCACTTAAAAGAGATAAGTCACAAACTGGCTACTCCCAAGCTTTCTATATTCATCCAGCATATATGTCCAGCTGTGGGATATGTATTAATCCCATGTAAGCAAGTTAATGACTGTCAGATTCCAAAATGCCGCCAGCTGGGTTTCTTCAGTGAATTACATCTGCTCCTCTGTTTTCCTCCTGAGCGAGATACATCCTGTCACTTCAGACTCAGTCATTTTCTAGAGATAGCAGGCATAACCCCAATAAATTGAGAATAGCAAAACAGACTTTTCTCTCTCACAGATTTGATTTAAATCTAAGCCTTATGTATAATTTTTCAGATTGATAAATGTCCTTCTGTGCCCACACTCTTTGATTCTGCTTTTTAATAATGACAGCAAATTTTTTCTTTAATTCCCTAGCTTTTTCCTTTAATTAAAATGATCCTTCGTGAATATTTTGTATGAAAAACTTGAAAGATCTAACTACAATATATTCAAGTTTAGGGGACTTCTCCTCAGCTCTAATAAAGACTTTAACCAGTTTAAGCACTTCCTATTTCTGCCTGCCTGTTGTCGAGGGAGTTGAGTGGGGGTGTGAGGTAGGAAGGTTGCTCATTTGAAACACAAAAATAAGGTTCTACAGCACTGGATAGAATTAGCCAAAATTGTCACATAAGACTTTTACCTCGATGTTGCTCTCTCACACGTCAATGTGAGCTAGAATATGTATCATCAGATACACGTTTGAAAAACATCCTTTCATTATTCCTCAAAAAATTAGTCATCAGCAAAGCTGATGAATGTAACAGTGGGTAGGCTGCTTCTCTTTAAAGTAGAGTATTCATTCTTGAGACAGCCACACTGACTAATAAAAATTTGTTTCCTGTGTACCCTTGGCTTATGATTCTGCTAATGAGACACATTTCACTAGGTAACTTGATGGTAATAAAAGATGGTAGTAATCAGTGGACCCAGGATCTCCTCCGCATGCTTTTTCCTGCTCCTGAAGCATATTACCACTCATGCTAGCCTACTCATCCTGTATATGTTCCCATATTTTTCTATAAATCCATCATAGAGCTACCCAGCAACCTAAGTTTTCCTCTAAGATTTCATGGACTGGAGGGTAGCACGCGGCAGCTTACAAGAGATCCAGAGGCTCTCTAATTCTCATCAAATCACAAAGGGGGTTTAATGTAATCCCTTGGTGTTACAGATGAGGAAGCTGAGATTGAGAGACATGGAAGTAATTTTCCTATGCAGATAGATCTTGGAAGAGTTGGCCTTCAAGTACAAAGTCCTCCAGCTCCCAGCCAGATACTAACTCTGTTGCCCCAGGCATCTTTTGTGGTCATTGATGACTTTTCTGCCATTTTTGGTTTTCACTTGTATGGGATAAACCAAATGAGAGAAACCCTATCCAGGCCAAGTTGGCATTTCTTCTGCAATGTATTATCTCAGAGATTCGCCTCCAGCACTTAGAGGTCAGTGAATTGCCCGCAGTCACATAACTTCTAAGTTCCTGAGATCCAAACCACAGGAACAGAATTACACAGACTTCAAGGCAGCCTCTCTATCAACTCTGCCCTGGCTGCCTCTCCTGAACCACCTCTCCCAAGCACCTCATTCTGGCAAAGCCTGCACTTGATTGGGATTCCTTGTTTGGCCACCTGAAAGTTCAGTGCCCTGTGACCCTATAACACCCCGGGCGAGGTTGGAGCTGAGAGCCTGCGCCTTCCGCACCAGAGAGAAGTTTGAGGGGCTGAAAGGGCTACGGAGCTATCTGAGGGCTGGCAGCCCCACCTCCTCCTCTTCAGTTATGGACCTAGTGCCTTCTCGGGTCGCAGTAACTGCATAATAAGTTTACTCCACTGGACATGTCAGATGGATTTCAAGCTACGTATAAATCCACCAAAGTGAATGGCGTCACGTGCAGTGAGAAGGGAAGGGGGTTGACCAGGGTCACATGGCCAGTGTGTATCAGAGGGTCTTAATCCCAGGTCTTCCTGAGACTGGGGCTGGTTTTCACTCTGCCTGTCCGGTCCTCTCTTTAAAAAATCTTGGTACCTTCCTAAACTGTGTTTAGGGTGAAAAGTTAAGGTAATAATACTGTGAATTTGAGCCTCTAAAAATGGAAAGAAAACCAAATCTAGAAAAATAAATTGTAATGTGGGATACTTAGCCCTGTCAATAGTCTTACTTCTTAATTCTTCAAATTTTGACTTTTCAAAACACTGTCTGTTTCCTGAAAAGCTGTTGTACATGTACCTTGTTATTTCTTACCAAACAGAACATCTGATTTAAAGAAACCCCTAGCTGCTTCTGTTATCCTGGGCCAAGAAGGATTGTTACCCAAGTTTCCAAGTAAACTGAGAAAAGACCTGGAAGTTCCCATTTTGAGAGAAAATTCTCTAGTGTGAATTTTGAATGCCTATTATGAAACTCTACCACAGCAGACTAGATCCGAATCAATATTTCTGCCTGGAAGCCACATAACCTCTCGAGCAAAGATTAATGTGGTCACTGCTGGACTCTGTGTTCTCAATTGCTAAGTATGTGCACTTGTCATTGATATTTTGTTTTTGGCTTGTTTCACTGATGAAACAACCTCAGAGGGATGAAGGTAGAACCAACCTCCCTGGTCTTGCCTTCCTCAGCATTTACATATTTTCAGGCTGGAAAGAAAGAAGGTTGTTTGTTAGCTAGGAGCATTAGTTATTCTTCTATTTGTATAAGCTTCTAAAAAATCTTATTGACAGTTACTGAGCTATAGGTCTCACACTCTGATTTTTGCTGATTAGTAATTTTGGTGATTAAACAGTACAGGAGAGACTAGAGTTATTTATGAAAAGACATAGTTCAAACAGGTTTTTTGGTGTGTGTGTGTGTTTTTTTTAAACCTTATGTGATTGTTTCTGAGGGGTATAACATTTTGTAGCAGTATACACTGTATTTAAGAAAATATAAGCAGATTCAAGTTTTAACTTTGTCACAAGTTTATATAAATAAAACTATGTGGAAGTTTTCCACATAGTTATATGGTGAATGGGAATGTTCTCATAAGTCATAAGTAGACTGAAACAATTCTAAAAGCAGTTACTAGCTACATTGATTTTTATTATTATTATTATTATTATTATTATTATTATTATTATTATTATTATTTCCTCCTTCTTCTCCCCTAGTCCGTTGGCTGAATGCTTGAGCACATGAAATGTTTAATATTTGCATTAGAGGCTTATGATTGGTCCTAAGGCTGATATGTATATATATTCTTTAAAAAAAAAAAAAGATACAATCTAGTGATTGTATCTAGTATCTAGTGACTCTTTAACTCAATACTTGCCTCTGCTAAGTCTTTTGAATTTTTGACATGAATTTCTTAGTTTTCTAAAAATGGAACAGTGTTTTAGTCAGAAGATATTTTTCAGTGTACTAAAAATCTTAATTAAGATTAGATGTCCAGTATGCACTGACATCCTTAAATGTTTACTGATTAAACATCATCCCCATAATCATAAGATGTATCTTTATTAGTTGATAATAATAGTAATAATATGACCATCTGACATTTATTTCGCACTTTAAGCTTTACTTGGTACTTTACCTATAGTATCTTATTTGATCTTCATAAGAGCCTTGTGTGGTGCGGTAAATACTCTCATTTTCACAATGTTATAGAGAAGAATAATGACTGTTTTAAGGTAGAGGTGAAATATTCTTTGCTTAGAAATATAATTATAAAATTTTTATCAAGTCACTTGTCCTTTCTGTCTTTTTACAAAAGAGAGGAAACATACTGGGACAAATGTGGTGGATGAATAGTGATAATCATGATGATGATGATGATGATAACATTTTATGTACATAGTTCTTCAAGGTTGTGAATATACTATACATTTATCAACACATTTGATGAATGTTCTCATTTGATCATAAAGATTAATTAAAAGTTAAGCAAATGCTATGTGCTTTGACTTGTACCACTTCCAGCCTGTTTGTGGCTTCTAGGGTTATCGTGATCCCCTTCCTCATTGCTTACTGATTGATGGATATATAGCTGGAATCAGCCAGGACATAAACAAATGTGTGATAACCTCAAAATGTGATTATTTTAGAAAGAAATCCTTACTCTAAATGAGAATGCAGTTTTTCTCACCAACCAAGGGACCCATTATTTCTGTTGGTTGTTATCAGTGGGGCCTCATCATTTTCTGTTTCAGCCAGACTTCTGGTCCTGTAGGAAATTCCTAATGGGGAAAAAAAAAAAAGGCATATTTACCTGGTGTTTTTTTTCCCAATGGGTAGAACTAATTTCATAATATGTCATTATCTTATCAAGATAATTCAGACCATAAAACACATTAGGCTCCCATATTTAAGCATCTAGCACAGTTTCTGACACATGGTATCCCACTTAATAAGTGCCTTATCAAATGAATTGTTAAAAGATGTCAATAATACAGGGACAAAATAAAAATAAATGAAACATTAATTAAAATCATTTAACCTAAACACTTTTTGTGGCCTGGAAGGGGGAGGGGGGGGCGCGGATTTTTGCTGTGAATTTTAATGTGAATTTAAACATGTAAGTGTGGCTTTGGTGGCAGAACTTCTTACTAATGAAAGGACAATTAAGGCCCAGATTTTTTTTGGGGGGAGGGGGTCAAGATGTGTTGGTAAGGGAAGATTCTTGTCCAGTTATGGATTGGACCAAGTCCCTAGCAAGTCCCTACAATTCTATGATTCAATAACTCTTTTGTAATTTCTGTAGTTTCTGCTCATTTCCATTTGGTCAGGTTTGGAGTTTTGTTTTGTTTTTTTTCTTTAAGAGAAATTCTTTTGAAGTTTCCTTTTGCATTTTCCTCTAATAATAATAATGATAGCTAATATTTGTATAATGTTTATTGGGTACCAGCCATGGTGCTGTTTTACAATGGTTTTATTCAATGTTCTGGAGAAAAAATAAGTTGGATAAAGTTTTCAATGTTAAAAAAAAAAAAACAACAACAACAAAAAAAAAAAACCCAGAATCGAAATGAGAGCTCTGACTCAGACTGGTTTTGTAACAGTGGGCAAGTCACTTCATCTCTCCCTGCCCCAGCCTACTCTAAAACTTGGTTTATATAAGTTGCTAAACTGCATTGGGGAAGGGAGTTTCTATACCAAGAATTCCCCCACTCTCACGAAATTATAAATCTAAAGAGTGAGTGTGTGTGTGTGTGTGTGTGCACGTGCGCTCGTGCACGTATGTGTATCTCTATATGTGTGTATGTATGAATATTTTAAAAATGAAAATAATGTTAAGTTCATATTTTTTCCTTTTCTGTTATCTCCTGTCTATACTTGGACTCCCACTCAAATTTAATATCTCCAAAATTGATCTCATCAAGTTCCCTCAAACCTCCCCAAAAAAATCTGTTCCATTTGAAAACATATAATGCTGCTGATAACTCATTCTCTTTTTTGCCTTTTATCCCCTGCTCCCACTCCATCTCCACATTTAATCCACATTTAATGCTGTATCTTGTCAGTTTCTTTTAGAAAAAAAATTTTGATACCTTCTCCCCATTCCTGCTGATACCACTGTAGCTTCATGACTTACTCCCTGAAAGTGACAGTAGCCCTCTAGTAAGCTACCATGCTTACTTAAGCTTCTCCTGCCTTTCGCTTCCCCAGGTAGTCCATCTTTCATACTTTTGTCAGAGTCAGCTTCCTAAAGTACAGCATACCATCTCACCCTCTGTTGCCTCAGAAATTCATATTGAAATTCCTCAGCTTATTATTCAGAACCTTGAATGATTTGGATTTTCAGTCTTATCTGAATTTACTTATTCCAAAAGTTAGCTCAGTTTGAATATTTCTTTCCCCAAACATATCCTGCATTTACTGACTTCTTGTCCTTCCCTCAACTGGTTTCCCCTTTTCTCCACTAAGTATAACCTTTCCTGGCCCTGTTCATCCTCCATATTACCTTTCTGTGAAGTCTTTCCTGACACCCTTAGCCAAAGGTAATTTCCCCTTCATCTTAATTCCTGTAGCACTTTGTTAAGACTCTTAATATACATTCACAATTTATTGTAGCTATTTCTGTAGCATCCATAACCTTCCCTTCATTGTAAGCTCTATGAAATCAGGGATTTTAGCTTTAGTCTTTCCCTTTTGGGGTCTAGTATGATTCCCTTGCACGTAGCAAAGCATCCCATAGATAATCCTTAGATGAGAGAGAATGCACTTGGGAAGCAACATGGGAACTGACGTGTGCTGGGTCCCAGATTTCTGAATGCAGATGTAATAGAATGTCCTTCATTTCTTATTTAGATTTTCTTTTTACTTTGGGTCAGGTGATTCAGCCTTCTCCTAACTTACGCCTGAATCAACTTTCTGGATGCAGCTCCTTCTACCTGTGACTTCCTTTCTGGTGTGGGAAGCTTTCTCTGCTGCCTTCTTTTCTGTGAGTCTTACTACTTTTTCTCTACTGTCTCTACTCTTGTTCTTTGCTGCCAGGAATTTCTCACCCAGTATAAGTAATACTATGTATAACCACCTAAAAATGTTGCCCAAGGGAAATTGTTCATATCCTACCATGTAGAAGTCATTTATAGTTTCTCAATTCTCTTTCTGGTGGAACTAAAAGCTATCCCCCCTCTTAAAATCTCCTCCACCACCTAAAACAATAACAACAACAAAAACAATACACAGAAATCAAAAGATGTAATTCTCTTGCTTTGTATTATTTTCTTTATATTTTAATTCTTCCTTCTAGGATGCTATGTAGTAAAAATCATTATTAGAATTACTTTTACCTCACTGTATTGCTGATTAAACAGTGCATGCACTATGATGTTTTTTGAAATCCACAGGTAATCCTCCCCCCACTCTCCTCATTTTAGACATAGTTTCAGCCCTTGCTCTGGCCCATGAAACATTAACCAGATTAGTCTGATTGCCATTTTACCATATTCTACCTAGAGGAGAAATGGGCACCAGGAATATAGCCAAGAATGAAGAAGCTAAGCTGAAAGAATAAGGGGAAACCAAAGGATTAGGTCAACTGCAGACCCATAATTTTCCCCTAAACAGTGGTCACCATTTTTTCTCATTTTCATTCCAATAGAAAAAGTGAGACCACAAATAAGCAGTACTGGGAATGCTAATGGGTCCATTTGAATCCTGAATCTATGTAGAGGCAGAAGTATCCTGCCCTTAAGTGAGCAGGACTTTGTAGCTGGTAAAAGGGGAATTGGTCTTTTCACATTTGCTGAGTTGATCTTCAGTAGAATCAGGTGTGTGTGTGTGTGTGTGTGTGTGTGTACACGTACATTCATGTACATTCTTAAATTCACCTGGCAGAAGGTTCACCAGTACTTAAAAACACACCACTGAGCCATGTTTTTAAAATGCCACCACAAATTGCCATCCAATGTTCTTTTCTTGGTCATCATTTGGAGAAACAAATCCAGAAGAATCCTGTTAACTTCACGAGAGCATTACTCATTAGAAGTGCTTAAAGAAGGGTCTTGGGTTTTGGTGTTCCACCTTCTCCATGTATTTACACCTCTTCGATTTTGCTTTATGAGCAGCAAAAGCAAACTGTCACTATTTGCTGTAAATTGAAGCTTTTAATAACTATGTCTGTTCTACAACATTTGTCAGCTTTGAATATTCTGTCAGTAGAAAATAAAAATAGCAGAGAGATTCAGCCGCGGTGACACTGAGAATTTATCTGCTTATGCTCGAGCAAGGTAAAAAAAAAAAGAGAGGGGGGGGGAGAGAGAGAGTCAGTCTTGAAGAATGAGCATTTGGCATTTTCCTTCAAATAATGTAAATGTGAACAAGCTATTCCTTAGAATAATTTCCAGATGCAAAGTTGTTGAGATAAAGAAATAGAGAAGTCTTGTTATTAACCAAGAATCACCTCTTCATCTAGACAGGAGAGCATAACAGAAGCATGGAATTCATTCAGAAATGATTGTTAAACCTCAAAACTAAGTTCTCAGTAGGCATCAAAAAAGACACAGTATCTCATTGATGGAGACCTTGGTGTTTATAAAGTCTAAATTTTTAAACTGCTTTCTAGTAAAAATTCATGTGCTAAAGATGATCTTGGATAATATGTGAGTATAAAAAATTAATTTCTTTTTGTAAAGATAATTCAAGCAAATCAAATCAAAATAAATTCCATACTTTACATTTGTATTAGTAAATTATATGTTTCCATTATAAATAATAGAATTTACATTAAATATTAAGGAAACATTCACTGCTTAACTTTTTTTTAAATGACAAACAAAAAACTGTCTTTCAGTCTTTGTTGTTTGTGCTTTCTCTTGATATCTTAATTTAAGCACCATTTCTGTCTTTGTATCTTGATTTCCTTCTCCTTTCCCTCTCTTCTTTCTTCCCTCCTTCCCTCCCTCTCTTCCTTCCTTTCTTACTTCTTTCCTTTCACCATTCCTGTCTTCCTTCCTCCTTCCTTTCCACCTTCCCTCCTTCCTTTCCTTATTTTCTCCTTCTCTTTTTCCCTTCCTTCTCTTCCCTCTCTTCTTCCACCCTTTCCCTTTCCTTTTCTTCTTTTCTTCCTTCTCTCCCTCCCTTCTCTCCCTCTGCTCTTCAGGAAAAATATCATCTTTGTCATCATCATGATTCCTGAGCATTCCTACACTAATTACAGTGTGTTTGGTCCTATGCTAGTCCCATTTAGCACAAGCCAACACTGTTTTAAGTGAAAGCCCCAGTGTTAATAAAAAATTGCTAAGCCACATTGCATGGCTTTAGCTATCTTCCTGTAAGCCTCTATTGTAATGGAAAGGTGATTAATGAGCCCATAGCTGTAAGCCTGCCTCATTCCCCAGCTAGTCTTTAGTCACTCAAATATGACGCCTCCAACCTAAGGAAAATTGAAATGGTCTGTGGTGTACTAAAGAGGCTTAGGAAGGAGATGGTCCTTGCCTAGCAGAAGACAGTCATGTGGGTTTTATTTTGATTTTACATTAAAATTATTTCATGGGAGGAGGCATGGTGTAGTAGAAAAACCACTCTCCTGGGAATTGTAGGGGCTGTGTTCTAATTCTCCTGGCCATGTAATCTTAGAATATACACATCTGTCCTCTGGCTCATCTGTAAAATGTGAATAATGCCTCAGCACTGGTCTTTTATGTAAAAAAAATATATTAAGAACAGCCCTCTTTAGGGTAGCAACAATAGTGACAAACCTGAAAACTAAAAAGATGCACAGTGGCCAGATAAATCGTAGTATTTGAATGGGGTGGAATATTACTGTGCAGTAGGAAATGAGGAAGTAAATGATTTCCAAAAGACATGGGAAAGAATTTTAAAATTGATGCAATCAGAAAAATAATTTATACTATGATATCAATATTATAAAAGTGAATGATTTTTTTTCTTTTTATAGTATTTTATTTTTCCAAAGATAGTTTTCAACATTCCCCTTTGTAAAACCTTGTGTTCCAAGTTTCTCCTTTTCTTCTCCTTCCCTCTCTCCAAGACAGCAAGCGACCTGATAGAGGTTCAAACATGGCCGATTCTAAAAATGAACAATTTTAAGAACTTTAATAAGCTAATGACATTAAGAATGGAACGAACAGATCCAAGAGAATGATTTATATTATAATTACAACATATAAAAGCAAACAACTTCAAAAGCTGTAAGAACTATGATAAATACAATACTCACTTCAGGTTTCAGGGGGTCAAATGATGAAACCAGCCTACCAGACAAATCATGGATTTAGGACATAGAATTATATTTATATTTATATATGTGTGTGTGTATTATAATAAGCAATGAAAGAATTTATTTTGCTTGACTTGTGTATATATTTTTCTTTTTTCTTCAGTAGTATGGGGATGAGAAAGAGAAGCCTTTTTTTTAAAAAGAAAAACTAGAGAAGTGAAGCAAGGTTCTAGAAATGCAAAATGCTATGCTTTCAGATGAGGTCATTAAATGATTTTTTTTGTTGTTGCTACCACCTTACAAATAGAAGTAATCTGTTAATGTTCATATTATAAAAGCAAAATAAATCAATAAAACTTTTAAAAAGGGAAAAAAGTATAAAGCACTCTACTTTAAATAGGGCATCATTACTATTAAGTAAACATATAACTTTGTTGAAATATGCTGACCATCTTTCTAAACATTATTTGAAAAATAAATTATATTAATATTAAAAATTGGGAATTTGTGGTATTATTATGGTCTAAAGAGTAGTGACAGATCAGTTGTTTAAGATGCTTCAAAATTCCTTTCCATTCTTGGGAAGAAGTAAAATTTGTAAAAGTTTGTAATTGATGAATATTTCGTAGATGATGTCTGAATTGAATTAAGTGACAAAGTGAATTTAATTTGGGAACTAAAGTACCTAGAACAGAGTTATACATGATAAATATGTTCTTGGTGATGTTAAGTAGTATAGATGCTGTCCTTATTAAATATTTTTTTCTAAAATAAACAATTTTTATACCTTTTAGTGCATATTGGGCAATGGAATTTCAGCATTAATAATTTGAGAATGATAGTGATGGCCAGCACTTACCAGCTTTTTCTGTTTGCTTGGTACTAATACAAACTGTTTTAATTACTTAAAACTACACAAAGATACCCCGTGTAGATACATATGTTTTTTTACTTAAAGTAAGTCGGTATTATTTACCCCATTTTACAAACGAAGGTGCTGATATTCATAAAAGTACTGCAGCTCTCTTAAAGTAGCACATCTTTTTAAGTGTCAGAGAGAGGATTTGAAGCCAGGATTTTCTGGTTTCAAGTTGAGCTTTCTGGCCAGCACTTTGTGCTAAGCAGTTATTTTCAGCTGTTTGTTGAATTCAACTGTGTTCTAATTTCTGTAAATTTGCAACAACAATTACAACAACCACAAAACCCTTACTTGTCCAGAGAATGATGGAAAGGCCAGAAGGCAATCATTTGACTCTTTTGGATTTTCCCTTTCTTGGTACATAGGATAGTAATGGCATGGCCATGTATTTCTTTTAAAGGGAAAATTTAAATGAACACCAGTTCTTCGTGGTTGCAAAGTTAACATTTCTGGAGGGGAGAGAAATATATCCTTCCAAAGCCTAAGGTGCTGAGAAAGACAAAGAAAAAGGTTTTTTTTTTGGGTTTTTTTCCCCCTTTTTGAAAAGGTTACTTAATTAAGGATCCACTTCTAGGCACATACTTCAAGTCAGAAGCAGAAAGTTCCCAGGCCAGAATGGGAATTTACCAAAATATTTGTAACAATACTTTTTGTAGTACTCCAAACAGAAACTGGAAAAAAAAAGATGAGTGCCCATCAATTTGGAAATAGTCAAGCAAATTATTGTAGATAAATATATTAAAATATACATAATTGTAATTCTTAAAATATATCATTTGATGTTGTGAACATAAATGAGAGATTCTAATATAGAATCACTTAGGCTAAATGTACTTAATGAGCTAAACTGAACTAAACAATTAGTTTGCACTTTTCCACCATCCTCAATAATTCTGCGTCTCCTTGGTCATGCAGTTAAACAGTTGAAGCCCCTGTTTGCGTAAGACTCCTTGCTAAGGGATAATGTTGTAAAAAATTACCCTGGCATGGTTTCTGTCAATAAAAAGTTATTAAAAAAAAAAAAGACTCCTTGCTAACTGTAGTGGCTATGAGCCATACCCATCCCTGGGATCTCCACTTGCCAATTCCAACCTTTACCCAGTTTTTCGTCTTAATAAGGAAACTCTTCCCCCTTCCTGAGTCTGGTATCAATAAGTGACCCAGAAAATTTTCACACTTCATCCCAATCTGATAAGGAATACTATTCCCTTACTTCTATTTACTATCTGCCTACCTATATACAATCTTATCTGTTATCTATGTAATTAATATATTATTATTTTTATAATAAATATTTATTGACTGATCACATCTGGCTTTGATTCATAAGTCACCTGTTATCACCCAAGTTCATTTTAAAAGTATTAAACTTATCTTTTCAAACCCCTTACTCTGGGTATTTCTACTATTGCTGCTGTTTCTAAATTCCTCGTTCTCTTCACTGCCCCAGAATGGAGAAAATTCTCCAAGAATGAATTATAAAGAGAGGGTAATAACTGGGAAAGGGCCGATTTGACTTTACTATTGGTGGAGAGGAGTGAACAATCATATATAATTCTGGAAAGGATAATTAATTCAGTTCTGAGTATCACATTTAGCTCCTTAAAGACTTCCAAACAATTCTGCTGGTCACAGAGGAGAGACAGCAAAGCACAATAAGACTGTCTTGATTCTCACATTTAGGAACTGTCTCCTTCACAGAGATTGAAGTCTTATTACTCAAATTCAATTTCCTGGGACCTGCACTGTGTCACACAGTGCTTAGCACACAGTAAATACTTAATAATGCCTGTTGAATTGAATATGATTGATATAATCAGACCTTGACATTGTTAACACTAGTTGCTTAAGATCAGTTCCATGATCAGTCCTGTCATATGACTTACTGTGACTGAAACCCCAAGTCAATTGCAAATTGACTTTTTTTGCCTTTCAAGCGTTAGTTTTGTTTAAATGATCTGACTTTATTAAGCATTAGATTGTCTTTTATTCATCTAAACACTCTACTGCTGCTTGCTGCAGCTTAATGCTTCAAAGAGTGACCCTGGGTGGGTCCAGAGCTTACATACCTTTGAAGAAATAACATAGTGTCTTGAACCTTGTTGATATTTACTGAATGTCAGATTGAACTGAAGCAGCGGAAAATTACTTGTGGATGGAAAATCAAGAAAATCTGGGGTCAATTCCAACTTTGCCTTGCTGTATGAACAAGTCACATAACCCCCTGGACCTTTCCAGTCAACAACTAGACATGGATCAAGCATCTCCTATGTGGGTGAAGGCAGGCTATTCTAGTGGATTGAATCTTAGCCACCTAGAATAGGGCACATAGCCTGTGGAAATCTAGGCAAATCTTTGAAATTCCCAGAACCTCAGGCAATTCCTTAAGTAAAAAGAGCACTAATCATTGGAGAGCTCAGGTGTATCAGGACAGGTATTTGAGTCCCATCCTGTCCCCTCCCCTCCCCATCCCCTTTTCCCCAACTCTCAATCCTCTGTTTTCTATCTAATTAGGAGTGGCATGAATTGTTGAATCTATGGCTAAATTAAATATATAAATTGTGCCTTTATTTTTTAACTTTCTGAAACAGGGTTAAGGATAAGGATTAGATCTGAGATTTCATTGCTGTAGGGAATTCCAAAATGTGAAATCCCTTTCTCAATTCAAGTAAATATCTTTCCTGCAACTTAACAGTCTTACAGATCTACTTGGAGCTCTGTAAGCTTAAAATTGATTTGCTTCATTGCACAGCAGTTATGTGTGAAAGGCAAGACTTGAACCCAGATATTCTTGGCTCAGAGACCAGTTCTCTATCCACTACCCAGTTCTGCCTTTCTTTCTAAGAGACTTTTTAGAAAGAACTCCAAAATGCCCTATTTAAGTTTTACCTCTTCAGGCTCCCAAACTGATTGGTGGCAGAAGTGCTTACAAACTTTCACAGAAACTCAGAGCTGAGAGGGCCTCAGGCCTAACATACCAGGGCCTGGAGCCCTCCTGCACTATTCCTGAAAAAAAGGCAGTTCTTCCTTACTTGGAGAACTATAGAAAGAAGGAACTTGCTAGCTCAGGAGGCAGCCAGTTCTCCTGTTTTTGTTTTGTTTCCTCTTCTGTATACCAAGCTTATGTGTCTGCTCTCTGCAGCCACTACCTATCACTTTTAATTATTAGACCTTAGACCAAGCAGAATCAGCCTTGAGATAATGAAGGGAGGCAATTATAAATGTTACAATTAAATAATTATTAATATTGACAATTATTTATAATAAGAATAATGATACTGATTTTTGTTGAGTCCTTGCAATCATACAGTAGGGTAGACAAAGAAGACATTTTCTCTCTTTTTGTAGGTGAAGAACTAAGTTTACTCAGGTTGAATGATTTGCCCCAAAATCCTTTGTGCCATTATTTCCGGAATCAATCTAACATTGTGTTGATCAGTTCTTATTTGTTCTAGGGAAACGTTAGAAGACAAATTACTGATCTGGATCCAGAACCTAAAGATATTACATATTATTTAGTTTTGCTAAATTCATTCATGATGAAATTCATGGTGACGTGTAATTCAACTTTAGGTTATGCAGTAAAGATCCTATAAGGTGTAGAAATTTAGAGGGAAAAAAAACACAAATATGTGACAAAATTGAGAGGATGGAACTGTGAATCAAAAGGAAATTGTATATAATCCCAGTTCTGTTACTGACAGTCTTTGTGCCTCAACCATATCACTTACCAATTGCTGTCAGAAGCTTATATAAAATAAAAAGGTCAAATTGAATAGCCTGTTAAGTTCTTTCCATCTCTTAAGAATCTATGATTCTCTGAACATCTAAATTTTATGTCCAATTTTTAGGTTGATCACCAAAAATATAATTTTGAAAGGAAATTTTAATTCATTTTTTGGTTTGTGAAATGTCACTCTTTCATCTTTACACATAACCATGTCTTTCTTTTGCTCAAGAAGCTTCAAAGTTTCCCTATTGCCTAATTCTAATGTCTCATTATGGCATGGAGCAGAGCCCGAGCTAGAAAGACTTCAGGTACATGCAGAATATGATGCTATCTGAGTACCAGTGTGTCAAAGTTATTCATTCATCAGGGATGTGTTTGGTATTTACTATGTGCCTGGTACTGTGCTATATGTCAACAACACAAAGAAAAGCAAAAAAAATAAAATAAAATTCCTTGTTCTTAAGGCGCTTACAACATGGGGAGGACAATGTGCCTAACAACCAGATACCAACAAGATAGGCAGGATAAATTAGAGAATAGTCACAGAGGAAAAGCACTAGAATTAAGGAAAATTCATCACTCTCAGGTTGGTCACTGGTTAATGAGTTCTTTGGCCAAAGTGACCACATTTTGTGAAGGTAAAGATTTGATTTCAGGTAGTAAAATGTGTTCCAGATTTAGGAGAGGGGGACTTCTTTGACTCTGTTTCTCCTTATCTCTTCTGTCTCTCCCTCCTTTCCTCCATGTCTATCTCTCTGTCTTCCCTTTCCTTTACAAAAAACTCTTTTGCTACTTAGAAAATCTCTAAAATAATATATGAAGGAGGTTACTTTTAACAGCCTCGACTGGTCTAAATCCTTATTTATGTTTACTGAATTTGCAACTCTGACATGATATTTTAGAAAGTCATGAAAAATGATTTTGTCCATTGGTTATGTGGTTGATGATTTGAGGAGAAATAGATTTGTATTTTGAAAGCATTGGTTCTGTAACACTTCAGTAGGGGGAAAAATATGCCTATGAAGAAAGATGCTGGAAAATCATAGGTATCCAAAAATCACAGATTCTATTTGACTCTTGTTTCCTATAAATATAATTAGGTTTATAATT
This sequence comes from Antechinus flavipes, assembly GCF_016432865.1. Classification (NCBI taxonomy): domain Eukaryota; kingdom Metazoa; phylum Chordata; class Mammalia; order Dasyuromorphia; family Dasyuridae; genus Antechinus; species Antechinus flavipes. Next base: position 52,549,370 of record NC_067402.1, on the reverse strand, counting down.
AGTTTTCCAGAATGTTTTCATGAAGGAAATAAAAAAGTGCTGTTGCAAAGACATCATTAGGTATTAATTAGTTCATAGCATATACTGGCATCTTGCCTAAATGTTGTTTCAAGCACAGAACTGTATCTAGTTAAAATATTTTTTCCCTACCATTCTCTTTCCCTTCTCCTATGAACATTAATTCAAGCTTCCCTATCATCATGTATACCTGTCCTCTTAACTCTATGGTACTTTAGGAAAATTCTCTAAGGGGTTAGATAACAGCATAGGATTAAACAAGTAAAGGGATAACAATTTATAGGACAAAAGTTAAAAAGAACGTCATTCTAGCCCACTCAGACCTGCTGAGCCCCTTTTTTGGGGGGAAAGGGAGGGCAGTGGTAATGACAATTTCAATCTAAATATCATAGTACAGAAGGAAGTTGAGAATTTTCTTACATAGTTGTGTGACTGACAGTGATGTCAGTCACTATCATGAAGATATTTTTTGTGTGTTTTGAGAGCAAAGATTTGATATATAAACTGTTTGAATAAGTCACTATTATTGTGTACAGCAAAATGACAACAGTAAAATCATAACTTGTATGCTCCTCTAGAATTCTAATTTCAGATATAAAAGTACAATTTATGACTTTGAGAAAGCTCTTAAGAAACATTAGCATAAATTAAATGTGTGTTCATAATATGTGCTAAGCTATATTGAGTTAATAAGTGCCTTTAATATGATATGAGTTCCATTTATAAGTTGTAAATATTTTAAAATTTTCATATGTCTAACAGAAATCCCTATAATTTGGAATGTAGCCATCATATTTTAAGGTATCCATTTTGCATATCTTTTCAGGGAGTTAATAATATTCTTGATCTTTTTTACTAAGTGTTATGTGTTTGGCTGACATCATCCCATCTTTAAATTAGTGATCATTTATTTTATTTTATTTATTTATTTTTTAAAATAACTTTTTATTGATAGAATCCATGCCAGGGTAATTTTTTACAACATTATCCCTTGCACTCACTTCTGTTCCGATTTTTCCCCTCCCTCCCTCCGCCCCCTCCCCCAGATGGCAAGCAGTCCTTTACATGTTGAATAGGTTACAGTATATCCTAGATACAATATATGTGTGTAGAATCAAACAGTTTTCTTGTTGCACAGGGAGAATTGGATTCAGAAGGTAAAAATAACCCGGGAAGTAAAACAAAAATGCAAGCAGTTTATATTCATTTCCCAGTGTTCTTTCTTTGGGTGTAGCTGCTTCTGTCCATCCTTGATCACTTGAAACTGAATTAGCTCTCTTTATCGAAGAGATCCACTTCCATCAGAATACATCCTCAAATAGTATCGTTGTTGAGGTATATAATGATCTCCTGGTGCTGCTCATTTCACTTAGCATCAGTTCATGTAAGTCTTGCCAATCCTCTCTGTATTCATCCTGCTGGTCATTCCTTACAGAACAATAATATTCCATAACATTCATATACCACAATTTACTCAACCATTCTCCAGTCGATGGGCATCCATTCATTTTCCAGCTTCTAGCCATTATAGACAGGACTGCCACAAACATTTTGGCACATACAGGTCCCTTTCCCTTCTTTAGTATCTCTTTGGGGTATAAGCCCAGTACAAATAGTGATCATTTATTTAGTGCCTGCTATCAGCCAGGCATTGGGCCTAGGAGCCAACAATTAACAAAAATAATAATCAATCCCTTTCCTTAAAGAACTATACCATATCCACAGAGGAGTAAATACAAACTATGTACTCCAAAAACTACACATGGATTGGATGGGGCGAAAGGGACTAATATTGGGGGGCAATTGAGAAAGGCTTTTTTTAAAGAGGATGACACTTTTACTGAATTTGAAATAATAGGGATTCAAGGAGGAATTAACAAGAACATTCAAGACATGAGGGATTGAGTGGTATCTAATATTTTTCTTCTTCTTTTTTTTAATTTTATTTTATAGCTTTTTATTTACAAGTTATGTGCATGGGTAATTTTACAGCATTTACAGTTGCCAAACCTTTTGTTCCAGTTTTTCCCCTCCTTCTCCCACCCTCTCCCCCAGATGGCAGGTTGACCAATACATGTTAAATATGTTAAAGTATAAATAAAATAAAATATAAATATGCGTATCCAAACAGTTATTTTGCTGTACAAAAAGAATCGGACTTTGAAATAGTGTACAATTAATCTGTGAAGGAAATCAACAATACAGGTGGACAAAAATAGAGGGATTGGGAATTCTATGTAGTGGTTCATAGTCATCTCCCAGAATTCTTTCGCTGGGCATATCTGGTTCAATTCATTACTGCTCTATTGGAACTGTGTGTCTGATATATAAATGGATGGAGACAGGAGATAGGATATTGTAGAGGGAACAGTAACTAGGACAATTTTTTCGGACTGTAAAATTAATGAAAGGGAGCAATGTGTAATCAACTTGAACAATATGCTGGAGTCTTACTGTGAAGGGAATTAAATTCCCAAAAATCAATTGGGGAGTTGGGGGGAGCCAGGAGAGTATATTTTTTTTCCATTTTTTTGATGCCTATGGGATGGCTATCCTGGTGGAGAAGTCCAGCCAACAGCTGGAGGTGTTTATGTTAAATAGGTCTGTAGCTCTTCAAATCAGTCTTTTTGGATCAAACATATAGGACATTGTGGGATTGGATGAAGTATTTGTGTGATAGGTATCTTACCATACTTCTTGCTCTCAGGTTCTCCAAGTAGTATTACTAGAATGGATAGCAGGACAGGTTATTTTGGAAACCATTCTTAGTTACAAAAAAGTTGGTAGTTTTTTTTTTCTGAATGAATGAATTGCTTTATAAACATAATACATAATACATAAGAACAAAACATATATTTTAAAAGCCTTTAATAGCTTAGAGGCTTTTCATTTATTCTTAAAAATGACATTTGAATTTTAAGCATCAATTATTGGTTAATGAATAAACATGAACATTAGAAATCATGAGTTCAACAAGAAAATATGAAGAAATTAAAAATCAGTTATTTGCTAGGACTTGTGGAATTTAGTCACATGCCTTTTACAAATAACTTACCAGGATTTAGGCTTTTATATAAATTATTGTTATTGCAGGGGTTCTTTGGGTGTGTGGCTGGGGGATAGTCATCTATTTGGACAGAAAGGAATGCTTTAAATTGGATTTCAAGAATAAATAGGATGATCTAATTTCACATTATATTTGTGTTTGTCCAAAGTCAAAGCAGACATTCCCATTTTCACTTGCACATATCTCTGAGAACATGTATGTAAATTAGTAGTCAGGAAGTGGTTCTCAGCTGAAAGCACAGAGAAGTCACTCACTGGTTGACAAGGTCAGGACAGCCAGCACTATTACTAGATAGCCTGTTACTGGGGAGGAGAAAATTAGAGGTGCAAAGGAGCCTGCTCCTCAGCCTGAGGGAGCCTCAGCCTGAGCCCGAGGCTCCTCCCCTACCTTATTTGACTTCACTAATGGTGACAGTCTTTCCATTTTAAACAAGCCCCCAGACCTCCTCCAGGTGCTTTCCTCTCCTTTCTCTCTCCTCTCATCTTTTTGATGGGCCTCTTTTCTTCTTCTGACACTGGAGTCCCTGGGGGAGGTGCTCATCCTCCGGGAGCTGGCTCATTCCTATGGTTTCTGCTTTGTCCACCTTCAAACTCCCCATTGATCTTCCTCAAACACAGGTTTGACTGTAGAAAAACCCCACCTTTCCCCATTCAGTAAAGTACCATAGCCTATTATCACCTGCCATCACCTCCAGGAAAGCCCTCAAAGCCCTTCCTAACCTACTTAGAAACCATTCCTTTACATTTCACTCCCTTCTGAGAATTCCTCCATCTAGAGACACTGCCCTCTATGGTCTCTGAGGCACTGGTGAGACTCTAGTTTTCTGCTAACCTCCAGGCCTCCATGCTATTCCTCTTCCTAGCCTCCCTGCGTTCCTTCTGTCTTAGACTTTGTGAGATTATCCCCAATCTATTCTCTGTGTGTATCTATTTATTGATTAATCAATGTGGGTGTAAAAAATATTATATTTAATTCTGGAGGGGTTAAGGAACCCTGGAGCTTATTGAATGGATGAGGAGGAGAAGAAGGAGGAGGGTATGTTCAGACCTGTGGACTTACATATGTACATGTCATTATTACCAATAGATATATCATAATTATATATTAATAGTCAATTGGATTATATATGTGTGTATACACATTTTTATTACCAAGAATGTTAAAAAAAAAAAAAAAGAGTTTTGGATTTTGTTTTGGGGTTTTTTTTTGGCTTTTGTTTTTTGGCCAGACCTGTGATTTCATTTGTACTTAAGACTTTTAGATGATGATACTAAAAAAAAGTTTTGCCATTTCCTTCTCTTGCTCATTTTTACAGATGAGGAAACTGAGGCAGATGGGGTTAAGTGACTTGTCTAGATTCACACAACTAGTAACTGTCTGAGGCTGGATTTGAACTCATGGAGATGAGTCCTCTTGACTCCAGACACTCTACACTATAGCGCCACTTCGCAGCTCTGAGAGCTGCCTGGTTAACTGGGGCCACTATGTGCTAGATAATAGAACCTCCTTTAGGAAAGGGACTCTCATATATATATATATATATATCTGACTCTTAGGACAGCGCCGTTTACCATAAGCATTTGGTAAATGGTGGTTAATTGGTTGAATTGTGTCATCCAAACCTGTAACACTTATCTGAAAAAGGTAACAAATATTATTAATTCCCTGGAATGATATTTTACAATGAATGCCCTAAAATAGGGATTTCATCTGTTAGACATAGGAAAAATCTCCCTTACTTTGTAATATGGCACTCCTCTGAGGCCCCAGTCCTGAAAGTCCTATGGATTAGAGATATGTTGAATGAGGGCCCTTTGGGTGCCAAAATGGTGGTTTGGGAGCTGTACCACAGACTCCCTCCCCAAATAGTAAGTCAGCAGCTCAGAATACTACTACTATTTCCCTTTGTTGGTTTGCTGATAATCATTTGCTTAAGTTTCTAGTTCAACCTAAGCTGCTACAGCAGTGAGAGATTAAACTTTTAGTAAAGAATCTCCAACTCCTAACCTTGCAAATGCCCAGTGGTAGGTCAGCTACTATTATTAATATAGTGCAGGGATTTGGTATTAAAACTTGTAGGCCTAAATATATTGTCTCATTTATATATTAAAAAATACAACTTCTGAGCACTTATTTTAAACTTGCCTTTGAGATAAAACATGAGCCAGCTCGCCTATTCCTGGGTGCTAAACTCAGTGTCGGCATGAATTGCAGTGTTGCTGTAAATATTGCAGATCACAGACAGGTAGGTGCAGTAGGAAAAACCAGAACAAATTCTTAAGATGCCAATATTGTCACAAAGTCTCCATGCCGAATGAAGTTGTTTGACAAAGTGTTTCCCTGGTGATTTGGCTGCAGATGAAAATGTCTTCAGCAATAAAATTTCGTGCTTGAGCCTCAGCCCTATGCACTCATCAGTCAGCAAATGACATATCAAGGATCTTTTTTGCTGGATTAGTTAATATGTTGGCAGAAATATGGGAAACATTGGTATACTTCAGAATTTTTCTGCATGGTATTTTCCCCTATCTTTAAATACATTTATTTTACCAAAATGCTTTAATGGATATGAATTTTATTACAATCGATAGCTTTGCATTATTACAGAGAGGAAAGCTTTTTTTTTTTTTTTTTAATTTTTACTGCAAGGGTTTTTATAGTTACACTGGTATGTGGCTCTTTGCAAGCTTTGGCAGAAGGTTTCAGTACAATGGAATAACATCTTTAATGCAATTAGCAGCAAACCCCATTTTAATAATAGTAAATAGGATTACATAGATTCTGATATTACTGTTGAATAGGTCAATCATGTACAATTTTAAACACTCCTGTTGTAATCACATTTTTATTAGCAGTGTTTTTTTAATAACAATAATTTATATATAATTAGTTCAGAAGTTTCTTTTACATAATATCAAAAAAATAATTCAAACCATGCTTTACCTCTCATCTGTATAAATAGAATACTTCAGGGGTGTAACTTGCTGAAGAAATGACTTGATACAATTTTGCTGGCTTTAAGGCTACCTTAATAATATGATCATTTTATTTTATAGCTTCTCATTTCAGTTGATGCCAACATTGAGTTTTTCAAAGCCATTTAAAAAGCACAGGAGAAGATGAATAATAATAATTTTGGATGTGCTTATGAACACATGCACATTATTCAGAAGAGATACCATCCTTTCTTTTTATCTAGAAAATCATGATGCTGTTATTGGGTTTGGGCTTTGTCTTAGAACTGAAATACCTCATAGACGTCCCAGCTTTTATTGCTCTTCACAATCTCATGAATTCCCCCAGCCAGGATTTCTGCAACTTCTCCAGTAGTCATCATCCTAGTGCCCTTAACTCTTCTGCTTCTCATCCTTCCTTTCCTATCCCATCTCACGCTTTCTTAAACTTTTCTAAGGATTCTGAAGTACACTAGCCATCATAATAGTGTGTACAGGGAGCTGAAGAATATAGATTTTTCTGGATATATCCTCTGCCTCTTTGGGGTAGGTATGAAGATTCAGTTCACTGTGACCATGGAAAAGCCATCTCAATTTCTGTTCCAGAGAACATCTTGGCCCAGAAATGATCTTTTAGAGAGGCCAAAATCTTGCTTCCTTTGCAGTCTCATTGCCTATCATTCTTCTTGATGCAGTCTGTTTCAGTTAAAATGTCCTGCCAGGCACCCTCCCTCACACATACCACATTGTCTTCCCTTCTGAGTCTTTGTTCGAGTGGCCCCCTACTTCTGAAATGTCCTCCCTTCTCATCTCTGTGTCAGAGAAAACCTCTCTTCCTCGAGAACACAATTTAGGTGCTTTCCTGCCTTTTGCTCCAATTATCATTCTCTCCCTTTTAAATCAGTTGCTTTACTTTAAATATAGGCTTTGTTTGTGTACATGTTGTATAACCCCTCCCCATGCACACATGCACTCTGCTCCTAGTAGAACTTGAGTTTCTCATTTTTTTTTTAATTGATGGAATAAAACAAGTATTTCCATAACATAATACAATAAAAAAGATGATTGTACCTGAAATGTAATTCTAAGGTGGTTGAGGTCAGGGTTTGGATTTTTGTATCCTCAGATACAAAAGTATAGTGTGTTGACTTTTGGAGTCCAGACTTGTGATTTCACTAGTTAAAAGGAGTTCCCAATGAAGAATCTTTCTACCAGTACATATCAAGTCTTTGTCAACTCATAGTAAGAAGTAGCTATTTATACAAAATAAGGATTCAATAAGTGTTTATTAGAGTGAACTAAATGAAACAATCCTGAAACTAAAGGCTTAAGTTGACTCCAGACAACTCAAGGCCAGCATTCTTCAATGAGCCACAGTGAAGTTTCTCCATCAGACCAATTTAGAGACATGTTCCTTCTATAGAGGTAAAAGCAAGAGCGTGGAAGCTTTCTCCAAGACCCATTTTGTCTGTTTTTCATCCATTGCTTGCAAATAGAGACTACCTATAGCTTTCCCCAGGTTCTTTCTTCCCAACCATCATTTAGTATTTGAAGCAATATATGGAAAGCTTTCAGTCGTTACCCTAAATGATCAGGATTTCCTGTAGTTATAGTTTTACAGTAAGTTCTACAATCCACTATTATTCATTGATTTTTAGTTTCATCCCTTTTTTCCCCCTCCAAAATTAATAGATTCATAAGCTAGAAGAAATAATGAACTTGGTTTTGCTTTGGGAATCCTATCTCCTATTTTAACATTGCCACATGTAACCTCTATAGAAAGTAGAATTTTTAATCTGGATCCATTGGAGGAAAGATAGTTATGGATGACTCTTCCCAGACTCCTATCACCCGAACATTGCATCTTTTCCTAGACCTCTTAGAAATCTCTGTAGTTAATTCTTTTCCTTATTAATATCTCCAACTGTCACTGAACCCCTCTCCCCCAATAGTCTTCCTGACCCCGTTTTCCTTCCCTAGACAGCATTTGTGTGACTTATCATCTAAATCGGAAGCCTTAGACCCCCTGCTTCCCACCTTTCCATTTAGAATCATTATCTTCCTTCAAGGCTCAGAAACTACCTTCTTTGGAAAGTCTTCTCTATTCTTCACAGTTACTAGTATGTACTCTTATTCCTCAAATTGCCTTTCACTTACTTATCAGAATAGAAGGTCCTTCCGAGAAGTTCACTCTATCAATAAACATTTATTGTGTACCTACTATATGCCAGGCACTGTTGGCTAAGTGCTGGGGATACTGAAAGAGGCAAATGACAGTCCCCAGAGAGACTCACATGGAGGAGACAGTAAGCAAACGTGTATAAAGAAGCTAAAGACAGGATAAATAGGAAATAATTAGCAGAGAGAAGGTACTAGAATTAAGATTGGTTGGAATAAACTGAATAATATAATCAAATGGTGGCCTAGATATAAAAGAAGTTAAGAGAGTAGCAAAGCCAGAGGGTAGAGATGAAGGATATTCTAGATTATTCTAGATCTAGGGAATAGACAGAGAAATCTTGGTTTTGTCTTATATCTACAATGCTTTGAAAAGTTCTGAGAGCACAGTGGGCATTTAAAAGAGAGTTGGAATAAACTGACTTGAAAAAACAAGAAGTGTAACCACCAAGAGGGAGAAAGCATTTTTATTTCTTAGAGTAGGAGGTCTTGACTTTTTTTGTGTGTAATATACTCCTTTTGGAAATCTGGTTGAAGCCAGTGGGCCTTTCATCAAAATAATATTTTAAATGCATAAAGTAAAACTTATAGGATTGCAAAAAAACTAATTATATTGAAATATGATTATCAAACTAAGTATTTTTAAAGAAAAATACAAGAAGCAAGTTCACAGATTCCAGCTCAAGAACCCTTGCATTAGGGAAGCATCATGTGGTCTTAGAATGACTTAGTCTTAGAAAATTTGAATTTAGAGCTATATTTTTGGTTGCTGGACAGACGGAATAAACTTAATTCACTTAATCCATGATATGGTTAGTGATAGCATGCCACAAGATTAGAAACCTCCCTCTGTATCCTCATTCTTGTTACTGTGTCGTGAGGCTGACACTGAAATTCCAGTATATCTTGTTTCCATTCATGGATTCACATTTCTGTATCCTTTTATCATGTGGGAGTTGAGCAGCATTTACTGTGTTGGACACAATAAAAAGAATCTAGAATGAAGGCAGAAATATCAGTTTTAAAAAGAGAAATAACTATGTGAAATCATATATTCTTTAGAAGGAAACATTGTAAGGTGGGACAAAATTCCCCCCTGAAATGTTGAGCAGAATTTTATTCGTGCTTGTCTATAAATAACTACCATTTGGAGAAAATTATGAGAAATATCATAACTATAGTGGGTTGCTTAAGTAAAAAATTGTATTTGTTCTTTACCATCTACTATTTGGATTTCAGCTACTCATTTTCCTTCCAAATCAGGCAGTTGCTCCCTGTCTCTTGCATGAGCCTCAGGGAAGTTGTCTGCCCAAGCTGTGTTCTCTCCAGCCAGAACTCTGGCTCTGTTTCCTTCCATGGGACAGATGTGATACACCTACTTCCAGCTGGTTCTGGAGCTTGTCTATCGGGTTGAGAAAGAAACGACTACAGATGTCTGTCTGTGCCTTCCCAAAGTCTAGGCACACACTTTGAGACTGGCCAGGGAAGGGTCAACTTGCTCAGGAGATTCATGACTCATTCATTGCAGTAGAAGAATAACGAGAGGATGCTTTGTGAGACAGATTGAGCATCAGTGTGAGATCGCATTCTTCTCTAATTTGTCTTTTAACTTAATGAGAATTGGGAGTGAGTTGGGGGAAATCAGCTGGAGTTTGCTCTGAACTAGGTGGGGGATCTCAGATAGTTCATGACTGGTGCCAGAGGTTAATTTCTGGGTGTATCATTGTTAAATTTTAGTCACCCCTTTAGATCAGGAGGTGGTAAGATTCTATGGCTAGCTGGAATAGAGTTCATGAGAAGCTTTCTGGCTCTCTTATTTTTAGTTAAGATGCACAAAAGAATCTGAGCTAAAAGCCTTACTTAGAGACTTATAGAATCTTAGAACTGGAAGAGGTTCCAGAGAGGTTAGCTAGCTCTACCTCTGTGCAGTTAAAGAATTCTAACTTCTGTTTTAATGCCTCCTGGGACAGGGAGTTCATTATCTGGGATTGCCTTGCTTTTCTGTTGTTTGGTGGTGGTGGTGGTGTTTTTGAGTTCTCTTAGGGTGTGATCATACAGTAGGGGTCTTCCTCTTAACCCCCTTTCCCTAGACTGTTTTGGAATTTTATTTTGGTTTTGTGTCTGTGTGCATGTGACTGTGTGTTGTTTTTAAGAAGACATAGAAAGGAGCTGGGAATATCCACGTAGTTGGTCTTGGAATCCTCAGATTCAAGTCTTCACCATCCTTTGTTTCTGCTAGTCAGTTCTTGACAGAAAAAAATTCACTGAAACACAGTTGGGTCCAGTCCTCAGAGTCCTGACTTTTCCCAACCTCATCTATAACTTTGCTAATAAGGGATCCATTTTCAAGCACGTCCACTTAGAAATTTGGGATTGTCTTAAGTGGGCCACCCTCAGCAGCTTGCTGAGTAGGAGGAAAAAAGAAGTTGGAAGTCAGCAGAAAAAGCTTGCAAAGGACTTTATTTTCCAATGGATTATTCAGATGGGATAAGGAAATTGTTTGCCATTATGTCTTTACTTAGTACACCTTTAAACAAAATTCTGTTTGAAGTTTAATAGGAGTCATTTTTTTTGTTTTTATTTTGTGCGTCTCTGTGTGTGTGTGTGTGTGTGTGTGTGTGTGTGTGTGTGTAAAACTTAACTTGTTTTATTTAAATCCTTGTTATTTAAAATGTCAGAATAAATAACATTTAATGTGTGAAACACACATTTATGCTGACTGACAACCCTAGACCAGTCACCTCCATCACTCAATCAGTAAGCATTTATTAAAGTACCTACTATGTACTAGGTATTGTGATAAGCTCTGAGAATAGGAGCATGAAAACAAATTTTTAAAAAGCAGCCTCATGGGGTTGAGCTTCAGTCACAAGAGAAAGGAAAAAAAATAAGAGGCGGGAAGGAGGCTGTGGAGTGGCCAGGAGCCGAGGCACACTATGACCTGGGCGGAGGGCCAGGAGAGTGTAACCCAACAGGAAGAAGAGACCACTTAGAGCTAAATAAGTGGTCCTGAGCTCTTCTCAGAGAAAAGGAAGCTGGCTGTGTCCTCAGTTTTTCTGTGTGCTAGCAGGACACAGGACTGATTCAGCAACAGCCTGGCTCTGAATCCTTCTCTCCAGGGACGGGATCCGAGCACTGGCCCCACCAGTGATAAGATTGCTGCTTTCATTCCGAAGCTTGCTTTCTGATCCTCTCATGTGGAACATGACAGTTTTCTCTGTGATGGCCGAATTAATTACTGAAGATGGTTTGCTGGCAGACGGTTGGAGACTAATTATTATTAGAACCTTGGGGGCCCTTAGGCCCAATTCCGCAATTGTTGTTGTTAAAAAGAAAAAACTACATACAAAAGGATCTTTTTTTTTTTTTTTTGAACACCTGAGATATAGAATTGCCCAGAAAAATATGGTTAAATTAATGAGATGGGTTGAATTAAAAGTCACCTGACCTGAAAAGGATAGGGTTTATGGAGGGAAAAAAATGGTGGCAGGTAAACCCATTTCTTGTTTTGTTATAAATGGGGGGAAGGGCAGCACAGGTTGCCATATTAAGCATTGTAAACCGAAGCACAAAGGGTTTGGCAGGGGCTATTATCATTTTTGCTTTTGTAGCCCCATTAGCTTGCACAGTGTCAGGCACCTAGATGGTCTTAAATAAATATTTGTTGGATTGAATTAAATCAATTGAGGGAATTCATTTGAGAGATGTTCACCTGTTGTCAAAGTCCAATTATCCGGTCCATTTTTTGCTAGCTGCATTGTAGGTTTGTGAAATTGTTCTAGCAGGTCACATACAGGAAGGAACTTTTTTCTTCCAGTTAAGAGGCATCTTGACCAGTGGAGAAGGGTTCCTCTGATAGTCACCTGTAGTGTGGAACAGTTTTAGGAACAAAGCTGCCTAGTTCACAGAGGCTTGGTCTGGGTACCATCCTGTTTGAAGGAGGGCTTTGGGTACATTTAATTCTTTCCTGTCGACAGTTGCACTAATAGGGAAAAGAGATGAATGTATCAGAAACGGCAGGTGGGTGGAGGAAACGCAAGAGCTGACATTCAGCATCTCATCATAGGGAGAAAAGGATGAGATTATCAAAACCTTGATCCCTGAAAAGGTAAATTCTTTGTGGATAGGAGAGCAAGGACAAGGGGAGGAAGTTGAATATTAGTAGGAAATTCAAGAAGTTAGGGGAAATGAGCATAGGAAATTCCCTGTTTATTTTTTGGAAGAATGTAGGTAAAGAAAGTGGGGTGGTTCTGATTCAAAATACATTTCCTTTTGTAACATCTTTGATGTGATAATACAAAGGATCTATGCTTTTGGGGAGCATGAGAATGCCTCTCAGAACTGTAGATTGCAGCTGTTCTGTGATTTAGGATTACCAATCATAGGGAAGATCATTTCAGAGCTGAAAGGGCACTTTAGGCACAATCCAGGCCAGCTCTTTCATTTTACAGATGAAGAAACTGAGGTGCAGAAAAATCATACAATTTGCCCAACTGGAGATTCCAAATCTGACTGGAAACACATAGAAATGACATGATGTGCCAGGAGTCACACAGTGAAACTCAAGAGACCAAAGCAGAACAAAGCTCTGATGCCATGTCCAGTATGTCCAATGACAAGCACTTGGCACTCAATATATGTTTATTTAATGGATTCATTGTGTTATTTAATGGATTCATTGTGAAGGCATGTGCTTTCACCATGAATAGGCCTAAGGGGTGTCCAGCGGTCCACACCAAGAACACTCTAGCTAGGTGGCTGAGTGGATGGAACATGGACTAGAGGCAGGAAAACCTGAGTTTATATTCAACCTCAGACAGTTAGTAGCTGTGGGATTATAGCCAGGTCCCTTCACCTCTGTTTACCTTAAACTACTGGTAAAGGAAATGGTGAATTGCTCCAGGAGCTTTGCCAGACAAACCCTATGAACAGGATTGGTATCCTGGGTCTATAGGGTCACAATGAGTCCACATGACTGAGTGACTAAACAAGAAAAATATCAGTAGTTTTAAAAAGAACTTACATATTCACTGAAGGCATCCAAAGACAGCTTTGGGGGGTTCCCATGATTTTTAATAATAAATTTCCTTATGGAAGGTTGTGATTCATAATTGCTTGTTAAATTAGGTGGCTGGTATGAAACAACATAATCAATAAATGGGCTGTCTAATCAGTTTTGATATCTCAATCATCAATCATCAGATAAGAAATTTAGCTTTGAAAGGAATATAAACTTCTCCTTTGCATCTTACTTGCAATGCCAGACCTCTCCTCTGGGAAAAATACAGAGTTCTCCCTCCCCATATGGTTTCCCAGAGTTTAAATCTGCAGTTGTAACATAAACAGCCTGCCCCCTTCTGATTGCTTTAATCTTGTATACACATATGCATATATATGTGCATACATATGTATATATACATATATAGCATATGTTGCATATTTTCTAGGAACCTAGTTTATATTGTCTGTTCCATTAGATTGGGAGTTCCCTGAAGAGTGAAATTGTTTTTACTTTTCTTTGTATCTCTGGTATTTAGTAGAGTTCCTAGCACATAGTAAACACAAAAATACTTATTGACTGTTGACTGACTCCTAATTATAAAACGTGTTCTTACAGAGGAGACAATTAAGTCATTTACTCCGCAAGTCTTTCTCTCACATCCCTATTTGATTAAATTTTCTTACACCTCTTACTTTTGACAGGAGATGCTAAAACAAAATGAAACTTTGCTGGAATCATCTTGGTTCAGCCTGCCTTTTTCTATTCCTAACCAGACTTTTTTTCTTATACTTTTTCTTGCTCTCTCATCACTCAGTGGGCTAATGGCCTCACTCCTGCTTCACAGACTGGATTTGATGGGCCAGCACATAGCACTCGAACTCGGGACCAATTCTCAGCTCCTCAGGGCTCTGTAGCCATGTCTGCCTGGGAGAGTGGCCAGGGGAAGGATCCAGCCAACAGCTCTGATCTTCTGCCTTTTAGACATTTCTAGGGGATTATTTTTGACTTCAACAAACTTGAGAGTTTGATTGATGTTGAGGGGGTCTACCAAGTACTGGCGCTATGTTTGGTGCTGGAAGAGGTACGAGGAAGTACGTCTCACAGCAGTAGTGAAAAGGCAAGACTTGGCTGGAAGTCTGTGCTTCTGATTAGTTGACTTTATAGCTGGCCATACTTGTCTGAAAAGAGGTAAGAGGGACCTAGAAGGAGGTGTTGTGCCTCTGAGGTTCTGATATAGGTAAAACATCTCTAACCCATAGAGAAGGAAGGAAACTTAGAAAAATACCTCTGTATGAAGGGCAACGTGACGACAGAGCAGAGCTACTTTGGAGGGACTGTCGGGTTCCTGTCCTTCCTCTGGCCGAGCGATGCAGGTCAAGACACTCCTTTTCTGTGTCTCAGGCAACTCTGTAAAACACCACCTTGCAAAGCTGCTGCTCATCTTGTCCATCCCTTCTCACTTCCACTAGGCATGTTTTAAATATTCGTTCCCCTCCTCTTTCCAGCTTTGGCGGTAACTGTTAATATGATCTTTCCTGTACTGCAAAGTGAAGCTCTCAGTTATATGATATCTAGGGTTCTTGCTAGCTTTAATGTTGTTTGTTTCTATGAAATCTCTTAACTACTCTTAATTTTCACTAGAATAAATAAATATTAAAATAATATTTTAAAAATGTTAAAAGTCCTTCCTACCCAGATTATCTTAATTCCTAATACATTAAAGGACCAGGATTTGATTATGGAGAGGGATGGTGGAGTCTGTGGTCATATAGTGCTCTCCTTCCGTGTCCAGCTCCTGACTTCTCTGACTCCATCCCAGGCCTAGCTGCAATCCCACATTCTAGGGCATGCCCTCCTTCGGCATGCCAGTCCCTTCCTTCTGAGATTGCGCCCACTTTGTTCAGTGTGTCTTGATTGTATGGAGTTGTTTGCATGTTGTCCTCTCCATTAGGCTGGGAGCTTCAAGAGTAGAGATGACCATTGACAGTGCTTAATACACTGCCTGCCATACTCTTAGCACCTGATAAGTGTGTATTGACCATTGATTGATAGGACCATATAATGTTGAAGTTGGATGGAAAAGATATTAAAGCTCATCTAGTTCAATCCCGTTACTATACAGATGAGAAAACTTGCGTTTGAAGAAGTGAGCTGACTTCTTTGAGAGATAGTGGGAGCAGAACCACTATTTGCCCCACGTCTCTGCCAATCTAGCTTTATGATATTGAGGATGACATACCTCTAGCCTTTTGAGAAAAGTTTTACAAAAGAAGCACATTCCAGGGTTAGACTGTCACTACTGGAGAAGATGTTTCAGTAGCAGTCCTTTCATAATACCAGAAACAATAAAGGTTCTGGCTAAAAGTATTTTGGTTTTTTTTTTTTAAAGGCTGAAGATAGATTTGCTGATTGTGCATTAAAGTCACACCAGTGAACCTAAGTGTCTTTATAGAATCATAGACTTGGCAGCTGGTAAGAACTTTAGAGGCCATCATATCCATCCACCTCTCACCTAACAGATGAATGAATTGATATACAGAATGACTAATGAGAATAGCTAACATTGATATAGCACTTACTCTGGGCCAGGGACTGTGCCTTGAATTTACAACTACCTCATTTGATCCTCACAGCAACCCAGAGAGGGCAGTGTCCTTTTTCATTTTACAGAGGAGGAAACGGAGGCAAATAGTGATCGAGTGATTTGCCCAGTAATACAATTGATAAGTTTTAAGGCAAGATTTGAATGCCGATCTTCCTGAATCCAAGCCTACTTCCCTACCTACTAAATCATATTACTTCTCAAAAAGATAGACTATATAGGGAATTAGTTTATTTTTTTTTAAAGAAACTATGAATTGTTATGTTTTAGAAAATTCATTTTGTTTGGAATTTAGGAAGTCAGAAAGTTCATCTTTTTCAACCTGTAAATAAGGAAGAAAGTGAAAAAGTCCATTCGCTACAAACCCCACATTCTAAGTTTTTTCATCTTTGCCCAGCTCAAATAGTTGATGTCTTTTTCTTGGACTCTTACAAAATTCACATTTCATCTCTTCATTTAATGAGTCTGTTGAATGTCTCTTGTTCACAATATTCTGTGCTAGGCTTCAGGCCAGGGGTTCTTATCTTTTTGTGTCTTTTTTCTGCCATTTGGCAGTGACTGGGGAAGTCCATGGGCGTCATAATAAAATGCATAGAAGTACAAAGGAAATGAATTCTCTTGAAATGAGATTATCAAAATATGTTTCTTAAAAACAAAGTAATTGACCCCAGGTTAAGAAGTATTGCTCTGGGAACCTAGAGGCAAGGATATTGTACAAGACATAACCTCTGCATTTAGGTGATGATATTTTCACAGATAAATTTAATCTAATTAGAATATGCTAAGAGCAGGGTAGATACAAAATGCTCTGTGAGATTAGAGGAGAAAATGTTCACTTGGAGTTTTTAGAATCACGGAAGACTTCAAAGAAATTTGATTTAAAATATGAGTAAGATGTCTATAGAGTTAATATTGGAGAGACATTTTCAGACCCAAGGAATAAGAACAGTGTTGGAGGTGGCAGAGCAAGGGACATTTGCAGGGGGTACTAGTTAATACAATTCCGGTTTTAAGAAGTTAAATGAAATAATACTTAACAAGTGGGAAAGGTGCATATCACAGAGGGCCTTGAATGGCACATTTAATAGGGGAGGGTTTTGAATTACAACTAAATATAAGAAAGAAAAAAATTCAAAAATAGATGTTATAAAAGAGGAGGAGAGTCTGTCTAGTCTCCATCAGAATCATTTATTTATTTTTAAATAACATTTTTTATTAAAGCTTTTTAATTTTCAAAAGATATGCATGGATAATTTTTCAACATTAATCCTTGCAAAACCTTGTCTTCCAATTGTTCCCTTCTCCCCCCTAGATAGCATGTAATCCAATATATGTTAAATATAAAAATACATATTAATCCAATATATGCATACATATTTATACATTTATCTTACTGTACAAGGAAAAAAATGAGAGAAAATAAAATGCAACAAACATTAACAAAAAGAATGAAAATGTTATGTTGTGATTCACACTCAGTTCCCACAATCCTTTCTCTGGGTGTAGAAGACTCTCTTAATGTCTGAACAATTGGAACTGTTCTGAATCATCTCATTGTTGAAGAGAGCTACGTCCATCAGAATTGATCATCCTATATGTTGTTGCTTGTACGATGATGTTCTGCTCATTTCATCTAGCATCAGTTCATGTAAGTCTTTCCAGGGCTCTCTGAAATTATCCTTCTGATCGTTTCTTACAGAACACTAGTATTCCATAACATTCATATACCAATAACTTATTCAGCCATTCTCCAAATTCATTCAGGCTCCAGTTTCTTGCCACTACAAAAAGGGTCGCCACAAACTTTTCTGCACATGTGGGTCCCTTTCCCTCCTTTAAGATCTCTTTAGATACAGACTTAGTAGAAATACTGCTGGGTCAAAGGGTATTCACAGTTTGATAGTCCTTTGGACATAGCTCCAGATTGCTCTCCAGAATGGTTGGATCACTTCACACTCCACCAATAATGCATTAGTGTACCATTTTAGAATAGTTTATATGGTTTTTGTTTATATGAAAAAACATTTATGGAATGTTATAAAATATGATTTTATAGGATTAGTTATTATTATTATTATTCATAGCCCATCAAGATATTTTATTAACTTTAGGGGGTAAAACTTTTTTCTGTTTTACCTTATAATTGTGTGCATGCTACATCTCACCCAAACCCTCTACTCCCTCTGCATTGGAAATTCCTTCAAGACTCCTCTAATTGTGTTGTCATTTTTTGTATCCCAGTATCTTGCTTGAGATTTAAACTGAGGTTTTCCTGACTTCAAGTGTAGAATACCCAAAAAACTCTAAATATTTCATTGAGTTGAAAATGTATAGAAGAAGAAATCTTGTCTCTAACTTAAATTTTATGGATAAAGAAAATAAATGGAAGATGTACAAAATATCCCAGAAACTGTTAACCTTAGCTCCTACGATCTTGTGATCCGAACTGCTAATTATGTAGCAAGTGCTTCATATATAGAGATGTTTAATCAATTGGCAGACTATTGTCAATAAATATGTGTCTAAGGTAGCTTGCCATAGACAGGCTAATGAAGTACCCTCTGGGAGTGTCAGAATTATTGGGAAAAAAAATCTTTCTCTGTTCTGGGCAATTTGCCATAAGTTATTAGTCTCCCTCTGTTTCAGAGAAGAGTGCCCTTCAACACTGCCATTGCCACCTCTGTGACTAAAAAGTACCCAAAGAAGGGGCTGAAGAATGGACACAGTGTTCTGGGACTGCAAGAAAAAGGAACTGAAAGCATAGAGATGAATCAGTGTTGCCAAATAAAACTATGTGTATAGTTAGAGCTGATAAGGAAGCTCTTTGGTGTGCTTGGTTTTTTTATATTCAGCTAAATGAAGTATTATCTCTATTTTTAAAAAAATATCAATTTAGTTCAATTCATTTTCCTTTAAAAGTTACTAATAAATTTTGTTTTTATGTCATTTTTATTTCCAATTCTATCTCTCCTCTCCTCCTACTTACGAGGGAGCTATCTTTTAAAACAAAGAATAAGGAAAACAAGATTCCAAAATTAACCATTATATCTTCCCAGTCTGGTATTATATAGAGAAGTCCACAGCTCTTGTCCCTTTTACCTCTGCAAAGAAAGTGGTGGGGCAGATTTTCCTCTCTGAGTCATCATAATTTCATAGAATTCAATTGGTTGGTTTTGTTGTTTCCATTTAAATTCAATATTGACGTTTTACAAACTCTGTAGCTTTGCCTGAGGATTCACCATAAGTGATAAGGCAGTTAGTGGGGGGGAGAGGGAGTGGAAAAGAGACACAGAGGCAGAGAGGGAAGAAAGGAGAGAAGAGACAGAAGAGAGGCAGAGTGTGAAAGATAAAGAAGAAAGACAGAGAGTGTGAAACAGACAGAGATAAGAGAGAGACACAGACAGAGAGGGACAAATACAGAGAGACAGAGAGAGGGGGAGAGGGAGAAAGTGTGAATGTGTCTGTGACCTGGGCCCTGGCCTTGGGGTCTCCTGCTGGGGCAGCCCCCTTCCCCTTGGGGCACAGTTACATATGGTGTAGTCCACAGTCCAGGATTCTAGAACAGAAAGGATCTGTCTGGGGTCTCTTCTACTTCCAGTGGCTTTTTTGCTTCCTCAGATCTCTGCACCATAGCCCACCTCTCTCCGTCCCCCAAGAGCCAGCATGATTAGGACTTACAGCATGGCCCCCAAACCCTTGTGAGGTTTCAGCATCCAGAATCTAGGGGCCTTTGGGCAGAGTACTGGCAGGAAAGGAGATAATGTCCTGGGTGGGCAGAGGGAAGGGAAGCCCAGAGCCATCTGATTCTGGGGGCCACATATAGAGCATGGCCTTTGGTCCCAGGTCCAGCCCCACTTGGGCTTGGCTGGTTCAGTGAATATAAACAGAAATGTTCCATGGTGGCCAGAAATCCTGAGGGTCTCCTCTACCACACTGATTTCTTTCCTTCCTTCCTTCCTTCCTTCTTCCTTCCTTCCTTCCTTCCTTCCTTCCTTCCTTCCTTCCTTCCTTCCTTCCTCCCTTCCTCCCTTCCTCCCTTCCTCCCTTCCTCCCTTCCTCCCTTCCTCCCTTCCTCCCTTCCTCCCTTCCTCCCTCCCTTCCTTCCTTCCTTCCTTCCTTCCTTATTCTCAGCCTCACTCCTTACCTGGCCTTAATCAAACTGAGACCTGTTAAAGATCTTAGCTTAAAAATACCCAGGTCTATGGGGCAGCTAGGTGGTGTACTGGATAGAACACCAGCCTTGCAGTCAGGGAGACCTGAGTTCAAATGTGGTCTCAGATACTTGCTGTGTGCCTGGGCAAGTCACTGAACCCCAATTGCTTCAGCAAGAAAAAAAAACAAAAACAAACAAACAAAAGAAACCGGTCTCCCACTGCCTCCCGGCCATTTCTAGTCCTTTTGGTCTCCATCTGGCCACTGGGCTCCATGACTCTGGAGGAGAAGATGAGGCAGGTGACCTGGCCCAGCCTCCCTCCCTTAAATCCAATGTATTTGCATGCCGTGGCATCCCTTCTCTGAAGTCCTGGTCTTCTCCTAGAAAGAAAGCCAAATAATCCTTTCCCTACTACAGTCTCCCTGCATTTCCCTTATGTATTCCTTCATTTTAGGGTCTCCTCCTACTTTTATTCTTGCACTTTACTCCCTGATTTGCACTCTTCTGTCTGATGATCTGAACAAAACTCTCCATCTCTTAGTTCTAGGAATTTTCTCTGGCTGCTTCTCCTCCCCCTCTTCCCTTTTCCCCCTCCCCCATCTTCTCCCTCCTCTGCTCTGATGTCCCTGGCCTCCATTATGTCCCGACTAAACCTCAGGAAGCTTTCCCTAACCCCTCTTAAATTCCAGACAATTTGTCCGGTATATAGCTTGCTTTGACTAGATTTCTTTGTGTCTTGGTTCCCCTAATCAATTGTAAGCTTTTTGAAGGCAGAAACTGTCTTTTGTCTCATTGTGTGTCCAACACTTAGCACAGTACCTGACACATAGTAGGCACTTAACAAATATCTCCTGATTGATTGATGTGGAACCATTCAGAGCCGAGCGCCACAAATGGATTGATGGGGATAGAGTAGATAGAAAAGTACTTGGTATGCCTGAGGAATAACAAAATGTGGATTCCACTCCCAAGGATGCTGCCGAAGGTGCCAGAGGCATGCTCTGTGTCAGCCTTCTCAGATTATTCTGACCATCTGGAAGAAGCTGATAGCTTTCCCTGCTGAGACCTTTCCGGGTTTAAAATTTCCATGTCCCAGCTCCGCTCCCCGAGAGGATTCTTGGACACCAGCAGCCAAGCCTGAGAGTTCTGCCTCCGAGGGCGTCGGGACGGTCAGCCGGAGCAGGGCAGGTGGAGACGCACCAGACTCCCCAGTGACAGAAGCTATTTATAGTTGATGAATAGGTGAAAACGTTGGCTGTGCCCTGAGGTTTGTGCTTGTCCCTCTGCGGGCCTGGAGAAGAAGAGGGCTCTTCTCTTTGGCTTTGGTTCGCCTTTAAAACCTGCACCGCGGAGTCACCTGTTCAAACGGCAGGACCTCAAATGGCAGACGCCCGGAGGGATCTTCTCCATCCAACCTGGTTCATTTTACAGATGAAGAAACTGAGGTCTGCAGAGGTGAAGTGGCTTCTGGGGACTAGTTCCACCTGGTTTTTACTGCACTTTTTCTTCCACAAGCAGCAGTCCCATCTGGCAGCATAGAAAGAGCATAAAAAACAACTTAAATACTGATGAGTAGAGTTCCATAAAGTTCCTCGGTGTTATGGCAAAAAAGTGTCTCTTTATTATAGAATTCTTAAGTAAAAATGCTTCATGACTACTTTTAATTAGAATGTCACCTGGATTATTTAGATCCATTCTATTTTTTAAATTTTTTTGTTTTTCTGTTTTTATAAAAATTTGACCAAGAACCCAGAGATAATGTGATTATGTACTTTTCACAAAAAAGGGGAAGATGGATACAGAGAGATAAGAAACAAAACACAGATTCCCTCTTAGATCATAGTTTTAGAGCTGGAAGAGATAGCGGAAGCCAGCTGATCCAATGATCTCCCTCACCACCCATCCCATTTTTCAGATCATGAAGCTGAGACTGTCAAACAGAAACAAGTAGTAAGGGCTAATATTTGAACTCTAGATCTTATGGTAGCATTTTTTCTCTCTAGGCTATACTATTTTATCAGGATGTAAGAGGAGACATATCCAGGTGAGTGAATAATAAATAGTGTCAGATGGGGGTGTAGCTAGATGACACAGTGAAGTCAGAAGGACCTGAGTTCATATCCAGCCTCAGACACTTAAAACACTTCCTGGCTGTGTGACTCTGGGCAAGTCACTTAACCCCAATTGCCTCAGCAAAATAAGAAAGAAAGAAAGGGAGGGAGGAAGGAAGAAAGGAAAAAAGTGTCAGGTGAGCAAGAGCAACTGCCAGGGGAAAAGGTGCAATTTGTTCTTGGCCTTAAAGGGTTTGACCACGAAGAGAGGAGAGGGAAGGACGTTCCAGCAGTAGCCCTGTTGGTTTGGGAGATGCCAGGGGAGCAGTTTTGACCCAGAAGATCTGGACTTGTAGGCTATGGGTCTGGAAAGATTGATCGGGGCACTTAATGTGATCCTGAGAGGTTTGGATTTCGTCCTGCTCAAGGTGGGGATTCGTTGAAGCTTTGTGAGGAGGAGGAGGAGGAGAAGGGGAGCCCGGTCTGGCAAGAGTTCTGGAAGGAAGATAAACTGAGGAAGGGAGAGGCTGGAGGCAGGAAGGCTACAAGGCAGGCAAGTGAACTTATTTAGCCATAAAGTGAAAGGGCAGAAACCAAGATAGTGGCAGGAGCATCAGCTTCATCATTGTTTCCCCAACTATTCCACTGATAAAGATTTTTTTGTTAAGGTTAAAAAAAATGTAAATAATTGTAGCTCTCAGTAGCCCAGGCTCCCTTGGTTCTGGAACTTTGGTGTTTCATTCCAGTGGTGGGTGATCATACACTTAAATGTCCACCCATGGTCGTCACAAGGCTCTACTTAATGGCCAACTCCATTGGTAGTCTTACTCAAGGCACAAATAAAAGAAGATGTTTGATCAAAATTTGAATCAAGGCACATAAAAGAAATGCAGTCTAATGGTCACCATGCCCATTCCCATGCTTTCTGTCCTTTCTCCCCTGGTTCATTCCCTCCAGGCACTGCTGGGTCCCAGCTCCATGAGCTTCCCAGGTAGTCCCTCCCTTTGGGAGAAGGACTCATGAGTTATTTCATGGACAAGCAAAAGATGGGATACTGGGGATAAATATCCTCAGACCACTTTTGTTCAGACACCTTCCTTTTTGGCTCTGAGCAGTGGCTCTGTGTTGCAAGCTTCCATCACACTTCTTGTCCAGTCTCCAGATTTATGTCTCTCTGTGTCCCAGCTCTCTTCCTTCCCCTTAAGCCCCTTGTTTCTCTTCTCACCCCCTGCCTTCTTCTCAGCGCAATACTTTCCTGGGTGACGTTCTGTCCCTCAAGTTTTCTGTCATCTCTTTAAATTGGACATACTGGAAGCCATTGAGTAAGCTCACTCATAGATTTCTAAGGGGTAGAGTACCGTAAAGATACATTCATCCCTTCAATCTACTCCTTTACATACACCATTAGTTTTTGTCGTTTGAGAAATAGATGACAATGCATGGTGTGCCCATGGATTCTCATTAGTATTTTTCCCCAAAGGTTACTCCATCCTTAGATCAGAGACACTAAGGTAGTTAATTAACATAAGGAAGAAGTATACTTGAGGTCAGTGATTCTCAAAGTGTAGTTCAGAGTCTTTCATACGATTCCTATCCTTTATTCTCTTCAGTTTAACAAATTTTGATTGAATGCTTAAAGTACATAAAGCACTCTGCTGGGTGCTATTGTAAATGAAATGTTTAAATCAGAGGTAGTCCCTTATCAGGAATACAGTACTATGGGGGCATTAGAACACATATAGATAAATAACTAAGATAATAAGTTTACATTGTGCAGATAGAATGCTGTATAAGGTCTGAGTTGGAAATAATAATTACAGAATTGGAGGAGGTAAAGGGAGAACAGGAAAATATCTTTGAAGAGATAGCATTTGAGTTGGTTTTCAAGGAGTAGGGCATAATGGTAGCAAAGGTAGGAAGACAGCTTGTCCTGGGGATTGTGTGTAATCTGAGTTGGTTGGGTTATAGATTACCTAGATAGTAATTAGGATGAAATACATCCAGAATGATAGGTTAATACTAAGTAATAGAAAGCCTTGAATACCAGGCTACATAATTTAAATTTTACTGATAGTCAGTGGGGATCCATTGAATGTTTTTAACAAGAAGCAGCATTGACATTATGATATTATCAAAGACATATAATCTGGGAGCTTTGCAAAATATGAATTGAAGGTAGAAAGACATTTTAGAGACTATGGCAGCTTTCCAGATGGGTGATAATTCCATACTTGTAATTCCCTCTGATGGCAGAGACGATAAAGAAAGGAAATGTATTGTTTGTAGTATAAAATCTTTTCTACTTCTTTCTTTAGGCCAGAATTAATAACTTTGGTATCTTTCACTGGCATCTTTAAAAAAACAAAAATAAAATAGCATTGCTTCCCATCAGTCATGTTCTAGGAGGGTTGGAGATTGTCCGTGAGGTTTTTTTGCTTCATTAATTGACTCACAGACCAAAATGTTGGCCAACCATGGAGTAAGATCAATACTTGGTCAAAATAGAATTTTTTTAAAATGTAGTGAAGGGGGAATTAAGGCATTTAATAAAGAACAGAAAGCCCCAAATTTTTTCAGATCTTTCACTGACAATAAGCAAGGTACTTGTGATAGGAATGTCTCCTTGCAACTTGAAAGGCTGGTCCAAAATGCTGACTGAGCCTTCATGGGTAGATTTCATGTACTGATTTGATCGATAAGTATTTTCCTTGCAACTTGCACCTTTCTGCCTTCAGGTGATATATCTATGTTATTATAACTCCTTGAAAATGAATAGATACTGTTAACATATTTTTTGATCATAGGCCTTCATGGAATACTAAGTATAATTCTATTGGTCTCTATGGTTATCTGTCTATAAAGGTCAGTGGGATTCTATTCAATAGAGTTCCCTCTTGTCTCTAGCATTTTGTGACTTCTCTGAAGGTAGCATTTCCATTTTATCCCTTTTGTACTTATATGTGTTCTATGAATAATTCACGAATGGACAAAGGAAAGACTCTCTTTACCTTTCTGCCAATTAACCCATATCTTAATTCCCTATTTCCTTTGTGCCTTGTTTTCTTTATATAGTCCAGGAAGGAAGAGTTGAGAGAGTTTACAAACTCTGTGCATCCCTGAGACTTACCAGGGGGCAGAAGTTCTCCATTACTAGTTTCCTTTTCCATTTCTATACAAATATTTGTTTCTTTTAGTCTACTCTGTTTTCAGCAAATGGTGCAATGGATAGAGTACTAGGCCTGGAGTCAAGACAATCCATTTTGCTGAAGAAAAAAAAAAAAAGGAAAAAAAAAAACAAACAAAAAGGTGAAAATACTGGTTAGTCTCCAAAGTTCTCTCTCTGGAGCCAGGTGGCATTTTCCAGCCAAAGTTTATTGGAATTGCTTTGAATCATCACATTGCTGTGAAGAGCTGAGTCTACCACAGTTGAAATGATATTTTATTTCATTTGAAAATTTGTAGTTCAATTAAATTATTTTCCTTGGAGAATTGTTGGGAAGGGGACTGGACTTGGAGATTAGAGGGCTTGAGTTTCAAAGCCCAGCTCTACATTTTACTGGCTTCATGACTTCGAGGTAAAATCCTTTCTGTTTCTGAGACTGTTTCTTGATAAAGCATTTAGACACTCATATTCTCTTCTCCTATAGCTACCCATTCAATGATCCTGAGTACCTGTGATTCATGGCTGCTGATATTCTCTAGAAAGCATTCTTTGGAGAAAATCCATCTTTGCCAAGGACTTAACCAAGAAGAATCAGTTTAAAAATATGTTGAGAGTAGGAAACTATCACTAAAAAGACATGGTTCTTTGTGACCATCTCAGACAAGCTTTTGGGTGGGGAAGGTTGATAAAGAATATTGCATTTAGAGCCAGGGACGTGAATTCAAATTCTGTTTCTCCTGCTTACCCGCTTTACAACTTTGGGTAAGTTGCCTACATTTTAGGAATCCCCAAATTAAAAGGCTCGATTAGATGACCACCAATATCCTTTGTAGGCCTAATATGTTTCTATTTTGATCTCCCTCCTGTTTGTTAAAAATGCCTTCAATTTATCTTTAGTTTTTATTGAATTATTTCTTTGAGTATTTATCTCAGTTGAGCTTGAATTATGCTTCAGGTGTTGACTTTGTGCAGAGAGGGACTGGATAAGGAGCCAGATTTGAATTCCTCCTCTGGCTCTCACAGCCTATCTGTGTGACCCTGGGCAAGCTCAATTAACCTCCTGGACACCTTTCTTTGTAAAATGGGAAGATTAAAGCAGATTATTTCTAAAATCTCTCCCAATTTTAAGTCCTATGATATTATGGGGAGATGATATCTTAGAAGCAATCTGCTGAGTTAGGGAAATGGTGAAAAATTCGGGTGCATGGAGTCACTAGCAGTCAGGACAAGAAAATATTATGGAAGTCTGTTCTTGAAAATCCTCTTGATTAACAGTTGAGAACCTTGGTCAAAGCATTTCTCCTGAGCAGTTTCTGAGTAATTAGAAAAATTTCTCAGTTGCCGTTTTAAACAAAACTGTGTCTTGCTTTAGACACAGGCACAAGGCAGATGGTAGACGTTAGACGGTTAGCACTCTTCTCCCAGTGGCCTGATTCCAATATCTCCAAGCCTTTTGGGACGCTCATGAGCCTCTTTTGGGAAATTGGTGATTTAGAATTGTGGCTTGTATTCTTTTCATTTTAGAACTTATTTTGGGGAGTGGGGAGGCAATTTGGGATCACTGACATCCTCCAGAAACATCCATTTCATTAACAAGCTAATAGCATGTGTAAAAAGTAGCCAAGTAGATTATAAATTCTTATTCATTAGAGCATTCTAGCAAGTATGTTTGTGTCCATATAGTAATGTTTGAGTCTGTATATCTCAGAAGAGGAAGTGGCCTCAGAGGTCATCTATTAATCCATCCCTTGACCCCTTGAGAGCATTTCTGTTATTTCATCTCCTGCCTCCCCTTCAGGCTCATTTCTCCTGCTGTTTGTCACCTCTGTTCTCTAGACCTCTTTCTTTCTCTCAATCAATAATTCACATGCTTCTGGATTTTGAGTTGATAGAGCACTGAACTAAGCATCAAAACAATCGGAGTTTGAATTGAAGCTGTGTGACTCTTAGCAAATAACAACTTCTGTAAGTCTCCTCGTCTATAAGTTGTGGATGATAATAGTACTTACCTCCTGAGATTGTTATGAGGATCAAATGAGATAACAAAAAAAGCTCTTTGCCAGCCTTAAAGAGCTAGATAAATGCCTGCTGTGATATTAAGGTATATAAAATACTTTCTTCACAACAGTTCTGGGAGGAGACAAATTCGAGAGTCATTATTCTCATTTTACAGATAAGGAAATATACCTTCTAAATTGAAAGCTCCCTGAAGGGAATGACACATCTTACTCATCCACACAGCACATGATGTCTAGAACTGAAGAAGTCACAAATATCCATTTTTAACCACCAGGGGGTGTTGATAGCTACTACCCTAACTATTAAAAAATACTGTTGGTTTGTTGTTGTTGTTGTTGTTGTTGTTACAAGAGTCAGAAATCTTTTGTCCTTCAATTCACTTTCTCCTTATAGAACAGCACCAGTTCATTGTCGAGGAGAATGTGGATTTGTGAACTTAATCAATCTCAGTTGTATCTGAAACCCATGTCATTGACAAAAAACTGCTACCTCCTTGAACTTACTGTATTTCAACAAGTTGATGCTTCAAACAAATAGATAAATGTGTTTAGACAATACAGTCTTCTTATTCACCACAGAATCAATAAGCATATAAACAGTACTTAATAACAGAGATATAACTCATAATGATAAAATTTCTACTAAGTAGTTGAGAACCTACCATTCTACAAAATCCTGGAAATGTCTGGAGTTCCATCAGAGAATCAGTGTAGTTTGAATGTTCTGTCAAGAGGACAAAATTGAGAGTTTCCCTTGGGGGGAAGCTCCCCCCTTACCACCTTAGTATCAGTTATTTGGGTTGGCCAAAATCCCCCAGGTACTTGTGGTACCAGTGATGGAGTTGAAATCCTGGTGAAGTTGTGCCCAAGTTATGGAGCTTGATTCTGGCTGGCTTGTTGGCAGGGGTCTCTGATTTCTCACAGCAGTCAGGGGGCAATCTGAAGAAGGTAAGGGGAGTGTAACAGGCTGACCTGTAAAAGCCCTCAACCTTACACTTCTGGGGAAGTCTTATTGTACTTGTGCCTCCTTGGGCACTTCCCCCATTGAGACCAAGGCTGGTCTGAAAGGCTCTCCAGAAAGCTGCCCAGCCCCAGGCAAGGAGACAAGAGAATCATTCCATCTTCCACCTTTGTGCTGGCTGGAGGCTGAAGGGAGCAGAGAAAAAGGACTAGCGGCAAGAGCTCTTGGAACCAAGCAGAAAGATAGGCCTTTAAGAAAGCTACCCGGGCCCAAGGAAGGAGAAAATAAACATTTGAACTTTTATCACCTGGCTGCGTTTGGAGTAATTATTACTTTCAACTGAAAGGCTGCCTCCAGAAAACCTCCCCAAGAAACCTGCTCCTAGAGAGAACCATTATATTTTAAAGAAGAGAATACCACATGGCTTCTCCATCCTTCGGGCTATCAGGTGGGGACTCAGCACCAGCAGGGAGGCAACTATGCATTCATCTTCAATGAATCAGGATTGTATACTCAGACAGGAAGGGACCTGGGAGATCATCCTGTTCAACCCCTTTTCTCATTTTAATCAATAGTGCATTGGTTTTCTGTTGGAATCCTAACAAAGTGTTAAGTCATTAGAGTTGATAGAGACAAAAATTATCTAATTTAGCATAGTTTAGTATGATTGATCTAATCTTACAATGAGATGTTATGGGTCATAATTATAATTATTATATAATATAATTATATATTACATTATACATAATTCTATTATATTATATATAATATTGTATATAATTATATAATATAATATATTGCCTAATTATATAACATTAATTATATTAATTATATAATTCTTATAATTCATGGGAGTTTTTTTGGTGTTTATTTGGAGATGTGAAACTTACAACTCTGCTGGTTTTCTGCACATTAAGGAACAATGCTGTAAAAAAAAAAATCAAAAACCTAGAAGCACCTAAATTAGAGACAGATGATTCATTTCTAATAACAGGAGATATCCTTTATTCTGATAGCTCCCTTAGTGTGTATTTACAGACCACTACGTATGTGATAGAAGTGGGCTTGGCAAAGAGGCCCTTGCCAGATGCTTTCTCTTAGATGATAATGTGAATTCATTGGGAAGATGATTAAGCTTACTCCCCACACTCAACTTTTTTGAAAAACTTATGCTTGGAGGAAGATATTCTTGCATTTCTGTGTATGTAATTCAGAGATGACAGGCAAAATCTAATAATTATTCATTCTTAGTTAACTTTTTCACTTCTTGAAGTAGAAGCTTGGTGAAGTGTGTAGAAGAATACTTTTTTCCATCTTAGTTTTCAAGCATTCAGCTTAGTGATAGCAGGAAGGTTGGGGAGAGCAGGTCTCATGGGTAGAATAGAAATATCTACTTCACTTCTTCCTTCTTTAAGATGCAAATCCTCCAACTAACAGACTCTGAATCTGTCATCTAACTTTTTTTTTTTTTTAAGCAATCAGAATTAAGTATCTTGCTCAGAGTCATACAACTAATAAGTGTCAAAGGCTGGTCCTCCTACCTCCAGGGCCACTGCAACCTAACTTCTTCATTATTAGTGCATACTGTAGTAGGGATTACTTTTCAGACAATTTAGTGCAAAAATGACTAGCGATGAAAAGGACTATGGTTATCAAGAGTGCAGAATGGAAAGATGATAGCAGCAAAGTCAACAATCCCTCTCTTCTGACCTCCATTCCCTCTTCTCCAATCGTCTGTTGGGCCTCTTGAATTGGATTTTAATTAAGCTCAGTACATCCAAAGCTGAATTCATTCTTCCCAAACCCTAAGCTGCCCCCTTTTTCTAATTTCTTTTTTATTGTTGAGGAAGCCACCACCTTCCCAGCCACCCAGGCTCACAATGGAGTTGCAATCTTCAGCTCTTCAATCTGCTCTCCTCCATCCAGTGTTGGGCCAGGTCCTGAAGACTGTACTTCTGCAATGTCTCCCATCTCTGTCCATCCTTCTTTGACACTGTCATTGCTCTGGGGCCTGCGTTATGGCAGAGCTGCTGCCTTATGTCTCCCGTTCCTCACTCCATCTTTTGTTAAGCTGACAATTAATTCTTTTAAAGCACAGGTCTCTCCCTGCCCATCGCATACCCTCCCCCCATTCCAATGGCTCCCTATTACTTTCAGTATCAATCCATTACTTGATTTTCAAAACCCTTCCCCATGGGTCTCTTCTTACCTGCCTGTTCTCACTCCTCCTCAGAGATAATCATCTTCTGGCTATTTTTCACACAGGATACTCCATTCCCTGGCCCTGGCATTTTCACTGGCTGTTCCCAGTGTGAGGACTCTCCTTCCTTGTTTCCATGTCTAGTTTCTCCTGTATCTTTGTATAGTTTCTACTTCTTGCCTTCAAACTAAAAATGGGAGTTCCTTGAGAACAAGGCATTTTCTTTCTTTGGGCCTTCATAGCGCAGGATATACCTGGCACATAGTCGGCACTTAATATTCTTGACTTAACTATAATTTCATCTAAGACTAAGCCATTCAGAATTATTTAATAGCTCATGTTTGTGGCTCATCTTTGGGGGCCTGGGATGGGAGGAAGAATGGGAGTAGGGAGCTGGTGATTTCTTTGTTAAAGATTATCCCTTTACCAGTACAGATCAGCATCTCTCATAAAGGGTCAGTAACAAATTAACAACCAGTCTTCCTTTCTGAATCTATTTCCATTTTTGAATTAGATTTCCCTAAAAGAGAACATTCTCAACTTTGAAAATCTTAAAACAAAAACAAGCAAAAAAAACAACCTCTCAGTGCATCACATTTAGCCCAAAGTTTGTCTCCCTCAACTTCTCTTTTATTATTCTTAATCATTTTCTAATGAGTTAACTGTTATTATCAAAGCTAGTAGATTAATAAGAAATGATACTTAGCATCTGATGGGCAAGAACTGAAGCCACCTTCCCAAGTAGGATGGAAAAATCTGGGAATAAAAGCCAGGTATTAGCTGCAGGCTCAATCTTATAAGATAAGAGAAACCTCCTACAGGTGACCTGCATGGCTAGGAAGGGAAGCATCTCACCAAGGACTCAGAGACCACACATTATAGTCAATTCCAAGAGCTTGAGGCATATCAGAATTCCAGTGCTCAAGTTTATTACACAGCCTATCAAATGAATTTTTCATATGAGTCTTTTTCCTTAAGGAACAAACTGGAAAAATTCCCATTTTTCATCTCTCGTATACTTTATGGAGTTAATGCATATAGTGTGCCCTTTAAAGCATTTGGGGAAAATAAATTTAATGTAAGCAGGATGGTGTTTGCAAGTTATAGTTATGTGAGAGACTCTTGACAAATTTGTAAACAGTACCTTGGGGTCTGGGCGAACAAAGAGTTATTACTGAATGAAAAAGAAAAAAAGTTAACTGAATCAAATTCCTATTTCTTCATCAGATACAGACCCCCATTAAGAACCATACTTCAGATTAACTCAAAGATTAATAGGGGAGAAGTATCAGAAGTTAATGGCAAGGATAATTGGGAGGGGGGGAAACCAGTACTGTGGATGTGTGGTACATTTCCTTAAGAAGCGGTCTGTTTGTGAATTGCTCAATTATTTTTTTTAGCAAAATCTAATTTGAGTAAGGGAGAGCTGACTTGCAGAGATAGTTTAGTATAATTCCCTCAGTACTCTTGAAATAAAACAAAGCAAGGAACAGTATAATGAAAAATAATGTGGAGGTAGCTGGGGGCTTAACTTATGATCTGTGTTCATTGCAACAAATGACACTTAGACTGCAGTGTTCCCATAAAGATTATTGTCTCTTATGTAATAGGGTTCCCACCTGAATAGATTCTAGAACATCTTGGGCTGTGAAGAGGTGTAATACCTGTAGGAAGTGGACTTAAGGGCCTACTAAATACCTTGATTATTTTGAATTGAGCAGAAGTGGGCCACCCATTGGAATCTCTGAACCTGAGCCTGGACTAGATTGGAGATCATTTACCCTCATGGGGATCTTTATATGGCATGATTCCCTTTGCTTTTGTAAAGAAAGAATAGGAATATCTGCTAGTATACTTACTATTCCCAAGACAAAGAAACAGAGATAGATAGACACAGACAGAACCAGAGCCAGAGAAGGGGAGGATGGAGGGGGGGGGGGGAGAGGGAAAGGGAGAGGGGGAGAGAGGAGAAGTTAGGGATTGAGAGAGACAGAAAAAGAGTTTGGACTAGGGATGGGGATTGGACAGAGAAGCTAAAAAATATATGTAGAATTTTGAGGACTCAGCTGTTGGAAATGTAGGAATTCAACTAAGTTCGGAGTAAACTCTCTCAAGTTGAAATACATTATGCATAGAGAAGAAGGTAACTGAGTTTTCTTTTATGTTTTTACCCTTTCAGAAGAAATGAGAGATTTGTAATGATTTGATTGAGAAATAGGAATTAGTTTAGGATTTTATTTTCAGATTGCTCTCTCTAATATCAGGAAGTTACTTTTTATAATAATTTCTCAGTTTTGCTGACTTATTCCAACATGCGGCCCTCACAGTCGGGAGGAATTGGAAGGAAAAAAGCTTCATACACTTTCTGTGGACTTGAGGTTTTTTTATTTCATATTATTTTTAGCTTTTGAAAGTCCCTTCAACAACAACAAAAAAAAAAAAAGAAAGAAAAAGAAAATAAGACTGACTGGAGAAAGAGCAGTAGCTACTCTACTCAAACCTACTGTATACTTTTGTATTGTTACAGAAAAAATATTCCCACTGACTTCATGTGACAGGTAACTGCTGCCCAATAACATTGTCACAACACACTGAAATTCTATAAGTTAAAACTAACTAGGTTTTATTCTATTTAAGCATAGATTTAGGGCTTAGGAAAATAACTTTGAACTCCTACTAGAGTTCTGTTAGAGCTTCCAATTTTGTCAGACACAGAAAAATAATTTTTGATTAAACAGCTGTCTTATACATTCTCTTAAGCCATAAAAATTTAAGAGACTTAATTAAACAGAATCATAATTTTGCATATCCTCGAAGGTCATAAATGCTGAACAAACTTCGTCAGAACTTAACAAATTAAGGCAAGTTACAGATTTAAACACCAAGTTTGCAAAATCTACACTACCAAGCAGCAAGGATGCTTTAAAGAATTCACAGTGAACTACTTGAGAGGGAAGATTTGCCAGCTAAAAGATAGCCACTGGTTCAAAAGCTGGTTGGAATCTTTCTACAAATAAAGTTTGCTCAATACTCCTTGGAAGAACTGAATTGAATTGAAATGTGACTATATTCCCTTTCCTGCCTCTTTTTGGTTTCTTTTCTCAAAAGTTTAAAAACAAAAAATAAAAAACAACTTTGTGTTAATGTTATTATTCCATAATTCAGATTTTAGCCAAATCAGTTAATGTTAAGCTCCCAGGAAAGTCGAGGATTCAGCTAGGAAAATTACCTCCTAATCTGCAAAGACAGCATCAAACTCTAACATAATAAAGATTAATAAGAGAAAATTTAAAAAAAAAAAAAAAAAAAAAAACTTCTCCACAGATAATGGTGACTATCCTGAGAATGGCCTGGCATGTAGACACTAATCCAGAGAACCCATTGGAGGAAATCAGGCTTCTTCTTTCCCCTCCCCAACCCCTCCCCCCCCCATTTCATCCTATTTGATCCTTTACTACTTGTCTCGATTGTTTAGTCTGAAACAGTCTGAATTTCCACAACATAAAACATAGTTTCAAATATAGGTTTAAAGTAAGTACTAGAACCAAATAGTAATCAACATTTAGATTATTTCTGATGCTTGCTCCTTTAAATTAGGAAGGAAATGAAGTTTGCTAGTTTCCATTTTCTTTGTCGCAAATCATACTTTTCTGCTTTGTGAATACCAGCTTGCCTCTCAAACTAGTTGCTAATTACAGATAATGAATACACAGTTGTAAAACAAGTTTCCCAAAAAGAAAATGAGTATATAAGGAATATATAGAACATTCTCTTAATTTTCCCAGAACATTTTCTTTTTAAAAAATAGACCCATTGGAAGTGATTCAAGGCAGTTCTAATGATAATGAAAAGTAATGTTGACATCCAGAGAAAGAACTATGGAGACTGAATGTGGATGGAAGCATAGCATTTTCACCTTTTTGTTTTTGATAGTGGTGGTGTTTGTTTGCTTCTTTCCCTTTTCTTGTGTGTTTTTTTTCTTTTGATCTGATTTTTCTTGCACAGCATGATGAATATGGAAATATTTTTAGAAAAATTACATGTTTAATCTACATTTGATTGCTATTTTAGGAAAGGGGAAAAAGAGAAAAATTTGGAACATAATATTTTTTAAAGGTGAATGTTGAAAATTTTATTTGCATGGATTTGAAAAAATAAAATACTACTAGGAAAAAAAATCAGCTGTTGACCTGTTGAACCATCCCCCACCATACTATAGTCATTCCATAAAATTTCTGGGAAGATTCAAGATTTTATTAGTGGATTAAATTTTAATTTTGTTTCTGTTTATTTTTGTGTGCATATGTGTATGTTTCTCTGTGTAGTATAAAAATGTGAATTAGTGTTCTTTCAGAAAGATACACTTGTGGAATTTGAGAAATATTTGAAACAAGTTTTGTTCTAGGGAAAATGACTGACTTCCCCAGACCATACCTTTTTTAACTTAAGGAGAATGGACAAAAATTGGGTCTACTAGCTTCAGTCAATGTAAGGGGATACTGGCTTTCTACTCCCCTGGAAATCAGTGCAAATGAAAGAACAATAAAAAGGGAAAGGCAAAATAAACTAGAAAAAAAATTTAACTGGTCTCTAGATAATAATAATAATAAAGTACATTTCTTCCAAAAGTAAAAAGATGACTCATATCTAGAAAATTCTACTTTCAGACTGATTGATATATGAAGTACTAGCATTGATGTGCTATGTCCATGGAGTCACAAAGAGTTGGACACAACTGAACAACTGTATATGTATGTGTGTGTGTGTGTGTGTGTGTGTGTGTGTGTGTGTGTGTGTACACATAAAAACACACATATTAGGGAAAATATATACATACATGCAATAGGAGGAAGCATACCTCTATATTACATATATATGTACATATATATACACACACACACGTATATATGTATGTGCAGCATATATGTATGAGCGAAATTAGTAGCAGACTCATAGTGACTAGGAGGCTGGAGGCTGGAGTTGTGGTCAGGAAGGTCCAAGTTCAGATCTCACCTCTTATGCTGATTTTTTGTGTGACCTTGGACAGTTTGGCCAATCTTCCTGACCCTCAGTTTCTCCTTCTGTAAAATATTACAGTTGAACTCCAAAGCTTCTAAGATGTCTTTGAGTTTTAAATCAGTGATCTTACAATAATTGCTTCTGCTCTCAATGTCCCAGACAGCTCTCTTAAGATTCTAAATTGCAGGCTGTTGTAGCATTTCTTCTCTGGGGAATTCCCTATATCAATGAAACCTCATGTCCAAGCCAAAAATGTATGTGTATATATAAGGGAAAAAAAGTTAGATGGCTCCCAACATTCAATTTAGCAGGTGCTGCTGAGGGAGGCTGCTTTTATAATTTATGGAAGACTATTGTTGGCAGAAATCCCCTTAGATAATAGCTGTTCAGGAGTAGTTTATGGATTTTGGGTTCCACACCCTCCCTCTTCCCCTCCCCTCCTGTACACTGTCAAACCAGTTCATTCATAACTGTAACTCAGTCCGGTTATTCTTTGACAATTACCAAGGCGCCTTTTGCCTTTATGAATTACCACTCGCCTGTATCCTGGGAATGAGGGCACAATAGATGTCACTATTGTAGTCGACACAGTAACAAAAGGCAGGCAGTGTAGACTCAGTCTGCTGTTTCAAAGCTTCCCTGGTCTCTTGGCATCTCTGTCTCACACTTTTACTTGCACCTCAGTCTTGCCATCTGTATTTGGAATATCCTAACACCTCACACGAGTATTCTGGGGTAAGAGTCTTAGATGAAGCATTTGAGATTCATAAATGAAAGGTGCTTTGCGTGGGGGGGAAAGGGTTCTGTTTATAAGCTCTCATCTCCCACACAGCATTTTTACTCTGAGACTTACAAGTGTTCTGAAGGCACCAGAATACTAAAGGTTGGGCATAACAAGTTGAGGCAGATGCAACTTTTTATTTAAATTACTTATAACTTTAGAGGCTAAGATGGGATAAGGGCAATGGAGACAGAGGACTTGTCTCCCTTGATACCCTCAGACTTACCTTGGATAAGGCAGTCCCTCTGGGATTCAGGTTCTTACTTGTAAAGTGATGACAGCTATTGCCCCTTCTCACTCCACATATATGACTAAGAGTTGTCCTGGATCTCACAGCTAGTAATGGTAGTGATCATAATCTCAAAAAAGGAAAAAGGGAAAAATTGACATGATTAAAAGAGATAAGCATGAAAACTACAGTATGCTTAAAGATGCATAGATAAGAAAGCAGTAACAATACTCATTATACATGTACCAAATGATGTAACACCAAGATACTTAAAGAAAAAGAAATGGCAAAACTCATAAGAATTAAAGACTTTTATACCCCTTTTCAGAGAAAAAACTTTATAAACAAGTTATGAACCAGAATAGAATTTTAAAAGTTTGATAGGATAGCTCTCTATTATTGTTGAATAGGAAAAGAAAGAAAACTGCGTATTTCTAGCTGTGCATTTCACATTTACAAAAATGGCTAATATGGAGGGGTAGGGGGGAATCTTTTCAAAATGGATAAAAGAAGAAATAGTAAACATATACTTTACTGTTGCCAGTAAATAGTATATAATGATATAATAATAGTATAATAGATGATATAAAATAAATTATAATCAGTAAAATCTCCTAAGGAAAAAATCCTAGTTTAAATGGAAACTAACCTATTCTTGATGAACTAGTTGGTCAAAGAACAAATAGAAGCCATATATTATTTCAGTGAAGAAGATTAAGAACAATGAAACATCTTAAATTGGATGTATCTAAACATTCATTGGCAAAAGAAAGAACATTTCAATGAATTGGGTTGCAGCTTTAAAAAATGTCAAATCTCTAATAAATTTAATAACTATCAATTTAACAATTTGTTCTTTTCTACATATTTTTAAGAGATTCTTCAATGATCCTTTGTTCTTTTTTTTTTTCCTCCCTATCATATTCCTATTCTCCCTTTCCTTCCATTCAACCCCAGTTGGAAAAAGAATGAATCCATGTAGCAAATACATATATATATTTTTTCAGAAAATGAAAACTGTAGACCAATATTTGTAATTAAGGTGAATGCAAAAAATGTGGGACAAAATATTAGCAGAGGTTACAGCAAAGCATTATACTTTCTGAACTCATAAGAATTATATGAGGAATAACAGGTTAGCTCATTAGCAAACAATTAGCATGAGGCCATTTGAATAACAAAAACTATAAATTTTATGATTATATTATCAAAGAAAAACCTTTTGACAAAGTATCATGGCTTTTAATGTTAAAAAAAAAACAAATTATAAGAATAAATAGTTGTCTTTAATTAAAGTACTCTTGGTTTTAGATAAATACTAGCCATCACCAAAATGGAGGACAATAACCCTTCCATTAAAATGAGGAATAATGGGAATCTTTAATATAAAAATGAGGGATAATGGGAATCCTTAATCTACCAAAGTACTTTGACATCTTCTCTGCAATTTAAAGCTAGAAACTTGGCTTTAGGACAGAGAGATTAAATTACTTCCTGGGGTCACACAAAGGTAGAAATTGAGCCCAGATATTCATACCTTTGAGATCTACTCTATTCACTATGACCATTTTTGCAGTTCCGGAAATTCTATCTATATCTTAAGACAAGAAAAAAGATATTAAATGAATAAATATATTCAAGAAAGAAACAAAATTATAATTTTTTGAAGATGTCAGGATGATTTATTTAGAGTACTCCAGAGATTCAACTAAAGAAAAAAAAAATAAAAGAAATAATTTCACTAAAATTCTAGGATACAAAATAAATACACACAAATCATCTACCTTTCTGTACCTTACCAATCAAACCCAATAGAGAGGAAAATAAATCCCATTCTAAATTACTACAACTATTAAAACTGTCTGGGAAACCACTTACCAAGACATATAGGAATTATATTAATACAACTCCAACACACTCTTTCCAGAAATAAAGTCTTAAATAATTGGAGAAAAATTAACATTTCATGATTGGGAGATGCTAATATGAAAATGACAATCTAATGAGTATCTACATTAATTTACAATATGAGGAAGAAGAGTAGGAATGAGGAGGCTTAGAAATACCCCCATTTCAGACTATACTACAAAGCATTAGTTGTCAAAGCAATTTGGAATTAGCTAAAAAAAAAAATAGAATTTTTTTATTGATCAGTGAAATAGATAAACCAAAAGCAATTTAACATAATAGCATAATATTTAATAAACCCAAGGATTCCAGTACTGAGGGTAATGACTCACTGCTCTACAAAAACTACTGAGAAAATTGGAAAACAGTCTGAGATAAAATAAATTTGGATCAGCACTTCATATTTGATTTCATAATAGCCTCCAAATAGATGATGAACTAGATATGTAAGATTGTATGATAAAGAGATTAGAGATAATGGAAGCAATTTTTAATTAACTTTTTTTTCTTTATTATCAAACTTTTTTTTTTCTTTCATATCCTTCTCTGGCCCACTGGGGGAAAAAAAAGAAAAAGATATATAACCCCTGTCAAAATGAATGAATCTTCATATTGACCATGTCAAAAAATGAATGTTTCATTCTGCATATTAATCCATTACCTCTCTGTCAGAATGTGGATAGCATCCTTCATCATTGATCCTCAGGAATCATTATCGAACACTGGCTTAAGCAGAGTCCTTATGTCTTTCAAAAGTATTTGTTTTTACAGTGTTGATGTTATAATACAAATTATTCTTTTGGTTCTGCTCATTTCATTCTGGATACATATAAGTGGAAGGAAATATCTTTTGCAATTATGAATAAGAGAAGCGATCCTGACCAAACAAGGGATAGAAAGAATCACATGAGATAAAATGGACAATTTTGATTATATAAAACTTCAAAAACAAAACTCATATATGAAATCAAAAGAAATGTGATTAAAATTAGAAGGGAGGGAATGGGAGAAAAGAGGAGGAGAGACAGAAAAAAGAGGATTGGAATTTTTAAAGCACATTTCTCTAATAAAAGGATTATATGCAAGAGATATAGAGAATTGAAACAAATATATAGGAATAAGAGTCATTGCTCCAAATTACTAAAAAGAAAAATGCAAATTAAATCATCTCTGAGTTTCTACTTCATGCTTACTAGATTGCCAAAAAAGAAAAATGATAGTTATTGGATGGGTTGTGGAAGTACAGGCACACTATACTGCTGTTAGTGGAGTTGTGAATTTATAACATACCTGGAAATTGTGGAATTGTACTCTCCTGCTTATCCTCTGATGGAATAATACCACTACTAAGCAAATATCTCAGAGAACAAAGGACTTATGGGTAGTAATGTATTTGTAAATTATTTTTTATTGTAGCAAAGAACTGGGAATAAATTACAGAATGTGGATATCATTCAGTATCATTGTCCCATAAAAAAGACAAAAGGGATGAAATAATAGAAATCTAAAAACACTTGTATGAACTGATGCAGAATTAATTTTTTAAATTTATTTTATTTATATTTTATATTTTTTATTTATATTTTAAGAATTTTTTTTAAATTTATATTATAAGGAATAAGTTATAGATAATAGATTTGTAGATTCATGTACAGTATATTTTCTGCTCTTTATGTATGGAAGTGTTCGTGTTTGATGGTTTTCTACTTCATGATTCTTTTTATTTTTTTTTTAAATTTGCTCCTTTTCCCTCACAAAAAAAAAAAAAAAAAAAAAAAAGTATCTTTAAGAGCCTTCTTCTTGCTTGGATGTTGGAATCCCTCAACTGCCTACCATATGATTAGGTGAATTAATGCCACTGCTATCCATCACTTCTTAATCATCCATATAGACTTAACAGAGCACATACACACATACACACACACACGCGCGCGCGCGCTTTAAAAAGAACAAATTCCTTGCTAATAAAACTGCAGGAATGGTGACCCTTTTCTGTCTTTATTTCAGATTCAGCAGAGTACTGGGGGCTACTTCTTCATAGATAGCAATTTTTCCAAATATGGAGGAAATTCCTAGAAAGGCATTTCCCATTTTCAGTATATCTGAGTGATCATGAACAAGTTGGTTAACTGACTGATTTTTCTCATCAGTCCCACAGCCATAATAATACCTGTACAGTGTCCTTCATAGGATTGTGGGACTGCATCAATGAGATAAATGCTTTGTAAATCTTTAAAGCACTATAGAAAGGGCAGTTGTTGTTATTATCAGCACCTAGCACAATGCCTTGAAAATAGTAAGCCCTTAATAACTTGAATCCAATCCAATACTGATTGCTCTCCTGCTAAGGGGATACATAGAGTACATGTAGATAACTGAAACAGAATCAATTCTGTGTGGTTTTATATATGTAGGACAGATCTCACCAATAGCCATTCTTCTCCCTCTCTTCCCATAGCCAGTCATTTACCAAGTATTATCCATTCTACCTCCACAATATCTCTGACTTTTGTCCTCTTCTCTGCTAGTTCAGGCCTTCACCCTTCTCACCTGTTTCTGTAATATACTACTGACTCCTCTCTTTTTTTCACTTTATCTCTCACATGGGTATGAAGGCAATCCTCTTAAGGCCAAAATTTGACCATGTCCCCTGCTCTGAGTCTTCACTGAACTCTCACTTGGTTCTAGGAGAAAATATGATTCAGCATGGCACTTAAAGCTCTCTGTAAGGCTTCTTTCCATGTTTCAATTTATTCTTCCCTTTTTGAAATCTATTTTAGCTAAACTTAACTAGATTGTCTAATTATTCTTTGAACTCAGTATTAAAATCCTTCATTTGATGTCTATGGACTGTCCCTGATTCCTATTCTTACTTTCTCCTTACTCCTCTCAAAATCTTCCAGAGGGCTATAAAACTATACCTTTTAATTCATTCAAAACTGTTATTAGAGCTGTATCTCAAAGAGATTTTTTACAAGGACATATATGTTCAAAAATATTCATAGTAGCTCTTTTGTAGTGGCAAGGAATTGGAAATTGAGAGGATTTCCATTACTTGGCATATGACTATAGTGGAATACTCTTGTGTTATAAGAAATCATGAGCAGGATGCTTTCAGAAAAACTTCGAAAAGTGAAGTGAACAGAACCAGAAGAACTTTGTATACAATAACAGCAGTACTGTTCAGTAATCAACCATAAATGACTTAGCTATTCATAGTAATACAGTGATGTGAGACAATTCCAAAGGACTTATAATTTTTAAAAAATGGTATCTCCCTCCAGAGAAAGAATTCGTAGAGTCAGAATGCAGATTGAAGGATAATTTTTAAAAATATTTTTCTTGATTTTGGAGGGGTTTGTTTTTGTTTCACCATTTGACTAATATGGATATATTTTTGTATAACATAAAGCATAAAAGGTATAAAGTTATCAAATTGCTTGCCTTCTCTATGAGGACAGAAGGGAGAAAGAAAGGGAGAGAATTTGGAACTCAAAAATATTCTTAAATGAATTATTAAAAATTGTTTTTATGTCATTGGAAAAAATAAAAGATTTAACAATAAAAGGCTTAGCTCAACAATACATACACAAAACCCCCCTCATCCCTCAAATTTTTAAATTCCTTTTTGTACCTCAAATTATATTTTATGTGTATATACATTTGACAAAAATGTAAAATCATTGAGTTAAAAAAATTGTAAATCATTTTTATCTTTGTACCTCCAGCACCAAGTATAGTGCTTAGTAAATAGTCAGTGTTCATTGTGTGATTGATTGATATTATATACCCTCCTCCCAGTAAAGTGTAAACTCCTTGAGGGGACTACAAAGACAAAAATGATCTTTTTCATTTTTGTCTTTGTAGCCCTAATCCCATACTCTAGAAATAATCCTATTGTGCATGGAATGGTAACAGATGTAATTGAAATTCAGTAAAGGTCAGTTGTTTCTTTAGTTAATTTTGACATTACTAGAAATTTCATACCAGAATTCACAGAATGTGAGAGCTAAAAAGGACTGTGGAGATCATCTAATCTAGTTCCTTCATTTTATAGCTGAGAAAACTGAAAAACTTGAGAGGTTGTGACTTTCCTGAGGTCACACCCCTAGCAACCATAGAGCTGTGATTTGAATCCAAATCTTCTGATCCATTCCAGCACTGTTTCCATTTCATTTTAATGCCTCTCATAAACTAGTGGTGTACGAGCATGTAGGAATGCTATTCAAAAGATGGGAGTGACTCCTGGAAACTTACCCCTGGGTTTTGAAAGCGAGATTCCTTTTGCTGAAATTCAGCAACATGGACACTTTTAAGAATGGATTTCATAGAAGCTGGATACCAAATTCTAAACCGTGTCAAACATGGCGTATTTTTCTAACTTTCTATAAATTCCAAGTATGGTATTCTGGAAGTGCTGTGATCACATGCAAACTTGTTATGCATCCCCTATGATGAATAATTTGTTTTTTCCCTTAACTATAGTATTTTTAATACCCAGAACTTGCAACTCCACTATAGATTGATCCTGGGTCAGTGTACTTGAAGTGTAACAAGGTAGGGCAGCCTTAGGAGTGTACCATCTGGAAGTCGGGGTGCTCAGAAGTGAAGTTAGAATTGCTGTACTTGGCCTTGGGCCTCTCAGTTAAAACAGCCCCTGACAATACGGAAGCAGAAATTTGCCTCAAAGCCAGGCGACAGGTATTGTTGTTATATATAGATTGCCCCAAGTTGCAAATGAGAGATTAAGTGAAAAGGTCATCCAAGAAAAACGTGACCAAAAAAAAATAAAATAAAATAAAATAAAATGATGAACTGCCGAGTATAAAGCAAGAATGAGGGATAGCAGCGGATAC
The DNA here is from genome assembly GCF_016432865.1 of Antechinus flavipes. Taxonomy (NCBI): domain Eukaryota; kingdom Metazoa; phylum Chordata; class Mammalia; order Dasyuromorphia; family Dasyuridae; genus Antechinus; species Antechinus flavipes. The sequence goes on along the minus strand of NC_067402.1, from coordinate 52,506,210 downwards.
CTTTGTGCTTTCTTAGCATCCACACAATATAAGGAGACCAGTGGTCCACAACATACTAGGGGGACCATCTCTGGAAGCTTTATGATGGGAGTTTCCAAGTGAGCATCTAGGTGGGAATGGATGAGTAATGATCTCTATCATTGTGGACCACACCCACTTGGATGAGCTCCTGGGTCCTTGGAGCTTTGGAGAGCATTGCTTGTGCCAGTGGGAAACTGGTGTGCCCCATTGTTGGATGAATTAAACATTGAAAATCTGGAGTTATTCACAGTTCATCACAGTTCAAGGCTTGGACTTGAGGACAAGCATTTTTTTTAGCCTATTATCCTTTAGATAACAAAGGTTTGTGAAAGAATTATGTTATCCTTTTTATAAAATTCATTTTTTCAAGTTATTTTCTATTAACTTGGAGGACTGTACTGGTAAATGGTAACTGTTCCTATTCCTTACCCCCCAGTTCCAGCTTATTATAGAACTTGCAGCATTTAGCACTTTCCAGTGTAATTTAAAGAGATCACCTATTTTCTTAAATGCTTAAGTAATGTAGCAAGTCGCAGATATTGATTCTCTCTGCATTTATTACATGGAGGCTGTGTTTGCTCCTTCCCCAGGGAGTATACCTCCTGAACTGCATGCTTGCCAGTGACAGCTTGGACCCCTGATACATAACCAAAGACCTTGCCTAATATCCTTGCAACTGCTCAGGGAATTTTTATTAAGTAAAGGCATCATTAAAGTAGACAGGATGATGAAGTTTAATGAGCATCTTTCTTGCATGATACAATGAGTTTGGCTGTTTCAGACCTCTCATTTCTCCTCTCTAGTGGGGAAGATAGTGAGGAAGAAAGTGTACTGGGGGTTCATTTCTCCATGTGTTTCTAGATGATCTCTAAGGTCTTTTCCAGATTGTACATTCTGTGGTTCTGAATTTACGGTTTTGGCAATGTCAGATCATCTAAGCAAATAAGTGACCTTCACTGAATAACAGTCACATCTATTAGAATTATCATCATAAGAAGAATATTAATGTGTAAAGGGAAGAAAGTTAAAATAGACATGATAAATATATATAGCTACCATTCTTCTGTGAATCTCAAGTTTCAATTGAATTTAATTCAGATAACATGTAGTAAGAAGCTCCTATTTGCTAAGTGCTAAAAATAGATAAACTCTAAAAACTTACATTCTAATAGGGACCAGTATATGTAGATAAGTCAAATATAAAAATTAAAAACAGTATAAGTGGGGAGGGGAGTTTCATATCTTTAGCTACATCTTCACATGAGATTAGATGCTATATGGATGTAGATTCATGTAGTTACTTGTACAGCCTTTTTAAAAAACAAAGTGATTGTGTGTGTGTGTGTGTGTGTGTGTGTGTGTGTGTGTGTGTGTAAGAGAGAGAGAGAGAAAGAAAGAAAGATACTGTGAGTCATCATTGAGTTCAGGACTGTCTCATGAATGAGATCTCAAGAAATTATTGCCTGTTGACATAATAAGGCAACTCCTAAGAGAAATATAACTACTTTTCTTTTCTTTTTTTTTTTAATTTTAATTTTAATTTTAATTTTTATTTATTTATTTTTTATTTTTTATTTTTTTTTGCTGAGGCAATTGGGATTAAGTGACTTGCCCAGGGTCACACAGCTAGACAGTGTCTGAGATCAGATTTGAACTCAGGTCCTCCTGAATTCAGGGCTGGTGCTCTATCCACTGCGCCACCTAGCTGCCCCTATAACTACTTTTCTTAAAAAAAAAAAAATACTCAACAATTCTTTATTTATATAATTCCAACTGTTGTTATGAGATAATTACATGGATTTGAAATTATATATTTGTAGTCTAGGTCTCATATTATTCACTGAATTGACTTTGGAGAATTTCATTTAATATTCTACCTGAAACTTAAAGTATCTCTATGGTAATGATAAAGGGAATTAGTGCAACCAGTTACTTTTAGGCATTTTTCTTTGGGAGATATAGAGATTGAGGGTAGGGTTAATTAGTTACTGTGCCTCTCTCTTAACTTACCATCCTAGACACTCATAATCTGATTATATAACAAATAGATAATTTCATATACCTAGCTAGCATGTAGAAACAAGATGAGCTACAATGGAAATAGTAGTGGCAATTAAGGGGCAGGAGGCTTTAGTTGAGTTATTGCCTAACTTTGCAAATAATTTAATTGCTGTGAGATTCAATTATCTGTCTATGGAGGTGATTGGACCAAATAATTTTTAGCTTTGTAATTCCAAGCATTGATTCCTCTGAAGTTAGCAATGTGCCAAATGCTATAGGAGAAATCAGAGAAATAGATGCAGTGGTCTTGGGCCCCTAAAAACTTATAATCTTATCAAGGAGACAGAACTGTAATCCATAACCAAATTGGAGAAGCTAGAAATCCACATGTGCTCAGGTGCGATGGTCCAAGAAATGCAGGACTCTGTGAGCTTTTAGAAGGAGCCAAGAGAAATAAATGCATTAGAAAGAAGCAACAGAAAGGAAGACACTTAAAAAGTCAAGATGGGAAAAGGTTTCAGGAACAATGTTCAATAGCTCCAAATTATGTAGAGAGGTCAAGAAATAAGAGGGACTCACAATTTTTCGTGAACTCCTGTTGCTTCTAAAATAAAAAAATAACATTTAAAGTCCTCTGTAGTCTGATCTCACCTGCCTTTTCCATTTGTATTTCATGTTATGTCCCATATTCTTCCCATTCCATGGACTATTATATTATCTCATCTCCCACCTACCTGCTTTTGTTTGTATCTAAAATGAATTCCTTTCTCATCTCCACCCCTAAAATCCCTAGTTTCCATCTCCTACCATATAGGTTTCCCTTCATGTTCCTTTCCTGATGCTCAGTTGTTAACATTGTCTCCCTCTTCAAAATGCTTTGTATAACTTGTATCTATTCTGAAATTATTTATATGTCTTCACATTATTTATTTTCAGACAAGGACTGTGTCATTTTTTTTGTCTTTTTAATGTGGTGTGAAGAACAGTATCTTGCACATAGCAGGAGCATTTTTGATTCCTAACCTAGTATTCTTTCTCTGTTCTCTATAACAGTCTCTTATTTGACACTTAATAAATGTTCAGCTGTTTGAACTAAATCTTTTTCTAGATGTTACAAGCCCTTTATTACATTTCATTTGCATTTGATTTAATAAAATAATTTTTATTAAGTTTCTACTGAATATAGATCACCTTACAAGAGATCCAGAATTTTGATGATAGTCACTGCATACCATAATGTAGGAAATCATGTCTATTGTGCTAGTTGGAGATAATGTTTTTTTCTTTGCAAAGTTACTGTGTATTTGACATGTCAGCCTTGAACTTGCCCTCCTCTAGTTTTAAGCATTAGGTACTTGAAAGGTTCTATTTAAAAGCAGACGGTATGTTAGTGCCTCCACTATATAGATCTGCTCCAAGTTACTTAGCTTTGAGGAACAGAGAGAGGATAAATAACTTTTTATTATGATTTTTCTGTGGTCCTGATTGGGGGGGATCCTCAGATGGATACCCCCTTTCCCCGTACCCTTGACCCTTGTCACTCCTTCTCTGCCTTAAAGCTCCTGATCTCCAGACATAGTGTCCAGGCGAGCCCTGAGCTCTCTCACTTGTTTCTGCAGGTTGAGAGCTTCCGGACAAGTCTCTCCTTTGAAATGTTCTTCAGCTGCAGAAGTCTGTTATCTGGCTGCTGAGATTAAATGATCCTTTCACTGTCCCTGGAGAGGACTCTTCTCCCCCTCCCCAGTCAGGATTACCTCCCAACCAATTACCTTCACAAAACTCACTTTTCAGCAGAGAGAAGAAAGCGTCTAAGGATCTCAGGCGCAAGAGCCTCGAAACTGTCTGAGACTGAGCAGTGACTGGCTTCTGGCACCCCATGATGACCCAGAACCCTTAGTGTGCTCTGTCTTCTGCACACAGGCGTCTCAGCACGTATATGCCTAAAGGAGTCTTTGAGCTAATGGAGGGCCCAGGGAAAAATGCAGGATTCCATCTTGTACTGTTCTTGGCCAAATGGAGAAAGTATAAGTACCAAATGCAAACCCAGAGGGCCTGAGTTTAAATCCAGCTGTGCCTTCCTAGTTAGAGAAATCCTATTTGGGTACATCATGTAACCCCACTGAGCATCAGGGCTCTGTATGTAAAAAAAAGGGCAGGGGAACTGAGAAAAGAACTCTTTCACGTGTGTGTACACACATACACACAGTCTATAGTTATAGAGAGTAACTTATAGAAAAGACTCTAGAAAAGAGCTGAGAAAATGTAAACATGGATGCTTCTCCCCTTCTATGTAGAGGTAGAAAAGCTATGGATATGAAATAGTATACATACTGTCAAATATTGTTGATGTGTTGGTTGTTTTTGCGTAACTGCTTCCTTTTTGCTCCAATCTCTTTTGTGATCCTGTTTTAAGAGATAATTTTCTGGGTGGTAGTGCTTGGCAAATGAGAGGAGAGAAGAGAAAAAGAGAGAGAAGAGGAGAAAGGAGAGGAAAGAGGGAGAGAGGAGGAGAAAAGAAGAGAGAGGGAGAGAAAGGAGGAGAAGGGAAGCATTTACTAAAAATGATAAATGTTGGAAATACAAACAAAAGCAAAGTAAGAAAGTCCTTGCCTTCAAGGAGCACTTATATTCTAAAGGAGGGTTGGTTCCCACTAGAAATGATTCTCAAGGATAGGAAGAAAATGGGAGGATGAAGATAATCTTCAAGGTAGAGAAAAGGTAGAACATGCAGTCTGGTAGGAATGGAGATGCTGTGAGCCTGGGCTTCCTCCTTAAAATAGGTGTCCTGGGAAGAACTTGGAGTGAGCTTTGGGGATAAAGATGTTTTTATGTCATGGGAGAAAAGGTGAGTCAGGAGTGTGTGTGTGTGTGTGTGTGTGTGTGTGTGTGTGTGTGTGTGTGTGTGTGTGTGTGTGTTGGAAAATAGAAAGTGAAATGAGAAATCCAGAAGATTTTAAAGATAAGAGCATTGAGTGATATGATCCAGGGCTCACTTTCTGATAAAAAGTAGATCATCTGTTTCCCAGCATACATTCTTCAAAAGTTAGAGGAATCAATAAAGGGAACTATTATTTTCAATTGGATCCTTACCAGTTAGTAAGAAAGAATTGTTTGCTAAAGTAGAGATGATGAGAAGTAAGGGATGGGATTGTCTGTTCCATATCATAATTTGTGATAAAGAAGAAGAAAAAACTCATAGTCAGGCATGCATGCTACATTTTCTTGGAGAGCATATTTCAAAGGAATAATAGGAAACTATTAGAAGAATCCTGTAGATTAATGTCCTAAAGGGAAATCAGGTGAGATGTGTAGGTTTGAGAAGCTAAGGTCAGCTAAATAAGCTATCGGGCCTGTATCCCGAAAATGTTGGTTCACACCCTTCCCATATTAATGTCCCGCTATGTACTCATCATTTTATCACTAAGCCTCTTTGTCGGCACAGACAAAAATTAAAATTCTGTAGATTCAAAGAAATAATTCTGAGGAGGGAAAAAGTGGAGTGAGTTGTCTGAAGGAAACAGTGTTGGTACTTAGGAAATTTGTCAACCAATTTAAAAATTATGAATAAAAAAAGAAAAATAGAAAATTCAACCAATAGCATTTAATGAAAGATGAATATAAAAGCATGGAATAGTCCTGTAAAAATCTTATCAGGAGTGCTAAAATTCCAAATGAGCTGAAATTATTACAGAAATCAAAGGATAAAGAAAAATAGCATTGTTGGAGTTTTTAACTATATAAAGGAAAAAAGAGATCAAAGAAGAGATAAAGGTATCTAAGGGAAAATCAAAAAAGAGATAAAAAGAGAAATAGCTATAAATATCTATTAGGTAGATATAGATCTATAAATAGATATATCTTATCTCTTTAGCTGTCCCAGTGTGGATGAGCAGTGATAACTAACAAAAGAGAAAACAGAACATCTTAAATCTCTTTTCTTTGCCAAGGAAAATGAGCTTTAGCCATTCTTGATGACTTTAACTCATTGGCCCAGAGAAGCTATACCTCCCATTGTACTGAAAAAAATGGCAAGTGTGATTTCAGAGTCATTCATCATGATCTTTGAAATAGCTGGAAAAACAGAAATAAAGAAAGGTTAGGAAAAGGCAGCTGCTTTCTCAAGAAAAGGAGAAGTCTGGGGATTGGAGGCAGGCTTCTCCTCTCCCTCTCCCCACTCAAGCTACTAGACTGCTGTGGACATAGATGTCAGCCAAGTATCTGCCAGTCTCTCTCTTGCTGCTCTCATAGACAAGATGGAAGGGTGTGGGCTAGCCAATAGAAGGAGTTAGGGAAGATCAGAACCAGTTGAATGAATTGCCCTCAAGAATTGACTTTAATCATTTAATACCATCTTAGAGGATGATCTCCAATGGAATGTTTCCAAGATTTGTCTCCAAATCCTAGGTTGGAGCCCTGGGCTGCTTCTTGTTTCTCCTATTTCCAAATGAATCAAAACCTAGTTGGCCATCTAGCTGACTGATGAAATCCCATTTCAAAGTTAATGGTGGCCCAGAATGTTGGGTCAAACCTAAGCATTGAAAGGTGATAGGGATAAAGGTTTTAGTCTTACAATTGGGTGCAAAAACTCAGCTCTACAAGCACAAAAGTCAGAGAAGGAACGATAGATAAATAACAGATAGTCTGTGAGAAAAATATCTGGCTGTCAGGGTAGACAGTATTATGTTCTGACTCCCTCATTGTATCCTCTGAGACTAGAAGTAATAGAACAGGTGATGAGATCTACATTTGTAAAGGGAGCTTGTCCCCTCCCATTAAAACACAGTCTGGTCCCCCTACAAAATTTTAGGTGACCTTGTAGACACACGGCATCCAGAACTGGGAAAGTAATGGTGCTCTTCATTCTGCCATCTGCTGTGTTTAGAGCCCTGCTGTATATTTATTTGTTCATTTCTAGATGCCACATTTCAGGAAGGACATTGATAATCAACATAGGAGAATGATCTCAGAATCAGAAAAATCCTTTTAGGAAACTAAAGATTTTCAAGCCTGACAAAGAAATGGCTTGGAGAGGGGTGGTGGTGGTGGTGGTGATAGTTATTTTTAAATATTTAAAGAGTTGTCATTTAGTAGTAGTCTTGGTAATAATAATAATAATAATAATAATAATAATAATAATAACTAGCACTTATACAATGCTTACTTTGTGCCAAGCAGTAGAGTAAATGTTTTACAGTTATAATCATCTTATTCAAACCTCACAAAAACCTTGGGTGTGGTAGGTGATAGCATTATCCCCATTTTACAGATGAGGAAACTGAGGCAAGCAGGGGATTAAGTGACTTGCTCAGGGTCAGCCAGAAAGATTAAACCTGTTCTCTTTGACCCTAGACAGTAGAATTAAGAACAGTAGGTGAAATTTCAGAGAGGCAAATTGAGGCTTGAGAAAAGGTTTAAAAAAAAAAAAAAAACCCTTAAAGATTACAGCTAGCCAAAAGTGGAATATATTCCCTTACAGAGGTCTAAAGTAAGGCTGGATAACCATTTGTTCAGGAAGTTGGAGGGCAGTCAGATGTGGATTAAGCAGGTTGGCCTCTGGGGGCCCTGCCACTCTTGAGTCAGTGATTCTGATTGCTCTAGTCGGCCCCAGCTCTAAATCCTGTTATGCAAAGTGGAATGTGCTAGGTCAGCCTGGTTTGCCTGAGTCATCCAGGCTTCCATTTCTAGTCTTCATGCATGAACAACACCTATCACATGTGAGTAGTCAGAAACACTGACTCAGTGCTGAGGATCCAATACAAGGAAGGTTTGATGGGCAGGTGACTTGTCTCTTTATTTCCTTACAAGAGGGTGTTTTTGCTCTGAGATGTTACCTAAAATGCTGTCTCCCTTCCAGTATCAATTACTTCTGAATTCAGAAATTCAGTTCTTCCCCTCCCCATCCCCCAAACCACGGAAAGACAAGCTGAAATCCAGGAGCAGAGGCTTATCTGTCCCTAGATTTTTCAGGATGGCTGGAGTACCACTAGCAGAAATTCTCTTTGGCTAAACATTCTGAGCATAGGTGCATTGGGCCAGGTCCCAGGGCTGGGCGCAGAGAGGTTTGCTCCAAAGAGCCCACCTCGATTTCCTCCACAGCTAATAAGATCCAATTGCTAGAACAGAGGACTGAGTCAGTGTTTTGGAGCTTTTTTGGTGACTCACTCTGAAAGTATTGGATAGTTCATTTAACTCTTGTTGAGTCTTCAAAGAAAAGTTGATTCTCATTTGTCTCAAAGAACTATTAATGTGGACAGAATGCTCTGATACTTCCTGATGAAAAACAATACTAAGAGCAGACCATTTTAGACTTAACCTGAACTTATTATTGAGCTTTTTATGCTTTAATATGCTTTAAATAACATTCAGATCCTGACTTTCCAATTGAATAATATGCAAATTCATTACTCCAGTCAATCAATCCATAAAAATTTGGAGCCTGGCATCTTGCTGGGGCTTGTGGGTGCTAAGACAAAAGTGAATCAGCCCCTGACTTAGTGAAGTTGGCGTTCTATTGAAACAGCATGTACCCCTGAGTTTGTACAAAGGAGATAGAAGGTAATTGGGGGAAAGAAGGCAGGGAAAGCATTAGCTACTGGAGTGGGGTACCCGGAGAGACTTCAGGAAGCAGGTGGAAGTCCATCCGAATTTTGAAAGAAACTGGAGATTCCAGTAGGCAGAGATGAATAGGGAAGGTATCCCAAGCACAAAAGGCCTCTGAAGCAGTGTTAAAACCGTTAGCCACAGCTGTTTGCAAGGACTAGCAGGGGAAAGAGGCACCGAGGGCATTAACCTAACCAAACAAACAAGTAAATGAATGAATAAATAAATGAGTGAATAAATGAATAAATCAATAAACATTTCTGTTCCACGTGTGGCCAGAAGTTCATCCTGGCAGAGTGCTAGGACAGAGGAATCAAATGTACCCGAGAGGACAATCCTATCGGGGACAACTTATGCGGGGAGCCGGCATTTATGTCAACAGACGTGTGTTAGTACAGCTGAAATTCAGCAAGGAGACTATGGCGCGCCTTTCCCATGGAGGTACTGGGGGACCCGTGGAGCCCTTCTCCAAAAGGCAGCTTATGTCAATAACAAATTAAGTTGGAGGTGTATTTATTTTAGGCCGGCTTTTAATTTAGTTTAATCAGGATTACTCATAAATTATCTATTAATTACTATCTGGTGTTCAGTTAAATCCTCCCAGCCACGGAAGTGGCTTAGTCTTGCTGTGAATGCCATCCACCTTAATTGTAGGATACTTTGTCAACATTTAATCAGTGGTCCTTATTAATGTGCCATTGATGTGTTGGTAGCTCTCCCAGCACCATCAATCATGAGGGAACAGCAGGAGCCGCCTCTGACACCATTGCTCTCTGTCACATTATCGAGCCCCTGGGCTTTCTGGTTAGGTAGGATGCTCACTTTTCTCTAAATGCACACTCTATCTCTCCAGTTCAACCCAATTTTTGTCATTGTCGACTTAAACACTCACAGCCCTTGGAGCTTGATTCCCTATTAAACTGCTCAGCAGTCTGCATAAGAAAAAAAAGAATTCCTTATTTGCTGTTCTCTTCCCCTATTGTAGGAGTCTCACTCCTGAATAAGATCCAGATGCTTCAGAGGATGTGAGAGAGAGAGAGAGAGAGAGAGAGAGAGAGAGAGAGAGAGTGTGTGTGTGTGTGTGTGTGTGTGTGTGTGTTTCAAAAAACACTGACCTAGAGAAAATAAAAGTGACCTCTCCTACTTTTCTTTGGCTGGGTAACTTAAGTATTTCTGGAGATTGATATATTGTTTAAAGCACTATCAATGGAAGCTTGTTTTATTTGAATAGACTACATCTCATATTTTTGTATTTCTGTCTTTTCTGCAGCCTCTATGGCAGACACATGCAGGCAAACCCAGAGCCTCCCAAGAAGAATAATGACAAATCAAAGAAGATCAGCCGGAAACCTCTGACAGCCAAGAACAAATAAGGATTTGGTGTGAACTGGTGCCTCTCTCTCTCTCTCTCTCTCTCTCTCTCTCTCTCTCTCTCTCTCTCTCTCTCACACACACACACATACACACACACACTTCATGCTTTTTGTTTCTAATTCTCTAACCTCTACTCTCATTCCCTTGGTATTTTAGTCCTTCTGAAAGATGCTGGATTTTTGCAGATACCTGTTTCTGTGTGTCTTATTAGAAGTGCCAAATGAAGGAAGCCAAGATCTATTTTGACCACAGATTCCAAAGAAGGCTCCAGTTTAAAATCATTTAATAAGAATCATGAAGTTCCATATTGTCAAGAAAAATTAAAATCATGTAGCCATTTGCTCTAGCTTAACACTGCTCATTCTTCTATTTATGTATACATTAACACATGTATAATAGCTTTTATTCTATTAACTCATACATATATACCCCCTTTGTGCTTTCATCTGTGTCCTTGAACCACCAAGTTATTATGTTCATTTTACTTATAAATGATTTTAATAAAATCTTTTATTCGTAACACATGTTGCTTCTTTAATAGAACTCAGAATAATGGGATCTCGGGGAATACACATTTTTGTTTACTGATTTTTTTTTCCCTAAAGCATTATCATGATATTTTAGTGGTTGTAGAAGATAGACTCCAAAGTCTTGCATGAAAAAAAAAAAAAAGAAATTAAATCAGACTTAGTTTTTTCTCACATTGATGTCATTTTTTTTTTTTGAAAGACTTTCTAAATTAGGAAGAACCAGAAAAAAACAAGTCTCTAGGAGATTCTGCCAAACGATTTTGGAAAGCAACTTTCTTATCTGAAGAAATGGGAGCCTCTGCCAGTGACTGGTAGAAAAGAACACATTTTGTCATTGCTCAAAACTCCCTGTGTTAGAGTTGCCTTCTAAAGCCTCAGTGCCAGAGGAGGGGTTCTGTGGACCTGCTGGTTTGCTGCCACTCTCCAAGGCAGGAGCTGTGTTTGTGAAGTCATCAGACTTTGCTGTGACTGGCGACTTCATTCCCTATCAACAAAAAACATGCATTGTTTGCATAATCAAATAAATATAGACAGATCTTATTGCTGCAAATTTATAGGCCTTCCTGCTTCCTAATGCAGCAGAACCTAAGCCATTCCCCAGTAGACTAATGTCAGGGCCCATTTTCTCCCAAGTTTTCTCTGCTCTCCTATTACATTTGATCCACCATTGCTGGCCTGCAGGGAGCCAGAAGGCACAAACCCAATTTGATGAGAAATGAGTTTTGTAACTGAACAAAAGAACAAAGCCACTCAACGGGATCCCAACTTCTTGTATTTTTAAATGAATTATCTTACAAAGTGGCAGAAATAAGTAGAGAGATCCTGTCCACTCATTGTCATGGCTAAGTTGGAATTGCTATTGTAGACCCAGTGTCTATTTTACCATGAGGGAAGACAGATTTTAAAAAACCCAAACCCAACCTATTTTCTCCTGGTGGTGATGTGGGAAAAGGGAGAGCTACTCAGCTATGTTCCATCAGCAGAGTCTTTTGTCTTCAAGTTAAATTAGGCATGTTCAGGATAGTATGCAGATTAGGAAATTTGGGTAGATGTTTTAAAACAAAGCAAAATAAAATCTAAATAAAGTGGCTCCATGTTTCTCTTGTGATGCTGAAATGAGCTTTTAACATCTGAGCGTCCTAGTTTCTTCATGTCTAGATTAGATAAAAACCACATTGCAAAAAAGTTAGCTTTATGAGCTGAGTTTGGGATTTTAATGTATTCTCAGTAATGTGGATAATGATAAGCTTCCCTTTTCAGTGCAACAATCAGTCAGAGATTACTGGGGTCTACTCATGAAATAATCAGGCAGCCTCCCACTTTGTTTGGCCGCAGAATCTTCATTTACGCAATCAGAAAAATAATGTGATGTGGTAGAAAGATGTCTGTAGTTGAAATAAGGTACCTTCAAAATCCATCTTAAATCTTGCTCTACACAGTAAAGTCACATAAGTTTTCTAAGTCTCTTTAAAATGAAGATGATAATTTCTGTAGGCTCTATCTAGTAAAATTATGGGGATGCAGTGGAATGATGAATGACAAAAGAGTTTTGCAAACTGCAAAAATCTTGAATAAACCACAGGTGCTGCTGCTGTTACTGTGGCTGTGGTGATCATCTGGCTTTATCTTCCTTGTCCCTTTGCCCCTTCTTTTAAGGCACCATTTCCTAACCTTCATGTCATAAATCCCTTCGCAGAATGTTTGTAACTGCATAAGATAAAATACATAGGAATCTAATTGCGTTGAATATTTTTTTAAAGTTCATGAACCCCAAAGTAAGAAATCTTGTTTTAAGCCTAATCTGTAGTTCTCCATGACTCCTACTTTATCAGATGCAGGATCCTCCCTTCATCACACCCTATGAAGCTGAATGGAGGGAAGAGCTTCTTGTAATAATAGTTGCCAAGTTCGGAAGTTTCAAAGCATTTCACTTTTATTTGTTCCCTAATGAGAACTCTGTGTGACAAGGATTTCTTTAATGATGTTTAAAAGTTTCTCACATGATAGACCTTTTTTTCTTTTTTAATGTCTAAATCTCTCAGGCCATTCATTAGTAATAAAGTAATTATTCTGGTGGGAGGAGAAGAATTTTACCTCTATCATTGGCCCATCAGGAAGACCTACTTAAATATACACCCCCCCCACACACACACACACACAACCAGTTTGGCCTGAATCACCAAAGTCACGAAACAGAAAATAAGCCTAAAAAAAGATGTAATTGCCTTAATTTTCTCTGTTCTCTGCTTATTTTTTAATGCACATTAAACCTCAAACACAGGAGAGTTTGTGCCATGTTTCTCTAGTTAATGTGAGTATAGTATTATTAAATTGTGTGTGTGTGTGATTAACAAAAATGTTACTCAAAATTTCTCAAAGTTTGACTTTATTGGGATCTGATCCCATTTACCCACAAAGGAAAAGTATCTCATCATCATCATCGGCCATTCTCGTAATTGTTGACCAAATGCTGCCCACTTATTGGATCCAAACTCTATGCATTGCACCCACCACTAATTACATAATAAACAGCTTTACTCAGAGTCCATTGCCAAGCTGATTTTTCTGTTTTGAACCATATGAAGCCAAATTCCAAATTTCATCAATACTTGGACTTTAAAATGCAGCCCACCAATCGTTACCAAATTGGAGATACTCTAAAGCATTGTATTTAAAGCAGATAAAGCAATATTTGATCCTTGCCCAGACTTGCTGTGTGACCCATAATGTTCTCTAAAAGGAGAATAATAATTTCTTCTTCTTCAGGTCTTCCCAGCAGTCATTTAAAAAAAAAATTTACAAGATCTTCGAAAATCATTGGGAAAATTATGAAATGTGGTTTATAAATGATTGTTTTGGTGCAGACTATGTGCTATTTGAAACCTTTGTCTCATGTCGTCTATGAGCACACACTTGAAAGATCAGGTGGTAAAGGCAGTTAGGTGGCACAGTGGATGGAGCAGCAGCCCTGGGGTCAGGAGGAAACTTTCTTGCTTCCTTGAACAAGAATTAGTCAAGTGATGAAATTAAGTTGCTTTCTTTGATTAAATTGCTTGATCAAGCACATAGGAGCTACTCTATTTCTAGCAATGCTTCCTCTATGTTGTTTTGGCTTCTTGTTCTTGGTTAAGATGACATTTGAAAGCTGGCTTCCATTGGATGGTCATATTGACCAAAGCACACCCTGAGATTGAATTCATGACCAGGAAGGATGGGTATGAGAGGAGGGACATCATGTTACCTAGATAAGTATTTTGCCAAATAAATAGAAAGATAACTAGCAGAGTAGAGAATTATGAGAGGTCTCTTATAGGAAATTAAACTTTTCCTTTGGCTAAGCCATGAAAGGAGCCAAGGAATCACAAGAGGAATAGGTTTGAAGAGGGAAAACCATTACAGGTATGGAGAATGATATGGGCAAAGATAATCAAGAGAGAGAATTAATGTCATGTGTAGAGAATAGCAATTGAATCAGCTTGGATAGAACCTAAAGTTAGAGTTCTTGGGGGTAGATTTGATTTGTAATCAATTGGAAAGATAGCCTAGAGCCAGATTGTGAAAAGTTTAGAATCTTCAAGTGGGGAATTTGTATTTTATCCTAGAAGCAAGTGAACCAAAGGAGTTTCTTGAGCTGGAGAATCATGAAATCAGATCACTATCACTTTGGATGGGGGTGAAAAATGAGGTTAAGATTAAAGGAAGGAGATCATCTTCCCGCCATAAAGATAAGAGCATCCCATCTTCTGTGTGTCCCACTGTTCAGTCTCTCTTGGTCCCTGAAGCCCCCCTGGCTCCACTACAATCTGGAACTGGCATTTTCTACTTACAGGTGTTGTCAGCAAAACGGACTATTCCTGCCCCAGGAGAAAAGAGATTTCTACTGACTAGCAGCTGAAAGCAAGCAAGAAAATACAATGCCAGCCTCCCGTCTCGCTCTCTTTCCATTCATAACTCCCCCAGAACACTGTACAAAATATCAATTCCATACAGAGCGGACAATCTCACCAGCTCACGTAGGCTGCTTTTATTTGTCATTGTGCATCTAGGAGTTTAACAAAGGAGAAATCCTCAGAGTGCCCCCAACACAATGCACGGCCCTAGCAAACATTTTCATTAAGGCCTTGCCTTTAAGCTGGTCTTTAGTTTGTGCAATCGTCCGGCCATTTCTGTCCCCAAGATGTGTTTGTAACATAGAACTGAAAGGGTTTTTGTGAAGGGGTATGGGGGGGGGGTGTCACACTTGTTCTGATGAAATAGTGTGAGTGTTAGTTTAAATTGAAGATGTGTGAAAGCTGCACAGATCAAGATTTGGTTCATTCCTGCTGTGAGAAAGAAATGGAGAGGGCTGGTTAGACTTAGCTTTTCCTTCTTGGATACGTTCAGAAAGGTGAGGGCTCTGACCTCATCACTGTGTTCAGAACCTAATTGAAAAGTGGACACTTCCCTCCATAAAAACTGGGAAGGGTTCTACACCATTGAATGTTCTTCAGATTATCAGAATCCTTCTTTCCCAAGCCCAGCAAAGAACGTGCTCCTTGGATTCCAAAAGAAAATAGAGGGCTGAGAATTTCCTTCCATCTATTGCTAGCTCAGAACTCTTCTGTGAAGGAATACTTGGAACCCAAACATCTGTCTGAGACTTGTCGACATCCTCCTGGGGAAATCCTTTGGGATTTCTTGGATTTCATCAGTTCTACTAATTAAGAGTCAAATCAAATCGTGTATCTTCAAATGCTATAGGAAAGACTCCCCAAAAAGCATTATCTTTTGGGGGCAAGGCTGTAGAGAAGAGAGGAGACCTTGACTTCCTTTTTTAAGCTGGCTTCCCATTTCTTTTAGAGGTACAGTATGACATGATGAATGCTCGTTCCTTTATTCATCCAAAGTTATAGGCAAAAAATGGAGAAAAAGTCAATAGGAAAAGATAGTTGCCCAGGGTTCTGATTTACAGATATTACCTAGATTAACTAGAAAAGACTCTTTTCTACAGTTTAATAAGTAAAATAAGTTTTTTTTTTTTTATTTTTGCAATGTAGTTCATGATAAAAAGTACCATCCCAAGGTAATTCCAAACAGGACAAAAGATTTAGATTTGGAAGGTACCCTCAAGCCATTGAGTCATTTTGAGCAAATTGCTGCCCCTCCCCCCTTGCCCCAAAGCTATAAGGTACTTGCGGCAAACTCATGCAGCTTATGTTTAAGAGAATCAGGACTTTAATTTTAATTTTCTCACTCCACATTCAATGTTCTTCCCATCATACATTGCTATTTTGTTTGATGGTTTCCTTGTAAATTTTAACAAATACTTTATATTGCCTACCACTTACATGGTTGGTGGGTTTAGACTTCAACATACAGTGTCCCACTTGAATTATCAAATAATTCAATTAGTTTATAGAGTTGTGACAAGGAATTATTTCCCTCTCCCCCATTAGTGTATGGAAAAATATATTTAAAAAGAAATACTGTAGCCATGTAGTAGGAGCAAGGATAAACTGATGGATAGTTCACTGAAAACCCACAAAAGAAAGTTCTTGCCACCAAAGTCCTTGACACTTGTCAAATGGCTTAGCATGAAAAACTGATATACTTTTATACTTTTGTCAGTATATATAGTCTCATTCTCATTAGAATGTGAGCTCCTTGGAATATGGCTTTTGTTTTACCTTTCTATTTATATCCTCAGCACTTAACACAATGCATTGTATATAAGTAAGTGCTTGAGAAATGCGTCATTCATTCATTCATTCACTGATATTCTAATACTCACAAGGTCAAAAACTCTTTGGTAGTAATTCCTAGTCTCTTTTTGTACCATTGACCTCTTGGCAGTATAGTAACATCTATGGACCACTTCTTAGAATAATGTTTTTATGTATATAAAATAAAATACACATGGATATAAAAGAAATCAATTATTTACATAAGAATATATAAAATAATGTAAGAATATATATATTACATATATACATATACATATATATAAGAATATATAAAAGAAACCAATTTTTAAAGCTAGATCATAGGCCCCAGGCTATGAACCCCAGTTCTAGAAGAAGCCCCCAGCATGTTGAGTGGATCTCATAAGGATATGAGCAAAAACAGTCCACAGTGAGATGGTATTAATAGGTTGAAATCCTTACCATAGGAGGCCATGACCCCATCAATGAGACCAGGTCTTCTTGGGGTTCTGGTATAACCAATTTAAGGTGAAAACAAAATCTTGCCATGGTTTCTTTTGGGTCTGGACCTCAGTTCAATTCTAGACCAGCATTGTCATCTCTACCTACAAAATATCCTGTGGTGTCATTATTCATTTGTCCTCTGAAAACCACTTTATAATGGATTTCTTGGTAGTGACACATTTTAGAAACTGTATCAGAACCACAGCTATGGAGTGATGGACTCTGTCAGGTGGGACCCCTCTGGGAACGATCAGGTTAACAGTGTCGGAGTAGTTGTAACCTGCACTGACCAGAGATAGCAAGGTGATGGTCATTTAATCCTACTGTGATACAAGTCTGAACCTAAGAAGGTTTTATAACCAAGATTTGGAGAAAGGAGAATTTGGTCTGAGAATTTGGTCTGACTCTGTGCTTTGGCTATAGATTTTCTAAACAGCATAGTTCATTAACTCATTTGGAAAAGAAATCAGGAACAAATTAAGCTTATCATTACATCATGTCTGTCAGCAATCTCTTTCATAAAAATTATTATATTCCAAAGCAACTCAAAAGTACAATTAGGTGCAGAAGCCATACACTAAATCAATTAATGATATTTTGTTGCAAGATAATTCTTATTTTGTCGTTTTATTCTTCAAGGGCACTGACATAAGCCTCATAGAAAACTCATTGATTTTTACTTGATGATTTCTGACTGCAGCAGAACAGAGATCAGTGACTTTATAAAGTAGAAATCATATGTATGCATTATAAAAGAGTTCCTACCATATTTGCATTTTTCACATTTTCCCAAGAAGTGCTTCCTTGCATATTGTTAGCAACTTGTGCTGTTATATATTGAGACAGGAGTAGAAAGATGTGAGTTCCCTCCTCAGCCAATTTAGTTTAATCAAAGTCTTGAGAAATAAAATATTGTCATCTTCTCTCCATTTCTCCTCCTTTTCAAATGGGGATCATGGCATTGGAGTAACACATCAGAAAAGGCAAAAATGAAAAAAGATCTTGAAGAATATCTAATCCACTCCTGTATTATGACAACTAAGGACACTGATAGCCAGAGATGGAATGGCACTTACCCAGGATCATGCAGACAGTCACAAAAGGTTTCGGTGAACTGATAGAAAATAAAATAGAACTAGGAGAATGATTCCAACAGTGATAGACACAAATGCAAATGTTTAATGAAGTTAAGCCCCATGTAATCCTAATGATGTCCAACGTTGGCCAAATGAAATGATGAGAAAGCCATTTCCTTCTTTTGGTAGAGAAATTGAGAGCTGTTTTTATTATCAGGCTTAGTCATTGAGTTGTTTGGTTTTGCTTAGTGCATTTATTTGTTGCAGAAACAAATTTAGTATAAAATCAAAACACATCAATAAACAAGTCAAAGAAAGGGAAAGGAAGAGAAAGAACACAGAAGGAAGCAAAGGAGGAAAGGGCGGTCACAATCTTTACACTTCTGATCTGATGATCTATGGCTGGTTACTAGGGGAAGAGAAATGGAGAAGGAAAGTAAACTCTTGTCTGAACTCAGGTATGTGAGGAGTACCTGCCTCCTGTCAGAGAGAGATTGTGAAGATTAATGAGGCATAATGTCTGGACAGTCCTCGGGGTGGCCATCTAAATGCAAAGTATTATTAGCTTGATTATATCACAGCAGCGGCCCTTCCTGACATATTGCAATACATTCAATTCCATCACCCTGCTGTGGGTTTGATTGGGAGCCAAGCCAGCCTGATGGGAGAGCCTGGTACAGAAGAGCTAGTTCAGTACTTGTATCCATATGATCTTCTTCAGAACTTAAGGAGAATGGCAACAGGAGCATATGATTACAGATCTAGAGCTGCAAAAGCTATCTAGTCCAACCTGAAAATGAGGAAAGAACAGCTCAGAGTGTATATGACTTGTCAAGATTATACTTAAAGGAAGCATTGAAGGCCAGATTTGAATACAGATTTTCTGATTCAGGAATGAATTCATTCTATTCATACATGAACCCAAGATTTTTGATGGACTTCTTTTGGGGAAGGAGAGGTAAGCGATTTCCCCCCTAAAATTGCAATACTCTGATAGTTGGAGGACCCTTGTAGGTTCTTCCTCCAGTATCATAGATCACAGTTATCATCAATACTTTCTCATCCTGTGTTGCCCTTGTACATAGCCTCCCATAAATCCCCCAAGAATCTACCCTTGGCGTTGCACAGAGAGCGACGGAGTACATGGGCTGTCTGTTGGCTATCTCTCACTGTCACTAAGTGCCCAGCCCACCTCCCCAGCTAGACATACATCTCTCTGATGACATTCTTTGGTTCCTTCACAATTCTTCTTGGGTAACGGTGCAATCTACTCACGCCCACTTCCAAAGTGCTTCTCTATTGCCCTTCAGATGACCTGTCACATTAATTCTTCAGAGAATAATATTCCATAATTCACAGTCCATATGGGATCATTAGGAGAATGTTGATGCTAAAAAACATGAGCTTTTGTTTCAGGAAGAACCTTGGGATCATTAAAAATATAAAGCAGCTTCCCAGTCCACTCTCCTTCTTAATTCTCAGCCCAGCTAATTGTCCATCCTCAATCTTGTCACAAATCTTTCTGTTGAGATGTCATGCATTTCCAACTCTTGAACTCTTGGACATCTTTAACTTGATGCTCCCCTAAAGCGTCAAAAACTCTTTCATCTTCCTTCTTTCCTCCAAACCCAGCAAATCACCCTTCTTTGACTGTCAAGGGCAACACCATCCTCCCAATCATGCAGCCCTAGATCCTTGTCATCATCCTAGCCTTCACTCTTAGACTCCATATCCAACTCATCACCATGTATGGGGCTCTCTGCTCCCTCCCCTTCAGCTTTTCCTTTTCCAATCTTTCCTTAGAATTCAGCTCAAATTCCACCTTCTTCAGGAGACCCTTCCTAGTCCTAACTGCTAATGCTTTTTTTTTTTCCTTTCAGATTATGTTCTTCTATATCTTCTATGAATTTGGTTGTTTTAGTGATATCTCCCCCATTAGAATGTGCTTCTTGAAAGTAGCAACTACTTTTTAACCTTTATTTCTATCCCTAGAACATAGGGAACATTTAAATTTTTGATCACTAACTGTCCAAGTTTATATATATATATACATACATACACACACACATATATATAAACACATACATAAATGGCAGAATTCTATGGGTTATCAGTTCAACTATGTAACAGAGTCTGGATAACAAGCATTCTTCTACTTAGATGGGGTTTTTTCCTGAGTGGGAAATGGGCTGCATTCTTTATAGGAATCCAAAATCTCTTTTAGGAAACTCTGTGGTGATTTGGGTCTTGATGGAATCAATGCAATGTTATCTATAAAGAAACATATCTAGAGAACCTCTCTATGTATAGAATACCCCAATTTCTCTATATAATTTTACCTAAGTATAAAAGACTTCTTGTTGGAGAAGACCCTTGAAAGCATTAATTTTGCTATACTGAATCAAATCCTTTGTAATGGTTAATTAACAAGTGTAGGGAGATCTTGACACCTTTCAGTCAATCCTGTGATTCTGAAGATGTGGCTTATTGTAAAATAGAAAGTCTAAAAACTGTCTATCCCCTTATCTTATGGTCAAAGGTATCTTCAATATCCATGTAGATTATTTTCATAAATCAGTAGTTACTGGAATTTTCTTAGTTACCATTTTGGTGATAATATCTGTTTTTCAGCATTAAATACACATCTTTTCTTCTTTGTGATGTTTTTAGTCAGTGCTCTCAAAATTGTATCACCTCCAGGATGACCTTCCTCTGTCTATACTTGCTTCAGCCCAGGTGTTCTTTCCATCTTTATTTGATTTAACACTATTTCCCATTCCTCTTTTCTTTAGCCTTTTTTTTTTTTTTTGCTTTTTATGAACTATATTTTCCAGCTTTTTTAGTCCTTACTCCCTATGATTACTTTGGCATTAAAGTCACTATGTATTAAAATTATTAAATTTAGAGGGTCTTCCTGAGGTATCTGTAAAATTTCTCTACTCTGTCATCTCCTGAACAAATGTTGGCACATAAGCTACATTTCTCTTCATGGTAGTCTTTTTGCAAATGTTCATCATGAGCACTGCATTTGATATAAGTTAACCAAGCGTCTCTGGAATAGGCTTCTTTTTGTCATGGGATGCTGACTAAAACTACTTTCACCAACTGCTTTATTTTCTTCTCCAGAGAGTATTTGTGAGCTATCTTTTTGTTTAGGGGTTACTTCCTCTTGTCTATTAGTTTCATTTATAGAGAGAACATCAAGATTGATTTTATTTCAATTCAGCTATGTCTACTTGTCCATCACTCAGCAAAGCTCTCACATTTAGAGTACCAAGATCTAAGTTAATATTCTTACATGGTCATTTCACATTTTCGGTCTTTCATGGGTTGCCATGACCAAAGAAATCATCGAGTGGCTGGCTTCCCTAATGGTGATGAGTCTGTCTTTACTTCTGCTGAGTCTCAGTAAATTGACATACCTTTTACTAGGGCTTTGCTCATAGTTTTTTTTAGAACTCAGAGTCACTTCTGGGCTTTAATAAAGCATCACAATAGAACTTTGTGGAGAACATTTGTGTTATCTAAGCTCTAAGAGTCTGAGAGAAAATAAAATGAAATAAACCAAAGTTAAAACATGATGTAACTTGCATTCAGCCAGCAGTTGTAATTTGTGGCTGCCTCAGCCACTTGAATAGAAGAAAAATGGGAGCAAACAGTTCCAGCCCCAATTAAAGCCATTCATTCTTAGTCAAGCCATAGAAAAGATCTGGGAATGAAGCTGTGAATGGATTAAACCTTCTATCCTGGGTTTAACCCATTCCCTCGAAGGAGAAAAAAACCAAGAGTAACTATCAGGGCTAGAACCCAAAGCCTGTTGAAATGCATAAAAATGCCCTACTGTGTTTCCTCTCTTTTCTACATCTTCATCTCTAAGTTGAGTCAACAGTTGCTACCATGTGAGGAACTAGGAGCAAAAAGAAAAACAATCACAGGCAAAAGAAATCCAGCCTCCCAACTGCTAGCCTCCTAACTGTTGGAATAATGTGGAGGAGGAAATGAAAAGGCTGTCAGCAAAGATTTGCAAATGAGTGGAATTTAAAATAATATGTGTCATTAGCAAAGGTTGAAATAAAAAAGATATACATTTGTATTGGGTGTTGCTTGAAGTAACAGGAAATTATAATGAAGGTGTTTCATCACACCTTCACTTTGGACATGCAAATTAATAGTAATTATTTTTCGGTTTCCAAGTTTCTTGCCACATCGCTGACTCCTCCTAAGGAGGTCAAAGCATTTTACAAGTGTGAACTTATTACTCCTTTAGGCAGTCACTGAGACAGTCGACTTCTATCCTCCCTTCTGCATAAAAGACTTAAGACACAGAAGGTTTTCAAATGATATAGATCAGTGTCCTACTATAACATTATGCCTACGTTAACACGAGCTTAGGCTGGAGCTGCCTGTGGCACAGGTACCTGCTGAAATCATTAAAGGCTGCAGCTGCCTTCTCCTAACTTGAAGGCTGCACAGGGGGGTGGGATTCAAGAGGGACTTAGTCACAAAAGAGATCTGGCCTCAATTTAAGGGGTGTATGTTAGAGAAGAGAATGTTACAGCCGTGTAGCTATTGCTGTAGTTCAAAGACCACATTTCTTGGAATGTTTTAATGTTCACTCTCAGCTGGAATCACCTGTGTCCAGAATAATGAATGAGAATGGTCAGTTCCTTTTTCCTCTCTATGCCCCAGGTCTCTTGCCTTTTGAAATAAGGGGAAATCAGTATAAAATTCATAAGGGAGATCTGGAGAAGAGGAAAAGCAGTCATTCAAAGCAAAGTGTCTGCTAACAACCTCTGAACCCTTCTCTTAATTGTGATTTCCATGTCACCAAAAGGTTTTCTTTTTTTTTTTTTTTTCATTTTAAAACATTCTGAGTTATTTCCATGGTGTTGTGGCTAACCATTTTTAGTCACTTAGGAAAAAAAAAAACTCTTTATCACCTCCCACCAGGAAACTCAGAGAACACACAGTTGGAGATGTTGAAACTTTTCATTTTATTCTGAAAATATTAATGGGGAACATTTAAATTAAGAAGAAAACTAATTTGATGTTTAGAAACGATCTCTTCTTTCTGATCAAATTAGGGGATTGATTTGGATGTCATAGTTCTACATCCAAAGCATGTGTATGTAGGATTGGGTTACCCAACTGAATGTCAGTGTGGGTGGATGTAAGACATCAGGCTCCCCAAACTGAAGCTACAATTCTCAAGTAATCAGACTTCTAGGAGTAGGAGAGATGAAGGAGTAGGGCAAGCAGCATTGGATAGCTCTGAAGAGCTACCAAAAAAAGAAGTCAGTGCTTTTCAAATCTTTCCACTAAGGATAAGACACTGGATCCAGAGATGAGAGCCAATAGTCCTGAATGAGGATAGTGAGAGGTATTCCGGATACTGTTAAAAGCACTTTACTATTATTTTATAAATCCTTACATCATCCTGAGGAAAATGAAAGATGGCATGTGATGGTAATCTGTAATCTGAGCCATCTCCTGGCATGATTTCTGCCAATTTGTTCTCAATCTCATTCATAAGCAACTGAGTCTAAGTTTCTCCAAAATAAATGAATGTGAAAATGAATTATTGGATGCTCTTGTTTTCTTAAGAAATGAGATATGGAGGAAAGGACAAGATAATAAAATTCATGAGGAGAGCTGGAAATGTTACTAGGATGAAACCTTTTAAGCCATCATCGTCATTTTTTTTCATCTTCATTCTTTTTTAAAAATTTTTTCCAAGGCAGTTGGGGTTAAGAGACTTGCCCAGCTAGGATGCATTACGTGTCTGAGGACAGATTTGAACTCAGGTCCTCCTGACTGCAGGGCTGGTGCTCTATACATAAGTATTTTGTTATCTTCATTCTTAATGACCAAATTAAAAGTCCCCTTTTATTAGGTGCCTAAAATATTGTCTCAAACCCAAATTCAGATAAATTAGATAAATCTCATTTAAAGATGGTGAAGTTGAGTCATAATGAAATTGAAATGTCAAATGCTTTGGGTCAAGTCTACTTCAGACTACCTTCCTCATATGTCTACTTAAGTACAGAATCAAAGAATGTTTCAAAGCTCGAAAAGATTCCTGAAGTCATTTAGTCAAATATATCTGTGAACAATACTCGCCTCTATAATATTCTCAAGAAGTTATCTGGCCTTTCTTCAAAGGCCTCAGATAAGCTTGGATGCTGCCTCCCAAAACAGACCACTTCACTTTGGGAGCCCTCTAATTGTTACAAAGTCTTTCAAGTTCACACTTGTCTTTTTTACAATTTCCACCTCTTTTCCATGGAATTGAACCTCAAATACCTGAAGATAATTGTCTTGCCCCACTCCAGACCCAGCCCCCAACCAAATCTCCCCAACTCCTCCTTCATATCCTGATGGATCTCTAGTCTCTCTTTAGATTTCCCAAAATCTGTCTTTCAGAATTGAACACAACATTCCAATTGGTTTGGGTACTTTTATAATTTCTCATCCATACCCCATAAAGTAATTATGGCCTCTTAGACTTAGAATTGGTTGTTATTGTTCAGTTATTTCAGTTGTGATTGTATCTTCTTAAAAAGAAACTGGAATGATTTGTCAATTCCTTCTCCAGATCATTTTACAGATGAGAAAACTGAGACAACAGGGTTAAGTGATTTGCCTGAAGTCATAAGTTACTGAGACTGGTTTTGAACTCAAATCTTCCAGTTCTATCTACTGCACCACTCAACTGCCCCTACATTATATAATGTTGCCTCTAATTCCCCAAATGACCTGTGCATGATGCAAATAGTATTTTATCCAAGCATTGATTTGAAATCATCAATTATTTTTTCTCCAGTGGTTAAGTTTTTCTTCTCTTGTATGTAAATTCTTCGTGTTTGTACAATCAAGAATTTAGAAGTCTGAGATCACATTTGTTGAGCACTACACTTAATGTGACAGCAAAGCAATAGCTTGAAACATTTTTAAGTGTTCCTTCCTTTCTAATGTGATAGCTCCTACTGAAATCCAGACCCTCGATAATCTGGATTGTGGTAGCAATCTTTCAGATCTTCCAAAATTCAGGTCTCCCTACTTTCAATCTATCCTGCACAGTTTCCAAATTCACTTATAAGGGAGATGGCAAACAGATAGAGGACCCTGGAGTAACACATAGACAAAGGACCTTCTTAGTAACAAGTGGAAATTTTACATTGTTGTCTGTAACCCAGAGGAGAGTATGGGCTTCTCGAACCAGGCTTAAAAAAACATTAAAGATTCTCTATTTTCTGCAATGGCAGATATGACTATCTCTGACTGATTTCCCATAAACTGAAACTTACCCTTCTTATCTGAGCTTCAAGTTTAACTACTCATAAGTAGTGCAACAGAAAGAATAATCAATCTGGAATCAGAGGAAATGGGTTCAGATCTCATTTTTAACTCTATCAGTGTGACAGTGGTTGGTCCGTTAATTTCCCTGAGCCTTCATTTATTCATCTATCAGTAAAAAGAGATAAAGTCTGCTTGCCAGACTGGCTGAAACCCTGAGCCACTCATTCTCACCTCCTCCACTCCTGCTGTCCCACCCACAATACTTACTTTGTTCTATATAATATAGCCCTCAATTACCACTTACACTTTAAAAGTCCTTGAGGGTTTACAAAGGACTTTCCTCATAGCAATTCTAGGAGGTAGATATTTTTAGTGTAGTCTCCATTCTAGCAGTGAAGCCAAGTCTTTTTCTTCCAAGGTTGACCCATCTGGTAGACAGGAGCCATGATTCAAATCCAGATAATTTCCAAGTCAATGTTCAAGTGATGGAAACATACTCCATAACCTCTCATTTGTACTGGTCATTAGACCTTCATCTGTTAGTTCTGGTTCCCAACTAGATGGTAAAATGTTGGGGGTAAGGATGATGTCCTTTACATTTTTTTTTTAATTTCTCAAAAAACCAAATACAGCATTGAGTGAGCAGAGTAGATACTCATTGATTGGTTAATTGATGCCATTTTGGTTAAAGTCACATTATGTATCATATGTATATATGTAAATATTAATATATGATTTATATAATAGATGTAAACACATATGTATCTACATGTGTGTAGTGTTCACTTGTCTCAGTTGTATGTGACTTTCATGACCCCATTTGTGATTTTTTTTGGGGTAGAGATGCTAGAATCATTTGCTGATGTAATATGGGAGCCATCTGCCAGTGGCTGCTGGAGATCTAACTCAGACCTGTAGAATGGATCTCTTCATGTGAGAGTGTAATGTTCGGGCTAGCTTTCTGAAGAACCTCGGGAACAGCTCAAGTCCTTGGTCTTAGTGGAGTGCAGGAAGCATGCAGAGAGGGAAAAAGAGAGAGACAGAGACAGAGAGAGGTAGAGATAAAGAGAGAAAGAGAGACAGAGACTGGGGAAGACACAGACAGACAGAATGTTAGAACTGGAAGAGACCATAGAGACAATTAGTCCAACCCCTGTATATTGCACGAGTTAATAGGCTTAGAAAATTGAAGTGACTTCTCCAAGATTAAATAGCCAGCAAGAATCAGTTAGTATTAAAATCCAGACATCTTTGCTTTCAGGTGAGCAAACTTTTCATTGAATTGCCCTGAGAGACACTGTCCAGCTTTTGCAGCCTCTGACACAAACTTAATCTAGTGGAGAAGGCAAAAGTTATATACACAAACAACCATAAGTAAAACATAGTATAATAAATATGGGAGAATCACAGAATAATGGGAACAGATGATAGAGTTAAGAGATTTGTGTTTAAATTCTGGTTTCACCACTTACAAGTCACAAAATAATGGGGAGTTTACTCAAGCTGTGTCACCTTGAGTTTTCTTATCTGTAAAATGGGGATAATAACACTTATACCATCTATCTCAAAAAGTTATTGTGAGGAAGGTTTACTTTGTAAACCTTTGAATACTCAGGAAATAAGAACCTCAGTTTCCTTATCTTTGAAACAGGGATAATCCTACTTATCCTCTCTACTGCAAAGAGTTATTGTGAGGACAGTACTTTGTAAAACTTAATATGTTATAGAAATGTGAGTTATTTTTGTTATTCTATGTAAAAACAAAAGTGCGTATTATATATTGTGCAAAAAAGCAGTTTAGAAAAGAACACTTGCATATTGAAAATATGTTGGATTGTAGAGAGATCTTTTAAGAAAAATCAATTTTGTCTAAAACATGAAAGGAAAATCCAACAACTATGTACTGTAATTTATATATGTTGGATGATAGATCTGTATCCCAAAGGAAAGGATTTTAAAAAAGAAAATCATTTTTAAAAAATGAATTTATTTGGTTCAACTTTACTGAGCAGGATGGGAAATAGGAGTGACTATATGTTAATAAAACTTCAGATATTATTTTAAAACCTTTTAACACAGTGCCTGGCACTTAGTGATGAATGCTTGTTGTTTTGATATTACTTAATGCAGATCAAGGACAGTTTTTTTTTTTTTTTCAGTTTCACTCTTAGGCAATGTTTGGTCTTGTGATCTTAAAGAGTAAAAGATTGTAGAGTTTGAAAGGGTATAGGAGGCCATCTAATAGGACCCCCAAAGGACTTCCAAAGGTCACAGAAATAGCCACTGACAGACATTTCAAAATCAACATGTCTA
This sequence comes from Antechinus flavipes, assembly GCF_016432865.1. Classification (NCBI taxonomy): domain Eukaryota; kingdom Metazoa; phylum Chordata; class Mammalia; order Dasyuromorphia; family Dasyuridae; genus Antechinus; species Antechinus flavipes. Next base: position 52,478,811 of record NC_067402.1, on the reverse strand, counting down.
AAGAACAGTTCATTATCCTTCCCTGTAAACCTTCTCTTTTGTTCTTCTCCTGAGTATGCTTGGACCATTGAGGATATCTGCTTTGAACTAATACTGATCAAATCAGGATTCAAGTTCATTCATTCACTCATTCATTCATTCCACAACTATTTACTAAATACCTACTATGGACCATATTCTGTGGTTGGAGCTATAGATAAAAATGTTGTCAAAAGTAAGCAGTCTCTGCCCTCGATGAACTTATATTTTAATGATTCCTCCTCAAGTTAAAAATGAAGTCCAATCTATAGGAATGTAGCCAGATCTTACCAATTCCTTTTTTAACAAATGATGTAAATTATGACTTTATTGTTGTTTTGTTGATCATGTGAACTTAAGAAAGTTATGGGAAAATATTAATAATAAAGATTAAATTTTAAAAGCATGTCATACTTTTCAGAGAGTTGATTGTTAAACATTTACCAGCATACCCCGGACTGAGACAAAGAAAGGATGGATGAGAGTAGCATTTTAGTAAGTAAGGTGTTGAAAGGGGTAGGTCTATAAGATTTCTAGTTAGAAAGGGTCTTAGAGATCATTTAATCCAAATTCCTCCCTTTGTGGACAAAGAGACTAGAATTGAAGAGATTTGTCAGTGAGTAACAACAGACCTGGAATGCAGAAATGGGAACAGGCTGGTTTCCCAGTGCCAGGACAAGACTCACGTTCCCAACAATCCCGAAAGGAATTGGTACTCCCTATATTGTTAATAGTCTGAGTATTCTATAATAGAGATCGACTTGCTCTTCAGCATAATAGTACTTTCTGAATGGCTGTTGATAAAGAACAAGAAAGCTAATAGAGAACTGGTGCTATATAGATCTTGGCACTGGATTGGAACTTTCTGTCATGAAATGTTTGGCAAAATAGGAATTAGCACCTCAACAGTGAACCAGGCAAGGATAACTCTGCATGTCAATGCAGCCCTACTTAAGAAAATGTCATCATTCTCAGGTAACTCAGGTCTAGGTGATTATGCTGTAACCACAACTTTCCATGCCAGTAAAATGTCTTGCTCCCTGTGGAGACTCTGTAGATCTAATCTGTCAGGAAAACACAATGGCAAGAAATTCCACAAAAGAGTGAGTGACAGTAATTGGAAGTAATTTGAGTAGTTGAGATGTGAGGGGTGGGAGAAGAAATAGATTTTTTAAAATATTAATTCATGGTATTTTAAAATAAAAATAATACTTTGTTAAAAAATGTTTATTTTGACAGTAACCCAAGAATTTAGAAATATTTCCTTGAACCAGTTGTAAATTGAGAGGATCAATTTTTTGAGATCATACTGATTAAGAAAATTATTCATATGCTATGATATCCCTAGCTCAGATGTCATTTAGGTCTTCTAAGCTTTAAAAAAAAAGTGATTCGTCACTTTGCAGAGGAAATGTGAGATGGATGGCATAAATATTATGAATAGTACCTCTTAGGACAAAATTGGATGTGTTTGAAAGTAAGGAGAATCAGGATGTCAGGAGAGTGACTTGGTGTGCTCCCAGGTTTCCCTAGCAGTTTTGTCACTTTATAGACTGAGATGTGATTGATAGTAACATTAATATAAGAAGTATGCCAATGGTAGAGAAGGCTTAAAGACACTCTGGGAGAAAATTTTGTTCTGTCTCAAACTATTATCATTTGAAGGAAAATGGTGGCCAAATACTATGTGTTTGGGGCTTTGAGCAACTTGTGGGCACAGCACAGGTCTTTCAATGAATCTACGAAAAAAAAAAAAGCATTTATTAGCTGCTTGCTATGTGCAAAATACTGTGTAAGCGCTAGGGATACAAACTGAAAATACAGTCCCTGTTCACATCCTAATGTTCCCAGACAATTCAATTTAACACTTTCTCAGTACCTAATTGGTACCAAGCTCTATGGAAGATACTAGATATGCAAAGACAAGATCAAAACTGCCTTTTCCCTCAAAGAATATATGCACATATATATATATGTCTGTGTATATATGTGTATATAAGCATGCACATAAGAAATAAATAGAAAATATAGAAAAAGCAATTTCAAAAGAAAGAAGCTTTTAAATCCTTCATAGCATCTTTTTATGTTTTTTTTCCAATTATATGTAAAATTTCTTAACATTTGCTTTTTAAAATTTTGAGTTCCATATTCTCTCCCTCCCTCCTTTCCTCCTTCCCTGAGAATCAAGTAATTTTATATAGATTATGCATGTATAGTCATGCAAAACATTTCCATGCTGTGAAGGAAAACACAGATAAAAACCCAAGAAAAATAAAGTTAAAAAAAAAAAACCGTACGCTTCAATCTATATTTCAACCCCAGAAGTTTTTTCTCTGGAGGTGGGTAATATTTTTCATCTTGAATTCTTTGGAATTATCTTGGATCATTGTATTGCTAAGAATAGCTAAGTCATTCACAGTTGATCATTGCATAATTGTACAATGTTGCTGTTACTGTGTACAATGTTTTCCAGGTTTTGCTCATCTTATTCAGCATCAGTTCATCAGTAAGTCTTTCCTAGCAGTGATATTACTGAATCAACGTATATCTCTGTGAGCAATAGTTACAAATTGTTCTCCAGAATGGTTGGATCAGTTGCAACAAGGCATTAGACCCAATTTTCCCACATATCCTCCAACATTTTCATTTTCTTTTCCCATCATATTAACAAGTCTTATAAGTGTGAGGTGATACCTTAGAGTTGTTTTAACTTACATTTCTGTAATCAATAGTGATTTAGAACATTTTTCATATGACTACAGATATATTTGATTTCTTTGTCTGTAAATTACCTGTTATCCTTTGACGATTTATCAATTGGGAATGATTTGTATTCTTATAAATTTGACTCATTTCTCTATATATTTGAGGAATGAATCTTTTATTAGGAAACATACTGTAAATTTTTTGGCCTAATTTTCTTTCTATTCTTGATTGCCTTGATTTTGTTTGTGTAAAATCTTTTTAACTTAATGTAACAAAATTATCCATTTTATATGTCATAATGCTCTCTATCCCTTTTTGGTCACAAATTCTTCCCTTATCCATAAATCTGATGGATAAACTATTCCATGCTTCCCTAATTTGCTTATGATCACTCTTTATGTTTAAATCATGTACTCATTTTGACCTTATTTTGATATAAAGTAGGAGATCTATATCTAGTTTCTGCCAAATTACTTTGTGCTTTGTCCAGAAGTTTTTGTCAAATAGTGAGTCCTTGTCTGCAAAGCTTGAATTTTTGAATTTATTGAATACTAGATTACTATGGTCATTTGCTATGTATATTGTAGACTTAATCTATTCCACTGATCCATTACTCTATTTTTTTGATGAATACCAGATTGTTTTGATAATTACCACTCTGTAGTATAGTTTGAGGTCTGTTACATCTAGACCATCCACCTTCACTTTTTAAAAAACTGGTTCCCTGATACTTTTGACTTTTTGTCCTTCCAGATGAATTTCATTATTATTTTTTTAGCTTTATAGAATAGTTTTTGGTAATTTAATCAGTATGATACTAAATAAATTAATTGCCATTTTTGTTTTTTTGGCCAAGCCTACTCATGAACAATTAATATTTTCCAATTGCTTAGATTTTATTTTATTTGTGTGAAAAGTATTTTATAATTGTGTTCATATAGATTCTGGATTTGTAGGTAGATAGGTAGATAGGTAGATTCCCAAATATTTCATATTGTCTATAGTTATTTTAGATGGAAATTTTCTTTCTATATCTTGCTACTGGACTTTGATGGTAATATGTAGGAATACTGATGATTTATGTGGGTTTATTTTATATCCTGCAACTTTGCTAAAGTTGTTGATTATTTGAATTTGTTTTTTAGTTGATTCTCTAGGATTCTCTAATTTTATCATTATATATCATCTGCAAAGAATGATGGTGTTGTTTCCTCATTACCTATTCTAATTAATTTCTTTTCTCTCATTACTATAGTTAGTATTTCTAGTACAATATTAAATAATAGTAGTGATAATGGACACACTTGTTTTACTCCTGTACTTTGATACTTCTAGTTTTATCTCTATTACAGATAATGCTTACTATTTAGATAGATACAATTTATCATTTTAAGGATAGCTCCATTTACTCCTATGCTTTCTAGTGTTTTAGTAGGAATGAATTTTGTATTTTTTCAGTTTTGTTTTTAGTGTTTGTTGTATTTTGAGTGTTGTATTCTCCAAAATTTAAGATAATCATATAGTTTTTTTTGTTGTTTTTGTTATTGATATGGTCAGTTATAGTGATAGTTTTACTAATATTGAACCAGCCCTCCAATCCTGAAATGAATCCTAACCTGGTTGTATTGTATGATCTGTGTGATATCCCTCAAAGCATCTTTCATTTATTAGATGCTCTGAAAAACATTTGACTGATTTGCTCAGTTGAAAACCTGAAGAAAGACAGAGCCAAAATGGTGGAGAGCAGACATGATTTTCTGTGATCTCCTCTGATCTTCTCTCAAACCAACAGCAGATTAAGCCTCTAAACTGGTTTTGGAGTCAAAGAATCCACAAATATTTGGAGTACAACATGTTCCCAGAAGAAGATACTTGGAAGAACTTCAGAACAGGGCAGGGGGACAGTCTGCCAAGACCAGACTGCAGCATAGGGAGACCAGGGCAAGAAGCTGAGTAAGAGTCAAAGCTGAGGTGGAGAGTCAAAGCATTGTAGCTTCCATACACCTTGAATTTTCTGTGAAGATCTTAGGCTACTGTGTCCTGGTTGCAAACAGGTGGTTTGGCGGATTTGCTACAAAAGGCAAATTATAAACCACTGAGCCTCTGAAGAACACAGGACCTAGCCCAGATTACCCAGCACGGAGGTCAAACAGCAGAACTGCTTCAGGGCAAACTAAAGCAGCTGTCGCTCCTTTTCCATTAAGAGCAGACCTCAACATGTAAAAAAAAAAAAAAAAGAATTCTCTTCATAGACAGCTTTTTTGGAGAGAGAGAGAACAGACCTCAAATACTGAGGTTCCTAAAGACAAAGCAATTCCAGATAAAGCACCAATGGGAGAAATGAACTGGTTCCCATTTCACAAAGCTTTCTTGGAAGGTTGCATAAAGGATCTTAAAAGAGAGTTAGCTAGCTGTGTGACCCTGGGCAAGTCACTTAACCCTAATTGCCCCAGCAAAAGAAAGAGAGAGAGAGAGAGAGAGAGAGAGAGAGAGAGAGAGAGAAGAAGAAGGAGGAGGAGGAGGAGGAGGAGAAGAAGAAGAAGAAGAAGAAGAAGAAGAAGAAGAAGAAGAAGAAGAAGAAGAAGAAGAAGAGAAGAAGAAGAAAAAGGAGGAGGAAGAGGAGGAGGAAGAGGAGGAAGAGGAGGAGGGGGGGTGGAGAGAGTAGGAATTAAAATAAGGAAAGGAAATGAGGTCATTGAAAGAAGGAATAGAAAAATCATATAATACTCTACAAAATAGATATGAAAAAGATACCAATTAATTGAAAAACAAAATTTGTGAAATGGAAAAAATGCGATGAACAAAACAATTCAATTGGCCAAATGCAAAAGGAGCTAAAAAAAGGTAACTACAGAAAATAATACACTAAAAATTAGAATTGAACAAATGGAAGTGAATGACTCAATAAGACTTCAAGAATCAGTCAAACCAAAACAAAAAAAATGAAAAAAATAGAAGAAAATATGAAATACATCCTGGGAAAAACAATTGGCCAGGAAAATAGATCTAGAAGAGGCAATCTAAGGATTATTGGACTTCCTGAAAGCCATGATGAAAAAAAGAACCTAGACATTATCTTACAAGAAATCATAAAGGAAAACTGCCCTATTATCTTAGAATCAGAAGGTAAAATAGCCATTGAAAGTATTCACTGATCACCTTCTGAAAGAGACCCCAAAGTTAAATCCCCAAGGAATATTGTGGCCAAATTTCAGAACTATTGCATCAAGGAAAAGATATTTGCAACCAGCTGGAAAGAAACAATCTAAATACTGAGGAGCCACAATTAGGATTACCAGGAACCTAGCAGCTTTCACTTTAAGGGACTGAAGGGCCTGGAATCTGATATTCCAAAAGGCAAAGGAACTTGGATTACAGCCAAGAATAAGCTAACCAGATTAAAATGAGCATTATCTTTCAGGGAAGAAGATGGACATTCAATGATATAGATGAATTTCACCTATGTTCTAATGAAAAGACCAGAACTGAATAAAAAAAATGATATCCAAAAACAGAACTCAAGAGAAACATAAAAAAGAAAAAAACTCTTGAGAACTGTATTTCTGTTATGGATGTACTTACAGAATGCGGGTATGATTTGATTTTATTATGATAATATGAAAAAGAAGCTAGATGCGGAAAAGGGATTATATCAGAAAAGAGGGGAAAGGAAGTAAATTAAGGAAAATTACATCTTACAAAGAGACAAAGAAGAACTATTATAATTGAGGGAAAGAAGGGAGGGGGATGAGCATTGTGTGACTCTTACTCTCATCAGATTTGGCTCAAAGAGAGAATATCAGACATACTTGGTTTCACAAAGAAACTTGTCTCACCTTATAGGAAATTAGGAGGAAAGGGGGGAAATAAAGGTAAAAAATAATAGGAGCTAGGGGAAAGGTGTAAAAAAGGGAGTAGGGGTTCTAAAAGGGGAGGACTGTTTGAGGGAGGTGGTCATTAAAAGCAAAATACTGGGGAGGAGGGAAGGGGGGAAAGGAAAGAGAAAAGCATAACTTGGGGTAAATAAGATGGCAGAAAATACAGAATTTATTCTTTTTAACTGTGAATATGAATGGGGTGAACTATCCCATAAAATGGAAGTGAATAGCAGACTGGATTAAAAGCCAGAATCCTACAATATGTAATTTACAAGAAACACATTTAAAGCATAGTGATACATTTAGAGTAAAGGTGAAAGGCTGGAGAAGAATCTATTATGCTTTAGGTAAAGTTAAAAAAAAAAAAAAAAGCAGGGGTAGCAATCCTGATCTCAGATCAAGTAAAAGCAAAGATAGATCTAATTAAAAGAGATAAGGAAGGAAACTATATTTTACTAAAGGGTACCATAGATAATGAAGCAATATCAATACTATATTTATATATATATATACACACACACACCAAGTGGTATAGCATCAAAATTCCTAGAAGAGAAATTAAGAGAGATGCAAGAGGAATTAGACAGCAACACTATACTAGTGGGGGATCTCAACCTTGCTCTCTCAGAACTAGATAAATAAAACCACAAAACAGATAAAAAAGAAGTTAAGAAAGTAAACCAAATGTTAGAAAAGTTAAGTATGATAGATCTTTGGAGAAAATTGTATGGAAACAGAAAGGAATTTACTTTTTCTCAGTGGTTCATGGAACCTCTACAAAAATTGACCATGTTTTAGGACATAAGAACCTCAAAATCAAATGCAAAAAGGCAGAAATAGTAAATGCATCTTTTTCAGATCATGATGCAATAAAAATCACATGCAATATAAGATCAGGAGAAAATAGACCAAAAATTAATTGGAAATTAAATAATCTAATTCCCAAAGAAAGAATGGGTGAAATAACAAATCATACACACAATCAACAACTTCATTCAAGAGAATGACAATAGTGAGACAACATATTAAAATTTGTGGGATACAGCCAAAGTGCTTATAAGGGGAAATTTTATATCTCTAGCTACTTACTTGAATAAAATAGAGAAAAAGAAGATCAATGAATTGGGCTTAAAACTAAAAAAGCTAGAAAAAGAACAAATTAACCTCCCCCAATTAAATACCAAATTTGAAATTCTGAAAATAAAAGGGGAGATTAATAAAATTGAAAATAAGAAAACTATTGAATTAATAAAACTAAGAGTTGGTTTTATTAAAAAAAAACAAAATAGATAAACCTTTAGTTAGTTTGATTAGAAAAAGGAAAGAAAAAAAATCAAATTGTCAGTCTCAAAAATGAAAAGGGAGAACTTTCCACCAATGAAGAGAAAATTAGAGCAATAATTAGCAGTTATTTTGCTCAACTATATGCCAATAAATTTGATAATCTAAATGAGATGGAGGGATATCTACAAAATATACATTTCCCATAAGTTCCCTTAACAGAAGAGGAAACAAACTATTTAAAAAGTCCCATTTTAGAAAAAAGAAATAGAACAAGTAATTAATCAACTCCATAAGAAAAAAATCTCCAGGGCCAGATGAATTTATATGTGAATTCTAACAAACACTGAAAGAACAATTAATTCCAATTCTATATGAACTATTTGAAAAAATAGGAAATGAAGGACTCCTACCAAATTCTTTTTATGGCACAGATATGGTGATGATAACTAAACCAGGTAGGGTGAAAAGAGAAAGAAAATTATAGACCACACTTACCTAATGAATATTGATGCAAAAATCTTAAATAAAATATTAGTAATGAGATTACAAAAAGTCATCCTCAGGATAATACACTATGACCAAGTAGGATTTATACCAGGAATGCAGGGCTGGTTCAATATTAGGAAAACTATTAGCATAATCAACTATATCAATAAGCAAAGTAACAAAAATCATATGATTATCTCAGTAGATACAGAAAAAGCATTTGATAAAATCCAACACCCATTCCTATTAAATACATTGGATAGTATAGGAATAAATGGACTTTTCCTTGAAATGATCAGTATCATTTATTGAAAATCATCAACAAATGAACCATTCCCACTAAGATCAGGAGTGAAACAAGGCTGCCCATTATCACCATTACTATTCAATATTGTATTAGAAATGTTAGCTTTGGCAATAAGAGAAGAAAAAGAGATTAAAGGAATTAGAGTAGGTCATGAGGAAACCAAATTATCACTCTTATCAGATGATATGATGGTATACATAGAGAACCCTAAAGAATCAACTAAAAAACTATCAGAAACAATTCACAACTTTAGCAAAGTTGCAGGATACAAAATAAATCCACATAAATCATCAGCATTATTATATATTACCAACAAAGTCCAGCAGCAAGAGATACAAAAAGGAATTCCATTCAAAATAATTATCAATAGTATAAAATATTTGGAAATCTATCTGCCAAGGGAAAATCAGGAACTATATGAACACAACTACAAAATACTTTTCACACAAATAAAGTCAGATCTAATCAGTTTGAAAAATACAAAGTGCTCATGTGTAAGCCAAGCAAATAAAATAAAAATGACAATACTACTGAAATTATCTACTTATTTAGTGCCATACCAATCAAACTCCCAATAAATTATTTTACAGGTATAGAAAAAATAATAACAAAGTTCATCTGGAAAAACAGAAGGTCAAGAATTTCAAGGGAATTAATGAAAAAAAAATGCTAATGGAAGTGGCCTACCTATGGCAGACCTAAATTTACATTATAAAACAGTGATCATCAAAACCATTTGTTATTGGCTAAGAAATAGAGTAATCTATCAATGGAATAGGTTAGGATCACAGGACAAAATAGTCAATAACTATAGCAATCTAGTGTTTGACAAACCCAAAGACCCCAGCTTTTGAGAGAAAACTTCAGTATTTGACAAAAATTGCTGGGAAATTTGGAAACTAGTATGAAAGAAATTAGGGCTTGACTCACACCCAACACCACATGCCAAGATAAGATCTAAATGGGTTTATGATTTAGACATAAAGAGTGATATTATAAGCAAATTAGAAAAACATAGGATAGTTTACCTCTCAGATCTGTGGAGAAAGAAGGAATTTGTGTCCAAAAAAGAATTGGAACTCATAATTGAACACCAGATAGATAATTTTTATTATATTGTTAAAAAGGTTTTGTACAAACAAAACTAATGCAGACAAAATCAGAAGGGAAGCAATAAATTGGGAAACCATTTTTAAGGTTTCATTTATAAATATATATAGAGGCCTCATTTCTAAAATATATGGAGAATTGACTCAAATTTATAAGAGTTGAAACCATTCTCAAATTGATAGTCAAAGGATATGAACAAGCAATTTTCAGGTGAAGAAATGAAAACTATTTCTAGTTATATGAAAAGGTGCTCTAAATCACTGTTGATCAGAGAAATGCAAATTAAGACAACTCTAAGGTGCCACTACACAACTCTCAAATTGGCTAAGATGACAGGAAAAAATAATGATGAATGTTGGAGGGGATGTGGGGAAACTGGGACACTGATGCATTGTTGGTGGAATTGTGAATGGATCCAGCCATTCTGGAGAACAGTTTGGAACTATGCTCAAAAATTTATCAAACTGCATTCCCTTTTACCTAGCAGTGTTTCTATTGGGCTTATATCCCAAAGAAATCTTAAAGGAGGGAAAGGGACCTGTATGTGCAAGAATTTTTGTGGCAGTCCTGTTTGTAGTGGCCAGAAGCTGGAAACTGCCCATCAATTGGAGAATGGCTTAATAAGTTATGTTATATAGATGTTATGGAATATTATTGTTCTGTAAGAAATGGCCAACAGGATGATTTCAGAGAGGCCTGAAGAGACCTACATGAACTGATTCTGAGTGAAATGAACAGAACTAGGAGATCAGTGAACATGGCAACATGACTATCAATTTTGATGGACACGGCTCTCTTCAACAATGAGATGATTGAGGTGAGTCCCAATGATCTTGTGATGAAGAGAGCCTTCTGCACTCAGAGAAAGGACTGTGGGAACAGAGTGTGGATCATAACATTACATTTTCACTTTTTTTGGTGTTCATTTGCATTTTGTTTTCTTCATTTACTTTCTTTTTTTGATCTGATTTTTCTTGTGCAGCAAGAAAATATAAATATGTTGATACATATTGAATTAACATATATTTTAACATGTATAACATATATTGAATTGCTTGCCATCTAGAGGAGGGGGTTGGGGAAAGGAGGAGAAAATCTGAAACATAAGACTATGCAAGGATCAATCTTGTCAAATTATCCATGCATATGTTTTGAAAATAAAAAGCTTTAAAAATTAAAAAAGAAAGAAAACCTGAAGAAAAAACCAATACCACCAAATTAGGAATTAGTATTTTGATATTAATTTAAATCCTAACTCTGAGGATATTAATTAAATTTCTTCAAGTTTCCCTAGGAAGCAAAACAAATGCCTTCAGTTTCTACTTAAGACAATGGAAGTGTAATAGGAAGACTCTTGATTTTGAAGTCAAATTAATAGGGTCCAAGTATTAACTGTGTGTACTTCATCTCTCTTGGGGCATAGTTTCCTCATTTGAAGTGATTGGCCAATAGCAGAAGTTTTAAAGGTGGGTTTGAGAACTTGGGTTTTTGAAAACTGTATTCCATTATAATCTATTTTCTTTATGTAATTCTGAGAAGGGATCAATGGGATTCACAAGTATTTCCAGAGGGCCAGGATACACACACAATACAAATAAGTTAAGAATCCCTGTTCTAGAGATTCTTTTTTTTTTAAATGGAGTTTTAGGAGGCAGCTAAATGGCTCAGTAGACAGAGCACCAACTCTGAAGTGAGTAGGACCTGAGTTCAAATATGGCCTCAGACATTTAATACTTACTAGCTGTGTGACAAGCCTCTCTCTCTCTCTCTCTTTTTTTTTAAAAATAACTTTTTATTGATAGAACCCATGCCAGGGTAATTTTTTACAGCATTATTCCTTGCACTCACTTCTGTTCCGATTTTTCCCCTCCCTTCCTCTATTTCCTCCCCCAGATGGCAAGCAGTCCTTTACATGTTGAATAGGTTACAGTATATCCTAGATACAATATATGTGTGCAGAACCGAACAGTTTTCTTGTTGCACAGGGAGAATTGGATTCAGAAGGTATAAATAACCTGGAAAGAAAAAGAAACATGCAAACAGTTTATATTCATTTCCGTGTTCTTTCTTTGAGTGTAGCTGCTTCTGTCCATCCTTGATCAATTGAAACTGAATTAGCTCTCTTTATCGAAGAGATCCACTTCCATCAGAATACATCCTCAAACAGTATCATTGTTGAGGTATATAATGATCTCCTGGTTCTGCTCATTTCACTTAGCATCAGTTCATCCTATATTCATCCTGCTGGTCATTCCTTACAGAACAATAATATTCCATAACATTCATATACCACAATTTACTCAACCATTTTCCAATTGATGGGCATTCATTCATTTTCCAGCTTCTAGCCACTACAAACAGGGCTGCTACAAACATTTTGGCACATACAGCTCCCTTTCCCTTCTTTAGTATCTCTTTGGGATATAAGCCCAATAGTAGTACTGCTGGATCAAAGAGTATGCACAGTGTGACAAGTCTCTTAACCCTAATTGCCTCAGTCAAAAAAAAAATGGCATTTTATTTTTTCAAACACATGCAAAAATACTTTTCAACACTCACTTTTGAAAAACCTTGTGTTCCAATTTTTTTCTCCTTCCCCAAAATAGTAAGCAATCTGATATATGTTAAACATGTGCAATTTTTCTAAACATATTTTCATGTTCATCATTCTGTGCAAAAAAATCAGATTAAAAAGGAAAAAAAATACGAGAAAAAAAAGACAACAAACAACCAAAAAAAGGTAAAAATACTATGTCCCGATCCACATTTAGTCTCCACACTTTTCTCTCTGAATGCATATGGCTCTTTCTATCATAAGTCTATTGGATGAATCATCTCACTGTTGAAAATAGATGATCTGTCTTTAAAATAAAAAAAATTTATTATTCTTTTACAACAGTGCAATCTTCTAGTGATTCTCCTTCCATTTCACACCATTTCTCCCTTCATAGAATATTTCCTTGTAATGAACTAAATTCTAGCTTTCTATGAGTTTATAAAGTATAGGAGCCTTGAAGTACTTGATCTGAGGTAATACAGCAATTCAATACCAGATCCAGACATTGCTGCTGTCTCTGATCTTGTATAAAGTATCGATAACTCTGCCTTCCAAAAGTTGACCATAGTGATATGATGTGATGATATAACCAAATGAGTTGGCTAGTCATTAACTACATTATATGACTTATACACTATATACACTATACTTATACTTATACACTATATACACTATTAGACTTAGATCTGGAAGGGCCTTTAAATAACATACTTCAAGCTTCTCATTTTACAGAAAAATAAACAAACTCGGAGATTAAATAATTTGCTCATGATCACAGTAGAAATAAATAAATAAATAAATGAAATTGTAATTAGGGTTCTCTGACTTTACAGCTAGGACCCTTAAAGCTTTTCTGTCTTAATTCCCATCTTATTTCTTTTCATTTTGGGATTTTCTTTTCATATTTATCTTGTGGGGAAATTTACTCAGTTTGTGGGGTTTCTTATGTGTAGAAAAAATTCAGCAGTGCTTTATTTACTCTAACTTGATTCTCTATTCCTATAAGAAGTTTTTTCTTTTGTGAATCATATGATCTCAGTCTAGGGATTATGATTCATTCTGTGATAGCTTATCCCAAATTGAAGCATGTGACCTAGAAAGAAGTAACTTTTTATGATGAACCCTAAATATTTATACCTTCAAAGAATGCCAAATACCATACACTTAGAAAATTGAAAGATTGTTCTCACTTACCCCACAGCACAGAAATATATAATAATATATTTATAGACCAAGATTTTGGTGTTAACCCAACATTAACCCCATATCTTGTCTTCCTAATGAGAATTGATTGGTACATACTTAAGCAATATCTGGGTCTACTACTATTACTCCTGTAATCTTGTCCATATTTCTTTATTGTACAATCTCAGTTTCCTGTAGGGAGAAGACCATCATTCATGACTTCTTAATACTATTTGAATCTATTGAACAGCAAAATAACTTTTTGGACATGTATACTAATATTGTATTTAATTTATACTTTAACATATTTAACATGTATTGGTCAACCTGCCATGGGGAGGAGGGGATGGGGGGAAGGAGGGAAAAAATTGGAACAAAAGGTTTGGCAATTGTCAATGCTGTAAAATTACTCATGCATGTAACTTGTAAATAAAAAGCTATAATAAAAAATACTATTTGAATCTAGCTTTATGTAACTAGATATGTTTAATGCAGAGTGTAAGCTATGGGTCATGCTGTCCCCAGAGACCGCTCGAAGAGAGATTATAAAAGGAATTCTTGTACTTCATTCAAGTCTTATTTTAAGATTACCCAAAAAGTTTGTTTATTGGCTTTGCTCAAATTATATTGAATGTTTATATTAACTTGTTGATGTACATCTCAAGAGAAATCTGGACACCACCCTTTTTGGAAACTGTCTACATGTGGGCTCCTCAGTTTGTAATCTTGTTTGAAGTATATAGAAAGTAATACTTACACAGTCTTGAGAAAGAGTCACATCTTTCTTCTTTACTTATTTATTAATGACTTATTATGACTTATTAAATTTCCCTCTGAAACTTTTTCATGTTTGCATTTTTCTTCTTGATTGATATGCCTGACCTGCAAAATGTGAATGCTAGGCTAGATGGTCTCTAACATCCCTTCAAGTAAATCATTGCTCTTGTAAGATGGTTAGCCTTACAGATAAAATCTCCATCTGGGGAATAGTATTTGTTACTCTTTCTTGTCTAATGAGCTGAATCCAGATTTAATTCACAGCTTGGGCTTCTTGAGCATTGTATTCTAATCAGAGGAGTTAAGCCATCCCATATTCAGATAAGAATAGGAGAAAGAGGAGTACAATTTGACAGTTACTTGGTGGGGTCTTTAAACCTTCACATTCATTTATGTAACATCCATCAGATACTAAGGAAAAAACACAGATAAATCAGACATTATTCTTGCATTTCATACTCTAATAAGAATCATGATATGTACACGAATAATTATAATGCAAAATGGAACATAGATGTATAAAAGAGGTACAAATAATGTGTACTGAGAGTTGACAGGTTAATTGATGGCTCATTTGCAAGGAAAGCAGAAAAAAAGGAAGCAATATTGTTTGACTCTCTTGCACAAGTATTCTAGGAAAGACCAAGGAAAAGCACAAGCCTGAGCGATGACTTAGAAATAGAAAGAGAAAGTACAGTGGGCACCTTTGTTCCAGCCAAGAATGGCATAGGAATATAGCCCTTTATCATTGATTAATAGAATGATTAGCATTTCAATATCATTTAACTAACCATAAGTACAGAGGAGAGTATTCAGTCAGGAAGGGCAATATAGAACCCTTACAGCATTCACACCAAGATTGAGATCTGCAGGTATATGATTTGGTCAGAAGCCTTCAGTTCTTTTGATTCTGTGTAGTTTTCCAGCTCATTGAATCTGTCTATTGGAGCACCAATCAAGTTCAGACCTGAAACCATGTCTCCCAAATCTTGATCAGCCATTAGGTACATGGGATGGGAGAGTTAGTTAATGATCAGACCATAATATAGATCAGAGTGCTTAGAACCTCCTGAAAGCCTGCAGCTCTTTGACCTAAACCCTTGTTAAGATCTTGAAGATCATAGCACTTAAGACTAGGATGAAGCAGTGTCAGGATCCCAGAAAATATAAATTTGGATTTATACAAGACCCTTCAGAAATTTGCAGACTATAGCCCTAATACAACTGTCCCAAAAGAAGATAATGATGATAAATTTTTTAGATTGAGAGAAGTACATGCTATAAACTCAGAAGACAAAATTTACTCTATCCCATCTACAAGTTGAACCTTAAACAAAAGTACAGCTTGACCATAAAGCCATCTGTAATTACTCAAAGATTACATAATGAGAGGTGAACCAACCAGGTCAAAAACCAAAGCCACTATTTAAGTCAACTGTGAGTGGCTACACTTCCAGCCTGGTTGTGATAAAAACACCTGGCTTTTTAAAATGCTTAATAGAATTATTAATCAATTTATTGGGAAAATGGAAAGTAAAATGATAATAATTGGGGAGCTCAGTGTGCTTCTTTTAGATCTTGATAAATATCATAAAAAGATGAATTAGAAAGAAATTAAAGAATCTAAATGGAATTTTAAAGAAGTTAGATATGAGAGATTTTTAATATTTGTAAAAATTTTTTTAAATTAATTTTTCTTCCTTCCATCCCTTACCTCTCACTCATTGGGAAAAAAAATTAATGGAGTTAATGGAATAGGGAACATGTGTATTTGGTGTGTCTGTGTGTCTGTGTGTGTATTCAAGGGAAGAAAATTCTTACATTGGTCATGTCAAAAAATATAAATCTCACTGCATACTGTCTGTCACCTCTCTGTCAGGATGTAGGTTATATTTTATATATTGATATTGATAATACTTATAAATCCAACACTATGGAATTGTGATGGGCAACTGTTTTGATCAGAATTCTTATCTTTCAAAGTGGTTCTTTTTTTAAAAAATCATGTTGCATTATATAAATTGTTTTCCTATTTCTTCTTTCTGAATCAATCCATATAAGCCTTTCTAAGATTCTCTGAAATTGTCCATTTTGTCATTTCAAGTAATTACTGAATGGGGAGAAAAAGGAATATTTATGTATTCCTCAATAGTGTATGGCACATTTGCAAAAATTGACCATGTGCTATAGCATAAAATTTTCACAAACAAATGAAGAAAAGCAAAAAATTTAACATAGCTTTTATTGACCCCAACAATAAAATTACAAGGCAAAAAAGGGTTTTTGAAGAAAGAATTAAGATCAATTAGAAATAAATTTAATCTTGAATTGTTCAACTTGAAAACAAAAAAAAAACTTTAAATTATTTAATCGACTAAAATAACCACAATGAGACAAAATGTAAATATTTTAAAGATTCAGATAAAGCAATCCTTATAAGGGAAATTTCTAACTTTTGAAACATGGGTTCTTAATATTTTTGTGCTATGGAGCCCTTGAATAGTCTGATAAAACCTGTGAACTTTTTAGAATAATGTTTTTAAATGTATAAAATAAAATATGTAGCATTATAAAGGAAACTAATTAAGTTGAAATATGTAATCAGAATATTAAAAAAGTAACAAGTTCACAAATGGCAGTTTAGAAACTTCTCCTCCAAACACTTTAATAAAATAGAACAACAAAAGAGAAACAGAACTGATCAATTAATTGGACATGGAACTAAAAATAATCTAGAAAACAAACAAATTAAAAATCCTCTCAAATTAAACAATGAAATAGAAATTCTGAAACTCAAGGAAAAGATTAACAAAATTAAAAGCTAAAATAAAGATCTGATAAATAAAACAAGGACCTGCTTTTTAAATAGAAATACCATATTTCAAATATATTATGCAGTTGTTTATTGTTCAGTTTTTTTTTTTTCACTTTTATCCAACTCTTTATGACTACTTTGGGGCTTTCTTGACAAAAGATACTATAATACTCTTCCATTTTCTTCTCTAGGTCATTTTACACTTGAAGAGACTGTGGCAAAAAAAAAAAAAAGGTTTATTTTGACTTATCCATATCAGATCAACCAGAAGATTAATTCAGAACAAAAGACATTTCAACAAATATTTATTAAGCACCTACTATCTATCAAGCACAGGTGCTGAAGTTACAAGCACAAAAAGTGAAGCAATCTCTACCCACAATGAGCTTACATTCAAATAGTGGAGGCAAGAAATACATATACATTTGCTTTATAAATAAGCTTGAAGTTCAAGTGAATCTTTGAGCCTTCTGCACAAGGAGAACAATTAATCAATCAAAGGAAGGATTTTAGAGATCTATGACTTCATTTTATAAATAAGGCTTATAAAGTGATCATACTATAAAACTAGGAGAGTCAAGATTCAAAAGGTCATTGGAAAGAAAACCAATTAAAGATCTAAAAGGGATGAGGATTTTTTTTTTTTTACAGTTAAACCTCCCTGCTCTTGCCAGCCTTTATCCTTGAAAGAAATTTAATACTATTTGTCTCTAGTTTATAATTTCGAGAATTTGCCCCCTAGAAGTAATGCTTTTCCAGCTTGCCATGCCTTAAGGTGCCTGTAGCAATCTACTCTTTTTTCTTTCACTAGTTATTTCACTATGTTATTTATTCACTAGTCATATTCACTATGTTAATTTTCAGCCTACAGGCTATAAGCTGAACCCCAAGCACTGGCTGTAGCACTGTCTCAGTCAAGGGAAAGCTAAATTCATTTGTCATGGTTAGAAGATCTTTATAAGTCTCTTTCAGTTTTATCAAGGCATAAAAAGCAATTATTACAATTAATGCAATTTACCATGTGTTCCCCTTCCAGAAAAGCTATTTCTGGGTAGGTGTACCATCTGTCCTTTTCAGAGTGATAAACCTTAGGATTTAACTCTGTCCAGCAACCTGAGTTCTGGATGCAGTCTCAAAAAAAAAAAATCCAAATATCAGAGAAGTTCCTTCTAAGTAATGACTAGTTATGCTCCTGATGACCTTATGTCCATTTTTAATGCCATGCAATGAAGCTCAAGAAATCCCATGGGCATTAGATGGAAGGTCTCCCTCTGCCCTGTCACCAGAAAAAGAGAAAGGTTTGCTTGCTCGGGGAGATAACAAAACCAGAAGAGGAAGCATAATTCAATACTCAGCCCTTTCTGCTAGCCCAGCTCAGACACTTGAAGATGTCATCTACCAACATTACTTCTGACAACGAGGAAATATGGAAGAAGCAAAGTCGTTGGCATATGGTCCATTAGAATCCAAGAGAAATAAAGCAGTGTTTGCCAAGTGAAACCAGACTGAGCTGGAAAAGAGGGGGGAAGACACCATCTTTTCTTGTTCCTGAAAATTGATAGTACTTTAATTTTTTTAAACATCAATTTTCCATCAATGGGGAACACATTGTGACCTATGAAAATATTTGATATAGTAATATTTAATTATTATTTTTATACCAATAGCCTCTCCATCACTTTGGTTATTTAGATTTTTGTGGTCTTATCCATTTAATAGGAGCCAGAGCCAGATACATGGTTGAATTGATGTCTTACTGTTTCTCCTCACCAATGTTCTTCAGTTTGCCAAAGGATTTTTGAATGAGGAGCTGGGAAATACATAGCTATAAAAGAAACAGACCAGTCTCTTTCCAGCTATAGTAGGATAGACAAGCGAGCTTGTGAATAGCAAAGCAGCTTTTCTTCTCAGCCATACCACCTTCATTCCCTACTTGGCAGTAACCCCCAGTTCCCACATCATTCCTTTCCAGTAGCCAAAAAGAGGTGTTTTCTCAGTTAAAAAACAAGCTGAAATATGGTTACAAAAATAATCTAGGTATTTATTTCCTGCTCATTACTTTGGTTTGTATAAGCAGTTATGTTCCAGCTGTGTTTTATGACTATCATTGGATTTGGTGAGTAGTTGGCTGGGAAATAAGTTATGTTCTTAATATGGATCCTTGAAAAGTTTGGTGTATATTGTCAATTCAACAAACATTTGTAAAGTGCCTACTGTGTACCAGGCGCTGTGATAGACAGTAGGGTTACAGAGACAAAAAAATGACGCCCTCATAACCCAAGAGGAGTAATGAGTGGAGAAACATCTGTCAGGGTCAAGGAAAAATGACCATTTGGAATTTTTGATGGATCACCCATTGCATCAAGAGTGGTGAGAGCCAGACCAGTTGTTTCTCCAACATTATCTTTGTCTTGACTGCCTGGTACATGGTAGATGTTTTATAAAGGTGGAGCAGCATGGTGCAGGGAAGAGAAGGCTGGATTTAGGGTCAGTGGATCAAGGTTTTAATCTTGGCTCTGCCAGTTGCTGCCTTCTTACCTAATGCAAGTCAATTTAATTGCTTTGGGATATGACTTTTTTTAATCTGTAAATTCAGTGTGTTGGCCAAAATGACCTATGACACTCTGTTCATCTCAAAATCTAAGATTCTATGATTGATTCCTATTTCCACTAGATTAAAAGCCAATAAACTGGTATCATTTCTATACCAAAGGAAAAAAGAGTAGTTTTTATTCTTAGTTTTTTAAAAACACAGTTTTAATTTTTCATGACTTTTTTTTTAAACTATGTGTTAATTCTGTCTTGTTTTAAAATTCCTACCAGGCTCCAGCTATCAATCTGCTAATACATTTCATTAAGGGATATAATCTTTCAAACCCAATTGAATTTGCAATGCATTAAAGTAATTAATTGACAAGACTAATTAAGTCATTTTAATTGATTAATTAAGGTATATAATTTATATAATAAATTGAATACATTCACTAGATATCAAAATAACAAATACAACAATCATCATTGATTTCCTTTATGTACAAACCTTGTATCAGCTTAGTCTTAGAATGAACTAGAAAGGGGAGAAATTATGAGTTTTGAAATGGAACTCTGGGTAATAAATGAGACTCAAGTTAGTTTGTGACTAATCTGTAGCATTACAGAATAAAAGGGAATATTGTCAATTATCTGATTAACTTGATCAATTTTATATGTACAGATCAATCCAGGCTCCAAATAAAGGCATTTTGGTTTTGTCCTTAGTATCTTATATGGTGAGTATGTTTACAACAAAATACTTATTAAGGTCCCTCTTCATTTTGTGTCATCAATTCATTCTGATAACAAGTAATCACCAGAATCCTACAGAAAATCCAGTAGTTTTCTAGAAGGTTCATTTTCAAGAGAAATTGGCTTCATAGATTTAGAGATGGAAGAAATCATTGATATTATTTAGTCTCACCATTTAATTTTATAGAGAAGGTAAATTGAGGTCAAAGGGATTAAGTGGACAGTTTAATATCACACAAGTAGAAGAAAGACTTGAACCCAGGCTCTCTGACATGTGAGGAAAATGCAAAATATTTGTTCAAAACCTATTCTTTTTTTTAAAATAATTTTTTATTGATAGAACGCATGCCAGGGTAATTTTTTACAGCATTATCCCTTGCATTCATTTCTGTTCCGATTTTTCCCCTCCCTCCCTCCACCCCTTCCCCCAGATGGCAAGAGTCCTTTACATGTTGAATGGGTTGCAGTATATCCTAGATACAATATATGTGTGCAGAACCAAACAGTTTTCTTGTTGCACAGGGAGAATTGAATTCAGAAGGTATAAATAACCCGGGAGGAAAAACATAAATGCAAGCAGTTTATATTCATTTCCAGTGGTCTTTCTCTGGGTGTAGCTGCTTCTGTCCATCTTTGATCAATTAAGGCTCTCTTTATCAAAGAGATCCACTTCCATCAGAATACATCCTCAAACAATATCGTTGTTGAGGTATATAATGATCTCCTGGTTCTGCTCATTTCACTCAGTATCAGTTCATGTAAGTCTTGCCAGTATTCATCCTGTATTCATCCTGCTGGTCGTTCCTTACAGAACAATAATATTCCATAACGTTCATATACCACAATTTACTCAACCATTCTCCAATTGATGGACATCCTTTCATTTTCCAGCTTCTAGCCACTACAAACAGGGCTGCCACAAACATTTTGGCACATACAGGTCCCTTTCCTTTCTTTAGTATCTCTTTGGGGTATAAGCCCAGTAGAAACACTGCTGGATCAAAGGATATGCACAGCTTGATAACTTTTTGAGCATAGTTGCAAATTGCTCTCCAGAATGGCTGGATGTGTTCACAATTCCACCAACAATGTATCAGTGTCCCTGTTTTCCCACATCCCCTCCAACATTCCCCATTATCTTTCCCTGTCATTCTAGCCAATCTGACAGGTGTGTAGTGGTATCTCAGAGTTGTCTTAATTTGCATTTCTCTGATTAATAATGATTTGGAGCATATTTTCATATGTCTATAAATAGTTTCAATTTCTTCGTCTGAGAATTGTCTATTCATATCCTTTGACCATTTATCAATTGGAGAATGGTTTGATTTCTTATAGATTAGGGTCAGTTCTCTATATATTTTGGAAATGAGGCCTTTATCAGAACCTTTGATTGTAAAAATGTTTTCCCAGTTTATTGTTTCCCTTCTAATCTTGTTTGCATTTGTTTTGTCAAAACCTATTCTTTTCAGTGTGATAACTTTTTAAATGTTAGGGGCAAAAGGATCTGGCCTCTTGAGAAACTGTCAGTTTGTAGAATACAGATTGAATTAAATTCATCAGATACTTAGCTCCTATATTATACAGAAATATTGTAGTAGGAGCTGGGTAAGATACAAAATTTAGATAAGCCAGAAGCTCTGTATTTATTGAGGATGAAGGCATATTAGTGGGGAATATGACAATGTAGCTTTAATTTCATTTAAAAATGTTTTTAAAGCTTTTTATTTTCAAAATATATGTATATTTTTCAACACTTATCCTTGAAAAACTTTATATTCCAAATGTACTACAAATTTTTCTCTTTGCCTTCCCCTACCCTTTCTCCTGGATAGCAAGGAATCCAATATATGTTAAACTTGTGCAGTTCTTCTATACGTATTTCCACATTTATCATGCTGCACAAGAAAAATCAGATCAAAAGGGAAAAAATAAGAAAGAAAACAAAATGCAAATAAACACAATGAAAAAAGTAGAAATACTATGTTGTGATCCACATTCTGTTCCCATAGTGTTCTCTCTGGATGCAGATGACTCTCTCCATCACAGGCCTGTTGGAATTAGTGTGAAGCATCTCATTGTTGAAAAGAGCCACATCTATCAAAGTTGATCATCATATAATCTTGTTGCTGTGTATAATATTCTCTTGGCCCTACTCACTTCACTTAGCATCAGTTCATGTAAGTCTTTCCAGGCCTTTCTGAAACATCCTATATAGTTTTAATTTCAAAGAAATTTAATTTCCTGACATGTGCAGTCTCTCCCCTGGATATGATAGTTCCTCCCCTACTATTAGTTATAACCCACCTGTAGGTCTCTGAGAGTTATCTTAGCTTAAGAGAGAAAAAAAAGAAACAAGGAAGGAAGAAAAAAGAGAGAAAGAAAAAGAAAGAGGAAGGAATGATAAAAAGAGGAAGGAAAAAAGAAAGGAGAAAGGAAGAAAGAAAGTAGGTAGGAAAGAAATGAAGAAAAAAGAAGTTGGAAGAGATGTAAGAAGTGTGGAAGGAAGGAGACAGGGAGAAAGAAAGAAAGAAAGAAAGAAAGAAAGTAGGAAGGAAAGAAATGAAGACAAAAGGAAAGTGGAATAGATGTAGGGAGGGAGAGAGGAAGGAAATAGGGAGGAAGAAAAAAGAAAGAAAGTAGGAAAAAGAAAGGAAGGAAGGAAGGAAGGAAGGATGGATGGATGAAAGGAAGGAAGGATAAATGAAAGGAAGGAAGGATGGATGAAAGGAAGGAAGGATGGATAAAAGCAAGGAAGGAAGGGTGGGAAGGAGGGAGGGAAGGATGAAGGAGACAGAACAAAGAAAGGAAGGGAGGGAGGGAGGAAGAAGAAAGGGAAGGAGAGAGGGAAGGAAGATGTCATTCTATGATCAACCTGGTAGTGATCCTGAACTTAGTCCTCAGTAGTAGGTGCTTAATAAATACTTGCTGATTGTAGCAGCCCTGTTTATAGTGGCTAGAAACTGGAAAATGAATGGATGCCCATCAATTGGAGAATGGCTGGGTAAATTGTGGTATATGAATGTTATGGAATATTATTGTTCTGTAAGAAATGACCAGCAGGATGAATACAGAGAGGACTGGCGAGACTTACATGAACTGATGCTAAGTGAAATGAGCAGAACCAGGAGATCATTATACACTTCGACAACGATATTGTATGAGGACATATTTTGATGGAAGTGGATTTCTTTGACAAAGAGACCTGAGTTTCAATTGATAAACGATGGACAAAAGCAGCTACACCCAAAGAAAGAACACTGGGAAACGAATGTGAACTATCTGCATTTTTGTTTTTCTTCCCGGGTTATTTATACCTTCTGAATCCAATTCTCCCTGTGCAACAAGAGAACTGTTCGGTTCTGCAAACATATATTGTATCTAGAATATACTGCAACATATCCAACATATAAAGGACTGCTTGCCATCTGGGGGGGGGGGTGGAGGGAGGGAGGGAAAAAAAAATCGGAACAGAAACGAGTGTCAATATAAAGTAATTATTAAATAAAAATTAAATAAAACCAAAAAAAAAATAAATAAATACTTGCTGAATGACTGATAAGCTTCAGAAAAGGAGTCTATCTACAGTGGTAAAGGAGTTTTTTCCTCACTGAGCACTTCCCTGCACTAGAAAATCCCAGTTTCAGTTCTTCTTCACAAGCACATGAAATAGGTAGTTCAAGGATTATTATCCCTCTTTTACAGATGAGGAAACTGACTCAAACCAGGGTTCAAGTGACTGATACAAGTTCACAAAGCTTTAAATTCCAGACTCAAGATCAGATTTTTTTGAATCCTGACTCCATGTTTTTTCTGATCAATACATGATATAGCCCCTACTGTTCTGTACTATGTGAAAGTAAAGCATTTCTTTTTAAATTTTTCATGTCTATGGAGAATAATACCAATTAGTATGCTCCTATAAAATCCTTCTTTCTATTAACATAAAGCACCTTTTGTACTTTTTATTATTTAAAAATCCCCAATTAATAAAGATTAATGTTAATTAATCAGTCAATTAATAAAGAACCAAGTAATAGGAGCTAGTTCCCAGTCCTCCAAATTTTTAAAAATTACTTTCCTTTGAACCTTTTCTAATATCTCCATATATGTTTTCATATACAATGATAAGACCTTGGCACAACATTGTAGTAATACTAACTAATAGTCTGATGGGCAGAAAATCATAGAAAGATTATTTTCCAATCTTTGCAAGCGATATTTATTTCTTTAAATCCTAATATTAGGTTTTTTTCTCAGTGGTATTATTTATCACAGTAGTATTCTCCACTATCAATTCCTTCCTCTCTGATGGCTCCCCTTTCTACTTTTTTTCTTCAAATTTTGGTACAGCCAAAAATCTTCTGGTTTTTTCACTTGACAAGCTCTGCCTAGGAGACCTATTCACTCCCGTGACTTACTCATGCATTTGTTCAGTCAGTGTTTTACGTATCTTTGCTATCAGATATTGTGATTGATGCTGGCCATACAAATATTAAAGTATATCCTCTCAATGGCCTTACAATCCATTGGCAGATGGGAATCACTATGTATATGATATGGGAAATTAAGGTTTAAAAATGTACAACTTTGAGAATCAGAAAGGGCTTCCTATAGGAGGTGATACTTGAACTTCAAAGGAAATCAGGAACACTATGAGATGAGGATGATCCAGGTTTAACATGTAGAATCACCTCTGATCCCAAGGGATTGAAGCACTCTCTCTTTCATTGAGGAACTTATTTGATCAGGAGTCAGGAAGGTTTGACCTCTAGAAGAAGTGTTAGGCTTTCTTCATGTTTTATTTCATAAATTAAAAGTAAAATAAATATATTTTTAGAAGAAATGTGGTTTAGTGTATAGAGAACTAACCTTGGAGTCAGGGAAACTTGCCTCAATCACCTATGGCCATGGGAAAATGGGTAAAAAAAAAAAAACCGCCTACTTGCCAAGACTGTTGTGAGGAGTAAGTCAAATATTTCTGAAGTATTTTGAAAACTTTAAAGTATTACATAAATATTAGCTCTAGAAAGATCAAGGTTCAAGTCCTAAGTCTGCCCATTTGATTGTCTAGCTCTAAGGTATACACCTAGGCAACTTTCTGAGTGTCAGAACAGTCCCTGGTAAGAGGGCCTTTCCACACCAGAAGTTCCTTCAATAATGAAATCACAGGTCCAATTTAAAAAAAAAGAGAGAGAGAGAGAGAGAGAATAATGCTTTTCTTGTCTGCAGCTGGGTAGTACAATGGCTAAGACTGGAATCAAAAAGACCTGAATTCATTTTCACTTTAGGTACTTATTAATGATATGACCCTGGGTAAATCAATTAACCTCTTCCTGAAGCAGTTCCTTTTACTACAAAATGGGGATAATTAGCATCTATCTGCCAGGGATAGTGTGAGGATGAAGTGTGCTAATATTTGTAATGTATTTCACATAGTAGGTCCTTAATCAATGCTTGTTTCTTTCCTATCTCCCAAAGAAATTTTGATTGTCCAATTACATGCAAAACTACAAAACCCCAAATGTTATTCAAATATAGGGGAATAGTGTATAATGTTACTTTATATAAATAGATGCTCCCCTGGAAGCATTTTTATACAAACTTCTATATAAGCATGATGCTAATATAAGATCACTTCCATATAAGGCAGTATCATCATCATTCTTGCTGCTTAGATGGTAAGAATTCCCAGCTCAAGGACTCCATTTGACATCTCATGTCTTCTTGTATCTCTGCGCCAAGCATAATGCCTTATACTTGTTCTGCACTCAAGAACTATTTGCAATTATTGATGATGATGAATCATATTCACCTTGCAGACAAATATGATGGTCAGGTCTTTTTCAATTATTCTATTGAAATTCTATTCTATTCTAGCCACTCTCAATTCTGAATTTGGGGGGTTGGGCTTTTATTTTTTAATCCTTAAATGCACTCCTTTAAATTCATCTTTATTGAATTGAAACCTATTTTTGTGGAACCAGCTTTACAAAACTATCAAGGTTGTTTCAATAACAATTCACATCCTCCTAAGTATGGGCAACCTTTTCTGAAAATGTTATAAACAACTTTCTTATGTCTTTTTTCCTGATCAAAGATAAAAACATTATTAGAGATTATTGAGGAACTAGGAAGTAGTGGATAGGGAATAGGTTTTAGAAACAGGAAGTTGTTTGGTCATGGTTGACTCTTTTTAACCCTATTTGGAGTTTTCTTGGCAAAGATACTGATGTGCTTTGCCATTTCCTTCTCCAGCTCATTTTACAGATGAGACAACTGAGGCAAACAGATGAAGTGGATTGATTGCACAGGGTCATACAGGTAGTACGTGTCTGAGACCTGATTTGAAACAGCACTTTATCCATTGAACCAACAGGAAGAGCTAAATTCTGATCCTGACTCAGGATCACTTAACCTCTCTATTCTGTAATTTCCTGATCTATCGAATGAAGAGATTATACTTGTGGTCCTGAGGTGTCTTCCAGGTCTAAAATTATGCTCCTATGATGATCATGAAGTATTCGCCATTTGATTTCATTGTGCATCTGACTTTGTATTTGAAGTTTTCATCATTCTCTTCTCCTTGGTGGTGTAGATATAACACAAAAGAACTAACTAATTCCAAACCAAAGACCAATCCAATGGCATTGTAGAATTCAGATCTTGGAACTATGAGAGCCCACTCAACAGTCATGACTGTGAAAGGTGATCAGGCAGATGGCCAGATTTCATATAGTAATTTAGTAAAATAAGTCTATATTTTAAAGAACATTGAGTTTCCAAAGTTGATTTAGGAATACAGGTGTAGCATATTCTCACAGTCATTGCCAGAAAATATATCTTGATGCTGAGCACTGGCTGAAATGTTCACAAGGCTGTTAGAAAACATCCTAGTAAATGGCATTGGATGGATAATATTGAAAATAAGGTGGCAGGGGGTTGTTTCTTTTTGCTTTCCCCCCCCCCCACTCATTTTAGTTTGGTTCAGTTCAATTCAGCAGAGCATACTTTTATCTAAGTGCCTACTATAAGTCAGGCAGGTAAGGGAAAAGACTAAACAAAAATGATCCTTTCCCTCAAAGAGCTTATATTCCATTGTGGTAGGAAGGAAGGTTACATGGGGAAATGTGTGTGGTTATCAACATGTAAACATAGGAGAAAATTTTTCAAAACAAATAATTTTAGGAGTGGCAAGGACCATACTGTAGACTAATTTGGTTGAAACAGAGTTTTAAGAAAAACAGGAGAAAGATTTATCTCAGAAATAATGTTTTAATCACAAACCAAAGGCTATTTTTTCTAGGAAATATTTGTAAATATGCTATAATCAACTGATGTCATTGTTATATTAAAGGTTTATTCCAAGAAAAAATAAGAGAAAACCAATAATTTCTAAATAGAAAAGTTTCTTATCTTCTCAAATATTTTATAGGAACAATAAATGCTATTAATATTCTTAAGACTAAATAGATATGGAACGCCTAAAACTTCTAAATAAGACAGTAGAAGTATGACATTTAGAAGGCTTAAATCTTTCCAGTAAGTAGCATTTGTATTAGTAACTGCAGTATTCCAACATGAAATGTTTCATATCATTAGCCAGCCAAAAAATATTTGTTTGCTTGTTTTGTTAAGGGAGAGAAAAAGATTATGAGAGAGATAAGGGATCCTCAGTGGTACCATATTTTTAAATAATTCAGTAGCTTAATGTTATAGTTCTCTGACTTTTTAGCCTCAGGACCCCCTTTACCCTCTTAAAGTTATTGAGGGCCCCAAAAACTTTTATGAGGCTTGTGGATGTTTATGGGGGCAACTAGATGGCAGAGTAGAGTACCCTCCAGGAGGGAGACAGACCCAAGTTCAAATCCAATCTCAGATTACTTACTAGTTCTAGGACTTTGGGAAAGTCACTACCTCTGTTTGCCTCAGTTTCCTCATCTGGAGAGGTTTTGCCTACCACACTTGTTGTAAAGATCAAATGAGTTAACAATTTTAAGTCATTTAGTGTAATACCTAGCACATGGTAAAGGCCATGCAAATGTTAGCTATTATTCTTATATCTAATGATATTTATTCTATTAGAAATAAAAAACAAAGATATTTGATTTTAAAACAATAAAAAGAAATCCATTGTATATTAACACAAATAGCATATGTTTATGAAAATAACAATATTATCTAAAGTAAGAAATTAGTGACAAGAATGATAGTGTTTTAGATATTTTTGCAAATCTCTTTCCCATATCTGTTTCTGTATTTGATCTGGCATGATACATTATTTTGAATGAAATACATGGTAGAAATCTAGTTGGAAAAGGGAAGAGCATATTAATAGACAAATGATATCGTAATATAATTATAAAAATACTGTTGATCTCATCCATCCACTAAAAGGAGCTTGGAGATTTCTAGCAGGCCTTGGACCACAATTTGAGAAATACTGATTAAATGGAGTGCTTAACTCATCGATATGAATCTTCCTTTCCACAGTAAAGTAGGAACACATCCATACCTTCTCATTTTTTTTTATTTTTCCCCATGTCTTCTCATAAATCCATCAATATCTGTCTGCCTAACATTCTAGGAGCCTTCTTCTAGGTTTTCCCCACACACATTATATGCATACCAGAATAGCCTTTGGTAAATCCATCTTTCATCCCTCACTCTCACTAGATGACTGGCTTACCTCCCATTTAAAAATCATATTTTTTAGGTGTTACTTTTAGATCATTTCCTGTGCAAGTTATCACTGGTAACTTGCCTATTTATGTCCACCACACATATATCTGTTGTTCTTAGGCTCACCCACCTTCTTTTAAAATTGCCTTCAGCTCTGAGAAATCAAAAACATTTTCATCTGAATCTAGAATCTGAGTGTTGTCTTAGCTTTAATATCATGACTCATCATCTACAGGATTTAGAGCAGTACTGAGAAAAACCCTAATATGGTCATACAACTTCTCATTTTCACAGAGGATGAGTTAATTTCCAGGTAGAATTTATTAAACACAAAGCTAGGATCATTCACTTTTTTATTCATTCATTTAAGATGTATTTATTATATGCTTATTATGTTATAGCACTGGGTTAGGCACTGGAGGAATGAGGAAACTAAATATCCCACATAATCCTTGCCTTCCAGAAGCTTATAATCTGATTACTAAAACAAGATCAGATATGTATGAAATAGTTATGTGGAAACACCAGGCAGTGAATTACTAAATGTCAAAACATGTGTCACCTTGGAGATCAGAGAAAAAGGCTGGAAGTGTGGGCTGGAAAAAGTATGGACATTCCTGAGTGAGCTGGACTTTGAAATGGAAGGGGAAAGGGAAGTATATTGAAAGTGGGATAACAGCATGTAAACAAAGGTTTGGAATACTTTATGAAAAAAAAAGAGCATTGGATCTAGAGTCAAGAGAGATTGAGTTTTGAATCTTGTCTCTGACACTTGCTACTAGTAGTAAATAGACTTGTCCCACTCCTCATGATCCCAGCTGGGACTTTCTTGACAAAGATATGGGAATAGTTTGCCATTGTCTCTCTAGCTCATTTTACAGATGTGGAAACTGAGGCAAACAGGATTAAGTGACTTGTCCAAGATCACACATCTAGTGTCTGAGGCTAAGTAAATTTGAACTCGGGTCCTCCTGACTACAGGCCCACTGTGCCAGCAATATCTATTCCTTTACTATGACAGTGGGAAGTAATTGCACGAGATTTTTGGTTTTCTCATTTGTAATCTGGGGATAACAAGACCTGTAGTAGTTACCTCAAAGAATTCTTGGGAGGACTGAATGAAGGAATAATGAAAAATGCTTCAAAAATTTAAATATATATATATATATATATATATATATATATATATTTGTATATATATAGGATGTATATATTTGTCAGCTATTGATATGCCCTGTTTGAGAGGTATGAAGTTATAGGAGTTGATGGATTAGCTGAGTTTTGTTGGAGCATAGTGAGAAACAAGTTTGAGTAGAAAAGATGATCCTAAATTAAAAAGAGTCTTGAATGCCAAACAGGATTTTGAATTTTGTATTACAGGTTATCTTTCAAAGTAAAAAAGATCCTTTTTTAACATAAAAAAAAATTATGGACCTATCCCCTCTCCTGTTTCTCCCTCTGGGTGTCTTTCTGAAAGCATAGGTGACCAAGGAGAGATCCTGAGACGGCTAGGTCCAGCTTTGGTAGCACCTCATAACTCGAGAGGTTGGAAGCCTGGACCTGGATGCTGGTGGCTTATCCTGTGGTGACCTGCCAAGTAACTTATTGGATGAAATGATAGCTGTTAGGAGGTTAAGTCCAATCCAGGCCTTGTCTTGCCACAGATATCAAACTTGAGGGAGTTGTTTGGGCAATACAGAATTTGGATGAAGGTGAAATAACTGTTCAGTATACCCACATAATGCTTCATATTTTAAGTATCAATAATGAGTGAGAATATAATGTGTGATGGGTTACCATATCATGTCCATATGTGTTTGAGTCTTTCATGTTTTCTTTTATGGAAGAAGAGATTATTATTGTTGTTCTTTGCCTTTCATTCTTCAAGAGGACCAAGATATCAGGGAGGGGATGCTATGACATGCAAGTGAATTGGATTTAAGTCAGTGAGGGCTGGGCAAGGCCACCAGGATCACTTTTCCCTCCAAAGCCATCGTCCAATGTCAAGATAGAAATAATAATGATTGGAAATATTCCTGATGTGGTATTTCCTGCTTATCCTGACCTGCTTAATCCATTGAACACATTTCTAGAAGGGATCCTATTGGAAAAACTCTAGAGATAAGCTGTAAGAGATTTCCCTTCCCTTTGTCTCCCCCTCCCCAACCCCCAACCTTAGGCTTCAGGGTGGGAACAAAATGAACAAGCGAGTTTGGGGAGATCCTGAGGCTTTGAGGTTAAGCTCCCATTTTACTGGGCAAAATTACT
This sequence comes from Antechinus flavipes, assembly GCF_016432865.1. NCBI lineage: Eukaryota > Metazoa > Chordata > Mammalia > Dasyuromorphia > Dasyuridae > Antechinus > Antechinus flavipes. Next base: position 52,447,456 of record NC_067402.1, on the reverse strand, counting down.
TGAGCCCAGAGATTATCCCTCCCCAGCTATGGGTTTTGAAACATCCTTATATCAATTTGAATCATTAATAACAATTGATTCATAAAATATACAATGTCAAAAAGTTAGTTTGGTAATGATTGTAAATAAATTTTATTTTATTAATCACTAGCTGAATGGCCTCCTTACAGTTCCTGGACTTAGATATTCCCCCTTCTAACTGCAGACATTTTCCCTAGCTGTCTTCCATATCTGGAACTCTGTTCCTCCTCATTTCTAATTCCTAATTTTCAAATTTTTCTTGTTTTCATTCAAATCTCAACTAAAATCCAGAAGCCTTTTTATGCTAATGTCTTCTCTCTGTTGATGATCCTCAGTTTATCTCACATATATCTAGTTTAGAAGGTTGTCTATCCCACTAAACTGTGAACTGCTTGAGAGCAGATTACCTTTTACCATTCTTTATATTCTCAATGTATATTCAGCACTGAGTACAGTGCCTAACACAAAGAAAATGCTTAATAAATGCTTGTTAACTTAAAGTATAGACCTTTAAAAACCAGGCGTGTGAGTATATGTAAGGCAACACTCATTCTACAGAAAGTAGAATATATTTTATTTATTTATTGTTCTGAGCCATTTAGTGAGATGGCTGGTACCCATGTGAGTCGGTGGGCTTCTTGCAATGAATCCATAGGCCCTCTGATGAATGGTAGTCAACAGATTGGAAACTCCTGCAATGGGAAAGTTTTAAAGAATAGTTGAATAATGTGACCAAATTCATATTTTAGGAAGAATAATCTGGACAAGATGTGCTGGATGATTAAAGCCGGAGAAAACAAGTAGGAGGCCATTGTACATGCTGCAACCATGATGTGATGAGGCTATCAATAATGGTGATGGCAAGGGGAGTGAAGAAGAAGGGATAGATTACAGACCTTTTAAAGTGAGGATTGACAGTTCCATAACAAAGATTCAGAAGCTCTTTACTATGAGTCATGCTCATTAAAACTCTCAGAAGTGGCAATCTATAGTAGCAGAACATTCTTATTAGAATTTATCTAGAACTGTGACTGAATTGCATAAGGGATAGCATGTCATCAACTGTGCTTCATTTCCCTTTGGCATCAAGGAAAAACATTTGATTTGAAGCCAAAAATGACTGGATTTGAATCTGTTGTACCCTTGGCTACCTGTATGACACTGGACAAGCGACTTCAGCTCTCCAAACCTTAGTTTCCTCAGCTGTAAAATGAGGTGGGTGAACTAAAGACCTGTAAGGTCCTTTCCAGATATAAATCTTATAATCTCATTAAGTATTTGCACCAAGGAAAGCATTGCTCTTTGGGGTGAAGGTGGGAAAATAGCAAAGATCAAGCACAGACCCCAATTCCACCTTGCACTAAGCTATCAATGATGTCCTCAAAGCCAGAATCACATTTATATAAATATTTCCCTGGTGGTAAAGATAGCCATTTGTCTAAACCTTTCCCCAATCCTATGACTCTCCTTCTCCTATGTCCTCCTCCCAGTCATCTGCTGAGGTTCATCTAATAGCTTCCTCTTGATTTGTGCTCATTAAGTGGATCCTAAGGCAGCATGTAGACTGCCAGTGATCTCTTACTCTTCTCATGAGGTGAGCTCACCATCCTTTCCAAATCTTTCTTTCTCTAATGATATCTATCACGAGATAAGGCCGTCTAATGCAATCATCATGTACTTCCTTTAGACAATTCATCATTCATATAATTCAGCTTATTTAGTCTAACCTTTCATCCTACAATTGAGGAAAATGAGACCCAGTGATATTTAACAGACTTGCCCAACATTACTTATAAATTTAGGGACCAAGTCAGGGCTAGAATCCTGATCTCCCAGGATTCTTTCCATTATACATGAGCATTGGATCCATGTCTATGTCTCTGAATATATTGGTTTTCATTTGCTTGGCTACAGAAATGAAATTTGGCCTGAAAAAATATGACTTCTTAATATAAGTTAGTCTAATGCAAAAATCAAATACCATGACAGACCACTCTTAAATATATTTATTGTTGTAGAATCAGTTGTGTCCAACTCCTTGTGACCCTATTTGGGATTTTCTTGGCCAAGATACTAGTGTGATTTGCCATTTCCTTCTCCACTTCATTTTACAGATGAGGAAAATTGAGACAAACAGGGTGGTCACTTGCAAATAGGATCACAGATCTAACTCAGGAAGATGAGCCCAGTGCTTTATCCACTATGCTCCTAGCTTCCTCTTAAAAGTAGAGATTGCTTATCAGAAAACCAAAGGGAGGTTTACCAGTATATCTTTCTTTCCTACAGTATAACTACCTCTGTAAATTCTTTCGCTGCTTCTAGCATTTTGCATGGAAACAACAGCTAGACTTAAAAGCCACACTCTGCTTTGTTCTGACCAAGTGTTATTTTAATGTCAGAATTTGCTTTGGGTAAGGTAAATCCTGTACATATACTGTTTTTATGCATAGGATATCCATTCTTCAAAGAACAAAATGCATCTTTCACCTGTGTTCCTGTATATTCTGTCTTTAATGCCTCCACACTCCACCCCCTACATATACACACTCTTTCATCATAGCTAAACTCTACTCAAAGACCTGGAATCTATCTTAAAATATACTATCTTTGACAAAGAGACCACTTAGTACAGTAATGGTACCTCTTCATTTTTGAGAATTCTGTTCAAACTCTCCCTTACTCTAAATGAAGAACACACACACTAAGTTACACAAATGAATAATTAAAATAATTGCAATTTGGGGAACAAATTACATCACTAATGACTCCAAAATTAATAGTCGGGGAACAAAGGAAGAGTGTATCAAGAGGGTGACAGCAAAAAAAATGAATCTCTGGGCTAACACACCACTCTTAGGATTTTAATTTGGAGTCCCCCACTCCCAGCTATCTATTCTTATTGCACATCCATCAGGTTTCTGATGAATATAAAGGACCTCAGTATATCACGCCATCAGATCGCTGGGTTAGGATAACAATGGGATGAGAGTTTTGTAGGATTTGAGAAGGTGGAAGGAAATGGCATATGACAGCATGGAGAAACCGGTTGTTCTTTTCATTCTTCTTGATTGTTTGCCTCTAATTACACTCACCAGTGTGGTAATCACTATTTCATACAGATAGGAATTCTTACATGCTCATATGATCATATATAAATTGAAATGCAGCACTTAATGTTGCATTAAGGAAGAAATAATGAAATACTAACAGTTTTTTTCTTCTTCTATCGTTCAGGTTCTCTTCTACAAACATGTAGCACCTGTATTTATTCTGACATTTTTTATCTAGCTTCCTAATCCCATCATCTTTTGTGCAATTGAAGAATATCTCCTTTTTCCTATTATACACTGTTTATATCTTTGTAAGAATGGTTTTCTTTTATCTTTCCCTGATAGGAAAGTGTTACCACTTGAATGGTTTTTGGTCTTGGGTAAATAATATACCCATCACAGAGATGAAATTACCATTCATTGAAACTGTTTCGAATTCATTTGCATTGTAAGATACATAATCCTACATTTCCGTATAGATTTAAAGGGGGTTAATATTAAAATTGGTACTGTATTATCTTTTCAAAAATTGCCAGAGGCTTCATAAGCTTTCTCTTGAGTACTACTATGATTACTTTATTTAATTTTTTTTGGCTTTTATATTCTATATCGCAAGATAACAAGGGGAATATACCTGACTGATTTATTTTAAGGTAACATAAGGAGTTGCTTGCATTGAAATGAACCCTGTAATTATAAATAACTATTTAAATGTGGGGAAAAGGATACATTCAGTGACTTTTATGTTTTTTGTATGCATATTAGTGTTTGCAATATACAGGAGCACATGAAGACATTAATCTTCTATATGTGTAGTTACTGGTATTTATGTACATCATTATCAAATATTATATGCAATCTTTTTATGGCTTTGAAATTGCCCATTTAGATATACTTTGGTTAAGTTCCTATTTGTTTAAGATTGTGGTTTTATATATATAGCAATGCTTTTTTTCTCCCTTTTTATCTGTAGTAATTTACAAAACCCAATATACATGACTTGGATAAAGATATTCTAAATAGTTAAAAATAATATTTTTGTTTATAGTTTGTCACATTTGACTAGTCTTTTCAGATTAAAAACTAAAAAGAAACATATATAGTTTAATTTTTAAGTTCCTCTTGCTAAGCTTTCTCATACCAGTGATTGCTCTCTTTCCTGATTTTAATTTGAAAATGAATTGTAACCCTTCTTAGTTTTCATTTTACTTTCAGTGGTTCAACCTAAAATCCCATTCATTCTGTTCTTGGAAATGATATTTACAGACATTTGGCTCCTATATCTCACCAATTTTTTTCAAAGTACATTTCAAAAAGATCTGATGACTTATAAGCTGTGCCCAGGCCTAATTACAATACTTTTTAGTTTCCACTTCTTGCCTCACTTAAGGAGAAATAATTTCATCTGTATTAGTTTTAATTTCTTCATCTGCAAAATGGGGTGAAGGTAAAATAGGTTAAAAATGACTTCCAGGGATACAACGTGAAAGATGATAATGATATAAAAATCAAGATGAATTGATGATCAAAGATATAAATTCTTAATTAGGTCTTCTCCAGAAGTCCAAGGGGGCCTATGATGGTGATGGTTAATGTGTTTTGTGATTGTTTTTTTTTTCCAGAAAAATGCCTGAGAATGGTTGAAGGAAAATTTCTCTCCCTCTCCTACTCCACAAATATATAGCATTAAATATATATATATATATACATATATATATATATATATATCTCAGTTTTCAGCAAAGGAGAATATTTAATTTAAAAACAAATATGTGTTATATAAAGACTGAACATTAACTTGTTTTAATTGAATGTGACATATATTTATGAAATGTCTATCATATGCAAGGTACTGTGTTAAATGCCAGGGTTTTAAAGACAAAAATAAAACAATTCCTGCCTTCAAAGAGTTTATATTCAACTGAATGAATATATTACACAAGTAAGTAAATACCAAATATCTTCCAAGTAATACAAAATAAATTCAAAAGTGAGAGGATGCTAAAAATAGGGAATTAGGAAAGGTTTTCTGTTGGATATGGCCCTCGAGGTAAGCTTTAAAGGAACCTAGGGGTTTTGATACTTTGTACTCCTGTTCCTAGCACTTAGTGTAGTACCTGATACATAGTAGGTACTTAAATGCTTATTGATTGATTGATATTGTGTTGTAAGATTTTAGAGTATAGTTGAAAGGCCTAGCTTGGGAAAATTTTCCTTTTTGGATGCATATTAACAACATCTAATTACTTGCTTGATGACAATACAAAGTCTCACATTCCAAAAAGTTCTGGGGAAGAAACTGGATTTCAAACAAATATCATTCAGCAAAACCAAACAAACCCTGTTTTTAATGGAATAATATTTTTTTATGTTAAACATGGTAAAAATATATGCATACATATTTATACAATTATCTTGCTACATAAGAAAAATCAAATCAAAAAGGAAAAAAATAAGAAAATAAAATGCAAGCAAACAACAATAAAAAAGAGTGAAAATACTATGTTTGTGATCCCCCTCAGGTCCCATAGTCCTCTCTCTGGCTCTCATCAATTCCAATGGCTCCAATCAGTTCCAATGATCTGTCCTGAATCATCTCATTGTTGAAGAGAGCCACGTCCATCAGAGTTGATCTTTGCACATTTCCTCTTTTCCTTTAAAATTCATTGTTGCCATGTATAATGATATCCTGGTTCTGCTCATTTCACTTAGCATCAATTCATGTAAGTCTCTCCAAGCCTCTCTGAAATCTTCCTGCTGATCATTTCTTATAGAACAATAATATTCTATAATATTCATATACCAGAACTTATTTAGCCATTCTCCAACTGATGGGCATCCAATCAGTTTCCAGTTCCTTACCAGTACAGAAAGGACTGCCCCAAACACTTATGCACATGTGGGTCCCTTTCCCTCCTTTATGATTTCTTTGGGATATAAGCCCAGTAGAAAGGAATACTAGTTTAATGGGAGAGACTATACACAAACAAGATATACACAGGATTAAATTGGAGACAATATTAGAGGGAAGGCCTTAGCATTATGGGGGTTTAGGAAAGGCTAATTGCAGAAAGTGGGATTTTAGCTAAAGTTCTGAAAGAAGCTGGGGAAGCTAGGAGGAAGATATAAGTTTTCAAGGAATTCCAGGGGAATAGTCAGTAAAATGCAGAGTCAAAAGATAGAATATAGATATTCAAGGAACTAGAGGGAGGCCAGGATCACTGGAGTTATCCTTTGTAATGGAAGTGGACCAAAGCAATACCACTTTGACAGGGTCAAGGGATACTTGTCCAACTGGCTGATCGGAACAATAGGAACTTGAAAGGCTTTACCCCGGAGTGGACAAAAGTAGAGTCCATTGTATCATAGAATATGTGGAGGGAAGTAAGGTATAAGAAAATTAAAAAGGGAACGTGTTAGATTATGAAGGACATTAAAAGCACCCCCAAAAGATTTATATTCGATCATGGACGCTCTAGGAAGCTACTGAGTATTTGTACATCAAATGATTTTGAATATACTTAACTAGTTTCTGTATTTAGGTAGAGTCTATATACTTACTTCCATAGAGGTCCAGATGACCATAATATACACTTTGGACTGTTGTTGTGACTACCAAGACTACTTGTATGATGGGGTGAATTTCAGAATGACTTACACCGATTCCCCTACCAGTCCCATTCATAATCTGCCTTTGGCTTGGCAGTTGCTCTTGTTTTGGGCAAAGCCTGTCTATTTATGGCTCAGTGTCCTCACCTCATAGACTGCATGATACTTTTGACTTACAAGAAAAAAAAGAAACTGAACCTAAGCTACCACAATTCTGATGGTTGCCTGCCAACTTGATCTATTTGCTGCTGGGCTTCTCAACAGTGTCCTTATAAATGTTTCTCTGGCTTGGAATTTTCCCACAGTCAAATAGCAGCTGGTTTGGTACCCTGCCTTTATCCATCCATCTTCATCTGGCTGACTTGTCAAGACCACGGGTTAATTCCTGAAAGTCTTATGCTCTGGGACCTTGTTGCTGGTATCTTCCCCCACCCTTATTTTATTTTAGGTGTTTCTAGGTATTAGATATGAATGATGATGGCAAATCCAAGTATCATGTTCCTTTTTAAGATTACAGATTGCTGTAAATCTGTATACATTTAAATTTTATAGGTTTAATTTGAAACTGAATTTCAGCCATGATCTATCAATTCATCAATAAGCATTTATAATGTCCCTACTATATGCAGAGTTTCCTTCTCCAGTTTATTTTACAAATAAGGAAACTGAGGCAAATAGGGTCAAGTGACTTGCTCAGGGTCTGAGGTCAAATTTGAATTTAGGAAGATGAGTTTTCTAGACTGCAAACCAGGTACTTCACTTTCGGCACTACCTGGCTTCTCTTTTTTGTCTTTTTATTTCATTTTGATAAGTCTAAATGACTATTTGTGGCTCGTTATCTTTCTAATTAAGAAACTACCCAAGAAGCATCACTATACTCAATCTGTCCTCCACTAAAAGGATCCATTACTCTGGAACCTCATATTTTGTCTGATCTAGTTTCAATCCTGAGGGACTTAGTAAGAGAAATAGGTTCCTTCATTTCTATACACTTTGGTTCATTAATCTCCCACCTCGGTACCTCAAGGAAAAATCATTTAAGGCTTAGGTTTTAAACCATGTCCAGGTCTTCCCAAAGTGGGGAAGAGGCATAAAAAGTTACTCAATATATGAGGCAAATAAGGTATGGGACAGATATTTACTTTTTAAGAAAAAAATGCTCAAGGATCCAAAAGACTGAGTGTATGCTGACAGAAAGATTTAAAATAGAATTCAGTAACATGATTTATAACTACAGTTACATTCTCCCTGGGGCTAATATTTAAATCTTCACAGAATATAAAGCATTTTTCAGGATGTCAGATTAATCACTCATTCAATCAATAAACATTTATTAAGTGCCAGGCGCTATGATAAGCCCTGGGGATACAAAAAAGAGGCAACAGACAGTCCTTGTCCTCAAGGAGCTTATAATCAAATGAAGGAGACCATGTGCAAACAAATATATACAGAGCATGCTATATAATAATAATAATGATAATGGTAATGGTGATAATTAACATTTATATAGTACTTATTATATGCCAAGCATTGTTCAATTTCTGTCTCATTTGATCTGGGAGGGAGGACCTATTTTTATCCCTTTTGTATAGTTGAGGTAACTGAATCAGAGATTAAGTGACTTGGTTGGGATCTTTCATCTATTTAGTGTCTGAGGATGATTTGAACTCAGATGTTGAGTTCTTGCCCAGCTTTACTTCATTGCCTAGAGTAAATAGTAAATGATTAACAGGGAATTAAGAGAAGGTAAAGATTTCCTATGGGGGGAGTGTTTAAAGGATGCCCAGGAGGTCAAACAAGAGAAAGTACAGTGGTTGTTCATGGAACATGCCAGAGGCCACTGGATTAAGATTTTACATATTTTCTTGTTTCTGTCTGTTTCCCTTAAAATCAATGTCTTCTGACAAGTCAAGCCGATTTGGGCCCATGGTCTCATTGGCACTGTGTGCCCTAAGAGCTACAGAGAAGGTGCTGCAGTCTTGTCCCTGGGCTGTCAGCCAGCTCTGGAAAAAAAAATCAGGACCTCTAGACATCTTGGAGGTCACCTCCAAGACTGGACATTGCCATTGCAGGGATTTTTCATTCACCTAGGAACAGGAAAAAACAAACACAAGAGAGAGGCAGCCCTAAATCCAAGCTCCATCTTGCTTAGGCAGAATGTGTGCTTTCTTGGACATGACAACAGGAAAGGGAGTAGAGTTGGTGGGGTAGAACTAGCTAACTCTTTCCTCCTTGATCCCTTACTTAAACTGTCTTAAAAGTCTATTTTAAAAGAAGCTGGATATTATAAGCAGCCCAAAGGGAAGAGAACATTGATGATGTTTCCTTCAATATTTACTAAGTCATCAGCTCTTCCTGTTCCAAGGCCAAAGAGGGCAATAGCTCAAAGTCTAAAATGATCCACTTCCTCTCAGGCCTTCAGCCATAGTCCCATAGAAGTTGGTTCAAAGCCCCTCCCATTAGGGAGACTCAGACCTGTTACATGGGATCAGTCAACCTATAAGCATTTATTAAGTGCCTACTGTGTGCAGTTAGGCACCTGGGTGGTACCATAGTAGACAGAGTGGATCTCGAGTCAGAAAGATTCATCTTCCTAAGTCAAAGACCTCAGGCAGTAGCTGTGTGATCCTGAGCAGATCACTTAACCTTGTTTCCTATCTCAATTTCCTCATCTGGAAAAAGAAAATGGAAAATCAATCTAGTATCTTTGCCTAGAAACTCCAAATGGGGTCATGAAGAATCAGACATGACCAAATAACAACTTGAACCTGGTGTTTTGCTATTTGACAGGGGTACAGAAAGAGACAAAAGATAGTACTTGGTCGAAAGGAACGTAACATTCTCATGAATTGTCTCTAAAAGTCAATTCAATCCTTTTTGCATTTTTTCTCTGGAGATTTTTGAATATGTGTTGGGGTTGCTGGAGAAGGCTATTTGGATATTAATTTTCTTCAGTGAAATTTAGCAAACATTTACAAAGCAGCTACTAAACTAAAGGTACTTTGTTGAACTTTGGAGACAGGAAAATAGAAGAGAGCCATTTTGCATGTTGTTCAGTTGTTCAGTCACGTCCAACTCTTCTGAACCACAGCCCCCCAGGATTGTCCGTGGGGTTTTCTTGGCAAAGGTATTGGAATGGTTTGCCATTTCCTTCTCCAGTAGATTAAGACAAATAGGGTTCAGTGATTTCCCCAGATTCACATAATTAGTATGTATCTGAAGTCAGCTTTCAACTGCTATTTCCCATGATTATAAGCCCAGAACACTACCCACTGAGCCACCTAGCTGCCTCCAACATATTGCATACATACAAATAAATGTAACATGATTCCAGGAAAAGGATAACACTGAGGGGAGATAGAACCAAAGGTGAACTTTGAAGGAAAAGGAGGATTTAGAGGGGAGGGGATGAAGAGGAAACCAAAGATGAAATTATACATAATTCATCTACAGATGAAACCCAAGAGTTTTTCTTTTCTTTTTTTTTTTTAAAGGAGCTTTGGGTTCTGTTTCTGATTTATGATCTAATCCCAGTTACTTCCCTTATTTTCTTTCCTGATCTGATAAAAATGCTATTTCTGGTTAACTGCTGCAAGATGTGGCAATCACTCTCGTGACTAAATATTTATTTGCCTACCCGAAGAGCCTTGAGTAGTGCCATGTTGCCAGTGGGTGCTCAGTAAATATTAATTGATGGCAGCGCATGCCTGAGTGGGAGTTATTCACTTAGGATCAGCTGAACTTTCAGAAAGTGACATAAAAGATAAGGAGAGAACAAAAGAAGTGATAAGGAACTGTGACAAAGTAAATGCTTGGCTTTGATTAGAAACCATGAAGGGGTTAAGAGATGACAAATGCTAAAGAAAAAAACAAAAATGAAGGTAGAGTGAAATAGCCCAGTGGCAAAAAACCAGGCCCCCATATAAAAACTGTGTACCAATACCCATTTCCATGATTAACTCTAAGAAGGAGGACTAAAAAGGATATTCTGAGGAGGTCTGGAGAAAGCCAAATATTGTTTTAATTGACACATTTTCTATTATTATATACATTTAAAGAGGATGAGTAATATGCCATATCAGATGGGTTACTCAAACTGTCAGAACAAGAGCTAAAGCGTGAGTACTTTCTCAAACTTCTAAGGTCTCAGAGCCACCAAAAATGTTCCTGAGGGAACTAGGAATAGGCTTAACCCACAAGGCAGCCCACGAAGTGCTCCCAGGATAACAAAAGGAGCTGATTCTGGGCTACTTGATGAGGATATTTCTGGAAGCAAGTGTTGGGTATGGATGAGGACCCATCATTTAAATGAAGAATATATCAATGGACCCTATCATTCCTAAGTTAACTTTCCTAGAGAATACCCCTCTTTAAAAATAAAAAGATGTGGGAGTATATATTCTTTAAAACATCAACCAAAATAAATCCACAAAACCTGAGTATTGCCAAGACTATACAGGTGGTAGACAAAAGGGAGGGGGTAAAAAGAGATGCTGATAAAAATTGAAGATTTTATTGTTGTTTTTGTGGTTGTTCCATCATTTTTTTTAGTTGTGTCTGGATCTTTGTGACTTGTCTGAGGTTTTCTTGGCAGAGATACTAGACTGGTTTTCCATTTCCTTCTCCAGCTTATTTTACAGATGAGGAAACTGAGGCAAGCAGGGCAATGACTTGCCCAGAATCATGCTTACAGGATAATTTATCTGTGATGGTGTCTTTCATTACTCAACTATAAGTTTCATGAGGACAGGAATGATTATTTTTTTTTTTTTGCTTTCAAAATGTTATTTTTTTTCTGATGATAGGTTATGTGAATATGCTGTAGTCTGATGCCCTTTTCTTTTATTTTCATATCCACTGTTATTTATCTATTTTAATTGTATTTTATTTTTTCCAAATACATGCAAAGATAGTTTTCAACATTTACCTTTGCAAAACCTTGTGCTCTTCCTCTCCAAGACAACAAGCAATCTGATATAGGTTAAACATGTACAATTCTTGTAAACATATTTCCATATGCATGACATGATATACATGATGACATGCAGTGCAAAAAAATAGCAGATCAAAAGGGAAAAAAAAAACAGAAGAAAGGGAAAACAAACAACAACTTCAACAACAAATATGAAAATACTATGCTTTGATTCATATTCAGTCAACATAGTTTTCTCTCTCAGGATGTGGATGGCACTTTCCATCACAAGTCTATTGGAATCAAAGGGCAGGAATTTTTGTCTTCTTTAAACTTTCTAGCTCTCTCTCCTCACTCCCTCAAAGATGGTAGAGTGATCTGTACATAATAGGTACTTAATGTTTTCTGAATGAATAGTACCACTAAATCCCTTTCAGAATCTTAAACTAGTTTTAAGATGTAAGGGTACTAAATTGGTAAACAAAACTTGAGTTTGGTATCAGCAAAAGAGGAAGAAGGACAAAAGCATTAGTGACCCAGGTGGGATGGACTCATGGGGCAATGTAGCTTTAATCTCTTTCACTTTTACTGGAGGAATCCTCAATGTTCAGAATACCTTTTCTATGAAACTAGTTTTAAATCTTCAGTTTCTATCAGCATCTCTTTTTATCCTTCAATACCCCCTCCCTTTGTCTACCACCTGTATAGTCTTGGCAATACTCAGGCTTTGTGGATTTATTTTAGTTGATGTTTTAAAGAATATATACTCCCACATCTTTTTTTTTTTAAAGTGGGGTATTCTCTAGGAAAGCATTCATCAGGAAATATATGGGACCAAGAGTAGCATAAGTAGCTGGTATCTGCTCAAAAGCCCATGCATACAGAAATTAGAGTTGCACACATCCATGGAAATAAAACCATCATTGTAAAGGAAGATACTAGAGGATTGGGAGATGAAGAGAGATATTTCCAAGATGTAAGAACAGTGGTTTTATTTGAAACTAGGCAGGACGATAAGGTAATCCAGCTCACCCCAGTGCTTACTGGCCTTACTCTTTAGCTCTGATTCTCCCAGGAAAGAAGTAAAGGAGTTACTGACATTTCTGCTTAAAAGAATCGATGAATCTTTGTTTCCCTGTCCATTCATTTGACCTTATTGTATTATAGAACGGAAAAAAAAAAGCTCCAAAATAAAAGTGGTCAGGATGAGGGAGGCAAGGTGCAAAGCAGAGGGTACAAAGATTTTCCTACTAGACATCTTAGGTAAGATCACAGACTTATGATCATGATCAGGATGTTATTGTTTGATGGTGGTTATCTTATTTGTTCCTTATTCTCATTTGGGATTCTTGCCCTGCTGTAATAAGTCACCATCTTTTCAGCCATCATTCCCGTATTGACAAGCAAATGTCATCCACATTTGATTGACGTCCATTGCTCCTGAATGCAGAAGTACGATTTAGGAATCAATGCTGCTTATTTATTTAAAGCTGCTCTTGTGTGTCTTGTGTATTTGTTGGTGGGATAGCTTGCTTAATATCCACTCTGGGGACTTTTCCATTAATATTACAAATTCAGACTATTCTTTGACTTCACACTTAAAGTGGCCCCTTCTTGCCCATCCTTTTCTCATTTCCCTCTCCCTTCCTCCCTGCCCCCGACACACAAGGGAAATCTCCTATGGAAACTACCTATCTGTTTCCTTATCAAAGACAGATCTTTCCTGGAGCCCTGTGATATACTGCTTTGTCTGAGGACTTTTGAATGCAGTTTGCCAAAGAGCCATTTTCTTAGGGGCCAGAATTCTTTAAAGAAATGAAATCCATGGACAAAAGAAACATTCAGAAGTGTGACTGGAATGCATGTACTCATATGTCACACTCTTTTCAGGAGCAATGTTAGGTTTGATATCGCCAGAGCATGGGGAATGACAAATCTGTCCCATATGTGGAAAATATTTGGCCTTTATGGCATGTAAAACTAACTCCCAACTCCAGGGAGTTACTTCAATTGTCATTAGTAAGTTTAATTTGCTCACTTTCTTGCTAGAAGCAAAGTTCCTTTATTTTAAGAAGCCTGTCAGGAAGGCAAGGCTTTCAAAAGAACTTTCACTTGCTCCATTTACAAATTTTAAAGGGTTGTGCTTATATATGTGTGTGTATTTATATGTATGTATATATATTTATTTGTGTATATATGTGCATATACATGTATGTGTATATATGTGGTACACATTTATGTGTGTATATATGTATGTATGTGTATATGCACGTATGTATATAAATATATGTATACACGTATGTGACATTTCACATAACACTTGACAGGCTAAATGGGAGCCAGGCCTTAGTGAAATATTGTTGGTCCCAGCTCTTCCACCTCCATCATTCGGTCGCCGCTGGTAATGGAGGAAAAGGGGGGCTTCAGACGGGGCTGACCCTTTAGTCCAGGTTCAGTGACTTGGAAAACCGTGTGTCTCCCTCCCACCCCCACCCCCTACTCAGGTAATCGAGCTGTCATCAGTCAGGTCCAGCTCGGGGACTGTTTGGGATTTCACTGTTCATCCTTTTGAAGAGAAAGGGGGGAAATAGAGGGAAAAAACCTCCCCCCATAGTCAGAGGAACGCCAAACTGCTTCTGAGTGGGATGAGCGGAGCAGATGCTGGGATGTGATGCCAAAGCGGCTCCCCTTCCTCTGCGCCTTGGGTGCCTATAAATTGCTCGGGCGCGTTTGTCAGCCTCCTCTTCTCCTGGCAGGTGGCAGCGGAGCAGAAGCCTGCTCTCAGTGTCTGTGTGCCCGGCCGAGGAGCGCTCCTGTCCCGGCTCGTGCTCGCCCTCCGCTTCCGCGCCTCAGCTTTCCGCACCCTCGAGGGGGAGTGGGAGCGGGAGGCGAGGGGTCGCCGCCTCTGCTCCCGGCTCCAGCTCGGCGTCTGCCGCCGCCGCCGCCGCTGCTCCTTCCGGGCAATTGGCTTTGCACGCTCCAGGAGTCGCACGGCTGAGCTCGCGCTCTGAACCCCGCGCGCGCCTCTCTCGGAGTTGTGCTCGGGGGAAGAAGCGGGAGGGGCGGCTCGGGAAGAAGGAGCTCCAGGAGAAGAAAACGCGACAGGAAAGGGAGGGAGGGGGGAAGCAACTTCTGACGGAAAGTTGATTCGAACTGGCATAGTATGCAAAAAAGGGGAGAAGTCGATGACTAGCGGCAGCATAAAAGTGTGAGAGGCTTCGGTGGTACCCAGGAGGCGGGCGGTTCCTCCCCGGTCCGCGATCCCTCTCCCTCGGCTGCGGCAGCGGCTGCAGCGGCGGCGGCGACTGCCGGAGCTTCACCAGCACAGGCGGCGGCGGTAGGAGTCGCAGCGGCAGCGGCGGCGGCGGCGGCGGCAGCCACAGGTGCGAAGGGGCGAAGGGGCGCTGAGGAGGCGAGAGGGCGCCCTCGTACCCCTCCCCCCTCCCCCCAACCTCTCCCACCCCTCCCCATACAGCTTGGGACTTCAACTCAAGTCACCTTTCTCCCGCCCTCTCGCCCTCCCTCCCCAGCGGTAGCCACAGCAGGGAGGAGGAAGAAGAAGAGGAGGAGGAGAGCTGCCGGACGCTCGGCGGCCCAAGGGAGTTGGGGTTCGTAGGGGGTCGTTTTCGGCTCTGAGGAGGTCCCCGCCCAGCCTTCAAAATTTTGTCCAAAAGCAGACAAGAGGATCGCCCCGCGCTGAGCCGGTTGGTGGGCAGCAGGAGGCGCCTGATCGCCGCCGGGGCCCTGGGGGTGGTGATGGTCCTGCTGCTGGTCATCCTCATCCCGGTGCTGGTGAGCTCGGCGGGCACGTCGGCGCACTACGAGATGCTGGGCACCTGCCGCATGGTCTGCGACCCCTACGGGGGCACCAAGGCTCCCAGCACGGCGGCGACCCCAGACCGGGGTCTCATGCAGTCGCTGCCCACCTTCATTCAGGGGCCAAAAGGCGAAGCCGGCCGGCCGGGCAAAGCCGGCCCCCGTGGACCTCCCGGAGAGCCCGGGCCGCCGGGCCCCGTGGGGCCGCCCGGAGAAAAGGGGGAGCCGGGCCGGCAGGGCCTGCCGGGCCCCCCTGGGGCTCCGGGGCTCAATGCGGCCGGGGCCATCAGCGCAGCCACCTACAGCACGGTGCCCAAGATCGCCTTCTACGCGGGCCTTAAGCGCCAACACGAAGGCTACGAGGTCCTCAAGTTCGACGACGTAGTCACCAATCTGGGCAACCACTACGACCCGACCACGGGCAAGTTCACTTGCTCCATCCCTGGTATCTACTTCTTCACCTACCACGTCCTGATGCGCGGGGGGGATGGCACCAGCATGTGGGCTGATCTCTGCAAAAACAATCAGGTGAGAAAAGAGAGGGGGCACTTTGAGGGAAAGGAGGAAGGTGAAGGGAGAAGAGCTGCAAGATCGAGGTGGCAGTAGGATAATGGAAAGGGGAGTGGGGCAAAAGGGGATTCGTAACCGGGATTCGGGAGGGAGACGGATGGATGGGACACTGTCTCACTGAGGGTTCCTAGACTGGGAAAGGGCTGGAATTTTTTCCGACGGCCGATAGAACTGCGGGTCGGCTTGGAGAGGGCGGTCCCAGACTGCTGTTGAGATAGCTCAACTCCTCCACCCCAGCCTCCTAGCCCACGAAAGGTCAGAGCCGGGGGCACTCCGAGAGGCGGGAGTGCGCGCGGGGGTGTTCCCCCAGGGTGAAAAAGTTGGGACCTGTAACCTTTGGAAGAGAGAGGACGGATGGGGTTGGGAGCTGCGAGATAACCTGAGGTTGTCACCCCTAGAGAAAAAAGATAGGGCATCTTCTTGGGCCCAAGAAGATGCCCCGAACAGGGGCGCGCAGAAGATGGGTGAGTTCCTGAACTGGAGGCCAAAGGGATTCACGCGGCCACATAGGACAAAGGAAGGGAGAAAGTGTGAAAAATTAGCACCTCTGTTTTTGAGAGAGGGAGGAGGAAGAACGAGACCAGAGATGCTTTTAGGAAGAGGAAAAGTAGAAAGTCCGTGGGGGGCTTGACACCGCACCTGGCAGGCCTGCGGGGACGCGCGCGGAGTAGCACGGGGTGCGCTTTGCCCCTCTCTACCCGGCCTGTGCGGTGGGAATCGGGGGAGGAACTTCGGAGCCTCCCGGCGTCCTGCCGGGGCCCAGCGCTGAGGCCAGCCGAACGCGGGGCTTCTTCCCTCCCACGCGCGGCTGCGAAGCGGCCTTACCCACACACAGAGGCGGGAAGAGGCTTTGGGGAAATGCGTTCGCACTTGACTCGGCGACCCGGGGGGACTCCTAGCGCTTTCCCCTCTTACTCCAATAGTGAACTGCAGGTAAATGGAAATCGCGGGCAGCCGGAGGGTAGGAGACAGAAAACAATGCTGTAATCCTTTTTTCAAAGAGGTCCTAAAGAAAGCTTCTCCTACCTCCTTTTTAAAATACGCGCCTGCTTCCTTCCCTTTCTGCTCCTTCCGAGGCCTGGCAAAACCCCCGAGGTCTAGAGAAGAGTCCTGATGTTAATTGGCTGGCAATTAATAGGGAGCCTCTCCTTCCCCTAGGCTAAATGTTCTGGCGTGGGTTGGAGCCGCCATTTACTCAACTAAGGAAAAGAGGGCTTCAGGTCACCCTTTTTCCTCTCTCTCCCCCCAACCACAAAAGGCCTTTCTTCCACTAAATCCCTCTTCAGCCCCAAGGAAATAAAAAGCAGATGATACTTAGATCTCAATCCCTTCTAAAAGGAAAGAGGACTTGAAGGATGCTCAACAACAACAAAAAAGGATAAAGGCCCTTTTCTTTAAGGGGCCTTTAGGGCCAAAGCACTAGAAAAATAGGTAAACTGCCACCAGGAGGCACTGCCAGGGATGCGTAGTATAATTATTTTGAATGAAGATAATATTAAAATAAATAGAATTTTTCTCTCATTCCCCGATAGTTATAGGTCAGTTGCTGAAGGTGACATGTCTCAGTATAAGAAAATAGGTCATTTAGGGTTCCAGGATATCCTGAAAGTTATATTTACATTTATAGACAATCTGTAGCATATTTTAAGAGTACTTATCTTTTAATGGAGATGTGATAGGTAGCATAAATGAAGGTAACAGGAAAAGAAACAAGCAAACATTTTTTTGCATTTTAGTTTATTTATTTATTTTTGTCTCAGAATCTACTTAATCTTTAACAAATTACACTGTCATGAATGCACAAGCTCCAGGTCTATGGACACAAATTAAGTTTTAAGAAAGTATATGTAATGGATTATTTGTTGAGGTAGTAAGATTTGACTTTTATTAAAAATATAAAAAACATTCACTTTTTAGAGTTCTGCAATAGAACAGAAAAAAAGAGGAACAATCCATTTAAAATAGTTGGAATTTGATATTTAACCTACTGAGCCTGTGTATGTTATAGTGATTTCATTAAAATCTTCTTCCACCCCTTCCAAAGGCTAATTACTTTGGAGGTTTTAATTATGACATTGGGGGAGTTTCACAGATAGAGGCCTCTTTTGTGCAGTCAGAAAGATACGATAAAACAGCCAATCTTTATGTAACTCACCTAAATGATGTGTAGAATGTGTAACACTTTAAAACATTTAGGTGAGTTAATTCTGTAAGAAGTATGCAACAGGTAATTCTAAAAAAAAAAAAAAAATCCATATAGTAGTAAGTAGATTTAGAGATAAGATTATTCTGGTTCAGAAATGATGGATCTTGTTGTAGAGTCCAAGTTGTTGATAGAAAATGTAAAAGGAATTCATAAAAGCATTCCACCTTCATTCCCCACCCTTTCGAAATTATGCAACATTCTGAACATTTCTTAGAATCATTTTATGTCCTATGCCCTTTTTTGCTCTGACCTAATTTATGTCTATAGAACTGAAACTTGTGCTTCCAGGTAAGTATTATGTTCTATGGATTAAGTAGATTTTGAAAGGCAAGAAATAAACAAAAAATGCAATATTCTTTGGGAAAGAGAGGAATATCACTGTACCAGAAGCATGAAAGAGCCATTTCATTTATGCTCTGTGTTGAATGCAGGATCACAGATGGAAGCATCAAAGGCCAGTAAATTAATCTGATATGCCACTTAACCTTTTGTTTATGGTTCCTCAGAAGTACCATGAAAATGAAATTATGAGGACTCCAGCGGCAATTAATTAAATTAGCAACTTCTACCATAAATATTGTCTCTAATGATAAACCTTTAATAATAAGATAATGATAAAACAACTCATTCTGTCATGCTTTGATAAACTTACCACTAAGAAGAATATGGCTGGGTTTTTTTTTTTCCCTTGTCTCACTAAATAAGCTTCAAATTATTTTTGCATTTTGCCTCTTTTGTTGTTTAGGATAGGCGAAGACCAAAATTATTCAAAGTAGAAGTAGGAAAAAAAACACGGAAAAAAAAAATCCTTGTTCAATTAAGCCAGAAACCTTGAGAGTAAAAGATTGTTATTCTATTGAAAGTACTACTTCTGCTTTTAAAACCACAATAAACTAGCCAGTGAAAGCAGAAAAGGGTCATAAATGGATAGTTTAATAATAGTTATTTTTCTTTCCTTAGAATTTAACTTAAGTAGCTGATATTTAAGGTGACTCTTTTAGTGGGCAAATAGTTTTTGGTATGATTTGGTATAATATTTGTTATCTTTTTATAGACTTTGGGAAATACTGGAAGAGAAAAGCAAATTCTTAGGTAATATGTAACATAGGAATGATGGTGGATTACATTCAGGGATATACTAATGATAGTGGATTGAAAATGAAAAAGCATCATATTCTCTGAGAAAACATCCAAATCAGTGTACATTGAGGAATTCAAAATCATCTCCGGGGTGAATATATTACCCTTAATAGCCTGAGAGCTTCAAGACTTGCTGAAGTCACAGAGCTGGCTCCTATGTATTTGCAGTTTCCAGGTCCCATTATACCTTTGCAATATGATGAGGTGGGCAGGCATATTAAATGATATCAAGTATACTAGAGAAAGATAATTGTTTAATTTGGAAGGTCTTGTAGCAGGGTATTTTAAAGTCTTATGGGATTCTTCTCAGACATTAAAAAGAAATTGCTCTGGCTTTTCCAAACAAAGGAAGGGAAATCTGTAAGGGGTAAAATGCTGGAATGCCGGATCAAACTAATGCAGTTTCAGGGTTTTGTGGGTATACACAACTGAATAGAAATTGCTTTATATCTTTAGTTCTGTCACCTATAAATCATATTTTAATAGAAAGAATGATTCTTAGTCCTGTAATAACCTTCTAGAGAATGCATTTAATGTTTAAATGAATAAAATGCAAGATATACTTAAGCATAGTACCCCAAATATAAAATGTTATGTAAATTCTATTAATAGATATTAATTATATACTGGATTGCTAAACACATGAATGGATTTCTTTTTTTTTTCCTATCCAGGAGTACAAAGACTTATTATGGGATTTGTTTTTCACCACCCGTGAAAACCTAGTCTTTTTTCTTTTTCTTTTTTTCTTTTTTCTCAATATCTGTTCCAAATAGCACCATCCTATAGACAGGGTTTGTTTTTCTGGGGAATAATAATTAAATGAAGTTAATGACTCAAGATGATCAACTTTTCTTCCAGCTGGTAATTAATTCCCAGAAAATGTTCTTTGGTTCAATTATTATTATTATTATTATTTAATAATTTCATTCAATTGATATATATGTGTATATATATATAATAGTGAATATTTCTAAGTATAACTAAATGGTATATTGCCATCATCATAAGAAATATAAGTGCAAGTTTATATAGTGTTAAACTGTTCTACTGCCTTTAAGCTCTTCTTACCCTTTGGTATGTGATACCTAGAAAGATTTCTTCCTCCCACCCCCTTCCTTACTCAAATTACTTTTTGAGTTCAGCAATGTCAAAGAGGTTTCTCCTCTTTTAACATTTCAGCATTAATGTGATATTATCCTATATGAAAATTTAAATCTGAAAACCTTTCATTTAAACTCTGAAAGGAAGGCAAGGAATTTCTTGACTTATGGGTCATTTCCTGCCCCTCCCCCTCCAATTTGCCAAATGATAAAAATCCAGCATATTATTCACTAAGTCATCCATTATTGCTTAGTTGAGGCTTGCAAAGGCATTCCATCTCTAGCTCCTTTATTTGGGGAAGTGTGATTATTCTAGGAGGTGGTAACTGGTCACAAAGAGGAAGATGTTTTACTCAAATAAATCACCTACAAATATGCTTATGGAAATGCTTTACAAGGCAGAACCACAACAGAACTAAATGAATTTGAAGCTTAATTTGAGTTGTAGATGTGACAAAATGTTCATATCACTTGATGTGATGGGCAATTTGACTGTTTGTAAATGCCTATCAACTCACTAATGAGATCACAGACCCGATTCAAGAGCAGCTTACATGCTGAAAACCAAAAGGAAAAGACAAGTTTACAGCCATCATGTGATAAAAAGTACATTCAATTAGAGAAATCACATTCTAAGCAATGCAGACCCCTTAAATAATGGGAATTTAGTTCATTTTATATCTTTTAGTTTATGCTCAGTTTAGTTCATTGATTTAAGAAAACATGTCAGCATTGAGCAACTATGATGCTCAAACAGATCAATATATAGAAAAAAAAGAATTCCAAACAAGCTTAGGTTACCCAATGTTAAATGAGGTCGGTTTCCAAAGTGGCTGGATAGCAGTTCTCCTGTCTAGAGAGTGCAGTAGAATGCTGGTCTTGGAGTAAGGAAGACCCAAGTCAAATCCTGCCTTAGATATTTAATAGCTGAATGACCTTGGGCGGGTCACATAAGTCTCATTTGAGTTTCACTTTATCTGTAAAATGGGACAATGATAGCACCTAACAGGTTTATTGGGAGGATCTAGTGAGATAAGATTTGTTAAGTACTTTGAAATTCTTAAAGTGCTGTATAAATACTAGCCATCTCCATCATCACCACTATCACTACATCCATCATCATCATCATCGTCATCATCATCATCATCATTTCAGATTTTTATAAACTATAAGCCCATACTATAGATTTATTTACTTTTACATTTATAAGGCTCTAAGGACTCAACAGGTCTGTTAATTATCAATAGTTTGTTTTAAAAAAATTTTTTTCTCTAGAATCTGTTTAGTCCATTAGGAATATATATTTTGAGATTTGAGATTTATATACAGTATTTTTGTCTTATTACTATTTTTATTTTAAGTCCAAGCAGTTCCTTGGATTTTTTATATCACAAATCTTACAAAATTTTTCACTAAGGCTCCAAAGCAATAAACATTTATTAAGTGCATATGATGTGCCAAGCACTGTGCTCCATTCCAGAAGGGAAGACTAATGGAATGAAGACACGAATAGTCTCATAGTCTGTTGGCCCTTCCTCAGGTTCTCTAGTTAATGGTAGTTTAAATTAAAATGCAAGAAACTAAGTGGCTTTTTTCCCCCTTACTTCAAAAAGAGATATGAGATGGTTGAGTAGAGTCAGAATAGGAAGAAAGCTTTTCAAAGAGGAAAAAAAAAGTTTTTGTTTTATTTTAAGTAGTAAAAATCCCAATGATGATTATATCTAAGAGTCAAAACTGACAAAGAAACTGAATGGAGCCTCAGTGCAATGCTACCCTCAAGATTTGTGCAACAGGACTGGGAGAGAGTGGAAACCATGGTACAATGACATCATTCTTTTCCAGGAACAGCTAGAGACTAAATATACCAATTTCATAGTAGAGGAAATGTCAGGAAGTACATGGCTATCATTTAAATCTGGGTGTTTGAGTCCTAGGAGAAAGTGTCCTAGGTTTTTAACCCTCATTTTAATTGCGCATCTGTTTTGCCTAGGTCCGTGCCAGTGCTATTGCTCAGGATGCCGATCAGAATTACGACTATGCCAGTAACAGTGTAGTTCTTCACTTGGAGCCAGGAGATGAAGTCTACATAAAATTAGATGGAGGAAAAGCACATGGAGGAAACAACAACAAATACAGCACGTTTTCTGGATTTATTATTTACGCGGACTGATCATTCAGAAACTAAGCTTACTTCTTCCGAATCTGAGCACTGGATCCGTAATGGCTCACGGAGCCTGTGAATCAAGAATCCCAATGGATACCAACCGTGGGGCACCTCAATAGTGTGTGTGTTGGGGGGAGGGGGGAAATCAAATGCTACCTGACTCACATCTGTACAACTCAGAAAAAAAAAAAAAAAAACCTTATGTTAAAAAAAAAGTTAAAAGCAAGATACGCAGATGTGTGATCCACTACCGCCGCCAAAGCAAATATTCCTTAATGTTAGTGTCCATGTGAATGAAGTCCTATAGAGATCACAACTTTTTATAGAAAAAAAAATCTACTACATTGAATTATTTCTTCAATATATATGATACTTTGGTGTATTATGATATTGCTGCTTTTATCCATATGTCAGCTTTGGTTCTTGTGAGTTTACCTGCTAATTATGATATTTGGAGGACGCTTATAGTGTGAGAAGAGATGATTTTAAGGTAAAAAGGAAAGATTTGAGGGAAATCATATTGTTTCTTTCCAAAGAAATTGTTTGCCTTGTATTTTTGTTACTTTTACATTTAAACCTAGGAATGATTCAGCTTTAAGCCTTAACCTGGAATGTTCTAGATTTGGGGGGAAGTAGTTCTCAAGCTTTGTATTATTGCTATGTAGTTTAATATTTATTAATTTGATTTCCCCCTCCCTCTATTGATGTTTTTTAAGAAACAGATCTAGAATATGACATTGAATTGTCCTGTAAATGTGCTAAGAAACCTTGTGTAAGTATTTACAGTGTTTAGATAGCTTCATAATTGTTCATCTTGTCAATATACATATTGAGTCCATATTAAAAAAATCTATACTTCCTTCAAAAGGCTCTTCAGTATAAATCCAGAGTGCAGTCTTCTTCCCCATCCGTACCCCTCATGCCCAGGGATGGAACAAAAGATTATCGATGCACAGTGGCTTAACTTGAGCCACTGCATGAATTACCAAGGGGACAGTTTGTAATGCCTTCAAACCCTTACTACAAGTTTGTAGCCTGAGGTTATTTCAAAATTAACAGATAAACATATTATCAATACAACAAGATGTATATATTTTATACACAATATATGTTATATATAATATGTACATTATATATAATGTATATATATTATATGTGGCTTAGGCACAGTGGATATAGAGACTAGAGAAATACATTTTTAAAAAGCATACTATATATGATATTTGAATTATTTTGAATGACAAATATATATGGAATACCAAAACAACAGTTCTTAGTGAAAATGGCTCCTGTTAAGAATTTTAAAAGAGTATATTATTTTGCATAGGTTAAAGATGGCCTGGAGCACATTTTCCTTTCTATTGGACCACTCTTGTCTTATTCAAACCAAGAGTTTATCCCAGAGTCTGTGGTAGACTATTAACATTAGGCTTACAGTAACAAAGTGGCTTTGCCTTCAATGTTGATATATTACATGTATTTGAGCCATCAATTTGTTCTTGTTTCAGAGGTGGACTAAAACTGACATTAATGTAGATTTTGAGCGCAGTCAGAGGCCAAAATCCAGCCTCTCTGGTTAACACGTAACGCCAAAAGCCATCTCTTTAATCTACCAAGTGAAAGATATAAAGTACGCGTTGTCATACGCTGAACTGTCAAACAATTTCCCCCATAATGATGAAAAATCTATTCCTTGCTATTTGCCTTTGAAGATCCTCTGACAAATAGCTTTCAGAAACAGAAATTTAAAAATATTTAACCCACTTGTTTCTTCAGTGAAGGAATTGCCCATGTTCGTTCTGCTTTTTTCAAGAAATTAGTTTGTTCCTTTGGCTGCTCTTTTAGGATAGTTCCATTTCAAGTCTAGGGGTCATCGTTATAGCTCAGCTATGCTCATTTTAAAGGAAGTCTCTAAGGTAGCTTAGCCAAGATCTCAAAAAAGAAAAATTGTTATTCATCAATAAATTTATTTATAGTTCCTATTTTCCCCAGTAATATGCCCCAGTCTGGTAAAATACAGATGAAAAAGCATGTAATTGCTCACCAAGTGTCATGATTAATCTACTTTGGTCTTTCTAATGCTAATCTATTTGATTTTTTAAAAAAAATATTAAAATGGACTTCCCTTCCACTTAAGGAACTTTCACAATTGTGGATATGTATGTTTACTACAGAGAAAATTGGAAGCAAGGTTTGGAGAAGCTTTGTGTGTTTCAACTAGAAAAGTAAAGCATTCAAGCAAAAGATTTATTTTAGGCATAGAATATACCAAGGAGTTAATAAAGGGACTTCATTCCACAGGAGAAAAAAAAATCCAAACAAACCAAACAACCCAGAGCTGGGTACCAAGCTCTGAAAATCAAGACTGTCATTTCTAATAGATATGACCTTTTCTTCAGACAAATAAGCATCGCTTACCCCTGTTTAGGCCCAGAGAAAAATACTCAGATAAAAAGTACACAAAAGAAATGAGAAAATGTATAAGGCAAACATTTCTTTTATTTATTTATTTATTTTTGCATCATATCTTATAAAGCAATTAAATTGTGGCCTTTGTTATACATGTAACGATGATGATTCATTAAACTATATTATGTAATATATTCAAACTTTTATTATTGCATTTTTATAATTCAGAGCAATTATCCATGTGGTTTGTGTCTTACATTTCCAAGAGCATAAGAACAAAATTCAGAACAAAACAGATATGGACCTCTGAATGCAGTAAGAAGAGGACCCTGATTTTATTGCTTGTATATATGTAAAAGAGAGAAAATACACATTGGATATTTCATTTAAAAATACTCTAAAGCATTTGTAAATTGGTAAGCATGTGACTGTATCTTTTGAAGAAAAAATTTAAAATCTCAAGTTCACTTGCTACAGAAGCTACTTTATAGTGCCATATTATTCATTAAGCATTAATTAAAGAACAGCAGGATAATTAGTAGGATCATCAATATTACAAGAAATCTCAAATTGCTCCAGAGGGGGGTAATTTAACTGGAAACAGTTTAAATTTTCTCAAGGAGTACAGCCAATGAATCTTCAAAAGAGTCCAATTATTTGGTAGGTATAAGATTAAAATCACTGTTTGGGAACAGGTATTTTTCTATTTTAAAAAAAATAAAACCAGTATTAGAGGTAGCCAGATTCAGAGATAAGGCAAACCTCATTCTAATAAAAAGGAAGATTATTAGCTCTGGTTGGGGGGGAGCTCTGGATAGCTTCT
The DNA here is from genome assembly GCF_016432865.1 of Antechinus flavipes. Lineage (NCBI taxonomy): Eukaryota > Metazoa > Chordata > Mammalia > Dasyuromorphia > Dasyuridae > Antechinus > Antechinus flavipes. Next base: position 52,421,633 of record NC_067402.1, on the reverse strand, counting down.
GGGGCTCCCTACCCCCATCTTCTACCCCCTCCCCAAATTGGTGTGGTTTCAAACAGCTGGATTTTCTCTATCAGTTTCAAGTGCAAGAATCAGAAATGATTTTACTATTTGAAAGTTAACCATCGCTTTGGGTTCTCTACCAGTATCTTCTCAATTACATTTTCAGATATCCCTCTAATTAGCATCTTAGGAACTATATTGGTGAGGATATGTGAATAGCCATGACCTCCATATTTCATCAACCTATGTTTAGTATGTATGTCATGAGCAATCAGAAGTTTATCTTCGTAGCCTTCGTCCACCAGTAGCCGTACCCTGCAAAAATGTTAACATATTACTTGGCATTTGTCTAACATTTTATATTTTCTGAATGCTTTCTAACTATTTTTATTCATGAATCTTATTTTTGCTTTTGGTAAAGTATAATATCTACTTGCTGTTGCATGGCTAGTAAGACAAATAAATATTTTGCAGTGAGGATGATATTGCTGAATTCTGGAAGGAAAAACATCTGGATTCAGGGCACACAAGTGGATCACTCTTGCCTCAGCTATTTATGGTATAATGCAGCGAAACCTGCCTGAAGGGTTGCTTCTGATAGGTGATGCTGTCTTGAGTGACCACTTCAGCATACCACCAGTGAGACTGTGATATGGCTTTACATTCAGGTCATCTCTCTCCAAGGTCTGCTCCCTCCCCAAATTTCAGTGATCTCTCTGTTCCCTCGATCTTTGTTCTGCTTTTAAAATCAACGTGTGTTAAGAGATGTAGAGGACCAGACCATTTATGTTTCACATTAAGAAACAGGAGAAATATTTATTATAGCAAAAATTGGATAGCATTATGAGAAAGCTTTAAAGTAAATAGGATCAGCAAGTTAGTAGCTTTAAAAATGGAAGACAGATCTATCTTTCCCTAGTGTGCACAAAGAGCCTGACTATTGAACACTCTTTGATTTAGTGGGAGAATTCTGATTTAGTAGGAATCTTTGCAGGTTGAGCTAAATTGGCCCAGAAAAATTTATGATATCTTCCCTCTGCCTCAACAAGATTTCTGAAATAATTAATAGGTTCTTTAATATTTTATAGATAGATGAATGAACAATAGCTTTCCACTATCTTGCTCTCAAAAATGATCCGAGAGATTCTCTCCATCTGCCTATTAGGATTGCCCCTTTTTCTATGGATTGACCTCAGGCACCTGCTGAGTGATCGTGTCTAGAGGTTGGATAATCACTGCCATGGCTGAAAAAATTGTATTAGATGTCAAAAGACATCAATTTGGAGACAATGGAGATCTGGTGGAATACTTTGTGATTGCCTAGATAGCAGAAACGAACAAAAAGATACATAGCAACTTTATTTTAGGGTTTAGTTTTCAAATGATCCCTTGATGCCTTTAGCTCTGGCTAAAAGTATTCCAGCACATGAATCTTATTTTTGCTTTTGGTAAAGTATAATATCTACTTGCTGTTGCATGGCTAGTAAGACAAATAAATATTTTGCAGTGAGGATGATATTGCTGAATTCTGGAAGGAAAAACATCTGGATTCAGGGCACACAAGTGGATCACTCTTGCCTCAGCTATTTATGGTATAATGCAGCGAAACCTGCCTGAAGGGTTGCTTCTGATAGGTGATGCTGTCTTGAGTGACCACTTCAGCATACCACCAGTGAGACTGTGATATGGCTTTACATTCAGGTCATCTCTCTCCAAGGTCTGCTCCCTCCCAAATTTCAGTGATCTCTCTGTTCCCTCGATCTTTGTTCTGCTTTTAAAATCAACGTGTGTTAAGAGATGTAGAGGACCAGACCGTTTATGTTTCACATTAAGAAACAGGAGAAATATTTATTACAGCAAAAATTGGATAGCATTATGAGAAAGCTTTAAAGTAAATAGGATCAGCAAGTTAGTAGCTTTAAAAATGGAAGACAGATCTATCTTTCCCTAGTGTGCACAAAGAGCCTGACTATTGAACACTCTTTGATTTAGTGGGAGAATTCTGATTTAGTAGGAATCTTTGCAGGTTGAGCTAAATTGGCCCAGAAAAATTTATGCTATCTTCCCTCTGCCTCAACAAGATTTCTGAAATAATTAATAGGTTCTTTAATATTTTATAGATAGATGAATGAACAATAGCTTTCCACTATCTTGCTCTCAAAAATGATCCGAGAGATTCTCTCCATCTGCCTATTAGGATTGCCCCTTTTTCTATGGATTGACCTCAGGCACCTGCTGAGTGATCGTGTCTAGAGGTTGGGTAATCACTGCCATGGCTGAAAAAATTGTATTAGATGTCAAAAGACATCAATTTGGAGACAATGGAGATCTGGTGGAATACTTTGTGATTGACTAGATAGCAGAAACGAACAAAAAGATACATAGCAACTTTATTTTAGGGTTTAGTTTTCAAATGATCCCTTGATGCCTTTAGCTCTGGCTAAAAGTATTCCAGCACATTAATCATATTTAATAACCACTCTGGTCCAAAATAAGGTATGGGTCATCGCTAGTAATTAAAAAGAGTTCTGCAAACTCTGGGAATATGATTTAAAAGATAACTTTGTATTTGTAGATAAGATTCTTGCAAGTCAACCATTGGAAGCTAATAAATGATTGACAATGCATATGTCCAAAGAATTTATCATAAAATCATAGGTCAGTAATTAGATAGGATCTTAGTGGTCATCTAGTTCAACTCCCTCATTTACAGATGAAGAAACAGGAACCCTGAACCCATGGCTCCAAGTTTAGCTTCCATTCCTTTGCAAGATGTGCTCAAATATTAATCTCATCTGTGTCCTAGTTGACCTGTTGAAACCCTTTCTCAAGTGGCTTAGTTTTTGAGAAGTTCTGGGAAGAACCCTTTAAAAGAATTGATCTATTTGGAAAATTTATAAGGCTTTATGAAAAAATGAGAATTTAAATCAGTTTCTATCTCTCTCTGCACAAATCTATACACACATATAAACAAGTCATATCAGTAAAAGGCATTCCCATGCCAAAATAAATTAGAGATCTTTTCCTTTATTAATATATTAAAATATGTAGCTATAGTTCTATTTAATAGGCAGAGTCTCAGTATGGCTAACTAAATGACTGGGATTATGAGATCCTATTCTTTTTTGCTCAGGCCTTTTTGGGCCCCTCATTCTTTTGCCATGTCTTTTCTGTTATCTGTGAAATGGGGGAAATAATACCCTTCTACCATACAAGGCTGTTATAAGGCTAGTTAATGATGGCAAAGTGGCTTGGGTCACTCCTTGAAAGTACAGAAAAGCTACGGAAATAACAAAATTGTGAAGTAAAAGAGAATATGGAAATATCTCATGTAAGGTGAGGTATTTTTCTAAATAAATGCAGGGCTCAATTTGTACTCAGTCTGAGTTATTAAGTCAAGATTCTAGACCCTGCTAATCTTGTGTGATACTTCCATAAGAACAGTTTTCCTAGAACAGTTTTCCAACTGAAGACAGCAGCCTGGTCTTTTGGCCCATATAAAAAAAATTCCCGCACCCTAGGTCATTTTGTGGAATGAACAGGTCTGGTAAATATGCCATCAAGAGAGAGGGACTACTACAAATGAGGCTAAAAAAATTATAGTAATTACAGGGAGACAAATTAGTTAGTAATTTGCAAACAAATATTAGAGAGAGACTCCAAGTGTAAAAAGCCAGTGAGATAATAAGATTTGAGAAATGGAGCATAAGATTGAAAACAGGTGTTGGATATGGCAAATTACTGGTGATGAAAAGTAGTGTCCAAGTCCACTGTGCCCAGGATTTAAAATTAGTTTGGATCAGACTAATAACTGTGGATTAGTGATGGAAATCAGGAACTCAAGGGACTGAAAATGCTGGGATAAAAGGGAGTTATATAATGGACACGGGTTGACATGCCAAAATAAGTCATTCTAATGATTTAACTAAGAGCTCCAATTGGAGAGAGCAACCCAGAGTGGGGCTTCAATTTTAGTTAAATATAATCGAGAAAAACTGAATTCCTCCAAAGATATGGGGTGATTTTTTTGTTGTATCTCAGGAACATTTGAGTCAATTCCTTAACTTCTTTGCATCAGTAATTTTTAAAACCAAATTTAATGTCTGGGACCAAAAGGAATCACGGAGGAATGCTGGCTCATTTCCCAAACCCTCCAGATGGATTCCCTCTAGGAATTACCTCCCATCTACACTGGAAACTTCAAGGGTCCTTCCTTAAAAGTGTAAGGAAGGAGGGAATATCCAGAGCTACAAACAGGTCTCAGGAAAAGGGAAGCTAGCTGACAAGAAATTAATCATCTTAAAAGTCAATGTCCAGGTCAACTTAAATATCCCCAATATTGACAATCTTACACTACTCACATCATGGACTAAAGTATTCAAGGCTTTAGAATATTTCAAAGGAATGCCTGTAGACATAAAACGTTCATCTTTGCTTACCACACATTTATGAAATGAACATGGCAGTCAATACATCATCTGAAAGATCTCACTGATTTAAAGAATCATCCATTAAAAACCAACTAGCAGAAATAACCTAACACAAACACATTTAAGTAGATGCTTAATTTGATATTTTATACTATTATTTTCACCAGTCAAGCTAACAAAGTATTTTCTTTGGTATGTGAAACCTAATTCTTGGTAAAACATTAGAAGGGGGTCCAGACTTGTTAGTTCATAACTGCAAAACACAAAGTAAACAACTATTAAAAAATTAAGCTAAATCAATTTGTTGTCTGTTTCTAGCAGAAAGAGCCTTGATCTAGATTAATGACTCACCCCCAGCTGTGGCCCTGCCATGTTACAAATACAATGGAAGTTTCCTGCCCTATAGAAAAAGACTGATGTCCCCATATCTGTGTAGTCTAAGTGGAACCAAAGGCAACATTGAGTGGACAGAACAGACTCATGAAACTGAATTTTCTCCCCCACAGAAAGCATTGTGGTACACTGGAAAGAGTGGGCTTCAGAATCAGAGGACATGTATTAAAATTTGGCTGTAATTCATTAACTGGTAACCTCAGTCACATCACTTAACTCTCAGAACCGCTGTTTCATTATCCATAAAATGAAATATTTTGACTAACTGGACTCTAAATTTTTGCTCTTATAGGATATTCTAATTGCCAACCATAATTTATAGTTATCTTCTTTTAAAAAATTTTATTTTATTATTATTAAATATAATACATTTAATTAAATATAAATATAAATAAAAATATTTATTATTATTAAATAAATCATTTAAGGCAAAAATATAAAAATGCTTTGGTCCAAGACCCACCCACTTTCTTTTCCTTTTCATTCTGAGAATATTAACAAGAAGTAGGTCTCTGTTCACCCCTGTGCTAAGCTTGAAAACATGTGAATAGTTTCTGTTGAGTTTGGACTGGGGGATATATGAATTTACAGTGGTATTCTTCTTACAATTAATATATTATGATCCTCAGGTCCTCAGCAAGTCTTATCTTCCCATATTCAATATATTGCCAAGTCCTCTCTACTCTACCTTTGGAATTCTCTCTTATATGCCTTCTTCCCTGATGCTGCTATTGCTATGATACAGACTCTTATTACCTCAGCCCTGCTCTATTACAACAGCTTGCTGTTGATCTCCCTGCTTCAACTCTCTCATCAATTTAATGCATTTTCTACTCAGTTATCAAAATGATTTTCCTAATGTCCTGGTCTGAATATGTTGCTCCATTCAGTAAACTTCAATGGCTCCCTACTTCTCCTACCATCAGACATAAAATCATCTATTTGGATTTTAAAGCTCTTCATAACTGGTCTCTTCCTACCTTTCAGTTTTCCTACACCTTAAATATGTTTATATTCCACATATTCTTCTATGCAGTGACACATTTCTCTTTGTTATTCCTCATACAAGACACTCCATTTCTGGCATTTTCATTGACTGTTACCCATGCCTGTAACATTTACCTCCACATCCAGGGTTTTTTGGTTTCTTCCAAATTTCAGCTAAAAGCTTAATTTCTTCAAGAAGCCTTTTCCAAATCTCTTAATGCTAATGCCTTCCTTCTGTGATTATTTTCAATTTATTCTTATCTATCTTATTTTTACACAATCTTTGATGGTTGTCCCTTTTCCCCTTAGACTGTAAACTTCTTCAGGGTGAGGACCATTTTTTGGTCTTTCTTTAAATCAAAGTTTGTTTAAATCAAATTAAACAATAAGAGCTTATTAACTTGGCTTGACCTGACTACTTGTTTTTTGGAAAATGTTTAGAGGAAAGGCTTTGCATTCTTATCTAAATTGTATCTCATCTTGGTGAATGCTCTTAATGAAGCACTGAATTTTGTCTCATGGCAAATAATGAAACTGAATTTATTCCAGAAAAAAGATAAAGCATAATAGTGCAATTAGAGGTGACATTTGGATAAATCAAAAGAAGATCCATTTTGGTTCTTCACTGTGGACATGGGAAGTTCTCCCTATCAGTCAATCAAGGTCTCTTGTTCACACATGAAACTGTTCACACATGGAGAAATGCTTTAATCTATTGAGGTGGAATCTTCTGATACTGTATCTATTACTTTTGTTGAATGGAAATGTTTAGCTTGGAGAGGATAAGTGCACTCTGCACCATACTTTGCCTTGATCATTCTCAATTCCTGTCTGTCTCTTCTTGCAATGACATAGCCCATCAAATGCCAAAGTTTGCTGTGAAGGTACATCCAAGAAATTATATTGTATTTAGGCAAATGGAAGGTAGTGTTGGTGATGAGAAGGTCATGTTGCACAAGTTTTTAGTGGCAAGTGACTTTTTTGCTAACTTGGAAGGAAAGCTAACGGCAGCCCATTTGCTCATCTGGGCCAGAACACTTGTAAATATCAGGATTGGATTGATGAAAATAATATGGAAATTCAGAAGCTACTAAGTGAAAAATGAGAACTCCACAAGGTTTACCAGAAGTGTAGTTTGGTTATCTCCTAAAAGGCAGTATTTAACTCCATCAAAACTAAAGTATAAACAAAGCTTAGAGAGATGTTGTATTCTTGGCTCAGTAAGAAGGCAAATAAAATTATATTTTACTCTGAGAGTAACAATCTAAAATACTTTTATAATACTTTGAAGTTTATTTATGGGCCAAAGGCCTTTAGTGCAATTAAACTACTCAGGGCTGATGGAACCACACTGATCAGTGATCTCCTGGAGAGATGAGCTGGATATTTCCATAGTGTTCTCAACAGACTGTCATAGTCAATCCCTCTCTAATTGAACTTCCAATTAAAGAACAGATTTTCTGTACAATTTATTTTGTGCTTAAATACAAAAAGACAAAAATAAAAAGAGAAAACTCTTCCATGCATACAGCACAACATAAGAAGAGGATTCAATATAAAACAATAAATTTCTATTTCACATTGTTTACTTAAAAAAATATAAGTACTACATATTAGTTTCAAAGCTGTCCTGCTTTTCTGTGGTTCCTTCTAAATTGTCTTTTGTTTTCTGTTGGGCACTTTCTATTTCTTTCTTTCACCCTCCCTACTCCATCATTCAACACAAGTATATACACACACCTGTGTGTGTGTGTGTGTGTGTGTGTGTGTGTGTAAAACCATACTACAATCAGTACTTATTCTTGGTGTGGATAGCATATATATTTCTTTATAGTTCCTTTGTAGTTGATTTTACTACTTATAATGCTCAAAATGATTTAGTTCTTCAAAGTTATTCTTAGAACAATATTACTATTGTTATGTGGAATCGGTTCTTGTTTCTGGTTATTTTACTCTTCATTATTTCATGCAAGTCTTTATGTTTTTCTAAAATCAACTGGCTCATCATTTTTTATAGCACAGTGGTATTCCATCACAAATACTCTATAATATGTTCAGCCATTTCTCAAATCAATGAGTATCCCCTCAATTTCCAGTTCTTTCCTACTATAGAGAACTGCTGTAAATATTTTAGTTCTTTTCCTTTTCTTCTAATTCCCTTTGGAAACAGACCTAATAGGGTTATTGTTGTGTAAAAGAGTATATACAATTTTATAACTTTTAGGGTATAATTTCAGATTGTGCTCCAAAGTGGTTAAATCGGTTCACAGTTCTACCAAAAGTGAATTAGTGTATCAATTTTTCCACATCCCCTCTATCATTTGTTCCTCTTATCATTTTAGCCAATCTGATAAATATAAAGTGATATATCAAAGTTATTTTAACTTGTATTTCTCTACTCATAGTAATTTAGAGCAGTTTTTCATATGAACTATAAATAGTTTTGATTTCTTTATCAAAAAACTATCTGTTCATATACTTTGACCATTAATGAGTTGGGAATTAATTATATTCTTATAAATTTGGCAAAGTTTTTAAATATATATTTGAGATATGAGACCTCATCTGAGAAATTTTCTATACAATTTTTCTCCCAATTTCCTATTTTACTTCTAATCTTGACTACATTGGTTTTATTTATACAAATCTTTTAGAATTTAATGAAATCAAAACTATCCCTTTTGTACCGCATAATGCTCTCTAGCTCTTCTTTATTCAAAAATTGTTTTTCTATCCATAAGACTGATAGGTAATATGCTCTATGTTTTTCTAATTTTCTTAAGATATCTCTGTTTATATCTAGGTTGTACATTTATTTTGACATCATTATGGTAAATGGAGTAAGATATTGATCTATGCCCAATTTATTAGATTGCTTTCCAGGTTTCCCAACAATTTTTTAAATCAAACAATGTGTTCTTCACCCTAAAGCTTAAGCTTTTTTTTACCCTTCTAGATGTTTATATTATTGTCTCTTACATCCAGTTATACTGATAATAAAGTTCTAGTTCTACCAGCTCTCTATCCCCAAGTTCTTCTATTGTAATTGTTCTTCCATTTAATAGAGGTGTCTATTTTATAAGATAATTGCTCCAATTTACTTTTGCCTCCAGATTTTAGTTTTTTAAGAATCATTCTATTTTATTCAACTAAACTCCTAGCCATCTATTTATGTATGCTCTTTTAAACTTCCCAACGAATGATAACACTGTTTAGAGAAGAGATAATCTTTTCCTATATGAGAAGCAAACACTTTGACCTTATTGAGTCCCTTAAAATTGGTCTTTAATGTTTATCTTATGTTTCTCCTGGATCTTGTATGTCAGATTTTTGATTGAGTTCTGCTTTTTGGTCACAAATATCTGAAAGTATGTCAGGTTATTAAATTTCCATTTCTTTTCATTCAGGATTATGCTCAGTTTTGTGGGGCAAGTTATTCTTGGTTGCAAGAATCTGCTTATTTGCTCTTTAAAATCTAATGTTCTAAACCTTTCAATCTTTTAATGTAGAAGCTGCTAGATCTTCTGTTTGCCTAACTATATTTAATTTTTTAAAATTTGTTTTTTTCTCTTCTTGTTGTAGTATTTTCTCCTTAATCTGGGAGTTTTGAAACTTATTACATGTTTTTTTTAAAGTTATATAATAAAATAGAAAGAAAAAAAATTCATCAGTCACCACCTAAAAAAGGTCCCAAGATGAAAATTCAAAGGAATGTCATATCCATTTCTATTTTATCTTCTCATTCTAGAACTTCAGGGCAATTTTCCTTTAGGATTTTGAATAAGACATTTTAAAAATAAATCATAACTTTCAGATAGTCCAATAATTCAAACACTGTCTCTTTTTGATCTATTCTCTAGAACAGTTGTTTTTCTGATGAGAGATTTCATATGCTCTTTTTTTTCATTCTTCTGATTTTGTTTTATTATATCTTGGTGTTTTATGATATCATTAACTTTCCCTTGTTCGACTCTAGGTTTTGAGGAATTGTTTTTCCTTAAGTTTTTGGATTTGTTTTTCCAAGTGACTGACTTCATAATTTTCTTGGATTGTTCTTATTTTTTAGTTTGTTTTTTCCTCAACTTCTCTTTTTTGATTTTAAAGTCCTTTAAAAGCCCTTCCAAGAATTCTTTTTGGTCTTGTGGCCATTTGACATTTTTCTTTAAGGTTGAAATAGTAGCTTTTAAAATTTCATTATCTTCTCAAGATGAACTCAGATCTTCTCTATTCCCATAGTAGTTACCTATCATCAGATTCTTTCTCTTTTACTCACTCATTATTTATTTTTCTTTTTAGTGACTTATTACTATAGTACTAAGGTGTGTGGGGGAGTGATCCCTTAAGCTTCAAATTTTTCATACGGTTGTTTTCTAAGCACTGTCTGGGGACCTAAATCAGGCACTCTTCTCTGCCCCTGAGCCACAGCTAGGACCCTCAGTCATGTTGTCACCACAAATATTCTTGCTCCCTGCTGTCCCTCCCAAGGCTAAACACTTCAGCTTTCCCCTCTGTCCAAGGATTCTGCTCTCCTGCAAGTGCCCATAGCCAGCAGGGTCCCTGCCCTCTGCTATTATATTCCCCAGGTGTGTCTTTGCTGTTCCTTACCCACAGTTGCAAACAGGGACTGTGTCTGCTCAGCAAAACTGGGTATGGTACCCTGTGATAGCAGAGGGTCAGTCTATCGTCCCCTACTTAGTTGTCCAGCCCCTAAACTGGGAAGTTAGAATTCCTGAAGCTGAGGCTGCTCCTGGGGCTTGTTTATTGATTCAGCAATGTCACCAAGAATTATTTTCATTTTAATTAGGCTAAACCTCTTACTTTGGAGGTATGGTCTTTCCTAAGGTTTTCTTAAGTTGTCTGAGGACAACTATTTTACCCTAACTTTTAATTATTTCTGCCCTTCTAAATTCACTTTGGGATGATTTTTGTCTTATTTGTGGGGAAATTTGAAGAGCCCGATATTCAACTTTTAATTATTTCTGCCACTTTAAGTTTACTTTGGGATGATTTTTGTCTTATTTGTGGGATAAATTTGAAGAGCCCAGTATTTTCTGTCCTATTCTACCATCTTCCCAGAATCCTCTCCAAGAACAGGTTTTGAGTGCCATTAGGGTCCTCTCATGTGGCAAAGTGCCTAATGGCGATTCCATTACAGCAGAGATCTACAAGACAGGGGGTCCACTCTTCATATAAAAGCTGACTGAAATCTTCCAGCTTATATGGCAAGAAGAGATTATTTCCCTAGGAGATCAAGAATGCTTCCATTGTTCATTTCTATAAAGGAAAAGGAAATAGGTTGTTTTATGACTATCAAAGCAGGAGAGAGGAGGTCTCTCTTAGTCACTGCTGGCAGGATTCTTGACAGTCTTCCTTAATTGACTGATTCTTCACCTGTAAGATGGTTACCTACCTGAGAGCCAGAGTGGCTTCTGAAAGGGCTAAGGAACTGTCAATATGGAGTTTGCTGTTTGACAACTCCAGGAGAAATGCCCGGAGGTTTGTACACAATGTTTGTGGATCTCACTAAGGCCTTTGAGACTGTCAGTTGTGAGGGCTTGTGGAAGATCATGGTGAAATTTGGCTGCTCAGACAAGTTCATCAGAATTATACTCCAGTTTCATGATGACATCCTTGCAAGGTTATGGATAATGGATAATGCTTAAATGCTTTAGTATGGATAGTTCTGGATAATATAGGATGTTTTCGTGCTTTATAGTATGGACAGTTTCAGATAATGGACAATGCTTTAGTGCTTTAGTTTGGATAGTTCCAGATAATGGAGGATGCTTTAGTGCTTTAGTATGCATAATTCTGTATAATGGAGGATGCTTTCTGCTTTAGTATGGCTAGTTCTGGATAATGGACAATGCTTTAGTGTAGATAGTCCTGGATAATGGACAATGCTTTAGTGCAGAGAGTTCTGGATAATGGATGATGTTTTCGTGCTTTAGTATGAACAGTTCCAGATAATGGACGATGTTTTCATGCTTTAGTATGGACAGTTCTGGATAATGGATAATGCTTTCGTGCTTTAGTATGGGCAGTTCTAGATAATGGACAATGCTTTAGTGCTATTGTATGGGTAGTTCTAGATAATGGACAATGGTTTAGTGCAGATAGTTCTGGATAATGGACAATGCTTTTATGCTTTAGTATGGACAGTTCTGGATAATGGACAATGCTTTAGTAACCGATGAAGTGAAATAAGTCTGTGTGCTTGCTCCCATATTTTTTAGCATGATGTTAACAATATTTTCAGATGTCTTCAATGATGACAAAAAAACAGCATCAAGGTCAGTGCCTGCACTGATATTATATTACTAAACTTGAAAATGCTACAGGCTAAGATTAATTTTAAGAAATAATTTTGAAAGAAGGGAATCTTATTTCTTTCATTGTATGGTGATCTTTCAGTCTAAAATCCCTATCCACCAATACTAATAAGCTACTTTTTAACTTGTAAGGCTTGAGTGAGTTGACTAGTGGCAATGAGAGGCTGGGTAATTTGTTCCCAGTTACTATATGTGTCAGAGACCAGATTTAAACTAAAGTCTTCTTGACTCCAATTCACTATTACATGCTGCCTCTCTTATAAAGCACTAGAAACATTGTTCTTCTCTGAAAGTCGGTGGTTCGATATGTCTATTCTTTGATGAACCTGGATCCCATAATGAGATATATGTAATAATTAAAGGAACTTAGCAAATGAGGTAGTAGTAACTGATTACACTTTGCTTACCTTTTTATTCGTTTGTTGTCATCAGGCATATCAATTTCTGGATGCAGTTGGTAGTTGAGCAGGACTGTGCCAAAGAGATCGTACTCTAAATAACATCCAAGTTGGGCAAATTCTAATAGCTCTTTTTTATCAAATATAGTCCTAAAGGCAATGAGATAGAAATGTTATTATTTTCAAGACTTTCCCCTATGTGTATATGTGTGTGTGTGTGTGTGTGTGTGTGTGTGTGTGTGTGTTATCTGGATAATGAAGGATGTTTTTGTGCTTTTGTATGGACAGTTCCAGATAATGGATGATGCTTTCATGCTTTAGTATGGACAATTCACACACACACACACACACACACACACATATATATTTTCAGATGTCTTCATACATTATATGTATGAAGTTGGGACCAAATAGTTTTGTAAGATCCCTTTAAAAACTTCTATAAGAAACTATGACCCCTAAAAATTTTTAGGTTATTAAGTTAGCCAACAAACATTTACTAAGCACCTATTATGTTCCAGCAACTGTGCAACATACTGCAGGTACAAAGAGAGGCAAAAACCAAACCAAACCAAACCCAGGCTTTGCTCCTCAAGGAACTCACAGTCTAATGGGGAAGATGATATGAAAGCAACTAAGTGCAAACAAGCTACATCCAGGATAAATTGGAGAAAATCAACAAAAGAAAGGCATTAGAGTTAAGGGGATTAGAAAAGACTTTTTGTGTAAAGTGAGATTTTAACAGGAATTTGAAGGAATCCAGTGAACCCAGAAGGCTGATAGGAAGACTGAGAGAGAGAGACACAGAGAGAGAGAGAGAGACAGAGACAGAGAGAGAGGAGAGAGAGAGAGAGAGAGAGAGAGAGAGAGAGAAAGAGAGAGAGACAGAGAGAGAGAGAGAGAGAGAGAGAGACAGAGAGAGAGAAAGAGAGAGAGACAGAGAGAGAGAGAGAGAGAGAGAGAGAGAGAGAGAGAGAGAGAGAGGCAGAGAGAGACACAGAGAGAGACAGAGAGAGAGAGGGAGGGAGAGAGAGAGAGAGACAGAGAGACAGAGAGAGACAGAGAGACACACACAGAGAGAGACAGAGAGACACACACACACAGAGAATTCTAGATATGGAATACAGTCAGAGAAAATTTCTAGAATTAGGAGTTGAAGAGTCTTGGGAGAGGAACAATGAGGAAGTTAGTACTGGTGGATCATAGAGCAAGTGAAAGTGAGTAAGGAATAAGAAAACTGGAAAGGAAGGAGGGCAGCATGCTATGAAGGCCCTTCTTTATTTGCCAAATAGGATCTTGTATTTGTATAGAGGCAGAGAGCCATTGGTCTTTATTTAAATAACAGCTTAGTTGTCTATTTTAGGAAAATCACTTTAATATCTGAATAAAGGATGGACTGGAATGGGGAGAGACTAGAATATACCAGATATATTGTAAAGATAACCTAGACAGGACTTGACAATATAATAGATACTGGAAGGTAAGAAAGAGTTAAAGTTGTGAGTCTGGGTGACTGGGTGACTCCCCTTAGATGTCAATTCTCTCTCCATCCTGTATTTGTTTTTTTTTAATATTGTATTATCTAGTAGAATATAATATTCTTGATAACAGTGACAAGTTTGTATTTTAATTTGTATCCCCAGAATCTAGCAGAGTATCTTACATATAGTATGCCTTCCCTAATTATTTGCTGAACAAAAAACAATTATGGCTAAATCCATGAAAAAGGAACAAGGTACTTTAGATTAAAAAAAAAAAAGAATAGAGAAGGGAAAAATTTGAGTGACATACAAGCTTACAAATTTGCTTTTGAATGTTAAAGGACTACCCTTTCTTGTGGAATGGAAGAGTGAAAGACTGTATTAGAATATAACTTAACAATTTGTTGCCTACAAGATACAAATTTAAAACATAAGCATGCATACACATATATACATTCATACACACATATTTAAAATCTATTATGTTTTGGAAAAATTAAAAAGAGGTATAATCAGTTCTGGATAAATATACCATAAAAATATGAAAAAAAAAACTGTTGGAAATTCTCACTGTAGGAATGTCCATCAATGCAGATCTTTTGCCTCTGTGTGTTCAATAAAATCCGCTCTAACAATTCTTTCCCTAGTCTCTTCCATTTACATGAAACTTTTTCCTTCTAGTTTTGGTTATAACCAAAGTGCCAGTATTAACATAATACAGCTCCTCTTGCTTTATTCACTTGTTCTTAATTAGTTTGTTTCTAAGTGGAATAGTCTTTAATAATCTGGAGTCATTGGCACATCATGGGGAAACAATGGAATACACCTCAAAAATTATTCATTGTAACCAAGTTAAAAGGACGCAAGGGAAGAATGTTCAATTCGACACTAGGAAAACAATTAGAATATTTAATTATATTAGTAATAAAAACATACTCTACTCAATGATATCAAAAGATGCATGAGTGACCACAATTTCCTTAATTTTTATGAAAAATATTAGCAACTCTGAAAATATTAGGGCTTTTCATTAATATGATCAATAATGGGATTCTTAAAAATCAAAAACTGGCATTATTTACAACGAAAAGCATTGATAACTTTTCTAATAAAATCATAGACAAAGCAAGAATTATCCTTATCTCAACTATTATTTGACATGGTATAAGTAATACTAAATCTATCAATGAGGAAGAAAAAAATAAAATGAGCAAATGAATTTTGATAGAGAGGAAACAGAATTATGGCCACAAGTAGATAATATACTTGGAACCCCATTCTCCAAAATCAGTGAAAAATATAATTAAGACAATTTAGCACAGCATCAAGATACAAACTAAATGCACAAAATCATTATCTTTTCTTGATATTACTGACAAAAGCTAGGAGGACAAGATAGAAAACTTCTAGTTAAAATACTTATGTCTCAGATCTAGCCTATGGACAGACCCACCCACACAGAAAAAAAAATATATATATATATATATATGAATCATATATCACTATATGGAAAAACAGATCAATGAATTAGTTATGCAACTAAAGTACTTGAAAAGTAACAAATTTTAAAAATCAATTAAATGAATTAATTAAATCAGAGAACAGATTAATAAAATTTACTCTGCAATCTAGGGCCTCTTTTTTTCAGTTAGAATTAATTATTCCAACTTAAAAGTCTGATAGAATGTGATAGAAATCATTTGTCAATCCACCTGATTATTATATATTTTATTTATATCTCCAATTTTATTAGCATACAATTGGGGGAAATATTTCCAAATATTTCAGCTTATTTCCTCTTTATGGTTGTAAATTCACAGTTCTCTCTCTTTTTTTTTTTTTTTTTGAAACTTCTAATTTTGGTTTTCTCCCTTTAAAAAATCAAGTTAGCTGTGATGACCATGTATTTAAAATCAGCCGGAGTCAGGAATTCAGGTTAAGGGAAAAATCTTCAATCTTTACTCTCAGTAGAGGTGAAGAAGGATTGCAATAGCAATATGGGCATTTGCGACGGGAAGCCAGCCAGCAGAGGTGAAGGGGAGGTCGTGATAGCAATGCGAGAAGCTTTGTCAAGACACTAGCCAGCAGTCTCTCTTTCTGTTTCCCTTTTCCACTCCCCTGCCTCTACCCACCAAAAACATCATTTCCTATACAACACATCAGGACTTGCACAAAGACTGGGTGGGGGCCATTCTTTCTCCAAGCATATATATTAAAAGAGTATGGGCCAATTACTATTTAGCCTCACGTACTTGGGACCTCAGTACATCAACTCGAGCCTCAGCCCATTACATCTCCCACTTTATTTTGTTTTAGAACACGGGTGGTCATGCCATCCCTGAGTCCTCAGGGAGGTCAGAGCCCCCAAGTGGAGGTGATCACACCCTCCCTGACTTCTCAGGAAAGGAGGTGAAAGCATGGAAAAGGAGATGATCACGCCCTTCCTGACATCTCAGGAAGGGAGGTGAAAGCACTAAAAAGGAGATGATCACATGCCTGACATCTCAGAAAGGGAGATGAAAAGCACCAAAGGGAAGTGGGGGTTGCTAGCGGGTTTCTCGGCTGGAGGGTCTTATTATGCACAAACCCATCAGCATGGGAGGTATTATACAAACACATAGCAATAATGCAGAGGCTATTAGTGATGATCCTCCCCACAGTCAGTGCAGGCTTAATGTGGTGTAACAAACATGAATTGTACACGCAAATAACGGTATAACAAACAATATAAATCAACATGGTGCTGTAAAAGATTGCCAGAAGTCCTAGAAGGAGGTATGTAAACAATAGTTACACATATGCCTTCTTCAGCAGCCAAGAGATAGTCTAAAACCAATCTATTGTCCATTGGTTCACATGTCAGGGAATCCAATGATTCCCCCAAGTTTTTGAAGTCTTGCAAAAGTCTTTTTATGTGTTAGGGAATCCAATGATTCTAGCAGATTTTGAAGTCCTGTAAGAGTCTTATCATTTCTCAGAAAATCCAATGATTCCTGAGGGCTTTCGAGTTTTATGTCTCAAAGAATCCAGTGATTCCTGAAGATTTTCAAGTCCTACAACATTCTTATCATGTCTCAGAGAATCCAATGATTCCTGAGGGTTTTGAAGTCCAACAATATTCTATGTCCATGAGTCAAATGCCATAACTGCCACGCTCTTTTAATGGTGAGCACGATCAACAACAGAACCGCCCGATATTTCTTGAGTCTTCTCCTTCGTTTCAAGGGTCTGCTCTGTCTCTCTGTGATGGACAAGGTGAATATGGCTCGTTGGCACCCATCTGATTCCTTCGTCACCTGTAGAGATACAAGCAAACCCTCTCCCCCAAGCAGTTAGCCTATCTGGTCCCTTCCATTCACTACTTTCTGGGTCTCTCCACATCACCTGGCGATTATCTAAAGATAGTGGACCTACTCGCACTGGACACTGCCCTTCTGGTGCATTATAAAACCTGTCTGCTAGAGCCAGTGCATCTTTGTCAAAAATCAAGAAGTTAATAGTATAAAGAGTTAAATTTAGAAGTTCTCTAGGGTTACCTGTGGCTCCCCCTTTCTTTTGTTTTTGAAGCAGTGTCTTAATGTCTCTGTTTCTCCTCTCTACTATTGAGGATTGAGGCTGTCCTTGAGGATTAAAGGGTATGCCAGTGATGTGTAAAATCTTATACTGTGCACAAAAGTGTGCAAAATGTTTGGAGGTATATACAGGACCATTGTCTGTTTTTATTGCTTGTGGCACACCCATAATGGCAAATGCTTGTGTGAGAAATTCAGTGACCACTCGGGCTGTCTCTTTAGCTGCTGGTATTGCAAAAGTGAATCCTGAAAAGGTGTCTACCACAATGTGGATAAAAGACAGATGACCAAAAGATTTATAATGGGTCACATCCATTTGCCAGATTTCACTGGGTCTCAAACCACGAGGGTTCTTCCCTGGAGGCAGTGTAGGAGCGTGGAAAGGAAGGCAAGGCATACAGGCTTTTACTATGTTCCTACCTTCCTCTCTTGTTATTCCAAATTGTAAATGTAAAGCTCAAGCAGCCTGATGATATTTATAATGAGATGCCTGGGCTTCTTGGAATAAAGGAGTTTTGACCAACATAGTTAGAAGGCTATCTGCCTTTGAATTACCATCAAAAATGGGACCTGGAAGTCCACTATGAGAATGGACATGCAAAATGTAAATCTTACCTGGATGCTTTTTCACTTGCTCTTGAAGTTTCTTAAAGAGCTGATATATATTAGAGGATGCAAATTTTATAGGCCGAATCAGATATTATATTTATATCTCCTGGATAATAAGTAAGAGCTAGAATAATCGCATACAATTCATTCTGCTGAGTGGACTGAAAAGGAGTTCTGACTACTCTCTTTATAGTTAAGTCATGAGAGTATACAGCACAAATATTATGTTTGGATGCATCTGTAAAGATAGTTGGTCCTTTAAGAGGAACTTTAGAAACTTTTTCTTCAAGAATCCATTGCCAATTATGTAAAAGTCTGGTTATCTTTAATGGAGACCTGTGTGTAAAATTTGGAGCCATGGCTAAGAAAATTTGCCACTCTGGGATGGTCTCACAACACACATTAATTTGTGTATTGGTGTAAAAGGTGTATATCTTATCAGGTCTTGTCCCAGATAATTGTACTGCTCGCTTAATGGCCTTTAACAAAATTCTAGCCACAAGCACTGGGTAAGGCGTAAGGCTTTGTTCTGGTTGTGCCGGGAGGTTCACCCACTCTATTACACTGTCTCCTTGATGAAGAACTGCTGTGGGTGCCTCTTGTGTGGCAAAAACTGATATTTCCAAGGTTTTTGAGTGACTTTTTCAACCACATTGGATAAAGCCAGTTCAACTTTACTCAAAGCCTCTTGAGCTTCTTTTGTAAGCTGGCATGGTGAATGTAAAGCAGTGTCTCCCCTTAAAATGTCATATAATGGTTGCAACTGATAGGTAGTCAAGCCTAACACTGGTCGCATCCATTAGATATCTCCTATCAATTTCTGAAAATCATTTAAGGTGTTTAGTTTCTCTGTTCTTAAGGACAGTTTTTGTACTGTAAGTACCTTAGGGTATACTTTGTATCCTAAATATTGAAAAGGAGCATGTCTTTGAATTTTTTCTTCAGCTATGTACAATTTGTAATTCTTTAGTGTTTCTATGGTCTTTTGTAGACATGCTTCTAGCATTTGTTCCTCAGGTGCACATCCCAATATATCATCCATATAATGTAATAGCATAACTTTTGGAAATGGTTTTCTTACCGGAGTAAGAGCAGCAGCAACATACATTTGACACATAGTGGGACTGTTTTTCATTCCCTGTGGCAAAACTGTCCATTCATATCTTTTATAAGGCTTAGGTAAGTTAATGCTGGACACTGAAAAGGCAAATCTTTTCATATCTTCCTTATCCAGAGGGATAGAATAGAAACAATCCTTAATATCTATAACCCAAAGAGGCCATTTTCTAGGCAACTGAGTAGGAGATGGAAGTCCAGGCTGAAGAGTTCCCATAGTTTCCATCTGTTCATTCACTTTTTTTAAATCAGTGAGCATCCTCCATTTTCCAGATTTCTTTTTTTACAACGAACATTGGGGAATTCCAAGGACTTAGAGAAGGTTGTAAGTGTCCTTGTTCAAGTTGCTCCTGTACTATATCTAATAAGGCCTGAATTTTATCACTACCTAAGGGCCGCTGTTCTATCCACACTGGGGTATCAGTTTTCCATTGGATAGGAACAGGTGAAAGTGTTGGCAGCCTTCAACAGAAGTCCCCTGCCAAAAGGGACCCTGTCTCCCCATGTTTGGATTTTGGGAAGTCTGCATCATAGCCTGGTTATAAAGGCATTTGTGCCCACTGTGGCACAGCGTCTTATGAGCTCCTCTAAATGAGCATCCTAGTGCAGTCCTAGTATAATTCTTCTGCAAACCTCATTAGCATTTTCTTTAGCAAGTTGCCTTATCAAAATGTCCGTTACTGCATTTTCCCCATTAGTTCTTGTGAGAGCTGCCTGCAAACGTCCCACAGTCAGCAAAGGGTTCATTTGGTCCTTGTGTTATTTTTGTGAAGGCCTCACCCTTGTCGTCTTTATTGTGGAGAGAAGACCACGCTTTGATAGCGTTAGCAGCAATTTGCTCATATGCTGCTATGGAATAATTAATCTGTACTGCGATATCTGCATAGGAACCTATACCTGTTAGTAGGTCACAGGTGAATGCAGTATGAATTGTACTTTGATTATTTTGTTGGGCTTGTATCCTATAGAGCTCACTATATTCAGAAAGCCACAAGTAGTTCTGTCCAGGTTCTAGGCATACCCTTGCTATAGCTTTCTAGTCATTAGGGGTCAAGATTTCAAAAGTCAAATTCTATAATAACATCTTAACATAAGCTGATGTAGCCTCATAAAAAGTGCAAGCTTTTTTCAGGTCTTTGAGGATTTCTATATCAAAAGGAGCGTATCTTCTACTTTCTTGACCTGAAGAATTAAACTGTTGAATCACAGAAAAAATGTGGTGTTGGAATTCTGATACATTTCTCCCTTCTGCTTTGGCCTTAATTAGTCCCTTTTGCAATCTAGTCATAGGAGTGGCTGGATGCTGGGAGGGAGGTGCTGGTGCTGTCACTGCCCCCCTCCCCCCACTACCCCTTTTCCCTCCATCCCTGAAGGTGGAGTAGATGGAGGAGAGTCAATTACCTGCTCCTTAGGTGGGGCTGAAGCTGCCTCCGATTCACCACACCCTTGAGCCTCACTAAAGTCTTCATGCCCTGTGGGGATATGGCCATTAATCTGTTCATTGTCTTCCTCCTTTATCTCAGGCTTCTCCATTTGGCTATTTCTAGAGTCTTTTCCTTTTCTTCTATAACTTATATGGTTTCTTAAGGCCAACTGTATTATATTGTATAAATAGAATGCCTCGATGGAAATTGAATGAGGACCGTTTTTCGTTGTAATATGCGGAGAGCTGCTGCCCAATTAATGCCCAATTATCTGGAGAGATTTGCTCTTCCTC
This sequence comes from Antechinus flavipes, assembly GCF_016432865.1. Taxonomy (NCBI): domain Eukaryota; kingdom Metazoa; phylum Chordata; class Mammalia; order Dasyuromorphia; family Dasyuridae; genus Antechinus; species Antechinus flavipes. The sequence goes on along the minus strand of NC_067402.1, from coordinate 52,400,598 downwards.
TAAGAACCAAGAGGAGGTGCGTTTTAATGTACCCAGAAGTCTAGCTGTCTGTTCCCAAGTTATAAATTGCCCTTGATCTTCTATCAGCTTAAGCAAGCTTTCTATAGCACCACTCCTGGGTGGGGGTGGGGGGTGGGGGATGGAGAATCTTTAGCTAGCATCTGTTCTATTTCAGCCAAAAAAGATTACTAGTTTAGTCTTTAAGAAAATAATTTCCCTGTTTGTCTATTATACTCACCTAAGTTCCTGGTCACTGAAAACTTCTTCAGTGAAAATAGGGTCCTTGGTTCCCATGCTTGGGTGCCAAATGTAATGACCATGTATTTAAAATCAGCCGGAGTCAGGAATTCAGGTTAAGGGGAAAATCTTCAATCTTTATTCTCAGTAGAGGTGAAGAAAGATTGCGATAGCAACATGGGCAGCTGCGACAGGAAGCCAGCTAGCAGAGGGGGATCGGAGGTGAAGTGCCCTCGTGATAGCAATATGGGCAGCTGCGACAGGAAGCCTGCCAGCTGTCTCTCATTCTGCTTCCCTTTTCCACTCCCCTGCCTCCACCCACCAAAATTGTCATTTCCTATACAACACATCAGGACTTGTACAAAGAGTGGGCGGGGGCCATTCTTTCTCCAAGCATATATATTAATAGAATATGGTCCAATTACTATTTAGCCTCATGTGCTGGGGACCTCAGTGCATCAACTCAAGCCTCAGCCCATTGCAGTTAGCTAATGAGAAATCAATTCAATTTATTTTAGATTATCTCTTAATTTTATTTATTAATACATTGGTATTTTCTTTCAACTTTGTTAATTTTTTTGATTTAATTGGATTTTTCTTTATTTAACTGGTTTTTAAATATTTGTTAGGACTTTATAGTACAATTGGACTCTGCTCTCAGGATGGAGGAGCACTGTTTGAAGCCCTAGGTTTTTCCCACAGTTTTTACAGAACTACTTTTCAGAGCCTGTAAGTTTTCAATTCTTCCAAGGTGGTATGATCTAAGGAGTGCTGTAGTCAGTCACTGCTATTCTGATCTGTTCTCTGGTCTGTGATTAATAAAAATATTTAGAAACATAAATTTTCCTTTACAGATTGCTTTGGCTATATCCTTTAAAGTTTTGTTGCCTTATTGCTGTTAATGAAATTATTTTTATGATTTGTTCTTTGACACACTCATTCTGTAGGATTGAGTTTAGTATATAATCAATTTTAATAGTTTCATTAGCAGTCCTTTGTTAAACATAATCTTTATCACATTGTAGTCTGTAAAAAATATTTAATTTTTTCCCCATTTTTTTGGTGCAATTTCTTAAACTCCTTTATTTGTAGAATGAGGGAATTGCTCCTTATGACAAGGGTTTAAAGCAATGGAGTAACAGGCCCTTAACAAGAGTTGCTAGGGATTTCCTCTTCCCAGAGTCTTTCAAATCAAACAAAAAATGGTTTTAAGAGGAAAAGGAATAAGGAAGGAGAAATCTGATTATGTAGCTCCATCAAACTATGTACCATATGGTGAAGTGATAGTGTGGGAAGAATAGTAGTAGAGGTGCTCAGATATTCACATGAAACAAAACACAAGAAACCAGTAATTAAATCCATACCAAGATATATGTATGTGTATGTGTATGTATGTATAATATTATATATTATATAAATATATATAAACACACATACACATACACAATATATATATTATATATATATATATATACACACATACATACATAATATATATAATATATAATATCATATATATATATACACACACAATATATCTTGGTATGGATTTAATTACTGGTTAGTTTCTTGTGTTTTGTTTCATGTGAATATCTGAGCATCTCTACTACTGTTCTTTATTTTTATTTTTATACTTCCATATATATACATACATCTATATCATATATATATATATGATATAGATGTATGTATATATATGGAAGTATAAAAATATGGGGAACAAGCAATATTGTTTGATTAATGAAACACGTTTGACTTCAGGGAATCAGAGAGGCTTGTTGGAAAAGGATCTAAGACTGAAATGTGACTCTGGAAGTATAAATTGTATTTTATTAAAAGATACTCATTCACCCAAATATACATATAGATATATGCACACAATGTCTATATATCTATTTGCACACATTAATGAGATGAGGCTAGAGTAACAATGCAGATTGAAAAGATAAAGTCATGTTAGGAAATTCAGTAGCCAGATGGGAAAGCATGGTGGAGAGATATGGGTAAAGACTGAAGTGTGATGAGACTCAAATGAGATAATGAATTTAAAGCACTTGGCAAGTCTTAAATTACTGCATAAATTCCAATTATCATCCTCCTGCTCACCTATCTTTCTTCTTCTTCTTCTTCTTCTTCTTCTTCTTCTTCTTCTTCCTCTTCTTCTTCTTCTTCATTCTTCTTCTTTTACTTCTTCTTCATCATCATTACTATTATCAGCCCCTCTTTATCAGACATCTACCTAGTTTGGTGATGATTCTACATTCTTGCAATGTTTACAGAGCATTATGAGGGTGTGTTAATAAATATTTAACAATCAGAAAAAATATATGTATACATACTTTTAAATTTGGTTTGCATTATTAATACTTTCTTAAGCCTAGACCAATGCTGTCAAACTTGGGCCATTAAATGATATGTAAGAATCCCTGGTGGGTGACATATTGATCTACAAAATTATATATTAACATTAAGTATTCTATTGAATTTTAATTATTTTGTTAAATATTCTCAATTACATTTTAATATGATTGGGATTTTACTGGGAGAAAAGGTCATTTATGGTTGACACTTGTAGTTTAGATAATCAAAGAAACAATAAGTCAAGTCTTGATTTGTAAGATTTGTAGCACTGCTGGTTTCTGTAGTATAAATTCTCACTCTAAAAAATCTAACCATTGACTTCTGGCCTGCTTAGAGATGGCTCCAGCATACCCATGGGTAAAAATCAATTGAAAAATAGTGTCAATGAAGTATAATTCATACCAAAAGGACAAAAAAGAGCAAAGAGATGAGAAGTTTGAGAAACATCAAAAGAATGTCACAGATTTATTAAATAAAAGTGATTAGGAAATTCAATTGTCAATTCTTATGCTGGAATTCTATCTGTCAAAAGCAGGATATCTAATAATGTATTAGCTAGCTTTAGTGATAATTTCTTCCTCCTGCAAACAGGAGTGAAATTAATCTGATTTTCAATAACAAGGAAAAACTTGTTTCTAAGGTAAAATGTTAGAAACTTTGGAGGAAAGAGATGACTCCATTCTAGAATTTGTGATACAAAAGAAGAAAACCAGGCAAAATTTACACAAAGCTTAGAATTTTTTATTTTCATGAAATCAGCAAAGGTATAGTTTTCTATGAACTAAAATCCCCAATAGAAGGGGAGTTAGCCTAGGAGGAATGGGAAGATCTTGAGAATAAAATTCTAAAAAAAAAAAGAGAAATCATTCAATTAAGGAAAAAATGGAAATTGGCTTAAATAAACTAATGGGGAAAAACAAAAAACCATCAAAAAAAGTGAGTTTAAAACAATATGTACAGAAAATGGAAGCAATGAGAGGTAATAGAGGAGGAATACTAAAAGCATGAGTTGGTCCTTTGAAAAAATGCTATATGCAACTACTTAGAATGAGCTAAAGCTATTAAGGCAAGTCAAGAAAAAAATATAAAAAATTAAATTCAATGGAGGGCTAAAATCATGGCTTGAAGGTGGGGAGAGGAGAGGCAATGATAACTGCCAATAGAGGGAAGGCAAATCTGTTCAGTTTTTACTATGCTTTCTGCTAAGTAGAATGATCTTAGAATTTCAAAGGACAAGAAAAAATGGCTTACAGAAAGTTGATAACTGAAATAAGAAAATAGTAAAAAAAAAAAAAAAAAAAAAAAGAATTCTGTTGAGTTTAATGAATTCAAATTAGATGAACTACATTCCTAGGAAGTAGAATGATGAAGTGGAAAGTATACTTAACTTGTAATGTTAAATTTGGAGTCGTGAGACTCCATTAGCCAATTTGAATGCCACATTTGCCACTTATTACCTGTTTGTACTTGAAAAAATCACCTGAGCTCAATTGCCTCAAAATGAATGATTAGGCTAGATGACCTTTAAATCCCCTCCAGCTCTACATGTGTGAGCTTCTATGAATTGACATCTGTGATTGAGGAATAGATCCCAATGATCTTTGATCATGAAGACTTGAAGAGCTATCACAGGAGTAAAAGTGAAATACTGTTCTATTTTCCAAGAGGAACAAAATATGGTCTATAAACTCTGGGTTGGTGGGATTGAATTTAAATTTGGCCAAATTACAGATGGTATCATTAAAGAGCTTGTTAGTAAATAGCTAGAAAAGGAAGTCATAGCCACAAAGAACTACTGTGAGTTTATGAAAAATTGATGTCAGACTAACTGCATTTCCATTATTGACAGGGTTACTAGATTGATAGATTGAGAGTTGCTGTAGATAATCACAAATATTCACAAGGACAAAAATGTAACAATGCTATATAAATGTGGACCAGATGATATTATAACTGGGTAGATTTGAAATTCAAAGAGTAGTCTTTTATGTTTAATATCAAGTTGTAAAGAAGAACTGTCTTATGAATCTGTGATCAGCCCTTGCTTATTTGAGATTTTTATTAATGATTTGGGTAATGGAGTGTGCTGGGGCTGGATAACCACTGCCTAGTGTCAGTTCTTGAAATATGGACAAATATTAGAATCCATCCCCCCTCCTGCCCTCCCCCATCTCTGTCTCTCTGTCTCTGTCTTTTTGTCTCTCTATCTCTTTATCTCTCTCTCCCTGATTTTGGGGGAACATATATTCCAGGTTGGGAGTGCCTAGACAATGGCGAATTTGGGAAGGTGTAGAGGTCTTATATAAGTTTTCAACTTTTTTATGAAGAGGGAGAAAAGGATTCCTATGGCTAAGATTTGAAAGTTGATACATGTTGGTAGCTGAGTTTAGCCATAACAATGGTAGTAGTAGCCACAGGAAGTAAAAGATAAAAGCAATTTTAGATAGATATGCCTATGACAGTACTTTTTGTGAATATTATAATGTCTAGAGAGGTTTTAGGACAGCAATTGAATGAAATGACTCAGCAATGGATGTTGGAATGTTAATGGCTGATGATAAAGGAAATTCCTATAGATAGATGTGGAAAAACTGCTACTTAAGTATAGTGACAGCTTCATAGAAAATGAAGAGAGAAGTATCAATTATGCATTTAAGATAGGTTGTGACTCTTGGAAACCTTCATGAAGGGAGAAAAAAGGATTTCCAGGATCAATAGTCAAAAAGTAGCCCTTTGACACATATATAATCTACAAATGTAACTTACTATCCTTGTATTTTATATTTGAGCTCACCTAGGGACCTCATATATGCCAGGGGAAAGTTTGACCCCAGTTTGGGGTAAAATGTTTTGTCGGAGTCATTCTTGCCATACTTGTTAGTAAATCCCTTTTCTTTAAGCTAATTGAATCTGTGTGACTGACTAATAATTGAGGGAGAAGAACAGTGGGGTGTTAGAAATCATACTTTTCCGGTCAACCCTAGAACCATTAGAGGAATAATTATCAGCTATATTCTTTGAGGATGTCAAATCAAATTTGAGGCATTAGTGTAACTTAGAGAAATAGTCTCATAGAGGGCACTACAAATGGATAAAGCATGGATGATGTTTAATCAAACTTGTATATTAAACAAAATTAAAATGCAAGACTGCATAACAAAGTTAGGATTAAAAAATATCTTGATAGGCCACACCACATTTTTATGTAAGATGAAATTTAATAGAGCTATATTTAGGTTAAAAAATCAGCTTCAATACTTTGAGATGCTCATTCTGAGAACCAAGATGATGGAGTGAGAAATGAATGACTATAATTCTCCTATGTTCATTTCGGGGTAACCATAAAATAATGTCTCAAGATAGATCTTAGAACAGTAGAAGCATCAAGGAGACAAACTTTTAGCTCAGGAAACTTAGAAGATCAGCAGGAAGGGTCCCTCTCATGTGGGTAAAAGGGGGGCACAATCCATGACTGGAAGCTTCCCAATAAGCCAACAGCAAAACCCACCTCAGCAAACTAGCAGGAGATCCTGTGCCCCAGTGTGATGGAGTGGGTGGCCAATAGCAGGAACCCCTCCCATACCTTAGTATGGCTAGGGAAGCCAGTGAAACCACCATGTGTTTTGGTATAGTCCTGGAGAAAGAGGCATTCTTTAATGGCCAGACCACCACATACTTCAGTAAAACCCTAGGAAAACATGCAGCCAGACTGGCAAGAACTTCAGTGTAGCCTTAGGGAAAAACAGAAATACCCCATTGGACTCAGAACATGATAGACACTAGCAATAAGATCCTCTCTCAGCACTAGGTAAGCTGCCATATCTTTAGGGTCTCCAGGAGCACCCAACCACCTCCATTCCACCTCTGCAGTGTAACATTAGATATGAGGGTCCCCCATAGGTCTCAGAGCAACATCACTGCATCCAGCACCAGGTAAATAGCCAGAGTCTGCTGAGACAAGAACCCTGAAACAATACTCCTTCCACCCTGGGAAAAAATCTCAAATTTAAAAGAAAGAGAAAAGGGCTTACAAAAAAAAGATAAGCAAAAAACAACAAAAAGAATCTGGCCATGGGAAGTTGTTATGGTAAAAGGGAAGACCAAGACAAGAACTCAGAAGATATGACAATGTCAAAACATCTACGGGCAAAACCTCAAAGAACACTGGGAAGTGGTCTCAAACCCAGAAAGAACTCATGAAAGAGTTCAAAAAGGAGATCTAAAATTATATGAGAGGTAGAAGAAAAATTTGGGAAAAAATGAAGGTTATACAAGAGAATTATGGAAAAAAGACAACAGCTTGGAAAACTGCTTAAAAAGTAGAATTGGCCAAATGGAAAAGGAGATTCAAAAATCCACTGAAGGAAACAACCCCTTGAAGAGAACATTTGGCCAAATGGAAAAGAAAGTACAAAAGCCAATTGAAAAAAACAACTTAAAAATTTAGAATTGAGCAAGTAGAGGTTAATGAACCTATGAAAAATCAAGAAACAATCAAGCAAATTCAAAAGAATGAAAAATTGGATATATTTTTCAAATATCCATTTCAAAATATCCAAATCAAATATTCAAATATCAAATATCAAATTTTTCAAAAAAAAACCTCATTGGGAAAAAAAAAAACAACAACAAAAAACTACTGCCCTGGAAAACAGATCCAGGAGAGGTGATATCAGAAGCATTGAATAACCAGAAAGCCATAATCAAATGGAAGACTTGGACATCATCTTTTAAGAAATTATTAAGGAAAACTGCCCCGATGTTCTGGAACTAAAAAGCAAAATAGGCATTAAATCATTGGGTTTCACTGATCACTTTAGGAAAGACATCCCAAAAATGAAAAAAAAATAATACAAGTGACCAGAAAGAAACAATTCAAATATCAGGGAGTCACCGTCAGGATTGCATGGTATTTGGCAGCTGCAGCATTAAAGGATCAGAAATTATGGAGCCTGATATTTGAGAAAGCAAAGGAGTTAGGACTACAACCAAGAATCACCTATCTGGCAAGATTAATGAAGGTAAAAAATGGTCATTCAGTGAAATAGAAGGATTTTAAGCTTTCATAAGGAAAAGACCAGAAGTAATAAAAAAAAAATGACTTCCAATATCAAGACCAGGAGAAACAATAAATGGGTAAAGAGGGAAAAGAAAACAGGAGGGATTCAATAGTGTTAAACTGTTTACATCCTTACAAAGAAAGATGATACTTGTAATTATTAAAAATTATATCACTAATAACCCAGCTAGAAGGAATATACATAGAGAATATGGACACAAATTGAATTTGATGAAATGGTATAAAGATTAATGGATGACAAAGAGGAGTATATTGGGTGTAGAAGGAAGGAAGAATGCTGTCAATTATTTCACATGAAAAGTCACAGACTTATCACCCTGGAGGAGAAGATAGGAGGGTGGATAAAAATCATTGCTTGAATTTTACTCTCATCAGTATTGAACTCAAAGAGGGAATAATACACATTCTCAGTTGAATATAGAAATCAATTTTACCCGATGGGAAGTAGGAGAGAAGAAGATTAAATAAAGGGGAGTGGGAATGAGGACTTATAAAAAGGATCAGATTAGGGGAGGTGGTAGAAGCAAAACACCAGTAATGAGGGAAAGGATGAAATAAGGGAGAGGATAAATGAGGAAGAATAGGATGATTATTACCTAGATAATAATCATAATGATTGAGATGAACTCTTTCACAAATTGGAAGTGGATTAAAACCAGAACCCTATAATATATTGTTTACAAGAAACGCACTTGAAGCTTAGGAAGACACATACACACACAGAATAAAGGTAAGGAGATGGAGTAGAACCTATATACTTTAGCTGAAGTTTTAAAAAAGGAGGGAGGACAATCCTGATTGCAAAGTAAGTACAAAAATTTTCCTTAAAGAGATAGAAAAGGAAATTACATCTTGTTCAAAAGTAGACAATGAAATATTAATATTAAATTATATTTATGCACCAATTTCTTAATTCTTAAAGAAGTTAAGTGAGTTACAGGAAGCAATAGACAACAAAAGTATACTAATAGGGTGACTTCAATTTTCCCCTTTTATAAATGCAACCAAAAATAAAAATGAATTAAGGAGGCAAATATAATGTTAGAAAAGTTAGATATGATAGACCTTTAGAGGAAATGGAATGGGAACACAAAGTATATGGTACTTCCACAAAAATAAATCATGTAATGGAGCATAAACATCAAAATCAAATGTAAAAAAACAGAACTATTAAATATATTCTTTAAGATCATAATACCATAAAAATTACATTCAATAAAGGTTAGAGGAAAGATAGATTAAAACTTAATTGAAATTAAACAACATAATCCTAAAGAAAAATTGGGTCAAAGAACAAATCATAAAAATAATCAATAATCTCATTAAAGAGAATGACAACCATGAAATAACATACCAACATTTATGAGATGCAGCCAAAGCAATACCTAAGGGAAATTTTATTTCTCTAAATTCTTACATCAACAAAATAGAAAAAAAGAAAAGATTGATGAATCAAGCATACAACTAAAAAAAAAAAAACTTGAAAAAGTTAAAAACTCACAATCACTAAATTGGAAATCTTGAACATCAAAGACGAGATTAATAATATTGAATATAAAAAAAAAGCAAACAGATAATTGAAATCTAGAAAATGATTTAATGGAAGGAAAAAAAAACCTTACTGAGGTAGATAAGCCATTGGTTAAATTGATTTTAAAAAAGAAAACTAAATATCCAGTATCAAAAATGAAAATCCCCATTAGTGAGGAAAAAATTAAAGAAATTAAATCATTAGAAAATATTTTGCCTAATTATATTCCAATAAATCTGACAATAGCCATCATTCTAAGTTAGATCTTCATTGCTTATGACCACAACCTCTTAAATGATCTTCTGATGAACCTAAGAATATAAATTGCTTGGAGAGAAACTTTCAATTAGAATTTTTTAAAAAGCTGGAAAGCAATTTTGGGAAAAATTTAGCACAACAATTTGCATTATATTCCACAATGTAATTCCAAACTCACAGAAGGTCTAAATATTTAAAAATTGTAATATAAAAAAATAAAGAAAAAAACAAGGTAATAAGTGTTACAACTATGATCAAGGGAAGAATTAAAAATACAGTAAGAATATAGGAAGTTATAAAAGAAAACAGATACTTTCAATTGAAAAAAATTAAAGATTTTATAAAAATAAATTTAAAATTAGAATGAATAATAATAATGAGATTGGTTTAAAATTATGTGATCCATTATTTAATTGATATAAGGAACTCATGAATGAAGAAACTGCTTATCAGTGCCATTTCCTTGTAATAAGAAGATAAGAACTGATGGAATTAGATTAGACAAAATAATAATATTAAGAAATAAAGAAGAGTGGGTTGAGGGAAATACAACACTTCAAAGTTTAAAGACTTAGAGATATAAAGAATAATGATAATGAAAAATCTCCAAAAGCTATCTAAGAAAAAAATAGGAAGAAAAAATAATGTGCCCCATTTTACACCATTCAGGGCAGAGTTAAGGGTAAGGAAATGATTGAGATCCAAATTTTGCCACTAGCAGTGCTGGAAATTGAACTCCATCCCCATTGTCTTCTGCTTTAACCACAGTAATATCTTATTACCATGGCAGCTCCAGGATGCAAGGATTAATGTAGTATTAGATTTCTACATAGCACAGTGGGGAATTATGCTTCCAAGAGGTCAGAAATATCTTCAAAAGAATATCCTAAAAACTATAGGACTATAATTATTCAATAATCCTTCTGACACAAAGGGGCTTAGGATTGGATGATTTCCTGGGATACTTTTTAGGGCCTGACTTTACTTTTATCCTGATTAGTCATTTCTGTAGAAGGACTGAATCTTCCTCTTTCCCTATTCCCTAATCAAACATAGTACATACTGTGGCTTAAAAAAGTCTTTGAGCCTGGGAAAAAAATTGAAAAAAAAAATCTTCCCTTGGATATAAAATGTAGATTAGTCCTGGAACCATTTTTAATTAATGTCATTCTCTCTTGTGTTTCACACCATTAACTCAGGATCAGAAATATAGCTGGAAGAGATCTTACAAATATTCTAGTTCAACTCTTTCATTTTACAAATAAGGAAACTGAGGTTCAGGGATTATAAGTGGCTTGTCTAAGGTCATACAAGTAATAAATTGCATATCTGGGATATAAATGCAGGTTCTTTGATTCCAAATTCAACCTTCTTTTTACCACATCACACTATTTTAGGAGAAGCAGCATAAAATATACAGGATATCCAGAAGTCTCAGTGCAGTTTTAAGCTGTAATAGCTTTTTTATTTATTAAGCTTTAGTGGTTTAAAACTGCCATGAACTTTTGGGACACCTCATATTATTAAGGAAGTGTAGGACCAAAAAAGAACACAATAAGCATGAACTAAATGATGGTCAATCTGGGGGCTTCACTGGTAGTTATTCGATAACCTGAAAAGATGCAGAAGACTCTCCAGTAGACTGGATGGATCCCTCTCACTTAGGAAAAAATTTGAACAAGAGTTAAATAGGATGAAGTCATTATGAATATGTTGTTATCTGCAGAGGAGGATTATCTACACAAATGTGATCACAAAAGAAATAGAAGTAAGCTGTCCTGATGTGCCTGGGTCTCTTGATGGGAAAATGGAAGTTAAAGAAATGCAACCAAAAAAAAGATTCTTGAGTATATTTTCTTTCCTGGAAGATTTTCCCATAATACTGTTATGAAAACTAAGACATTTTCTTTTCTTGCACCAAACAAGAGTACCCTATAAAAATAGATGCCTAAAAGTCCTTAATTATTAATTTCAAGATCTAAGAGCATAGTTGTTCATCTACAAAGGACTGAAGGGTATGGAGGGGCTTGCATCTTTAGATATCAAAACAGCTAGAAAGACCCTCTGGCCTTTCTCTGGTGGATGGCATTAGGGAGGCAACTGAAATGAGCACTTATACAGTATGGGGTCACTCCATAATATTTGCCGAACTGTGCTATGGTACATTGAACTCACTTTATTTTAATTCCACAAACATTTCTGAAACAATTGTCCCACACCAGGCAGAATGTATGGGGAACTAGTCTTGAAGTCAGACACATCTGGGTTCAAGTTCAGAATCTATTTATTACTGATTTTGTAAACGCAGAGAAACATTTGAACTGTAAGCAACTCTCTAAGAGTGTTGCAGAGGAGTTGCCAATCTATATTGGGTGAAATTTCCTAATCTGAAATTTCCTATATTAGTGAAATAACAGGTTCAGATTGTTCCATTTCTTTACCTTCCACCCCATATGTTAGCAAATCCTAGGCACTATTTTAGGGGAAAAGGATAAAAAATGAAAATACAATGTCTCTTCCCTCAAGGAGCTTATATTCTACTGAAGGGACACAATAAGTACAAAATATATTCAAATTAAATATGAGTAATTCTTTTTCTCAGAAGAAGACCCAATTAAAGCTTTAGTAAAGGTCTTATATTGGAGCCTTTGCCTTGAAAAATAATGGGGATTTCAAAGGGGCAGTTATGAACACTCTAGACATTCAGCATAATGGAATATGGTATTTGGGGAACAGCAGGTAGCCAGATTGGCTAACATAAGGGACTAATGTGTAAGGGAGAATAATATAAAAATATAAAATAAGAAACATAGACAAGCCAGATTGCAAAATACTATACAAACCAAACAAATTTATATTTTATTCTGGACACAATAGAGAGATACCTCACTCTGGATTTCTGGATAGTCTCCATCATTCCTATTTCTCAATCTGTACTATATGGGTACTTCCTATTCCTTCTCCCTTTTCTTTCTCTTGTGTGCTGCCTTTCTTATAATCCCAACACTTTGCACAATACTTCACACATCATAAATGCTTAATAAATATATGTTTGTTTGATAGTGGAGGAAATGATCTAGTTAAATCTAAGTTTTAGAAGCATCCAGGTGACACGGGATAGATTGGAGAGGAGACAGACTAGAATCAGAGAAGTGAAGATAATTATATGAGTTCAGTGAGAGGTGAAGAACACCTGAGGGTGGTGACTTTGGGAATGGAGACAAGATGGCAGATGCAAGAGATGTTGCAACTCCGAGGTACTCTCTCTCACCTATCAGGTAAGCTAACATCACAGAAAAAGAAAATGATGAATGTTGGAGTGGCTGTGGGAAAACTGATCCTCTAATGCACTGCTGGTGGAGTTGAGAACTGATTAAACCATTCCAGAAAGCAATTTGGAACTATGTCCAAAGGGCTATAAAACTGTGCAAACTCTTTGGTCAAGCAGGGCTGCTATATCAAAAAAAAAATCATAAAAGAGGGAAAAGGTTTGTAGCAGCTCTTTTTGTGGTGGCAAAGAATTGTAAATTGAGGGGTTGTCTATCAATTAGGGAATGGCTGAGCAAGTTATAGTATATGAATGTATTTTTCTATGTTTCTAATTTTTATTTTTTATTTTTTATATTTATATATATAACATATAAGCATATATTTATATATATAATATATTTTTATATTTTTATTTTCTATTTTTCTAATTTTTATGTTTCTAATTTATATTTTTCTAATGTTCTATAAGAAATTGTTGTTCTATAATTTATTGTTCCATAAGAAATGATGAGCAGGCAGATTTCAGAAAAACTTGTGTACTTACATGAACTGATGCTGAATTAAATGAGCAAAACTAGTAGAATATTGTACATAGTAACAGCAAGATTGTGTGATGATCAACTGTGATAGACTCCGCTCTTCTCGCAATATAGTGATCCAAGACAATTTCAATAGACTTATGGTAAAAAAATGCCATCTACACCCAAAGAAATACCATGGATACTAAATGCAGATAAAAGGATTTTTTTCATTTTTTTGTTTTTTTGTTTCTTGTGTTTTTCCCTTTTGTTCATGACTGATTTGGAAATATGTTTAAATGACTGTATATGTATAATATATACTGGGGTTGCTTGCTGTTTTGGGGAGAAGGGAGGGAAGAGAGAAAGAACAATTTGTAACTCAAAATCTTATAGAAATGAATGTTGAAAACTATCTTTACATGTAATTAGAAAAATAGTATTAAGAAATAAAAAATTAACAACAAAAAAGAGAATTGGGTGCATTTCAGTATTCAGAGAGAATGAGGAAGATGCTTCAAGTAGAAGAAATGTTAGGAACTCTGCTGGAACAAATATATATACACACATATATATGTATGTATATGTATACATGCATAAATACAGATAGATAGATAGATCTAGAATGTTCATAAAAGGGAAATAGGAGAGAGAAAAGACCAGAAAGTAGGAAGGAGGCTGACTGGAAGGCTAAGTACTCCATCCAGCAGACAACAGGGAGCTTGCTGAAGATCACTAAGTAATATAATGGTCCCAAAAAAGTGATATTTTAAGGAGTTTTAAAAATCTTTTCCCTCTTTAAAATGTGAGAAAGCCCACAGCTATCACAAGTGTTAAAATTAACATTTTGTGCAACTCTATTTTAGAGATTTTTTTATATTTAAAAAGAAAAACATTTTTATCCCTATTGTTTTTACATTGTCACCATTTATAGGTATAACACTCAAACTGAACCTTCCATTTTATGAAAAAGTTAAGCCAAAACAATCAATATAATCACAGTTGTCTGACTGTATATGGGACATTTTTTCTGTACATACCTCCCCTCTCTGGCTACTTCACTGAAAAAGGAGTGAAATAGTTTCATCATTAGTTCTCTATGATTAAGATTTCTAGTTACAATTAGAGTTCAGTTTCCTTTAGTGGTCTTTTCATTTGCTTTATTATAGTAATTGTGTATATTATCTGTCACTTTATTCTGTACCAGTTTATGTAAATCTTCCAGGGAAGAAGAAGAAAAGGAACTGGATTATAATTTATTGGTATAAGAAATTCCTGTTGGGAAAGTTCCTATTTATCTACTGAGAAGGATAGGGAAGGAAGAGGAAAAGGGACTAGATTATAATGTATTGGTATGGAAAATTCCTGTTGGGAAAATTCCTTTCTCAATGTAGGTCAGAACCTTTTGCACATTGGAATTTAAGAAAGTTGCCTAGAGGACTGAGAGTTTAAATGATTTGTCCAGAATCTCATAATCAGTATATATCAGAGACAAAATTTAATTCTAGGTGGTCTTGAGTGGTCAAGTTTACTTTCCACTAAATCATTCCAGTAACCAAATTATCAAATTATCTAGGTTACAGATTCATGGAGGAAATTTCTTTCTAGAAAGAATTCACACATCTCAGAGGATTTGGCTTCAGAAACAAATACATAGGAGTATAAGGGATCCAAAGAAAGAGGTGTGCATGGTCTCAATGGGATTGCCTTTAGGCATTCATGGCTGTATACATACTGAAGCCAGGATTTTTAAGGAAAAGAAGTGATTAAGCTGATGAAGAGGCAATGATCCTTACTCAGACCTGTAGTTGTAGAAATATGTCATGGATCATGAAAGGAGTAGTGAATTTGATGTTAAAAAAACACAAATAAATCACATTTCTTGTCCAGATGCTACACGTTAACTAGACATGCTTGTTCACAAGAGTAGTTCACATGTCATCCAGTGTATTTCATTATTTATCTTCCTGACAGATGCATTTTGATGGGACCAACTTGGGATAACTGAGCATTAGTGTGCAGGCAATTGAATGACTAATTCATATAATTATTCTTATCAGAAGTCATACAAAAATATGGCTCAGAAGCCCAAGGAAATAAAATCTCCCTAACAGTGAGTGTTATTCATCAAAGAGAAGCCTTGGATGGGAACAGCCGTGTGCTTGCTGGTTAGATGCTATGTGGTGAGAGTGTTTATTTACTATTTATGCTTCTAGCTTTATTCCATTTCTGGTATTTCTTGGAGAAATTTGCTCTATGGAGAAAGAGGTTACATCATTAAGTCACATGAAGCTTCTTGTAATGTGGAATTAGAAACTTGCACTGTAATATTGTCAGACCTTCTCATGTGAGAAGGACAGGGGTGAGGCAACATTATCTAGATGACTTTCCCCCTAGATCAAATCCTGTTGAAACAGTAGTTATGGAAGTTACTTTCTTTTTACTATATAGTCAAGATTAACCTCAAACAAATTATTATGACTGAAGAGATCATCTACTACTGTTGGAAAATAATCAAATGAAATATGGAACAGATGATCTAACAAGTCACAGTCATCTATAATTTTAAGGCTCTTCTAATTTGATTGGTACCATTCCATCGTTAATATTATCTTTTATTTCAGTTTTCCCTATTCTTTCAGTTAGAGTATTTTTCACTTTTTTTGTTCTAAACAGTTCATAATATAGCTGAGAACTATAATAAGAGTTGCTGCATTTTACTCTGAAAAAATATCCCTTCTTCAAGATGGACATGATGATCTCTGTCATTAAAAATATCTTGGGTTTTTTTTTTTTTAGGACCAAATATAAGAACTGTGAATCAAGTTGTAACCTAGTTAACATTTTAACATTTTTTTCCAGTTATATGATTTATATTTTTGTTCCACAGCTAATCAATACGTGCTCTGTTTATAAGGCACTGGGGTAATTTTATGACAAAGCTCATTGCCATCAGCTGAAGGAAATGGCATCTCAAGCTATTAGTCTATCTTCATAGGGAGGCTACACAGTGATCTCTCACCTGGTCTCTTGAGATTTTGCTATAACACTGGACAGCTGGCCCTGACTTCTGAACCCTTTTATAAGCTTGAGCTCATCTAACGCAGAGTTCTCTTTCATGGGAAATGGAATTTTGGGATGTGAAGCAGGTAGGAATAGAAGCAGGAAGCAATAGGAAAGAAAATTGAAACAAAGCAAAAACTGAATCACAAGGTAGATAGAACTTCTATCTCAACATTATGACTAACATAAAGATTAAAAGATATTTTGATTAAAGAAAAATCTAAAAGGCATTGCTATCTATACAAAACATTTTTTTCAAAAACTCAATTAAACATTAAGGCTGTGTTTATACATATAAACTGAAATAGTCACTGTTGAATTCAAATAATTCCTGGCTAGCATAATAAAGTGATGAACCTGGAGTCAGAAAGATTCAAGTTCAAATTCTACCTCAGACGCTTACTAGCTATGTGATTTTGGTCAAGTTACTTAATTTGTCCCAGTTTCCCCATCTCTACAAAGGGAATAATAACAGCATCTTCTTCACTGAGTTATTGTGAGAGAAAAAAAATGAAACATATATGTATATATATAGTTAAATACTATAGAAACTTTAAAGCATTATGCTAGCTATTATTAATATTAATGTTTTCAACATAAATAATTTCCAAATTTCAATATAATAAGAAAGGATTTGGGTCTATAATAAAATAATGTGATATTTATGTGGTGCTTTAAGATAAATCAAGTACTTTATATAGATTAGATCATTTAGCCTCATTGTCAAGTTTAGATCATTTAGCCTCATAGTCAAGTTACTTTCCTGGATCAGAGAAAAGATTTGAATCTACATCTTTGTGAATTGTCCAAGGCCAACTTCTCCTCAAGGTGACATCTGAAAATTTACTCTTGATTAAGTGATTCTAAGATTTTGATTATTTTTAAAAGCCATTATTAAAATGGCTTTCCTCTGTTATTGTTCAGTGGTTTTTGGGTTTTCCATGATCCTATTTGGGGTTTTCTTGGCAAAGCTATTGGAGTGGTCTACTATTTCCTTTTCCAGTTCATTCCATATATGATGAAATTGAGGTAAACAAGGTTAAGTGGCTTGCCCAGAATTACACAGCTCATGAAGATGAATCTTCCTGATTCCAGACTCCGAGCTCTATCTACTGTACTACCCAGTTTCCCATTAAAATGGCTTGCCTCTTTTCACTAAGTACCTTAAAATGAGACAAAGGAACAGTCTGACCCTGAGTCACTCATTTTTGTCAACTTCATTTTTTTCTTTTATAAAATGAGAGGGGATTGAGCTACATGATCTCCAAGGTCTTTTCCAATCTAAAAATTCTATAACAGAGTTCAAAATTTAAAATGCAATGGAAAAGTTCAAGCTAAATTTATATAATAGAATTCTATATTGTCCATTAAATAATAATAACTAAATATTTATACAGTTCTTTATTACTTAAAGTGGAAGTTCTTAATCTTTTTTGAAATATGGATCCCTTTAGCAGTCTGTTGAAGTCCATGGACCCTCTACTCAGAATAATATGTTGAAATGCATAAAATAAAATACATGGGATTTAAGGAAACCAATTACATTTAAATACAGTTATCAAAATATTGGAAAAATTAATGGAGCCCCGATTAAGAACCTATTATCCCTCAAAATCATATGAGATAGGGGATGTTATTATTTTCATCATAATATAATATAATGTAATATTACATAAAAAAATCTCCTTGAGGAAAGGACTTTTGTCTTTGTATCTCTTGCACAAATCTTGCCCATAGGCAATTGTCTATTGATTAGAATGAATCTCTACTTTACAGGTCAGGAAATTGAGGCACAGAGTGACTTAGGTAGAATCACATGAGTAACAAGTATTAGAACTAAAATTCATATTTAGGTCTTCTGATGTCATAGCTTATATATTTCTAAGACCACTACAATATTTGATACTTTAATTAGAGAACCATAAGTATATTTTCAATTGGTCATTTTCCATTTTGCCTTTAATTTTTTAATGTTGAAAACATATAATAATGATAGAGGGTTGGATCCTTGAAAGTATTAGCTAAAAGTTATCTGTGATCTGATAATTTGGTAGTTCAAATAAGCCCATAATAGGATTATTTTATGCACATACAGTAGAAAATCAGTAGTTAAATGAGTACATGGACATGAGCACAACAGAGTGTGTGTGTGTGCCATGTGCGCCTCTCCACCATTCAAATATTTCTGTTCTGTTTGTCTCATTCAGTTCACTGGAAATTATTAATTTTATGAATATATACAACGTGATCTAACCCTAGAAATAAATTCCAATTTTGGGGAAAACTGTAGAACACAGAACTCAGAGTAATTGTATTGCTGTGTACTTATATTTCTATGCAATTTGTAGTTGAATAGGAGTTTTTGCTCTCACACCATCTACTCTTCTGTCTGCTTAACTCTGTATAATTAAGTCATTATCTCCTATTTAATGACATCATAGTCTGTTACCATGGCAAGGGCTGATGTCACCCCTTCAATATTATGACTTAAGTGGAGGCTCAAGCACCAGGAACAGATGGGCTGCAAGGGAGAAAAACCCTTGTTTAAATAAGATTGTTGCCAGAAGTAGACTCAGAATTGCCAAGTGTAATTAAATTTTTATTTTAAAATACATTTCACAGTTTATACATGATAGGAAGAGGGTTTTTTTTTTTTTTAATCATGTGAACTTTCCCACTGCTACGCAACACAAAAGAGATTCTGTTTTTCATGTTAAGGCTACACACAGTTCAAGGAAGTATGATATCTAGGAGAGGGAAGATAAATCTCATGGACATGGCAACCCTATTTGTTAAAGTGTCACATTTCATGGGAGGGGTGTCACCAGCATGAAAAATTGCTTTTGAAAAAGAAAATTACCAGTGAAAGGTGTAGGTGGGTAGGAGATCCTAGCTGGAATGCATGATCCACCACTTTCTCTTGGGCAGAATGTCAGCTTTATTCAAGTATCTGTATAAAGACAGCTATATTGGGGAATGGTTGATAAATCCTCCACACCACCAGTTGTCATCACCTTCCCAAGATTTACCAAGAAACTGCCGGTGACTCTCATGGTTCATGGATGTTACACGAACATGGAGAAGGGCGGGGACCATTTTTTATAAAAGAAATTCTTGGAGTAAGAACAGAAGGCTGGGAGAGCCAAAAATTGGTCGTGTTACTTTCTTGCTTAGAATAGTTTCTGCCCGTGTTGTTGTTATTGTTGTTTTTAGGTCATATCCAACTTTTCGTGATCCCTTTTGAGGATTTCTTGGCAAAGATATTGGAGGGATTTGTCATTTCCTTCTTCAGCTCATGGTACAAATGAGGAACCTGAGGCAAATAGTTCAACCTGCCCAGGGCCACATAGCTAGTATATATAATGAGATTTTCCTGGCTCTGGGTCCAATGTTCTGCCCATTGTACTATCGAGATATTCCTGTGAGAACTCCATTCTGACCTAGACTTTGTTACACACACACACTTACTCACACATTCCTCTACAGTTTATGCCTTATTGTACAGTAATACAAATATGTCTATATTCTATATTTATATTCTATTTTTACATTCCCTAAATGCATACACACATATGCTTATGTCTGTAAACATACCTGTATACACACACATATATTCACATGTGTCAAAATGGTGTGTATATATACAACACACAACATATACACATACAACATATAATGTAACATACATACACACATAACACACAATATACACACACATATATTCACATAACTTTATACACACATATATGTGTGCACATATATGTGCATATGCACAGATGTGCATATTATATATGACTAGGCAGAGATTGAAGAAATAAGTCTACACACTTGTTAAGCTCTGTGCACATCTCTGTAGATGTATTTATAAAGAACAGTGTTTTCTGTTCTTTCTAAGGTCATACCAATGACATCCATAATGACAGCCAGCAATAGAAATAGGAAGAAGTCCAAGTGCTATAAGTATGTTCTCTTTTATGAATTGTTACTTGTCTAGCCTTCATCTTATTTTCTTCAGATCTAAGGTGATTTCTTTTCATTCCTGATAGTGCAGAAGGACTTAGTCCATTTTTGACAAAGAGATAACCTCTATTCTGTATATTATATGTCAAGAAAAAGTGATAATACTAATGAGATCTGCCATTACCCTAATCTTGGATTCTAAATACTTGAAATGCCATTAGTTAATAAAATTACATCTTAAATGCTTTTAAAATATTTAAAAATATACTTTTTAATATTAAAAGTTTTAAATTAAAATTAAAATTTGTCATTTAAAATATTTAAATATTTTAAAAATGCCCTTTTGTGCTATACTAATGTAACTGTACTATTATTCTTCTCTGGAGAGGTTTTTGGCGGAGGGTATGGCTGTTGAATATTTGCCTGTGATTTCTTTATGAATGGCATGAGGCTGATTCATAAGCTTGGAAAAACTTGGGCTGATGGAAGTTGAAAGATTCCCGTTCCAAGCAAATCTTTTAGAATGTTAGTCCTTGTGGGAGACAGAGGACCATTCGGTCAATCTAGTTTTGCAAAAGAAAACTTTCAGGAGTGAAACTTTTGAAGAAGAGCGGATAATTCATCATCTCTCTTCTAATTAGGAAAGCGAGAGATTGTGCTAAAGCACCATTCTCTCCTAAGAGCTGTGTGAATGTGGCTTGAATGACTATAAGCAAATGAGACCAAGATTGGCATTCTGAACCAATTCTCCATCGCAGCTTGCCTGCTCCTATTCTGTCTACCTCAGCTTTCTTTAACTCCCTTTCAAACCCTGCCATCCCCAAGCAGGGATTTGTAAAAAGGGTGATGTTCTATTTTCCCGTACAGTTCATCTACCTTTCCAAAGTCTGGGCATTCTGCTGCTAAATCCTTTGGGGTTCTTATGATAGATAACCAAGCAGCAAATAGATGGAGGTAGAGCAGCTATTTATTGTCCTCTAGGGCAAATGGAAAATTCCCTTCATTTTACTGATTGAGAGTGTCAGAGAAGTAAAATGATTATAACTTGAACTCGTGTCTTGCAACTCTAAATACAATATCCCACATTGTCTACCTGAGTCTCTAGACAGCACTCTAACCCTTTTCAGTTATTTTTGTTTTATATCCACTAATGAAAGAGTATAGTTGTAAAAGAGCAAACATGTAGCTGCCTTAAATAAATGTAAAACTGAAGTCTTGCCCCATGTGGGAAATTAGGTATATGACATCATTGTGCCATTATTTTCAAATACAAATAGTCTGTAGTAGTTTGAGAAGAGGTGGATAGTTAGGGTACAGAGTCACCTTGGTGTTTGGTAAATGGGATTTAGTCAGTAAGATAATTACTTTGAAAAATTCTAAAGACTTACCATTCATCGTGAATTATATGAATTTACACGAATCTCCTAGGTATTATCATGACTTTGTAAATATTACATTTGGACAGTTCCAATGGTCAAAGAGTAATATTGTTTTCCAGGGTTAATTTCTAATGTTTTAGGAGTGCTTTCTACAAGCTCACATTTCTTCAACCATTTATTAAGGGAACAGATGGTAATAGAAGCACTGTTATCCACAGAAACAGATTTATCTTGTCTGTCTGATATCTCTAGGTAAATGACCTTAAGCTGGTCACAAATAGTCACATGACAACAATGTGGTCCAGAGGTCTCCCAGGAAGCCAGTCATTTATTAACTCTTTTGAGGTCGGGGAGACAAAACATCCCCTCAAGACAGTGAGATAACATCTTTGAAGGAAAGCATGCTATAGATGAATCCTACTAAATGGATACTTATATGCCTTAAGAAAAATAATTCTAAGCTCTTGGAAATATTAGTATATTTTACTTTAGTACCTCTAATTAGCATACATTTTAAAAAGTTTTTTTTAATTTAGAAAAAAAGATATATATGTATATATATTTATTTATTTAAAGATTGTTGAAGCTGGATTTTTACTCTGCTGTACAACCCTCTCTATCCTAAAAGGGGCCAGCAGAGCCAAGCCACCACCTTGATTCGTTGCCATGCAACGGTAACAGCCTGTGGGCTCAAATTCTTCTCCATTATGCCTAAAGAGAATGATGGGGGGGAAAACAAAATTATTTTTCTGCTTCCTTGCTGGATACCTTGTTTTCTGTCTCTCCCTCCCCTTTTTTGGTGTTTCTATGTGCATTTTGTTGCATAAAGTATGTGCTTTTTGTGATTTATCTTCTATTATGAAAAGCTGAGATGCACATTTGGTGTGGACCAGATCATACATACTGTCCGGCAGATCTGAGACTGGCCGTGAAAGGCTGACCTCGTCAAACTCCATCCTTGAAACTGCCTTGCTGTGAATATTCACCTGCAGGAACTACAGCTGCCTGCTTGCTGCCAGCCAGGGTTTTTTTTCCCCTTGTCTACATTATGCTTTTCTGAATGTACTGCTTCTTTGAAAGCCATCTTACCCAGCTGCCTTCCCACTAAATGCACCTACATCCTCTCTTCTCTCTTTTAAGTAGGGAGAACACATAAAACAGAAATAGAATAGGTGGAAGCACTCGAAATGTCCTTTCCATAATGCTCAGTACTTTCCTGAAGTTGGCTCTCCCACTTATTCCATCCTAGATCATACTGAAGACACTGAGTGATGGTGCAGCTCCTGAGTATCAATTATCATGAGCCCTTTTCCTCCTCCCCTTTCCTCCCTCTCTTTCCTTCTCCCCTTTCTTCCCCCCTTTCCTCCCTCTCTTTCCTTCTCCCCTTTCTTCCCCCCTTTCCTTCCCCCTTTCCTTCCTTCCTTTCTTTCCCTCCTTTCTTTCCCCTCTTTCCTTTCTCTCTTTCCTTCCTCCCTTTCCTTCCCCCTTTTCCTTCCCTTTTTCTTTCAATGGATTCATAGACTTGTAGAAAGAGAGCTGACTAGATTCAGAAGATGCAGGTTAAGATTCTGGTTCTGATCATTCTATCAGGGTGAACTTTGGAAAGCCATGGAAATGCTTTGTCCTTCATTTCCTCGTTTATAAGACTAAGGAAGCTTGACTAATAACTTCACAAGTCCTTTCCAGTTCTTACTCTATGATCTATGATGTCTACGAAAGTTTTTCTGTCATGGAAATGTTTCTCAGAACTCCTTAATGAAAATTTCTCCCCAGGTTTTATCAGGTAACACTTTGTACTCTCATCAATACAGTGAGCTCCTTAAGAGTGAGAACTGTTTTATATGTTGTTGCATCCCTCCTAACACCCAGCATGGTTCCTTGTGGGTAGGAGGTATTTAACAACTGTTCATTGAATTCAATTGAATTTGAATTACTTGTCTGTCCACCCTCAAAGCTTTTTACTCAGGGGTGGCTACATGGATGCAAGAGATGGAAGAATTCCTGTTGAACCATCATCTTTAAATGTAAAAGATACTATCTCAGAATAATACAGTATTATAGGACATCTATCTTTTCAAATTAGATAATCTGGGACATATTATTGATAATGGTCAGATACAGGTCAGGGATATTATATAATCACTTCTTTTTTAAAAATAGGATTGTATTGGGGTAGGTAGGGGGTGCAGTGGATAGAGTACCAGTCCTGAAGCCAAGAGGACCTGAGTTCCAATTTGACCTCAGATACTTAACACTTCTTAGCTGTGTGACCCTGGGAAAACCCCAATTGCCTCAGCAAAAAATTAAAAATAAATAAATAAATAGGATTAGATTTCTTTTCAAATACACATAAATATAGTTTTTAGAATTTATTTTTCTTACAATTTTGTGTTCCAAATTTCTCTCTTCACCCCTTATGTCCCCTTTCTCCAAGACAGTAAGCATTCTACAGAGATATTGTATAATCACTTTTTGAGATAAAAATCTCCTAGTGGCAATAGTAAGTAAAAACATACTAGAAATTTCCCAAGATGGCTAAGTAGTGAACATGAAGCCATCACAGCTGCACAGATAACTGGTTTTATTTTGATGAGCCTTGGCTTCCTCATTTTGGGGACACACAGAGTGATTTATTTTTTCTGCACAGGATTCTACAATATTTCTATTAAGGGGAATAGCTATATACATAAATTCTACTGCATTATTAGTTAATCAAATAGCAGAATGTCTAGTCTGTTCATCAGGATTTGTCAATCTGTTGGGATGGCATTATTCCAGTGAGTATGATAACAGCTATTTTCTAAAATATTCTTAGCTTCGTACTTAGAGAAACTGCATTAATTTTTGTATCAATTATATTTAAGGGCTATTACTCATGGAAAATCTTAGCCAAACTGTTATGCTGTTTATATAATCCATAGCTGCAAATGCCAAATACCCCCTGCTGCTCAATGTATATATTCTGTCTCTTACAGGTCAACAGCCTTGGCCCTGGGAGAAATCTCTGCCAAAGAGCCCAAGTTTTCTGATTGGTGATTGACTTTAGCTACAACATGCAGACATTTTCTTCTCATCATCTCCCTCTCCCTAACCCCAGTTTTGCAATCATTCAACTCTGCCAGTATTCCTGGATGAAGCCCCCCATTCATGATCCCTGTAACTCTCTGGACCAAAGTGTCCCTCCATGCCATCATTCCCCTCTGAGCACTGTTTCTTTTGTCGAGATGGAAACTCCTTGAGAAAAGGGATTATCTTTGTTTTTGCTTTTTTATAATCTCTAGCACCTATACGATATGTGTCACATAATCACATAGTAACCACTTCATACAAACTTTCTCTTCCTCTTATTCATTCATTTGGAAACTACTGAATGAACAGTTGCCAGGGTGGTATAGTGGACAGAGCTCTGGGTTTGGGTCTGAGAGATGCAGTTTCAGACAATTACTAGCTATGTTTTCCTGGGTAAATCACTTACCTCCTGTTAGCCTTAATTTACTCAACTAGAACATAAGGTTAAAATGAGAATAATAATAGCACCTATCTCACCAGGGTTGTAGTGAGGATCAAATGAAATAATATTTGTAAAAAAGAAACAAATCCAAACCTAAAAAAATCATCTAGCACATTTTCTGGAACATAGTAGATGCTATAAAAAAGCTTCATCTCATCCCATTCCCTTCTTATTCACTATCTTACTTCAATATGAATGTATGATTTCATTGCTCTTGGCTCAGTCCACTGATGAGGGAACCTTTTATAACCTTTTTCACTTCAGTCATTCCTACCAGGGCCTGTCCTCCAGGAATAGCAGTTATGATCTCAGAACAGACATACAGGCCAAAATGTGGCATCAGACAACTTTGATTAAAGCCCAAACTATTTCTTTACACATTTCTTTTTATTCTTGCTTTTATTTTTCATAGGCTTTTCAAAGAATCATCAATTTTAAATTGATCATCTCAAATCCAACATGGTAACATGGGTATGAAAGGCTACATAATCAACAAACTTTTGTAGAACCCTCTTATTTATTCTGTTTATTAATGGAAATTACTCACTACAATTTTGTACAATAATTGAATATGGTAAATTAACCATGATTGTAAATTCTTGCATTTTTGCAAAATTATGTAAAATCTTGTAAAGACTATGTGTGTTGCAATTTGACAAACAGTACTTGATTCTATGACCACTGTAGATTGAATTGATTTGCTTATTTACTGGTAAGCCTAAAATAAACATTAGAACCTATAGGCTGGCCAATTCAGCCATATACATGTTTCAGGCTTTTTAGCTGAAGAAAACTAGTTTCTATACAGCCTCCTTACCTGTCAAGGTGAGACATGACTGTCTTGGAGATGTCTGCCCCAGCTTCTTGCAAGATTCGTATAATCTTAAAGGGCGAGTTTGGATTCCTACCAGGGTGGATGATGATCGGGCAGCCAAGCTGAGACTGGGCATGGGCTGTTGCCTGAAGAACCTTAGTCTCACTTTCGGTGAGAGGCCAGGAGCAGCCGATTTCTCCAATCACTCCACATTTGATGTTGGTCCCATCAGCTCCATGTAGTATTTCATTAACAAGAATATCAGTGAGCTAAAGAAGAATGGCAATACCTTATAAACAAAAGAGTATGTAAAAGCATGTGGTGAAGAAATCTATTTGGCAAATATTTGATCCAACACTCATTTATTTGAACATCTATTACATACTAAGTATTATTATAGATGTAACAAGTTTACAAAATTCCTCTAGCTCAAAGACTTAAGACACATTTGCTATAGATTCTGGAGTAGGGTTGAGTGGGGGGGGGAAGATAGGAGATGTGATTTGACTGATCTTTCATTGGTTTATGGAAATTTCTTTCATTGATATAAAGAAATAATTTAAATTATCATGTCTGAAGATTTCCTTGGAGCATTAGAAGTTAAACAACTTGCTCACTATCAGTTGTTATTTGCTCTTTGTTTTCCAAGAAATCCAGTGACATCATCAGGGTAATGTCTTGATTTGGAAATGAATTGAATTTAAGTGAGATAGAATTGGGCAAAGTAATTGGCTTTACTTTCTCCTGCCACTATCAAAGTCTGGTGATGGGATAAAAATCAGGACGACAATGATGTAGTGGATGACTTGGATTTTTTAAATGAATGTCTTTTCCAGGTCTGTTTGCCTGAGCCCATTCAGTAACTAAGGGCTAAATAAGATTTGTGATGAAAATGCACTCTAAGTTTACCATCTCAAAAATATCCTTTTTTTTTTGGTCATGTTCAGTATATGTTAGAAGCAGAATTTGAACCAACGTTTTCCTAATTGCAACTCTTAAACCTAATTCTCTTCCTATAAATATTTCTTTTAAAAGCCTTTAACTTTAGGATCAGTTAGCCAAATGAAGGAAAAAGCAATTAGGTGATGCATAGATTAAGAAAGAAGTCTATTGTCCAAACTGGACTATCTGGCAGACAAAGGAACAGCTATGGAATAAATTAAGCCCACAGTGAGCAAATCTGTTATTCTACCTTCTTTATTCAATCCCTTACCCCATACAAACAGAAAATACTATACACAATACATCTGTCCTGTAACATTATACGTTTTGGTTCATGCATTTAAGATGGTTGTTAAAAGTAATTGGGAATGTCTGCAAGCATTGCTGGGAGAATAGAATCCAAAGAATATAGTTCATTCAATTTTCCCTACATATTTTGGAAAAGGAAAGTCTTCATGACTGAAGAAATGGAGAATTATAATTTTGAAAATGAACCCTCTGTCAAACAAATTTTAAAGATTAATTGTTTTTTGCAAAAAAATTTCCTATTGAATAGATGAGGCTAAATATATGCTTTGGGGATTGTTTCTGCTATTTTCCCCACCCCCAACCTTAAAGAGTCACTCCTATCTTCTCTGAACTCCTCCTTCTTAGTCACTATCATGATATAGATAAAAACAGATGAGTGAATTCTCTTCCATAATCCCTCCAACCCCCAATTTTGAAAAGAGAGAAGTAAAAAATTTCACAAATTTGCCAAGTCTCAGCCTGCCAAGTTTCACCCTACAGTGAATTTTTACTGCTGGGTTATTATAAAATCGTGAAGGAAAATTAAGCTTGTATAATTGAGGTTTATAATGGAAAACTGAGGTTTATAAACAGGCCATGGTACCACTACTGAGCACTGATACAATATATTTGAAATATAATTATCACTATTTGGAATTTTTCAACACAGAGCACATCAAGGTTTTCTTTGTCCAAAGTTTTCTTTATGAAGTATTAATGATCTGGCATTTAATCACCTTCTCCTTCTGTGCCTCTGTGCCTCTGTAGCATGCCCCACTGGTTCTGAGTCAATGAGATTTTTATTTGTGGGCTGAAGTTCACCAATAAACAAGGACAGGGATAGTCTATGCTTGAGAATAGATATTGACTAGGAAGGATTTACCTGCTCTATGGACATCGCACGGGTCTCCGGGGAGTGTGTGGCGCCCACGTAAAATCCAGCCCCAGAAATGATGTGGACCCCAGTCTCTTCTGCAAACCATTTCAAGGTCTTCACATCTCTACTAAGTCCGCTGGTTGTGTTTTCCACCAGAGCCCCACCTCCATTGGCTTTGTAATGTAAGAGCTCCTCCTTGATGGCTTCAGTCTCCTGATTTAGCTGAAGATTCTCTTTGTGGGAATAAGGGTTCTTCTGAATCCAAAACAAGTTCTTCATCAGAAGGGGTTCCTTAGACAAAGCTTCCTGGCCGATGGGGGGGGAGAATAGCTGCAGTCGAAGGTCATGGTCAAGTGCTCATGGGTTAAGGTCCGGCCAAGTTGACCTGGTTCGACAAGTCCCAAAACTGTCTGCACTTTGCCACTTAAGGAAGTCATTTCCAAGCACAGGATTTTAACAAAAATGTGTTCTGAAAAAAGAAGAAAAATAGGTAAAATTTAGCAGAAATGCAAACCCCTCCTCTCCGTGGGAAAATGTGTGATTGGAAGCAGACACCTGAGACCAAATCAATAAAATTAGAGATGTCATCTCACTTATCATCCTGCTGAAGTCAGACTCTTCTTTACTATGTATTTTTTTTGAGAGAATTTGAAGTCCAGTCCAGTTTTCAGTGACATAGGTGATATAGAAGACTCATACCACTTCCATTGGGATACTTCCACAAGATCTAATCACAACCCCATCTACAGGAAATATTTCTTGATATTCAGTTCACATTTCTCTTTCACTTAATTTCATCTCATTAGTCTTAGCTATGCCCTTTCCAAACACATTGTACAATCTTCATTTTTCTTGCTCTCTCTAAACTTCAAGGTTTATACCAAGTTAAAAAGATTCTTCCTTTAGTCATTGTTTTGGCAAATCTGCTTTTTACTCTACATTGTGCTCTTAAAAAAAGAAAAAAAAACCTAGAAAAGGGAATCACATTCCACTTGACAGATTTTTCAGGATTTGGAACTAATGAGGAAAAATCTTAGGAAATAATTTAATCCAACCTCTTTATCACAAATATTGAAATTGTGCCTATGTCACAAAAGCTAGAAACAAAGATGGAATCCAAACTCAGGTCTGCAGATCCCAAACCCAGATCATGCCGAATATTCTCTACTATATATAAACTTTATGGTGGTTGTAGGGTACATAAAGAAAACTCTCCGCAAACCTCAAACACTGATTTACAGATAATAATTCTCTGTTATATGTGAAAATGCTATTTTCAAGGACAAGAATCTAATGATTCAATTTGCTAACAATTATTTAAGTGTGTATCAAATCTTTGTTCTTACTGTACAGATACCTTAGGTATACTTGTAGGGGGAAGAAAGATGTGAACTCACATTTAGGAAGATCTGGATTGGAATCCTGCCTCAGACACTTAGTTTGGTGATTGGGGGTGGGGGAGATCAATTCTTCTATGAACCTCAGTTTTTTTACTTGGAAAAGTGGGAATGATGACAAAATCAGCAGCACAAGGTGGTAGTGAGGTTTAAATGGAATAATGTATGTAAAACACTTTGTAAACATTAGAGTGTTATATAAATGCCAGCTGTTATTTTTAAAAAAGGAAACATAGGATCCCAGATTTAGAGTTATAAGGAGCCATCTGGTC
Organism: Antechinus flavipes; assembly: GCF_016432865.1. Taxonomy (NCBI): domain Eukaryota; kingdom Metazoa; phylum Chordata; class Mammalia; order Dasyuromorphia; family Dasyuridae; genus Antechinus; species Antechinus flavipes. The sequence goes on along the minus strand of NC_067402.1, from coordinate 52,370,840 downwards.
CAGGGGCTATTAACTTTTTTGTGTGATATAGATCCATTTGAAACCCATGGACCCCTTTTCAAAATAATGCATAAAATAAAACACATGGGATTCCAAAGGAAACCAATTCTATTGAAATGGTTATCAGAATATATCTTTTTTAAAAAGTTCATTGACTCCATGTTAAGAATCCCTCATCTGAGGATGATAAAAAAAATGTACTACAATTTATTAGAAATTTGTCATTTGGTTGTTTTCAATTATTTTCAATTCTTTGTGAATCCATTTCCTTCTCTACCTTATTGTACAGATGAGGCAAAAAAAGTTAAGTGACTTGCCCAGAGTCACACTGCTAGTATGTGTCTGAAGCTGGATTTGAATTTAGGAAGATGAATCTTTCTGATTTCAGGCCTGGTACTATCTTGTACCACCTTGCTTCTCTGAAAATCTATTAGAAAATTTAGACTTAAAAAACAAAACAAAACTACCTCTGAACTTCAGTAATGTAATAAAGCAGGTTTCTATTTAAGGGGATAAACTAAATTATAATGAAATAAAAAAATTAGCAATATCAGAGAATTCAAATTTGTAAGATTTCAACAGCTCAAATACATGGGTATGACTGAGAATAAAAAAAAAAGGAGATAGCATCAGTTTAGTTACAGTTTCCAATTTTTAAAGTATTGTAGAGATCTCCAAAATAGGAGTCTTGAGGAAATCCCATGAATTTGCCCAATTGCAGGTAAACTTTAGTTGTAAGTAATCAGTGTCATTTATTGAGATCTGAAGCTGTGATAATATTAAGTCCAGGAAAAGCAAGGATAAAGTTGATGGGCATCAGTTCATTTCTGAGAAGATAACGGAACATCCTACTTTGGCTCAAAGAAACATAACATTATATTATGTTCATTCTTGTTCATTATAAAAATTTATCTCATGTAATGGCACACTTTTTGTTGCTAGTTTCTGTAACTGGTTGTAGCTATTGGTTAATTCATAGAGCCCACATGCCCAAGATATTGGTCTATCTTCTATATGGGCAGTTGGTTTTTCTTTATTCCCTTTTCATCCTTGTATCCTTCAAGTCCTAGCTACAATCCCATTGTTCAGAAGAAGCCTTTCCTTTTTCTCAATTTTAATGCCTTTCCTCTATTGATTATGTCCAATTTGTCCTGTTTATAGTTTGTTTATTTTCATTTGTCTCCTCCATTAGATTCTTATTTCCTTCAGTCCCTGTTGGGACTATATTTTAATCTTTCTTTGTGACCCTGGCATTTAGCACATAGTAGGTGTTCAATAAATGTTTACTGACTGACTATTCCATGTAACAAGAATAACATTAATGACAATAACAATTTCTGACTCCAACACTCTCTAACTATTATATAGTCAATTTGCTTGTAAACATGTGCCATCTAGTCATAGGAAGAACCAAAGGAGATATTGTGTCCTTCACCAGTACTGGAAGAATTATTTAAGCTGCTTATTTAATTGAAAATGGGTTAAATGAGGAGGAACTCAGTGGTCCAGTAAATAGAGCATTCGATTGGGAGTGAAGAGGACTTAAGTTCAAATGTGACCTCAAACATCAACAAACATCTATGTTACTAAGAAGTATATTTCTTTTGGTATTTCATCACCTATTTGTTTCTTTTCAGGATGTCTGATTTACTGATTTTCTGGAATATAATTCTCAGATTCTTGTCTTTTTCCATTTTCCTGGATACCTATAACCTTGAGAGTTACTGTCCTGTTCTATCCTTTTATTCTTCATGGATCCCAATTTGGGGCTGCAATTTTGTCATGTTTTTTGAATTTATATTTTAAACAACTGTACATTGTATGAAATTCAGTTTTTTTTCTTTTTCTGATGTTTTGAGATTTTTCTATTGTAATCTCTAGCTACTTTCTTCATTATTTCTACTAGATTTTCCAGTTTTTAAACTTTTTCACTTGAGTTCTGTCCACTGACTTGTCACTTCCCTCAAACTCAACTTTTATTTGGTTTTGTAATTTTCTATTCATGGTCATTCTTCTTTAATTTCTTAAGAGATGTCATTTGTCCATCTAAAATGAGCTATTGGATAATGGCTTCCCTATCCTTCCCATACATACACACCTTTGTGGCATTTAAAATTTGATTTCATTTAATTAGTTTGTTGAGTTTTAAAATTATATCAGCATTTTCTTCACTTTGGAAATTTTCTTTGCCTGATTATGTGTTTTAATATAGTTTTAAAATGCTTTCTACCCCTTTTTACTGACTTTTTAACTCTTCTTAGGGGCATGTAAGGATGTTAGCTCCTTTCAATACACTTTTTTTCCTGCCATCTTGTCTGGAGAAACTTTAGAAAGTTTCCACATCAGTAATATAGTTAATGTTTTCTTAATTACAATATTATCATACAAAATTAGAAAATTATATACCAAGGTATGCAATTTTTGGATACAATAAAGTCCAATAGTTTTCAAACTTTCTCAGAATGAAGTTCCTATAATCAGCACTTCAAAAATGACCCAGTTTAGTTTCCAGTGTTTCCATGTTGGATTGGCCCACAAATCTACTGTGGACCATGTACACAGCCTTCAATGCTATAGTGCTCTATAAAAACACAATATTTATTATTTCAATTTGACTCATAACAGCAATGTATTTATTACATGGCACTGTGTTTTAAGACATTTCTGTCAGACTCCTCACCTATTAAATCTTTCAGTGCAATAAATGTCCATGTCCCAAATATCCCAATTGACAGCTCATGTTTTCAAAAACAGCAGGAAATTTCCTGGGAACAATGGAGGAAAGGGAATTTTCTCTATGTAGGAATATATTTCTACCTTTTCTGAGGTTTATTGCACACTGGTTCCCTTATACATGGATTTATAACTTTTAATATTGAATAGTGTTTTAAAAATCACTAAGGATGTCCATTTAAAAACAATGGAATGCAACCACTTCTGTGTAGGTAATAATCATGATATCCATCAAATTGCCAGATGGCAACATAAACAAGCAAGATCAAGTTTCTCGAAATCAATAATGAATAGTTGCTGGAAACCATTCCAGTATAATCAAAGGCAAATCCTAGTCATGGAGAAATCCATTTTTGTTTGTTTTCTTGGGTTCCTTTTTTTTTGGTTAAAGAAGAAGATGGACATGATATTACAGAACTTGAGGGGTTAAAATAACCTTCATGGCCATTGAGGTCAACCCATTCTAGGATTCCTTCTTTGACATACCTGACAGGTGATCATTCAGCCTTTGCCTGAAGAGCTCCAAGGAGAATCCACCCTCTCGTATTAACCAATTTTGATTTTGACTTTTTTTTGGACATCAAATCTAAATTTTCTACTTTGCAACTTCTTGCATTGCTTAGAATTCTGCCCTCTGGGTCGAACAGAACAAATCTAATCTCCCTTCCACATGACAATCCTTCAATATTTGAAGACAGCTATAATGTTTTCCTTGAGTCTTCTCTTTTCTAGGCAAAACATCCCATCAAGTGATCCTCATATGACAAAAGTGACGTTATTTTCTAAACTAAGTGTCAGGGAAATAAGCATAATGGCAGATGTATGCCATCTAAAAAAGAAGGAAAATGCCTTTACAGAGTAAGTCCCTTGACAAATGATTCTTCCATTCAAGTTCTCTCAGGCCATTTCCCACAAACAAGTATCCCATTTTTGTCTGCTTGTTTAGTTTTTTTTTTCTTTTTTGGTTGAGTAAAAATTGAAAACATTTTAAGTAACTGTTGATTGATTCAGTAAAAAATGGAAATTAATGGAAAAATGAATTGTTGACTTGTTTGATTTAATGGAAAGGTAAATTGATGTAGTAAATAGAGAACCAGGCTTGTAGTCAGGAAAGCCTACATTCAATTCATGTCTCTGATATATGCTCACTTTGAGACAAGATGAAAGTTAACTTTTCAATGTCTAAGTGACTCTAAAAGTCACTTCTTAGAAGTGTTGCAAATATACACTAATGGTGAGAATTTATATGCTAGAAGTTCTTTATATGTAGGAAATCAACTCCAAACCAAAAAATGGACATAATTCATTTAAAGATTAATTCAAAACTATTAATCTGTTAACTTTTGTGACTGATTATGAGTGCATGAAACTTTCTTAAAAGGCATAGCTTCCTAAAATGGATAGTCTCAAAAATAAAATAATACAGGTTTCTTTAATTGGTTATCCCTTTACTCAAGCAAAATAAAAATATTCTTACCAAAATACAAGAAAATATTATCCCTATTCAGGTCAAAATACAATATGACTCACTAACTACTCACTATCCTAACATCCTGAAGCTTCTGCAAGTGCAATCTTATTGTTGCCAAAACACTTTCTGTGCAACTAACCTTTATACATTGCTAAATTTGAAAAACTGAGATTTCAGCCTGTCTCTGTGTCAGAATAAGAGCATAAAACTCAGTTTCAATAACTGGTATGAGACTGTTTGCTGCAATTCTTCCCTTCCACCAGGAATATACTTCTCTTGGGATTGAAAAATATAATGCTACTGGCTACAATTGTGACTTCCTTTCCTCTTCTCTCCTCTCTCTCTGACCCTCCTTTCCTTCATATCTCTTTTTCCTCCCTCTCTCTCTTCTTTTTTTCCTCCATCCTTCCATCCCTTCTTCTTTTCCTCCTTTTCTCCCTCCTTCCCTCCCTCTCTTCCTTCCTTTTCCTTCCTTCCTTCCTTCTTTCTTCATAAGAAACTTATCCTAGGGGATCAAGTTTGTTGTAGGGTAAAAGTAATCAAAGTTTAAATGATTTCTAACAATCCACATTGAGCTTTCAAAATATCAAGAGTTTGGATAAAAGGTAAGGCTGGTGTTTACTGTCTTTGGCCCTAAGTGCCCTTCGAAGTTCTTTGGTTGATTTCAATTCCTGGCCAAATCACAAATATGATAATTACTTTTAAATTACCTCTGTCTCTCATGCAGTTTCATTTGGATGACTGCTTATTGAAGAATCATGGGAGATGGAATGAGTACTTGGCCCTAGAAACCTGGAAAAATAGAATCTTTTGCCAAGTAATAGGAAGAGTCATTTGCCAAGAATGTACATAAGGAGATATCAGGCTGAATCCTGGTTGTGCTACTTATCTGTTCTTGAATAAATGATTTATCCTCCATAAGTTCCAGGGAAAGTACTGATCCATCATGTTAAGGGAAGTTCTTTATTGGGAAGTGCCTACATTGATGAAATCAGGTGCAGTAAAAAAAATGCACTTGTAGTTTGTTATATGGTGTAGAATGCTGATTTAAATCCTCCTGCCCTTTTTCCCCTTTCCAAATTGCTTTCCAGTTTCTACAGTGGTTTACAATAACAAAATTTTAGGAAAGACACTAACAAATTAGAATATATTCAGAAAAGAATAACCAGAATCCTGGGAGAAGTAGAAACCATGCTATACAAAAAGTGGATTGAAGAAACTAGCAAGGAACTGGCTGCAATAGATAAAAATAGCAGAGGAAAGTTTTGGTTCAACATTCAGAAAAACTGTGTAACATTTGACAGGTAGGTGGCTCAGTGGTTGGGATCTGAAGTCAGGAAGACTCATCTTCCAAAGTTCAAATCTGATATCAGACTTTTCATAGTTGTGTGATTCTGGGCAAATCACTTAACCCTGTTTTCCTCAGTTTCCTCATCTGTAAAATGAGCTGGAGGAGGAAATGGCAAACCCTTCCGGTATCTCTGCCAAGAAAACCCCAAAATGGGGTCACAGAGAGTCAGACATAACTGAAAAATGATTGAGCATTTAGAACTAAGCAAAAAGTAAAATAGACTGCCTTAGGAAATAGAGTCCTTAATCAATGGAATGCTTTCATTGGAGTTTGGATGACTATGTATTCCAGCCACTCAGATTCAAAACTCTTGAGTCTCCCTGAACTGCCCACTCTCAGCTATCCCAATTATTTAATTAGCTGCCCAATCTTGTTTCTGCCTTCATAACATCTCTTACAATTGATTCTGTCTCTCTATTCACACAACCACTATCACAGTTGAAGCCCTTATTATCTCTCACCCAGACTATTGCAATATCTTCTACACGGATCTCTGTGGTTAAAGTCACCTGTCACATTGACCCATCCCCTAAATAACTGCTAAAGCAATTTTTGGAAATTGTGGGTCTAACCATATCCCTCCCCGACTCAATATACACTAATAGCTCCCTATCACCATTAGGATTAAACATAAATTTCTCAATTTGGCGTTTAAAGCTCTTTCACCATTGTCCCCAATTTCCCTTGCCAGCCTCCTTCCATACTTTCCCCTTCGTTCACATTAAATAAAGCAACTCAAGCTAATTTTACTGTTCCTTTCACCTGGCACTGTCTCCCATCTCTGCCTTTCTTTATTGTCCAAACCTCACACCTAGAACACAATCCTTTATTTCTGCCTCTTAGTCTTCTTAGTTTTATTCAAAGCTTTGTTAGTTCAAGTAGCACCCTCTGAAACAAGATGCTTTTCTCAATGCTTCCAAGTGCCTTTCTGGCAAGATTTTGCTGGTCAGTGATTTCAGTTGGGTTTTCTTGGCAGAGATACTAGAGTGATTTACCATTTCTTTCTACAATTCATTTTACAGATGAGGAAACTGAGGCAAACTGGGTGAAAAGTGACTTGCCCAGAGTTCCACAGCTAGGAAGTATCTGAGGCTGGGTCAGCTTGATTCCGGGTCTAGCACTCTATCCATTGTGCTGCAACCTAGCTGCTCTTCTGGCAAGGTAATATTATGGAAGGGGTTCTTGCCCAAATGGATTGAACTGGATAATACCTAGGTCTTGTTCTACTTTAAGATTCTGTGAATTTAGTGGTTAATAAGTGATCAAAATAGCCCTTGAGCTTATCCATGCCTTTGGACTACTGGGCTGAGTGCAAATCACATTCTTTGGAAGAGAAAAAAAAAGATCATACACTAGAGTGCAAAGTGTTTTCTAAATATTTGCTGGTTATCTCAGACAAATATAAACTTTTTCTTTTGGGTGACAAATTTCAGGTTCTGGAGTTTATGAATCAAGTAGAACTCTGAATTGCCTATAAATAAATCATCTGTTAAAGCTTCACATTAAGTTTTGTTGCTTTTATTAACATATTCCTTCACTTCTGGCACATGGTTGTTAAAAGTAAATTGATTTGGAAATGACCTATTGATTTATGATTAAATCCATATCCTGCAAGGGAAGGAAGAATAACCAGCTAATGCCCAAGCTAAAATATGTCCTAAGGTGAAAGGAGTTTAATTTTAAAATAAAGGAAAAATAAAACATTTTGAACCCTTGGATAATCTCAAGAAACATTTATTGAGCAGTACCTGTGGATTTGACACTGTTTTTCTCTCTGAACTCTTTCACCTGTTTAAATGTTGTTTTGTAAATAGGCCATTTAAAAGTGATATAAAGAAAACTAACAACTATTGTTTTAACACTGAAACGATGTACTTTTCTATATCTCAAGAGAAATCTTCCACAGGGGATCCTTCCTTCCTTCCTTCCTTCCTTCCTTCCTTCCTTCCTTCCTTCCTTCCTTCCTTCCTTCCTTCCTTCCTTCCTTCCTTCCTTCCTTCCTTCTTCCTTCCTTCTTCCTTCCTTCTTCCTTTCTTCCTTCTTCCTTCCTTCTTCCTTCTCCCTTTTTCTTTCCTTCTTCCTTCCTTCCTCCCTTCCTCCTTCCCCTCTTCTGTCCCTCCCTCCCTTTCTTCCTTCCTCCCTTCTTTCCTTCCTTCCTTCTTCCTTCCTCCTTCCTTCCTTCCTTCCTTCCTTCCTTCCTCCCTCTCTTCCTTCCTTCCTCCTTCCCCTCTCCCTCCCTTCTTCTCTCCCTCCTTTCCTTCCTTCCTTCCTTCCTTCCTTCCTTCCTTCCTTCCTTCCTTCCCCTCTCCCTCCCTTCTTCTCTCCTTCCTTCCTTCCTTCCTTCCTTCCTTCCTTCCTTCCTTCCTTCCTTCCTTCCTTCCTTCCTTCCTTCCTTCCTTCCTTCCTTCCTTCCTTCCTTCTTTCCTCCTTCCCTTCCTCCCTCCCTCCCTTTTCCTTCCTTCCTCCCTTATCCTTCCTTTTTCTCCTTTTTTCCTTGATTTCTTTTCTTTTTTTTTGGGAGAGAGGTAATTTGAGGTGATTGGCAAGTGACTTATTCAGGATTTTCGGCTAATGAGTGTTTCAGACTAGTTTTGAACTCAGGTTCTCCTGATTCCTGCTCTATCCATTGCCCCAGTTTTAGCTGCAGTTGGACTTTATTTGTCCATCTACTGACTGAGTTTATAGTTTGGGGGTTTCACTTTCTAATACATACACATTTTCTAGTGAATCTCTCTACCAAAATATTGCCCTCATAAAGAAGGGCTTTTCCCTTGACTGACAGCAATACTATTTCCCTTTGGCCCTCCAGGAAAACTTACAAGATTGAGACCACATGGACATAAATCACATCCTACCAAGATGTAAACTAAGCACTCGATGCAGAGGTTAGAAGACTGGAAAGACAAATAGTCATGAATATAATCTCTTCTATTACTATATATGCTTTCTTTAAATGGAAATTTATTATTACATATTTTGAACCCTCCCTGATGTCCTGCTGGGCACATGACAATATTTTGTTTTTTTTTTTTTTTCTTTTCTGTATTTTTCTACTTTGTCTTTTCTTATTTTATATTTAGTTTTAAATAAATAAATAATTTAAAACTTTTTTTTTTTTTTTAAAGAAAAAGAAAGTTAAAAAAAAAAAAGATCTGTTTTCAAATCATACATCAGACACTTACTAACTCTGGGACCTGGAGCAAGTCCATTTAACTTTTCCTCAGTTTCAATGAACTTTTCTGTAAAATGAAGATAATAATGGCACCTACTTTCATCAAACCATTTAATTCTCACATGGTATAATAGTGCTTTTCAAACCTAAATGTGCTTTATTATTATTATTATTATTATAATTATTAAGAGTGAAGAAGCTTATATAATATATGTATACACAATATGTATATACACATATATGTATGTAATATATATGCATTATCTATATATCCATCTGTCTATCTACCTACCTATCAATTTATCTATCCATCTCTCTATCTATCCCTCTATCCCTCTCTCCATCTATCTTTCTACCTATCCATCCATCCATCCATTCATTTATCCATCTGTCTATCTATACATAGATCTCTACATCTATACATGTCTATACATTTATACCTAACTACAGAATTCACCTATGGTCTAGGTAATTCAGCCTTTTCAGCCATTATGATAACTAATATGAAGTATTGTGGCTCAAATGCTTTGATATGGTCAAGATGTTTTAATTGATTGTATTGTGCTGAAAAATAAGGGAAAAAAAAAGAAAGAAAGGGAAGACAAAAGCCTGACTTTAAGTAAAAGAATAAAGACAGTTCAGGGCCATTTTTTGTTTTAGCCAGAAAATCCTTAAATAGACTAATATCTTCCCTACTGCTTTAGGTGACAACCACATGTCACAAAGCATTTGGATCTACAAATATTCCATCTAAAACTCTTTGATGAAATTGTGCAACTAAATGTTGCTGGTTTTTTTTTTATTATAAATGGGGAGATTATTTCATCATTGTGAAGATGACCCTGTGTGAAAACCTCTTCCAATTATGTACAATAGCTATCATTTTGTAAATCCTGACTCTAAAGTATTGCTCGTGGGTCCTTGGCCATCATCATTGGTCAATATGTGTCCCTAATGGGACTTGCACCCAAGCTTTTCTCACTCGAAGAGCTGCTTACAGTACATTATACTATGCTGCAGGATGCTAGGTGGCCCCAAAAGGGTACAGAGCACCAGACCTGGAGTTGAGAAGATATGGATTTAAATCCAATCTCAGACACTCTCTGGCTGTATGACTCTGGGCAAATTACTTAACCCTATTTGCCTCAGTTTCTTCATCCATAAAATGAGCTGGATAAGTAAATGAACACTTACTTCAGTGTCTTTGCCAAGAAAATCTCCCAAAAATAAGTCACAGAAATTTAGACACAGCAATAAAAAAAAATTATGCTGCATTTTTCTCACATATAAAATGTGAAACTTTCTTTTCACATCAACACAATGACCTGTTTAAACCAGACTGCTAGATAAAGGCATGAGAATACATACATACACTGCTCCAACATAGTACATGAAACTGGAAGCATTATGTTTAATGATGTCCAGAGGACAAAAATTATCGGACGATATAGCTGTTATTTTAGGAATAATGCCCAATTCTGTTTCTTTCTCCTTTAGTGGAAAGAACGTAACTTTAGAATCAAATGACCTGTATTCAAATCCCAGCTGCGCCACTTGCACCTGTGTGATCTCAGGAAAGACCTTTGAGACCTCAATATTCTCATCTATTAAATGAAGGCCTTAGATACATAGCCCCTTAAGCCTCTTCAAATTCTCAATATATGTGATCTATGTTCAAAACCACAAGATTTTATTGGAACTCTTGGATGCCAATGAAAGCCCCAAGAACATCAGTGACATGAGTTTTCAACTTTGTTTCAGAAGAGAAAAACAAGCCCTCATCCCCTCCCCCTGCCTTTTTTGTTTGAGAGTTTGTCACCAATATATTCTGTCTGTTAATTTTTGGCTAAACATTTTGTATGGTATTTTATAATGTGAAAGGATGCCGCAGATTTTGCTCCTATAAAGATAAGACCTTAATCCTACAATGAAACCATTGTAAAAAATCAATTAACCACTTGAGATTTTTGGTGTATGGGAATTCTGCTTTGTATTAAAAGAATCAGAATAACTACTGCTTAGTTTAGTTGGGGTGACCTGGTATTAAAGAGATTAATATTTTACTTAATGATATTTTCACCCCTAAAAAACAATGTGTAGAACTATGGTCAAATTTAATGGCCAATGTCCTTAAATGCTAACAGAAGTAGTGGAATTGTGAGATCCTAATAAAAAATATCGCATGGAGGATATTTCTTAAATCTAACTTTAATGGTTTAAAACCAGGTCAGTGGGTTGACTGATTTTCAAAGGATAAACAAGGAATGAGAAAATAAGATTCTATTAGCTATAACAAACTCCTCTTTATTATCATAATGAGTTGCTGCTCACTAAGTGAAACCCCAAATGTAAGATGTGCTTTTGTTTGAATCTTTAAAGTCAAATTATCCTCTCAATTCCATAGCTGTGGTTTGTTTTGATTACATTCAAGCTGTCTGACCCAGCCACTAATTGAATGTTCTTAGCTCTAGTTGGAGTTCTGGGACAACCCACAGTTTTGGAAAAGGTTCAGTGATCTGTGTCATGCTCGTCACAGTCAAGACTGGCAGAAAGACTGAGATGACAGTATAAAATTATTTCTCCTTTGTGGGTTTGTGGGTGGGGGCATAGGTTGTGCAGAAAAAAATAGCTCTCTGATATTAAGAAGAAGCAAGGATCATGGATTATTCTTTTTAGAAAAAAAAAAAAAGGTTAAGCAAAAGTGAAATGTCAGGGGTGGAAGGCTGTGATCCAACAAAATAGACAATTGCTTTTCTTTGGGAGGTGAACAACCTGGAGAGAATAGGATGAGAATAGGCAGATTACACACCTTTTTTTATCCTTAATATCAAGCACAGGGTTTCGGAGGGGATAAACAAAATAGCACAGAGGGAGAAAGAGTTCTGCATTTATTATTATCATTATAGTAGATGCTAAACAAAATATGTTGAATTTAATTGCATTGAATTAACATAACTAAACACAATTGATGGTTGATAAGATTCCTCACTTGGCTTTATAATGAGACATGAATTTAAAACTAAAAGCAGTAGCTGGAATTGCACATTCATACTATTTTCTAGAACTTGCTTTGATGCTTTTGTGAACCTGTGACAATATGGATATTTTTTCTATCCATACAGGTTCCAGTCCATTTGGGCTTTGTTATGTCCTGCTTGATTCTTGTCCAGATCCTCCCATACATTCAAAACAAGAGATCTATTTAATGTACTAGGAACTTTTTTTGTGAATTCTCTTGAAATTGTGTGGATTCTACTAAAAGATGTGAGCTGTCCATTTTTTTTTTTCTATATGACTAGTCACTTCCTTTTCTGGTCAACCATGTCTCTGACTTATTTCTTTCCCTTCCACAATTCTTCATTAGGTATGTGTTGTAGCCTGTTCAAAGCTAATGTCCACCTCACCACTATGTTTTGAGCAAATGGCAATGTTAATTCTACAGAGTTTATGGTATTGTTTACTTTGTTGACATACATTGTGACGAGAAGAATTTAGATGTTAAAATGATGGGTCTTTATTTTCATATTATGCAATTTTAAAAAGAATACAGAAGATATTTCTCCTTAGGTTAAATTCTAGATATATCTCATTATTCACTCATAGTATTTATTCAAGATACATGTTGGTTGTTGTCTTCCATTCTCAAAGAGGACCAAAATGAATCCTCTATGTTACAATTGAGCTGCAATGTGTTTAACTGTGGCTGATCAGATTGATAAAGGCCACAGGTTGGACACAAGTAATCCCTATAAACATTTGGGGTGGACTCTCTAATTTTTCACATCTCATGTTTCCTTTGAGATAATTCAATTCTGCTTTGCTCATAGAACACAGCTCCTTCTCTGTTGAGGGCACACCATGTTGGGGGGTCCTGTGCAAGTGTCTCCCATGTCATACAATCAATTCTAAAGTTCTTAAGAAAAATCTTGAGAGAGTGCTTGCATTTCTTTTCCTGACCACCTCATGAGCATTTGCCCTGTATGAGTCCCCATAATTTTTTTTTTTGGAGAAAGCATATATTCAGCATTTGAGCAATGTGGCCAGCCCAATGGAATTGCACTCTCTGCATGTACTGATGGGTCAAGTGTATGGATCATCCATCTAATTGGATATCACATTCTGATACTACACATTCACCATCTTTTTGTATGGATAATTAGGCTGAACTTTTTAATGTGATTGTGGATCTATCAATCTGTCCATAAAAGTGGTATTTCAAGGATTTCACATTTGGAATCTGCTCTGGATATTTACTCCAAAGTCTTTTTGAGTGATTATAGATCTCATTAGAAGGTTCTGCTATTTTCTGGGATGTTAGAAAAGATCATTATATCATCCCAAAACAGAATCATCTAGAAAATCTTGCCATATATCAAGAATCCCTTTTTTGGGGGCCTTGTTTTGAGTTAGATTTTGGTGAATCTTTGGTGAATATACCTCTCTGTTTTATGTACCACTTGGAATGAATAATCATTGAACAATGAGATTTCAGTTGTAAAAGTTTTGTAGGCATTTTAGATGATTCTAACACCTGCATGGGCAGCTAAGTGGCATAGTGAATAGAACACTGGCCCTAGAGTTAGGAGGATCTGAATTCAGATCCAGGTGCAGACACTTACTGTGCAATTCAGACACTAGCTATGTGACCCTGAACAACTCACTTAGTTTGCTTCAATTCCTCATCTGTAAAAACAGTTAGAGAAAGAAACAGGAACCCACTTTAGTATCTTTGCCAAGATAATCTCAAATAGGGTGATGGAAAGTTGGATGCAACTGAAACAATTCAACATCAATAAACTACCTGCATAGGAAATGATTTTTTTCTGGACAAAAGCCTTTGAGGTGTCATTTGGTCTACCAAATCAAAGACTTTTGTTCATCAAAAGTCACTAAGCAGGGGCAGCTATGTGGCACAGTGGACAGAACACCAGCCTTGAAGTCAGGAGGACTTGAGTTCAAATTTGGCCTCAGACACTAATATTTCCTAGCTGTGTGACCCTGGGCAAGTCACTTAACCCCAATTGTCTCAGTAAGATTTTAGTCTGTGTCTTCTATGAAATATATTTGTACAACTATTTCAGAGTCTGATTCTTTTTGTACAGCAAAATAACGGTTTGGACATGTATATTTATTTTGTATTTAATTTATACTTTAACATATTTAACATGTATTGGTCATTCTGCCATCTAGGGGAGAGGGCGGGGAGAAGGAGGGGAAAAATTGGAACAAAAGGTTTGGCAATTGTCAATGCTGTAAAATTACCATGCATATAACTTGTAAATAAAAAGCTATTAAAAATTTAAAAAAATTAAAAAATATATTTGGACAAGTTTCCCATTCCCTTTATAAACTTTTATCAACTATTCTCTCAATATAATAATTTATTTTTTATAATTTATTTTCATAAAGATTTTGTAAGCAATGAAAAGGTGGCATGTGGTCAGTAATTATTTAAAATTTCTTGTTTGCTTTTCTTCTTATTGTTGTTATAAACAAGCTCTGCAATTCCATTTCCTTCCCAAGTATTTGGTGCCCTTTTATTTTTCAAATATCTTGATAATCATTCCTTCAATGCCCTCAGCATTTTGACAGCAGCTCTGCAGACTTTCTTTCTCTGTGTATTTGATCTAATATGACTCCTTGTCCCTTCTTTGTTTTCTTTAGTGTCATTTTTTTTCATTTTGTAGAACATTAGAGACTATAATATCAGAGGCCAAATGTGGTATTTCTTGTGTCATTTATGGAGAACAAAGTTTTTTTTTTTTTAATAGAAATCTTAACAGATATTGTTGTGTATTCCTTCCAGTTTGAGCTTTAAGTGCCTTCTGGATGATCTGGCTTAGTAGAGACTCTTGCTGAGCTTTCCGTAAATACGTTTTATCCTCTACTACTTCTTGTTATCTTATGAGACAACACTGTCCATAATCTCCCACAATCCTCCTTTAAAATGTTTACAAACAAGTTTATATTCCAAGCCAGCATTGTTTCTGATGCTACATCTCTCTTTTTGACAAGGAGATCAAGCATTTGCTCTCTGGGCTTGGTTTAGGTTCTGCTGGTCTCGTGGTAATGATTGATTCATCAGTTAAACTTCCTTAAGAAATAGCGATATATTACAATCTAATCAGTTCCAGCAAACTAAATACCTAGCACGTACAAGGTATTGTCCAGAGCCCAGAATGAAGCTGGAGACTTTAAAGGGCAGAGGAGAGAAGGATATGTATTGCCATTGTGAGGAGATAGTGCAGAGGTAAGAGATAAAACACCCAATTTAGAGAAAAGCAAAGAGCTCACTTTGGCTGGAATATATAGGGTGAATAAAGAAGCATAATGTGAAATATGCCTGGATAAACCTTTTCTTACGATACTATTTTACTGAATATCTTTGCTTGAATTAATTGTATCCTTAAAGCGAAATACACTGACAGTGTCTTATGAATTATGTTTTTAAATGGATGCGTATCCCTGTATGAAGGGATTCACTCTGCAAGTTGGGAAATATATCTCCAGATGCTACAGTGTTTCTGATATAAGCAAGGATTTACCAGTGCTTATTTACTTATGCCTTGGAAAGCCTGTGCCTGAAATCTCAGCCCTACTCTCCCTAAGAAAGAAGGGAAGAGCCAGAGACAAACATTAGAAGGAGGTGATGACATCATTGCAAATGGAAAAACGGAGAGAAGTTGTTTTGAGAGGATTCTGGGAGTATATTGCCACATAAAAGAGTGAGATCCAAGCCAGGATGATGTGATTAGGCAGGGGAAGGCTTCCTATTGTCTGACACAGTTTGCATGCTTACGTTTGGAAACCATGACAGGAGGCTGAGCCACCGAAATAAGAGAAATTGTGGACAGGTGCTGAAGGACTCTAGGCAGAATTGATCCAGGGTGCTGTTTATGTCAAGCTGCCGAGAATAGAGCTGATGATCTGTATTCTAGTTCTGTTTCTCTTCTGTTTTTTCTCAAGGGAGATTTGAATCTGCCCTGATCCCCATCCTCCTTTCCCCCACTGCTTCTTTCTACTAAGAATTTATCTACTTTATATATTTGGCATGTGTTTTTAAAACAAAATGTATTCGCAAAGATAGTTTGTTTATATGTGTATGTATATTGTCCTTTATATATGTATGTATGTATGTGTTCCCTAGAGGAATTAAACCCATGAAAGTGGGGCAATTGTTGCTTTGGAACTTAGGGAAAGGGAGGAACCCTCGACTACTGGAATTATCAGTTGAAAGTTCAAAATGAATCCAAATAATTTTTATTAAAAATATGTAATTGAACTTCTCAAAAATAGAGATCAAAAGTAAGTTGACTATTCCTAAATTCCCTTCTTCATAAATTAGCTAAGCTGTCACATTAGGGGGGAAGATTTAAGTGGCAGAAGCAGGGGAAAGTTTTTCTCAGAGGCAATTGCCTGAGTTACTTCAAATGTCCTTTAGTTTTTCCCAAGCAAGTTCAAATAAATTCTTCCCTCTGAAGGAGAGAATACTGATTATAGGGGGAAAAAATCATACTAGAAACCTGAAAGGAGGAATTTAAAAAGTGTTCCTGTTAAAAAACGGGTGGGGATCATCTAAGAAGAAGAATTTCATGGTCCTGTTAAACCATCCAATCCCAATCATTGTTGTACTAATAGAAAAGTCTGTGGCCTCAATATATTATATACATATACATGTAATATGTATATATATATATATATATATGTAGATATAGATATAGATTGATGTAAAATTTCTATTTTCCCACTTTCTCCATAAAGCTAATCACAAACTAAAGGATTTTTAAAAGTCAGAAAAAACCCCTCAGCTAGCTCCCAAGTAGTGTGAACAATGAATCCCATGACGTGGTCATATGTATTTGAATTCATACTATTCAAAATTATAGTTATATAAAATATGTTAATTAATAAAAAATTATAATTGTAAAATATGGTAATTAATCCAATGGCAAAGTGGTTCTGTCAGATCTGATTCTTCATGACCACATTTGGAGTTTTCTTGGCAAAGATATTAGAATAGTTTGCCATTTCCTTCTCCAGCTCATTTTACAAATGAGTAACTGAGGCAAATCAGATTTAGTGATTTACTCATGGTCACTCAGCTAGTATTTTTTATAAGCCAGATTTGAACTCAGGAAGATGAGTCTTCATGACTTCAGGCTCAGGACTCTGTCCACGGTGCCACCTAGCTGACCTATGGAAAAAAATGCAATGTGAATTTAAATGCTGCCTACTTCAAGGGATTCATTATTCACAATAATCAAGACTTAGCTGTAAAAGTTAAGAAAAAAGTTCTTGCTAAGTATTATAGGTATGATTTTTACTCTATACTTTTTTTAGTATTATTTGAAGTTTTAAAATGCAAATAGAGGAAGTTTTTTTTTTCTTTTTGGATGATATTCTTAACATACAACCAGGCATGAAAATGTACATGTGGAGGGGGAGGAAGGAAGCTGTTTCAATTTTACTTTGACAAATGAGAGCAAGATACTTAGGATAGGCAAAACAAATAGGCTGATGATTTTTCTTTTTAGGCAATTCCCTTTCTTTGTGGGTATAGACTGGTAATTTTTTTTTTGAGAGGCAATAGGGATTAAGTGACTTGCCCAGGGTCACAAGCTAGTATTAAGTGTCTGTGACCAGATTTAAATTCAGGTCCTCCTGACTCCAGAGCTAGTGCTCATCCACTGTGCCATCTAGCTGTCTTCAGATTGGTAACTTTAGATTGCCATTCAGAAGATTATCTCTTCTTAAATTATGGTTATTATAGATTACTAATGAACAATCATGTCCTGGTCTTCCTTTCCTTTTTTTTTATGCATACCATAACTCATGGAATCAAAGCAAAATAATGACTTTCAGGGTGATAGTTTACACATATCTTAGATTTACACTAATTTCTTTGCCACAATCAAATTAGAATCATCTCGAAATAATCTTCTTTGTTACCCAGCATGTTTTTTGGTTACCTATGTGATTTTTTGTGGATTTAGCAAGAGATTTTCATCAAAGAAAACCTGTCTTCTGATAAGGTTTATTTTTAAAATCTACAAATTAAACTGTTTCATAAAATAGCAAGTTCTGCAACTGCTCATATAGTATTTGGTAGGTGGGAAAGAACTATTATTATGTGTCTTTTTTGGAGTATCAGTCTGTTCGTTGCCAAACCAATGGCTGGTAAATCAGAAGGAATGGCTCACTGGGGCATCTTGATGGTTCTAGCTTTTCCCCAAAGTGCTGATTGACTGAATGAAAAGATTTTCCCCTAAACTGATTATTTGATCCTATTATATCAAGAGAGGCCAATCAATTCAACCTATACATCACCTTAAAAAATTATTATGTCTATGTGGACAGGTATTATAATGCTTTTTCTTATGATATAGGCTAATTGTCCTTTTTTTGTTTGTTTTAGAGCTTTTCTGTATAGGGTTGTCTACTCTTTTTAAATGTCATCTTTTTCATCTTTCTTTTTAAATAGAGGATATCACAGGAAAGACGCAAATTATCTGGTCAGAAATCTATAGAGATCAATCAAGGGACTTTGCAGATACTGCGAGAAAGGGATACAACTCCAGCATAGGTGATATCATCTAGGCAATGAAAAAAAGGGGAAAAAACACCCCAAACAGTTATTAAGTGCATACTATGTGCCAGGCACTGTGTTAAGGGCTTTAAAATACCTTATTTCATCTTCACAACAACTCTACATCTTGATGCTATTATTATCCCATTTTTATAATAACTGAGGATACTGACTGAGACAGGCAGAAGTTAAGTTGCAAACCCACAGATCACACAGATAGTGTCTGAAACCAGATTTGAACTCATTTTCTTAAGTTCAGATTAAATGGTTTAGCTGCAGTACCACTTAGCATAACAGAACATAGTAAAAGAACGAAACTGTTCACAGTGTCATGGAATCTTAGAATTATAAACAATAGCAATTCCTACCCAAAGGATCATTTCTTCTGTGACTTTTCAGCACATTAAAATCAAAGTGCTACTTGAAAAGAGATAGTAACAAGGAACTCAGTACCTCATACGATAACCTTTTCATATTTGATCAACTGCTATTTAAGTCATATATCAAATTTGTGCTGCATATAGTGCAAATCTGCCTTTCTATGACTTTTGCCTTACTGTGTTTAGTTTCAGTCTAAAACAAGACTTTCTTTCATTATAGATAACAACTTGTTAGAAGATGGAGCATGATACTTACTTCCAACAAACATTTCTACTTTGACAAGCAGTTCTTCTTATAAGCTCAAATTGGGCATAGCATTTGGGGAAGAGAAGGGAGGAAAGTGGATGGAAGAGAATAAGCATTTATATAGCATTATTCTAAGTGCTTTATATATTATCTCATTTGATCCTCGCAACTTCCTCCTGCATTTTTTTTTGAAGGATGAAGTGATCATTAATGACAAGGTTAGCTATTCAGCTTTTAGGAAAGTACTCCAGTAGATAGATAGATAATAAAAGACCTTCATTTCTGCTATATAATGCCTTCCTGTATAAGTGTGCTGGTCAATGTTCTCTGAAAAAATATATGCAGAAGGCTGTTTCAGTTTAATATTCATTATTAACATTTTTCCATCTTTTTTTTAAAAGTCTTGATAGTCTACAAATAGTACAATTCCCCCTCAATATAACATTTGTTTTTTCATCTATCATACCTTATCTTATGCTTCCATGAATCCTAATTCCCATCCATAGATCTCACATATATATCTACCTGAGATTATACAATGCCATTCTACTATAACATTATCTAATCTTTTCTTTTGTCTTTCCATAGCAATAACCTACTCATGAATCTAAAAAAAGGACATAAAAGTACTTGTAGCTAAGGATCAAATAAGAGAATGGATATAAAAGACAATGCAAACCTTCCAATAAAATATCTCTTATTATTATAAATACAATTATTAATTACTTATCACCAAGTCTCTGTGACCCTTAAGAAGGACAATTTATTTCCATTCATTAAAATCTCTCACCTTGTTTATTGCTTATTTTCTGCACAATGGCATGTAGACATCGAAAGCTAAGGATAATTATACTTAGATATTTTCTTCTGTGAATTATTGGTCCTTTCTGCTGAGATTCTTCTTTCTGTGTCATGCCTGTTATGTTCAGTGGCATCTGTTTGGGTGAATACATATGGGCAGTTTTTACCTTCTTCCTCCCTTTTCTATTTAAATCCTTTTGACCATGTGGACAAGTTTCCATGCAAACATATTGTACAGCTTTTGTTGGATGTGAAGCAACATGACATAGTAGAGACAGTTGGCTTTAGAATATCTGGTTTCAGGTTTCACTTCAGATACATAGTCATGAGATTTAATCTCCCAATGTTCTAAGCAAGTCACTAAGATTTTTACCCAGAAAACCAATGATATTTGAAGGTCTTCTGCTCTGGGAAAAAATGCTGTTGAGGAGAAAGACTTTCGTACTTACTTCCAAACTAGAACTCAAATACCTGTTTTAAGTCCTGTTTTGGCAGCAATGTGCCACAAAGTAGCTGTATGAACTTAGCCTCAGTTTTCTCATCTGTGTAAAGAAATTGAACTAAATCATTTCTCTGATTTCTTGACAAGGCATCAATGTCCAACACAAATATCTGGAGGATCTTGGACTCTACAAATGGAAGCCCTCTATTTCATCACTGCTATGCTAACTTTTCAAATACAGGAGAGTTGAATCTTAGAGGAAGTTAGATTTCTAAACTCTTTCCGAATTTAAAAATGGATAGTCAAAATCATTGTCTTTAAGTTTGTTAATTTTTCAATAAAGCAAACTACAGTTTCTTTAAACTTGTATCTAGAGAGGGGAAAATGTGTTGTGTTTTTTTAAGGCTGGGTCAGAGAGCAGAAGGCTCTAAGATGGTTGCTATGGAAACTATTGGATGCAAATTTTGTTTTTCTTGTGCTAAAATAAGTTATTAACAGGAGAAAGGTGGAAACCAGGGCTTAGAAAAGAAAATAGTTAAAGATTCAGCTAACAGAAAAACTTTTATTTAGGCAAAAATACTTTCAAGAAAGTTTCACAAATGTTGATAGCCAACATTTATATAATAGTTTATATTTATACAAGGCTTGAAAGTTTGCAAAGCCCTTTACTTATTTTATTTGATCCTTATTTTATTTTCAATCTCCCATTACATTGGCTTACTCAGGGGCATAGGCTCATTGAGTATAAATGACTAAGTCTCCAACATTATTTAATTTCTCTCATTCTTTATTTTGTCTGGTCTCTGATAGTAGAATATATTAAATGCAGGTATGATAGTACTACATCATATAAGCTTTTGGGTGTCTGGACCGAAGTACAATGTCAGCTCTAGGGCAACTTTAACAGAATCTATTCCTTTTGTTCCTGTGCTTACCCCCTCCTAACTTTCCCTTCTTTTCATTTCTCTATCCTCTTTCCCTTTCTCTCCAGTGACCAAACTGGGAGATGATAAGGAATGGGATGTAATTGCAATTCTAGATCCTTCTACCCCACTGAACCAACCATTTCTACCTACCATTTGTCTTTTATTTGCTGGATTTGGGATCATTCCATTAGTCCAATTCTGCATTTTCTCCCTTTTTATCTCCACTCTTTTTCCTCTGTGTCAGCCCAGCTCTTAGTTAATATGTTGAATCATAGAACTATCATATTAGAATCAAAGAATTACAAGATGATAGATGCAAAGTTAAAAGTACCTCAGCCATCATTTTGTGTAATCTAAGTTCGTAAAATACAGTTCATTTTTGTTAAACTTAGGGACAAATGAATTAATCTTTTTGTGCTTTGTAGTATTACTAAGAATCAATTTAAATCTTTGAACACATTTGGAGAATAAAAAGAAAATTTAAGAGGCAGTGGAGAATGAGAGAAGTAATGAATATATAAAATCCAGAGTACCTAGATTCAAATTCTGACTTAGCTTATTATTTCTGTGACCCTAATTAAGTCAATAAGTTCCCTTTATCTCAGTTTCGTCATGAGATATTTGTAATTTCTGATTTCTATGATTCTTTCTAGCCCTAATCATGATTCTACGAAAAGCAAAGAAGAACTGGTTGTAGTATTCAGAATAGTAAAGTGTTAAGATATGGCTATATTGAGCTCATCTGGTCTGCTATATCTGAAGAAAAAGTCCTCCTTGAACTTCAGGGGATAAAATTCCAGATATGGAGTCAAGAAAATTCATCTTTCTGAGTCTAAATCTGGCCTCACTAGCTGTGTGACTTTGGGTATTTGTCTCACTTTCCTCATCTCTACAATGAGCTGGAGAAGGAAATGGCCAACCACTTCAGTATCTTTGCTAAGAAAATTCCAAATGGGGTCATGAATATTAAACCATGATAGAAATGACTAAACAACAACAACAACAATAAACAATATCCTTGGCAAGTGGTCATATGGTCCGGGCTAGAAAATGTACTGGGGAGGGAATTGCTACTTCCTGAGATAATTCCTTTACTTTTTTGCCTTTATTGGGAACTTTCCCCTTTATTTTAAATCACAATCAGACTTGCTATAACTCTCATTCATTGATGAATTTATTAATAGAATTTATTCATTAAAAGTTTGTACATGGGAAAATGAGGGAAAATGGAGAACAAAGTGACCTGGGTTCTAGACCTGAATTTCCATTTGTTCACTTAATTGTGTACCTTGGGTAGGTCCCCACTGTTTTTGACTCATCTATAAAATTAGGGGATTAGACCAGACACTTCCAAAGTCAATTCTGAGAGTCATTATTGTATACTGGAAAGTTTCAACTCATCAAATATTTATTTAGTGCCTACTATATGCAAAACATGTGAAGCATAAAGGGATACAGAAGAAAAAAACCACTTTTATGGCACTAATATTCTATGGATGTGGAATATGCACTAACTCAGATCAGTAAATATAAAATAATTTAAGGAGGGAGAGAATACTAGCAAGGAAGGGGGTGGGTAGTCAGATAAGTTTTACCAGGGAATTGGTATTTGAACTGAGCCTTAAATGAAGATAAGAATTCTTAAAGGTAAAGATGAGGAGGGAGTGAATCTTATTCAATTAGTCAACAAACATTTAGTAAGCATACACTACGTGCCAGGCACTACGCTTAGTGCTAGGGCTACAAAAAATGGAGGGCAAAAAAACAGACTTTCCTCTCAAAGACCTCACAATCTAATGGATGGTCATGGAGAGTGGCTTATACAAATGCAGTTTAATGTGCAATCATTTTAAAAAAATTCTATTGTGCTATGAAAATGATTGTTTTATTTCATAAATTTAAATTAAATACAATTTTAAAAGAGAAACAAAAACCCCTAAATGAGTGAAGATAGGAAATGGAGTGTCCTGTGTCTAGGTGGCAGAGTGGATGGAGTTCTGGACCTGGCATCTAGCTTGAAATCTGGCCTCAAACATTTGTCTGTATGACTTTGAGCAAGTTACTTAATTTCACTGTGTCTCAATTTTGTCATCTATAAAATGGAGACAATAATACTCCCTATCTTTCAGATTTGTTGTGAGGATAATATAAGGTATTTATAGAGTGTGCAAAATAAGATCTGTATAAAGTGTTTTGCAAATGTTGAAACACTTTATTAGAGAGGGAAAGCAGTAGAGGTCTTAGTAGGGCAGTTTGGCTGAAATGTAGACAATGGGAAGGAAAATTATGTGGAATAAGGCTGAAAAAGATAAGTCAAAGTCAGACTGCACAGAGCCTTAAACACCAGGCATTTTATTCTAGAGAAAACATTTGACATTTATGTTCAGAAGAGTGTTATGGTTAGACTTTGGAATATAATTTTGGCAGAAGAATGGAAGATGAAAGATGAATTGAGAGGGAGATAGAGTGCAGGACAAGTGTGGAGTCAGAAGGTCAGGATTCAAATTTCAATTCAGAGTTTTGCAGTCATGGGGAAATCATTTAACCTCTCTGAAGCTCCATTTCCTCATCTCCAGAAAAAAGAAATGAAGATGATAAAAAAATACATTTCCTAACCCACAGGTGTTGTAAAGAAAGCAATCTGTAAACTTGAAATCCCTCTATACATGAGAGCTGTAACCACTGATTCTGTGAATATTTAGAACTATTAAGAACCTGGTAATTTCTTACTCTGGAGTATAAAATAAGATATGTTTCTATGAAGAAGGCCTCATAAAATTCAAACTCAATTTTAGCCACAGCCTTCTTTGTTGCTAGTTTCATTATCTTCGAGAAGATCATAGCTTACCAAAACTATTCTGTACAATAATAACAACATATATTATGTCATATCTGTTTTTGAAGAGCTCAAAGCACTCTTTGCACTTTAATTAAACCTCCTAATGTCTCTGTGATGTAGGCAGGGGACTAGACACAAAATGAGTCATCTTACAGTATCCAACATGGAAAAACTAGACTTGAAGAGTGGACTCTTAGATGAAATTCACTTTTATTATTATTGCTCCCATTTTGCCAATGAGAAAACAGGGTTATTATTCAGAGAATGATAATCAGAGGTTCTCCATTTTCACTCAGGATAGAACATATTGCAGCAGGAGGGACTCAAGTTAGATAAAAGGAAAACTTTCTGCCTGGGAAATGTGTTAAAGCACTGCAGTAGGTAACTGAAGGAAGCTATGTAATTCTCTCCAGGGAGATCTTTAAAAATAGTATAGGAACACTTCTGTCTTAGATAACCCCTGGTAGTCTCTCCTAGTCTTGTGATTCTACATACCTCACCAGTTAAAAATGAACACAGCTGGGCTTTGTTCTGTCCTGACCATTTAAAGAAAATGTATAGAGCACAATGCCTTCCTATTTGTTTACCTTCAAAAAAGTTCAAGGGAGGAAAAAACCCAAACTTTGTTAAAAATTTTGGAATCTCTCTCTTAGTTTCTAGCTAATTAGCTCATCAGCAGATTAGAATTGCTGGGTTCCATCCCTTCTCTCTTGAAGGGTGACTCATCTCTTGTAGTCCCTGTGTTATGGAAATGATAAGTATTGGCAGCACAGAAATGGACACACTTCTAAGGATGGCAAAATTGGAGAGGTTATAGCAGAATTGGAAATATCATTGCTTCTGTTCTCTCTGTTTTAGTTTTAGGATCAATCTGCTGAGCTCTTCAGTCACACTCTCACAAATGAGCACCTGCAGATTCAATAGATGATCCACATTAATAAGTCAATTTCTCCTTTTGGATTGTGAGAATATATATACTAGATGAATGTTTTGGGTGAAAATATCTATTCTATAGTAAGAAAAATCACCTCAAGATTTGTTCATGCTTCCTAAATTGTATTGGGGATGATAATCTGTATTGAGGCTAAATTATATTTTTCCTTGATTATTCAAAACTAGATACATTTAAATCTTCATTGTTTCTATTCACAATGTTTTCTCATTATGGCATTTAATAGAATACAGAGAGAATATTCAACTCAGCATGGAAGTTAAAAAGCTAAAACCAAGTTATTGTTTATATTGAGCAATAGTTTCCCTACCTACTTCTCAAGCTAATTTTGGAAGAAGTGTGATAAGGTGCTTTGGATATACTTTAAGAACAGATAAATGTTAAAAACATAGTTTTTGTGTAATTTGAGTAATCCTTCCAAAGAACTTAAATAAATTGGGAGAATAACTATCAATTTTAGATCCTAAATCAGCAAAAAATCTTCCCTTGGGTAAGAGATGCCTTATGTTAATTTGGACATCAAAGCTGGGTAAGGTTTCAGTGTCCACATATAAAAATTAGGTCCAGTGCCATCAGTGTTTATTCATTCCACAAATATTTATTAAGTATTTAGTGTATACAATTTAGTATACACAATAGTGTATATAATATAGGACAATGTGTTAATAGATGTGTTATAGAGCTTCTTAAACTTTTCCCACCAGTGATCCCTTTTCACCTGGGTAATTTTTATATGACCCCAGATTTGTAGGTATATAAAATATGAATACAAATCAAACACTTACTGCTAAAATATGGAGTCTTAACCCATAGATTAAGAAGCTGTGTTATAGAGGAGAGAATGCTAAACCAAGAGATCAAGTTCAAATCTTGTATTTGAAACTTCCCTAGCTGTGTGACCCTAAGGAAGTCACTTACCTGCTTTATGCCTCAAGGAATATGTTACAATTTATAGGTTGGCTTTTATGGAGGGAGCCCTATGCTGGCAGAATCACAGATTTTTTCAGTAAATTTATGAATGTAAAATTTACTGAGCAGACACAAATAAAAATAAAACACAGTCTCTGATCTCAAGGTATTTATAAACTAGTGGGTCACTGTGTATGGATAGTGGTGGGGACTGGAATGAGGAGGGGAGCAAGGAGCTGCAAGGAAGGCAGATGTACTATTCAAAAAAAAGTGACATGAAGGATCCTTTCCTGCATAATATCTAATGCATACAAAAGCTATGAGCTGGATATAGGGGATCTGCCTCAATGAGAAGAAAACCCTTATCAGGTAATCCATTTTTAGTGCTATGTATGCTGTAATGCTTAATAAAACTAAGAAGGAGATTCTGAGGCTTTCCATATTAGTAACTAGTATATTCAAGAAAAGCCATGTGTTGAATGAGGATCATTGGCTAGGATAATAAGTTGATAGAGAATAGACAAAAGAATCTTAGTGAAAGTGGACAGTGGAAAGTTGACAATATGACTGAATTTAAGGGTATGTTCAAATCTAGCTCCTCTTAATCAGCCTCAAATTCATGAAGTAAAAGAATAAGAGAGAAGTGAATGGAAAGAAAAAAAATCTCCACAAGAGAAGTCCCAGAAAACAACCCCGAAGATAAAATGAAGAAATAAGTTAACAAAAAAGAACACCAGTTATAGGAATGAAATAGATAGAGGTAAAAGAAATTAGCAGAATAAGAAGAGAATAAATCTGTGATAACTACAACTAGAATCCCAGGAAAAAGTACTAAACGCTAATGAGAAAGAAGTCATTGATAAGCTTTAAAAATAATTATGAAGACAAAAGAAGTAAAATTAGTGCCTATAAAGAAAAGTTACAAAATGAATTGATTACTTATTACAGATATGGGAAAATTTTAATTAAGCAGAAGATGAAAAGTGAAACTTAAAAAAGAGGAAAGATTCAACAAAAATTTCATTACAGTAAAGTCAAAGGACAATAAAATTGGAGAAACATTTTCAAAACAAAGAAATGAGCCAAGAAGAGAGAGTTGTTGTGATAATTTAAAACTTATAGGCTTCTCTTAAAAAACTTGGTGAAATAAAAAAAGTATAATTATATAATAAAAAGGTTATCACATTTCAGGAAATCATACAAGAAAATTGTTGAAAAGCATTGGAAATGGAGGGCAAAATGCAGCTTGCTAGAATCCAGAGCAGGTGAGCTTTTACTAACTCAGAAATCTTGCCATTAATGTCTAGTACTTCCAAATAAAAGAGAAAAAATCTTACAAGTTTCTAGGAGATAGCTCATTTGCAAAGGGATTTATGAATCACCTTAGATTTCTCATCAATGAAGAAAAAGTATAAAGAAAAGGACCTATTTCAAAAATCAAAGGACAATAAGTTACCTCTCTCACCCAAGATGATTTATCTTATAAATATGAGTATAATTCTACAAGAAAAGAAAATGATTTTTCCCCATAGAATGAATTACTTTGCTACCTTTTTGAGAAAACTAAGGTTAAGTACAGTTTTTGAAATGAAACAGCATGGTAGTATACAAAAGAAACTAAAAAAGTTAAAACGTCCAAATAGTTTGAAAGGGCTAGATGCTTACATTTAGCAAAGGTAAACCAAACTTTCTCTTTGGGAATCCAACCTTGTCAATTGTCTTTTTTTTTTTTTTTTGTCAATTGTCTTTGAAGAAACAAGTTTATTATCTATTATAAGTTTGGGTGATCAGAAAATGTACCCTAGAGCAATGTTTTCCAATTGGAAGTTGGACTGGAGCACTTTGAGAGCCTTGGTCCAAATCTCAGTTTGACAATAAACTAGATCTGTCTGCCCCAAGATAGACACTTATGGGCTTGTCTCCAACAAAACCATATAATCTCCTCCCCTCATAAAAGCGTAAACCCACCACCAAAACATATTGCCCTTTTCTACCACTGGATTCTTATGGTAGTGATCCCTTAGGATACTTAAAAGCTAATTTTGAGCCAGATATCCTTGCACCAGCCTAATTTCCTGACTTACCATCTCCATTCCCTTCCATCCCCACTTCAGAATTGCTACAAGCACATCTCAGCTGTTAGAGTCTATAACCCTGGAAGTCCTTGTCTTTTAATTTTTTTCATTAAGAAATAATTAGTACAGAAAGCTTAAGTACGACAGCTTGTAGTACACATCACAGATCTCATTACATTAGCTTTCCCCTAAAACTGACCCTCTTCCAGACTTCTCTATTTCTATCAAGAACATCCTCATTGTTCCATCCTTCCACTCCTCCAAGTTCTCAACTTCCTCTTTACCCATGATTCCTTACTCAACTGAAACTGCTGTTTTCAAAGTTCCCAGCGATCTCTGAGGCTCTAGTCTCAATTCTAAACTTTCTTGATCTCTTTACCACTTGACACTTCGGGCCACCTGATTCTCAAAGATCCATATATACAGAGATATGCTGTTATATACTCAGTATGTGTACATGTGCATAGACATATTTTCTCCTCTGAAAATACGTTTCACCTATAAAACTTTATTAGATCTCCATGATTAAAAAAAAACAACAACCTTGGAAATAAACTTTATTAACACTTTTTTTTCTGAACAAAGTTTTTCAGTGGATTTTAAATTCATTTGTTAAAAAGTGAAGCTTCTTCCAATTAGTTTGCAAATAGAGCTGATTGACATCAATTGATAAGATATTAAGTGTCTACTATGTATCAAGCATTGTGCTAAGTGCTAAGGATACAAAAAAGGGGAAAAAGACAGTCCCTGCCCTCAAAAACTTATAATCTAATGGAAGAAATAACATGTAAATATATGCAAAGCAAAGCAAAATACAAAGTAAGATGAATAGGAGATAATTAACAGAGAGAAAACACTACAGTTAGGAGAGTGGGGAGAAGGCTTCCCATAGAAGGAGAAATTTTAGTTGGGATTTAAAAGGAGGTCAGAGAGGTCAATAGTTGGAACTGAGGAAGAAGAACATTTCAGGAATGGGGAACAACTAGACAGAATACTGATGACATATCTTGTTCTTAAAAGAGCCAGTAAGCTCGTGTCTCTGGGTCAAAATGTATGTGTTGGGGAGGAAGGTATGAGAAGATTCTGGAGGTAGGAGGAAGGTTTAAAAATTAAACAGCATTTTGTATTTGCTTTTTGAGGCAAAAGAAAGCCATTGGAGTTTATTGAATTGGGAGCAGAGAGGAGTAGAAGAATATATATGCTATGGTTAGAGAGAAAAACTTTATTAGCTGAATGTAAGATAGATTGGGGTGGAGAGAGACTTGAAGAAAACCAACTACTATGTATCAAGCATTGTGCTAAGTGCTAAGGATACAAAAAAGGGGAAAAAGACAGTTTTTGCAATAATCAAGAAGTGGGATAATGAGGGCCTGCAACAGGACAATTGACAAGGTTGGATTCCCAAAGAGAAAGAGTTTGATTTACCTTTGCTAAATTTAAGCAAATTTTAGCAGTGTCAAAAGGAGAGAATGATGCATATTAGAAAGATGAAAAAATGAAATTGACAGGCTTAGCAAAAACTTGGATATGGGTAAGAAGTGAGAAAGGATTTGGAGAGAAAGATGGTGAGTTCAGTTTTGGGCATGTTGAGTTTAAGATGTCCACTGGATATCTAGTCTGAGATGTCTGAAAGGCAGTTGGAAATGTGAGATCGGATGTCAGCATGAGGGAAGATGGAAATATTTCAGCCAAATTTCAACAAAAATATTGTAATCAATAAACAGGATTGAAAAAATGAGTAATTTAGAATGCAAAGCGATGAAAATTCTAAAAACAATAACTATTATTTCTATAATATCCAGTAGATAGGCACTCTGATAAGCACTACAAATATTATCTCATTTAATCCTCACAACAACTTTATAAGCAAGTGTTATCAACCCCATTTTACAGCTGAGGAAAAAGATAACTAGAGCTTAAATGACTTGCCCACTGCTACACAACTAGGAAATAGCTGAGACCATATTTGAATTCAAGTTTGTGATTCCAAGCTGAGCTCTCTACCCATTGTGTCACCTAATTACTGTCTTCCATTTGGGTCTATGTATCTAGTGAGATATTCTTTTTTTAGTTATAAGTCATTAAAACCAAACATATAAATTGAACTTAGAATCAGACTACTGAATCATTGTATCACAAAGCCAAGATTTTCAAAATAATGAAGAATATATAGTGACATCGTTCTGACTAAAAATAGTATTGCTGATATTTTAGTGAAAGCAAAAAGGGTTTTGTACCTTTAGAAATATCATTTTCAAAATATTACTTTATCCTTATTTATTTTAATTTCTACTTTTGAGTAAGTTTTATAATATACCTCTTAGCAAAGAATATGTGGATAACTTAAACATAAGTAAATAAAAATAAAAGAAAGCAACTAGATGGTGGCTAGAACAGAGAGCTGGATCTGTAGTCATGAGTTCAGATCTGGTCTCAGACACTTGTTGTGTGTATCTGGACAAATCACTTGATCTCTTTTTTTTTCAGTTTCTTTCACTATAAAATAGGGATAATAATAGCACCCTCAGGTTTGGATTGTTGTGAGGACCAAATGAGATAATAATTGTAAAGTGTTCAGCCTAGTAGCTGGCATGCAGTAAACAGTATTTAAATATTAGCTATTATTGTTGTTGATGTTGCTATTTTGGAGGGTGCTCAAACATTTTTTGTTGATAGGAGTGTGCAATCAAAGTAGTTTTGAGCAATGGTGTCAGACTCAGATAGAAATGGGGCCATGTAGAAGAATCCCTGTGGGGTTTATATTGATTTAATTTTAAAATGTAGTGTTTTTTATATTTTTATGTATTTTGTTAATATTTTCAAATTGCATTGAATATGGGTCTGATGGCACTCTTAACAGATCATTGCTTGTGTATGTGACATTTTTAGTTAGTTAGTTAGTTAGTGACATTTAGTATCCTAGTAAAGGAAAAAAAAAGTGAAAGGGATAGTTGTGGAAAAGATAGTTATTTTTTTTTTTAACTCATAGTAGCCCAAGTGAATGGTAGTTAGCAAAAAGAGGCAACAGGATAAGGATAATGAATCATACTTTTATTTAGGCTAGACTAGACAAATGTAAAAAAAAAGATCATAGTTAAAGCAGAATAAAGTAGACTATAAAACAGGCTGGACAAGGGAAAAGAAAAAGGCATCTCTGAAGTCTGGTGCTGAAGTTAGGAATAATGCAATAAAATTACTCCTAGTTACCTAAAAAATCATTCCAAAAGATAAAGGCATAATAAGTGCTAGCATTTGTTTCACATTTGAGATTTGCGAAGTACTGGATATCTATTATCTTAGTTGATAAAGATATGATCTGGATCTGGGTGAGAAGGGATGAATCACATTGGGTCAAGAATGCAGGGTCATGGTGCAGATACATATACATATACAGACTATGTATATGTGTATATATGTGCTTATACTCCAATATTCTATTTTACCCATTCACAAGAACAATGACCAGTGTATCCAAGGAAAAAGAAAAATTACCAAAGTGATATAGGTTATAAAAGGAAGTTACAATAACCTTACACACCACCTAACACACCACCAAGAGCCTTAACCAGGGACCTCTGTGCTATTGTATAGCATTTATGCAAGTTTTCTTATACTGCCCTTAGGTACAGCTTTTTCTCCTGAGATAATTGGATCTAAAGACACACAGGATAAATAAAGAAAAGAAATAGGATAGAGAGACAGAGAGACATGATAGCTAAATAAAAGAGATAAGATATATAGAAAGACAGATAAAACAGACAAGATAGACAGACAGACAGATAGGATAGATAGATAAAATAGATAAGATAGAGAGACAGACAGACAGGATAGAGAGATAAAATAGATGGATAAATAGACACAGACAGGATATATAGAAAAGATAGATGGATAGATAGACAGAATAGATAGATAAAATAGATAAGATAAACAGGATAGATAGATAAAATATGTAAGATAGATGGGTAGAAAGAGAAGATAGATAGATAAAAAAGATGGATAGACAGAGTAGATAGACAAAATCATTAAAGATAGAGACAGACAGGATAGATAGATAAAATAAATAAGATAGACAAACAAGATAGATAAAATAGATATGATAGAGAGACAAACAAGGCATATATATAGATAAAATAGAGAAGATAGAAAAAGAGAGAGAGGGACAGACAGACACACAGAGAGACAGATAGAGATAGGAGACAGACAGACAGACAGGCATGATGAAGTGCCTTAGTTTTTTCCAACTATAAAATGAGCTGGAGAAGGAAATGGTAGATTACTCCAGTATATTTGCCAAGAAAATCCCTAATGAAGTCATAAGAACTCACACTTGACTGAAAAAGAGTGAACAATATGTATGTATACACACATATATAATTTGATAGTATATTAAAGTTAACAATTTTAACTATTAAAATTTATCAATAGTCTGTACCAACTAGTAAAGTAGAAAATAATAAAACAGAATGAAACAAAAATAACTCCAATACTGCTGCACTCAGAGAACACACTTGAAACATACAGAATCCTAGAGTTAAATGAAGGTTTGGGTAGAATTCATTATGCTTGGGGTGAATCCAAAAATTCAGAATTGACAATTATGGTTGCAGACAAAGCAACAGGTGAAATAGATACTATTGAAAAAGACAAATTACATATATGAAAGTATTAAAAAATTAAAGACATACACCTTTATGTACATGTTTATGGGATAATATCTAAAAGAAAAGTTAACTGAACTTCAAAAAGACCTAGAGAGTGAGACAATAATTTTAAGTGATTTCAATATGCGTCTTGTCTTACTGAAATCTAAAAAATGAAAAACCTCCATAAAACAAGAATAAAATCACATATCTGATTAAATGTTAGACAAGCAATGACAGACCTTTGGTGATGAATATTTATAAACTCAAGTAAATTGAAGTATTCAATATAATTTTCCCCCCACAGCATGATACTATGTGTTTAGAAAAAACTGATAACATTTTAAGATCTGTTGCCCTCTAATATTCTTGATATTCTTTCAAGGGACTGTAACTTTTTGTCAGATTCTATGGAGTATTTTTTTGCTAGTATAATTGACATCATTACATATATCATTTCAGCAGTCTGGTCATGGTTCTTCCTTTGATGTAACCCAGATATGAATACAAAATTATCTCTTCCTTTTTTGTTAATAATCAAGAACTTACAAGAAGAGGGTGAATTATATTATCATTTGCAAACACTATATTTTTTTGACTCTTTTGTGGAATATGATTTGAAAATAGCTTTGTTTGGATGTGTATTGGAAAGTATCTACTGTGTCAAAGCAAAATCTATCCATCCATCCATCCATCCATCCATCCATCTACTATCTATCTATCTGTCTGTCTGTCTGTCTTTAAACCCTATTAACTCATAGGATAAAAAACTGTGCATAAAGGCAACATAAGAGAACTTACTGGATAAATGAATTTTGAACTGTAGCACAGAGGTTCCTGGAGAAGGCTTTTGGTGGTGTGTAAGTTTATCATATCCTCCTTTCATAATCTGTATCACTTTGGTAATTTTTCTGTTTCCTTTGATACACTCTGGTCATTGTTCTTGTGAATGAGTAAAGTAAGTAGAATAGTGGAATATAAGCTCCTTGATGGCAGGAACCATCTCATTTTCATATTTGTTTCCTAGAATCTGGTCCAATTTCTGGAACATAGCATATGGTTGAGTGCCAATCTTTTGGGCTGGTAGGGGTAGATAGGTGGGGACTTTTTCAAGTTTCTGGATGAGGGCTCCAGATAAAAGAAGTGTTAACAGTCATTTTCATGCAGGTACCTTGGCACCAGGTAATATTACCAAACTACAAGGAAAGCAACAGAATCAATTCTTTCTCCTCCATGCCTCCTGCTCCTGCTCTCCTGCTCCTGCTCCTGCTCCTCCTCCTCCTCCTCCTCTCCTCCTCCTCCTCCTCCTCCTCGTTCTTCTTTTCCTCCTCTTCTCATTTTACTCTTTCTCCTCCTTTTTTTCCCTCCTCCTCTTTTTCTACCCACACATTAGGATGCAAACTCCAGAGAAGGAGAACAGGTGCATGCATAATAAAAGGGAGATTAAGGAAGGGGAGCCAGAAGAAGGAGAGGGTACCTATGAGGAGAAAGGGCAGACTAGTTCACAAGGCAGCTTAGCCTGTGGGGTCTCTAAGGTATTAGGGTATCCTAATTGGGGGCTGATCCTAAAAGACTAAGAATCTTGACATAGCTTTTGGAAAGGATGATATTTGATGAACTAAAAGTGAGACAAGGGAACGACATTTCCTTTCTGCCTTTGAAAACAGATTTAATGAGACCATAGGCAAACTACCAGTCTTTTTGATGCTTTGTTGCATGTAGCTCTTAAGCAGCAATAATAACACTTTCTACATCTTTGAGGATGTTAAAAAATAGACTTTGAGGATGCTAAAAAATAGACTTATAAGGAATTCAAAAGAAACAGCATTGCATAATTGGAACTATAATTCAGGAAGGAAATGATTTTTCCTCTGGAAGGAGGGACAAGTTTTGGACTTTTAAAATAAATTATGCTTAGGAAATCATAAAAAATGTAACTTCCCCTATAGTCAGACATATCAACATACAAAGAGACATACAAATATACATGCATATATGTATGTGTCTTGAAATGTCTGCTTATACACATGCACATGTATACATTCTGCAGATGTCATAGTATGTATGTGTATGTATGTGTGAGATTGTCTCAGGCAATTAGGCAAATCCTAATTTTAATATGAGATAATTTTAGTAGAAAGGATTGGCAGGCTCTTGAAGAGGTTTTTTCCTGGGTATTTTAATATTTTATAATATTTCAGTAACAGAAGGTAATTGCTTGTGAAATGGTGGATTTCTCCTTCTCCAAGATCTTTTAAGAAGAATCATGGTGATGGTTTGTCTATAATAGTAAGAAAGTTGGAAAAAGAGAGGAATAAGCACTTATATACTACTTATGTACCAGGTATTTGACTGAGTGCTTTACAAATAATATCTCAACTGATCTTCACAACAACTGTGCAAGAAAGGCACTATTATTATTCCTGTTTTACAGTGAAGGAAAAGGGGACAGGCAGAAGTAAAGTGATTTGCTCAGAATCATACAGTACTGTTAACTGCCTGAGTCCACATTTGAACTCAGGTCTTCCTGGCTATAAAGCCAACACTCTATAACTGCCCAATGTTAGGAGTTCTTTTAGAATGTCACCGAAGTGCCTTCCAACTCCAGAATTCAGTGATCCAATCTGCTTACCTCATTTTTGCTCTTGCTCTTGTTTGTTCATTAAAGACATACATCTTAAATGTTGGCATATATATTATTTAATACTACTTTATGGCATATTTAATCACAGATTTGTAGAGTTCCTTCTACAGCATTTTAATTTTTATAAGTATTAAGTACAACTTTATAATAGAATATTGTGTCTCAAAGGTAATTGGGAATTCGTCTTATGCTACCTCTTA
The DNA here is from genome assembly GCF_016432865.1 of Antechinus flavipes. Taxonomy (NCBI): domain Eukaryota; kingdom Metazoa; phylum Chordata; class Mammalia; order Dasyuromorphia; family Dasyuridae; genus Antechinus; species Antechinus flavipes. The sequence continues at coordinate 52,335,472 of NC_067402.1, read as the reverse complement.
TTTTTACAGATGAAGAAACTAAGACTGGAAGGAGGGAGCTGATTTCCCTGAGATTATTTATGTAGTTAGTGGTGAAAGTAGAAGATCAAATGAGACCAAATTGCAAAATGCTTTATAAAATTAAAAAGTAATATATACATGCTAATATTATGATTACTGTTAAGGTAATTATGTATTATGGTAATAATAATGAATCATCATCATCATTATTATGTAGCAATTAAATTATATATAGTATATAAATATATATAGTATATAAAATATAGTATTAATATAATTGTATTATATTATTATTATAGTAATAATAATCATAATTAAGTAATTATGATTACAGTTAGGTGGTGCCATAGTACACAGAGTGCTGGGCTAAGAATCAGGAAGACTCATCTTCCTGAGTTCAAATCTGACCTCAGACACTTATTAGCTGTGTGACCCTGGGCAAGTCATTTAAGTCTGTCTAAGTTTCCTCATCTGTAAAATGATCTGGAGAAAGAAATGGAAAACCACTCCGTATATTTGTCAACAAAACCCCAAATGGGATATTGGAGAATCAGATATAACTAAAGAACAAAAAAATATAATTATTCTTATTGGTATTATTATTATCCTAGTTTTTATCATTCCTATCTAATGCACTTTCCTTTTCATCACCTGATAGTCACTACATAATTCCTACTAAATTATTTTACAAATAATTCATACAAAGTAAATGCTCACATGGTGGCCAAAAGAAGCAATACAAGGACACTCTCAAAGTCTCTTTGGAGAGTTTTGAAAATGATTGGATGACACGGGAGATATTGGCACAGGATTGCCCAGTTTGGGGTTCTCACATCAAAGAGGGCACTGTGCTCTAGGAGCAATGAGGGACTTCCAAGGAAGTGTGAGATGGACAAAGTTAGAAAATCCACTCAAATGTTCACATGTGCGCCACCAGCGACAGAGCATTCTGAGCTTGTATTGGTCTGCCGTTGGCCGCAGTAGGAAACACAGAAACTTGACTCTAACACAGTAATGTCATTTTGGTTCTTTTTGAGAATAAAGGACAACCACCAAATGATCAATCAACTATCCATAATTATTTAAGAGCAAGTCATCATCATCATTGCTAATGTTTATTTCACACTTACCATGGAGCCCGGCACTGTGCTAAGCATCTTACAATTATTATCCCACTTAATCCTCACAACAATCCTGGAATGCAGACGCTGTTATGATTCCTGTTTTATAGATGAGGAAACTAGGGCAATTTAAGGTTAAGCACCATTTTCAGGGTCACATATCTAATAAATGTCTGAGCCCATGCAGGTCTTCCCAATTCCAGATCTGGTGCTCTAGCCACGGCACCATGTAACTGCAACATTTATACACCAAATATGTATTTTGCACATATAACGTACAAAAGTTCAGTGAAACAGGATCAGAGGTGAATAAGACAGTTTCTCATTTCATGCAGCTTTATTGTCTAGGAGTGGCAATATCACTAATTGGGCTAAAGAAGCAGCTACAAAAATCAAGGGAGTATGAGTTCTAATCTCAGCTCCACTTCTGCCTGGGAGACATGAGACAAGTAGTATAATTGCGCTGTGCTTTGGTTCTCCAAACTTTAAAAACAGGGACAGTAATACTGACTCATAGAGTTGTTACAAGATGTGGCAATAAAAATGGCTATAAAGTACAGAGCATATATGAGTGCTGTAGAAATGCTTAATAATAAAAAAGTAACTCAGCCGAGTTATATTTAGAATAAAAAGTTATAACCATTTCTGGTCATAATTAGGAGCACAATGCTATCTATGGCAGGCATCTGATTGCTACATGAGCTAATGAAGCCTTCTGGGTTGTTGTGGGTTTTTTTTTTTTAATCCATCACAATTAATAGGATTTTCTAATATGCCTTAATTTTTCACTGAGCGATGTAACAACAATATCAACTGAAATGAAACTGTACTGTGAAGAGTGCTATTTGTCTCTAAAGCAAAACATTCATTTAAAAATAATTTGTTTTAAAGGTTTCTGTGATGCTATTTCCCAATGATTCCTCACCTCATCCCCCACAACACACAAACATTGAATTTTCCTTTATGACACAAAAAAATAGTAGAGCAATATTGGCTAACAAAAAGGCCACATCTGGAAAAATATGCAACATTCTGTTATTGTATTTCCCTACCTCTCTAAAAAGGAAGGAGGAAACCAAGAATATGTGGATGCAAAACACTGCTGATGCTTACCCCCGTGTGACCAAGGACAAATTGTTTAATGATTCCAAGACTCAGTTTCCTCATCTCTAAAATGAGTTGGCTTATACAGTCTCTGAAATCCCCTTCTAGTTGGAGAGCTATGAACATTTGAGGTGTTCCAGTTAAAGCTTAAAATGGCACTAAGAGTTCTGGGATAGCTTATATAGTCTTTCAAGACCTGATATTTTCACTTTTTAGATAAGCAGACTAAAATGGCACCAATTCAATTTATAATCCAATGAGAAGTGATTATTAAACACATATAGTAACAACTAACATCAATCTATCTCTTTAAAAGTACTGCATATCCATTGTCTTATTTAAGCTTCACAATATCCTTGTGAAGAAGGACCCAAGGGTGTTATGATATACATTTATAAATGAGAAAACCAAGTCTCAGAGAAATTAAATTATTTGTTGAGGATCCCACACAGTTTGAATCCAGATTTTCTTGACTCTAGGAATAGCACACACTCTAATAGTTTTCACTGATTTAAATCTAACGTAAAATTCTAAACATCAAAATCCCTATAGAAGATACAAAGTGAGCCTTCCTGTTCAGATTTAATCACTGGTGGCTAAAATTGTTCAATTGGTTTAGCACAGTTACCTGACTTACAGTGACCCACTTAATAAATCAATCCATCAGGTGAAATCCTCACCTTCCAGCACAAAAAGTCTCTGAGATACCCTTGTCCTGAGGAAGGTAAATAATTATTATTTTTATCCTGCAGATAAAAGAATTGAGGTATATAGAAGTGATCTATCTCAACATTCCCATCACCAGCTTTCAGGCTTAACCATTTTAGACCTCCTTAATAAATGAAATTTACAGTGAAATCAGGAATTTCCCACTGACGATAGCATCTGCTCTGATTTAGAATTAGAAGACCTGCCAAGAGGTCATCATTCTAGTGCACTGCTTCTCTATCCACTTTTGATGTTCAGTTGTTTCAGTTTTGTCCGATTCTTTGTGAACCCATTTGGGATTCTATTGGCAAAGGTATTGAAGTGGTTTGCCATTTCCTCCTCTAGCTCATTTTACAGAGGAAACTGAGGCAAACCTGGCAAAATTACTTGCCAACAGTCACCTAGCTAGTAAGTGTCTATTTGAACTCAGGAAGATGAATCTTTCTGACCATAGGCCCAGCACTCTATATACTATAAAATTAGCTAGCTGGCTTATAGTAGGGGTTTGATAAATGTTTGTTCACTACAATAAGTGTATGTTGAGCATCTACTGAATATAACATTTTGTTTGACAGTGACAAAAAGGAAATAGTCCCTGTGCTCTAGAATTGTATATTCCATCAGACTTTAATAAAATAGAATTAAATTGAAATTAATAAAATGGAATAGAATAGAAATTAATAGAATAGTGGTAACTAGGTATTAGATAGAATACTGGTCTCAGAATCAGGAAGATTCATGTTCACAACGTCAAATCTGTCTTGAGACATTTACTAGCTGTGTGACCCTGGGCAAATAATTTCACCAGGTTTACCTCAGTTTCCTCATCTCTAAAATGAGCTGGAGAAAGAAAGACCACTCCAGTATCTTTGTCAAGAAAACTCCAAATGGGATCACTAAGAGTCAGACAAAATTGAAATGACTGAGCGACAGCAAAAACTTAGCTGGAAAGCAGTATGGCATGGTGGCTAGAGACGCAAGGACAAGAAAGATCTAGGACTCAGAAAATACTGGCTGTGTGACCCTAGAAAATTGACTTTACTTTTTATTGCCCCAGGTACCAAAATGAACAAAATCATGAAATCATAAAAACGTTAGCTCAAGGTGTAGCATATGGAGGGGGAAGCAATGGGCTACATTTTCTATATTAGAACACAACGAAATGTCTATTGAAACAAAGATATGAAGGAGGATTTAGTAGTAAATTAAGAATGGAGAGCTTAATTATAAATTAATTATTCAGATGACAAATTTCAAAGCATGCACTGATTTATATTGGTAGAGTTTCCTTACTTGGAACCCTACATATCAATGAAATCATGTGTAGACTAAAAGGCTCAAGATTCTCCCACAGCTAATAACTTCTAAAGAAGGATCCAACTAAGGCATCCTGCTTCCTAGTGCAATAAGACCTTCCTATCTCTCACCCACCTTCTCTGTATGGACTACAAGAACCCCAGGACATCAGAGCTGGAAACAGTTGGATAGCCTTTTCTTAAAGTGGTCTTAGCTTACCATTTTCACTTTTGGATTCTATGTCTCTGCCTCAGATTTAACAAGCAGGGTTTTCTGTGTTTAATTACTTTTTAATGGAAATACCATTTGCATTCAAATGAGCTCTTAGTTTTCACATCACGAGTTTGCATGAAGTTATTGTGTCGTTATAATCTCATGCTATAATGGCTTCATAATGCAAGTCTCTATGGAGTTGAATTAGTTGTTTCCTATGGTAATCGCACATCACTATAATATCATAATCACATAAGCACAGTCCCCACACGCTTTCACTGCAATCATTTTGACATTGTAAGAGCATTTTAATAGTATTAGCATAGATTCTCTGGAGAAATCATCTCATTGTCACAGCATTACTGTATAAGATTAATTGCACACAAGGTTGATACTGTTGTGAATGAAAGCATTGGAAAATGTTCAACATCTACCTGGCCTGTCTGCCTTTCATCCCTCAAAGAGACAGCATATTCAGAAATAAAGGTGTCAATACTTCCTTCTCTTGAGCATAAGAAACCGTTTCTCTTACTCAAGAATCACAAAACATGTGAGTTAGAGCAATCATAGAACAAGGGGGGTATGCAAAAGAAACGGTTCTTCTTTCAGGAAGCTTACAATCTACTTGGGTAATCGGAATATATAGATGCAAGATAAGTGTATATAAATTCATCCTGTTCTATGTGAATAGGATGCAAAAGTGTATAAATGCCCTTGGGAGTGCAGGAGCTAAAGGTGGGTAATTAAAAGAAGGTATCATAAAGAACATTGATTTCTTGTATAAATGTTCTATAATTAATTATTCAGAAAATTCATTAAGCACAGCACTTTGTTTGGCACCAATAGCTATACCAAGAGAGAGCAGATTTTGGCAGAAAACCATCAAGCTGGAGAGATTTGGGGTATGAGCTTGGTGACAGCCTGTTGTCTATTTTCCAAAGACTAGACTTGTCAAGTATATTAAGGCTCATCACCAAAAAGCTGACTACCAGGTAATGGTATGGAGTTGCCCATGGCAGTGGATAAAGGATGAAAGCATAATATCAAAACACTTAAAAAGGGTAAAACAAACATCAGTCATAGACAGATTATCAGTTATGAAAGGGCCATCCTAGCCCCGACTGAAGCTCATGTGTTCAGAAAGCTTGATGTAGTAATAGAAGAAATACTGATTTGAAACACATGGGTTTAAATCATGATGGGTCTTATGGTATTAATATTGGGCACCTGACTTCTCTGAGCCTCAGTTTCCTTATCTGAACAAAAGAAAGGGTTGTACTAAGTTACTAAAGTCACTTCTACTTCTAAATCTTGTGATCTTCTTATTAAAAGTTGAGATTATCCAGAGCAACCAATTGCACTATTTAAACTAACAACCTAAATCAGGGGAGAATACCTCTGTTGAAGCAATCAATCAGTTGAAGCCATGAAAACAGGTGGAACAAGGCTTTAAACACTTTGGAAGGAGTGAAAGCCATTGGATAAAATTAAATGATGCAAAAAAGTTTATTGGGATAGGCTAAAAGACTTAAGGGAGAACTCACTGGTCTTGTATAAAATAGCAAGCCATCGCCGAATTTAACATTTGAGAGGCTTTATGGTCCAGGAGCAGACCAGTCAGAATTGGCTTGGGAATTCTTTGAAGGAAGAGAAGAATTTTGGCTTCCCCTTTTAGCAGAGGATGATTTCATAAACTTCAGAAGGTCAGAGATTTTTGATTTTCCTTAGGTGTTCTAGACAGCATCTCTAGAATAGCAAAAACTATTCAGTTATTGTGTTTGTATTGGGAAAGAGGGGCAGGAGAATTTATTAAGTACCTAGTATATGTTAGGCATTATGCTAAATGTTTTATAGATATCTCATTTGACTTCTCCTCCTTCCCCTTCCCTTTTTTTCCTTTCTCCCTCTTTTTCTTTCTGTCCTGCATCTTCCTTTCTCCATTTTGACCCCTTTTCTTTCTCTCCTTGACTCCCTCCTTCTTTTTCCTTTTCCTCTTCATCCTTCTCCCCTTCGTGCCCATATATAGTTTTTTCTATCTCATCCAGGCTGTAAATGCAGCACCCATTTATTAGCCCAATCCCATTATAGATTGGCATGGAAATTTTGACCTGCTCCATTTCCAAATGGGGGCAACTTTTCTTCTTTTTAGACAGCTTGGTTGTCCCTTGCTTCCAAGGCTTGCCATATTTATGCTGGACTTGGGGTACCCAATTGGCTCTGCCTCCAGTTCAGCTCAGAACTCTGGAGCTAAAGAGATCCGCCAGCCTCAATCTCCCCTATATGAGGGATTATAGCTACACAACCACACATGGTTTTAAATGCTTGTTGACTGACTCATTGAGTGATGCTGAGAAAAAGGAAGACAGACAAAAATACTAGGATAGGAAGGGATTAATTAGGCTAGCCTCTACGCACAGACAAAACTACTAGAAACAAGAATTAGTCTATGATCAAAGAAGTTATGAGAAGGATGGTTCCTTGTGGCTTTCTCTCTGTTCTGATTCCTCTCCCCTTCTCATGAAGAAAAGTTAGAGGAGACCTGCATTTTTTATTACAACAACCCTGTAATAGACAGGCTCTAACCAAATCATCTTTACTTAGACCCCATGCTGGAATATAGCCACAAGTATTATCATATTTTTTTATTTAAACCACCACATAAAACCTTCTTACATTTAATCAATGATGTATTTCCTAGTCCTGTGGGGAAGATTAAAGAATTCCTTACACCAGAGACACTCTTTATTTCCTTGATACTTCCCTGGGGTAATTATTTATGAATTTCACATTATTATACCTTTCTCTGGGAATAATCATCAATACATACATACATATATATATATATATTAATAAGAGCTAGGTTGCATCCAGATTTAAATTTGACAATAAATTAGGATTTTAGATTTGCTTAAGGTGATTGGGAAGTGGGGAGGAAGGAGGAAAGCTGAATGATCATGAAAAGCATTTCAGGTACTCTTTCCCAGAAAGCAGATGGCAACCTTTCTTATACTATTAAATATCTGCAAACATTCCTACATTGGATAAATCATACCATTCTGAAGTGTGATGAAATATAATGGTGACTTATTGTTCCTTTCTGAACATTGACTGAGAACAACTTAGAAACTTTTTTTTGGTACAATTTTTTTTTTCCCGATATAATAGTCAATAATGATTCTTTCAATGGCTCCATTGGAACACAAAGACAAGACAATCCCTCTAAGTGCTGGGAAGAATTACTTTTAGAAACTGGGTGTGAAGCAATATCCCTACCACATAAACAGTATAAGCTGTTCCTATTTCAGTGGTTATTTGTAATTTTTCAGGTCTGGGATACCTGGTATCAAGAATTTCCTGATTCTCTCATTGAGTTTTTAATAAATTTAAATTCCCCATTACTGAATTCGTATAATTGTCAGGATCACTTAAATGTAGCCTCTTCTGTAATGAATTGAGATTAATGTGTTTTATTTCATTTAGGCTTGACAATTTTTATTATCATTAGCAAGGCCCCGAAATGTAGTCACAAGTTGGAAATTAAAGTCTTGGCATATTGGCGCTTATCAGTATTCACAATGATTCTATCTTTGCTGTAAAGTGTGTGTTGAATTCATTTAGGAAAACCTTAGACTTTCTTCTATATTATTCTGGTGTTCTTTTGTCAATAGAAAGCTGTTCTGATAGTGTTTGATAAAGTTAATTATTTAATAAAGTAGGCAGTTGTGAACATGCAGTCCATGAGTTTTATTTATATATATATTTTTGCTGAGGCAATTGGGGTTAAGTGACTTGCTCAAGGTCACAGCTAGGAAATATTAAGTGTCTGAGGCTGGATTTAAACTCAGACCTTCCTGACTTCAGGCTGCTCTATCCCCAGCACCATCTAGCTGCTCCCAAAATATATATTTTAATCACCATTTCAATATAATTTGTTTCTTTTTTACTCCTATATATTTTATTTCAGACATTTAAAAACATGATTCTGAGAGTTCATAGATTTCATTTTGACTGCCATAAGGGTCCATGACACACAAAAGGTTAAGGTTAAATAATTTCCTGCAAAAAAAAGATCATACTATATTGTATACAATATACAGACATTTACTAAATATTTGTTTAATGAATCGATGTAGTCAATACAGTCCTTACATGAACAATCATTATCAACTTTCATTAATAATCAGCATTTATATAATCAAGCTTTAAGGATAACAAAGTACTTTATAAATATCATCTTATCTGATACTCACAACAATCCTGGGAGATAGATACCATTATTGTTCTTCCTTTCCTCCCCCCACAGATATTGCTTTTTTTTCCCCCTGAGGCAATTGGGGTTAATTGACTTGCACAGGGTCACACAGCTAGAAAGTATAAGTGTCTGAGACCAGACAGGTCCTCCTGACTTTAGGGCTAGTGCTCTATCCACTGTTCCACCTAGCCGCCTTTTGTTTTGTTTTGTTTTGTTTTGCTTTGTTTATTATTATTAATTATCATTATTATTATTTATTTTTACATTTTTTTTAAAACAGAAAGTGAAGGTTTGTAGCATCCCTGCATAAAACAAGTCTACCAGAGCCATTTTTCTGACATTGTGCATTCACTTTGTGTTTCTGTGTCACATGTTGGTAATTGTTGCAATATTTTAAACTTTTGCATTATCATATTTGATATGGTGGTCTGTGTCATAAGGGATCTGTGATGCTACTATTGTAATGGTTTTTGGTTGCAATGAACCTTGCCCATATAAGACAGTGAATTTAATAGATAAATCTGTGTTCGACTGTTCCACCAACTGGCTGTTTGACACATCTCTTTCCCTAGCCTCCAGTTTATATTCCCTGAGACATAACAATACTGAAGAACGTTGTATAAACTTGGTTGATTAAGCAGTGGCAGGATTTGAGAGGATTGACTCCAATTTTGAAAGAAGTTCTAGCATGGGTAAAATGTTATAAAACAGCTCTGCTTTCCCAAAAGGAAAAGTCAATTGATGTGGCAAACTTCATTGCTGTCTAATTTCAGAAATCGCCATAGTCACCCAAGCCTTTACCAATCATCACCCTGATCAATCAGCAGCCATCAACATTAAGGCAAGATCTTCCACCAGCAAAAAAATTGGCTGAAGGCTAAAGATGGTTAACACTTTTTAACAATAAAGTATTTTTAAATTAGGATATGTACATATTTTTAGCCATAATACTATTGCATATCTAATAAACTACAGAATAGGGTAAAGATGAATTTTATATGCACTAGAAAATCAAAAAAATTATGACTCACTCTAGTGTGATATTTGCCTTATTGCAGTGATCTGGAAATAAACTCACAATATCTTCACTTTCCTCAATTGCAAAATGGGGCTAATAAAGGCAAAGTGAAGGCAAATAGAGGTGATATGTCCAGGCTTACACAGCAAATATGTGTCTGAGATTCAAGTTGAACTTGGTTCTTTCCTGGATTGAATGCCCGCTGCTGCTTATTAATTTACTTCCTTTTGATAGCAATGAGATCTTTGCAAACAAATAGGAAGGTAAATAAGGAGAAAAATAAGAGAGCATTGCTAATATACATGTGTATATATCTATAGCTATATATATTAAGCAAATATATATGTGTGTGTGTATATATATATATATATATATATTAAGCAAATATATATGTGTGTGTGTATATATATATTAAGCAAATATATGTGTGTGTGTATCAAGCAAATATACATGTGTGTATATATTAAGCAAACATATGTGTGTATATTAAGCAAACATACGTGTATGTGTATATTAAGCAAACATACTGTGTATATTAAGCAAACATGCGTGTGTGTATATTAAGCAAACATATGTGTGTGTATATTAAGCAAACATGCGTGTGTGTATATTAAGCAAACATATGTGTGTATATTAAGCAAACATATGTGTGTATATTAAGCAAACATACATGTGTGTATATATTAAGCAAACATACGTGTGTGTATTAAACAAACACACATGTGTATATTAAACATGTGTGTATATATTAAACAAACATGTGTGTATATTAAACATGCATTATATATATATTAAACAAACATATGTGTGTGTATTAAGCAAATATAAGTGTGTGTGTATTAGGCAAACACACGTGGTGTGTGTGTGTATTAGGCAAACACACGTGGTGTGTGTGTGAATCAGGCAAACACACGTGGTGTGTGTGTGTATCAGGCAAACACACGTGGTGTGTGTGTGTATCAGGCAAACACACGTGGTGTGTGTGTGTGTATCAGGCAAACACACGTGGTGTGTGTGTGTGTATCAGGCAAACACACGTGGTGTGTGTGTGTATCAGGCAAACACACGTGTGTGTGTGTGTATTAGGCAAACACATGTGGTGTGTGTGTGTATCAGGCAAACACACGTGGTGTGTGTGTGTGTATCAGGCAAACACACGTGGTGTGTGTGTGTGTGTGTATCAGGCAAACACACGTGGTGTGTGTGTGTGTATCAGGCAAACACACGTGGTGTGTGTGTGTGTGTATCAGGCAAACACATGTGGTGTGTGTGTGTATCAGGCAAACACACGTGGTGTGTGTGTGTGTATCAGGCAAACACACGTGGTGTGTGTGTGTGTGTGTGTATCAGGCAAACACACGTGGTGTGTGTGTGTATCAGGCAAACACACGTGGTGTGTGTGTGTATCAGGCAAACACACGTGTGTGTGTGTGTGTATCAGGCAAACACACGTGGTGTGTGTGTGTATCAGGCAAACACACGTGGTGTGTGTGTGTATCAGGCAAACACACGTGGTGTGTGTGTGTATCAGGCAAACATACGTGGTGTGTGTGTGTGTGTGTGTATCAGGCAAACATGCGTGTGTGTGTGTGTGTGTGTGTGTGTGTGTGTGTGTGTGTGTGTGTATCAACGGGAAACATTACTGGAAAATACTAATAACTACTTCAACTGCTCTTCCCATATTGGAAAATTTTAGTTCTTTCCTGATTCTTTATTTTTGCTCTGATCTATAGTACTTATTTCATAGTATTGTTATGAGCCTCAAATGATACTCCTAATATACTTTGTAACTGTTCAGGTGATATGTGAAGAGGTAAATTATTTTTTATTTTACAAATAGTAAATCTCTATATTGTGTATATATAGAATATATATTTTGAAACTAGTTTTAAGGTCTCTATCAATTTAATGTTTTGATGGACTTTTTTATTATGTCCTTACCTTGGAATCCATGAAAGTTTTTTAGTTTGATACTAAATAGCAATGTAATTTGGTTAAAAACATCCTATGTATTTTATGCATTGAAAACATCCCAAGAAGGGGCCCTTACCCCTCTCACCAGACATTGCAAAAGAGGTCTAGAACATATAGGAAAAGGTTAAGACCCAGTGGACAAGAATAATGAGACTTAAGAGACCATAGTGCTGTTGCCTAACCTGATCTACATTAGAATAGTTTCATGATTATAATACCTAGTTTATAATCATGTAATCATATATTTTGTAAACTTTAAATTCTATATAAATGTCAATAATTATATTTTGTAAATTGAGTAAGAATGGAATAGAATGTTTTTGTTCTTACATATTGTATAATATTATCAAAACTTTTTGTTTAATGAGATTTCCATAAGCAATAGAAAGGTACATTGCATGATGCAAATTCAATTAAAGTTTTTTCCTTCAACTTTTACTAATTCACAAGCTAAAATGAATGAAGGAAAAATGGCTTCACAGAATATTGTTATAGATCATAGGCATATCATATAAACCCTTTCAGTTCTCATCAGATCCTAGCCAAGCCTTGTCAAAAAGAAAAGATGTCCTGGAATTAATCCTTTTGACTCCTCTGGAACCTTAATAAATAGCTCAAGTTTGAAAAGTGCAGATTAAACCAAAAGCTAGATTGCTTTCTTCAGTACAGTTATAAGTCTGAGATTCAATAGATTAAATAAGAGAGAATCTAGAATTAGTGACAGTTTGAAATCCTCAGAGGAATATATTTTTAAACTTGGAACATCTGGCTTGGAATATAGGGACACAAAATCGTTACTGGGCAGTAAATAGTCAATTACATGCCATAATGGATAGTGTTGGGTTTTACAGTGAGGAAAACCTGAATTCAAATCCTGTGCAAGCCAATTAGTAGCTGTGTGACCTAAAGAAGGTGATTTAACCCAGCTCAGCCTCAGTTTCCCAACTGTAAAATGGAGACAATAATAACAACTACCTCATTAAATTGTGAGGTTCAAATGAGTAAATAAAGTAATTTACAAACTTCAGAACCAGATAAAGGCTAGCTATTAACAAAAATTAAAATTTGTTAATGTACTGTATATTTTATATTAAAAAGATATTTTGTTAATAATGAACACAGATAATTTTGTTTTGCTTTTGATAAGCTTTCCATTAACATCAGTGTTAGAAAGATGCACTTCCACATTGTATGATACTAGTTCAAGCAAAATTTTTAAAGCCCTAGTTAACAAGCTAATGGCATTTATATAATGCTTTAAAATGTACATTTTGTATATTTTTGTACATTAAATTGTACATTTGTACACCAACAGTAAATGGCCAAATATGGCCTACAACAAACTGGAATAGAAATTGGACCATGGAGCAATTTTGTAAATTGGACCCCTGTAGATGGCATGTTGACTTAGTATTAGAATAAAATGCTATCTATGTTTTATTGTATTTTGGGAATGGTGACTTTAGTTTTTAGTCATGTCCACTTCTTTGTGACCTCATTTAGGGTGTTTTTGGCAAACCAAAATGGGGTCATAAAGGAGTGGACATGACTGAAAAAAATGCCTTTTTAGGTATGCATTTATTTAAGTTTATTTTAGTTTTCATTTATTTATTAAATATTTCCTAATTATATTTAAATTTGGGCTGCACTTGGGAGTATAGCAGGGAGCAGGTTTGACACTTGGTCTAAAAGGTCCCCTTCTAACTTTAAACTGATGAGCCTCCAAGTTGTGAAATATCAAGAAGAGATATGGAATTATATTGCTAGGAAGTCTACATTTAGCCTTCTACAATGGGCACAATTTAACAATAATAGGAAGCTCTTGGAAGGTAAAGAACCAAGTCTCCTATTGAAATGCCTCCTAAGTGGATATGTAATATGGCACAGTGAAGAGGGACTGGGTTCCAGTCCTGGCTCAGTGACTTATCTTGGACAAGACTCTTTTCTTGGGGTCTTTGCTCCCTTAGCTATAAAATGATGAGCATTACATGAGATGATCCCTAAGGTCTGGTCCAGCTAAATCCTGTGATATGTACTGATAAATTTGAGTCATAGGGTAATCGCATCCCATTTCTTCCATTCCCTATTTTCTGATTCTACTGAAACAGCATGAGATCAATGAAAAAAAAAATAAGTAAAAGGGGAGGGGTGCAGTTAGCAGAGGAGAAGGTTGCACTTAAAGTCCATTACCAACAAGGGTTCATAGTGGAGGGCTTAGAGAGCTATCAAAAAGGACCTCTAATCCAAATGACAGAAACAATTTTTTAATCCCTTTGGGAGGTCACAGATTCGTGCTGAATTGCCCCATAGAATGCTGAAAGGGCCTGCAAAAAAAATCTCCAGACCCATACTACTTTTGGGGGAATAATTGTGTTGGGGTTGAAGTCTTGTTACTCAAGAAAACCAAAGAAAGCATAGTTTCTCTTTTCATTTATACACACACACACACATATATATGTGTTTGTATGTTTATATGCTTATATAGGATGCATGCATATAAGTATGTGTACACACAATGAATTATATACATTTAGTTGTACCATAGTGTATTTATGTACACGTGTATATAATTATATATGCACATATCATATCCATGAGTATTATTCTATAGTAGCACTAATTTAAGTATCATTAAAACAACTTTGCTATGTTGGTCAGCCTTTAAGGCATTTCTTTAGCCAGTTCATCACATTGGTCTCTCAATATACAAAATAAATACGAAGGACTATTGCATGAGTCATTAGAAGCTTCAGACAAGAACAGCTTCATGTAGGAGATATCTGAACTGAGTTTTAACAAATATTAGGTCTTTCTATGTCCAGGACCAATATCCTATCCACTATAATAGGCTACAATTTACTTGAATGAATGCTTTCCTAACTGTAAATGATTACATTCTGGAAAAGCAGACTATGAAAAGGGATGAAGAAAACAATCTTAGAAAACAATAACAGAGAAGACTTAGCAGTAGCAGTGGACTATAAATTATAGAGAATAGCATTATTAACCACAATATTTACCAGCATTCTACTCTAAATACTGCAAAACAGTAAATAATTATCCAATTAAGCTGTTGCAAGATAAGCAGTTATTATTCTGGATTTTGTAGAAGGAGATGGTAATTACTATTTCAACAGTCTTGGTAAAAAGCTGGCTAAATGCTTGACTATATACAACTCAGAAAAACAACCTCTGTAAATAGGAGAGGACTAAGAAAGAAAAAACTGATAAGGAGAGTTCTGTGGATCACAGAATGAAGAACTAGTAAGTGACTATCAACTTAATATGTAGAGATGTAAGGTGGGAAACAATGACAGATCATCTTTACAAAAAAAAAAAAAAAAGCTCTATAGTTCTCATTCTAAGAACAACCAAAATCATCACAACAGTGCTGAATCTAGCAATACTCATGTCAAAATATCCAGACCATTTTGCCTTCTATACATAGAAAAAAAAATCTTCCACAGTCTAAAGGATTTAACATCATTACACTACTCATCAGATGAAAAGGAGGTGAAAACTCTGAACGCTAGCCTAAAGGGAGTCTGTTTTTTTAACTGTCAGTTTCCCCCAAGAGTCAACAAGATTTTGCCCACAGCAGAACTTGCCTCATTGCATTTCTGTTTAAGTAGAAGTAGAAGAATGAATATTATATCCTCAGGATTTGAGATACCCTTGGGTCTCACCATGATACCCAGAAAGCTGGATTTTAAACTATCTTCTGTTACTTACATGTGAAAAACTGCAATAAGCATGTATAACTTCCCTCAAATATTCCTTGAAGACAAAAATTATATTTGAGAAGCTATTTTTGAAAAAAAAAATCTGCAATAAATAACCTCTCAATAGCACCCATGAGCATCCAACTACATTGGCTAACTTGGGAAAGGGGAAAGTGGTAGCATGATTTGTGGTCTGTAAAATAACTAAAACTCCCAATTCTTGCTTATTCCTGCGTACTGAGCTTTTGTTTCTCCCATTTACTTATATTGAATATACTTTAAAAAGATAATTAAACAATTAAGTGCCTTCTTTGCTACCAGTTTGACAACTGTTTGCAATATGCTGGAAAATGTATACCTGCTAACCCATCAATTGCAAAGGAAACTTTAATAACCCCAGCTAACATCCATAGATAACCTTCCATCCAAAGGCTCCTGAATATTTGACCAGCAATGCGAACTAAACAAAAATCCAAAGATCATTTTGCTGTTGTCAAAATGAAGCCATCCTCAAATTTGAGAACAAGAGAGTCTAAAGAAAGTACCTAGCAGAGGAAGAGACTTGCCTTACTCTGCTGAAAATGTAAAGAGATTTTGACCAGAAAAACCCTTGAAATGGATCCCCCATCCGTAAGTCATATAGTACCATTTGGAGATGTCTTGACAAGTAGCTTTGTACTATCATAGGATTGCTGATTTTTGAATCAGAAGGAACCTTGTCCTCTGTTCTAACTCCTTCATTATACAGGTGAGGAAATAGTCGAGAAAGGTTGTAGCATGCCTAAAGTCTATTTGACAAGCTGGAATTTGAAGTTGGGTCCTCTGACTTCAAATTCAACATTTCATGGAACCATGTTGCAATAAAAATTTTAATTTTTTATTAGCAATGAAACAAGGCAATGTATGGGACTCGATCAGAAAAACCTGGGCCTGAATGTATCTGACAATTATTAAATACATATACCTTCTGCTTTAACTATTAAAAATTATTTTAATTTTTTGATAACTATTTTTGAAAGCAGAATTTTTCTTTTGTGTCTCTTGTGCCTATATAGTGCCAACGCATAGTAAATACTTGATAAATATTTCTTGACTCCTTACTAGCTGTTGCCCTCTTCAAATCACCTAACCACCGTGTACCTTTAAGTAGCTTCCTAAGATTTGTTGGATAGCATAGAGGATTTTGGAATAAGTTTCTTCCAGGAGGTCTCCATGTTGATGAAATGACAGGTCCTTTATTTATTTGGAAAAATATCTACTCTAAAGTCCTACTCTGCTTATTCATCATAGTGTGGAGGTGATCCTGAGATCTCAAGTCATCTCAATAGAGAGGAAAATTTGGGCGGCACCTAACAAGTGCCAAGATTTTAAGTACCAATCCTGTAAGGAATTCTTCCCCCTCCCCATCTGTGTCCCAATCTATAGTCTAAGAGGGTTATCTCTTGAAGGATGGGTAATGAATTGGAGAATTTAATATTGGTAGGAACCTTAGAGATGACCCAGTTCAATCCCTTTAATTTTTTTTTAAGGGTCTGGACTCAGCTTTGTCAGAAGACTTGCCAGAGATCACATAATAAACTAGAAACAGAATTTGAACCCAGAATTTGAACACCAAGACTAGCATTTACAACACTAAATAAACTTTTGAGGATACAAGTACTCATAATAAGTCTACTAAGTCAAAGAATGTCTCTCATCACTGGTGGGAGGGCCTATTCACCCAGAATACACAGATTGCTAAAGTGTTGCAGGTTTAGAAAAAGCAGATGTCATTGGCAGCAGACTAAAAAGAAGTGATGTGGAGAACAGAAGAAGCCTTTACAGGAGGAATCCCAGAACAAGGCAATCTCTAATCAGCCTCAAGTTTTATGGGACTTTGGGATATTTGCTCCATCAGCAATGTCAAACATTGCATCAAAACTTGCTGAATGCTTTGTAAAGCTTAACAGACTTTTAAAGGGAGAATCAATCAGTTACTCCAGTAACTTTTAAAGTTACCAAAGCAAAGGTGAATGTTTTCCTAAAGTCTTGATAAAGGTCAGCAGTTCTGAATGTAATATTCTCTCCCAAGGCTGTCCAATAGATCACATCAAGTAATTGGATGCTAACTGTATTCATGATGGAATTTTTTTAAAGCTTATTTCTTTAGCACTTGACAGTTTCAAAGTATATCCACATATAATAACTTCTGACTCTTTAAGACCACCCCTGAATAACAACAATGAAAGTTTGATTGTAACGATGACCCTGCTGCCTGGACTAGCTGAGGGACTACTGTAGGGGCAGGTATATTCCCTGAAGTTCAGATTCAAACACCTTTCTTTTCCTTTTCTTAAATAAAGGTAAGGCAATCTAATAGGATCTGAGACAGATGCTTTAGTCCTAGTTAAGTTAATAACTAGCTATGGAACTAAGGGCAAATCACTACCTCTCTGACCTTCAGTATGCCCATATTCAATGTGAGGGGACTGACCTGACAATCTCAAAGGCCCTTTTAAGCTCCAATGTTTCTTAACTGTCTATATGGAAAGTCAAGAAGATGAATGGGGTGGGAGAATAGAACATGAATAAAACCATAAACCCATAGACAATCTTTATGCTACATGGATATATTTAGATCAAGAGAACTTGAGGAAGATCTCCATGTTGGGTGTCTTCCTTTTGACAAATTTATGGAATATCAGTGAGGAAAGTCAAATCCATCTAGAAGGCATGAGTAAGTTACAATGTGCATTGGAGGGAATGTCCATATATTACAGATCCATCTGAGTTTTTGAATATGTCTATGTAGGTTTTTCCCACTGCTTGACTCACTGATCCCTACCTTCCTACCTAATAATATTATCTATAATTGGATTGTATGTATTCTCTCAGAAATTTTTTATTTTTCTTCCTTTTATTTTCTCTTTTTGCTCTGGATAGAAGGGAATGTTTTAAGAGAGCATACTTCGTAGAACACATGTTGTCCCACCATTTTTCAGATGATTCACAACTAGGTCCATCTTCATAATTCTACAGCCTTATTAACTGGGCCAAAAATATCTTTAAACCATCATAGGATTTAGAATGTGCAACTATACATATCATGGAGATCAGTTCCATTTCACAGATGGAGAAATTAAGAGTCAGGGAAGTTAAATGACTTTCTTAGTCATACATGGAACAGTTAAGGAGAAATTGGTTCAGCACATCAATCTTCTAATTCCCAGTGACTCCAATTGTACCATTCCACTTCCCATAAAGAAAATCAGGGGCCTATTTCTTTTCAAAGATTCTTTAGAATTTTAGAAAGGACCTTTAAAATACTACCCAACTCCTCCATTTGACAGGAGCCATCTTTTTTTTTTTTTTTTTTTTTGGAGGCCTACAAAGGCTAAATGACAGTCCAATTAATACTGCATTTTCTAACTCTTAGTTTAAGAGAAACTTGATTAACTTATTTAAATTAGAGGTAGCTAGATGCAAAGTAGATAAAGTATTTGGCTTGGAATCAGTGAGATTTTTCTTTACTAGTTCAAGTTTGACACTTTAGTAAGTTGTCTGACCTGGGCAAGTCACTTAATCCTATTTACCTCAGTTTTCTTATCTGTAAAATGAGCTGAGGAAGGAATTATTAAACAACTTGAAATTCATGTCAAGAAAACTCCAAGTACACATGAATTCAGGACTGAACAACAAAATTATCTAATTTAAAATGAAATTCTGGAAGGGAGGCCAGACCATATCAAGTTCTGTTCTTCCCCCCCCTCCCCTCCCTTTCAGGACTTTGATCCTGGGTGACAGAGATCCAGTCTAGTTCAAGTGAGAAGAATGACATGTTTTTCACCTTTTTCTTTCTCAGGTGTTTCAAGGATTGAAACAAGTCAGTGTTTGTATAGCTCTAAAAGTCTCATCCCCTCTCTCCCATCACTTGAGCCTGAAGTATCTTTACACACTGTCCCACAAGTGTCACTGCTTGAAACACCTTCTCGGTGCTGAGACAGGGCAGCCAGGGCTGCTAGAATAAGCTTTAAGTGGCTGAAGTTTGTAAGAGAGAATGGAAGGCTAGAACGTGGGAGCAGAAGAAATGAAGGTTTCCGGGGAGTTTAGAAGTCTCGGCGCAGGCAGGCGGGAGGCTCCCCCGCCCCCCTCCCCGGCAGCCCGTAGCTCCCACTCAGGACGAGAGCCGGAGGGGGCTGCTTCTCGCAGGCCATCCTCCTGCCCCTCCCGCCTGCTCTGTCACTAGCAACTTTCAACAGGCATGGCTTTGTGGGACGCTTCGGAGTTGGCAGGGGCGTGAGACTAGCCTGCTGTAGCCCAGCTGGCCAGTGGCCGCAAGTCTGCGGGCTGTAGCTGCCCACGCTCTCCGATTATTTGCAGGGCTCTAGAGATTAGGGATCGCCCATCTCTCCACGGTCCCCTCCCCGAGGGAGCCTTGGGGAGCGGATCTCTGAAAGAGAAAGATGGCAGGCAGATGGCCACGGGGATATCCTCCCCTCCCTACCGGAGCTGAGCTACTTCTCCCTCCTCCGGCTTCTTTCTCCAGCTCTGTCCCAGAGCTTGGTTCCCAGCACCGGCCCGTGCTTGTGCCCTCGGACTGTTGGCTCAGCTGGCGCAGGCTCGGTCTTCTGAGACCCGGCCTGGGCCGCTGGGGGCGGAGGGCAACCCGGCCTTTCTCAGCGCAGGGCCCTGGTATCTGCCCTGATTCTAGGATAGTGCTTGGGCAGTAGCTAGGCCCCGCCTGCCCTCCTCAGCCCTGGCTTCCCCTCTCCCCACCCCTCCTCACAGCCGCCCTGGTCTTGAGGCGGTGCTTTGGCAGCAGCTAGGCCCCGCCTGCCCCGAGAGGGGAAGAGAAGGGCCGTTCCCCTCCCCATCGATGGGAGCAGCTGCCCGGTTCCCCCAACCTGGACTTTTGCCCTGCAGGCTGCTCTAGCTTCCCTTCATACCTGAGCAAGTATGGTAATGAATGAGCTCTTTCCTGTCACTCTGTCCTCCTGAACACTGATTAAAAGCCATAAAGTTTTGCTTTGGCCAATGAATGCTTGAAGTTTTAACAGATTTTAAAAGAAACATTCACTGACTTGATGAAAACATGCTTGGAACTGCATCAATTTAGTTGGGAAATAATCACTTTGACTCCCTTTTTGAAGGGGGGAACACCCTAATTCCCTCCTATCTTGTTCTCTTGGAAATCCCTGAACAGCTTGGTTTACTTCTTAGTTATATAATTCAGGACCTGCTAGACTGAGGGCAGGGGAGCTGACTTTCCCTGATGGCCTGCCATGATCTGTCCTTTACTTGGCCCAAGGGTCATTGCTCGGTTTGACATTGCTTTTAAGAAAGGAAGGCTCCCGGTGCTTGAAATCTACCCCTAAGTAATTCCTTAGCACTGCTGGTATACAGAGAAAGTGAAAAAAGTACTCAGTACAAATAATAAAACATGAAGCAGATAGGGAACAGGTAGTTTTAATCCTAAACCAAAAGGAAACTCCAAACCACTAAAGAATGATTAAAGCAGTGACACTTATGGGGACAGTTTGTAAAGATACAAAGTGATGGGAGAGAGGGGATGAGACTTTTAGATCTATAATAAAAACACTGACTTGTTCCAATCCTTGAAACACCTGAGAAAGAGAAAAGTGAAAAACATGTCATTATTCTCACTTGAATTAGACTGGATCTCTTTGTCATTCAGGATAAAAGTCCCGAAAGGGGAAAAAAAAAAATCCCAGAACTCGATATGGTCTGGCTTGCTTTCTAGAATCTCACTTTAATTTAGGTAATTTTGTTTTCATTAAATCCCAAGGTTTAGTACAATGCCTGACACATAGTAGACATTTAATAAATGCTTCTTGATTGGTTGCATGAAGAATGCTCATTATTAAGATAGTACAAAA
The DNA here is from genome assembly GCF_016432865.1 of Antechinus flavipes. Classification (NCBI taxonomy): domain Eukaryota; kingdom Metazoa; phylum Chordata; class Mammalia; order Dasyuromorphia; family Dasyuridae; genus Antechinus; species Antechinus flavipes. The sequence goes on along the minus strand of NC_067402.1, from coordinate 52,314,188 downwards.
ATAATAAAAATAAATTATAGTAAATAAAAAATAATCAAAGGATGTTTCATGAGCTCATCTGGAGTGTATTGGTAATAGCATAATATCCACAAAAAGATGATTAAAGAAAATAGAACAGTCTAGACACCAGAGTGAGTTTAGACCAGATAAACTGATCTAAAGTTCCTAGTTTCTATTCCTGTTCCCGAAAGGCTCTATTTGAAGCCCAGACTCTGAGGTGCAGTCCCCAAATTGATCTAAAATTCTTACCTTGGTAAGTACTTGGTATTTTGAAGTGAATGATGGCTCTATGACAGAACTGAATAATCCCAGGGATCTTTAGCACTCTATGGCTTAATAGGAATCAATCCTTCTCCAAGCCCCATGCAAAAACTTTTAGAGAAATTTAGTGTCTTGCCTATTACTTTGATTGCTTTCTGGTCAACATGCATATGTTATTGAGCTTCGAGTTGTCCTTGGTATCATTCTAGATATTCTAGAAGAAACAGAATTAGATTTGGAATCAAAGGATCTAGGTTTGACTATTACTTTAGCATGGGTATGACTTTGGGTAATTGGTAATCATTGCATCTCTTCCTTAGCTTATCTATAAAATGAGAAAATTGATTTGGTCAGGCCCTAACTTGTAGTTCTTAATTCATTGTGGTAGGTGTGGGTGTGAAATGGGTCCCTTTGGTATTCTGATAAAAATAATGTTTTTAAATGCATAAGATAAAATACAATATTTCAAAGACTTTGTGATGTCTTTAATGTTGCTATGTCTTTCTATACTTTAGACCAGTTATTCCCACTTAGTGGTCAGACCCCAAGAGGGTACATGATAATGGTCCAACAGGTACTTGCCAAAAATTCCTTAATGCCACCCTAGATAGTAAATAACGAGAGTGAATAGTGTCTTATATTAACTAAGTGGTTCACAACATATATTTTGTTGTTGTTGAAAGGTGTTTATCGGACACTGGGAGCCAGTAATTAAACCATAGCTAGTCAAAGTCTTCTTTTCCTGTGTAATTCTTGTCCTTCCCTCTTGTAAATGAAATATTTTAGAGCCCTTTTTTTGAGATCTTTTTAAGACTTAGTAGGCTCTATTGCATTCCCAAAGCCATCCTGTCCATTTGTTATTCCTCACCTGTAACTGTCATCTCCTTTCCAGATCCCATATCTTTGATAGCTTTCACTCCTTTTCTCTCATGAAAGGTATTACTGACAAATGCTATAGATCTATATGAACATATATCTATATCCATATACATGTATATATGTATTGTGGGTATATATATACAGACATGTGTGTATATATACGTGTATATATACACATACATCCACATCCACACATATATCCATTGCCCCTAGGGTCCAAATGAATGGAAAATTCTTGTTGTCCAAATTGAAACGAAGTTGATGGACAACCCATCTAGATAGTTTATCATCAGAAATACCTTAGCCAGACATCGCAGACAGACAAGGAAGTGGGACCAGAATTGAACAGAGGGGAGAACTACCTGGATTGTATTTTGGAAACTAGGAAACATTTTCAACAATCCCAAGTCATCTTACGACCAAAAAAAGTCATACTTTTCATGCTAACATTATTCTGGTGATTTTTTATGGTTTAAAATCATGGAATGCAACAATTTTCGAAGGACAATTTATGAAAGAAGAAAACTACAATAGAAAGAAAGTTAGGTAAAGTGATGAGGAAAATAGGGAGAATGATAACTAATGTATTTAAAAAGATACTGCGAAAAGACATGTGAAACCCAGAAATCCATATGAATACAACATCTCTATGCCCCAAAGGAAAAATTAATGGAAGAGGGATAGAGAAAAACCAGGAGGAACCAAGACTAAAAGGTTCATAAAGTTCATAAAAAACAGTAGAAAGCAAAAAATTAGTTCAATGAGATAGACGAGGTAAAAGTAGGGCCAGGAATATTACTAGGAATGATGAGAGCTCGTGCTGGGGCTGTATAATGAAGAGATGGTTAGAAGCAGGCTTTTGGGATGCTATCTGTCTGTGCTGACTAAGGCTTTGATTACCTATGTAGTAACTAGGAAACCAGATCAATGTGAGGTCTGACAATGGTTGTTAAGGAAAGACCTGAAAGTCCCATTATTTATAATGTTGTGAATTTTACTGTGTTCATGCTGCTAGGTATCAAATTATGCACAATGTTCATGTTAAGAAATGACTACTTTTTAACAGAAGATATTAAGTTCTTCACTGCTCAAGTTGTACCTGTTTTGTAAGATAGTTGATGGATTTCATTAGGTGGATCTGTATTTCTAAAGTCCTTAGTCTTACTCTTTAAAAGGAAGCATTTAAAATGAAACTACTCTCTGTCTTATTTCTGTTTGAAAGACATAGTTGCAAGGGAATTTCAAGCAGACAACATTAATATGTAGCAGTTTTTTGAAAGAACTTTATTAGACTGCTGTGAACAGGTGTGTTCACTGTCTCTTTAAGCTAACATAAAAGCAAAGATTGAAGAGACTTACATAGCTAAAGAGGCAATTATGGTAGAGATTTGTTAGAGTGTTGGATAAGAAGCCAGAAAGACTCATCTTTCTGAGTTCAAATTTGACTTGAAATACTTACTAGCTGTGTGATTCTGGGAAAGTCACTTAACCCTGTTTGCCTCTGTAAATTGTTTTCTTATCTGTAAATTGAATTGGCAAAGAAAATGGCAAAGTCTTTATTTTTTTAAATTTTTATTTCCCCCAGTTATATGTAAAACAACATATTTTTGTTATATTTGTACATTCATTTTTTACATATTTCCATATGAGTCATGTTTAGAGAAAAATCAGAACAAAAGGGAAAAACCATAAGAGGAAAAAATAGTAAAAGACAATGTAGTATGTGTTGATTTACTTTGTCTCTATAATTCTCTCTTTGGATGCAGATGACATTTTCCATCCAAAGTTTATTAAGATTGCCTTAGATCACTGAACCACTGAGAAGAACTAAGTTTATCATAGTTGATCATCACACAGTTTTTCTGTTGCTGTGTACAATGTTTTTCTGGTTCTCTCCTTTCTCTCAGAATCAATTCATGTAAATCTTTCCAAGCCTTTTTAAAAACTAGCCTGATCATCATTTTAAAAAAATAAAATAATAATATTCCCTTATTTTCACATACCATAGCTTATTCAGCCATTCCTCAAATGATAGGCACCTGCTCAGTTTCCAATTCTTTTATCACCATAAAAAGAGATGCTATAAACATTTTTGTACCTGTGGGTCCTTTTTACTTTTATTATCTCTCTGTGATACAGACGTGGTAGTGAGACAGCACTACTGGATCAAATAGTATGTACAGTTTGATAGCTCTTTGGACATAGTTCCAAACTCTTCTCCAGAATGTTTGGATTGATTTACAAACTTCATCAGTAGTACATTAGTGTCCCAGTTTTCCCCACATCCCCTCCAACATTTATCATTATCTTTTCTTGTCATCTTAGTCAATCTGAGAAGTGTGAAGTGGTAGCTCAGAGTTGTTTTAATTTGAATTTCTCTAATCAATAGTGATTTAGAACATTTTTAAATATCAATTGATGACTAATTTCTTCATTTAAAAATTGCTCATATCTTTTGACTATTTATCAATTGGAGAATGACTTGTATTCATGTAAATTTGTCTCAGTTCTTTATATATTTTAGAAATGAGTCCTTTATTAGAAAAACTGGCTGTAAAAATTATTTACCAGTTTTCTGCTTCTAATCTTGCTGCATTGGTTTTGTTTGTGCAAAAACTTTTAAATTTAATATAATCAAAATTATCCATTTTGCATTTTATATTGTTCTGTACTTCTTTGGCCATAAATTTCTCCTTTCTCCAAAGATCTGATAGGTAAATTATCCCTTGTTCTCCTAATTTGCTTATAATACCTTTATGCCTAAATTATGTTCCCATTCTGATCTTATTTTGGTATGGAGTGTGAGATTCTAATACATTATTTTCTAGTGTTCTCAACAATTTTTGTCAAATGGTGAGTTCTAATCCATAAAGCACATGACACAATAATCAGTGATCATAAGACTCCAGCATCTAACCTATTCCACAGAGCTATCACTCTGTTTCTTAGCCAGTATTGGATGTTTTTGATGACTCCTGCTTTATAATAGAGTTTTAAATTTGGTAGTGCTAGGATATCCTCCTTTACATTTACTTTTTTTCCCCCAAATTTATTTTATTTAAAGAAACGAAATAAGGAAAAAAAAAGAAAAGGCATACAAAACAAAACAAAACAAAAAAAAATCATTGCCATGTACCTAGCAAAACATTAGAGATGATTCAAAATATATAACAAAAAATACTCTGTGTGTGTGTGTATGTATCTGTGTATTAATAGAAGAAATTATATTCACGAATTTTTCCTTTATTTTCTTTATTTCCTTGTAAATTATTCTTTGGTTCTCTGCTGTGTACCTTTAAAAAATTTTTATTCTCTTTTTCTCCCTTTCATCCCCCCTCCACCCCAATCAGGCTATAATTAAGAAAGATATATTAATATATATAGACATATATCCCCACATCCACACATAGATGAACACACATATCTTTCCTATTGTTGCTTACTTTTTACGTTAATTCTGTTCCTAACTTGCCTTGCTATTACTTAACCTCTTCCCATTCATGAATCTCTTCTTTGTCTTCTTCCCTCAATCTTTGCTTCCCGTTCTGCCCATCCTTCCCTCCTTATTTCTTTATAGATTTTGGAGGGTGCTATATCCTTTATGGTATATAGGTAGTATTGCTTATTTAATCCATTCCTGATATTCTGATTTCTATTCAGAACTATCAGCCCTTCCCCTCCCCATGCTTCTATTCTTCCTTTGGATCTCATTTGTGCGACATAATTTTACTATTTTTACCTTAACTCTGCCCCAATCTGTTTTAAGCTGTCACATTGTTGATATCAATCTTAAATATATGCATTTCCCATATAAAAAAAAAAACAAACAATTAATCCATGTTGAGTTCCTTGAAATTGCTCTTTGATATTGGCTCTTATGTGTTAAATATTTTATTAAGTTCAGGTTTGGTTGATAGCCTGAAAATTTGCAAGTTCATTGAATGTCTTTTTTTTTCTCATTCAATGTTATGGATAATTTTGTGGGATATTTTTGGCCACAGGCCTAGTTATTTTGATTGTCAACAGATATAATTCCAGGACCTGTGGTTTTTATTGTAGCTGCTGATAACTCTTGTACAATTCTAATTGTAGCTCCAGCATATTTAAATTTTTTTCTTGTTTCATGCAAAATTTTCTCTTTGAGCTGGGGATTTTGAAATTTGCCAATACCATTCCTGTGTATTTTCCACAAAGGATCTCTTTGAGGTAGTGATTGGTAGATTTTTTTTTCTATTTCTACTTTCCCTTTATATTCTATTACTCCAGAAAAAAATTTTTGGGATTATTTCTTGCATTATTGTGTCCTTTTTTAATCACAATTTTTAGGTAGTTGAACTATTCTTATTTTCTCTTCTTGATCTGTTCTCCAGATCTGTCATTTTTCTTATGTTTCACATTCTGTTCTTTTTTCATTCTTCATAATCTGTTTTGTTAGTTCTTGGTTTGTTATACCTTGACTGGCTTCTCCTTGCCCAATTCTGATTTTTCAAAGAGTTATTTTCATCTTTGAGACTCTGTATTTCCTCCCCCCCTCTCCAATCTTGTTTTTCTTGGATGGTTTTTATTTTATTATTATCTTTAGGTTTTCCTCAATGTCTCTCATTTGACTTCTAAATTCTTTTTTGAGTTCTATGACAAATTCTTTCTGGACAGGGAGTCATTTCACATTGCTCTTTGGAGTGGAAGCTTTCTTTTACTTCAGTGTCGTCCTCTGAAGATGAACCCCATCCTCCCTGTTCCCATAGTATGTATCTATGGTGGGGTTCTTTCTTTTTTGCCCACTCATTTTTTAAAAATAAGGTATTAGTGGGGGAATGGTGTCTCTGACTTCACCTCAGCTCTCCCCAGAAACCTAAAACCAAGAGCTCCTCACTCCTGCAAGTGTCCACAGTGGGCATTCTGCACTTTATTAGGTGCTAGTTTCTTCTTGCCCAGGGCGGTATCTTTATTGCACATCTGGGCCTGGCATTCCCAGTCAGACAAGGTTTCCTCAGTCTTCCTGGACTCAGGCTCCACAAACAATCTGGGAGGTGAAAGTCTCTGTAGTTCCTGCTGAGGATCTAACCTCAACCAGCTAGTCCCAGGGCTCTCCAATTGGTGCTTCTGTGGAGCTAACCTGGAGGTATTTGCACTTCACACAGGTTAATCTCTGCAGTCTTTCTTCAGATCTTCTTGGTTGTATCTGGAGGATCTCTGTTCTACCCCGGGTCTTCTTGATTTTTCACTAGTCTATGTTCACTCTGAGGCACTATTCTATTTGTAGGGAAAATCAGGAGAGCTTGAAATTAACCAACCTACTTGTCATTTTCCCAGAACTCTCCCCTACATTTTTTTCATTAATTCTTTTGATCTTGTTGACCTTTTCTTTTTCCAGATGAATTTTGTCATTACTTTTTCTATCTCTATAAAATAAATTCTTGGCAGTTTCATTGGTATAGCACTGAAAAAGTAGACTAATTTAAGTAGAATTACCATTTTTATCATATTAGCTCGGCCTACCCATGAGCAATTGATATTTTTACAATGGTTTAGATCTGACTTTGTATGTGTCAGAAGTGTTTTCTCCTTTATTTTTGCAAAAAATTACTAAATGGGTCACTAAGAATTGGACATGACTAAAAAAAAAATGACTGAATTATTGTTTAGCAGTATCCAGTTCTTTTTGTAAGCCAGTGCTGTCCATGGGGTTTTCTTGGCAAAGATACTGGAATGACTTGCCATTTTCTTCTCCAGTAAATTAATGTAAATAGAATTTAAGTGACTTGCCCAGCATCACACAGTTACTGAGTATCTGAGGTTAGATTTAACTCAAATCTCCCTGACTCCAAAATGAGTACTCTCTTCATTGAGCCATTTAGCTGCCTTCAGGGTCAAAGATAGAGATCAATTTTGGGTTCTTGGAGTCACATACTAGTTATATAATCCTGGATAAATCACTTAATCTCTACGTTCTCCAAGGAACCTTCATAAAACTAAGAAATTAAAGAGAGTTGCAACAATAGGAGAACATAAGATTAAAATTATAAATCGAGACCAAAAATAAGCAAAAAATCTCATACTGCAGATCTGGGATCAAGAAAACCTGAATTCAGATTTGGTCTCAGAGACTTACTGGTTTTGTCATTCTGAGGAAAGTCATTTAACTTAAATTCTGCCTCAGTTTTCTCATCTATACAATGGGAATTATAGGGATTTTATGAGGGGAAAAATGAGATATTTATAATGTAAAGCTTGCTGCTATTGTTAAATAAAGTAGCTAGTTACCTTCAGATATTTCCTGGATTTTCAGTAATAATACACTCCGAGTTAAGTAACAAAATTCATCAGTCCTATAAATCTTTTAAATAAACTTTTCTTAAGCAATACAAAACATACAAGGTCTGCCCAGCAAATGTTGTTTTGGGTCTTTGAGCAAGCAGATGAATAGTAACTCTTTGCCAGACTAATTGAAAATGGCCTTTTAATAAAATCCCTTCTGTTTCAAATATGAAAATCTGGTATAAGGTCTGGTGTCAAAACTTTATTCCCAGGCATATTTTATGCCTTGAGTAGTCTGGATCAGAAAGAATGTTGTGGCTTGGAATATCAATATATTCTCACCTATTTGAAATGAAATAGTTGAGTGAAAATCACATTATTAAGAAACCAAAGGTTTCTGAATCAATTCCTCAGTTAAGGGTTTAGTTCAAATGGTCCCTCATTTTTGCAGAACCTGGCTTTCATTTTCGCAGTATCTTTGATTCTGACAACACCTCTACTAAGAGTCACTAAATTGGCAGGGAGAATAAAATCAAAACCCCAAATCCAGAGGTCCTTACTGTTTGTGTTAAACCTTTGGAAATCACCCAGTTTTTCATAATCAAAACTTATTTTTTTATAGAGGTTTAACCAAAAATAACTTGAAGAATACCCATTATGTAGTAATTCAGATAATATCAGTTAGGTTTTATACTGGTTGCCTGGGAATAATGAGTATTCATTAAACAGTATTACTTTTTAGTTACTAATTTGTAATCAGAAGGAAGATGAAATTTATAATATTACTGTGATTCTCTTAGTTCTGCTTTTTGACATGGTGTAGATGATATGCTATTCTCATCATTTCTAGAAAATCAGTTGGATCCTAACTTCATAGTCATTCTGAGAATTTTAATGACTTGAAATAAACACCTTCAACATGGATTTCTCTATTCAACCCCTATTCTCTATACCCTAGGGAACACTACTTACAATTCAAGATTCTTTATTACTTCAAGGAGAAACAAAGAAAAACAACAACTCCTATTTTCTACAAGGCAGAAATGAAAACACCTAATCTACCAGATTGTTTCAATCTTTAATTGAGGGAATTGCTTCAGAAGTGAATTATTACTGCCCTTTCTAGAAGTGCATCATAATTTTTTCTTTGAAATATTTTGGCTTTGGAAGACTATTCCTGGTCAATCTGTGCAGATTTGGCGAAATATAGAAGACCGTCTGGCTCTCAACAGAGCCTTAAAGCAATTATAATTTGTGGTTTTGGTGATAATTGCAAAGCAACCTTTGGAAACCAAAATCATAATATTAAGTTACATTATTTTTAATAAGGCTTCCTTTGAATGGTTTACCTGTCATTTTATTGAGGCCTAGAGGATAGTTTTTGGTATTTGGCAGTACAAAAGTGGTTTTCAAATCATGATATGAAAATAATACACGAAGTAATTAAGGCAAATTCAGTTGAACCAGTTACTATAGTAACTACTTTGGGTTGTCTAAACATCAATGCCCTAGAGCAAAGTCCTGTGTCCTCATGCTAGTTATAGTTCTGGTATTTGGCCTAGAGCAGTATTAGCTGGATTTAAGAGCACTTAGAAAACTAATGTTGATTGTTAATGGTTATCTCAAATTATTTTCAAAGTTCCCAGGACTGTCTGTCACTTAAATGTAAGAGAAGCTCATTGTCATGCAGTAGTTTGATTATTGATATATAATAAGGTAGAAGTGCTTGATTTTTTTAAGCTAGTAAAAAAAATTGTACCAGAAAACTATTCATCAGCTGCAGGCATAAGCATGTGTATCTGTGAAGAATACCAAATGGTAGTTTTCACAGTGTTGAAAAACAGTACAATGTGGACTTGTACTAAACAGAAAAGGAATGATTTGAATTTATAATTGAAAATGGGATTTTTCTCCCCTCTCCCCTTTTTACATGGTAAGTGAAATTATGGATATTCTTATTTTTTATTTGTGTGCATCTTTATCTGCTCTAAAATCCTGCTCTAATGTCTCTCTATACTTGGAAATACTCCCAAGTTCTCAAAGGTTATAGCAAGAGCATAAGCCCCATTAGGTCCTGCTAAAATGGAAAAATTCTGGTCTGAGAGATGGGTTATATTTTTGCCTTTCAAGAGTATTCTAAACTTTACAAAAACTCATTATCAATGCTTGAGTTCTAGGTGGCAATTTTTTTCTTTAGCATCATGAAAGGCTTTTGATCTAATCTGTTATAACGGAAGGGGCTCATCCCTAAAAAATAAGCATAGATCGTTGAACTCTAGAAGTAGATGTCTGAGGGTGATTCAGTAGAAAGAACCCAAGAATTGTAGCTAGGGACCCAAATTCAACTTTTAGCTTTGATGCTTATTAGTTCTATGCTAAACAAGTCCTTTAATTTCTTCAGTAATCAGTTACTTGTCTGTAAAATAGAAATGGATGATAATAATACTTGGCCAGCAAAGTGTAATAGTTAAAAGGAGAAAGTCTATTTCTCTTTTTAAAAATTGAAAATGTATATAATGAGTGAATGCACAGTGTTTAGAGCATGTCAGGGTGGCCAACTGGCATTAATGACCAGCAGAGGTTTGGCAAGTCTGTTTATGGGAATGTGTGACGAAGGTACTTGTCTTCCTTCCCCTACTTCAGCGCATGAGAAGGTATCCTTTGATTGTTTCCTCTTGATTTACAGTGTGATAAATTTTTTAATTGAGTGCTGAGTTGGAACTGATTGTGCATATGAAAGTTCCAGCTAGCATCTCTTATTTTTTCCTGCTTGCTTTCAAGGAAGAATTGCTGCTGTAAGCTAAATTGTGAGAGGAAGGGCAGTGACTTCAGTTACCTTGTTTCTGTCTTGCTGTCATGTGTCTGTGAACACATGATATCTTCATTCTTGGTACATTTTTTCTTTCTTGATTTTAAGTCAAAGGGAACACCCAACAAAGTCATCCAATGTCTCATCACAACCACAGGGGAAGCAGTAGCTATTTTTTGAGAGGAGAACTCACAACAGCCTTTAAGAAGTAATTTTGACCCTTCAAGGAACCAGCCTGACTAACCAGTCCACAAGCTGTGTCATGTCCAGAAGTTAGTTTTGTGGGGATCCCTCAAAGGGATAAATGGACTTTCAGGAAATGTACTTCTTCCAGATTGAGAGAGTATTTTGAAGTAGCTATTTGAGTCTCTTCTCCTTCAGATGGAGTGGTAGTCTATAGGGGAGTGTTAACTTCACTTTTTTTGGGGGGGAGAGGGAAGGATATTGTTGACTTCAGTCCTTGCTGTTCCTTTACAGCAAATGTATTTTTCATTAAAGCTAAGATACAGTCATTGATTAATATTGGAGCATATTGGATAGGAACTACTGAACAATACTATTAGAACTCTCAACCTTTCAGCATGATCTTTAGAACTCTGGGGGAAGAATAGTCAGCCACTCATCTGGGACCCAACCTGCCACTGCAAGTGGGATTCTGGGGGAGTCAGCCCTGTCTGAATACTATTGTATAGTTCCCCCTTTGAGTTGTGAAGGGTCCCATCATAAGGTGATGGGGGGGGGAGAAAAATAGATTATGCTTTTAGTATCAACAATCTTTTTTTGTCATGTGAGTACTTGTCCTAGGATGGGAAATTCTGGTAAGTGGAAAGGATGAGACAGATATCTTAAGTTGGACAAGTTTGTGTAAATTCAGAGAAGTTAATAACACATGTTTATGATAAAGGAACTATGGATTTATACCTGGAAGAAAGTTTAGAAATCATCTAATCCAACCTGCTGTTTATGTACCTGAGGAAATTAAGGCCAGGAGAGATAAGGTGGCTCAGGTGACAATACTAGGATTTGAACTTAACTATTGAGTGGGTAGGTATTATGGATCTAAGCAGACAGAGGCTGGAGGCAAAAGAGGTACCTATCTTTATCCTTCAGATTCTCTGGTGTCAGAGTGGGAGGCAACCACATTCATCAAGAAATCCTTACATTGTATAGGGAAAGGATAAAAGGATAATAAGTAAGAACAAGTACTCGGGATGAAGGGAATGAGAGTGCAAGAATATGGTTTGGTTTTGTTTTGTTTTGGATAAAAATGGTTGGAAGCAAGATTCAATTTTTTTGTTTGGCTTTTTGATTTGCCACATTTTGGGATATGAATGTGAATATGTTGCATGTGTGTTTAGTAGGGACTTTAACATTAGATCACTTAAGGTCTAGGTTGATAAGATCTAGAGTCTGGGGGGGGTGTCTCAATTTACAGGGAGTATGAGGACAGGTATTACTTGAGTAATAGAATCAAGAATTCAGGCAAAAGGTCTGGAATCCTAACTAATAACAAAGAATCTAAGCAACAAAGATGCCAAGGTATAACCAAGGAATCTATATCAACCAAGAGCTTGGAGTCATCTGCTGTAAGAATTATTTTCCATGTCTATGTGCTTCCATCTGCAGAATCAAGCCATGGGAACAAAGGCCCTAACACCAGTTGATCTGTGCTGAGAAAGTTCTATTTCTCTGTATCTTCTACTAGATTTTTTTTTAAAGCAGACACTGAAAACAGGAAAGTTAGAAAGAAAAATTTCCCTTTGATTATCTTGGAAGTAATCAAAGGACTCTTAATAGGGCAGTTAAAGCAACTGATTACTGAGGAATGAGCAAACTTATAGGGATTTTGAAACCAAGTGTAGACATCCAAGGTACATTTTGATTTCATATGAAAAGAAGCAAGGACAAGAGTGAAAGCAATATAATCAGAACATGTACAAGGTTAGAGTAGCAATAAATGAAATCAGTTAATGGATTAGTAGACAAAGTATCAAATTGTGCTTAGGTATTTATTTCTCTCAAAAGGTGTTTTAAAATGTAATCAGGAAATGCAGCATTGACTTACTATGTTGTCTAGTTAAGCATTTTAATATTTAGTACTTAACTGGTGCCAGAATTACCTCTATCAGTACATATTATAACTCATTATTCAACCAACAAGTATTTATTAAGCACTGATTCTCTTCAAGGCTCTGTGCTAGACACTGAGGAGAAAAAAACAAAAATTAAGCAGTCCCTACTCTCTTGGAGCTCACACACCATTGAGCTTGAAAACATGGATATGACTAATTATAAAGAAAATAAAAACTAAGATGCTTTGTTTTTGGTGGGGAGGGCACCGAAGGGATGTAGGCTAGGGGCACCAGGAAAAAAAAATTCTGTAGAAGATATTGTTTGTGAGCTGAGTTTTGAAGGAAGCCAGAAATTTAAAAATATATTTTATTTTAGGTTAAGAATATCAAGGGAATTGATGAAAAAAATGCAAAGGGTGGTGGATTAGCAATATCAGACCTAAAACTGTATTATAAAGTGGCAGTCATCAAAACCATTTGGTACTGGCTAAGAGAATGATGGATCAGTAGAATAGGTGAGATACACATGACACAATAATCAGTGCCTACAGTAATCTAGTGTTTGATAAACCCAAAGACTCTAGCTTCTGGGATAAGAACTCCCTATCTGACAAAAATTGCTGGGAAAACTAAAAAATAGTATGGCAGAAACTAGGCATAGACCAACACCTACGGGAAATGGGAACATGATTTCAGCATAAAAGATATATAGCTATAAGCAAATTAGGGGGGCAAGGAATAATTCACCTTCAGACCTTTGGAGAAGGGAGGAATTTATGACCAAACATAATAGAGAACATCATAAAATACAAAATGGATAATTTTGATTACATTAAATTAAAAAACCTTTGTATAAATAAAACTAGTGTAGCCAAGGTTAGAAGGAAAGCAGGAAACTGGGAAGCAATTTTTACAGCTGGTGTTTCTGATAAAGGCTTCATTTCTAAAATATATAGAGAACAGAGTCAAATTTATAAGAATACAAGTCAATCTCCAATTGATAAATGGTCAAAGGATATAAACAATTTTCAGATGAATAAATTAAAGCCATCTATAGTATTTTGAAAAAATGCTCTAAATTACTATTGATTAGAGGAAATAAAAATTAAAGCAACTCTGATCTACTACCTCACATATCTGAGTGGCTAAGATGACAGGAAAAGATAATGACAAATGTTGGCGGGAATATGGGAAAACTAGGACACTAATACACTGATGATGTAGTAGTTGAGAACTGATTCAGCCCTTCTGGTAAGTGGTTTGAAGCTATACTCTTTGATTCAGCAGTGACACTACTGTGTCTGTATCCCAAAGAGATCATAAAAGAATGGAAAAGATGCAAAAATATTTGTAACAGTTCTTTTTTGTAGTGGCAAAGAATTGGAGAATGAGTAGGTGCACATCATTTGGGGAAATGGCTGAATAAATTATGATATATGAAAGTAATGGAATATTGTTGTTCTATAAGAAATGAACAGGCTGATTTCAGAGAAGTCTAGAAAGACTTACATGAATTGCTACTGAGTGAAGTGAGCAAAACCAGGAAAACACTACATATAGCAACCGCAAGATTTTGTGATGATCAACTATGATAGACTTAACTCTTCTCAACAATTCTGTGATCCAAGGTGATTCCAATAAACTTTGAATGAAAAATGCCATTTGCATCCAGGGGTAGAGAACTATGGAAACTGAATGCAGATCAAAGAATATTATTTTCATTCTTTATTTTCCTTTTCCATGGTTTTTCCCTTTGTTCTGATTTTTCTTTCCCAATATGACTCATATGGAAACAGGTAAAAAATAAATACTATATGTATATAAAAATGAAAATAAAATATTAATTTCCCCAATTACATATAAAACATTTTAAATTTTTAATTACAAATTCTATTCTTTCCTCTCCCCCCACCCTGAGGCAGTAAGCAATGTGATATGGGTTACATGTATAATCATGTAAAAAACATTTCCATATTTTGTATAAAAAGAATCAAATAAAAAAGGAAGTGAAAATTATATGCTTTGGTCTATATTTAGATGCCATTAGTTTTTTTTTTTCCTCTGGAGGTAGATAGCATTTTTCATCATGAATCTTTTGGGATTATTTTGGATGATTGTATTCCTGGGAATAACTAAATCACTCAGTTGTTCATAATTATTGCTAATATGTACAATGTTTTGCTAAATCTGCTCATTTCACTCTGAATCAGTTCATTGAAGTCTTTCTAGGTTTTTCTGAAATCATCCTGTTTGTCATTTTCTTAAAACACAATAATATTCCATTATAATCATATACCACAACTTGTTCAACTTCCCCAACTGATGAATATCCCTTCATTTTTCAATTCTCAGCCAATACAAAAAAACTGCAATAAATATTTTTGTACAAATAGGTCCTTCCCTCCCACTCCCATTTTAAAAATTTTTGTTTGGGATATAGACCTATTTGTGTTATTTCTGGGTCAAAGGGTACACACACTGTTTGATTGCTCTTTGGGCATAGTTTCAAATTGCTCTCCAAATTTTAGATCACTTTACAAGCCCTTCAGCAATGCATTAGTTTTCCCACAACTCCAACTTTTTTTTTTTATTTCTGTTTTATTAGTTAATCTCATGAGTTTGAGGTGGTATCTCAGAGCTATTTTAATTTACATTTCTCCAATCAATAATGACTTAGAGTGTTTTTATCATATGACTATAGATTTCATTTCTTCTGAAAGCTGCCTGCTCATATCCTTTGACCATTTACCAATTGCCGAATGAATTGTATTCTAAATAATTTGACTCGGCTCTCTACATTTTTGGAGAAATGAGGACTTTATCAGAAATACTTGCTATAAATTTCCCTATTTTCTGTTTTCCTTCCAATGTTGGTTGTATTAGGTTGTCTTTTTTTGTGGAAGCCAAGGATTTGAAGAGGTGGGAATTTATTCTAACTTCAGAGACACAGAGATGGATGATTGAATATCATTTTAGTCAATTCTTATGAATGACTTGCCATGAATTCTGAATAGAAGATCTATTCAACATTGAACATATTCCTTAGATTATTTTATTTCATGGAAATCAGTGGAGCATTTAAGCTACCTATCTTTTCATTCTGGTGCAGTTTGGTGATTGTGGATAGGATAACAGATCTAAAATTAGGAATTCTCATCTTCATGAGTTCAAATCCAGTTTTAGATACTGACTAGCTTTGTGACCTTGGTCAAGTAACTTTACCCTATTTGTCTCAATTTCTCATCTGTAAAATGAGCTGGAGGAAATGACAAATCACTCCAATATCTCTGCCAATAGAATTCCAAATGAGGTCACAAAAAGTCAGAAGAGAAATGATTGAACAACTATCCTTTCAGTCCTCTCTTTCCTACATAATTGACCAACTTTCTTCTCCAGCCATTCAAGTCTTTGAGGCTATCTTTTCAATCATTTCTGTTCTGATTCATTCTCTGGGAAATGTCATAAGATGTTTCCTTTGATCATATTTCTTGCTATTTCTTTCTAGATCACCTGAAAATTTGTTTCATTCTGAGATAAGGGGTGTTCTCTGTCTTCAGTCATATAGCAACACTTGAAGAATATCAGTATTTAAAAGAGAGCCAGCCACTATGTGGCTAGAACTGTAATGAACAGATTTGGCATTTGGAGCAAACAGCATGAAATATTCCTTCCAATGAACTTGGGTTTGAGTCCTACCATTGACACAAATTGCCTATGTGATCCTCAAAAAATAACTTCTTGGGGCTCTAAGTTTCTCTCTAAAACTAAAAGTTGCAGAGAAGGTTCTGACCCACAATGGTAGAAGGGGTTTGTAAAGTAGGTAAAGTAAAGATAGGTCTCTTATTTTTATTGTGAAAATAATATAAAAAATGAAACATTCATTTGAATGGGAGAAGTGGCCGTGATTCCAAGCATTAGGGAATCCAGAACAATACCCCATGAAAAGCTGAAATCCCTAGGCATTGGTTCCCCAAAGACACACTCTCTCTCTCTCTTTCTCTTTCTCTCTCTCTCTCTTTCTCTCTCTCTCTCTCTCTCTTTCTCTCTCTCTCTTCTCTCTCTCTTTCTCTCTCTCTCTCTCTCTCTCTCTCTCTCTCTCTTTCTCTCTCTCTCTCTCTCTCTCTCTCTCTGTGTGTGTGTGTGTGTGTGTGTGTGTGCGTGCGTGCTTATATTTTTCGATGGGGGAAGTAGAACAATCAAGTCATGTCAACACAAGCATTTTTTAAGCACTTACTCTATATTTCAGGTCTTGTGCTAAGTGCTAGGGTTAAAAGAAGGACAAAAACAATAAAAACCCATTTTTACCCTCAAAAAGTTAATTTTCTAACACGGGAGACAAAATGTGATTAACTGTTGATTCACAAGATATATACAGGATAGATGAAAAGTATCTTCCTCTTTATAGGGAAGTTATCTGCAGCTTGAGGGACAAGGAACGGCCCCTTGCAGAAAGATGAATTGTTGGAAAGTGGATAGGACAAATTGAGTTGAGGAAGAACTCTTTTGGGAGCAAGAGATAAGATATTTAAGAGCTTCTTTTAAATTCATTTTTCTTTTTTCTTTCTTTTTACTTTTTTGCTAAGTACAGAGATCAATTGTTTCTGTGTTGTTGGAATATAGGTACTATGTAAATGTACATTAACAAATTATAAAATTTGAAAATCATTATTTACATATTTTGTTTTCCAACTTTTGGTTGTCCTATTATGATTGACTTTGCTAAAAACCTTATATAAAAGCCCTTTCAAATGCCATTCAATTCATTCTCCTCCTATTGAATATATACATACATACACACATACATATATAGGTATTTTAACAGTTTCTTTAAAAATAATTAAGATATTTTGACTGTAAATCCAATAGAAAAAAATTCATATAAATTTTAGGCAAAGGCAGAAATTAAATCAGAGTTCATTTTATAGATGTGTGCTAGCAGAGATATAATTTAATGATGTCACAAAAGTCAAGTCAACAAGCATTTATTAAGTAGTTATTGTGTACCAGAGTTTGTGCTAAGTACTGGAGTTGTAAATATAAGCATCCTGTCCTTAAGGAGCTTATATTCTAATGGTAGAGGACCATATATATAAGAAAGCTGAAAAGTTGATGGACTGAGGGAATGGTGCTGGAGAGTTTGGAAAATCAGGAATGGGATCCAGAGTGAAAAGATTTTTTTTTTTTAAATTTGATCCTAATGGCCCCCAGAAAGGAAAAAAGAAAAAAAAAACACTTAGCTGAATTTTAACTAAGTCAGATTTCATTTATTGAACATACTTCTCTGGGCAGGATAGTGTATTTATGGAACAGGATTATTCCATTTTAGGGAACAGTAATTAACTTTGTTAATATGGCTTGTTGATTGATGAGGAGGAAGTAGAATAAATCGGCATGAGTCAAATCTCCAGCAGAAACAATGATGGAAGCTACAGATAGGTGTATTATAAAATAAAGGTGAGTTCTGGTCATAATCAGATTGATACATCCCTACCACTTGGTGGCAATGTATCTGAATTACCACCAAAAAAGGGAGAGGAAACTCAGTCTTAGGTACTGAAATTGTAAATCGGAAAATATAAAATAATAGTAAATGAGATTTACTGTTACTTTATTTTTTATAAGTACAATATACCTTATGAGTAACATAAGTATCATTTAAAAAATTTACCTGGTTTTCAAAATGAGCTAATATTAGTTTTCTACAAATAAAGAAATGATATCACCCAACAGTTAAATCACTCTGCATGGCCTATTATAAAAGGCATTAAATTTAGAATTAAGAGACCTGGAGGTTCAATAATTAGCTCTGCTGCTTATTAGTTGTGTGACATCAGGCATGTTACTCTAAGACAACTTAAAGACTGTTTTCTCATATGTAAAATATTAGTCTAAATGGTGTCTATGTTTCTCATTTAACCCTTAATCATTATTTTCTAATTAGAAGCATTTTTTTTGTTTCCTCAGAGTCTTACAAATATTGCCCAAGGAGGGGCAAGGGAAGCATTACTGAAAGTGAAATGTGTTTACTGGGGTTTTTCACAATGTAAGTCACTAGGAGATGGGACAGCTGCTTGTATTCCCTTACCTGCTGGAAGCAGAGAAGAGGAGAAATGGGAATATGGCTGTGATCATTCCAGGTTAGCAGGAAGTTTCAGGACAAACTGGAATATTCAAATCAGAAGATCTGACCTTATACAGGGCTGTCCTAACTTCATCTGACAGACTACTTGGGTCAGCTCAATGCTTGGGTGCTCTAGGAATAATAAAGTCCTTGCCTGCTTCTGTTTGACCAGATGTGATTAGTTTGGAGGACTCTGGTGGTTTTGACAAGAGTAAAGTGATCCCTTTATTAGTCACTGAGCTAGAAAAAATCATAAACTCAATCAAATGAACTTTAAAAAGGGAGTAACTGCCTCTCATTCCCCTTACTTTGACTCTGTATGGCAGGTAAGTGTTCCCCTACATATCCAATATCTATCAGATATTAGTGATGTCACACAAGTCAAGTCAACAAGCATTTATTAAGCAGTTATTGCGTACCAGAGTCTGTACTAAGTACTGGAGTTGTTAATATAAGCATCCTGCCTTCAAGGAGTTTATATTCTAATGGCAGAAGACTATACCCAAAAGAAAGCTGAAAAGTTGATGGACTGAGGGAATAATGCTATAGAGTCTGGAAAGTCAGGAATGGGCTCCAGAGTGAATCCTATCAGATGTCCAAGTTCTCATATATCATAGATATTAATGTATGTCTTACCTATATAGACCTGAGGCTGGATTTGGAGTTTCTTGTGTGTTTGTTCTTTCCTGAATATAGCTGATAAAATAGCAATCCTGAGATGGACATGTTCATTCAGTAGGGAATCTCATGAGTCCAGGGCATTCAAGATCCTAGATCCTTTGGTTGGAGGGGACTGATGGCTGAGAAGTTTGTTCATTGGGTATGATGGCTATCGACAATAAAATGAACTCTGTCTTTACATTACCTGTGAGAGAACATGGACTAGGAAAGAATCATTTCAACAGTAGAAGTGAGGAAAAAAAATATTAGTTCCACAAACTGCTTCATGTTCTGATGGTTGAGTCTTAACAAGAGTAATATTAATCATATTTATTTAAGTTTCTGTCAGTGTGCACAAGTGAGAACCTTTCATATTTAGCATTTTGTGTGTGTATGTAAATAAATACCCTTTATCTCCCCATTAGCATTATACATTGAGTTTATTTCTATTCTTTGGGGAAATCCCAGATATGAGTCAAAATTAAGCTTTAAGGCTTTTTTTCCCCGAGGCAATAAGGTGATAAATCAAAGAGTATGAGAAAAAAATTGTCCATTCTTTTAGGTAGTCATGTTCCCCAGGACTAAACTTTGGTCACTTAGTGGCAACTGGGAGAGAAATGGGCACTTTAGTAAAGGAGAGGATATAGCACTCCAGTCCTTTGGATCCATAAGTGGTTCCAATTGTGAGGCATGAATATATTCTTAGCAGCAAAATTATTGACTATTTATCGCCTTAGTATTTTTCAGTACATCATAGGATGTAATGTTTCATCAGAGCAGTTTTTGAGTGGCTAGATATAGTTCAGCACATATTAAGGCAAAGAGTAACACTGAAATAAGAACCAGTGGTGATACAAGTTCTTCCATTTGGTGGAAAAATAAGTAGGAACTGAGATTTCATTTTATTTTAAATTATTGATGTTTTTGTTTTAACATTACCAATATTATGCCCAGTATCCCTTCCCCTCTCCTTTGTAGGGAACCATCCCCTATTAAAATGTTTTTAAAGAAGAAACAAGAAAAAATAAAATTAGCAAGACTCATCAATACATTAAAAACGTCTGAAAAATATATTCGTACTTGAGGACATCAAAATTCTTCTTAATAGATAAAATAATTATCTTATCAGAATAGGAAGCTTTCAGTGGGGAAACCTCTATCAATTCAGATTGTCCACTATTCTCCAACTAAGAGTTTCAGAATCCCAGAATTTCAGTATTGGGTATGTCTTAAGGGTCTTTTTTTTTTTTTTTTTTTTTTTTTTTTGTTAATAGCTTTTTATTTACAAGTTATATGCATGGGTAATTTTACAGCATTGAAGATTGCCAAACCTTTTGTTCCAATTTTTCCCCTACTTCCCCCTATCCCCTCCCCCAGATGAAAGGTTGACCAATATATGTTAAATATGTTAAAGTATAAATTAAATACAATATATGCATACATGTCCAAACAGTTAATTTGCTGTATAAAATGAGTTGGACTTTGAAATAGTGTACAATTGATTAGGAAATCAAAAATGCAGGTGGACAAAAATATAGGGATTGGGAATTCTATGTAGTGGTTCATAGTCATCTCCCAGAGTTCTTTCACTGGATGTATCTGGTTCAATTCATTACTGCTCTATTGGAACTGATTTGGTTCATCTCATTGTTGGAGATGGCCACGTCCATCAGAATTGATCATCATATAGTATTGTTGTTGAAACATATAATGATCTTCTGGTCCAGCTCATTTCACTCAGCATCAATTCATGTAAGTCTCTCCAGGCTTTTTTGAGATCATCCTGCTGGCCATTTCTTACTGAACAATAATATTCCATAATATTCATATACCATAATTTATTCAACCATTCTCCAAGTGATGGGTATCCACTCAGTTTCCAGTTTCTGTCCACTACAAACAGGGCTGCCACAAACATTCTTGCATATACAGGTCTCTTTCCCTTCTTTAAGATTTCTTTGGGATATAAGCCCAGTAGTAACAGTGCTGGATCAAAGGATATGCACAGTTTGATAACTTTTTGAGCATAGTTCCAAATTGCTCTCCAGAATGGCTGGATGTGTTCACAATTCCACCAACAATGTATCAATGTCCCTGTTTTCCCACATCCCCTCCAACATTCTGCATTATCTTTCCCTGTAATTCTAGCCAATCTGACAGGTGTGTAGTGGTATTTCAGAGTTGTCTTAATTTGTATTTCTCTGATTAATAATGACTTGGAGCATATTTTCATATGGCTAGAAATAGTTTCAATTTCTTCATCCTAGAATTGTCTGTTCATATCCTTTGATCATCTATCAATTGGAGAATGGCTTGATTTCTTATAGAGTCAATTCTCTATATATTTTGGAAATGAGGCCTTTATCAGAACCTTTAACTATAAAAATGTTTTCCCAATTTATTGCTCCCCTTCTAATCTTGTCTGCATTCGTTTTGTTTGTACAAAAACTTTTCAATTTGATATAATCAAATTTTTCTATTTTGTGATCAATAATGATCTCTAGTTCTTCTTTGGTCATAAATTCCTTCCTTTTCCACAGGTCTGAGAGGTAAACTATCCTATGCTCTTCCAATTTATTTATAATCTCATTCTTTATGCCTAGGGCATGAACCCATTTTGACCTTATCTTGGTGTACGGTGTTAAGTGTGGGTCAATGCCTAGTTTCTGCCATATTAATTTCCAATTTTCCCAGCAATTTTTGTCAAATAGTGAGTTCTTATCCCAAAAACTGGGGTCTTTGGGTTTGTCAAAGACTAGATTATTAAAGTTATTGGCTGTTTTGTCCTTTGAACCTAACCTATTCCACTGATCAACTAGTCTATTTCTTAGCCAATACCAGATGGTTTTGGTAACTGCTGCTTTATAATATAATTTTAGATCTGGTACAGCTAGGCCACCTTCATTTGATTTTTTTTTATTAATTCTCTTGAAATTCTTGATCTTTTTTTTCCCATATGAACTTTGTTGTTATTTTTTCTAGGTCATTAAAATAGTTTTTTGGGAGTCTGATTGGTATAGCGCTAAATAAATAGAATAGTTTAGGTAGTATTGTCATTTTTATTATATTTGCTTGCCCTATCCAAGAGCATTTAATATTTTTCCAGTTGGTTAGATCAGACTTAATTTGTGTGGAAAGTGTTTTGTAGTTTTGCTCATAAAGTTTTTAAGTGTCTTTATTTTCTAATAAGATCCACTATAATATCTGATGAGATCACTATAACTCTGTCAAACCTCTAAGGATCCCCTCTTGAGAAAACCTATTCTGTGTGTTTGAATAGCTATTGTTACATAGCTTTTCTTCAACCTAAGTCTAAATTCGCCTCTTTGTAACTTCTATCTACTGCTTCTGGTTTTGCCCTACAAGGTCAAATAAGGAGGTATACCACTTATACCACTAAGACACGGTGGGTTACAGTCAGGAATATCTGCCTTTCAATACAGTTTTTGCCTCAGAAACACTTTAGTAAAGTTATTTGATCCCTTTTAATTTCAGCTTCCACATCTGTAAAATGGGGTGATAATAGCAACTACCTTGAAGGATCACTGTGAAGATTAAATGAAATTCCTTGTGTAAAGTGCTTTGCATCCCTTAAAGCTTTATATAAATGATATTTATCTTTCTAACTCTCATTGTCATTACTGTTATCATTCAAGCACTGGGGAGAAGTGGAGGGGGCAGAATACTGACTGTGACAAGCTGTTATTTGCTAAAATAGACCTGGAGAGACAACTTAAAACATGCAATATGAAGCAGCTTCTTCTTCTTCTTCTTTTTTTTTTTTAAGAATAAGGTTTCTCTGTGGATGAGGTCTAAGGCCATTGGGGTTTCAGAAATAGAATTATTCTGTACTGGAGATGTGTATTGAACAGTAAATATGGAAGATGTTGATGGAGAGAGGGAAAGATAAGACCTAAGTAAAAGCAGACTTCTGGTATGATCTATTGGTACTATTCAGAGTGCTGAACTGAAAAACACAAGTAGCTAAAGATGTCTGAGATTGGAGGAGTCATTTAGGATTACTGCCAAAGAGATCTAGATAGAGGTGGCAGGTTGCAGATAAAAGTGGTTTTTGCTGCTGTTTGTCCTTGGTTCTTGAAGACAACTAAGACAGCAGGGAGGTTATGACATGACATGCAAATGGATTGGGTATAAGTGAGAGAGGGCTGGGCAAGGTTTCTGGCCTCAGTTTCCCCTATAAAGTCATCTGGGTCCAGTGGCCAGATATGGATCAGGATGACTGGAGATGGTCCTGGATGTACTGGGAGACCTTTAAACTAATATCTTTAACAAGCCTCAGTTTGAGTGAGGCAACAGTCATTCAGTGATTAAGGCAAGGTAAGAAATGAAGCAAAGAATGGCTTCTTTTACCTAGTTAAAAACACACATGCACATATAAATACACATATATGTATATATACATACATATGTATGTGCATGTGTGTATACACATACACATGTATATTTCCATTTGAGAAGGGAAAACTCTCGGGTTTTTACCCAAAACAAAAATAATTGTTATTTATATTTACTCTGAGTAACCAGGGCCCAAACAAGTTGGTCAACTTGGACTTGGCTTGGAACCTATCTTTGTTCAATCAGTGAGAGCCTTAGGGATTTGAGTTTAAGGCATGGTGCTAGCTGGTAACCCCAAGATATCTTACAAGGTTTCAGGGATCAAAATCTGCATTCCTCTGGGCAAAATCCCCAGAGATAAGGGTATGATATCTTATATCAACTGAAGAAAGGGAAGGGAAAGAGAAAGAACAGAAAAGGGCTGTGTTGCCCAACTGGCTTGTTCCAGTTGAGTCTCTAGGGGGACAACCTCCTACCCCTACTCACAGAAGTTAATATTTGTCCTTATTTCTTGAAGAGAATCATGACATCATGGAGGTGATTTGAATTGGATTTGAGGGAAGGAGGGCAGTGCAAAGTCATTTGCCCCTTCAGAGCATCTGGGTCTAATGATATAGCTCAGGACAGATGGGGATGGCTCTGGTTGCAGTACACTATAGCCATAGAACATGTAACAGTAACCTCTCAGTTCACCTCTCAGTTCACCTTGTTGGAATCCTGATTAATGACTGTTATCTATGGAGATGGATCCTCATTGGTGGCTGTTGTTACTTTCTACAGACCTTGGTAAATGTTTTACTGGTTTCCCTTAATCTCTAAGCATTTATGAGCATGGATACTAAGAAGGGGAGCTGCTTGTGTCACTCTAGCTATAGATGGGATGATGGAGTTTCTAGATTATTTTAGGAATAATGAACCAGAGCAATATCTCAAAAAAATATCTAGCTCCTTTTCATTTGGAAGGAGCTTCTGATAGAAGGGTTACAAGTGTTTATAAAAGAGAGTAGGATGGAGAGTGGAAGTAATGAGAGCCAGTGAAAGTGCTGATTTGGACTTTTCTATAGTAGTTGTAACTAATGATGTAACACAACTAATTCCAGTTTCAGTGGTCTGCATTATGGTGCTGAAATGGATCCCACATGTTGTAGATGATTTTATTTAGCACCTAATGGGATATTCCCATCTGTTTCTTGTGAAAGATATTTATCAATAATAACATTAATAGAATTCTGAGAATTGGGGTGTTGGTGGTTAATATTTCCACAATATGTAAACACTTGCTTCTGTTTTTTTCTTTTTGTTTTATTTCTTTTTAAAGGCAGTTTTGTAATGAAGGTTATCCTCAGGTTTTTTGAACCTCATTAGCAGATTAGTTCTGAGGTACCCTCACTCTAAGAGGTTCACCACCCCTACCCATTAAGTACATACAAACCTGATCTTTTGCCCCATTCCTAACCCATCCTTGTGTTCTCACCTAGTGAACTTTGGTAGCTTCCTGCTGATCTAGAATCCACGTGCTAAAATTTCATTTTAATAAATGGGAGATGGAGAAAGTGGGACAGGAAAAAAAACCCAGAAAGAAGACAGGGTTTGAGATGGATTAGATGTATATTAATAATGGCATGCTAATATTACTCACACCATTCATTATCTTAATAGAGGACAACAACAGATTTTTCACACCAGGCGAACCCAGCATTTTAAAATAAATCACTTAGGTATCACAAGACATCATTTAGAACCCTCAGAGCTCAAATTATTACTTTCTTTCCCATTCTGGGTGGAAAAGTCATAGCAGTCTTAATTTCCCAAACTTTTTTTTTTTTTACCCCACTTCACTTGTCTGCCTTTCCTTTCAGAAAAAAAAGGACAATCTGACTTACCAGCACAAAAAAGCGAACATTTCTGTCAGCATCCTGGGAACATTGAGTAAGTGTAAAGAGAGAGCAGTGATGTCAGACTGCACTTCTAGCTGGCCTAGACACCCAAGAGTAACATTGAATTTCAAAAAAATATATTCTGCTTACAAATTGTCATCATAATTAACAGTTCATAAGGAACAAATAACACCTCATGTATCGGGCATATTATGTCTTTGGTAGGAAGTTGGAAATGTGCATGAAAATATTTTCCCATATATGATGCTGTGATGGAAAAACATGAGTTCAGGTGGCAGATAAAGGAAGGACAGCAATAGTAAGATGCATTTTTCTTCAGATAGAAAAGGATGCATTTCAAAGGAGCAATCCTAAGAGATACTTCAGCCTTCAGTAGGTTGCAGATCTAAAGTGATTTGCTTCCCTAAGTCCTAGGTTTCTGGATTGAAAACTCCCTAAAATGAACTAGTGTATTTTCCTTCAATTTCAGATTTAAAAAAAAATCTGGTTTAAAAACATGAAGCTTGCCCGAGGAGACTACTCACTACATTGAATGTCACTCTTTTAAGAATGCTTAAGAAAGTTATTTTTAAAAGAAAAATGGCTTTCTTTTACAAATCAAGTTTTGTGAGTTTTTCTTAAACCTATAGAATATTTTATGTTGAAAATCAATATTAACAGGAGTACAAACACTTGGTTTTTTTCACCCCAAGTATTTATTTTGGGGCAGTATGGGGAGTACATTGAAGAGAGGTAGCCTTGGAGTAAGAAAGACCTGAATTCATACATTAGTTTAAACATATAATGTTATTGTCTCAGATAATTCTTTTATATACAAAGGAATTCCTGATCTGCTTTGTGGAAAAGAGTTTTTGCATTGGGATCTCCCTATGCTGATGAGTCACAAGTTCAAACAGCAGAAAATCAGTGTTATTTAGAATATCACCATAAAATAACATTGTTTTATACAATTTTTTTCTCATCAATTGTGTGTAAAAACACTTTTAAAAAACATTTCTTTAAAAAAGTTTTGAATTCCAAATTTTACCCCCCTTTCTCCTCTTACCTCTCTTTGAGACAATTTGATATAGGTTATACATGTGCAATCATGTAAAACATTTCCATATTACTCATTCTGTATGAGATTCGAAAAAAAAAGAAAAAAAGAAAGTAAAAAATAGTATGCTTCAATCTGTATTCAGATGACATCAGTTCTTTCTGTGGAGGTGGAGAACATTTTTCATGATGAATCTCTTGGAATTGTCTTGGATTATTGCAGCACTGAGTCATTTATAGTTGTTCATTATATATGTTGCTGTTACTGTGTAAAATGTTCTTCTGGTTCTGCTCATGTCACTTTGTATCAATTCATAGAAGTCTTTCCAGATTTAAAAAAAAATCACCCTTCTTCTCTCTGTGTCTCTATCTCTGTCTCTCTCTGTGTCTCTCTCTGACTCTGTTTCTTTCTGCATCTCTCTCTCTCTCTCTCTCTCTCTCTCTCTCTCTCTCTCTCTCTCTCTCTGTGTGTGTGTGTGTGTGTGTGTGTGTGTGTATGTGTGTCTTTCTCTCTTTCTGTGTCTCTCTATCTCTCTCTGTTTCTCTCTTTGTCTGTCTCTGTCTGTGTCTCACTTTTATAGAGCTATGAGTGATTTCATTTTCTAGACTTTTCTGGGACCAAGTCTGATATCAAGGAATCTCCACTAGTCCCCTAGAGACTAGTATATTGTGCCAACTACCTTCTCCACTAGGAAACACTTTGACTCTAAACTCAGTCATTCTTCAGACTGTTTAATCTTGGAGGAGACTTGTCTTTAACAGGAAATGGTTGTTTTCCTTTTTCTCATATTCTTTGGCTCTTTAAACCCTCAGCACCACATGCTAGGAAAACTTATTTAAAGTTTAACTTTAGGGGAAAATAAAAAAAAAAAACATTCATTATATAACATCAATCAGAAATGGGAAAGTATTTATGACATGAAAAAGAAATGTAAAACAGAACCTTCACAAATGCACATTTGATCAAACAAACAAGCAAACAAACTTAAAGGGGGAGTCAGTAATTTAACATAATTATTGCTAACATTCCGCTGGGAGGTTGATGTTTTTTTTAAAAATAATACTTTTTTATTTTTTCAAAGACATGTCAACATTCACCTTTGCAAAACCTTGTGTGACAAATTTTTCTCCCTCCTCCCCACCCCCTTTGGTTTGGAGAGTAAACAATCCAATATAGGTTAAACATGTGCAATTATTCTAAACATATTTCTGTATTCATCATGCTGTGCAAGAAAATTCAAATCAAAAGGGGAAAAACACACGGAAAGAAAAAAGACACAAGCAACAAACAAGAACAACATAAAGGTGAAAATGCTATGCTTTGATCCTTATTCAATCTCCATGATTCTCTCTCTGGATGTAAATGGATCTATCACAAGTCCATTGGAATTTCTTTGAATCACCTCATTGTTGAAAAAAGTCATGTCCATCAGAGTTGATCACCCTATAATCTTCTTGCTGGGTGCAATGTTCTCTTGGCTCTACTCACTGCACTTAGTGTCAGTTCATGTAAATCTCTCCAGGACTTTCTGAAATCATTCTGATGATTATTTCCTATAGAACATGATATTCCATAACATTTATATACCATAACTTATTCAGGCATTCTCCAACTGATGGGCATCCACTCAATTTCCAGTTCCTTGTCACTACAAACAAGGGCTGCTGCAAACCTTTTTGCACATGTGAATCCTTTCCCCTTTTTATGATCTCTTTGGGATATAGACCCAGTGGTGAAGCTGTTGGATCAAAGGATATGCACAGTTTGATAGCCTTTTGGACATAGTTTCAAGTTGCTCACCAGAATGACTGGATCAGTTTACGACTACATCAACAATGTAAGAGTCCCAGTTTTGGAAGTCTGGTTTTTAAGTCATCAGAACATAAAACATTTGTGAGATAGCTAATTAGTCATTTAGTATCTCACTTTAGCTTTACACTGTCCAAACCACTTGTGGTTTGATAAAATATTGAGGTCAGATCAATCCTCTTTAGTAGGTGTGCTCTCAGATACAGAAGCTGCCCCTGCCACCAGAAAACTTCATTAATTTAACTTAGGACCTTTGGACTTCCAAACTCAAGGTAGAGACAAGGGTCATGTTCAAATCTGGATATATCCACTTCTCAGTTGATGATGTTCCAGCTTCTATTCAAAAAGGAAAGATGAAGTTGAAAATGTAGCTAGGATACATTATGGAATGTAAAATGGATGATTTTGATTATATTAAAATAAAAAAAATTGTACAAACAAAACCGATGCAGACAAGATTAGAAGGGTAGCAATAAACTGGAAACTTTTTTTTACATCCAAGGACTCTGACAAAGGCCTTATTTCTAAAACATATAGAGAATTAACTCAAATTGATAAGAATTCAAGTTATTCTCCAATTGGTAAATAGTCAAAGGATATGAACAGACAATTTTCAGATGAAGAAATTAAAACCATTTTTAATCCTAGGAAAAAATGTTCTAAATTACTATTGATCAAATAAGTACAAATTAAAACAATTCTCAAGTACAACACACCTCTCAGATTGGTTAAGATGGCAAGAAAAGATAATGATGAATGATGGAAGGGCATGGGAAAATGGAGACATTAATACATTGTTGGTGCAGTTGTGAACCGATTCAACCATGCTGTAGAGCAATTTGGAACTATGCTCAAAGGGATCAGACTTTGCATGTCCTTTGATCCAGCAATGTCTCTACTGGATTTGTATCCCAAAGAGATCATAAAAAAGAGAAAAAGATCCACATATAAAAAACTGTTTGTAGCCTTTTTATAATGGCAAGAAACTGGGAACTGAGTGGATGCCCATCAGTTGGGGAATGGCTGAATAAATTATGGTATATAAATGTAATGGAGTATGATCAGCAGGATGGTTTCAGAAAGGCCTGGAAAAACTAAAATGAACTGATGCTTAGTAAAGTGAGTAGAACCAAGAGCACGAGTTACATGTCAACAAGAAGATTATAAGATGATCAGTTCTGATGGATGTGACTCTTTTCAACAGGAAGGGGATTCAGGCCAGTTCTAATGGTCTTGTGATAGATAGAGCCATCTGGAACCAGAGAAAGGACTGTGGGAATTGAGTGTGAACCACAACATTATTTTTACTTCTCTTCTTGTTTGTTTACATTTTGTTTTCTTTCTCATTTTTTTTCCTTTTTGATCTTGTGCAGTATGATATGTGGACATATGTATAGAAGAATTGCACATGTTTAAAATATATTGGATTACTTGCCCTCTAGGGGAGGGAGTGGAGGAAAGGGAAGGAAAAAAATTAGAACACAAGGTTTTGCAAGTGTTAATGTTGAAAATTACCTATGCATATATTTTGAAAATAAAAAGCTTTAATAAAAAAATCTCTAAAAAATAAGAGAGAAAATGTAGCTAGGAGTCTAGTCACAAACTTACCTAGTTGATTCCATGCTTCATGTAAAAGCTGTAGCAGGATGGTAAATTTAGAAACAGAATGTTCTATATGGACCATATAGTATCCTTCAAACAAGAGCTGCAGAGTTAGAAGGCATCTTTGCTTTTAATGAACAATAGCACTCTGCCCCAGTTGCTGTAGTCAAGGGATAGGGAAGTAGGATGAATGGTCAAGAGTTTGCCACGTCATATCAAAATACCAGGTCCTTTTAGTACTCACAGGTTCAAAAGCAGATCCTAAAGCTTCCACTTGGATCTTTGGAATCAAGAAGAACAATTCTGATACTAGGTGAAACAATGGATATAGCACTGTGCCTGACGTTAGGAAAACCTGAATTGAAATCTGCCTCAGACATATATTAGCAGTGTCATCCTAGGCAAGTCCCTTAAACTTGTTTGCCTCAGTTTCTTCATCTGTAAAATGGGCTGGAGAAGGAAATAACATACCAATCCAATATCTTGGCAAGGAAACCTTAAGTAGGACCTCAAGAGTCAAAGAGTACTGAAAAATGACTAAATAACTAACTCATAGTTCAGGTACTATACTAGGAAGTCAGGGCTGACTGCTTTCTTATGAATCATGGTACTGGCTAATAGAGCCCTACATAAAGAAGAAAGCTGGAAACAACTTGTGAGAGCAAAATGTAAAATTTTCAGGGTGAGCATTTGTACATTGTCAATCACCAAACGTTACAAATGAGGGCTTGAATTATTTATTTTTCAAAATTGTCTAGACTTAAGAAAGTAATAGAGAAAATATTAATAAAGCAGATTAAGCTTAAAAGGATGCTCTGAGTACATTCTTTTTTTCCTCTGGAAACAATTGTTAAACGTTTACCAATGTACTCCTGTTTATAAGTCTATGCATATGTCCATGAGTCCTTGCACAAAAATAGTAGTAAAACTAGGTTTATTCAGTGGTAGACTAAGAGTTATTTCTCTGAAGATGGCATTCTTTGTCCCTGCCTATGAAAGATAAGTTTCAAGTGGCTGTAGCTCATTTAAGATGCTTATTTTTCCATGTCTCGGATTGCAAATTGGTGTCACCATCTAGATAGAATGAACTCTAACCATTCACATGAAGAATGAGCCTTTTAGGATTACTTAGTAACTTAGAAACCCATTTTGAACTGTGCTGGTCATTCAAATGCTAAGATGGGGTAGCAATGGGCAAAATCTGAGCTGTGTAAATGCAAGGAAGCAGACTGGTATTTTGTTCTTCAGTCATATCAAACTCTCCAAGTCTCCTTGTATGATTTTCTTGGCAAAGCTACTGGAATGGTTTGCCATTTCCTTCTCCAGCCCATTTTACAGATGAGGAATCTGAGGTAAACAAACTTATGTGACTTGCTTAGGGTCCCACAGCTAAGAAGTGTCTTGAGGCCATATTTGAATTCAGGGAGATGACTCTTTTTGACTCCAAACCCAGGACTTTATCCATTGCTCCCCACCTAAGCAATTTGGAATTGGGATCACAGGTCCAGTAGGCTTCATGAAGTGCCTGGAGTCAGGAAAAGCTGAATTTCAATGCAACCTCTGATACTTACTAGCTATGTAACCATGGGTACATCCCTCAGCCAATCCCTTACTTAGTTTCCTCACTTGTAACATGCAGATAATAATACCTACTTCTCAGGAATATAAAATATTTGTAGCATTTTGCTATACAAGCCTAAAATGCTATATAAATCCTAACTATTATTATTAACTATGTCACTTCTCTAATTCACTACTTGTATGGCCTAAGGTAAGTTTATTTAATTTTTTGAGTAACATTTCTTCATCAGTAAAATAGGGTCTTTGTATATTTTCTTTTTTTCTCTAAGCCCTAAAATCTTAAATAAAAAAATGACTCTGTAACCTATAATAGCAAATAAAACACAATTAAAACATTATTGATATCTTTTGTTTTTATATCATCTATAATTTCCTTATCTTTCCCTCTGCCTTCTCCCAGAAACCTAATTCATATGATAAAAAGAAGAAAAAAAATAAACCAATACATCAAGAAAGTATAAAACTTAAGCAATATTCTATACTCATAATTTCTCTGCAAAGAAGCCAACGAAGGTACTTTTTTCATAGCTCTTCTTTGAGATCAAGTCTAATCATAATTTTGCAACATTTAGTTTGATTTCCTGTTCTTGACAATTTGACTGTCCTTGTATTATTATTATTATTATTTTTTTTTTGGTTTTGCTTAGTTTACTTTGTATCAGTTCATTTACATCTTTCCAGGTTTCTCTATATTATATGCATCTATTTCTTAAAGCATAGGAATAACAGTTATATTCATGTACCATATTTTAACTATTCTCCAATTCATGACCATCTACTTTATTTCTAGTTCTTCACTGTCATAAAAAAGCAATGCTATAAACATTTGAGTGTAAATGAGATTTCTTTCTTTTTGTAATTGACTTGCATGATGTATGTACCTAACGGCATAATCTTTGTTTTAAGAATTTGGATATTCTAGCCAATCTCCACATAATATCAAAATGCTTTGCACAATAGTTATATCTATTCACAACTCCACTCATAATGCATGAATATGCTTGTCTTTCCACAATCCTTCCAACACTATTTCCATTTTTAGTTACCCTTGCCAATTTGATGACTGTAAGATAAAATTTCAGTTGTTTGGATTTGTATTTCTCTTTTTAGTAGCAAATCAGAAGATTTTTATATGGTTTTTAATAGTTTGCAATTCTTTTGACAACTGTTTGCTCATATCTTTTGGCCACATGCATTATAAAATGGCTTTTCTTCATATTTCTATTAGTTGGCCATATATCTTTTGTATCAGATTTGTATGAGGCCTATTTGATATGAATGCACACACACACACACACACACACACACACATATATACACACACACATATATGTTTGATGGGACATGTTTTCTGTGAGAGTCTGCTTGGCACTTTCAAAGTAAATTAGATCAGATGGCAATTTAAGGGAGAGAAAAATCAGATTTCTCAAGTCTAACAATATGTTATTTAGCAACATGTTTTGAAGAAAACCCTCTGTTTTAAGGGAAGGTGCTAATAAGGAATGCAAATACTGAATTTGAAACTAGCAGAGTAACAAATATATATATAGTAACTTTTAACATTATTGATCTTTATCTGATAGCTATCCTGATTTTATTGATTTATGCTAATTATTTTATTATTCTTATTTTATTATTTTTTTTCCCAACTTCCTGTCTTTTCTTTCCCTGATCTATTTTACAAACAGCTGTCAAATTGGTCTTCCTAAAGCACAGATAGGACCATGACCATTCCCTGATTAAGAAATTGCAGTGTTGCCTTCTTTCCTATAGGATAAAATACAAAGTACTCTAGTTTTAAAGCCTTTTACAATCTGATTCCAGTTTTCTTTTTAAAATTAATTTTTATTAATATTTTAAAAATAATATTCAGTTAAAATATATTACTCATTACTTCTGTGTACTGAAAATATGTATCCCATGAGACAAAGGATTTTAAGAAGAGGACCAGCAGGAAGACATATGGAAATTACATTTAAAATAACCGCATACAATATAAAATACTTGAGTCTACCTGCTGAGACAAAATCAGAGACTACATATGAACACAATTACAAAATACTCTTCATACAAAGGAAGACAGATCTAAATAGATACAGAAATGTTAATTACTCATGGGTAAGCTGAACAAATATAATAAAAAAAATGATGATTCTGAGTTAATTTACTTATTCAGTGCCAGAGTGAACAAACTAACAATGAACCATTTTATAGAATTTGAAAAATAATAAAATTCATCTGATAGAACAAAAAAATCAAGAATGTTAAATGAATCAATGAAAAAAAAGTGAAAGAAGGCATTCTAGCAATACTAGAATTCATAGTATATTACAAAATATCATGAAAAATAATATTGTGGATCAGTGGAATAGATTGAGTATATAATAAATATTTTGTATGTATGAACTATATGACCATATTAATGTAGTGTTTAATAAACCTAAAGATCCTGGTAGAAACTAGGCATAGACCTTCAACTCACACTAACTATCAAGATGAGGTCAAAATGAATAAATTATTTATACATATGTGATATTGGTGAATTGGGAGAAGATGAAAAAATTTACCTTTCATGGGAAGTAAAATGGATGATTTTGATTACATGAAATTAAAGTTTTTGCACAAACAAAACTAATGCACTCAAAAATTAAAAGGAAAACAGAATACCGGGAAAATGTTTTTAAAACAAGTTTCTCTGATAAAAGTCTTATTTCTCAAATATAAATAACTGAGCCAAATGTATAAAATATGAGCCATTCTGTAATTGATAAATGATCAAAGGTTACAGAATAGGCAGTTTTCAGAAGAAGAAATAAAAATTATCACTAGTCATGTATTAATGCTCTAAATCACGATTGCTTAGAGAAATGCTAATTAAAACAGCTCTGAGGTACCACTTCACATCTATCAGATTGGTTAATGTGACAGAAAAGGAAAAAGACAAATGCTGGTAGGAATGTGGAAAAATTGGGACACTAACATACAATTGGTGTAATAATAAACTAGTCAAGAACAATTTAAAACTATGACCAAAGAACTATAAAACTATGCATATCCTTTGACTCAAAAACATTTATAGCATCTCTTCTTGTGGTGGCAAAGAAGTGAAAATTGAGGGGATGTCCATCAGCTGGGGAGTGACTGAAAAAAAATGTGGTATATTATTATGATGGAATACTATTATGCTCTAAGAAATGACAAGTAGGGGTGGTTTCAGAAAAATCTGGGAAAATCCATATGAACTAATGCAGAGTGAAATGAGAAGGATCAGAACATTGTACATGGTAATAGCAATATTGTAATAATGAAATGTCAAAGACTTTAGCTATTCTCATCAAAAACAATGAGTCAAAATAATTCCAAAAAACCTATGTTAAAATACTATTACTTTTCATGATTTAGATGTAAAGGGTGATATTAAAAGAAAATCAGGAGAATCCAGGATGGTCTAGCTCTCAAATCTGGGGAGAAGGAAGGAATTTGTGGCCAAAGGAGAACTAGAGAACATTATGAAATGCAAAATGGATAATTTTGATTGTATTAAAAAGCTTTTGTACAAACAAAACCAATGCAACCAAGATTAGAAGGGAAGCAGAAAAGTAGGAAAAAATTTTTACATCCAAGGGTTCTGATAAAGGCATCATTTCTAACATATATAAAGAATTGACTCAAATTTATAAGAATATAAACTATTCTCCAATTGATAAATGGTCAAAGAATATGAACAATTTTCAGATGAAGAAATTAAAGCAATTTCTAGTAATATGAAAAAAAATGTTCTAAATTTATTGATTAGAGAAATTCAAATTAAGACAATTCTGTGGTACCAGTACACACCTCTCAGATTGGCTAAAATGACAGGGAAAACTGGGACATTGATGCATTGTTGGTGGAATTGTGAACTGATCCAACCATTCTGGAGAGCAATTTGAAACCATGTTCAAAGAGCTATCAGACTCTCAATACCTTTTGATCCAGCAATGATTCTACTGGGTCTGCATTCCCAAGATATCCAAAAAAAGATAAAAGGACCCCCATGTACAAAAATATTTGTGGCAGCCCTTTTGTAGTAGCAAGGAACTGGAAACTGAGTTGATGCCCATCAATTGGGGAATGGCTGAATAAATTATGGTATATGAATGTTATGGAACATTATTGTTCTATAAGAAACAATCAACAGTTTGCTTTCAGAAAGCCTGGAGAGACTTATATGAACTGATATTAAGTGAAATGAGCAGAACCAAGAGAATAATGTATACTGCAATAACAAGATTACATGATGTTCAACTGTGATGGACGTGGCTCTTTTCAACAATGAGGTGATTCAGGCCAATTCCAATAGACTTGTGATGGAGAGAGCCACTTGCATCTAGAAAGAGAACTGTGGGCACTGAATGCAGAACGCAAAATAGTATTTTTACCCTTTTTTATGGTTGTTTGCTTGCTTTTTTTTTCTTTCTCATTATTTTCCCTTTTTTGATCTGAGCATGATAAATGGGGAAATATGTTTAGAAGAATTGCCTATGTTTAATCTATATTGGATTTCTTGCTATCTAAGATAAGGAGGTAGAAGAAGGGAGGAAGAAAAATTTGGAACACAAGGTTTTGCAAAGGTGAATGTTGAAAACAATCTTTGCACTTATTTTGCAAATAAAAAACTATTATAAAAATGCTATTCATCTCCAGAGTGAGGTATCATGGAGAACTGATGAATTCAGAGTGCAGATTGAAGTATACTTTTTAAAACTTTCTTTATTTTTCTTTTTTTTTTGGGGGGGGGTGTTGTTTTCTTTTACAACATGGCTAATTAAGAAATTTGTAATCAGTATCACATTCTTTACCTTCTCAAGGAGTGAGGAAATATAAAATATTAGTTGGATCTCTGAGTCAAGGATATAGATATTTTGTTTACTTTTTTAGCCTCATTCTAGATATCTCTTTCAAGTGTTTGGAAACATATCACAGCTCCACAAACAAAGCATTATTGTACTTGTTTCTATAGTTCCTCTTTTTGCTTCCCAGTCAGTATTTTATCCTGCTTTTCCAGAATTATTGAAAACTCTTTTTTTGTTGTTGTTGTTCCAGCAAATTGTTCTCCTTATTCTTTCCCATAGACAATATTCTACTTTGTAGTTTGGTACCTTACAAAATTGTTCCCAATACCTAGAATATATTCCCTTATTGAATCTGTTGGAGGTTCCTTTAAAATTCAGCTCAAATATCATCTATAGGAAGCTCAGTTTGATCCCCCCATTGCTGCTACTCTCCCTTCAGAAATTACTCTGTATATATTTTTGTATTTGGTTTCTTAGGTGTAAAACAGCCCCCTCCTTCAATGAAACTTTAAAATAGTGGGCTCTTTAATAATGAAGGCATATCGCTTTTGGGCACTTAGCACAATATTGGGCACTTAAAAGGTGTTTAGTAAAGGCTTGTTGGATGAATGAGTTGACAAATTAGTTCAAGGGAAAAAGTTAATTCTGAGAAACTGTTCTTGGAAAACTTAAGCAAAATTTTTATTAGCTTCAAGTTTTAGGATAGAAAGACAATTTACAAGGAAATTAGCTAATATAAGATTTCATAAAACAAATTGATGAGGAAAAATCAACAACCTTCTAGGGAAGTTCTAAGATCAGTTTTCCATCAGTCCAATCACTTATAATTTTTTCTATGACATTTGCAGAACTCTGCAGTGAGAACTGCTGTGTGAATAATGAGCCCCAAACTTGGCATGGTTTAGGATTATTTTATCAAAGAAAGATTAAATTATGTTCTCTGTCCTCTACTTATTAAAGCGGGAAAGGCACTAATATGTTTTGGAAGGATTTTCAACAACAAAGGTCGAAACAAAGACTTTCTGATATGTTTTTAGTTGATCAGAAATGCTAGTGAATCAGAGAAGCAAACCAAGCATTCTAGTTTATTGAGATTTTATTATACTTTAACTTGATTGAATGCCTCTATAATGACCATGGCAATTTTGAATTAATTCAAAAAGTAGTCTAAATTAGGACCTTGCAACAATTTGTTGACTTCCCCCATCCCCAAATTCCAATACGAGAGAGAAAAGAATGATATCCCAGAGTAAGCAAGGACTTTAGGAAAATTCCACCCCCTTCCCTTAGTGAGAAACTCATTTACCTTGAATTTTCCCCAGTATCATGGTCTTTTCCAAAGAGTCTTCTTTTCTCATTATGTGGCTAAAGTATATAAGCATCAGTATTTGTCCTTCCATTTTGTTCAAAGATCTAATGGGGATATGTAAATAACTATGTGCAAGCCAAAAATATGCAGAATAAATAGAAATTAATTTTAAAAGGAAAGGATGGAGAGGAGTATATGTGTGTATGTGTGTGGAGTAGAACTGGGAAGGAATTTTGCAAGATAATGGGATTTAATAGAATCTCTAGGAAATCGGGGAAGATAGGAGTCAGAAGTGAGAACAGAGAGCTTTATAGAATACATATTGATTATTTAGGGTTGACATTGTGAAAATTGATCATCATACTGAAATTTGAAGGCAAACTGGTTGTGTGGATAGAGAGCCAAGTTTGGTGTGATCCAGACTAAGTAATTTAACTTCTTAGAATAATTGATGAATTGTACTGATAGAGTTCTTTACACCAATGGAAAAACATATAGAGGTGATTTGGACATCTTACTGATAACAGCTGATGTGTACACCTAGGCTTTAAGGTTTGTAAATGAATTTACATCTAATGCCACATATGAGGCATGTCCCAAACCTGTGAAATCAAACTTCTTATGTTCATATTTATAGATAAACGAATGAAAATTCAGAGGCTTTCTATAATTTGTTTATCATGATACAACTCAAGAGTTTCTGAGGTAGGATTTGATCTCGGATATTGCTGTCTGTCAGTCCAGATTCTACCCATATCACCACACAGCTTACCTTGAGCTCTCACACTAAATGGTATCAGCAAGCTATGCCTTTTGACTTTTTATTTTTAGAACAATATTTGTTTGGTTTTCTCTCAACCCACTTATAAATGTGCTCTTATAAATGTGCTTATTTCTAGCAGTTCCCCACTTTTGTATTTCCTGCTTCTCATGTTCTGAAGGCTGAGAATCTGGAAGTAGAATTGGGCCAGGGTCATAGTTGATAGACACAGGTGGATGATCTGTGGCCTTCAGAACTGGGCTCTCAGGAGGGGTGATCTCTGGAGGACAGCGGTTTCTCATAGGAGCAGATAAAGGGTATTTTTCCCTGTAAGCCACTTTGCTTTTGGTTTACTGATTTGAGCTTTGTAAAGGTCAAAAGAAGCATGAAAGCTGTTTCTTGATTTGAATTTAGAGCCCACAAATGCTCCATTTATGACAGAGAGGACACCTCCTCATACTACCAAATTCGTAGAATCATATGCAAAAGAGGAATAGACTAAACAAAGATCCAAGAAGATTTTCTACAAATACAGTCCAGGAGCTTAAGGGCATGGCTTTTTTTGTTGTTGTTGCCAGAAGAGTTAAATATCACCGTGTGCACCTAAAACAAGTTTCTTATGAGAATGAAGGGAAGGGTGGGCATGGACTTGGAAGTATCCTGGAAGGAATGGAAAGTTCTTGATTCAGAAGATCATGGCACTAGATTGTATCTTAACGTTCACTTAGTCCAATCTCTTCTTCTTTATAGATGAGCAATATGAGAGCCTGAAGGTTAAATGGCTTTCCCAAACTAACAGAATAAGTGTCTTAGCCAATAAGAGACTTGTGATTCAAATCTAGCGCCATTCCTTGTGGGGCCTCCAGGCTTGGTTCTGCCCACAATTAGCTGCATGACAATCCAAATTGAGCAAGTAATTTACTATTTCTTGGAATCAGTTTTCTTCTCTATTTTATTTTTCAACTCTAAATGAGCCTTCCCAGAGGAGGCAAAGTTGAGTGAAGGAAAAAAAGTGATTACAGTGAGATATTACCTTAAAGTCAAGATGTGATGGATTTGCTGCTGATGCTTATCTGATTTTCCTTTTACTGTTTTGACCATTGTTTCTTCATCGCTATATTCATGTCATACCAACCTGTTTTCCGTTTAAATGGTAGGATCTTTGGACAGAAGCCATGAATAACTAGGTGTTCCAAATATCACCCCAAATGCTAGCTATTTGCTACAAAATAAAAAAAAAAAAAAACAGAGGAAAACAACACAAGGCAGGACAGATTCAACAAATATGTATCAGGTACATATTTCCTTTAGCTTTGTGGGAAATAGAAATGAGTAAACATGAATTATGTTATTGTGGATATATTTTTACAAATATAGAAATTTAGTGCCAAATTCCTCTAACTATTCAGTAACATCTTTAGAAGTATTAATAGATATCTCCCTTTAGCTGGGCTTCTTTAATGTTCCAGGGACCCACAATGGCATCAGTGTGGATTCACCTTCACCGAGGACAATCACAGCTGGTTCTATTGTTTTTCTGGATTGCTGAGGCCAAAGATTTATTGCCATGTAAACTCCCTCTCATGATGAGTCACTGAATATAAAGAACAATCCTTTGATTATAACAAATAGGAATCCATTTTATTCATAAAGATTTTTCTTAAAGCTTTTTATTTTCAAAATATTTGCATGGATATATTCATAAATATTAAGGATATCTTCTTATTCTTTGATCATAAATTCAACCAATGTTAATAATCATTATTGATAATGTTATTTATCATTCTTTTAAAAGCTCATGAATAGACTAATTTTTGAAATTAATTCTCTTGTTTGTTATCCTGGATTTGCCAACCAGTATATCAATCACCATCATCATCATCATCATTAGCAGTTATAGAACACTTTAAAGTTCTCAAAGCATTTTGAATATGCCATATGTTATCCCATTTGTCCATTTACTATATCAGTGATACATGCTGTTTACACTGAGCCCCTTTGCATAATGAAAAGGTAGATGAGACCCCTAGTTAGAAACAGCTACAATTACTGAAGAAGCATCCATAAGTAGAGCTTTTGTTATCAAAGTTGTTGTTTTGTCCTGCTCCTTCTCTGACTCTTCCTTCTCCTTTTGCCCTTCCTTCTCCCTTTTCTTCCCCTCCAGCTCTCTTGATTCCAAATCCTTTGTTTTCCTTAGTATTTCTTGATGATACCTCTAACAAATGAGCATAAACATCTATCCAATGATATTTCTGAAGTACATCATTTAACATAAGAAGGATAGGCTGAAAAATTATAGAAAGATGTGATAAACTTGGAGTTTTGACTTATCTTTCTTTGAAAACAGCCGGGATACCTTTTTTAAGTACATGAAAAGAACCAAAAGGCTCAGTATAATTTATCCTAGAAAATGTAAAAGAAAACAATACTCCTTTGCTATAACCTGTTACTATGAAATGTTTTACAGGCTGGATATTCTTCCTAATGTGGTGAAAGAGAAATAGACAATGTAATAAAATTAGATTCATTATTCTCTTCTATTTTTAAAAAAGGCAAAAATTCATTGGAAAATTTATAGGAAAAGCTTTCTCCCCCAAAAACAATAACAAAAGACTGGAATTATCTCCATCTGCTCTTTGTATAAAGGTGAGGTTATCTTTTAGCCATTTTTTTACTGCCTGGAAAGAGGGTGATAAAACTGGATGTCAATAGCTTATCACAGATAATGTATATGACACCTAAAAATGGATGATGAGAGATGTATAAATGACTGAATATAAATGTGTGCAGAATACTGACTGGAGGAATCTTATGATTTAGTGGATCTTAGCCAGATTCATTTGCTTCAAATGAAATGAAAGTAAGGTGCTATTTAAGTAGTAGTAGGAATAAGGTAATTCAGTAAATGGAACTAACCTAATGTTGAAGGGAAATGAAAAGGTATCTGTGAACAATATTATCAATCAATCAACCAATGAACATTTATTAAGCACCTACTATCTACCTCCTATATAGTAGGCACTATGTTAAGTATTATTAAAAGAATTGGAAACATTTTTAACAAAACTGAGATCTGAAAATATTAGAACTGTTTATACTTCTTCTGTTCAGACTCCCAGAGAAAGAGCCTATTAAGTCAAAATAAATTGTACCAAGTGCCTTAAAGTGGAGCCTGTCTGTTTTAATTTTATTGATATACCTAGCTGAGGCTTAGTGTAATAGTGATCTTACAGATCTATTAGGAATGCATCTGATAGAAAAAGCAATGTTTTAGCTACAATTTATTGTTGGGATGCTGTGACCATTTTTCTTATGATTTTTATTATGGCAAAGGGATATATTGGTCTACTATCTCACCCCCTAATTAAACATTGCAAATGACATTTTCTATAACCATTGGGTTTAAAAGATTGTAAATGTTTGTGTGTTAAAACCCTACCTAATTATTGGTAGTGTACCATTCTTGAGGCAAAGAAATCCACTTTGCAATTGTATTCATTTATCATAATTCAATGCATTTTCTATTCTGCCCAAATTCAATTCTTTAAGCTAGCTGTTTTTTTTTTTTTTTTTTTTTTTTTACCACTTCCCTTCTAAATGTGCACTACAGATACCATTTAGATGCTTCATAACATCTTAGTTAGGTTTATGTATCACCAGGACATTTGTGGTCCTTTGGGGCTTACCCATATGGGTATAAATTCCCCTGAAGTATTATATTTAGTGAATAGGCAGAAACAGAGATGAGTCTGAGGAAGTGAACTAAGTCATAATTACACACAAATTCTATCAAAAATAAACAAAGCGGCCTCCTACAAATAGATGAACAAAGCTCCATAAGCAAGATCAATGGGGTGAAAATAGTCTGTTTATGCAAGTCAGTGAAGAAGAAGAAATGGAGAGATTAGTAATCTATTGCTTGCCTTGGTTGCTTCAAAGTATCTGCCAATGTTAGGTATGCCATACAAATGTCCCTGGATTCTTTACATCCTTCTTTCTTTTCCAGACTTCTTCAGTTTGACATTGCCCTGTTCAGAGCACCTCAATTTTAAGTTTGTCTTCAAATATCTTAAAGAACTCATGCCTATCACAAATTGTCATCCATATTTTTGCCAATCTCTAACCACTGACATATTTTTTAAAACACTTCTCTGAACTCTATCTATCTAGGCAATCTTCTATAGAGCCCCCTAAAGATTATTTCCATTTTAACTATCCTCCCGTCATATTACAAATCTTATTCTTCCTGCCCCAATAATATCTAAATACGACTAGATTATATATGCATATCTGATCGTTCAATCATACTTATATTCACAGATCCTTTTGAAGAAGAAGGACCTGTGGAATTCCTTGATATCAACCCTATAATTTTATAGATGAAAAAAATTGAGGCACGGAGAAGTCGAATGACTTAATGAGAGTCACACATCCAATAAGCTTCTAATATATTATTAAAGTGAGAGTCATCTTAGGTACAAGTACACTGCCATATCCATTACACCATGGCTACTTCTAGGTAATTTAAAAGAGGCAGCAGACAAGTGTGAAATGTGATTCTAGGTAAGAATAGTTTCTGAGGATCAGGGAAAACCAGTTATTGATTAAAGTTCCTAGGGGTAGAATCAGTTGAACAAAGATATGTTTGGATATCTGACTGTTTTCTACTGAAGACAAATGAGTAATATAGCATCTGGAATCTGCATGGAGTCAAAGCAGACAATGGAGAAATTAGAAATAAAGCCAGAACTCTAGATGTATCAGTCCAAGAGCTGGATTGTTGAATGGAAGAAAGAATTTGATTCCAGTATGGCTCATTTTTTGGAGGGGGAGAGGGACAAATGCTTTTGTTTGTTTGTTTATTAATTTATCTATTTTTTAATTAAGGCTTTTTCTTTTCTTTCTTTCTTTTATTTATTTATTTTTCTGAGGCAATTGAAGTTACTGACTTGGCAGGATCACACAGCTAGGAAGTGTTAAGTGCCTGAGGCCAGATTTGAACTCAAGTTCCGATTTCAGGGCTGGTGCTCTATCTACTGTGCCACCTAGCTGCCCCACGGCTTTTTATTTTCAAAACTCATGCATGGATAATCTTCAACTTTCACCTTGCACAACTGTGTGTTCCAAACTTCTTCCCTCCCTCCCACTCTCCTTTTCCTCTAGACAGCGAGCAATTCAATTTATGTCAATCATGTGCAATTCTTACACACATATTTCTACAATTATAATGCTGCACAAGAAGTATCAGATAAAAAAAGAAAAAATGAGAAAAAAAAACAAAATGCAAGCAAACAGCAACAAAAAATGAAAATACTATGTTGTGATCCACCTTCTGTTCTCACAATCTTCTCTCTGGATGTAAATGGCTCTCTCCATTATAAAATCCTTGGGACTGGATTAAATCATCTCATTGTTGAGAAGAGCCAGGGCAAAACTTTTTTTACTTTTACAATCTCCATTATCAATGGCTTAGAATTCTTTTAACTGAAAAGACAACAATTTATAGAACTTGCCTCAAACCTAGAAAATATCTACATTCTAATATTAATATATATTGGTCCTGTCACCCTGAGCATATCAATCTCAGTTGTCTAGGCAACCTTGTAACACTCTTAAATTTTAGGGATAGTCTACTAATTACATTAGTAAGGGAATCTCCTCAGCTGGGAGTTCCTTATACTAATGAAATCACAGATGCAATTTCTATTCCCTATCCTACTTCAGAGTTAATGAAATAATTTTAACTTTCCCCCCTTTCTAATAGTTTAACATTTGATTATCTATTAAATTACATTGCTTATATCATTTGATACCATGCCTTCCTACAATATTTTCTGAGTAGACTAACAGTATTGAAGTTAGTCTATAGAAAAGTAACATCTTCACTCATTTCCAAGTTTTTTTTTTAAAACATAGTCAGAAAAGTTCTTTCCCCCCATTATCTCTCTGTACAAACCCATCTAAATCTGGGGATATTAAGATATAATGGAAGAGGGCTTCTCAAAAAAGTTTACCACACCATCTGATTTCTAAATGGGGATATTGTCTTCATCATTCTCTGAAGTTTTTCCTTTGAGATATTGCATTCAGATCTTTTGATTTTTTTTTCTTTTGGCAAGGCAGAAATAGATAGATGGGAGTATTACTGGCTCAAGTATTCATCAGAGTTTTTAAAGATAAGGTTTCTCT
Organism: Antechinus flavipes; assembly: GCF_016432865.1. Lineage (NCBI taxonomy): Eukaryota > Metazoa > Chordata > Mammalia > Dasyuromorphia > Dasyuridae > Antechinus > Antechinus flavipes. Next base: position 52,269,753 of record NC_067402.1, on the reverse strand, counting down.
ATATCGAATATGAAAAGGCATTTTGATGCTCTTTCCCAAATTATTCTCTTCTGCTCTTTTCTTTACACATCTGCGTTCTTCACAGCAATCTCTGATTTTCGTCCTTTTGTAAAAAGTCTGGCTTTTAAACAGCACCGGCCCTGGTGGAAATGATTGGGGAGGATTTCAGAGAAATATTGCTCCCACAGCAGAGGTTGAGTTTGGCCTCTGAACAGATTGAACAAAAAGAGTATTTGTCCTCTTTAAGCCCCACGCCACTTAGAATGTTTACTGCTCTTCTTTTATCAAGATCTCCTGCCCTGGAGGGTCTTGACAGATGAATCAGAAATAAAATATCTCTTTTTACTTCAGCATAGAAAACGTGGTTATTGGGAACCCATTCAGAGTAAGAGGGTATTGATTATAATCTTGGGTGGAGAATAGCAAATAGGGAGAGAGAGCCAGAGAGTTCTGTTCATTTGCTGGTGTACCCACTGATAAATGCTATCTTGGACAAAGCTTTTCACTGACTTTCTTAATCCCTTGTTTTCTCATTATAAAAGAGGTAATTCTAGGAAAGTTTTCTGTTTTACAAAGTACTTGGGACTTTCTGGATAATGTGATAACAGACAAAACAATAATAATAACTACTAACACTTATATAGCATTTTGAATTTTGTAAGGCACTTTACATGTTATCTTGATCCTCACAACCATCCCTGTGAGGTAGGCAATCTTATTTCCACTTTACAGGTGAGGAAACTGAGGCACAGAGTGATTAATCAATTTATCTATGGTCATACAGCTCATATTTTGCCACCATTGTGATGATCCCAGGAAACTTGTTCATGGGCAAATTCTTTTCTGAGATTATATCAGCTTTGATACTCACATCTTTTCAGTATCCTTTGATTGGAGAACTGTGGGATAGAGCAAAAATTTACTCTGAAAACTTCCATTTAAAGAGGGTTCACCAACCATTCAACTCTTAATTTCCCACTATCCTTATCTCCTTGGATTGGATTCCATCATACTTCCTCATGGTTATTCTTCCCCCTCTTTCTTTTCTGGTTTCTTTTGTGTATTATTTTTTCCTGTTAGATTATAAGCTTCTTGAAGGCAGATAATTTTTTTCTTAATTTATATCTCTAGGGCTTAGTGCAATAGTTGGCACATAGTAGGAGTTTACTAAATGTTTGTTGACTAGTAAATGTATCAGATAAAATTTGAACTCAGGTCTTTGTGCTTTAAGTTCCATATTCTATTCATTGTCATTTACCTTTCCAGTTAATATTATTCACTCAACACATATGTGGATCTATTCTCAAGGACAAGAAAATTGAAAACATTAGTTTTTCATCATCATCGGTTTCAACAACAAGCATTTATTAAATGCTTACTCTGTACTAGGTATTGTGCTAAGCATCAGAGATACAAAGAAAAGGGAAAACAGTTTCTGCCTTCAAGAAGCTCACATTCAGATAGTAAAGAACATTGAAACAATTACAAACATATAAAATACATATAATGTAAATGGGAAAGGGGCAGCTAGATGGCTCAGGGGATAAAGTAGTGGACTTGAAATCAGGAAGATTTACCTTTGTGCCTTTAAAACTGACCCAAGACACTTTACTAGTTGTGTGTGACCTTGGGAAAAATCACTTAACCCTGTTTGCCTCAGTTTCCTCACATGTAAAAGTGAACTGGAGAAGAAAATGGCAAACTACTGCAGTATTTTGCTAAGCAAACTCCCAAATGAGGTCACACATGACTGAAATGATTGAATGAAAACAAAATGGAAGTTAAATCATGAGCTCTGTTTTAAGCTATATCAATTCATTTCAACAGGCTTTTCATATTAACTGCCTACCATATGGCAGTTATTATGCTAAGAATACGAAGACAAAAGTGAAAATATCTATCCTCAGGTAGCTTAAGATATTGGCAAAGACACTAGAGTGATATTCCATTTCCTTCCCCAGCTCATTCTACAGATGAGGAAACTGAGGCAAACAGGATTAAGTGATTTGCCCAGGGTCACACAGTTAATGTTTGAGGCTGCATTCGAACTTAGAAAGATGAGTGATTTTTCCTTGACATCACAATACCACAAGCCATCTAGCGACCCTGCTAAGTATATACAAAATAAATTATGGGAGAAACCCTCAGCCACAGAGGTGTATGTCCCTTTATGCAGAAAGCAGCATTTGACCTGAATCTTGAAGGAAACCTCCATGATTTTTATTCTATACTATGATCATGGTATTCCTTCTTCCTAAGGAATAGCTGTGACCATAATAGTCTTCAGCAGCAAAATTCTTAAGTGGCTCACTACTGCATCTAAGAGAAAATACAATTCTATCTAGCTAGACTCAAAAGCTTCTCTCAGTCTGATTGCCCCCTCTTTTTTCAGACTCTTGACTGCCATACTAGATCCACCCCAAAGGCTGATACATCTGCTCTCTTCCATTTTTTAGGGCTGAAAAGGCTGCTTATACCTGGAATGAATCCCATCTTCCCTTTTGCCTCTGACAGAAGCAGCATGGAATAGTGGCTAGAGTGATGGAGGTAGGAAGGTCTGGAGACAAATGCTGCCTCTGTCTCTATTATATGATGGTAGGCAGGGTACACCTTATTTTTCTCATCTGTCAAATGGGAGTGATGATGATAATAATAGGTCTAGCATTCATCTCGCGTAGTTAATTTGATGTTCAAATATAATAACATATCAAGTAATTTTGTCAGCTTTATTATTATTTTTGTGAGTCAATTGGGGTTCATTGACTTGCTTTGGGTCACATAGCTAGTAAGTGTTAAGTACCTGAGGCAGGATTTGAACTCAATTTCTCCTGACTTCAAGGCCAACACTTTATCCACTACTCCATCTAGTTCCCTGATCAATTTAAAATTCAATAATATGTGTAAGATGATCTGTAAATTTGAAAGTGCTACATGAATATATTATTATTATTATAATACTTCATTTCCTTTAGCTCAGAGGCCATCTCCTGTATGAAACCTTCCTTGATTTCCTCAGTTGTTATTTCTCTTTTCCTCTGCAAATGGACTTATCTGTGTATGTGATTCTTTAGAACTTTCAGGAAAGGGGATTAAAATTTTTTTCTTTATATTTCTAGCATCTTGCATGGTGTTTTGTACAAAGGGAGATATTTAATAAATATTTGTTGTATTTTATTGTCTTTTTACTTACATACGTCCTTGTTGTCTCCTCCTGAGAAATATAAACTCTTCGCAGGTAGGGATAATTTTGCATTTATTTGCAATTAAAAAAAGTTTCAGGTACATGGTAAGTACTAAATATATAATTTTTGATAGATAAGAAAGCATTCTAAAGCAATTACTGTGTGCGAGACATTGTGCTAATGGCTTTACAAGTATTATCTAATTTGATATGACTCTGGAAGGTAAGTGCTATTATGAGTTCTTTTTACAATTGAAGAAATTGAGACAGATAGAGGACAAGACTTCAAGTCCAGTGTTCTATCCAGAGCTGCCTTTAAGTAGGAGGTACAAAGTAAGGATGAACAAAGACTGTCTCTCTCACCCTTTAGACATTCACTTCAGTGATGCAGACCACAACCTCTCCTGTGCCCTGTCCCTGTCCTTTCTGAGGTTTGCCAAAGAAGGGTCACCTGACATGCTAGAGGCTCTCTGTGATTTTCCCTGACATCACAATACAAAATATATACATGGTCAGTGTGAAATATAAACAAAGCCAAGAATGCTAATAACTTAGAGGTGAGGAGGTGATGGACTAAAAATGCAGAATGAGATAAACATTTTAGGCATGACCTGTATGTTTTGTCTGAGTTTAAATAGGTACTACAAGGTTGTTTTTTTTTTTGTTTGTTTGTTTTGTTTTGTTTTGTATTTTGTTTTTAGGGAAGGGGGAATTTTTTTGTTAATTGAAAAATATATATTTTTAAAAAGAATTATTCTTCAATATTTGCTTAACAATGAGAATCCCTAGACAAGCACTGCAGTGTTGGGTATGCTAAATATACCTGCAAGTGATGGAGAATATGTTAATGATATAGATTAAACTTAAAAATGTCTAACAAAATGACCTGTTCTTTCCAGATCATCCTGAGACCAAGTTCAGCACACCATGACATCTATGGTTCTCAGTCCTTTGAACTCAGAATCCCTTTACAATCTCAAAATTTATTGAGGACCCTCCAAGAACTTTTGATAACATGGACTACATCTATTAATATTTACCCTATTAGAAATTAAAACATCATAGTTTTGTTGTGAAAAATAGTTTTGACTTCTTGACTCCCTAAAAAGATCTTGGGGATGTCCAAGGAAGTTGCCAGCCCCCATTTTGAGAACTATCACCTATATTTTAAGTATCTATTCTTCTCTTGACATTATATGACAGCAGAGGAATGGGTGGACTGCCCAGTGGTTCTCTCACAGTATTGCTATGTGACTGGCTCATCTTTCAAGTTGAGTTCATAACTAGAGCAAGTCAGGGCTCCATAACACAAAAATCTGTTTAATACAATGGAGAGGAATTAGCTCGTTTCTATACTAATATACTTAACATTACTGTATTGGGGGAGCTCCTAATCCCCAAACAGTCATGACTCTTTATAACAATCCAGACTCCTTGCTATCCCTTTGTCACAAAAAGATAAAACAGGCAGTTGTTTCTGTTCCCCAATATGTGGTTCTGCTTGGCTCAATAATTTATTTTAAAATAAATTTATTAGTCTGTACATCAACATATATGGTTTCTCTCAAATGCTTTCCCATCCCCATGAGGCTGATAGGGAAGTCGTACTGCTTCGTTCTTTGGATCACCAGAGAAATCTTTGTTCTGTATACTGGGTATTGAAGGCATTTATTTTTTAAAAAGAAAGAAAATATTTGAATCTCAATGGATTAATGCAGTGAATAAATAATTATCCATAAATGAATTTAAGAATAGCGAGACATAAAAAGTACCATTATAATATTTTCTACTTTTCTTAATTTGACACTAAGCCGTGTGCCTTCCCTTATACACAGTCCACATTCAGCACACCAGAAGGTTGGTAGTTAAGAAGCAAGCTGTTAAATATTAAAGCCGTATCTATGTAATTGAATGTTTGGGGTATGCCTACATTCTAAATATACACTATTAAGATACTGTTCTGGGGAGGCTTTTGATATCTGACATTGTATACTGTGTCACTGTGATTTCTTGAACAAATAAAGAGATGGAGAACAGGAAAGAAAGCACTTTCATTTTAAGAGAGCAATGTTTCAATAATCCTAGGAATAAAATCATTTGGATAACTAGTGAACTTGGAAATACTGTGATAAATGTAGCTTATGCTTAAGACACACTCACACTTCCCACAAATAATCCATAGGAAAAGACTTGCATTAATTTATTGTATCACAATGAAATAGAAATCTTGAGATTCTGAAGATTAATTGGTGACAAATTTTCATTTTAGACAGCTCAAATATGAAGCACTTTGAGATTATCAAATGAAATAATTTTTGTGAAGTGCTTAGCACATAGTAGATGCTATATAAATGCTGGCTATTATTATTTGGGCAGCTAAGCGGCCCAGTGTATAGAGTGTCAGGAAGTCAGGAAGACTCATTTTCCCAAGTTCAAATCCGGGATCAGATACTAGGTTTATGATACTGTCCAAATGACTTAACTCTGTTTGCCTCAGTATCCTCATCTGTCAGATGAGTTGGGGAAGGAAATGGCAAACTATTGCAATATCTTTGCCAAGAAAACTCCATAGGGTCAGCAAGAGTTGGACACAACTGAACAACAATAACTCATTCTTATTATAGACATAAAACTTTTTAATTTTATAGGAGAAAATGTATTTGCTTGGTTTTAGGAGAAGCCTATGGAGGTAGTGACTAGTTAATATAGAAATACTGGAAGTAGTTGTGGGTTTCATTGCCATAGGGAATTCCCAAGTGTAAGTTGGGCTTTATTTTAAAATAAGATTAGTCCTTCATTCTGGAAGAGGACCAGTGACACCATTAGCATTCTGGACTTGCTCATGAATTGGATACAATGGGCAGAGCTGCATAAAATCATCCTCATTCTCTCTTCCAGAGGCATTGAAATCCAGTGGCAAGATAAAGATCTCAAGACTGACTATGGCCCAAGATGCAATGGATGATCTTGATCTTCCTAAATTAGGGTCGTTCGCAGGTCTGAGTTTGTCTGAGACCATGCCCATTCAGTGAATAAGGGCTGGGTAAGAATTGAAACAAGCTCAATTTACCATCATTCTGGGAGGTAAAGACCTGAGTTTTTGGCTAGAATGAGAAACAATTGTTTCTCTTTTGGTCTAGTGTGAGTACTCTGTCCACTGAGGCAGATCGAAACTTGTCTGTTATTTCATAAATAAGTCCTAGATAGTTACTTTCACTAGGTTTTCTAGGGTCATCCAGCTAATAACTGTCACTGAGGGAGATTTGAACTAAAATCTTCTAAACTATCTTCCTTATGTCAGGTTGCTTCTGACTCCATAATAATACTCTACATTGGAACACCCCTTTCACATGTTATATTATTATATTTTCCATATTAAATATTATATTATATTATATTATTTTGAGGGTCCTATTATACACTAGGCTACTTATTTCTTTTTTGTTTACTTTAAAGTCTTTTTTAATAATAGCATTTTATTTTCAAAATACATGCAAAGGTAGTTTTCAGTATTTACCTTTGCAGAATCTTATGTTCTAGATTTTTCTCCCTCCCTTCTCTCACCCCCTTCCCTAGATGGCAAGTAATCCAATATATGTTAAATACATACAATTCTTCTAAATATACTCCACATTTATCATGCTTCACAAGAAATCAAAGATCAAAGAAGAAAAAATAGAAAGGGGGAAAAAAAAACAAGCAAACAACAAAAAAGGTGAAAATACAATGTTGTGATCCACATTCAGTCCTTGTTCTGGATGCAGGTAGATCTCTCCATCCCAAATCTACTGGAAGTGGCCTGAATTACCTCATTGTTGAAAAGAGCCACATCCATCAGAATCAATCATCACATAATCTTGTTGTTGCTGTGTACAGTGTTCTGGTTCTAGTCACTTCACTTAGCATCAGTTCATAGGACTATTTATTTCTTACACATAGTCCTCGATCTCCCCTCTCAGTGACTGTATACAATCTGTCCCCAATGCCTGGAATGCCCTCACTCATCTTCAACTCTTAAGAATTCTTGCCTTTTTTTTTTTTTTTTTGGTCAAGATTGAGTTCAAATATTATTTTTAATAGGAATTCTTTCCTTGATTCCATCCCCACCTGCAGGCTATTCTTGTAAGACTGCTTTGTATCTTCTTTGTATATATTTTATTATGCCCATAAATATACAATTGGTTTTGCTGCAACATTTGTTTTGAAAATGCAAATTTGTTGTAGTATGACTGATACGTTAGGCAATAATTTCATTGTAACCCCAACTTTGTTTGCTTATGCCAAATTTTCTCCATGCAGAAGACTACATCACTTTAAAATAACCCTAAAATTACAATCCTTCCAACACCCACTTCCACAAGTAAACCAGGTCATTTGCAAGGTACAGAGCTATATTTATTGTATATCTTCTGGTCAGTAGGGAGCTGTGGGAGGAGGAGGACATATTTATATCCACACACTCCTCCTGTTTCCCCCACCCTAACTTCTGCCACGACCAGTCCTGCCCCAGAATACCAGAGCTGTGGCCCAAGCTCACTTGCTTTCTTGCCTTTAGCCTTCAGCCTTGCCGACCCAGGCTCTGTGGTTACTGGGGCAGAGGCTAAGGAAAAGATGGAGGCCATGGACACTGTCACTACTTATTGAAATATTTATGTATTTCTTAACCATTTAACATGTTTAATCTATTCTACTAATTTTACCAGAGCTTTATCTTTTTTGTGTCACTGATGAAATTATGGAGTGTTGTATACCAACCCCATTTCCCTCATAAGCCCTCTGAGTTTTAGCATATGATTTTATATAGTATGGTGAATTTTAGGAATACATATATGGATTTATAGCAGTTACTTTAGTAGAATGTAAACTCCATAAGAGCAAGGCTACATTCATCTTGTCTTTGCAACATATGCCCCTAACACAGTCAGTATCACAAGTATCATAAGTACATGATTAACATATGCCAAATGGTTGATCAGTAGTAGTGTTAATTTGCAAAGTACTTTAAGGTTTGTAAAAGGAAACTGAGTCCCACAGAAGTAAATTAGTTTGTCTAAAGTCATTCAGCCAGTAAAAGAATACAGATGGATTCTGGTCCTTTGATCCCAAAATGTATTTGAAACATGGCAACCATTGCTATCCGCTACTTCTACTGTTGTGCCACAGTTCTCTCTAATTATCCTGACTCAGTTTCCCTAATTGTCCTACCTCAGTTACTTATACCCCAGGCTATAATCATTCCCTCTTAATCATTAGAATGTTTGCTAGGATAAAGGTCTTATATCTTAGATCTTAGACTATAATCATTCCCTCTTAATGTTTGATAGGATAAAGGTCTTATAACTTAGCCATCATTAGAATATCAAGAGCCTCTCCAGTACCTCCCTCCATTAGATCATCACCATACCAGGTACCTCCCCATTATGTCATCGTTCTTGTTACCCTATAAAAGAATCTTGTATCTGACATTTGCGGCTGTATTCTTGAAAAAAATAACCTGATTCAGCCCTGGGACCAAACCATGGATCCATTTGGTCCCAGGAAATCTCTCCCTTTCAAATAAAATATCAATAACACTATAATTTCTATCTTGCCTCAGTTTCTCTGGCATTATAATACATAGGATATATTGCCCTGAGAGGTTAATTGATTTTCCTAGGACATACAGAAAAGATAGTGGCAGAGCTGGGTGGTTTTTTTGTTCCTTCTACAAACCTATGGTAATCTTTACAATCATAGCACTTGGATGAGATGGATAAAAACATTGAGATTATTTTAGAAACCAAGTGAAAGATGATAAGTATCATTGATGTTCAATTTCATATATTTTAATTTAAAATGGCACAGTTTAAAGAAAATAGAAAAATAGATTGACCTATAGAAATGTTATCATTATAAAACATTAAAAATATTATAATTCCTTATATTATCATTCATGCCTCCAGCTTAATGCATCATCAATAATGGTAGTTTTTAAATCCATTTTGGTTAAAATGTCCTAATTTTAAAAAAAATTAAAAAATTTACAGAGATATCTGACAATTATTAAATAACACTTTATATATTACTGTATCATTTGATCCTTAATATTACTCTCTGAAGTTGGTATTTCTATAAGTTTTGTCATTTCTACTTTAGAGGAAGAATCTGAGATTTAGAGGCTTAATGGCTTATCCATGGTCATATAGTTATTGAGATGGTTATTAAAATGATGAAGCAAAATTCAAACCTGTGATTTTCTTGATCCTAGAACCAACACACTTTCTGCTGCTCCATACTATCTTTTTGTGGTTTCCTTTTTTGTAGGTCAAGTTCAGGGTTACCTTCTGGTACCAGACTATCAAAGCTCAGAGAAGTTTATCACCACATTGGACACAGGATGATAGTCATTTACTCCAAAAACTTTTTAAAATCTAAGTTACAGAGGAATTGCTTTCTGTATCAGTGAAGTGAGTACCCACACAATAAATTTCAAGATTCTTCAAATATTAAAGCATATTCTTACTAATTGTTTTTACAATCTCATTATTATTTCTTCTCTTTAGCATTTTGTTAATAAACTTTTTTTTTTCCTTTTGAGAAATAAAAAGAAGACCTTGTTTTAAAGTCTAGTCCTATTATTATTACCTGCTCAAACTTGGATAGGTTCATAAATTTTCTGAGTATCCGTCTTCTAATCTGTAAAATGGGGTTGGAACAGATGACCTGTAGATTCCTTTCCAACATGAAGTTGCTGGTGGAACACATTTCTTAAGTATTTGCATACATGGGCCAATAAGTTAGTAAGGCAAAAAGAATGAATTCTTTCTTGAATATTAAAATAATAGTTTAATGGAATCACTGTTTCTTTCCAGGAAATTTTAGTCAAATTCAGAGAGAATTTGGTAAATTAATTTGGCTTGTGAATAGTTAACTATTAGGCATCATTAAGAAAACAAAAAAATAACTGAATTAACAATCTTTTTGTTTCATTTATCTTAATGACTAAACCAGGTTAATTGCTTGTCAATCCATAGAACAAATTCAGATACAAATTTCCTCTATGATATATCCACTGGAGATTTGTATATTTTAAATATTAATAATTTTTTCTTTCTTTTCTTCCTCCCTCCCTTCCTTCCTTTCTTCTTTTCTTCTTCCTTCTCTTCTTCCCTCCATATTTCCCTCCCTCCCTCCATATTTCCCTCCTTCCCACCTTCCATACTTCCTCCCTCCCTTTCTCCCTCCTTCTCTCTGTCCTTCTCTCTGTCCTTCTCTCACTTCCTCTTTTCCTCTCTTCTTCCCTCATTCCCTCCCTTCTTCCCTTTCTATTTCTCCCCTTCTCTTTTCCTCCTCCTTCTTTCCTCTCTTTCCTAGGCTGCCTCCTTCTCCTTCCCTCCAAAAAATATCCTTATTCTGTTTTCTGTATCAGTATACATACTGGGTAATTGATAATGTAAGCTTGAAAAAGATGCACACATGTTGGTAAGGGTGGAATATTACTCTGTCTCTTTCAAAGGTAGGGCAGATTACTTTTTATTACTTGTCCAAGGTTTCTTGTTTGGGGAAGTATTTAGAGTTTTATGACTATTTCATATTAGTCCTTTGACTCCAGAACCCTTTCCTGCTTACAGACCAAAAAGAGAGTGAAAAACAGATTTGAAGTCTAAAGACTTAGGCTTGGGTGACAGCTCTGACACCTAATATATATGTGACTTCATCTCTAAAATTTGGGATTGGACTAAGTGATTTCTGATGCTTTTCTGGAATCTAAATCTATGATCAGTACAATTTAATTCAATACTTATTGAGTGCATATATATATATATATGTATATCTATATATATGGTAGTAAGGAAAAAAAAATGAATGGCAAGTTTTCTATTTTCCAAGTAGGTTACAATCACTGGTGATATATATATATATATATATATATATATATATATACACACACACACATATATATATATATAAGTTCATTTGATTTTAGAAAATAATTAACTACTTAAATAAAGTTCCATAGAATGGCATGAAAGATTCAAAGAGACAGGGCATCAAGTATTGCAGATTTTGAGCTGTAAAGGACCTTAGAGGTCACATATTCCAACTCCTTTCGTTTTATTTTGTTTTTGAATTTTATATATATATTTTGTTGACTACAGACTCTCAAACAGATGAGAAAACAAGTTCAAAGAGGTTATGAAATTTTCCCAATGTCATGTGGAGTGTAAGTGACATTGCCAGGATTTTAATGTAGATTCTTTGCTTCCAAATCCAGTGCTTTTCCCACTGTCCCTCACAACAGTTTTCAGGGATGAAGAACAAGCATGAGAAAGGTAGAAAGTGAGATGGGCCCTGAAGGAAGAACATTTCAGAATGCAGAGATGTATTCCTTAGGCATGAGGGAAAACATCCAAAAGGAAAAGGAAAATAGTCAATTTTAACTAGAACTATTATGAAATAAAGTTCAGAATTTGAGTGGGGAGCTAAATTGGAAAGGGCCTTGAATGAAGACTAAAAACCTTGTATTTTATTCAGTAGAAAAAGAAGAGCTATTGAAATTTACCAAGTAAGGATGTTGTATTTCAAAAATGTAGGAGGATTGTTTTTCAAATGAAGAAGCATTTGGATAGGGAGAGAGATTGGAGCCAGGAAGAGCATTTGGAAAACTATTACAGTAGTTTAGGCAAGAGGTGATGGGACCTACAGTAATATGAATGGAATAGAGAAATATATGAATGATATTTATTGAATTAATAGGTCTTGACAACTGATGGGTTACGATGAATGAGGCAGAAGAAAGAGTCATCAATGATATCCAGATTTTGAGCCAGGATGCCTGAAAGAATGATAGTTCCATTAATAAAAAATAGGTCATTTAGAAAGAGCAGCAGATTTTTAGGAGAAAATGAGTAATGTTTTGGAGATACTCACTTTGAGTTGTCAGTGGGACATCCAGATGGAAAGGTCTAGCAGACAGTTGGAAATGTGCTTTGGAGATCCAGTGGAAGTGATGGATTTCAAGTTGGAAAGAGTCTTAGAAGTAATCATATCTGGCTGGAGAGCCAGACTTAGGAGTTCTTCACAAATAGGGAATAAAGTTGGGGGATTAAATGAGTTTGTGAGAAGGACAAGTATGGAGTGAAGAAGGGAAAAATATAGGTAGATAGTCACATTTAGGGCATATGGAAAAACAACAATTGGTAAAGGATATAGAAACTGGTCAGAAAGGTAAGAGAAAAAGTAGGAGAGAACAATGTTATTGAATCCATAGGTAAATAACAGAACAATAAAGAGGCAGTCATCAGTAGTATAAGATGTTACAGAAGGGTAAAGGATAATTGAGGGGCAAATTTGCTGAATTTGACAGTTGGAGGTCACTGATGACAATAGAGCAATTTTGGTAAAGTGATAGGGAAGGAAGCCAAAGGTTGAAGAGTGAGAGATAAGGAACTAGAGGCAATGAGGATAGATTATTCTTTCTAGAAGTTTTAATAGATAAAGGTGGTGGAGCTACAAAGGATGCTATCTTTAAGGGAGCATCAGAATCAAGGTTTTTTTTTTTTTTTTTTTTTTAAGATTGTAGAGAACTGATCATATTTGCAGACAAGGAAAAGAGTCAATGGCACAAGTGAGACTGAATAGGAGAGAAAAAATCAGAATGGTTGATGGGCCAAGGTTGCAGAGTTAACTGGACTTTTAACTCTAGGTGAAAGAGACAAGTTAGATTTACAATGGAGAAGGTCAACTTTTTCCTGTGAGACAAAGAATGAAGAATAGGTTGTGGGGCGAAATACAGAAAGCTTTTGAGATGTGGTTGAAGAGAACTTAGATCAGCTATTTTGAATTTGCTTAATAAAATATGAGGAAAGGTAATTTTTGGAATATGGGGGATGAAAGAAAGTAGGAGATTTTAAAAGAAAATTAAAAATTAAATTAATCAAAAAATTAATTTAAAAAGACCTAAAAGATTGACCCAGCTACATTCCCTACCAGTCCTGACCTGGGGGAAAAAAATTGGCATGGCAATTGAAGAATCAAAAGAAACATTGAAAAAGGTTCCTTCCTCCTCACTTTCATCATGAAGAACACCACTGAAAAGGACATTAGGGACAAAACAGAGGAAATACGTGTGGGGAAAAAAAGAGCAACAGAAGAAAAGGTAGGAGGTCCAAGGATCGTTTTAGACTTACTTTCATGGACAAGGCCAGAAGTTTACTTATTTATTTATCAAGTACTCTAGAAAATACACTCAGAACAGTCAACATGAAAATCTAGCCAGCTACAATCAAGCTGATGCAGATAAATTGGAGGTGATCACAATCAATACTTTCTCAAATCGGATCACTGTCTTTTTAGTAGAAATAGTCAAGGAAATTTAAAGTTTTGACCAAATGTTTGTATTGTCCACAGAGAATGCTATTTACTTTGGTGAAAAAGCATATGCATATATTTATTTTATCATTATTATCTATAAGTATTTGCATGTGAAAATATCACTTGGAAACTTGTCAGTTGACAATGTTGATTAACATGTATTCATTTAACACCTATAGAGCAACATGTTCATTTATATACATATAGGATTATATATATATATATATATATATATATATATATATATATGTATGTATACACATGATTCCTATGTGTAAAACACGTGTATTAACATTGGAAGAATTCTATAAGACCAGATTCTGTCATTAGGGATTATAGTGCCATAGAATCATTTTACTCTACTAGCATACTTTATTGCCAATCTTCACTGTTTTTCCCTCCACTCATTCCTTAACTTCTATTTCCTTCCTTTTCTCTCCCTCCCTTCTTCTCTCCCTCTTTTTTTCCTCCCCCCTCCCTCCTTCTTTCCTTTGTTCCTTCCTTCCTTCCTTCAAAATTTGCTAAGAAGGAGTGACTGTGATTGATTATATCTTCAGTAAATTAAAAAAAAAAGTTTGAATTTCCAGAAGTCTGGCATCTCACAGCAGAAAGTCAACCCAGCAAATTTATGTTTATGTTTAAGCAGGTCTGATAATAGCAAACCACTGGAGCTACATCAGAGATGACAATGTGAATATCCTGTCGAATTTAATTAAAAACATTTTATCGAGTACCTACCATTGCAAGGCACTGTCCCATAGGACTTTATTCCTTTTGCCTGATTATATGCTGCATCTCATTTACCCCAAATTATGTTGAATTTCTTTTTAGCATTTTTTATCCTTTTCATTATAAGGCCATCATCTCCCTTTTCTAGGTACTGGTGAAAAGGGGACACTGGGCTCAGTGTTCAGCAGAGCAATCCAATCCGACCTTTTGGCTAGGTTATTGAAATTCTGATCCATTTCTCCATCTATGACTATGGGGGCAGGGAAGAAAGGAGGGAGAGATATCATATTGCTGAACTTGTAATAAGATTCAGTCATTCTGATAAATGTAAATTATTTATCATTCACTCCCCATTTTATGGGCTTGATGGTATTTAGAATTATATTACCCAGCATCATAATGCTTCTTTCTCTACTTCTCACCAGGACAGAATGCCATTGCTAAAGGGACAAGGAGGCAAATGCAGCATATGACTGACAGGATATCGAACAGATGGATAGATGAGATGATTGTATAATTTAATCCTGGTCACTTACTGCACAGTGGCCTTTATGAAGAAGAGAACCACATTAGCCATTTTTCCCCCTCAAGGATATAAGCAAAGTGACATTAATCTGCCATGATTGAGATATTGGTTTGATTGGTTGGCGAGAATGAAGGAACTTTAACCAAAAGGGCCGTTCAGCATGAGATATGTGGGTTGTTAGTCTTCCGTAACAACCTGATGAGGAACCCTGAAGTGGTCCAAATCAGAGACTGCCCGTGAAGAGGTCCCCAGGCAGACAACTGTGCATCTAATTCCTGGGAGAGAAATATGACTGAGAACCAAGAAGCTGAAGATCAATGTAGAGTGAGTTGCTGGGGTTATTAACTCAGACACTCTGACTGTTAACCTCCATTGCATAACAACTCCATCCCTGTGTAGGTGAGTGGCATTCTTCTGCAGCCTGCAATAAAGATACAGGGAAAGGATGGGATTTCTCTGATTATTTTTATAGCTTATATTAAAGCTGACTTTGCCCTAGATACTTGTGAGAAATGTAGAGGGCCTAACCTAAGAAATATTAATAGGAATTGAAATGATCCAGAGGGCATGACTCAGAGATGTTCAAGATAACCCTTGCTTACCTTACTGTAAGTGGAAATTGCCTCTGTGATTATTGATGATTAGTGATTTATTTTTCTATGATAAAATTGTAATAGATAGTATGGTATAGTGGGTAGAGAGAGATGCCTTGGAGACAGAAAAAGCAAAATTCAAGCATGCCATGGACATAGAGAAATATACATTTAGATGTATATATGTATATATACATATACATATACAAAACTGTGTATGACTTTGGACAAGGTACTTGTGCTTTAAGTGACTTTCTAAGAATGTACTAACAGGGTAGATAGCAACCTGCATAGAGAGGAATTTCCACACTAGAAATTCCCTCAGCCATTGGTTTCACAGATCTATAACAGTCTAGATAGAATGATAGTGATAAGATAAAATTCTGGGGATCCACTCTCGGAGGGAGAGGCATGCAGCCAAGGGCTGGCTTATCTAAGACTGTTTTCTCATTGTTCTCCATCCAAAGGCTGACTCCATCTGCCTTTTTTGCATGATGTCCCATGTACCTGATCAGTACCTGCTACCTTTACTTCTATCTCAGAATTTTAAATTTCCTTCAGAACTCAAATCAAGTGGAACTTTTTATTTGAAGTCTTTTCTGAGTTTCTTTCATTTGCTGGAATTCCCTCTCCATTGCCCTGTATTTATTTTGTATGTATTTACATTGTATGTGTATACACATATACACATACATACAAATGGATATGTAGAAATGTCAGCTTTGGAGCTCCAGTATATGGCATGGTAGCTGGCACATGGTAGTTGCTTAATGAATGTCAGATTGATCATATGGGAAAAGGGACAAAGCTGGATAAATGAATCGGGAAAGATGTGTTTATTTACTTTAGGACATGTCAATCTTAGTTCCATATATAATCTGAGAACTAGTTGCAGCCATTATGATGGAGAGAATTGATGAAGATATATGAAAATGGGGAGGGTGTGAACTAAGAGGCAAGGATTTATTTTGGATTCCTGAAAGAGAGAGAGGGCCATTAGTAAAAGAGTCCATTGAGTTATATGATCACTGAGAAACTAGAGCAATGTGCTAGTTTGGAACATAAGATGAAGAGACCAAGAACTTCACTCCAAGGATAAACTGGCTGGTGAGCTGACTTAAAGAAAACCATCCAAGACAGAGAAGAATGGGAGAAAAGTGGGAGAAGACTTCCCAAAGAGATGGAGACATCAAAAGTTCAAGAAATTTCAGTTCAGTATAAGACACAGCCCATGAAAAGAAACTGGGACTAGATAAGAAAATGTCTTTCTCAAGATAGGATTCCACACCTCAAAGTCATAAAGGATATTTGAAAAAGAGAAAGAGAATCCTGGAAAAAACCTGGCAAACCACATTCTGTTTCATTGACCCTTGACAATTTAATCCAGTATAACCTAGAGAATAAATCAGAGAATAGGGGGACCTAAAAAAAAGTCTTCTCACCTTATTTCCATCTCCTTTCTATGAAGAGATGAATAACATTATCAATCAAAAGTCCTCTGGAATCATGCTTGATTCTTATAGGTTTCAGTTTTCAAGACTTTCAGAATTACTTTTCTTTATAATGTCAATTTTTGTACAACTTGTTTTCCTGGTTCTGCCCCCTTGATTCTAAATCAGTTCAAACTGATCTTCTCATGTTTCTTTGAAATCTCTTATTTTTAAATTTCTTATGGCTCGATAGCATTCCATTACATGCATACGTCATAATTTACTTAGTCATTTCCTAACAATTGGAATACCCCTTGATTAGTGTTTCTTTGCTACTATCTAAAGAACTACTATAAGGGCATCTAAATGGTGCAGTGGATAAAGCACTAGCCCTGAAGTCAGGAGGACCTGAGTTCAAATCTAGCCTCAGACAATTCTTAGTGATGTGACCCTGCGTAAGTCGCTTAACCCCAATTGCCTCAGCAAAACAAAACAAAAACTATAAATCTTCTTGTATATGTGGGTTACTTTCCTTTGATCTTTTTAAGAAAATGAGTCTAGTGGTAGCATAAATGAGTCAAAAGGGTATGTAGACTTTATTGACTTTTGGGACATGCTTCCAGAGTGATTTTTAGAATCCATAGCCATCAATGAGTTATTAAACATAACAGTTTCCTTGTAGTCACTATGGTAATTGTCATTTTTCATTGTTTTCATCTTTGTTTATTTAATGGGTATGAAAAACATCAAAGCTACTTTAATTTGTATATTTTGAGAATTATGAGTGATTTGTGGCATTTAAAAATATGGCTATTGAGGATTTTGTTTCCTTGTCCTTGTATCTTTTGGCCATTTATTCACTAGGGCATGGTTTTTGTTCCTATATTCTTGTATCAATTTCTTATATATCTTGCTATGAAAGCTTTATCAAAGAATCTTCCTTCAGAGATTTCCCCAATCAACTGTTTTATTTCAAATTTTAATTGCATTGATTTGAAGTTTATATAATCAACATTGTCCATTTTCTTTTTTGTTAACCTCTACCCTTTTGATCATGAAATTTCCCCTCTGTTTATAGATACAAAATGTTATTTCTTTCTTGCTCCAATGGTCAATTTAGGCAATCTCCATAAGTTTGATCCATTTGGATTTTGGTATACTCTGAATAATGGTATCTTGGTGTATGGTGCGAGATATTGGTTAATAGCTAACTTCTACCAGACTGTTCTTGAGCTGTTTTTGTGAAAGAGTGAATTCTTATTGCAATATCTGGGATATTTGAGTTTACTGAACAGCATGATTCTGCACTTCTTTGCTTCTGACTATTTTATATCTAATCTATTCCATCAATCTCTCTATTTTTAGCTAGTACCAAATAATTTTGATTATCAGTACTTTCTAAAATACATTAGTAACTACTACTAGACTCTCTTTTTTCCTATTTTTTAAAAAGAAATTTTCAAAGATTGCTGCTGGGTGGCAATCTGCATGGAGTAACACGTTATAAATTTGTTGGAGTATTAAAGCCTAAATACTTAAAAATATGTTTCTTTTAAAGATCCTACTAGAAAAAATGCTAAAAAACCTAAGAAGATTTGTGTGAATACTTCATGGAGAACAGAATAGCACCAAATTTGGAGATTTTCTATGCTTTCCACTGGAAAATTATAAATTGAGTTAGGAAGAATGTGATTATTCACTGGGTTAATCCCTTGGAGAGGACCCCAAGTTAAAAAGAAGGAGAAGCTGATGAATTCCTGGATGAGATAAGTCCTGGAAACTCAAAGGTAGAAGAAAAGAGGCAATCTGGGGCAGATAATTTTCTCTAGGGATATCCCATTAACATATTCCTCCTGTCTATATAAAGTTAATGATAAAACAACCAAGCACAATTCTCTTCTTCAACATCTAGAGGTATTCTAAATGATCAGAAATACAGACTAGTAGAGTTGAGACAGGTCACATCTCAGAACAATGTTACTGTGTCTGTAACTCAGGCAAGAGATGAGATGTGGAGGGTATCAAAAAGGATACTTTGATAAATCCAGCAATATCATAATGAGGTGGGAGGTTTTGGCCAGAGGGATAAGATAAATGATGAAATCAATATGTCAAGGGAGCTTGTTTGTAGTGATGGATGTAACATCTGGTTAGTGGTGACCTGTGTAAAGTTGTCGATATTGATGGATGTTAAATGGTAATGAGAGATATAGACAGGGGAGCAAAAAGAGCATCTTTCATAATACTAAGAGGCTGACTTTGGGAAAGGAGTGATAATGTGTCCATTGTCATAGGGGCTCCTATATTGGGGGTAACTTTATTGAAGAGTAGACATTATTTACTATAGTCTTTCTCATGGATGTAATGAAAAGTAATCAGAGCTATTCTCAGCTTTTTTTTTTTTTTTTTTTTAAGCATGAATAGAGTTGAGATAAATTTCATTCTCATATATAAAAAGAAAGTTCTTTTAATCTAGCTGTGTTAACAAGAACAAAAAATCTTGATTTCTTTTAAATAAAGGCTGAAACTAGACCACCATCAATTCATTAAAACAAATCCTTTTTTATACACAAGACCACTATCCTTACAAGAAGCCTTTCCCTATCTCTTTTTATTTTCTTCTTTTCTCAGAACAGAAACAAATTATAAAACACTTTTCCAAAGATTTTTCTTCATATTTCCCCCATTACTTCTTTCCCTCTCTCAGCCTCACTTCCTCCCCCCTTCCCCATCTCATTGATCTGGGTCGCTTCCTTGAATCAAGATATTGCCACTGAAAACAGGGAGGTAGTTCTGAAACAAATCTTTATTGAATGAACCAACCACCTAAGAGGAATAGACAATAGAGTTAGAAAGGACTTTGAAGGTCATCTAATGTAAAAATCTCACATTGCAGGAATTTGCCTACAAATAGGAAGGGCATCCAGGCTCTGCTTGAATATTTCCATTGATGAGGAACTCACTTCCTTACTTGACAGCTGATTCCGGTTTTGGACATTGCTAATAGCTAACTGGCCCATTTTTAGAAAATTCATATATTGAAATGGAATCTTGCCCCTTTCTTGTAATTTCTACCCACTGTTTTGGATCTCTGAAGCAACTAGAATAGAATGTTTACTCTTCCTAAGTAGCAGCTTTTTAAGTATTTGAAGACAGTTATCATGCCCACGATGTTTATTTTCCAGGTAAAAAATACCTATTCTTTCCTCTTTACTTTGAGCTACATGATCAACAGACTCTTCAATATCTTGCTTATTTTTCTGAGAATGGAATATATTTGCCAATGTCCCTTTGAAAGAGTGACCCTTGAAATTGAGCCCAATACTCCAGATTCGATTTGAACAACACAGGTTACAAAAGCATCACTTAGTCCTTCCCATAAGATGGGCATTACATATTAATAAAGTCTCATATTGTATTAATTTTTCATTAAAAATAAATTGTCTATTATGTGCCATCCATTGTATTAAGTACTAGAAGAAATAAATGTAAGTAAGATATGATTTTTACCCTCATAGATCTTTCAACACTAGCTTTTTTAAAAATAAAAAGCTTTTATACAATCCTTTTGGTTTATGATGATTACAAATAATTAAAAATTCATATCTTTTTTTCAAATGGACTGTTTCCAAACCAAAGTTCCATCATGATGCTTGTGAATTTGATTTTTTGAACCTAAATGTAGAATTTTACATTTATCCTTCCTAAATTTCATTTTGTAGATTAAAGCCCAATGTCTTAATATCTTTTAAAATCATTTTTTTTTTTGGTCACTGCTGCCATTGTTACCCCTATCATTTAATGTCACTTTAAAATTATAGAACAGTAACTTTTTTTGGGGAAAAATATCTTAACAAATTGAGCTATCTGAAAAGTGAAATGGGCCATAAGGAGAGGTAGTACCATGCCATCTGCATAAGTGCCATCTACTCCAACACTTGAAACTTCTCCTCTGCTCTCCAAATTCAGTGCTTTGTCCACTTATTGTACTTTACTGGCTTCCTTAGTCACATTAGTAGTCAGTAACTGACCAAAATATCGTCTCTCATTAAGTCTGCAAATTCTCCTTTCCTCCACCAGATATACTGTGTCAGTAATGACTTTTTCTTTTCTTTTATTAGGAAAAAACTGCCTTACTCTATGCTTCAGAAATCTCAAAATTCCATATTTTTTAATCCTGTCCTCCCTTGTAGACTGAGACGAAGAATTGGATGTCCTCTGTTTCCTTTTTCATCTTTTACCACACATCAAAATTGATCCATCTTATGTCTTATTTTCTCCTTCCCTTCCTGCTTCTTCCCTTCCTTCTTTTATTAATTAAAGCACCATTATATATTAGGTGCTCTTCTGGATGCTAGAGACCCCAAACAACCCCAAACTCTCCCAGAATAATTCTTGATTTCTCTTGAAACCACTTTCACACAGGTAAATACAAAGCAGTATTGCACTGGGAAGTGCTAATCGATAAGGGGAATAGAATGTCCCTCCTGTAGAAACTAACATTTGAGCTGAATATTTAGGGGAGCTAGATATTCTAGGATTGCAGAGATGAAGAAGAAATAGATTATAGGTATGGGGGACAATTGGTGTAAAATTCTGCTAGAAAACCAACGGACATATATAACCTAATATGCTAATAAGTGAGCAGATTTTAAAACTTTCTAGGGATCAGGACAAAGTTTCAATCTAGAATTATATCAGTTACTCTGACACAGTTAGAGAGAATATATTATGGGGGATAGTGGAGTTTGAGGGAATGTTTTAGCATCTCTTAAATTGCCATTAGGCTGTCAGGGATATATTTATGATTTTTATGCTTATTAATCTTTGGGAATATATGAGACGTCTGAAAGTATAAGTTGTGGAGAAGGTAATAAAGAAGTATACTTCTAGCTGAAACCTTGAGCACCCCTAAGTAGGAATGTTCCTAGAGATCCCAGAATACTGACAGCTTTATTCCTACTTCATCTGTACTTTGGGTGTTGAGACAGCTAGAACCATAAGCCCAAAGTCGGGGAAAACTAAGATGCTAACTGATTGTTACACTGGGCAAGTCACCTAATATCTGCCTCCCTGAGTTTCCTCATTGTAAAATGGAATTAGTGATATCACCTACTTCTCAGGGCTATTGTGAGGATAAGATTAGATGTTATTTGTAAACTATCTAGTATGGTATCTGGAATATAGTAGATAATTAATAAATATGTCTTTCTTTCCTTTCTTCCTAATCTATAGGTTTGGAGGGATGAAGAGATGTACTCTGTTTTCTAATTACTTCTGATTTTGATGCCATTTATCTCTATGGGGCCTGTTTGTCCTAACCCATAGACAAGGGATTATGAGAACATATTGCCTTCTTACCTTCCATCACACCTGAGAGATAGAGTCCCCATGGGAGGAATAATTTATGAGTAGTCTGTCTCACACTTTAAAAACACAACTTCCCAATGAGTATAGTCACAGAGTGATGGAGCCCAGAATCTACATTTGGTACTAATGAACATTTTTATTTTCAAAATCATTTTTGAAAGTTTGGAATTTCATTATAATGCAGGCTAAGAGATAACACATATGAAAAGAAGATGTAAAAATATATTTAATCAATCAGCAAATATTTACTTACTACTTGCTATGTTCCAGAGATTGTGTCAGATACTGGGGATATGAAAATTTTATTGAAAAGGACCTTACATTCTATTGGAGGGTACAACATATCCATATAGAAGTATATGCAAATGCAATAAAAGGTAATTTGAGCAGAAGGACCTAGCAACTGGGGAATTCAGAATTTATGATTTTAGTACAAAGAGATATGGAGGAACTGGGGAGAAGATAATATTTATGTCAAGGAGATTACCTGTGAAATTCTGTCAGAACCACATATATAGCCAAATAAATTTAACATGGTATTACTATTTCCTTAAAATAAAAACAAAAGAAAAGAAATTTGTATTTCTTCAGATAGGTACTATTTGCTCTGATTTATCCAATTGGGTAAAGCTTCCTTTGAAATTCTTTAATTATAGTCTATTTTAGGAGGTTAGTTAAAAAAGAATTTGAAGGACCTATTAACACTCAGTATAAAAAGGTGACAAAAAAGTAAAAGAACAGACAATTCCAACTTCTAATTGTGAAATCATTCCATGTTTGGGTTCAGTGAGATTCCCAGCAAGCTCATTAAAGTCCTGCAAGGGACCATCTCTCTACTTGGAGCCAATTGTATGAAGCCCCCTGAGACGCAATCTGCCTGCTAGCCCATGTCCTTTCTGTCATGTGGGTCCATCAGTCAGCCTCTGACCTTACAAAGAGGGGAGACTCTCAATGAGGGTTGAGGAAATTTTTTTTTTCCTTTTCCCTTGATTATCTTTAGAAAATTGTTGCTGGATTATTCTCAGCACTAAAGGAAAATAATGGATGTGAAGGCATGGTTTGAATATCTATTGGACGCCCAGAGTAATAAAGCACCATCTAGGATGTGTGTTTCCGGATGGGTAGCAATGAGTGCATACATTAACCTCTGCTGGAGACTCTCCCAACATCCTTCAGTAAGCACATGCCAGGTTCATGCTATCACATGTGTGTAGTACACTAGACAAGAGTCAAATTAAAGTGACAGATGCTTGCTGCTTTTCAAATTTCTTTTTAGTCATATTTTATTTATTTCTCACCTTTCCAGGAGTGATAGGCTTTAAAAATACATTCAGCTAAGAGGTGAGGGAAGAACCCCGCAAAGGACTTCTGTAGTGATCTCTTAATTTTCTAAGAATATTTGCAAATGTGCAATAGTGGTCATAGCATTGTGTCTCTAAGAATCGATGGCATTGTTTCAATTGATATTTATGTAGAATGATATTTTGGGAACTTTTTTCTTTAGCTCATAGGCTTTGCTCTGATTTCAGCTCAGGAAGTTGGGTTGTGGTGAGGGGTAAATCTGAATAGACAGGTTAATGACCTCTTGTTTTGGGGAGGCTTTAAGTAAAGGCTTACTGACAATTGCCTCTGTAGTAGAGGCAGGCTGGTAGGATTGGATGCTTGCACATTATTCTTACATTTCGTTTCCAATCATATGTTTCATGGTTGGAAAGGTTCCCCAAGTGTGTGAGTAGAAATGTCTAAACAGGCAGTTGCAATCTAAGCAAAGCAATGGTCTTGGAGCTGGGAGAGTTCATCTGAGAAAAATCTGATGTGCTAACCCAGGGGATATTTACTTCATCCTCCTAAGGTGGAAGAGAGCACAGGAACCATCTCATGGATGACTGCAGTAAGGTCTCTGATTATTGCCATGGTGATGAATTTGTCCCTTAGGAACCAGCCAGAGACCATCAGCTGATTCTATGCAGGCCATTAGACGATGCTGAGACTCTTGGAGAGAATTGCATTTTTTTGTATGAAAGGAATCCCTGTGGATGGATCTGAGATACATTTAATTGGACTGTATAGTTAATACTGACTAATACTGACTGGGGATGGACAAAAGGATTGGAAAGATCATGAAGAGAAGGTTACTGATTGATGGGTTAATCATATTTTGTGCCATTGTTGCTTTCCTGCCTTTTGAGATATTTTGCAAGGACAAGCTGAACCCAAGTGTTTCAGGGCCAGAAGCAAAAGAATATTTGGCAAATAATGAACTTGCAGATAACACAGTCTGTGAAATTTTATAGTGTAGTATGTTTTTAGGTCTTTGCTTATAAGCACCTGAAAAGTAATTGTTCCTTCTTAGAGACCAATTACTAGATATCAGCTCAGCTGGGAATCGCACTCCTGTCCTTCTCACTCGGCTTTGGCTGAGATTTTGCCAAGAGCAAGAAACTCAGTGGTTAGTACCACTGTGGCTCATAGGAACCTTTTGTTCCTTATGTCTGGCAAATCTTTTGCAGAAAATCCTTCCCTTCCCCCCCCCCCCCCCCCCCCCCGCCTCTCTCTCTCTCACACACACACATACACACACACACACACACAGACATACTAATCTCAGAGTTTCTAGTCCCATGACCACCTATAAACTTCTAAGTCTTTGAGATAGTAATTTTAGAATGGAATGGGTGACCCAAAATATGGAGAGTTCAGTTTGATTCATTAAAAATTTAGGAAGTAGAAGAAATTTTAATTTCATATGCAATCTTCTCATTTCACAGCAGAAGAAAATGGATCCTAGAAAGTTTGTGAATGATAGAATGAAAGTTGCTTGAGACCAGGAATGTGACCACGGTGGATAGTGCCTGGTACATAGAAAGCATTTAATATATTCTTGATTGGTTGGCCAAGTGTTTGAACCTAGGTTACTCAGGTATTAAGTGGAAATATAGATTAGAAACCAAGTCTCTGGACTCTCAGATGTATCTCTTTTGGTTTCATAATAAGAAAGCACTTTTCTGCTCTTTTTTGTAAGTAGAACTTCTAATTAACCAGAATGAAAATCATGAAGACTATTTGCATCTAATGGGGCTCCTGAAAAGTCAATTTCTATGGTCAAATGGAGGCTTTCCACTAAACTTTGCTTAAGGTAAAATTTATATGGACATTACCTGAGACAACAACCACAATACTCCAATTTAGATGCAACACACTTTATTTTTCTTTTATAATATGTAGCATTACCTATAGTATCAACCTCTCATGGTTGTTGCAACACTCAACTCGGTGTTAAAGAACTTTGCAAACCTCAATGCACTATTTAAATGTCATATATCATTATTATTATTGTGGTTGTTGCTGTTGCAGGCTTAGCTAGAATCTCTCACACACTATTAAATCCACAATTTCTTTCATTTTCTTTCATGTTTTTGGAGGATATTTTTTTCCTCTTTAATATCTTTTCTCCTGAAAGGTCATTCTCTTCATTTTTCCTAATTTTCTATTCCTTACTATTTATTCTCTGTTCCATGATTTAATTTCTATTTCAGATTCATTTTCCCACAGCTTCTATATTTCCTGCACAAAGCTTTTCTCTCAACAACATCCTTCCATCTTTACTGTAGATTCTGGTTGCCATAGCATTCCCTCCTTGTATAGACCCATGAGGAGCTGAAGGAAAAACAAATTCCTTACTCATTAATCATTTTCCTTGACTCTGTTCTGATTGAGTGCACTGCAAAGGTTAAACTTTATGCAGATGTCCACTACGCAGAAAGCAATTCTCTTTTAAAAAGACTATTTACACTTGTGTCTTTTCTTTCAATTGAGAATCTTCCATTGTGATTGAATCTAGTTTGTCTACTTGAGAGACTTCATTTTCTCTTTGAGCCAATGTAGTACTTTATAGAAGGACAGTGGACCCTGAAGGAATACCATTATAGGACAATGGAAAGATTATTATTTTTGGTGAATGTTGAAAACTTTGCATGTGTTTTGAAAATTAAAAAAAAACTATGAAAATAGTTATAGAGATTGAATTAGCTTTTTTGCTTTTCATTTTATATTACTAATTCAAATTCATCTTGTTTAACCCCCCAG
Source organism: Antechinus flavipes (assembly GCF_016432865.1). Lineage (NCBI taxonomy): Eukaryota > Metazoa > Chordata > Mammalia > Dasyuromorphia > Dasyuridae > Antechinus > Antechinus flavipes. The sequence goes on along the minus strand of NC_067402.1, from coordinate 52,243,485 downwards.
ATCTTTTTAAGACAAATTGTTATCAGTTATCATCTATCTTGTACTTGTGAAATTTAATTTTTGAACTTAACTGTGACTTTACATTTATTTGCACAAAATTTTATCTTACTCTGTTCAACCCAATGTCCTACTTGTTAAGGCCTTTTTTGTTTGCTTTTAAATTTTATTTTAAAAAGATGAAATGATAATTCTTAACATTTTCTGGATCTCTAGACAAATAAAAGGCTATTAAACTTTTTGAATTGAGTTTTTTTTTGGATGCTGACTGTCATCCACTGTACTAATTATTCATTTTAGTTTTGTGTCATCATCTAATAAGCATGAATTTATCAGTGTCTTTATTATTAATAAAAATGCCAATATTGACAAATAATGCCAGTCATTATTAAAGATATTTAAGATCTCAAGCATACTCTTGGTCATTATTATAAACTTTTTTCTAAGCTAACTTTAGCTATTCTTTGAGTTTCTACCATTCAACAAGTTCGAAATCCATAAAACTTGTCTACTTCTCTTTATTATTCCATGAGAAAATATGCTACTTTTGCTTTTCATGATGCTGTTCCTTGTTTGGTCTGCTCACCCCTGAATATATTCTTCATTACTTCCTGCTGTTTCCCATTGAATTGTCCTGTTTTGCTTCAATTCATGTCTAACTATCCAACTATCTTGAAGACCACTTAATACTTTGTCTACTATTTACTGAGGATACAGTGTATCCTCTCCATAATAGTAGTTAGTAAGCCTCTCCATAATAGATGTGAATTATAACTCTTTCAGTCAATAACTATGGTTCACTTCCTCATATCCAGAATATGGTAAATACTCTTGACTTATTAAATTGTTGTTTCCATTGCTATCTTTGACTCTCTAATTTCATCCAGAATCTGATTTATGATAAGAAACTCATTTGAGTTCTTAATTGTTGATATACTTTTCTAGCTGTTGCAGCTGCTCCCAGGACTCTAATCCCTCAGTTGGAAAAGTCATTGAATGAAGCTATAAAGGGCAAGTGATTTTTTTTTCTTTTTAGTGCTTAAGAAATGCTAGTAGGCTGATTGACTGATTATTATCAAACTCTCCCTGTAATTTTCCTCTGTTTTGTGAAAGTCTTGAGGGCTATGTTAATTGGATAAGACTGAAATGGCTGATGATTTTTTTCTTTCTTCCTCAGAATAAAAAAATCACAGACGTCTACTACTGATATCAATACTAATGCTACTAATAGTAATATTAGTACTACTAATAGTAACTAAAATTTGTATATTGCTTTAAAGTTTGCAAAGTAGTTTAATTTTATCTTATTAGACCTTCACAACAATCTAGGGAGGTGGGTACTCATATTATCCTCATTTTATAGATGTGGAAACTGGTTGAGAGCTTAAATGACTTGCCAGGGTAACACTGGTAAGCTAGTAAGTGGGTCTGAAATATGATTTGAGCTCAGGTTTCCTGTTCTCTGGGACAAGGTAATCTAGATTCTGCCACCTCAATACCTCCTTGCTTTTTCTGGTTTCCCTTTAACAACAATGATATTAAAAAACCAACAGCAATAACAAACAAAAATTCCCCCCATATCTTATCAATCCTTTTGAGCTCCCTTGTGACTTTCATATATTAATTTGTTTAAATATAGTTTATATACACATTTCAAAATGTGTACATTGCTCTAATTATTCAGTTGGGAAAAGACTGAACAAATTGCCGCAACTGAAAATAATGGAATAATTTTACTCACTAAAATGACAATATGAGGAATGCAAAGAAATCTGAGACATTTGAAATGTTGCAATTGTTTTTGTTTATGTATGAGGTTGGTGCAAGAAGACTAATCATATTAATGATGACTTGCATGAGAGAATATGTCACCAATTCATGTCTTGCATGATCATAATAGAAGGTAGCCAAATCATGTACAAAATATACATGGACATTTTTAATGTTCTATGAAATATTAAAGACTTAGAAGAAGGCATATTGGATGGATCTTCTATGGGTTATCAAGGGAAAAACGTGGGCACTGTTCTTTATGACACGATCTCCCAACTCAATGCCCTTACTTTGATTGTCCCCCAAGACTGGAATGTTCTCCATTCTTCTGCTTCAAATTCCATTAAGACTAAACTCAAATCCCACTTTCTACAGGAAACATCTCGCAGTTCCTCCCTTTCCCTTTATTCTTCTTTCCCCTGCTCCACTGCTAGTATCTTTTATCTGAAATTGCCTTCCATTTACTGTGTATAAAATGTGTGTATCTAGTAATTTACATGTTCTTTTCTCTATTAGAATATGAAATGGGAATAGTCTCGTTTGTCCCTCTTTATTCCTGGAACTTAGAAAAATTCTTATACTATATATATACATATATACATACATATATATATATATCATATATATATACATACACACAATATGTAATCTAAATATATACAATATATAATACATATACATTATATATAAATACCAAATACTTAATAAATGTGTATCAATTGAGTAACTGATAGGATGAGAAAATGTGGTGGGATTGTGATTTGCACTGCTTCAGGAAGTACACAAAATGTTGAGGTCACAGATCCTTTTAAGAATTATCTTACAAAAAATATTTTAGTTTAGAACCATGATAACAATGGGGTATTACAGTCTTTTTCATAAGTGACATGGCTCTAGCTGTAATCTATTCTCAATGAGTAAAACATTTCTGCTATGACTGGTTTAGGTGAAAAGTTCATGGCTCCAAATTTATAGGATTAAATCCTGGAAGGGATTTAAAAATACTTTTATTCAATTCTCTCATTTTACAAATGAAGGAACTGAGGTCTGAAGAAGTTAATGGACTTCCCAAGTTCATATAGTTAATATAACTTATCTAATTGATTCTAATGATTCTTCATATCATCTCCTAAATTTTTAATAAAGATAGGTTAACCATTGCTCTCTGAAGCATTTTATAGTTTTGCTTTAAATAACCTGGTTTATTTTGTCTAAACGTGTTTAAAATGTTGTGGTCAAAAGTAAAAGATCACTAGAATTATAGTTCACCTCTGAAACTATGTGACTTGAGAGAAATCACTTCATCTTTCTGGGAAACAATTTCTTGATCTGTATAAAGTGGAGCTTGGACTCTATGATCTCCAAAATCTCTTTCTATTCTACATCTATGATCTTATGATACTAAGCAATATGTTCCAAAGATTATAGACTGTTAGATGCAGGGAAGCTGCAACTGTCATTTCTAATGACTAAGCTGTATTTTCAAATTGCCTTTGAAATAACACAAGGTATAATTCTAAAGGGCAGAGGTAAAGAAGCAAAGTGGTCAGGTGGGAGGAGATTCTTGATTTGAAAAGGGCAGTCACAGAAAAGTACCATTAGCAAATATTATAAATACTAAAGGTGATGGTAGAAAAAAGGGACATAATTTCTGAGCTCTCCAAGAACTGATTAGCCATGTAAGACCTTTTTTTTTTTTTTTTTTTTTTTAAGAGAATAGAAAATAATAATACTTACAATCATTGGTGTGCTGGCAAATGTTTAACAATTAACTTGCATCCCCCCTCATCTCAAATATATGCATAACACATTTTCAAGTTCAATCTGCATTATTAAAATTTTCCCCGTCACTTTCTCCAGTCTAGACAATCAACACAACAATAAATCAAGCACTGATTTTGTATCATTTGCCAATTTCTGAGGAGTAAAGCTCATACTGAAAATTTAATAATCAATAATCAGTTCTTCTGAGATGGTCCACACTTACGCCAATAACATAGCCTGAAGAAAACTCACTTTGTGACCACGAGATATTCTTGGTGAGCCTTTAATTCTGAATGAAATTGGCCACACCAACAATTATTATGGGATTTTATTTTGCAAGGCAATGAAAATACAAAGATAGGCAGATGACACCAAGCTTAAAAAAGTAGTTAACATTTTGGGTCTAAAGTGAACCTGATATTGAGATTAAAAAGTAATGAGAATAAATGTAAAACACATGATTATTTGTGCACACATTATCAGAGACTGAGCTTCATAGGTACATGAGGGTAAGCCTAGTTAGACATTCTTCTGGAAGAAATAGACTTATGTTTTTGTAGACTGCAATCTCATTTATGAGTCACTCATATAATGTACTTACTAAAAAAAGGCTATTTCAATCTTAAACTATGGCAAGATAAGCACAGTGTTCAGGAATAAGGTGAGAGGCAAACTATACTCCTCTCCAAACTGTATCTAGAACGTTGTGTTCTGTTCTGGAGACCTTATTTTGGGAAGGACATTTTTAAGCTAGAGAGAGTTCATGAGAGGACAGTTCATGATGGCGAATGGCCTCCAGATCACGCCAAACACATGAGCACAGGTTGAAACATCTGGAAATGTTTAACCTAGAAAGGAAAATATAATAATTGTGGTGGAAAAGGGGGACATGAAAAGTGCTATCTAGTATTTGAAGGGGTATCACTAGAAGGGGAGATTATACTCAAATTGTTTGGTCTGAGAGAGCAGAAATAGGAGAAAAGGATGAAAGTTAGAAAGAAACGCAAATTTAGGTTTGCTATTAAAACAAAATATTCTTTGAAAGTGAGTTCCATGGCCTTAATAGACAGTGCATTTCCATTCCCCTGGTGCCTTCTCAGTAAAGACTCTATAACTAGTTGATGGAAAAGCTACAAAAGATTTTTATTTAAGTATTGGATTGACTAGGTTCAATTCAATTAATTATTTATTAAGTGTCTACTATGTTCAAAGCATTGTACAAGGGGCCATGAATATAAACACAAAATGAAAAATAAGTCTAGGTCTCAAGTAGCTTGTATCTGAATGGAAACTACAATGGGTTCAGTGATAAATAAATGATAACTTGAGGAAGCAAAAAACATCAAACTATTAATGGGATCAGAAGTCTTCACAGATTAGGTGGTACCTAATATAATTGGAGAAAACACTGGGTGTGAGATTAAGGAAGGCCTGGGTTCAAATCTAGTCTCAGCCACTCAGTGAGTGATTTTACAGATAATCCTCATCTACTCAATTTCCTTATCTGCAAAATTTATATGAAATGGTACTTGCCTTCCAAAGATTGTTGTGAGCATAAAATGAGTTAAATGAGTAAAGTGTTTTGTAAATCTTAAATCAATGGTATTATTATTATTATTATTACTACACTTAGATTTTTAAAATAAGAATCAGATATTCAGTAGAATAGGATCTTGTTCTATTTGATGAAGGATGAATTTGGGCACTATACAAATACTAGCTACTTGTTCTCACCATTATTAGCTTTGAGATAATAATTCTCTTAACTCAAGAGATGTTAAGGATCCTAAATGGTTAAAAAAAAAAAAAGGAGGGGGGAAGGGAGGCTGTCTATTCAAAGGCACAGAGACTGGAAAATAGTAAACAAACTCCTATCTCTGGATCATGGTATGAATGAAGGAGAGTAATGTTAATCCTGGAAAAATAGGCCAAAGTCATTTTGTGAAGGGCTTTAAATACAAAAGTGAGGAGTTTGTATTTTAACTTAGAGAAAATAAGTAATGACTGAAAATGTTTAAGCAAAGGAGTCATATTGTTAGACTTCTGCCTCAGGAAGGTTATTTGGGAAGATAGAGAGGGGAGGCAAAAAACTCCAAGCAGGGACACCAGTGATGTAGCTATGGCATTGTTAATATTTTTTTCCAATCTCAAAAACATTTTTTGGTTATTTATTTTCAATAGTAGTTTATTTTTCCAACTACATATAAAGGTAGTTTCAATATTCCTTTTTATGATAATTTGTGTTCCAAATTTCCCTCCCCTCTCCACAAGATAGCAAGCAATCTGATACAGTTAAATATGTGCAATTATTTTAAACATATTTCCATATTTGTCATGTTGTACAAGGAAAAAATATGAGAAAGAAACAAAAAGAGGAGAAAATACTATGCTTCACTCCACATTCACTCTCCATCTCTCTCTCTGGATGCAGATAGCATTTTCCATCCTAAGTCTCTTGGAATTGTCTTGAATCATTATATTGTTGAGAAGAGCCAAGTCCATCACAGTTGATCATCATATAATCTTATTGTTATTGTATGCCATGTTCTCTTGGTTCTTCTCACTTCACTCTTTCACACTTTCAGTCTTTCCAGGCTTTTCTGAAATCAACCTGCTTATCATTTCTTATAGAACACTAATATTCCATTACAGTCATATACCACAACTTATTCAGCCATCCCCCAATAGTTGGGCATCTACTCATTTTCCAATTCCTTGCCAATACAAAACAATACTGCTACAAACATTTTAACACATGTGGGTTTTATTCCCCTCTTGTATGACTTCTTTGGGATACAGACCAAATAGTGACATTGTTAGATCAAAGGGTATGTACAGTTTTACAGTCCTTTGGGCATAGTTCCAGATTGCTCTCCAGAATGATTGGATCATTTCACAACTCCACCAACAATGCATCAGTGTCCCAGTTTTCCCATCTCCTCTCCAACATTTATCATTATCTTTTGTCATCTCAAAAACAATTTTTAACAAATTCCAAGTTCTCTTCTTTTGTCTCTCCCTCCCCCCAGATGGCTAGCAATTTGATGTAAATGATACATGTGCAGTCATGTGAGATATATTAATTTCATTTTTTTAGGTGTGAATTCAGCCAAGATTGTAGCTACATCAGATAAAATGAAGGGTGAGTGTGCGTGTGATAATACTGGAAAGGAATAATCAAAAGACTTGACAACTGAGTGGTTGAGAGGGATGAAGGAGAGGGAAAAGGCAAGGAAAAATCACACTTTGTAAACCTGAGTAATTAGAAGGATGTTTTTATTCTTCAGAGATCTGGGGGAAGTTTGGAGATGAGTAGGTTTAGGAGGGGAGATAATGAGTTCAATGAAAGCTTGTTGAAGTTAAGATCTTATGCCTTAGCTAGGTGGAAATGCTGCATGTGGTTTGTAAAGCAAGATGGGCAGGGGAAGATTCCATTGGTTTGCTTCTCTATTTTCAGAGAAATGATATTTGAACCCATGAGACCTTAAGAAATCACAGAGTGAGAAAAGAGTAGGGGGCTAAAGTTATGTAGATGTGTGCTGCATGACAGTGGAGAAAGGAAATTAGAGTGTAGAATTAGTAACATAAGGATCCCTTTTTGAGTAAGAGCAGGATTGGCATCTTAGGGGGAAAAATTAGAAATTTTTCAGATTTTCCCCCAAAAGGAATTTTACATCTTGTGTTGTCTCATGGATGAATAAATTTATGTGCAACTAATTTACACAAACTTTATGCACCTGCTTTGGTATTGATTTAAAGAGGAAGCACTGGAAATACATCAGCAACTGTCACATTTAGACGATATGCAAGGTAATACTGATCATTATATTAGCTATGCATCAGACCATGAAACTCAGATTAAAAATATATCTGAAACTCATTTGGCCCCCATTTTACACTATAATTTCATTTCTATTTCCTCTTAAAATAGGTTTTTTACCCTCTTTTAAACTAACATAGGAAATGAACCAGTGAAAATGTGAATGTTTCTTACCTTCTGTTGAAGTCAATTTTGAGTTTTGACTCCACATTCAGAAAGAAAAAAACTCTCAGATGCTGTGATTTCATATCCTACTCAGACCAACTTTGGATCTTATGAATTTCCATTGTGGAAGTGTCCCATTTTTCTGTCAAATACCTGAAAGGTGATGCATTCTTTCTCAGTTTTTGGTCTTACCTCCCAGCCCAGTGCATGATCCAGCTTTGAAAATAGCCAAATGTCTCCCGAGAGGAAAAAGACATCTGCCATTCAGCTTATTCCTGTGCAATTTGCCTAAAATGCTGCCCCTTAATAAAACTGATCCCCTAAATACACAGGTCCTCCCACTCTAAAGTGCCCCCCTATTTCCCACTCTCTCACTTTATATATTATTTCCTTTCCATGGTCCAGAAAACTGGCTTTCTTATTGTTCCTCATAAATGGCTCTCTATCTCATTTCCATATCATTTCATTGCCTGTTTCCAAGCACCCCCATTTTACCTCTGTTTCTTATGATCTGCAATTTCTTCAAGGCTCAGCTCAAGCTCTACTTTCTCTATGTAGCCTTACTTGATTCCCCCCCACTCCCCACCCATCACTAGTGCCAAATAATCTTGTATCTATTTTATATAACTATCTATTTGGATGTATGCATATGCTTTCTCCTTGGCAAGATTGTAAGGTCTATGAGGCAAGGTCTGTTCTAGTTCAGCTTTTTTCTTGCTAAAAACAGTGCCTGGAACAAAAGTAGGTGTTTAATAAGTGTTTCTTGATTGATGGGTTGTCCTCAGTAGCCAGGTGCTCATCTGTAGACATTTTCTTGGGATGTTCAAAACTGAGATTATCACAACTTTCCCTTGTGATACTCAGAGATACTTCCAAGAGGATACTTTCAAGAGAAACTTCAAAGTTTGTACATGGTGAGAGTTAAGGTGGAATGTTTTTCAGAAAAGACATAGTTCCTTATAACATCTTAAAATCCTTTTACTGAAGGTCCTACTATTGCCTTTAAAATTGATTTCAAAATACCACATATTATGAATTGTCAATGCCCATTTATCACCAAGAGACAAACATAATGTGAATTTGGACTTAAGGCGTGGGTTATTTATAATTTATCCTTTATTCTTTTTTCTTTTTAAATTAATTTTGTCTCCAGGTCTTACCACACTTCTTGCCACAGAGCAGTTACTTAATAAATTATATCTGTGTCTATTGAAATATAGCGGATGTATAGGGCAGCTAAGTGGCACATCAGACTTGGTTCACTTTGACCTCAGACACTTCGTAGCTCTGGGATCCTGGAAAAGTCATTTAACCTTGTTTGCTTCAGTTTCCTCTTCTGTCAATGAGGCTGGAGAAGGAAATGACAAACCAGCACAGGATCTTTGCCAGGATGATCCCAAATGAGGCCATGAAGAGTTGGACACAACTAAACAAAAATAGACTTCCTAGGCTCATCCCAGCTATACAGTTAATGATTTTGAAATAAACAGGAAAAGGAATTAGCTTGCTTGGCTACAGAGACTGTATTTTAGGGGCAATGGGGAGTTGAGAAGAGTTAAATGTAATTTGTCTGTCAGAAACATTATATTAACAAGAGCTGTCCAAAAGTAGAATAATCTGCTTTGGAAAAGAGTGGTTTTCCTTTTAAGATTAAAAATTTTCCTCAGATAATTTCCAGCTGTGTAATCATGGGCAAGTCACTTAGTTCCAGTTAGGTTCAGTTTTCCTATAACTGGAATGTTGACAGCCCCTAGCTCTATTTGCCTGTTTCCTTATCTGTAAATGGGAATGTTATATCACCTATTATGAGGATCAAGTGAGATGATATTTATAAAGTACTTTAAATATTACAATAACATTAATTATTCTTAATTATATATTACATGTAATATATGTAATTATATATATATATATAATTATATGTAAATAGATTTTCTAGCAAAGGTTGGATGACTACTTGTTGAGTATATTATGGGAATGGATTCTTTTTCAAGTACTGACTAAATAGATGCTGAAGTTCTAATTGTAAGATTCTGTGATTGTTTTAGTTCAAGAGAAAGGAAAGGAAAGAAGATGCAGGGGAGAAAAGTAAGAAATGAATTGAGATCTCTCTTTCCATTTCCTTTGTCATTAGTGTAGTCCACATGTAATTTGTTTCTATGGGTTATGACTTAGATTTATTTGTTCTTCCCCCTTAGAAAGACATTCCACCCACTCCTCTGTGAAAAATTCCTACTATCCAGTCAATCTGTTGACAGCTCTAGCTAAAATGCCAGTGTATTATATAGGAGTGATAACATATTAAATCTTTATCACTCATTAGCATTTCAGTACATTGTTTGTCAGGCCAGCTAGTCAATAAATGTGTTGGAGGAATGGGAAGAAAGCTGAAAGAAAGTAGGGGTTACTGAAAGGGGAATGAAAGGTTTAGTAGACAGATTTTGCCTTCTTTGAGATTGTGCCTAAGGCTATCTTTGCAAATTCTAGACACTGATGCTCTCTTACCCAACAGCCTACTTTTAACAATGACAATTAGAGATATAGGGAGCCTCACATTTCATGGATCAAGAGGACTTGGATTTTCTGAGTTTCTAGGTCCATCTCCTTTTCCTCTTCTTGATGAATTTTTCCCTAATGATCTCACTCAGTTGTAATGTCCAGACCTCCCATTCCCCTTAGTCTGTATCTTTCTTAATCTCTATCATGTACCACAGTAATTAGTATGTATGGGCCATATTCCCCTACAGGACAATGAGCTCCAGAAAGGGTAGGGGATCGAGAAATTACATAGCATCTGTTCTTCTCACCTAAAATTATCCTGTATTTATCTTTTTATAAGTATATGCACACTATTTTCCCTAATAGAACAAGCTCTTTGAATGATAGAACAAATGCCTTTGTATCTGTTTATATTCGTCTTGTCTTTGTTTCATTTGTTTGTAGTGTAGCGCCTGATATAAAGGAGATACTGGAAAGGTAGGAGGGAAGACTAGACTAAAATAAGTCCAGACTGATTGGATCAACAATGTTAGTAGGGGAGAAAGGGGGAAGCAAGATAGTTCTGTGTTCACTGAATCAAGCCATTGATTTTCCCTTTGAAAATGAGAATCAATCACTAAATAAAGTTTAAATAAAAACTAAGAGTCTATTATATACCAAGCACCTGGTATATTAAAACCAAGGTGGGTAAAGGAACATGCAAATATCTAATTAACAGAGGGAAGACCCTAGAATAAAGAGGGACTGTGAATCATAGAAGATATGTGTATGGCTGTATAGTGTGCTGTTATATGTACTCTCTCTTTCTTCTCTCCTTCCTAGTTTATATAGCAGCTAGGTGACACAGTGGATAGAGTGTTGGACCTGTAGTCAGGAAGACTCCTCTTTGTGAGTTTAAATGCACCCTCAGATACTTACTAGCTGTGTGATCCTGCACAAGTCAGTTCCTTCATCTGTGCAGTGAGTTGGAAAAGGAAATGGTAAGCCACTCTAGTATCTCTGCTAAGAGTCCAGCACAGCTCAAATAACCACCACAAAAATGTTTACATATATAGATATATATATATATATATTCAAACACATGTATGTATATCTTTATATAAAAAACCTATAAACTTGATTTAGGTTTTATTTGATGAACTTAAACATTCCAGAAAAAATAAAAACCACCTCAGTTTATCAATGAAATGTTGTATGAATACCTTGGGGTACCCCTGTTTTTTCAAGGTGATTTAATTTCCATTCTTTCTTGGATTCATGAATTGACAAAGGAAGGCTTTGATTTTTATGTTAATTATCAATTAGGAAAAATAAAAATTTTATAATAATCTGGAGAGAAGCAAATGCAGCAAGAAGAGGTGTTCAAAAGTGGAAATAATGCTGGAATCAGAAGCCCTGGGTTCCAATCCTTGAGTCAGCCATTTTTAACTTTTATGACTTGGGTGACTTATTTAGCCTCTCTAGGACTTGTTTTTGTCATCTGTAAAATGAAATAGTTGGACTAAATGGTATTAAATATCTGACCTGGCTTTGAGTTTTTGATCCCATGATCTCATCTGTCTTCCAGAGTCTTAAGTCATGGAATGATTATTCTCCATTGATGCTAATATGTCATCTGAGAGTGTGAAATATTAAACTCATTAGCATTTCAGCACACTGTTAATCAGGTTAGTCTAAAGTATCAAGCTTTTCAGGAAGGGCAGGCCAGTGTGAAAATTGGGGGAGGAGGGATGCTTAGGTAGTTTATAGCATGAGAACCATAAATATCCTGGGAGTAGGTAGTAATCTAAAATGGAGACCATTAGAAGGGAAGTGAAGGATTTACAAGATAGTTTTTGCCTTCTTTGAAAAATGGTAGGACTTGGAGTTTGTTTTGGAAATTATGCAATATTATAATTAATTGTTAATAATTTATGTATAATCTTTCACCAAGCAATATTGCTAGTAGGCCTTTGCCTGAAAGAAATCTAAGAAATAGAAGGATTCTTGTGTACAAAAATATAAAGAACTAAAAAATAAAAAGGTACCTAGCCATTGGTCAAGGGCTAGACAAATTATGGTATGAGAATGTAATGAAATTTAGCATGTTCTTCAGAAACCTACCAAATTTAAGGGGGCCTATAGCTGGGAGCTTTTATGCTCTTCTCTGATTAGGAAGCTGCGTCAGGGAAATTAGGATCATTCAGATTCTGGGAATAACGTTGTCTTCTTTTTGGCAAAACCTCCTCATGATGTGAATGAAAAAACTATCAGAGATGTGCATCCCATCACATGATGAAAAGGATCATTTCAGAGAATCCTTAGAAGATTTGCATAAACTGATGCAGAATGAAGTGAGCAGAATCAGGACACCAATTTATACATTAATATTGTAATGATTCATAACTTTGATGGACTCAACAGTTCTAAACAATGTAATAGCCACTGCAAAAGACTGATAAATCATGTTATCTACCTCCTGATAGAAAAGGGATGGACTCAAGGTACAGAATGAAACAAGTATTTTTGAATGTGATCAATGAAAAAAAAATGTTTTGCTTAACTAGATGTATTGGTGGTTTCTTTCAAAATGGGAGAAGTAGAAGGAAGAAAAAAAATTGTTAAAAAGGAAAATGAAATATTAGAGGGCAATAGTTACTTCAATAAATTTGGCATTGTTATTTACATGATTTGAGAGTGTGGAATACTTAGACCAAGCTATATATTTGTAGATATCTATTTCACAATACAGGAAAAAAGGTCCAAACCACCTTTCCCCCTCCATATAAAGGGTGTCTGTTCCTGTGATTTGACAGGTACATTCTGTAAGTATCTTGGGTTTATGTTGAATGACAGGTCTCATTTTGTAAATATTATGCCTAGCACTGGAAAAATGCTATGCTGGTTGAAGATAATGATCTGTCGAGGCTTCCCCCCCCTCCCATCTGTCAAAGTGATGCCAGGAGATATGGGATAGAACATACTGCTGTCCATTATATCAGTCCTAAAAGGTTAGGGATTTCCCCATTCCTCTTTTCCCTAAACTTCCTGCTATGTATACATTATCCATGAATTTATCCACATCTTTTTTAATCTAGTTATATTTTCAGCCTTTATTACTTTTTGGAGTGATAATATATATCATTTATTTACCCCATATAAATGGAATTTTTCTTTAAATTAGAATTTCAACTTCAGTTCTTTCAAACTTCATAGGTTCATATAACTAGAGCTTACAGGAAACATAGACATCATTGAGTCCAACTCCCTCAATTTAAAGATAAGCAAATTAAGATAACTAAGACAGTTATATAACATGTTCAGTGTCACAAAACTAACAGGTAGTTGAATTAGAATTTTAACACATGATTTCCCAACTCAAAGACCATCCGTTATAGCACACATCCATCAAGAAGTAGCAATTTTTTTTTAGCTTTCAGAGATTTGATGAACAATCTTATTCACCTTAATAATATTTGTCATGACTTTAGAAAAATGTGGTTATATCATATTTACTCTTGACTTTCACCTTCCTTCCATTTAAAACATTTAATAAGGGTTCATACTTTAGTGTAGGCAAGGTTAGCAAGATATGTGTTATATATATATATATAAGTAGAGATGGTATGTTATTATAAACAAAACTAGCAAAAGTAAATGTGAACTATACATAACCAAAAATTGTAACAATAAAAATAATACTTAATAAGTTCTACACAAAATCCTCTCTATTAATAGTGACTGTTTAGCAATTTCTCCACTGTTTAAATAATTTCAATTCCTTTGAATCATTTTGGATAACATTCTTGCTAAGTCTAAACCTAAAAAAAAATTTCCTTTGGAATTAATTCCTTCGCTTTCAAAATACTTCCATTAAATCACACATTTGATAATTATAGAAGATATTCATAGGTAATTTAATTTGGTTATAAGAAAACACAGATCCTATGGTATAAGTGATATTTCACTTTTGGTAATATATTGGCTATAAAGAAAGGTGTGTAAAATAGGTGACAGCAATGACTACCAATTGAGTTATTCCTCTAAACAAGGGCTCTTAATTTAAGGTCCATGAACTTGAAAAAAATAAATATAGATAAGTTTATTTCAATATACTTTTTTTCTTTGTGATTTTATGTGACCTCTTTATACATTTAAATACATTGGTCTGCAGAGAAGCCATAGGCTTTATTAGACATTGCCAAAGGGGTCCATGTATGACACAAGAAAAGTGAAGAATCCCTGATCTAAAACCAAGAACATCACTCAAGAGAATGGAACATTGATAGCTTGAAGGGGAAGGGCAATGTTGTTATATTATATACTCTTGAATTGTCATTGTATTCTATTCCATAGGAAGCAAACATTTCTTTATTTGGTTTGACAAACTACTTTATAAGTTTTATATCATTACTTTAAAATTTTAAATGACACTATCTTATTCTGACCCAGTGCCTTGCCTGAATATATAAGATTTATTCTGCATTTTTAGTTCATTATTTCCCTGACAAGAAGTGGAAGCCATTCTTGATCATAAGACCTCTGAAGCTATGATTGGTCGTTGCCTTGATTAGAGTTTAAGAGATTCATAGTTGTCTTTTACAGTGCTGTAGTGACTGTATCAATGCTCCTGCTTTAACTTTCTGTACTCTGTATCAAAATCTTTCCAGTTTTCTCTGAATCCATTCCTTTCTTCATTTCATAAGACACAAGTATGTTTTATTACATTTGTATTCTATTATTTGTTTGGCCATTCCACTTTGTTTTCCATTTCTTTGTTACCATAAAATGTTGCTATATTGTTGTACTTACCAATGGATGTTTGATTTTTGTGAGACTTGCAAGGCTAGCAATATCTTCATACAGGTGCAAGCTAGCTTTTTTTTTTTTTTTTTAACAAAGAACTGAAACCATCCTTCATAATGAATTGGCTCAAAGGATCCTTAAAGGGTTAGACTGTTGACAAAGTTTCCTGGTTGCCCAAATACAGAATCCAGGATACTAGATGCTCCCGTGGCTTCTGACCCTGATAGACAGCATAAAAAAAGAAAACCACTCAATTCAATCAAAATTATTTCCTCGATGAATGTCTTTGCATTGCTCTGAAAATTCTTTCCTTGTTCTGGGGCTAAGCAAACTTATTGTTGTTAAGTACTACATGTTCTATGCATGTACCTTTTCATTCTAATCCTGAATCAGAGGTACCAAATAGCTTAGTGAGGCTTGGTCTCCTATTTGGCTCTAAGTATTATCACTGGATCAAAGGGTATGCACAGATTAGTGATTTTTGAAATGTAATTTAAATTGCCTTCCAGAATAGTTAGACTAATTCATAGTCCCATAAACAGAAAATTAGAGTATCTGTATGCTCCTCCAAGAATTGTCATTTTAAAAATTTTCTTTGCCAATTTAATTGCTATGTACTAGAATCTCAGTTTCATTTTTCTGTTATTAGTGATTTGGAATATTACAAAATATGGTTATAGTCAATTTGAATTTTTTTCTTTTGAAAGCTATCTGTTCCTATCCTTTGGAAATTTATTTATAGGGTAATGACTGTTGTTCTTACATGATCTTATTAATTCCCTCTATATTCCTTAGACCTTTAGCAGAGAAATTTGTGGCAAAAGGTTTTCCTCATTTTTTTTTTACTGCTTACATTCTTATTTTTACTGTATTGATTTTGTTTGTGCAAAAGCTTTTCAATTTTACATAAGTAAAATTGTCCATTTTTTTCTTCTATGATCAACATCCACCTATTCATATTTTCTTCAAGAGGAGAGTCAGGAGGTATTGAATTAAATAATTTCATAAAAATGAGATAGGAAATTACCAATCTGTTAAAGTGTAATCAATTATATTTTTGAAAGTCATTTCCAAATCCACTAACTCTATGCAGTCAGACCATTGACTTGTTAGAGTAAAGGTGTTGATACCCAAGGAGAAGAAGTAATTCAAGCAACTCTTATTTGACCTATTTAAAAATTGTTATTGATTCTGAAAGATGGGAGATGTTTAAAAATATCCAGAACTGCCAAAGACCATCACTACTACCTAAGGAATTTTAAGCAATCAATTGCAACAAGGAGAACACCCCAAAAGTCTGGAGCTTGTGTTTGGCAAACACTTGATGGTGTGCCAAGAAGAGATATATTTTAAACTAGTATTATACTTGGCTGCCATATAACATCATTTGTTAAATTTCAAGGAGAAGGAGGGTAGAATATTATAAGTGACTTAACTTCATAAAATAGTCAGAAGCAGTGGAGGAAAAAAAACAAATATAGGGAAAGTTGTCAAGAGACCCAATTAAGGCAAATAACAGATTTAGCTGCTTTAGTATGTTTGTGGTAATCTCTTTTCTTCATTAGTCACAAAAGGACCACCCCATGTCAACTCATATCTCTTGCCTCATCAAGCTGCATGAGAAGTAGAAATGATGCCAAAAGGGGAAAAAAGGTGCTGAATGAGATAAAATACATACAGAAGAGGTCTTTGCTGGAGGTAGTATAATTTGGGGAGTTGTAAAGAGACTATCTCTGGAAGAGGAGGTTACTAAATACTTGGAAATAAATCACAGAACCTATTACAAAAGAAATGACTTTGGAAATGTGAATAATTATTGATCTATTTTGCCTATTTTTCTATTGCTGCAAAATTGGTGAACAATTCATAAGTTCATTTAAAAGCATTCTTGATAAAGATAGATGAAGGGAATAAGCAGGCTTTCTCAATAATATTTCACAGCAGATTATGATATTACAGCCACACAATTGACTGAAAGATAGGGAGAATAGAAGTCTCTATATTTTTTATTTGTTGACAATAAATGAAAATACTTTATTTCGTAGAGCAAAATGTTGTATGAAAAGTTTTAAAGTTTTATCTATAATGAGTATGCATCCATGATCTCATTAGTATAATAACCCTCTCATTTTTTTTGAACTTCTGAGGTTTTTGTTGAATCCCTTACAAAAGTACTCCAAAGAGTATAAAGACTGCCAAGGGGCAGCTTTGGGCTTAAAAATAAAGAAGAACTTCTTGGTGTGGTGGTTAGCATCTGTTGTCCCTGTTGCTGGGGAAAGTAGACATCATGGAGCTCTTGAGTTCAAGAGTTTTGAGCTGTAGTAAGTGTTCCAAACAAGACTGCAACTATATGATGATCATCCAGGAGCAGGGTGATTTAAAGAGGCAAAAAGTGGTCCAGGCTAGTAAAATAGATCACGTTAAAACTTCTGTGCTGATGAATAGTGGGATTGGGCCCATAGGTTTCCAGTCTGAATGAGATAGGGAGACCAATTCTCAACAAAAACCAAACAAATATACTAAAGAAATAAAGAACTACTACTGTTATGCAGATGTTGAATTGATGTCCTCAGAAGGTAGCAGGTTCTTCTTGACTTGAGATCTTTGTGCAAAAGCAGAATAAAATTACTTAAAAATTATAAAATGCATTTTTGTCCATGGACATATTGAGCTAGATCTTCCCTTCCAAATCTAATATGCTGGGATTCTGTCTACCATGTATATGTCAAACTCATACATGTTTGCTTAAAAGATGTGATAGAGAGAACTACTTTTGATGTCACTGTGGCTGTTAATATCAAGCAAGACATATAACCTGGGAGATGTCTACTCAACAAAAGTGTTTGCCAAGAAGCATGACCACTACACCGTCCCAATGGAAGGATTCTCTATAGAAGGCAAATTATCCTAATATTGTTTGTAGATGATATTGTACTCTAGGATATTACAGTCTTCCAAATGAGATCTGTAATTACTGAAAAGCAATTGCTTTAAGTATTCATCCACATAATAAAACTACACATGGATGAAGAATATTTATGGTCCAGTCTCATAGTTTGTTAGTTGGATAACCCACAGAGCTGGTCCATCAGTACACATATATTGGACAAATACTAAGGATATACAATAAGCTAAATTGAGAAATTATTAGGAAGAGGAGCTATCTTGCTAAAGTCAGGCTCTTAAGTCTGAATAATCCTTTTCCTGACCCATTATAACCAATCTCTCTATTTATCTTTCTTTTCTCCTGAGAAGTTATTCAATTCAGATTAAATCATGTCTTTTATCTTGGGTTTGGGTTTCCCTGAACCCTTTTGGTTTAACTAGCCATTTATAGTTACTAATAGACTGATTGGTTTTGGAATATTATAATTGAATTATAAATTCTGGATGTAGGTCAAATAAGCAATAACAACAAATTAAAAAACAAACCATCTATTGCTGTGCATTAAATGAATGGATTGTGGTCAACTTGTGGCTTTATGTCATTCTACATAATTATTAGGCATATGATGTCCTTATAAGAAAAAAAGCACAAGAAGGTTTGACTTTCTTCTCTTTCTACTCACCTGAAACTATATAGTATGCTGATTTCTGACACAAATTAGTTGATAGCTAAATCCATTCAAAATCAATTTGTAAACAACAAGTTGTAATAAATTATAGCCCTTTCAAAGTAGAGATTTTTGGCTTGATCTCGCATCATCCAATCAGATCTGCCAATACTAGTTTAAATTAGCTTCCATCAAGTTTAAATGTTTTTATAGGTTGATAGATCAGTTTGTAATTTAGCCATACCTGCTTTATGTTCTCGGATATACAGCACATCACGGATAAATAAGATGTCCAAAAAGACATTTGTATTGGCTGTTCACTGTTGGTTTCTTCTCATCCTGCCCTCACACACAGAAGCTGCCCTGGGAGATGAATGTGCCAAGATAAGTTATCCGGAGCTCATAAAATCTTTTTTAGAAGATTGAAATAAAGTCAGTGCTTGCAGAAGACAAATCAATTGTGACATTTCTGAATAGAGTGCGATGCATTTAATTAGCACAAGACATACTGGCAAATGCTGAATTACCCAATAAATCACTGAATGCTGGAACCCATACAGAGTGGGGAATCGGCTGTCTTGTGAGATGTACAGCAAGTGATAATAGGGAGATCTGGCCATTTGTATTGTCACTTTGCCCCATTTTCTGCTAAATCCTTTTCCATTTTGACATTTGAACATTGGGCCCCTTTAATTATTCCAAACCATCAGCAGAACTTGTCCTACCTACATGGAGGATATTTCACAAACATTTGCATTTATAGAGGACATTGACTGTGGTTGATACTTGGTTTGCCATATGAGGGGCCATGGAGATAGGAAGGGTATTTCCACATGTAATAAAGCAGGAAAAAAAATATATATATATGGGATGTCATCTTTATGCATAGAAATCAGGTAATATTATGAAAAAAAGAAGGGGCCTGGTTCTAGAATAAAAGAGATGAGTGGCCTGGATGCTGCACTAGTACCTGTGAAATACTAAAAGAATTAGAGGAAAGCTTTTAAAATGTGGCATAAATGCTCTAGACTTTAGAGGAAGGCAGAGACAAGAACTGCAAAAAATGAAAAGGAATGGATGAAGTATGAGCTATATTCAGGGTGGGAATAATCACAATTGATGGGATCATGGATGCACTTAAATATCAAAATAAAAAAGCAGTTAGAAATGCCATTATATTATACCACGTTGTGAAAATATATAGAGGGTGTTATTTTGGTCATTTTAAAACTTACAATGATGACTTGCCATCTTCAGGAGAAAAATAAGTCCCACTTCCATGTTTTAACATGTTTTGTTTCTTTTTTTCTCTTTTAATGACACCTTAGTCACTATTGCTCACTCTTTCTTAAGGCATACCTAAGAGGTAATGAGGTTTAATAAAATATCTTGCTTAGTGAAAATCTACTAGAGTAAATTGAAAATGCATGTTTAGAATCTGACTCTGGGACAGAAGGGATAATCACTCCAGGGAGAGAGATTTTTGAAAGTCTATAGATATTCAACTGTACCATTATTAGGCTTTTAAAAACATTGAATAGCATTTTAAGGCACTAATATTATGATAGCATAACTTGATGGATTAAGTACCCCACTGACCGTGTGCTGAACCCTGGTCTCTGATTTAATTCCATTATGTACTCACTATCTATGTAGAATGAACAAGTCAGTGAGCTTTCAAAAGTTCCTTTCATATTTTAAGTAGGGACGATGAGGACCTAAAGAGGCTTTTGTTGTTGTTGTTTGAAAATTAGTGTCAGCCAAATATGTTGAGCTTATTTTAAAATATAAGGACCATTTGGGGCATCTTTCTTCCCTTCCCCCCTATATGTATATGCATATATGTATTCTCATGCATAAATACTTATGATATATATATATGTATATCAATGCCTGTGATATATATATGGTGTATGTACTCATGCAAGTAAGATGCCAGTTAAATCTAGATCCTGCCTTTGTCTATATGCCAAAATATATTTATACATGCATGTGCATGTATACATAATATATTGTGCACATGTCATGCATACATATTAACACAGATATGCAAATACTCATATATATACACACACACTCACATGTAGGGTATATATGTGTATATACACACACTCACATGTAGGGTATATATATATATATATATATATATATATATATGTACACACACATTCATATATATTGGAAGTATGTATGTGTGTGTTTTATGCAGTTTTAGGCTTTAAAGTTATATGAAGACTTTTGAGATACCATACATAGTTAGTTTTTCTGATAAAAGTTTGATAGCCAATATATCCACAAGGAACTGAATGAGAAATAAAAGAACAAAAGCTATTCCCAAGTCGATAAATGACTAAGGAATATGAATAAATAGACTCTTAAATAAACCAGACTATAAATGGCATATATTCCCTCAGCTCCAAAATGTTCCAAATTCCTAATAATTGGAGAAATTCCAATTAAAACAATTCTAAGATTCTAAGCAACACTTATGAGATTGCCAAAAATGACCAAAATAGGAAAATGATCATGGTTGTGAGGATCATGGGAAAGGTACATTAATGAACTGTTGGTAAAATTATGGATTGACTCATTAGTTCTTCAAAACAAATTGGAATTACAATTAAAAAGCTACTAAACCAAATACGCATTTAGATCCAGTAATACCAATTCAAAATCTATACTGCGAAAAAAAAAAAAAAAAGAAAGAGAAAGTAGCCCACATCTACAAAATATCTATAGTAACTTTGTCATAAGTGGAAACAAAAATGATAGCCATCAATTGCAGAATAACTGAAAAACACTCTGGTTACGAATGTAGTTGAATATTTTTGTACCACAAAAAAGTGATGAGAGAAGTATGGAGAGTTGAGAGCTGGTTTAGGAGCTAGGAAGATGTGGATTCAAATATTATGCAGTTTTAGGCTTTAAAGTTATATGAAGACTTTTGAGACACCATACATAGTTAGTTTTTTTGTTGACAATGTAATCTTGGACAAGTTATTTAAGTCCTCAGTGCTCTCAAACACTGCCCAGAAGATGCTGGCATGCATTGCTTGAAGGTGTTTCCTCACTTGGGAATTCTCTATACTAATGGAATTATAGGTTCAGTTCCCATCAGTCAAGATATGAAAGGACAGTTTCAGAGAAACTTGTCAAAACTTGTATGAACTATTTTACAGTGAAATAAATAAAACTGGGAAACTATTTATCAATAGATTTTAAGTCTTTAAAAAGAAGTTTTTCTTTACAATAGAGGACCAGTTATGAATTAAACTACTTATCTCCTGACAGAAAAGTTGGTAGACTCAAAGTACAGAATGATACTTATTTTTTTTTGATATGGTAAATGTGTGTACTATTATTTTTTTTTGCTTAATTATTATTTTACAAGGGTTTTAAAATTGCATTAGATTTAGGTGGTTGAGTGAAGCTACTTATTTTCTTACCCCTATCAAAGAAAAGAGGGTCATTGAAATACTTAAAGAGAAAATACATAAAAGAAAACAGAAGGAAGTTGTGAAGGAAACACTGATGAGTGGGATGGTTAATATAGACTGAATTTATGATATTCTCTCAAAAAAGTAAGGTGTCTATACAATGTCCATACAATCACATTTTTCTCTTTTACTTGACAAAGACATACTCAGTTTTTACATGTTAAGTGAAGAAAATTAAAATTAAAATAAAAGATTGATGAATGATATAAGAAGGAGAAATCTTGAGGTATTATGACTGACATAATGAAGGGAATGTTCATTGATAGTGAGCATGACATAAGACAGTATGGTAGTATCTGAGATCCATATCTCTTGAGATGCATCATTCTATCAGGCTCATAGTGATTCCTTATTTAAAAAAAAAAATTCCCAAAGACATCTGAGAAACATAAGTTAAGAAAAAAAATTTTCTCCCATTATCTTCTGTACTCTGTAAAAATAAGCAAAATAACCTCTTTGAACCCACCTATTGTCCTCTTGTTAATGTATTCATTTTTGGATATTTTTCATTTTCTCCCTGACTCTGTATTGTCCCCCCTCCCCATATTATGACTAGAAAAGTTAGGAGGAAGGGAAATGAGAAACAAATGGTTAATGGCCAGTTTTAAATAAAATATTCTTTTGTTTATTAGTTCCATCTCTGCCATGTCTCCAGTCCTCCATTCTTCCCCATCCCTTCATCTTTCCTCTTTCATTGGGTCATATTGAGTCTAAATCAAACCTTACTATATCCCTCTACTTGGAATTTCTTGTATATCAAGCGGAATCAATAAAGATTTCTATAAATACTGGAGTTACAGAAAGACATATCTTTCTTCAAAAAGCTTACAAACTGATGGAGGAGATAACAAGCAAAGAATGCATACAAAAAATCTACATATAGGATAAATAAGAAAATTAACAAAGGGAAGATATTAGAATTAAGAGGGATTGTAGTAGTATTCTTATAGAAGATTGGATTTTAGTTGTGACTAGAAGGAATCTAGGAAAATGAATAGGCCGAGAAGGAAAAATTGATGAGTGGGATAGCTTTGAAAGCAATATGTTAAATTTGACATTCTTTCACAAAAAAAGTCATGATGTAAAGATTTATTGTCCATGCAATCACACTTTTCTGTTCCAATTTGTATAAAGAAATGAGATGTTGAAAGAAAGAAGGAGAGCATAGAGGACAGACAGAGAAACCACCTGGAACTAAGAGATAATGTATACTTAATAGTGGAGAGACCAGCTTAAAATAACTTAGAAGGACTTCAGGAAAGGTCTGTCTCACTTGAGTAAAGGGGGAATATAGCCCAACACAGTGTCCACAGTTTCCAGTGGAAAAGCTTTTACCCATAGCAAGTGAGGGCTCTCAGGGCTGGCTCAGCAGGTCAGTTATCTAGTTAGATGAGACCTCTTGAATCCCACAGAACAAGCTGACTAAGCTAAGTCACCAGAACCTAAGACCCCAATGCAAGAAATTTGGGAGATTATCCCTTGAGCCCTGGGAACAGAGCTCAAATTTTAAAGTCATAAAATAGACTAAGAATGAGTAAAAACTAGAAAAGAAACCATAGAAAGCTACTATATGTCAGATCTAAATAATTGGAAAAATATCAATTGCTTATGGGTAGGGTAAGCTAATATAAAAATGAAAGTTCTACCTAAAATAATCTACTTATTCAATTCCATGCCAAATTGCCAAAAATATTTTATAAAGCTAGTAAAAATAATAAACAGTTCACCTGAAAGAACAAAAGGTCAAGAATTCCAATGGAATTAATGAAAAAAATGTGAAGGAAGAAGACTGGGCCATATTATAAAACTATATTATAAAGTTGCAGTCAGCCATTACCAAATGGTTTTGCTCAGAAATAGAGTAGTGAATCAGTGGAATAGATTAGGTGTATAAGACACCCTAAATGATGATAGTAATCTACTTTTCAATAAATCCATAAATTCCAGGTTCTGGGATAAAAACTTATTTGACAAAGACTTCTGGGAAAATTGAAAAATAGTAGGGCAGAAACTAGGCATAGACCAACACCTCATACACGCTATATAAAGTTAAGGTCAAAATGGATTCGTGATTTAGGCATAAAAGATAATACTACAAGTAAATTAGGACAGCAAAAGATAGTTTACCTGTCAGAGCTATGGAGAAGAGAAGAATTTATGACCAAACAAGAAAGAAAACATTATGAAAAGCAAAATGGATCATTTTGATTATATTATATTAAAAAGTCTTTTTTGATAAAGCTCTCATTTAAAAATATATGGAGAACTCAGTCAAATTTATAAAAATGCAAGTCATTCCCCAATTAATAATAGTCAAAAGATGTGAGCAGATAATTTTCAGATGAATAAGTTGAAACCATCTATAGTCATATGAAAAAATGCTCTAAATCACTAGTGATTTTCTCTAATCCAAGATAACTAAAGAACTCATAATGAAAAATGCTATCCACATCTAGGAAAAAACTATGCAGTCTGAATGCATATTGATATATACTATTTTCAAATGTTTTTGTTTGTTTTTCTTGTTTCTGATTTTCCCCTTTTGTTCTAATTCTTTCACAAACTGACTACTATGGAAATTACAGGGTCATCTCCAGTCATCCTAATCTATATCTTGCCACTGGACCCATATGGCTGCTGAGGGGAAAGTAAAGCTAGTGACTTTACATAGCCCTTTCTCACTTCAATCCAATTAACTTGCATTTCATGGCATTACCACTTCCCATATGTCATGGTTCTTTTTGAGAATGAAAGACAAACAACAATGTGGAAATATATTTAACATGAATGTACATGTATAACCTGTATCCAATTGCTTGCTATCTTGGGATGGAGGGAAGTGAAAAAAGAAGGGAGAAAAATTTGGGACTCAAAATTTCATAAAATTAAACATTGAAAAAGCATTTTTACATATAATTGGGAAAAATTCTATTTAATGGGGAAAAAAAAATACAACATCCAATGAAGGAGATCAAGAAAAATGATCAAATAAATAGGTGGAGAATCAGGAGAGAGGAGAGTGTCAAGGAAGAGTGATCAACAGATTCAAAGGCAGGGCTGCATCCCTCCATCACTGACTTCTTGTTGATCCTTACTTCCTCCAAAGCATTCTCAGGTTCTCTTCCTACATCAGGCTTTTCTAGGTTCTAATTGTTTTTACATATGAATTAATATTGCCAGGCAAATAGGTAGGATAGTAGATAAAGTGCTGGGCTTGAAATAAAGATTTAACTTCTAATCCTATCTGACACATCTTACTTATCCAACCTTGAATAAAGTAACTACTTTTGAGCTTTACCCTTTCAGCCTCAGTTTTCTAATCTGTAAAAGTATTATAGCAACAATCTCTCCCTCCCAGGGTATTTGTGAGTTCAAGTGAGATGATATATATATATATACATATATATACATATATATGTATATATATATATACATATACATATATTCAAATTTTAAAGTGCTATGTAGATTTGCAATTATTGTATCTTGATATTGTATATTTCATTATGTATAATTGTATATATATCTATGTCCTATTGAACAGTAGAATAAAAGCTGATTCATAGATATCAGTAGTTACTTCATACTGATTTCAAACTTATTACACAAACTATAAGAACTTTTTTTCAGAGGGAATTTATGCTATGGAACTAGGAAATAGACTTTCTCATGAGATATACCATTCAATTCAAAACTGAACAACCTCCAAGAACCCATTCTACAGTGTCACTGCACATGGAGGCTACCAACTACAAAATGGCAATCTTGATTAAGTTGGGTTACTGCTCCAGAAGGACATAGTATTCAGTGTATACTTCTTCATTGTAAATTCCTACCTTGTAAGGTGGCACAGAATGGGAAAGACCTGAGCTTACTCAAGAAACTCTGGTTCAAAACCCTGGCTCTGTAAATTCCTAGTTGTGAGGTCTTGGAAAATTTTATGTTTTCCAGTTTTCATCAGTAAAGCAAATATGAT
Organism: Antechinus flavipes; assembly: GCF_016432865.1. NCBI lineage: Eukaryota > Metazoa > Chordata > Mammalia > Dasyuromorphia > Dasyuridae > Antechinus > Antechinus flavipes. The sequence continues at coordinate 52,217,655 of NC_067402.1, read as the reverse complement.
AAAGCATTCATGACTTTTCTTTCTGGGCTTTTAGAAAAATGCTTTTAAAAAGTATAAATTACTATATATTATGTTATTATTATTAAACACAATCCAAGCCTTCCCATAAAAAGTATTCGTTAATTGGGTTATTGATTACTAGCTAAAGATTATATAATTTCCTACCATTTTCAATCTTATGGAAGCTATTTGGTCTAATGTAACAAAATTCAGTTTAGACCCTATTTTTCCATGAAACCTTCTGTTATTCCTTTTAGTTGTCAATGCTTTTTCTGTACTCTATTATTCTATACTTATATTAAACAAATCTGAGTACTCATTATATCCCCAAAGAAGAATGTAAGCTTCTTGAGGGAAGACACTCATTTTGTCTTGTTTTGTTTTTATGCTAGTATTCCTAGGGCCAGTAAGTTAGCCTGGGATAATGGATAGGCTCAGCTCAAAATCTCTAACAGTGGAAGGGATAAATCAGGGACTGGTCTGCATTGGTGGAAGGGAGTTTACTAAACCATTGAAATTTCAGGTAACTGTCCCCAAACTCACAGACAAAAGTGCTCAGGTTGAACCCCCTTCTTTGCACTCAGTAAAGGCTTAATGTTTGTTGAGTTGAATTTATAGCTCACTGCACAAACTATATAATAACATAGCATACATAACATAAAGCAAGCCATCCTTTTAATCAATCAATCAATAAGCATTTGATAAGTGTCTAATAAAAGCCATGCTCAACGTTTTGGCACTGGGAATACAAGACCCTAAATGAAACAATTATGTCTTTAAGAAACTTTAATTCAATTGGAGATGTTTATACATATACATAGATGCAAAATTTATGCAAAACAAATATAAGGTGATTTTTAATTGTTAGTTGATCTAAGAAACAGATCATTATAAAGCAAACTGAGAATGTACCATTTCATTTTTCTGCTGGATTCCTTTGGTCTCATTCAATGCTTTGCACATCATCGGTGTTCAATAAACAATTGTTACATTAAAAATAGACTCTTCCCTAGGAACTCTCAAATAAATGGGTCAGGTGGTAAAATCTCCTTATCTCTCTTTTCCCCTCCTTTCTCTAATTCGTCTTGAAATTCCTCAAACTTAGATCTGGCCAAGTCACCCCTATCTACTCAAATATCTTCAATTGCTCAATATTATTATTGTTGAGTTCTTTCAGTCTAACTCTTCATGACCCCACTGGGATTTTCTTGGCAAAGAACCTGAAGTGGTTTGCCATTTTCTTCTCCACCTCATTTTTAAAAATGAGAAAACTGAGGCAGAAATGGTGAAGTGATTTGCCTTGCATCTGAGGCCAGATTTAAACTCAGGGGTTCCAGACTTCAGGCCACTCATTCTATCCCCTGTGCCAGATAGCTACCCAATAGCTGCTCAATATTGCCACTAGGATAAAAGAACAACGACATGATCCTTTGACTGGAATTTAAAGCTTTTCACACTTGGGTTCCTACGTCTTTTGTTTGTCTTATTTTATATCAGTTTTCTTCATGTGCTTTCCTTTTCCAGTGCAAATGTCCTTTCAGTTGCTCTACCTCTACTCAGCCTCACACTTCGGTGGTTTTTGCAGAAGTGGTCCATCACATCTGAAATTGCCTTCTTCCCATGGCCACCTCTCAGAATTTTGAGCTTCCTCCACACTACAATGCTGGTAACCTCTCCTACATGATAATCCATCACACTTCAGTTGCCATCCTTGCTTTGAGGCAGCTAGGTGAAATAGTCGGTATAGTTTGGAATCGAGAGGACCCAAGTTGAAATTTTACCTATCATATTTCTTACTTTTGTAATCCTGGAAAAAGTCACTTAAACCCTCTTAGACTTGGTTTCCTCATCTGTAAAATGAGGATAGTAATAGTCTTTAACTCCTTGGATTGTTGTGAGGATCAAATAATATAATGTGTGTAAAAAAAAAGAAATGTGTGTATTTACTTTGTAAATGTACGGCAGCTATATAAATGTTATCATTTTTATCCTTCTTGATATTGCTTTGAATTTCATTATATTTAATTTGTATTTATACCCATTTACACTGTCCTGTTGCACTTATGCTGGTGCTATTCATTAGTATAATGAAAGCTACTTGAGAGAAGATACTGCTTTCTTTGCTCATTTTTTTTTTCTTATTGTCTTTGAAACTCTAGTGTCTAGCACAATGCCTGGCACAGAGTAGGCACTTAATAAATACTTGTTAAACTTAATTGAGAAGTCACAGAGATATGTATTAAGTAGTCTCCAATGATCAAAGTTTATATATATGGAAAATATGAAAAAAATGAGAACCAACTCTGCTTTCTCTGTCCCTCTATATCAAGCTCTGTAATTCTCTTCACACACACACACACACACACACACACATATACACATACACAATTGAGGTGAATATTTTTCATGGTGATCCTACATTTTCCCACAAAAAACTGATTTTATTCCAATAAATTATCAATAAAAAAAAAGCATAGCCTTCTACTCTTGGTTTTACTATTCATATGTATGATCTATCTCATCATAAATATCATTTATCTGTTGAATATTCAACAAGTTTATGGGCCTGAACTTGACCATGGACAACTCATATAATTGTCCTGTACTTCAGTTCTGGCAACAAACAAAACAAAGACTGCTATACCTCTACACCATGGAATTGCACTGCACAGGTCTATAATTTCTTGAAAAGAACACTCTCCTCAATTCACATTGCAAGCTCTTCACAACTTGATAGAAAGTCACTGAGAACAGTCATGTCCCCAGATTCCATTACCAGGTGCTCAATTTGGTGATTAACCACCTTGAACTTAACCAGTCTGGTTCTCAGAAGATGCTCATGTGGTCTTTCACTGTCATTCATCCTGGAAGTCTTTCCAGGTGGTTAGAAATTGCCAAGGCTTAAATAGCTATTAGGAAGCCAGGGACATCTCTATGCCATGCTGAGCTAATAGAGGAAGAATTAATTAAAGGCAAACTCCATAAATATGTTCTAGAAATCTGGGCTATTATCATTAAATTTGAATTAAATATTTTTTAGAGAAAGACAGAAATAGATGAGACAGAAATATTCCGAGAAAGAGAAGAAATTAGACTTAATAAATATAAAGTGTGAGACAACAATATAAAGCATAATAGAAATCCTATCTCTGAGACTTAAAATGTGTGTGACTCTTGGCAAATCACTTAATCTCTTTGTGCCCTATTTGTTGTTTAGTCACTTTTCAGTTAAGCCAGAGTTTTCATGACCCAACTTGGGGTTTTCTTGGTTACAATGGTTTGCGTTTTCCTTCTCTAGCTCATTTGACAAATGAGGAAACTCAGAAAAATAAGGTTAAATGACTTGCCTAAGGTCACACAATTAGGAATTTCAACTCAGGAAGGAGAATCTTCCTGATTCCAGGCCTAGTGCTTGATGCCCTAGACATCTCTTTAGGTTACACAACATTGAAGGTCTTAGCACAACATTGTAGAGACAATGTCCTTATTAGCAGCTTCCTATACCCACACTATCCAAGTCTCCACACCCTGCCCCCCAACCACAGCCAGAAAATATATCTTCTCACTTTGGAAGGGTATTCCTGAGCAAGTGATTCATTGCTCTGACTCCCTTCTATTAAATATGCGTATGAGAAAACTCAAGAAATAGATGTTCTATGCTATAAAATCATTTGTAGATAATGTCTAGCTCTTTATCCCCTTTCACTAGAGTTAGGTTTTTAATGTCTGATCGATTCAGGAACTGAGATCAATGCTAAGTTTCATGATTGATAAGCAGAATATTATAAGTCTAAAAAATCTAGGAGTGGTGCTAGTTATCTAGGGAGACTTGAACTTGAAAAAGAGGACCCTTTTTCAATATAATCATCTCTCTGAGATGTTTAGTTTTGTTCAAGTTTGTACATAAAGATATACTTCCCCTAGGGAAGAAATATATCTTTAGATGAATTCAGAGTCTGGTCTTTTTCCCATTTCAATTCTTGCCTTGCTGGGTCACACCAGAAATAAACACAGGAATAACCACAGCTGATTTCCAAGTTGGAATCAGCAGAACATTCAGTTCTGTCTTTTAAATCTAATGCTTTCCTTGTTGAGAGACAAAACACTTTTATTTGGGGGGAAAAAAAAGGAACAAAACTCCCAACCATTTCTTGACTCAGAGATACATTTACAAGCTATGAATTATTTCCATTAAGTAATATCTCACTTGCAATTTCCTTTGCTAACGACCCTTGACCAGGCTTCTCTAAGTGACCCAGTGCAAGACTCCTGCTGAGAATGTTCTTCTGTTACAGAGTTGAGGGAAGCAAAGGCTAGAATCACCTCAGGAAAGCCTGAGAAAATGCTTGGGAAAAATCCCTTAAAATATCTTTTCCATGAAATGAGAAAAGGATCCCAAAGTAGCAACTACACTCCTACCTCTTCTCTCCTTCATTATCAGGTTAATTTGGTATATGTAGAAATGCCCATGGGAATGAACCTTCAGGGTTAAAAAGGGACCTGAGAGGGCTTTGGCTCTGACCTCTTCATTCTACAGGTAAGAAAATCAGTTGAATAAAGTGACCTGACCCAGGTTACCTAGTAACTTCATATATCAGACTAGAACCTCATATCTCTAGCCAGTGGTTTTCCCCCCATTATTCCAGAATACCACTTAAAACACTTCTGCTTGGTTATCATGCCATCATCTCAAACTCAATCCATCTCATACTAATGTGATCAAATCCCTCCACCAGGTCCTAGGTTCTCATAGGCTTGCTTTGCCAGCTTTCTAAAATATTCTGGTGACTGTGGAACTTCTACTTTCTCAAGTTTCTTAAAACCTCAGAGTTCTTTTTTTATCCCTTTTATTTATTTTATTATTTATTATATTTTAATAAACAATTATTTATCTATCCATTTGTTCATTTACTTCTTATTTCATCCTTTAAAATGTCTTTTGGATTCCCATTCCTATGGTCACCAACAATCTTGATAACTACAACATCCTTTCTACTCTTCCTGCTTTCAAGCTTCCCATTTAGTCTCAATCTGTCATTCATAATTCTTTTTTACTTCTCAAAGAGTGATTTCATCATTTGCCTTTATATCACCAATAACTGTCTAGCATAGTGTCTTGCAGAGTAGGTATATAATGTTTGTTGAATTGAATTAATTCACTAAACATATAGGAGTATATGTCTTATGTATGCATCTCTATCATTTGGTCAGCCTTTCCCTTTCCCTCTGCCTCTCTCTCATTGAAGGCAGAGACTTTATATCACCTACAACTATGGGGGCCACACACAAGCAATTCTTTTATTTTTTCCAAGGAGTCCATCATTCAAAAAGTCCCTTTCACTTTTTAGAGGACAAAGTTTTCCAGGATTCTGGACAACTTTTTCAGAGAGAGAAAAGCAGAGACATATAGAGACAGACACACACACACACACACACACAGAGGCAGACAAAGACAAGTGAGACAGACAAAGACAGAGAGAGACACAGACAACCAGAGAGAGACACACTCAGAGACATACAGACATACACACGCACACACACACACACACACAGGCAGAGACAGAGAGAGATACAGAGACAGAGACAGAGAATGAAAGAGAGTAACAGAGAGACACACAGAGACACAACAAGAGAGACACATATAGAGATACAGAGAGAGACATACAGACAGAATACACAGATACACAGAGAGAGACACACATAGACACCAGAGAGAAACAGACACACAGAGAGAGAGACATATAGAGAGACAGAGAGAAACACAGAGACATACAGAGACAAAAAAAATCCTTTTCACTGTCCTCTAAGCATGGAAGAAAGGTTAAAATAGGAGCAACTTAGAGATCTTCATATAACTAAGAATCATCCTCTGAGCATCCCAGGATCTTAATATGGCACTAATCAATATATTTTCTCAAAGTTTTGTTTGTTTTTTTGAATGCTTAGGATCTTAGCTCTTGTCCTTTTATACATGAGGGAACTATGGCCCTGGTATAGTAAATGATTTGTCCCAGATAATACAGTTGATAAGTGGCAGGGACAGGATTTTAAACTCGGCTGTCTTCACTGCTCTATTCCCTCCATTCTTGTCAATCATCACAACTTTTGGTTGTGATTACTCTTTGTGGTATGGACTATTATGGGAGTGATTACTATTATTCCAGCTTTAGAAGTATGGCAGCTGGAATGCAGGGGAATTAAATGGCAATAAAATGAGAAAACTAAACCAACTCCAGGTCTCCAGGCTACCCCCAAAGTCTTCACTCAGTGAAATCACACTCCCACCCAGACAGACGTGTTCACACCTTTTCTTGCTAACAGTTGATTATATAAAATTCCATGTGAATTGAGCACTGCCTAGAATGTCAGATTTTTTAAATATGTTGGACAGTTTTGCTGAACTATTATTTCCTTTTCGTTTCATTCTTTAATAGATGCCTTAGGGGAAGAAAGATTTATTTGGAAATATAGGCAGTCAAAAAATAATCAAGAAATTCTTTGAAAATTAAAGTATTAAAATTCAACATAGATTTGTGTTGCTGTATTTGCTGATGAATCCATTTTTTTGTTTGTTTGTAAAATCTTCTATAGAGACAAATGGTGTAATAGATAAGGATGACATTGATTCAGGAAGAACTGTTTTCAAACCTGCTTCTGTGTGGCTTTAGCTTTGTGATACTGGGCAAGTTACTTAACATTGCATTGTCCCAGGCAATTCTTTAAGGCCTTTAAATCAAGAGTTCTTGACCTTTGACAGTCAAACCAACACTATTGAGTCCTTTGTAGAATAATATTTGTTGCCTACATTCACAATTCAATAAAATACTAAATTTCAATTAGAAGTCAGTGAAAATAAAAAATGTAGTTTTTTTTTTCCTCATCCAAGTTCATACACTTGTAATCCATTCATAGGTCTGTGGACTCTTAAGTTAAGAACATCTACTCAAATTAGATGTGAGTTGTCCCAGAAACTGATGAAATGATAGTTTTGGGTTATAAAACTGTTTCCCCCAAACAAACAAAAAAAAGATCATGGATATTTCTACACAAGCAAAATTGGTTAAGATAATTTATCCTTGTAAGTACATTCGAAAATGTTTTAGGGAAATCACTAATTTAGTTATTATTCTGAGTTAAGTGGTATTTTTTGATATAAACAACAAGGGCATTAACAACTTGGTTTTTAAAATAGAACTATCCTAGATTATGGACGATTTGTAGTTTCATTGAGATTCATGTGAAATAGTGAATGTGAAATATATATATATATATATATATATATATATGTGTGTGTGTGTGTGTGTGTGTGTGTGTGTGTGTGTGTACACACATATGAAACACATATACACACATATACATACATAGATTTGTTGATAAACTAATGTTTTTGTTTTTGTTTATTTTTTAAATCTGAGTCTCTGTACCTGGTACAGCAATGGAGATAACATGCAGCTAAAATATTCAATCTTTTTTGACTTAGGCTTCTGCACCATTGCAATTTTTTGAGTCACCAAGATCACATATCCTGCTAGGGTGGAACTGACATTGTCTGCTTAGGATAAAATAACATAAAATAACCTCAAAGCATGGTTCAGAGAATAATACTTTAGTATGTACTAGGAAGCTGGAATCCACACACCAAAATGACAAACATATGCTAACTAAATGGTCATTACTGGCATTAATAGCTAGACAGCATAGAGTAGTTAATAGATAGTCTGATTTGAAACTTAAAAAGCTTGAGTACAAGTATTATCACTAACATTTATTAGCTGTATGATGCTAGGCAAATCCCCCAACATTTAATGCTTTAGATAATTCTCTAAGACTACAAGAGGCAAAGAAGGTGACAATTCAAATGGACAAAGAGGTTTCTTCACCTGGGAGTTTTCTCTCAATATCAATGAAATGTCAAGTTTAGTCCCTTTCTCTATTAGTGAAGCAGAATGGCAGAATGGGCAGAACACTGACTTTGGTACTCAGAAGATCTGTGTTTGAATCCTAGCACTCCATGACAAAAATTGGCTTGGGGGTGGAGGCAATATGGGGGAAAGTAGATAAAACATTGCTTGAGCTCTTCCTGGCTTCCCTCAGAATCAACACCAGATTGAGCATCTGAACATATTTGGGAGTCATGGAATACACAAATATTTGGAGTGTAACAAATTTCTAGCAAAAGATATCTTGGAAGGACTTTAGGAAAGATTTATTTCAATCAAGTCGGGGTGGGGTCGCACGCATCACAGGGAGGCCCAGAGTAGAGAGGCAATTACCCAAAATATAACTGCATTGGCTACTCTATTCTGGTTCAGAAGCTGATGGATCAGCAGACTAGCTGTGAGATCTCCAACACAAATACAAAAGTCAAATAGTGAGCCTCTGAACCCCAGCATAATAGGCAAGACTTGGCCAGGCTCACCCAACATAGTGAAGAAGCCAGCAGTACCACCAGTCCAGGAAAGCATGAAACCCTATTGTCTTATAGAGGAAGCTCAAGACAATTTTCCCTGTGCTCCAGGAACAGACCTCAACTTTTAAAAATGAGCAAAAAAGCAAAAAGGATTCTGACCATAAATAGATATTTTGAAGACAGGGAAGAATAGATTCAAACCCTGAAGACACTGAAGGCAAAACATTTCTAGATGAAGCCTCAAAGCGGGATATGAGTTGGTCTCCAACTCAAAAAGCTCTCTTGGAAGAATTCAAAAAGAATCTTTAAAAAGAGCTAGGAGAAAAATGGGGAAAAGCAGGAGAGTTTGGAAAAGGAAGCAGAAATTGTGTGGAAAAAATAATTCCTTAAAATATAGATTTAGTGAGTTGAAAAAAAAGAAAATGATTCCTTGAAAAACAGAATTGGTGAAATGGAAAAAGAACAACTTCTTAAAAATAGAATTGGTTAAATAGGGAAAAAAATCCAATGAATAAAACAATTCATTTAAAAATTTAATAAACCAAATACAAAAGGAAGTAAAAATGCAAACTGAAGAAAATAATTCATTTAAAATTAAAATTGGACAAATGGAAATGAATGACTCAATGACACCAAGAATCAGTCAAAAAAAATTTTAAAATGGGGACAGAGCCAAGATAGTGGAGAGGACACACACTTCTTTCTGATTTTCTTCTATGACCCTCACCTAATTACCAATTCCAGCCTCTGAATTAGTTCTGAACTAGGAAAATTCACAAATATTGGGAGTGCAACAAATTACCAGCAGAAGAAAATTTCAAAGATCACCAGAAAAGTTGTGTTTCAGTCAGGCATGGAGGGAGGTGGCCAGGCACAAGCAGGCCGAGTATGGATGCCAGTGCAAGCTGTGCAGATCTGGGGTATGGTACAGACTCCACAGGGTGGTGCAGACTCTGTGTAGCAGAGAATAAAGGGGGAGGATTCTACAGCAATGTCAGATACTCTGTCTGTCTACAAGCCAGTAGATAAGCAGAGAGGTTATAAAACACCCAACACAAACACAAAAGGTAAAGAGTGAACCCTGAAGCCTCAGAATCTCACAAGACCTGGCCATGTCCATCCAGCACCAGGAGTGAGTCAGCACTCGCCCATTGCAGCTGCTGCTGCTGCTTGTAGAAGAAGCTTGGAAAACCTCTCTTGCCCTAAAAGAAGATCCTCTTCTTTTAAAAAAAATGAGTAAAAAGGCAAAGAGAACTCTGACTATAGATAGTTTTTAGTGAAAGAAAAGAACACATTTCAAACCCTGAGCAGACTAAAAGCAGATTGTGTCCAGATGAAGTTCCATCACACAAGGCTCTCCTAGAAGAAATTAAAAAGGATCTTAAAGGAGACTTAGAAGAAAAATGGGGGGAAAATGAAAACTTTGCAAGAGGGTTTGAAAAAATCATATAACTCATGAGAAGATAGATTTGACAAAATGGAAAAAGAAAACAACTCCCTGAAAAACAGAATTTGTGAAATGGAAAGATAAATAACTCCCAGGAAAACAGAATTTGTGAAATGGAAAGAGAAAATAACACCTTAAAAAACAGAATTTGTGAAATGAAAAAAAAAATCCATAGAACAAAACAACTCATTTAAAAACTCAATTGGATAAATACAAAAATAAGTTTAAAAAAAGTAAATGAAGAAAATAATTCCCTAAAAATCAGAATCAAACAAATGGAAATGAATGGCCCAATAAGACATCAAGAATCAGTGAAGCAAAACCAAAAAGTGAAAACAATAGAAAAAATGTAAAATACCTACTTGGAAAAACAACTGACTTGGAAAATAGATCTAGGAGAGACAATCTAAGAATTATTGGACTCTCTGAAAACCATGATGAAAAAAAGAGCTTAGCACTAATTTTCAGGAAATCATCAAAGAAAACTGCCCAGATGTCATAGAATCAGAAAGTAAAATAGCCATTGAAAGAATTCACCAAACACCTCCTGAAAGAGACCCCAAAATTAAAACTCCAAGGAATATCATGGTTAAATTTCAGAACTATCAGACCAAAGGATAAATATTACAAGCATCCAGAAAAAAAATTCAAATACTGAAGAGTCACAATAAGAATTACCCAGGATCTAGTAGCTTCCACATTAAAGGATCAAAGGGTCTGGAATCTGATATTTCAAAAGAAAAAGGAACTTGCAATGCAGCCAAGAATATACTACCCTGCTAAACTAAGAATTTTCTTCCAGGAAAGAAGATGGGTATTCAATGAATCAAGTGAATTACATTTATTTCTGATGAAAAGACCAGAGCTAATCAAAAAAAAATGTGTTATCTCCCAATATAGGATTCAAGAGAAGCATAAAAAGGTAAAAAGAACTCTTGAGAACTGTATTTCTGGTAAGGATATACACAAATAATGCATGTATAATTTGACTTTACTGTTACAATATAAAAAAGAAGCTAGAGATGGAAAGGGATGCCCATCAATTGGAGAATAGTTGGTTAAATTATGGTATATGAATGTTATGGAATATTATTATGTAAAAAATGACCAGCAGAAGGAATACAGAGAGGCTTGGAGAGACTTACATGAACTGATGCTAAGTGAAATGAGCAGAACCAGGAGATCATTATATACCTCAACAAAGATACTGTATGAGGATGTATTCTGATGAAAATGGATTTCTTCGACAAAGAGAAGACAAGAGAAGATCTGAGTTTCAATTGATCAATGATGGACAGAAGCAACTACACCCAAAGCAAGAACACTGGGAAATAAATGTGAACTGTTTGCATTTTTGTTTTTCTTCCTGGGTTAGTTTTACCTTCTGAATCCAATTCTTCCTGTAGAACTGTTCACTTCTGCACACATATATTGTACCTAGGATATACTATGACATATTTAACATGTATAGGACTACTTGCAATCTGGGAGAGGGGATGGAGGCAGGGAAGGGAAAGGTCGGAACAGAAGTGAGTGCAAGGGATAATGTTGTAAAAAATTACCAAGGCATGGGTTCTGTCAATAAAAAGCTATAATTAAAAAAAATTAAATTTAAAAAATAAAGATTAAAAAAAAGAAATAAAGCCATTCTTGAATTGATAAATAGTCAAAGGATATGAACATACAATTTTTCGATGAAGAAATTGAAACTATTTCTATTCATATGAAAAGGTGCTCAGAAATCATTATTGATCAGAGAAATGAAAATTAAGACAACTCTGAGATACCACTACATATTTGTCAAACTGACTAAAATGACAGGAAAAGATAATGATGAATTTTGGAGGGGATGTGGGAAAACTGGGACACTGATACATTATTGGTAGAACTGTGAATGGATCTAATAAAATGTGGAGGGCAGTTTGGAACTAGGCTCAAAAAGTTTTCAAACCATCCAAACCTTTTGACCCAACAGTGTTATTACTAGGATTATATCCCAAAGAGATATAACAGAGAGAAAGGGACTCACATGTGCAAAAATGTTTGTGGCAGCCCTTTTTGTAGTGGCTAGAAACTGAATGGATGCCCATCAATTGGAAAATGGCTGAATAAATTATGGAATATTATTGTGTTTTGTAAAAATGACCAACAGGATGATTTCAGAGATACTTGGAGAGACTTACATAAATTGATGCTAAATGAAAGGAGCAGAACCAGGAGATCATTGTACAATGGCAACAATAAGAGTATATGATGATCAATTCTGATGGACATGGCTCTCTTCAGCAATGTGATAATTAAAACAACTCCCAATTGTTCAATATGGAAGAGAGCAATCTACACTCAGAGAGAGGAAAGGGAACTGAGTGTGGACCACAAGACAGCATTTTCATTCTTTCCATTATTGTTTGCTTGCATTTTTGTTTTCTTTCTCAGATTTTTTTTTAGATCCTATTTTTGTTGTGCAGCAAGATAACTATATAAATATGTATAAGTATGTATGAGTATACATATTGGATTTAATATATATTTTAACATATTTAACATGTATTAGACTACCTGCCATCTAGGGGAGGTGTTGGGGGGAAGGAGGGGAAAATTTGAAACAGGAAGGTTTTACAAGGGAAAATTATCCATGCATATGTTTTGTAAATAAAAAGCTATAATAAAATAAAAAAAATCAAAAACCAAATGAGAACACACACAATATATTAAAATAAATGGAGATATTGAAAATTTCCTCATACAAGACACATGAAAAAAACATGAAAAAAGCTCTTGAATTGATCCTCATTAAAAAAAGGACTCTTTGTGCTAGCAAAGGGTAAGCTTCTTCAGGATAGAGATTATTTTCTTTTCTATCTTTGTATCTACAATGCCTAGCACCATGCCCATCACTTATGACTTGCTTACATTTTTGAATAAACGAGTTTAATAGAGTAAAAAATTTGAAAAAATTTAAAAAAAAACAGAAAAAAAGTGAAATACCTCATTGGTAAAACAACCGACCTGGAAAATAGATCCAGACGATACAATCTAAAAAAATTTGGACAACATGAAAACAATGATGAAAAAAGAGCCTGGACATCATCTTTCATGATATTATCAAAGAGAACTGCCCTGATATCCTAGAACCATAGGGTAAAATAGCAGTTGAAAGAATTTACTACCTCCTGAAAGAGAGCCCCAAAATGAAAACTCCAATGAATGCTGTAGCTAAATTCCAGAATTATCAGATCAAGGAAAAAACACTATAAGCAGCCAAAAAAACCACAATTCAAATATTGAGTTATCACAATTAGGATTACATAAGACCTAGTAGCATCTACTTTAAATGATCAAAGAGGCTGGAATATGACATTCCAGAAGACAAAGGAGCTTGGACTACGACTAAAAATCAATTATCACCAAAATTAAGCATTATTTTTCAATGGAAAAGATGAACATTCAACGAAATAGTCCATTTTTATTCATTTCTGATGAAAAGATCAGAGGTGAACAGAAAATTGGATCTCCAAATATAAGATGCAAAAGAAGCATAAAAACATAAAAGAAAAAAAAGTTTTTTAAAAGGTTAAAATCTTTATATTCCTATATGGTAAGAAGATATTTGTAACTCAGAACTGTAGCTTTGTCAGGGCAATTAGAAGAGGTATAGTTAGTGGGGAAAGGGGAAAGAAAAGGGAGAGGCTAATAAAAGGGAGGGCAGAAGTGAAAGGAATAAGAAAGTGAGGTGATGAAAAAGTGAGGACTTTTGAGAGAGGTAGTAGTCATAAGCAATACCCTGGTGAGGAGAAAAAGAGAGAGAGTGAAAGAAAAGCATTACTTGGGAAAAATAAAATGGCAGGAAATGCAGAATTAGTCATCTTAACTGTGAATGTGAATGGGATGAACTTCCACAAAACAGAAGCAGATAGCAAACTGGATTAAAACCCAGAATTCTACAATATGTTGTTTACAAGAAACACATTTGAAAGCAGAAAGATATATACAGAATAAAGGTAAAAGACTGGAATAGACTCTTTTTTGCTCGTGTCTAATTAAAAGAGATGAAGAAGGAAACTACATTTTTCCAAAAGGTATCATAGATAATGAAATAATGTTAAAACTAAATATATGTACCAAATAGTACAGCACCCACATTCTTAAAAGAGAAGTTAAGTGAGTTGCAAGAAGAAATAGACAGCAAAACTATACTAGTTGGGGATTTTTTAGAACTAGATAACCACAAAAAAGAAAGAAAGAAAGATGAATAGAATTTTAGAAAGTTAGGTATGATAGAGCTCTGGAGAAAACTGAATGGGGATACCGTGGTACATGGTACTTACACAAAAACTGACCATATATTAGTGCATAAAAATATCAGAATCAAATGCAGAAAAGAAGAAATAGTAAATGCATTTTTTTTCAGATCATGATGTAATAAAAATTAGGGCAATGAAAAATACAACAAAAGATAATTGCAAATTAAGAAATATACTTCTAAAGAATGAGTGGGTCAAACACCAAATCATAGAAACAATAATTTCGTTCAAGAGAATGAAAATAATGACACAACACCAAAATTTATGAGATGCAACCAAAGCACTTCTTAGGGGAATTTTTATACCACTAGATGCTGACATGAATAAAATAGAAAAAGCAATGATCAATATCTTCGGCAAACAACTAAAAAAGCTAGCAAAAGAACAAATTAATCTCTCTTTAAATAATAAATTAGAAATTTTGAAGATTAAAGGAGAGATTAATAAAATTTAAAGTAAGGAAACTATTGAAATGACAAAACTAAGTTGATTTTATGAAAAAATAGATAAATGTTTACTTAATTTGATTAGAAAAAGGAAAGAAAAATGAAAAGGATGAACTTTTTTAAAATAACTTTTTATTGACAGAACCCATGCCAGGGTAATTTTTTACAGCATTATCCCTTGCACTCACTTCTGTTCCGATTTTCCCCCTGCCTCCCTCCACCCCCTCCCCCAGATGGCAAGCAGTCCTTTACATGTTGAATAGGTTACAGTATATCCTAGATACAACATATGTGTGCAGAAATGAACAGTTTTCTTGCTACACAGGAAGAATTGGATTCAGAAGGTATAAATAACCGGGGAAGAAAAACAAAAATGCAAGCCATTCATATTCATTTCCCAGTGTTCTTTTTTTGGGTGTAGCTGCTTCTGTCCATCCAAAAAGGATGAACTTACCATCAATGAAGAGAAAATGAAAACAATAATTAGGAGCTATTTTGCTTAATTGTATATCAATAAATCTGATAATCTAAATGAAATGGATACTTATAAAAATATAGATGTCCATATTAACAGATGAGGAAATAAATTACTTAGAAGTCCCATTTTAGAAAAATAAATTCAACACACCATTAATGAACTCTTTAAGAAAAATCTCCTGGGTCAGATAGATTTACAAGTGAATTCTATCGAAATTTAAAGAACAATTAATTCCAATACCATATAAACTATTTGGAAAAATAGAGTAAGAAGGAATCCTACAAAATTCTTTTTATGACACAAATATAGTACTGATACCTAAATCTGGAAAGGGCAAAACAGAGAGAGAAAATTATAGACCAATTTTCCTAATGAATATTGATGCAAAAACCTTACTTTTTTAACTCATAGTTTTTTAATTCTCGAAATATAATGGAGATAGTTTTCAACACTTACTCTTGCAAAACCTTGGATTCCAAATTTTTCTTGCTCATTTACCCCCTCTCCTATACAGTAATTCAATATATATTAAACTTGTGCAATGCTTCTATATATATTTACACATTCATCATGCTGCACAAGAAAAAGCAGATTAAAAAGGGGAAAGTGAGAAAGAAAACAGAAAGCAAATAAACAACAAAAAGGTGAAAATACTATATTGTGATCCACAACCAGTCCCCACAATCCTCTGTCTAGATGCAGATGGATTCCTCCATCACAAGTTGATTTGAATTGGCCTGAATCACATATTTACTGAAAATAGCCATATTCTTCAGTTTATTATCAAATAATCTCATTGTTACTAATATTCTCTTGGTTCTACTCACTTCACTTAGCATTAGTACCAAGTCTTTCTGAAACTATACTGCTGATTGTTTCTTATAGAACAGTAATATTTCATAACATTCCTGTATCATAGCTTATTTAGCCATTATCCAGCTGATGGGCATCCACTCAGGTTCCAGTTCCTTGCTACTACAAAAATGGCTGCTGTAAACATTTTTGCACATGTGGGTCCTTTTCCCAATCTCTTTGGTATACAAACCCAGTAGAGACACTGCTGGCTCAAAAGGGATGAACAGTTTGATAAGAGTTTTGGGCATAGTTTCAGATTGCTCTTCACAATGGTTGGATCAGTTCACAACTCTACCAACAATGGCTTAGTGTCCAAGGTTTCCACCATTCCCTCCAACACTTATCATTATCTTTTCCTATAATCTTAGCCAATTTGATAGGTATGTAGTGGAACTTCAGAGTTGTCTTAATTTGCATTTCTCTGATCAATAGTGATTTACAGCATTTTTTCATATAACTAGAAATTGTTTTAATTTCTTCTTCTGAAAATTGTCTGTTCATATCCTCTGAGCATTTACCAATTGGAGAATGGCTTATATTCTTACAAATTTGAGACAATTCTCTATATATTTTAGAAGTGAGGATGCAAAAATCTTAAATAAAACATTAGCAAAGAAATCATAGCTTCTTATCTCCAGGATAATACACTATAACCAAATGGGATTTATACCAGAAATTCAGGGATGATTCAATATCAGAAAAACTATCAACATAATTGACTATTTCAATAGCCAAACTAACATAAATCATATGATTATTTCAATTGATGAAGATAAAGCATTTGACAAAATACAACACCATCCCTACTAAAAACAGTATAGAGCAAAGAAATAAATGGAGTTTTCTTTAGAATGATAAGTAGCATTAATCTAAAACTATCAGTAAGCATTATATGTTATGAGGGTAAATTAGAACCCTTCCCATGAGATCAGGGGCAATGCCCATTATCATTGCTACTATTCAATACTGTACGAGGAATGTTAGCATTAACAAAATGAGAAGAGAAAATAAATTGAACAAATTAGGGTAATAAGGAAACAAAATTATAACTCTTTGTGGACAATATGGTGGTATACTTCAAGATTCTTAGAGAATCCACTAAAAAAAACTACTAAGAACAATTAAAAATTTTAGCAAAGTTGCAGGATATAAAATAAACTCACATAATTCGTAGGCATTTCTATGTTACACATAATGTATAGCAGCAAAAGGTAAAAATAGAAATACCATTTAAAATAACTATAGAGAAACTACATCCTGCTAAAGAATACCATAGATAATGAAGTCATATTAATACTCAACATATATGTACCAAATGGTATAACATCCAAGTTCCTAGAGGAAAAATTAAGAAAGCTGCAAGAAGAATTAGACAGCAAAAGTATACTAGTGGGGGATTTCAACCTTGGTCTCTTAGAACTAGATAACTAGAACCACAAAATAAATAAGAAAGAAGTTACAGAGGTAAATAGAATTCTAGAAAAATTAGGTATGGTAGTCCTTTATAGAAAATTGAATAGATACAGAAAGGAATATACTTTTTTTCTCAACAGTACATGGAACCTATGCAAAAATTGACCATGTGTTAAAGCATAAAAACCTCAAAAGCAAATGCAAAAAGACAGAAATGCTAAATGTATTTTTTCAGATCAATTGATAAAAATTACATGCAATAAAAGGTCAGGGATAAATAAATAAAAAATTAATTGGAAATTGAATAATATAATCCTAAAGAATAAGTGGGTAAAACAAATTATAAACACAATCAATAATTTTTCCAAGAGAAAGACAATAATGAGACAACATATCAATTTTTATCAATAATTGGACCATACTCTATTAATATATATGCTTGGGACCTCAGTGCATCAACTCGAGCCTCATCCCATCACATAGAACCAATGCAGATAAGATTAGAAGGGAAGCAATAAACTGGGAAAACATTTTTCATTCAAGGTTTTTGAAAAAGGCCTCATTTCTAAAATATAAAAAAAATTGACTCAAATTTATAAGAATTCAAGCCATTTCCCAATTGATAAATGGTCAAAGGATATGAATTGACAATTTTCAGATGAAGAAATGGAAACCATTTCTAGTCATATGAAAAAAAATACTTTAAGTCACTATTGGTCAGAGAAATGCAAATCAAGACAACTCTGATTGGCTGCATACCTCTCAGATTGGCTATGATGACAGGCCATGATAGTGATAAATGTTGGAGGATATGTGGAAAAACTGGAACATTAATGCATTTTGGTAGAATTGTGATTTTATCCAACCATTCTAGAGAGCAATTTTGAGCTAAGCCCTAAATTGGGCATACCCTTTGATCCAGAAATATCTCTACTGGATCTTTATCCCAAAGGAATCATAAAAAAGGAAAGGTTCCCACATGCACAAAAATACTGGCAGCTCTTTTTATAATGTCAAGGAACTAGAAAAGTGAGTGAATGCTCATCAGTTGGGGAAAGGCTGAATAAGTTATGGTATATGAATGTAATGGAACATTATTGTTCTATAAGATATGAAAAGCTGGCTTATTTCAGAAAAACCTGGAAAGTCTTGCATGAACTGATGCAATTGATTAAAAACAAAAGAACACTGTACACAGCAACAACATGATTATGTGATAATTCACTATGATAGTCTTGGTTCTTTCCAATGATGATGTGGTTCAAGAAAATTCCAATAGACTTGTAATGGAAAGAGCCATCTTCGTTTAGAGAGAGTAATATGGATATTGAATATGAATCAAAGCATAGAAGTTTGATTTTGTTGTTAATTTTTTTCTCATTTTTTCACCTTTTGATCTCATTTTTCTTGTGCAACATGACAAATATGGAAATATATTTGGAAGAATTGCACATATTTAACTATATTAAATTGCTTGCCCTCTATGGGGCTGTGGGAGTAGGGAGACAAAAATGGAAGACAAAGTTTTGCAAAGGTGAATGTTAAACTATTTTTGCATATATTTGGAAAACTAAAAAGATAAAAAAAAATTGGGGAGGTGTATGGAAGGGCAGGGACCTCAGATTTGTGACTTCTTTGACTTGAAGTGTTCCATTCACTGATGCAAAATAGTAACTTTTCTTTCACTTAGTGTTTAGAAAAGAAGTCTCTAAAGTAAGAAACATAGACTGACTACAAAAGATGTAGTATCTACCATTCCAGAGGATGGAAAGACAGAACACATCTCAACTCTCACTGTTATAGCCAATTGAAGGACTTGTCTTCAAAAAAACCACACCTACCTATTTTCTCCATTATTTCCTAGTTCTGTCCCCTCCCTCTTTGCATACTTTCCACTTCTGACCTAAATGTTCATCCCTTATGTTATCTAATCTAAATTAACTCTCACTACTCTAGCTTCACAGGAGTTCTTGGGGGAATTCTTTTCTTACATCTTCCCTTCAGATCACTTTATGACTAGGCAGGTGCCATATGTATCCTGTAAAGCAATATTTTCCAGGGCAGTGACTGATAATTAAAACTCCTCTGTTCCTGCTCTTTCTTTTGGATCCATTAGGTTGAGCAAGCATGTATGACTTGTGACCTGGTTCATAGAATACAGTACCTTATCTTTTCCTCAAAACCCACAATTCTTCTAAACCTCCAAATACTCAAGAGCACCACTAATCTTCCTTTTGTCATATTGGAAACCTTGGTATTTATTATCCTTGACTCTGCATCTTCCCTCATCCCACTAATCCAATCTATTCCTCAAAATTATCATTTCTCCCTCCTTATCTCTCATATCTGTTCCATTTCTTATCACCTCTCACCTTGATTTTTGCAATAGAATTTAAACTGATCCTACTATTTCATGTCCCTTCTCTAATCCATATTCCATGTAGCAGTCAAAAATGATATTCCTAAAGCCCCCATATGACCATGCCACTGTTATTTTCAATAAACTCCAGTGGCTCTCCACTATTACTATGATCAAATATTATTTCATCCCTTCCTCATCTTTTAAACATGACTATTTTTCTTGTTTTATAGCACATAGGATTATAAGAGAGTATGTGTACATAATTTATAAATAAATATTCAAATATCAAAGATGCTTGCACAAAAATTCTTAATGACAGAAGTGCACACAAAAAAAGTTTGAGACTTCTTGGCCACCAAACAGAGTTTCAAGCATCTTCAAGACTAATATCAATCCTGGATAAAAATAGAAAACAGATATAATTATTTCTTATAGCAGATACTTCATTGTATTTTTTGGTGGGAAGGGATTAAAATGCTTTAGCTCTCAATGCCAGTCTTTCACATCGTGGAACCCCTCTCTTGTTTTTCAACTGGATTCACTGACTGTCTCTTTAAAAAGTATTACCCAATTCCTTGGTGACTATACATGTTTTCTTTTCCCTAGATGTAAGATAAATCAATACAGATCCATTAATTGCTCTAATAGTAAACCTATCCACTTAGAGGAGATTTTCTTATAATAGTAAGAATATATTAAAATTCATTTATATTTGGCTTTTGTCTAAAATATAAAGAAATTAGCTAGTACAAATTGATACCAGCAAATATTAAAACAACATATCAATATAAGAGAGCAAAGTAAAATATATAAAGGACACAACTTAAAGTAAAACAAAAACAAAAACAAAAACAAACCTCAGTTCAAATTCTGACTGCCAAACACTGGCCATGTGACTTTGGTGAAGTAATTTCCTTCTTGGATAACTTTCTAGACCGACAGTCACCAAACTTCTTTGGTAATGCAAGCATTTCTTTAAAAAAGTGAGCAGGCACACTGACTTAAGTAAGTATATCTATTTCTTTACCAATAAAATAATATACCTGAAATAATACATTCGCTAATATTATCTATGCTATGAAATATAAAAAGTATCAATCAAGAAGTGTATAGATGAAATAAACTATATTTAAAACAATTATTTTATTTTTTATTGTGAAATATTTATTATTAAACAATTATTTTATTGTTTACTATTAAAATAATTAGTTTATTTATTAGACACACAAAACCTTTCTGCTCTCACTAAAATTCAATATTAGTAATAGTAATTTAATGAGATTAAAGTGGAAGAATATGATCCATTATGCATCATGAAAATATTGTGCTGTAGCAATGGGAGTTCTGCTTCTAGGTTCAGTTTATTTTGATACTTGGTGTTAATTGCTGTCATAACTGAAAAAAGTTTTGTCACAAAAGACATGGAGATTCCAATGGAATAGGTCCATTATTGGCCACACTTCCTAAATCTTTATTATTTGCTTTCTGTTTCCTCTACCAATTATGCAAAAGTTTTTGTTGTAATTCAGTTGGTAAATTTCCATCTTCCTTGATGTCAATCACATATTCTTGCAAACTATTTGGAGAGTGTTGCATTTTTACATTTTTAACATATGGGTCCAAAACTCATGAAAATTTTCATTTGGAAAATCATTAGAATTTAGAAAATTCTGCTTCCAAATTTTTAAAATTACAGTGGGGGTTTTTAGAGGTAATTCATTTACACCATCATCAGCAACAACAAAAAAAATCACATAATGACAGCAACATTTTCAATTATCTGTCTTCAAAATGCTGTCTCTACAGCATGAAAAGGAGCTACTTTCTCAGTCACTGATCAAATGCCCCATTAATGGTAGGGACAAATAATAAAAGCTAGCATCCAAATAGTACCCAAGAAAATTTGCAAATATTGTTATACTTCTTATCACATTGATCTCCACAACAATCCTGTAAGATCAATGCTATTTTAATCTCCATTCAAATAAAGAAACTGAGGCTGAAAGATTTTGGTGGATTTTTTGAGGATCATGTTATTTAATAAATGCCTAAAAGACTTAAAAGTTTAGGATATTTAACTCCCAAAGTCTATAACTTTTTTTCCTATGATACACCTTATATGAGGTGATAACATATACCTTATCAGTCTATCAAGTTATATTTAATATTTAAAAATATCCACTGAGTAGTTCAAATTATTAGCTTTATCTTCAATCCAAAATTTCTTTGTAGAGTTCTGTTTGGGCCATTTATGCACTTTGTGACAATTAATTTAGTTAAAACTAGATAATATAATTAGTAAATCCACTTGACCTGGCACACCTAAGATACAATAAATTGCAATATCCCCAAAATGAATGAGTTAGGGAGTCACTGTTAAGTTTTTACAATGTGAAATTTCTATTTCTTCAGGCAGGTTACTTAGCAAATAATATATTACATTTGACCATCTAACATGAAATTTTGAGCAAGGGTCAAGGTGTTTATTAAACACTAGTCCAATTGCTCTTATATTTTAGACAAAATAATTAGTAGAAGTTTTAATAGTTTCTTCCTATATTCTTCTCCTTCAGTGAATTATTTTTATAATTTGAGCAACTCACTGGTCAGCAATAATTCATTTTTTGGTCTAGGGAAATGTAGATTAGGTTATGTTCTATATATAGTCTGTAAGGAATTGTATAATACCTCTTAATAGAACCATAAGTAAACTCAGTTTAAAAAAAAAGTAATTTTCAAGAAAGGAGTTCCAGAATTTGAAAGACCATGATATTGAAGATTGAAGCATATGTGTACATTAATGTCTTTTAAAATCTTAATCTTTCATGAGGATATCTGCTTAAGAAGAGGCCAGAATAGATTTCAATAAAAATTTGGAGTTACATGAATTGATGCTAAGTAAAGTGAGCAGAACCAAGAGAATATTGTGCACACTAACAGCAATATTGTGTTGTAGTGATCAACTATGACAGACTTAGCTCTTCTAAGCAATACAATGATCCAAAACATCCAAAAGGCTCATGATGGAAAGTGGTATCCTCATCCAGAGAAATATGCATTGAAATGTGTACTATTTTCTACTTTGGAATTTGTTTTGTATCTTCTTTTTTCCTTTTATTCTGTTTCTTTTTATAATATGACTAATGTGAAAACAAGTTCAACCTGATTGCACATGTATAAACTATATTAGATTGCCATCTTGGGGAAGGAGGAGAGAAAAGAGGAAGAAAAATTTGAAACTCAAAATCTTATAAAAATGAATGTTGAAAACTATCTTTACAAGCAATTGAAAAAAATAGAGGGGCAGAGCCAAGATGGCAGAGAGCTGACAGATAGGATTTTGCTTGAGCTCTTCCTGGATTCCCTCAGAATCAACTGTAGAGCAAGTCTTTGATGGATTTTGGAATGACAGAACCCACAAATATTTGGAATGTAGCAAATATCCAGCAGAAACTATCTTAAAAGGACTTTGGGAAGTATGAAAATCAATTGGGCAAGGCAAGGGACACAGCCCAGCACAGGAGTGCATTAGGAAGACCCAGGCTGGAAAAGCCCCATGCAGTAATCTAGTAAACTAGTAATGCTAGTAATCTAGTAGTAATCTAGTAATCTTAGTCAAAATATAGCAGGGTTGGCTGTTTATCTTGGTTCATAAACCAATGGATCAGCAGACTAGTTGTGAGACTGCCAATCTATTATACTTCAGGTGAAGTTAAAAAAAAAAAAAAAAAGCAGTGGTAGCAATTCTGATCTAAGATCAAACAAAAGCAAAAATGCATCTAATTAACAGAGATGAAGGAAATTGCTCTTTGCTAAAGGACAGCATAGATAAAGTAATATCAATACTAAACATAGATGCACCAAGTGGTATAGCATCCAAATTCCTAGAGAAGTTAAGAGAATTACAAGAAGAAATAGACATTGAAACTATAGTATTGTGAGATCTCAACCTTTACCTATCAGAAATAGATAAATTGAACCACAAAATAAACAAGATGTTAACAGAGGCAAACAGAATTTTAGAAAAGTTAGATATGATGGATCTTTGGAGAAAACCGAATGGGGACAGAAAGGAATAAACTTTTTTTTTGGTGTCACATGGAACCTACACAGTAATTAACCAGGTATTAGGCTTTAAAAAGTTCAAAATCAAATGCAGAAAGATAGAAATAGTAAATGTGTCTTTTTCAGATCAGATAATTATTCATTAAAATTTACATGTAATAAAAGGCCAAGAAAAATTGACCAAAATTAATTGGAAAATAAATAACATAATTTTAAAGAATGAGTGGGTAAAACAACAAATCATAGACTCAACAGATAATTTCATCTAAGAGAATTATAATTCTGTTGTGGATATACATAAAAACCATATGTATAATTTGATTTTACCAATATAACATAAAAAAGGAAAGGCAAGGGGATAGTGTCAGAAAAAGGGAAAGGGGGAGATAAAAAGAGGGAAACTATATGCAACAATGAAGCAAAGGAAACCTATCATATCTGAGGGAACTTAGAGAGGGGGAGGAACATTGTGTGAATCCTACTCTCATCAGAGTTGGCTCAAAGAGGAAATAATTGATATATATGTTTTACAGAGATGCTTCTCTCACTTCATTAAAAAGTGGGAGAGGAAAAGGGAAAAGGAAAAAGAATAATAAGGGAAGGGTTCAAAAAAGGGGAAGGGATTCAAAGGGAGGAGAGAGAGATACTGAAGAGGGAGAGCAGCATGACGCAAGTGGGACCAATAAGTTTAATACTAGGGAAGAAGGGAAGGAGGGCAAGAAAAAGAAAAGTATAATCTGGGGATATTAGGATGGCAGGAAATACAGAATTAGTAATTTTAACCGTAAATGTGAAAGGGATGAACTCTCCCATAACGAGGAGGCGGATAGCAGACTGGATCAAAAGTCAGAACCCTACAATCTGTTGTTTACAGGAAACACTTTTAAAACAGGGAGATACATACAGAGTAAAGGTAAAAGGCTGGAGCAGAATCTATTATGCTTCAGGTGAAGTCAAAAAAGCAGGGGTAGCCATCCTTATCTCTGATCAAGCAAATGCAAAAATTGATCTAATTAAAAGAGATAAGGAAGGAAACTATATCTTGCTAAAGGGTACTATAGACAATGAAGCAATATCAGTATTAAACATATATGCACCAAGTGGTATAGCATCTAACTTCCTAAAGGAGAAGTTAAAAGAGTTGCGAGAAGAAATAGACAGCAAAACTATAATAGTGGGAGATCTCAATCTTGCACTCCCAGATTTAGATAAATCAAATCACAAAACAAATAAGGAAGAAATTAAAGAAGTAAATAGAATATTAGAAAAATTAGGTATGATAGATCTCTGGAGAAAACTGAATGGTGACAGAAAGGAGTACACTTTCTTCTCAGCAGTTCATGGAACCTACACAAAAATTGACCATATATTAGGACATAAAGACTTCAAAATTAAATGCAGGAAGGCAGAAATAGTATAATGATTGGGTGAGAATTATAATGAGACAACATACCAAAATTTGTAAGGTGTAGGCAAAGCAGTTCTTAGGGAAAATTTTATCTTTCTAGATGCTTACTTGTATAAAATAGAAAAGCAAAAGATCAATGAATTGTATATGCAAGTAAAAAGCTAGAAAAAGAACAAATAACCTTCCCAATTAAATACCAAATTGTAAAATTCTGAAAGTAAAAAGATGAGATTAATAAAATTGAAAGAAAACTATTGAACTATTAAGCAAAACTAAGAATTAGTTTATGACAAAATCAACAAAATAGATAAATCTTTAATTAATTTGAATAGAAAAAAGAGAGAAGAAAATCAAATTGCTAGTATCAAAAATGAAAGATTGAAGGAGGTGGTAGTCAGAAGCAAAATAATGGTGAAAAGAGAAAGAAAGAAAGGAAAGAGAAAAATTAACTTGGGAAAAATAGAATGGCAGGAAATACAGAATTAGTAATCTTAACTATGAATGTAAATGAAATGAACTATCCCATATAATGGAAGCAGATAGCAGAGTAGTTTAAAAGCCAGAATCCTACAATATATTGTTTGTAAAAAATGCCTCTGAAGATTTACACCAATGAAAAGGAAATTAAAGCAATAATTAGAACTATTTTTCCCAACTGTATGCCATTGAATCTGATAATCTGAGATAGATGAATATATACAAAAATAGATTGCCCAGATTAATAGAAAAGGAAATAAGTTAAATAGTCCCATTTCAGAAAAAGAAATTGAACAAGCTATTAATCAATTCCCTAAAAAATCTTGAGGGCCAGATGGATTTACATGCGAATTCTACCACACATTTAAAAAAAACAATTTCAATCCTATACAAACTATTTGGAAAAATAGGGAGAGAAGGAATCTTAGCAAATTCCTTTTAGTTCACAGATATGGTACTGATACCTAAAACAGGTAGGGTGAGAATAGAGAAAGAAAATTATAGACCAATTTCCCTAATGAATATTGATGCAAAAATCTTAAATAAAGTATTACAAAGACACTATAACAGTGATAATATACCATGACCAAATAGGATTTATACTAGGAATGCAGGGCTAGTTCAATATAAGGGAAACTATAAGCATAAATTGACTATATTCATAACCAAACTAATAAAAATCATATGAATATCTCAATATATGCAGAAAAACATTTGACAAAAACCAATACCCATTCCTATTAAAAACAATATAGAGTACAAGAATAAATGGAGTTTTCCTTAAAATGATCAGTAACCTCTATTTGAAACCATCAGTAAGCATCATATGTAATGGGGATAAACTAGAACCATTCTCAATATGATCGAGGGGAAAACAAAGTTGCTCATTATCACCATTGCTTTTCAATATTGTATTAGAAATACTAGTTTTAACAATAGAGAAAAAGAAATGAAAGGAATTAGAGTAGGTAATGAGGAAACCATAATGTCACTCTTTGCAAATGATATGATATCATACTTAGAGAATCCTAGAGAATCAACTAAAAAAACTACTAGAAATAATTCACAACTTTAGCCAAATTTCAGGATACAAAATAAATCTACACAAATCATCAAGATTTCTGTATGTTATACAAAAAAAGTTCAGCAGCAAGAGATACAAAGAAAAATCCCATTTAAAATATCTGTAGATAATTAAAAAGCATATATTGGATTTAACATATATTTTAACACATTTAACATGTATTGGACTACCTGCCAGCTAGGGGAGGGAATGGAGGGAAGGAGGGGAGAATTTAGAACAGAAGGTTTTGCAAGGGTAAATGTTGAAAAATTATCCTTTTTTTTTTTTTTTTTTGCAAATAAAAAGCTTTAATAAAACAAATAAATAAATAAATAAATGCAAAGTCTGTTTAACATCAAAACTCTACATAACCTAATTCCAGCTCCCCCTCTCCTCCTATTTGTAGTCATAACCCTTTCTACAATGTCCAGACATTGGTTTCCTTATTATTCCATTAACTAGACCCTCCAACTTTCAGCTCTTGACATTTTCACTGTCTCCCCCAGCTTTGGAATATTCTCTCTCATTTCTGCTTCTTGGTTTCCTTTAGGTTCCAACTAAAATCCTACCTTTTCTAAGAACTTTTCCAAGAACTTTTTCCAATTCCTCTTAATTCTAGGGCCTTCCATCTGTTAATTATTTATTTATCCCATATATATGTAGCTTATTTATATTTGTTTACCTGTTGTCTTCCTCATTAAATTCTAAACCTTTGAGGACAGGGATTGTCTTTTACATTTCTTCTTTCTAAGAAGGAGGCATAGATTAAATGACTTTTTCAATAGTTGTATTGCTATTCATGAAAGAAGAATTTGAACTCCTGTCTCATTGTGCCATATTGTGAGCCTTCTCACAAATACACATAGTGTTCATGTTAAGACTGGACACATACAGAACATTTGGAGAGAAGAACACATGTGGGCAACATTGGCCAAGGAACTTTTATAGAGGAGCAACCTATCATTTCACGCACACATAGTGTTCGTGTTAAGACTGGACACATACAGAACATTTGGAGAGAAGAAGACATGTGGGCAACATTGGCCAAGGAACTTTTATGGAGGAGCAACCTATCATTTCAATGCTACAGGGCTGTCCCTCTATCCAGTTCCTTATTCAAAGAATGTTCTGTGATTTAAGGGAGAAATAGTTTGTTACCACAGTTTGTTGTAAGATGTTCCTGAGGTAGATTTGTAGGACAGGAAAAAAC
This sequence comes from Antechinus flavipes, assembly GCF_016432865.1. NCBI lineage: Eukaryota > Metazoa > Chordata > Mammalia > Dasyuromorphia > Dasyuridae > Antechinus > Antechinus flavipes. Next base: position 52,189,717 of record NC_067402.1, on the reverse strand, counting down.
ATGGTAGTTGCAGTGGAGATAGATGCAGGTAATCAATTGTATGCCTGAAAAATGGCCTAAAGAAAGTCATGGAAACAACAGAGAACAGGATCACAATGGAAGGCCAAGATAAAACCAGGCAGGTAGGAGACAGAGAATGATGTAGTTTCAATTCTAGGAACAGGAATGCTTTTATTTATTAGGCAGAGGTGAACCACTATAGATCTTTGAGAAATTTTTGCTATCATCAAAGTGGTGAGTGTAGAAGATTATTCAGACAGTAAAATGTGGGTTGCACTGAAGTGGGGAAAAACTGGATTACCACTTAGGAGGCAGCTGGGTAGTACAAGGCATCAAAAGTTAGATTTGAGCTTAGGAAAACCTGAGATTGAATTCTGCTTCATACATTTAGCTATTTGAATCCAGGCAAGTCAACAAACCTCTTTGTGCCTCAGTTTCCTCATTTATAAAATGGAGTTAATAATCAAACTTAACAAGGTTGTTGTGGAGACCAAAAAAGATAATAAAGTGTACTTTAACTTTAAAGCACAAATAACACTAGTTATTATTATTAAATGAAAAATCAGACCCTAAACTAGGCTGAACAAAAAAATGAGAGAATTTATAATATAATGTGACATTTACATGAGTTAGGGAGAAGTAACTGAAAAGAGTTGATTTATAGTATTTTTCCTATTAGTATGTAATTTTTTCTATCTCCCACTTCCCATTTTGTTCTTTAATCTATTTTCTCAAAATAAATGAGATTAATAGAACAGTAGTCATAGAGCAATACTCTTTACAGATATCTTCTATCAGAAACAGAAAAAATATCTTTATTATCACAGTAGCATTAAATATTGAATCAGAATGATTCTGGTCAAAGCTCAGAATATGGTAAGAAAATGCTGTGGGTGATTAGTTAATTTTTTAAAAAATTCTGCAAATGCCATGCCATTTACTTAGTCATTTTTACCCTATCTTATTGGTTTCTCTTATTGCTTTTGTGTATCTCTGGTGTTTGGGATTAGTGAAAATCAGCAGTTTTCTAATTGGTTTGGTGAAGCTTGACTTCTTCTGAATTGGGCTAAACTCTTAAATATGGGGATTTATGTACCTTTATAACATAACAGGCACATAGTTGCAACTTCAGAATACCTTTTCCTTTCAAATATACTTCGACTTTTAAAAGTATAAATATTTTGGCAAAGAAAAAAGCATTTTTAACAAGCTGGTGGCATTTAAATTATATTTATTGAGATGGCATGGGCCCAGAATGCTTGTTGGAATGTACAAATGTGAGTTGATTTATATTTTACTTTGTAAACTAGACCCAAGAGAATGACTAATTAGAACCATGACTCAAAGCTATAAAGGATACTTATTGATTCAGCTCATGAAAAGACCAGAATGATCAAAAGCAAACATCCATCTTCCTCTTCATCCAAGGATCGGGGGGTTAAGTGCTGTTTGTCTGAAATCTTTGGCATTAGCTCCATCTTTGTAATGAAGAAGACAATTAACATCTAAAGGCATTTGCTTTTAGTGTGTACTGTATTAATTAGCAGGATCACTCAATTAAATAACATTTGGTGAACTAAACTGCTTCTCTCATTTTTTTTCTTCTTTAGTTATATGTATAGAAAAAAAAAACAAATTGAAGAAAATACCAATAACTCCTGCAGATGCACATGTCACCCGTACTTGGTGTAAGGCTGGCGTCACCTAAGCCACATGATTTCTTGATCCTTTCCAGTTTCTTTATGAACCTGATCTTTGTGTATTATTTTTCCCATTTAATAACAAATAATTTCTATTTGGAAGTATCTAATACTTCAACAAACATTCACTACAATTTCTTTTTTTATAAAGTTTTTTATTTTCAGAACATATGCATAGATAATTTGACATTGACCCTTGTATAGCCTTGTGTTTCAGATTTTCTCCTCCTTCCCCCCATCCCCTCTCCTAGATGGTATGCAATTCAATATATGTTAAACATGTTTAAATGTATGTTAAATCCAATATGTATAAACATATTTATACAATTCTCTTGCTGCACAAGAGAAATCACATAAAAAAAAAAAGAAAGTAAATGAGTAAGAAAACAAAATGTAAGGGAACAACAACAAAAAGAGTAAGAATGTTATGTTGTGAACCATGCTCAGTTCCCACAGTCCTCTCTCTGGGTGTAGAAGGCTCTCTTTATCACAAGATAATTGCAACTGGCATCAGTCATCTCATTGTTGCAAAGAGTCACATTCATCAGAATTGATTGGCATATAATCTTGTTGTTGCCATGTACAACGATCTCCTGGTTCTGCTCATTTCACTCAGCGTCAGTTCATGTAAGTCTCTCCAAGCCTCTCTGTATTCATCCTGCTTGTCATTTCTTACAGAACAATAGTATTCCATAATATTCATATACCACAATTTATTCAGCCATTCTCCAGCTGATGAGCATCCACTCAGTTTCTAGTTTCTGGCCACTACAAAGAGGGCTGCCACAGACATTCTTGCACATACAGGTCCCTTTCCCTTCTTTAAGATCTCTTTGGGATGTAAGCCCAATAGAAATACTGCTGGGTCAAAAGATATGCACAGTTGGATAACTTTTTGAGCAAAGTTCCAAATTGTTCTCCGAATCTGTTCACAGTTCCACCAACAATGTATTAGTATCCCTGTTTTCCCACACCCCCTCCAACATTCGTCCTTGTCTTTTCCTGTCATGTTAGCCAATCTGTAGGATTCACTACAATTTCAAGTGGGATTCAGTGGTAGGGATTGTGGAGAATAGACATCATAAACTCAAAGTGTCCATAACTGAACTTATCTTTTATTTCAAACTTTGCTTTTCTGTCACTTTCTTATTACTGTCAAAGACACCGAAGTCTTCCCATCATCCAGATAGTAGGAGTCATCCTTGACTCTCTTTCACCCTCTCATCTCCAATCAATGGCTAATTCCTAGTGATTCTACTTTGCAACATCTCATGCCCATGTCTCTTCTCTCTGTTGATGTGTCCAGCAGGTCATCATCATTTTGTCCCTCAGTTCTGGTCAGTTTGCTTCCTTCAAGTCTCTTTCCAACACTAGGTGACCTTGCTAGAGTGTCTGGCCATGTCACCTTTCTATGCAATAAACTTCTCTGGTTTCCTGTTACCTCCAGAATCAAATCTACACTTTTATTTGACTTTTAAAGCCCTTTATCACCTAACCTCTTCCTACCACTCCACTATTATGCTTTATGCTCAAATATATTTTACACATATTCTACAATATAGTGACACTGGACTCCTTGCTTTTCCTCTCACAAAACCTTCCATCTCTCTTTTCTACTTGGAATGATCTTCATCATCTCCACTTTTTGGCTTTCCTGGATTCCTTCAAGCATCAGCTAAGTTTTCACCATCTACAAGAAGCCTTTCCTAAGCTCCCAAGATGCTAATGCTCTCCCTGAATTTATCTTCAATTAACCTGCTGGAATCTCGTTTGTGTAGCTGCTTATTTTCTTATTGTTTCCCTCTAAAGATATGAACTCTTTGAGGGCAGGGACTCTTTGTACCTTTCTTTGTATCTCTAGCACTTAGCCTATTGACTGGCACATGGTAGGCACTTAAATACATGCAGATTTGTTGATTAATTCATAACAGACCATTTAGAAAACTTTCTCTTTTCATTCTTACAAAGAATATCTCCACCTGTTGCTAGCATCTCCCTTTTGATAGCTGACCTAATGCTCTATAGCAATGTATACCACGAGATCTCATTTGTTCTGTCATTCTCCTTCATATCTATTTTTGTCTTTGATGTCTGCCTTCTCATAATCCAGGGTGAATCTATTTCTATGATGAATTCCAAAATGGAATAATACTTATTTTTAAGCAATTCTAATTTAAGCAATTTACTTCTAATCAGCAAACACTTCCTCTTTGGGGGTCACAATAAAATGTAGAACTATAGCTCCCTTATTATTTATTTCCCCTGAGTGCCTAAGATCTCTTCTCTTTGTAACATCCAATCACCAGTAGGGCTTTCTCAGTCTGGGATATCCTTCTGTAAATCCCACCCCCTTGATGAGTTCCTCTTGGAAGCTCTATTGTAGAGGGGGGATTCAAGCCAACCTTCATTCCCTTCCCAGCTCTTTCTCTGGTTTCCACGCTTCAAAACAAAGCCCCTGTTGGGAATATAATTGAGTACCTCTCCTCTCTAAATCCTTTCCCTTGTCCAGCTTTCTTTTGTATATTATGTTCCTCCTTTAGAATAAAAGTTCCTTGAAAATGGCAGTGTGAAAGTACCTGGCTTGTGACCCATTCTTAATAAATGTTAGTTTCTTTCCTTCACTTCTCTTTCAAAGAATTTAATGATCTTGAAGATGGTGACGAATTTATAAGCTGCTTTTATTTTGGCTGAGAAAGCAGTTGTGATAGGGATGGTGACTGGACTTGTGATTTCACTGAGTTAGGGAACTCTGAGACAAAGGAACTCTTCCCCAAAGCAGTTTGGTAACTTCTCTGTAGTACATAATTTTTGAGAGTTTCTTCAAGCATTGAAAAGTTTCAGTGACCTGTCCAGGGTCATGTAGCTAATATGTGGAAGGGATGAAACCAGGTCATCTTGGCTCAGAGCCCACTTATCTATCTATGATCTATAAAAATACTGCTAAGTTGAATCTATCACTATATTGAGGGTTCTTAATATTTTTTGTTCCAGCTCTTTTGGAAATCTTCAAAGACTATGCACTCCTTCTATACACACAAATAAAGGCAGTAAATTATATCAAAATATAGTTCTCTCTCATATATGTATATGAGAGAATTTATTTTTAAAATTAATTTATTTAAAACAAATACAAACTAGAAAAAAAAAGAAAAAAGCATTGCCATGTGCTTAGCAGAACGTGAGAGGATTCAAAATATGAAACAAATTTCCATTTTAAGAAGGCCTATATAATAAATACTATACATTGTGTTTAGAGTTGTCTATCTTTTCTTTGATTCCTTATAGGTTTTCTTTTGTTCTCTGCTGTGTGTTTTTTACTTTATTCTTTTTCCCTCCTTCCCACCCTTTCCATGAAGGCTATAATTAAGTGTGGAGATTATATGTGTGTATCATATATGATCTCCACATTTATATATAATTATATATAACACACTTAATATATATAACATATGCATATGTATATATACATACATATATATGAATATGTATACATATATACCTATCAATATATTTATACACATATATCTATACATACATATATTTAGATATATATAACTACACACACACACACATTCATATAGCAATGTAAAACAATACTATACTTGTTTGTCTTCTGTTTCTCTGAAGCTTGGACATCATCTTCTTAAATCTCAGTCTTTCCAAAAGAGTCACTGACTCTTTTTCCTATACTATAGCAGCATTCCAATAATATACTGTCTAATTATTTTAAATAGTCTAAAATAATATTAAAGTCTGACATAATATAGTTTCCTCATTTTTCCTTTTGATTAAATCTATTTTAGCTTTAACTTTGAAATCTTAATTACTATCCCTGCTTAATTTTTGCTAATAAATTATTGCGTGTATATCTTGTTTCCTATCTTTCTTGACTCCTTCGTTTTTCAAAATATTTAAAAAATCTAAATGTATAGATAGACCCTAGTTTAAGCTATCCCCTCCTGCTTTATATCATACATTTATTCTAGGTTTTGATATTTCACAAATTTCTCATCTATTTCCCAATTTTTTTTATAGTAGAATCATCAGATGAGTCATCAGAAGTGGGAAGTGGTCTACTAGTCTCTAGAGCCTCTTTTTCATATTCCAAATAAATGTCCTGGGAGGATATTGGGGGTCTCCATTGTTTCAGAACAGTTGGTTGCCTTGGTGCCCAGCAGCAGGATGCCATTTATTCATCTTTTCCCCCATGACCATTAATAGACTTCCTTTCTCCTAACATCTCTACGCATCCCCCTCCTCACTGTTTTAAACACCAGAAATTGCTTCCTCCTCTAGAAACTGAGCTCTTCCCTTTACTTGAAGACCCTTATTCTTGACACATAGCTTTAAATGTTCAATGGTTCTTTTCTACAAGATTCAAAGTTCATAGTTCTAGAAATAACCTACAATTTATTTGTTATCTAGTTATCTATAGATATCTATAGGTTATCTAGTCCAGGCCCATAATTTTAGAAATGAGGAAACTGAGGCACAAGGTAGTCAAGTGATTTGCCCAGGGTTGCCCCTACAGAGTGTTTTGGAGGTGAGATTACAAGCTAGGACTGTGTTCTTCCCGAGGTACCTCTCTCTATTGCACTTTTCTATCCACCCCTCTATCTACCACCACCCTCACCAGCAAAAATAAACAGCTCCTCCTCCCAGTTAGGATTTCCTTTCTCTTCTTTAAATTCTTCATTTTTGTTTTCTCTTTGAAGCACAAATTCCATCCTTTCCTTGGAATCTCTGAAAGACTGAAACATTCAAAGAGAACCCATTTGGATGTGAGCTCTAATTCTCTCCTGGATAGTTATTGGCCATCCTTAATTTCCAAAGAGGACTAATGACATTGGCAGGGTGGTTCCATGTTTGTTTAATAAGTTGGATTCGAGTGAGGGAGGGCTGTGCAAGGTCACCAGCCTCACCTTTCCCTCCAGAGCCACCTGAGACCAGGAGTGTGATATAGATCAGAACAACTGGAGATGGTCCCCGATGTAGTGGGAGACCTTGGTCTTTTTAAGCTAAAGTCTTCAACAGGTCTCAGTTCGAGGCAATATCCCTTCAATGGCTAACAGATAGTCTAGTTTGCCTTCACAAAAGAATCCTATATATAGGTACAGACTAAAGGGAGAACCCACCAGGGATGTTCTACAGTAGCAGAAGACAACTGTATCCCTTGGGAAAATCAGTTTGAGGTACTGATGGAGAGAAATACAGAGTAAACTGAGAGACTTCACACCCAAAACTTCAGGGGTGGTTTTTGGAGTACCAAGCCTGGTATGGATGCCAGTGCTCAAGACAGATGTTTTTAACCTGTTCTGTTCCATGAACCCCTTTGGAAATCTTTTTGAACCAATTCTAATCAGAGTAAGGTTCAATCGTTGCTCACAATCTCCATCTCCAATTCCCTTCCCTTTCCCTTTTCCAAAATCTCTTCCTATGTGATAACATTTCCCATTTTTCCTCCTACTTTCTCTACCTAAGCTTCCCTTTATCTCAACCCTTTATTTTATTTTATTTTATTTTTGGTATCATCTCAATATAATCAACTCACATCTATGCCCACTGTCTAAGCAGACTCCTTCTACCTGCTCTAATGATAAAGTTTTTAGAAGTTATTTGTATCATCTCCCCACATAGGGATGTAAACAAACAGCTTAACCTTTTTTAAAGTCCCTAGTGACTTCCTCTTCATTTTTACCTCTTTATGCTTCTCTTGAGTCTTATATCTGAATGTCAAATTTGTATTCGGTTCTGATCTTTTCATCAGTATATTAAAAATCCCCTATTTTATTAAATATCCATTTTTACCCCTGAAGGGCTGCATCAAATTTTGCTTGATAGGTCACTCTTGGTTGTAACCCTAGTTCCTTAGAATATCTTATTCTAAGCCCTCAGCTCCTTTGAGATGGAAGCTATTAAATTTTATGTGATCCTGCCAGGGAAGGGTGCTAGTCCCCCTTCCCCAAATTAACTAATCAGAGACATCTTCAGGAACAGAGAGAAAGCATTTATTTAATCCCTGCAAAGAGAGGCCCAGCAAATCCCAGAAGCATCTCAGCTCCCAACATGTGTCTGACCTGACAAACCGGAAAGAGTAAAGCTGGTTAAATAGCAGAACCAAGTCTTTTCATTGGATGAACTAAATCCATTGGTTGCCCCAATAGGGTGTTTTGGAGGTGAGATTACAAGCCAGGACTGTTCTTCCCAAGGTGTCTCTCTCTATTGCACTTTTCTATCCACCCCTCTATCTACCACCACCCTCACCAGCAAAAATAAACAGCTCCTCCTCCCAGTTAGGATTTCCTTTCTCTTCTTTAAATTCTTCATGTTTGTTTTCTCTTTGAAGCACAAATTCCATCCTTTCCTTGGAATCTCTGAAAGACTGAAACACTTCAAAGAGAACCCATTTGGATGTGAGCTCTAATTCTCTCCTGGATAGTTATTGGCCATCCTTAATTTCCAAAGAGGACTAATGACAACAGTAGGGTGGTTTCATGTTTGTTGAGTAAGTTGGATTCGAGTGAGGGAGGGCTGTGCAAGGTACTTGTCTTTTTACTGTTAGCCGCTCTCTCAAAGGACTTATCTTCTACCTTATTGATCATCCTCTCCTACCTGAAACTGCTTCTGTTGTTCTACTATGCTTCTCTTAACTAATGAATTAATTTCTCTTTTTTTTCCTTCTTCATCTTCCGATTGTATTGAAAAAGCATATTCTCACTGAGTGGATACCCATCAGTTGGAGAATGGCTGAATAAATTGTATATGAATATTATGGAATATTATTGTTCTGTAAAAAAAATGACCAGCAGGATGATTTCAGAAAGGCCTGGAGAGACTTACATGAACTGATGCTGAGTGAAATGGGCAGGACCAGGAGATCATTATACCTCAACAACGATACTATATGATGATCACTTCTGATGGATGTGGCCATCCTCAAAAATGAGATGAACCAAATCAGTTCCAATGGAGCAGTACTGAACTGAACCAGCTACGCCCAGTGAAAAGGAGATGACTAAGAACCATTACATTGAATTCCCAATCCCTATATTTTTGTCCACCTGCATTTTTGATTTCCTTCACATGCTAATTGTACTCTAGTTCAGAGTCTGATTCTTTTTGTACAGCAAAATAATGGTTTGGACATGTATATACTTATTTTGTATTTAATTTATACTTTAACATATTTAACATGTATTGGTCATCCTGCCATCTGGGGGAGGGGGTGAAGAAAGGAGGGGAAAAATTGGAACAAAAGGTTTGGCAATTGTCAATGCTGTAAAATTACCCATGCATATAACTTGCAAATAAAAAAGCTATTAAAATAAAAAAAAAAGGCTATCTAAGGCTAAAAAAAAAAAAAAAAAAAAAAAAAAAAAAAAAAAAAAAAAAAGCATATTCTCAAAGACTTAGTCACCTCCTTCTATTCATTATTTTTTTAAAGAACTCATCCTGTATAAGTTAGTCCCGGATCTTGCTGGGTAACTAGGAGTCACTTCTCATCTCTGGACCACTTTTTTTTTCCCCTATCTGCAAATTATCAACATAAACTACATTAATTACTAAGATCTTTTCCGCATAAAATGCCAAGTGAATATATTGTTCTTATCAGTCATGAAGCTTGTCGATATTATAGGAAAACAGCTTTCAGAAATTCAGCGTGGTAAAGCAAAAAGAGTTAGGCTTTAGAGTCACAGGTTTTGTATTCTAATCTGACTGTGAAACTTACTATTTGGGTGACCTAAGTTTATTTTTAATCAATTCAAAAATATTCATTAATTAGAGATCTGGAGATACAAAGGAGAAAAAGGCTTGCCCTCAAGGGACTTACATTCTAATGTGTTAGTAGATTTAATATTGAATATGGATTAAATAAATACAAGATATTAGATATGTATATTCAATATGTTATATAGGTACATGTAGGAGACATTTGTTTATATTATATATAACATGATATTATATATAACATGTGATATATATAGTCATATATATGTATATATGTGTGTTATATATTCATATATATGTATATAATATATAAATGTATATGTTTATATAAATAATACAATAAATATAGGGCTTATATATGTACAAAAGTATACATATAATGTATGTATGTATAATTACATATAAATAAATATAGGCTTTTATATTTATATACAAATTGGATACAGAGTAAGTGGTTAAATTATTTTATACTCAAGTAAATATGCCACTCTAGGGCCAAAAGACCCTAGTTCCATTCAATAAATCAATTACAAACTGGGAAAGTACACACACTGATGTATAAAATGCATTAATATTTTGAGTATTTCTACCTATGGAGATATAAACCTAATTGCAGCAAAATGCCATAGTCACATGGCATCTCTGCCTCTCAGTATCCCCGTCTATAAAGTGAGATTGAGTTAGATCTTTAAGGTTTTTTCAACTATGATTCCAAGTTCACAATGTATAAAGAATTTTCTTGTAAAGGATTCCTTAAATACTCCTATTTGAAAATGACCTTGATAAATGCATAATTTTCCACACTGAGACTTGCCGCTGGATGGCTCCTCTGCCAAATTAACCCATCAGTATTGTTGTATCTTGGACGTTTACTACAAAGGAATAATATGCTTTGTCCAGAATTGAGCAAGAGGAGAAAATGGGCTGGGTTAGGTCACAACTGGGAAGCCGTGCAGCATAATAATTAATTTTAAATTGATGTTAAAAGTCCACCTCTAACACTTGTATTCTCTTAATGCTATCTGGTCTCAATTCAAAGAATCCAACAATCTTCGAAGAACTGAAAAGTTAGCTCAAAGGAAAAATACTTTGATGTATTAAGCCTAGAACTTTGATCTTAGAGAAGGTAAGAACATGATAAATAACCATAACTTGTCATTATTTTAAAAATAGTTATATCCCAAGTGAAGATATGAATTTGGTCAATTGTTGTTAAATTGTTTATAGTTTAATTACAAGCTGCTCAGTTAAGTTCAACTGAACAAACTATTGATTATGAAGTATTTAATGTTTTCTAGCCCTGGGCATTATAGTACTTTCCCTTCACAATCATGTTCTGCCCTTAAAGGATTCCCCTCCCCTAAGGGAAATAAGAGGAGAAAGCATCTGTACAGTCATGTAGCTGGACTGATTGGATCCACCGCAAACTCAAACCACCTAACCTATACTTTTCCCTTTGTGATTGACTTCATTTCATACTCTTTAATGGAGCTTTTCCAGACCTCTTTACTCCTCAATGATCCCTTTCCCCAAGTACCAAAAAGAGAAGGTATAAAAGCTTGTGGATTACCCTTCTTAGTGAAAACATTAAGGTCTAAAAAGAACAGAGAATTATTGAAGCGACAATTGGAAAAGGAAACCCAGATTTTGAAGAGGACAGAAAGGTTTTGTAAAAGATGGGGAAGAGACTACTTGACCTGGGAGTAGGTCTATATATTAAGAGAGATTCAACTTCTGTTTGACTTGAGACAAGAAATGGGAGTAATAAGCAGAAGTGGTAGAGAGTTTGATTTAGATTCCATCTAAGGAAAATTGTTGAGTTTTTGTTATTGTTATTGGGGTTTTTTTGGTTATAGACAGGAGGGATCCCCAAATAGAAGGGATTGTTTTGGGAAATAGTAGATTGCCCCCCCCAAAAGCTTTTACAGAAGCCTAGATCACTATTTGGGGGAATGCTAGAGAGAATTTCTAATCAGGTTTGGATTGGATTAGTTGGTCTCTAAGCTCATTGGCAATTCATTTTTCATTTTTATTTCTATTTGTGCATATGTATGAAGGCATACAAACTGTGTGAGGGGGTGTTAGTGCCCAGACTCTGTCCAAAGTCCCTCAGCTCAGAGGAGCAGAGGAGGGACTAGGGAGCTCTGGACTTGCTCTGTGATACAGTGTCTCACACTATTAACTGAGATTTCACATTCTGTACTAACTCGAGCTACTCTTCCCTCTTCTTGCTGATCATTAACTCACTCCTGCCTACTTCACACCAACTCAAGGCAGTCAAGTACTCCAAGCATATGCTTGCTCTCGCTGCAAAAAAAGTCTCTAAGCTTTATTCTACAACAATGCTGGCTCTTCCTCTATGTTCCACTCTACTTGAGCCAGCTTTCAGCCACTCCACAACCAACCCTAATCCTCAAACTACTTCAATAGACTCAGGGCATGAGTGGGGAATGACAGACTGCTGGGAGTCCCTGCAGCCTCCAGCACACAGCCCTTGCTCCTTTGCCAATACCCTGGTGACTCTGTCAATAAAGATGGGAAGCTAGGAAAAGATACTGTTTCAATGGAGATAGGAGCAACAGAAAATCAAAGGTGCACTCAAACACTGTTACACATCAGATATGATTAGGTTCTGAGCCAAAAATGGTGTGATAAGATTAGCCAGAGGGTCAAGGGAGAGCCAAGGAAACCAAATCTAACCAGGAGCAGTATAATCAACTCCGGGACAGTTTTGTTGCACATTGTAGCAATAGTCCTCAATAGCCAGTTTCGAGATGGATAACTATTTGCTGCTAGTCTTTTAATTCATTATTATTTCCATAATTGCTTTTTCTCTCTTTTATTACCAAACATTAGTGTTTCTTAAAACTAGAAAATTTCAAAAGGGTTTTGGAGCTTCTGGCTCCTTCCACACAAGTTTCCTCTTTTTTTTTTTTCCTGCTCCCAGTATGCACTCCTTTGAGCCACCAAGATTTGTCCTAATGAGACTGGAACAGAAAGTACTCTGCAGCCAAAATTTTAGATATCTTACTGGCCCACGGAAACGTTTAGTGCTAATTTTATGTTTGTTTTTTGACCCTAGCCAAGACCCAACCAGAGTATATATTTTATATTCTACCATCTCCATAGATTCTGTTACTATGCTAACATGCGATAGGAGCTCAGGACTTACTTCTTACTGTTGCTGGGCTTCTTGGTCCAGATCTATAATTCCACTGGCATTGGTTAATGTAGCACAAGAACTCCGTAGACCAATGCAGATCGGAAATCTTGCTGTAAGTTATAATCTTAAAGGTTTGCCTGCAGTCATTTAACTGAGGAAAATTAATATTATGCTATCTTATTTAATAACCAGTGTTACTCTAGGATCCATCCTTTTCCTCATTTTGTCAGACCCCACTTCTGAAGGACGTGTTTCTGAAGGTCTTAATCAAATAATAAGATCACTCCTCGCCCCAAGACATTGTCTTATTAACCATTTTGGACTGGGCCCTCTCCCAATTGGTACCATCACTTCTGTTTACTCTGTACCCCGGGAATCAGCTCAAGTGAAGTTCTGCACAGGAGATAAATCTTTTGTTTTATAATCAAGGTTGTGGATGAATTGGTTTCCAAAGATGAGCACCAGAATTTGGGGTTGAGGAGGGGAGAACTTGATTGAGACCCTTTTGTTTTTTTCTAGCCAAGCTTGCCAGAGGTGGCTGGGTCTTATAAAGCAACTAGTGTTCCTTACGTATCAGAGAAGGGCATAATCAGCCACATCTGGAGGTCAGTATACTTTCCCCAGCTCCAAATTAATTTTATCACCTGAAGCTTAGTCCCATTCCCTCCCCTACTCCTGGTGGGGAAGGCACCCCCAGTGATGAAGTAGTAGGGAAGAACTGAGAATTCTTAACCTTTCTCATTAAAATGTCCACCAGTTGGGATTACTTTGGGAGCTCCAAATGATGTACTCATGTCAATCTTAAGAAAGATAAATCTAGGTTTAAAAGACCCTCTGGCTATCACTCTGGCTCTTTTGTCATTCAGAGAGGCCCCTGACCCAATTTATTCATTACAGCCAGTTTAATTAATTAATCGATTGTGTTTAGAACATAGAACATATCTATCATGGTTATATAAGATACTGAACTCCACTCTAGTTCTTCATTCTAATATCTGCTCTGTATCAGCATGGTGGAGTAGAAAGAACTCTAGGTCTTGTGTTAAGACTTGCCTTACACTGGTCAAGTCAATTAAATCTCCCTGGGGCTCGATTCCTTCAAAATGAGGGTTTTGGGTTAGATGACCATCTTTTACCTGGAGATCCTTGAACTAAATCATCTATATTAAGCATAAAAAAGTTATTGTTGTTTGTTAAAGAATTAATCTGTCAGAAAGGCCTGGAGAGACTTACACGAACTGATGCTGACTGAAACGAGCAGGGCCAGGAGATCATTATATACTTCAACAACAATACTATACGATGACCAGTTCTGATGGACCTGGCCATCTTCAGCAATAAGATGAACCAAATCAGTTCCAATAGAGCAGTAATGAACTGAACCAACTATGCCCAGTAAAAGAACTCTGGAGATGACTAAGAACCATTACATTGAATTCCCACTCCCTCTATTTTTGCCCACCTGCATTTTTGATTTCCTTCACAGGCTAATTGTGCAACATTTCAGTTTTTTTTTTTTTTTGTACAGCAAAATAACGATGTGGTTATATATACTTATTGTGTATCTAATTTATACTTTAATATATTTAATATCTACTGGTCATCCTGCCATCTGGGGGAGGGGGTGGGAGGGACAAGGGGAAAAATTGAAACAAGAGGTTTGGCAATTGTCAATGCTGTAAAGTTACCCAGACATATAACATGTAAATAAAAGGCTATTGAAAAAAAAAATAAAGACTGAATCTGTGACTTGCCTAGTATAGGGAATTCATGACATGGAAACAACCTCTGACAGACAATACAAATCAGCTCCTGCTCTGCCACTTTTAGTTTTAGAGAGTTGTTTAGAATATTGAGAGATTGTGATTTGTCTAGGATCATACAGTCAGAAGTAGGACTTGAACCCAGATATTCCTGATTTTAAGATTGGCTGTCTATTCATTATGTTATAGGGCCTCTAAATGTCTAGTGAAGTTGTATATTAAGTCTTAGACATGTGCTACCAAAGGGATATCTCATAGGCACTACTTACTGGAAGTCCTTAGACGGGTCCCCTAAATTCTCTGCTAGACTCTGAGAGTGGGTACCTTTTGGGCTCTTTAGCTGGATTTCTCTGTCATGAGCTGCTACCATCTTCAGGTCTTTCCCCTTCTGAATGTAGGGACTTTTTCTGCCGACATTTACTACTGCTCCCTGCCCCAGAGTACTCTGCTCCCACTTTAGGTTACCAATGGGGGCTCTCCTAAACTGACACAGCCACCACATTCCAAGGAGGGAAGGGAGGGAATTCTTCTCAGAAGAATGGCAAAAGCTCTTTATTTATCTACTACATTGATTTACTTCTTGGCTTCTGGATCCCCAGTTGTCTTGTTTTATAAATTGCACCAGAAGTATCTCTAATCCTTTCAGTCAATTACCAGATATTTCTTATGATATTACTTGTTTTCATCCAATGATCAAAGCACTTTGTTTCGCTCAAATTTATTTTTACTCCTTCCTGTCACTTTTGATTAATTGAATAAAGTTATCACATCCTTCTTCTGTTAATTGGGGATTAGTAGTGGAAATTTCAGAGGCTATCCAATCCAACCTGGCTGAACCAGAGTCCAAACTTCATTTGAATAGGAGTTCTTTTTACAATACCCTCAAAAATTATATTGGAGCACTGATTGGCTTCCTCCTTGCTTAAAGAGACACCTATAAGGACAGAGAGCATTGAGAGCTTTTTATTAATGTATTTTTGCATCATTATGAGTTTCTTACAATAATGTGTCAAGAATAATAACTAATAATAATATTATTATTATCAATGATTTTATAATATTTGTAACAATAGCTAATATTTATTTAGTACTTTCTACGTACCAAGTAAGGTAGCTACTTGTTACAATGAATAGAGCGTCAGGCCTGAAAGTTCCTGGAAGCACAAGGAAGTTCCTCAGTTTAAATCCAGCCTCAGACGCTAACTAGCTGTGTGACCCCAAGCAGGTCACTTAACCCTTTTTGCCTCAGTATTCTTATCTATAAAATGAGCTAGTCAAGGAAATAGCAAATCACTCCAAAATCTCTACCAAAAATACCTCCAAAGGAGTCATGAAGATTTGGATGTGACTGAAAAAAATCAACTGAAGAAAAAAGTTCCCAGGTACCATTTTAAGTGCTTTACCATTATTATCTCATTTGGCCCCCACAACAACCAGGTAGGTGGGTGCTCTTATTGTCTCCATTTTATAGATGAAGAACTTGACTTGCTCAATGTTACACACGGAGGCAGGATTTTAATTCAGGTTTTTCTGACTCTAGACCTGACTTTCCTTCCACTGTTCCATCTTATTGAAAAGGGAAGTTTTATTCATTCTCTTTTCATTCTATTGCATCACTGCCTCCTCCCAAAGATTTTTTAAGCTAACAAAATTCTGTTATCACAAATAAAAACAATAAAAAACCGATATTATCTAATATTTTATAATACTTTAAGGTTTGCAAAGCACTCATTTTATCTTCACAACAACCTGGGGAGGCACTTTTATTATACCCATTTACAGATGACAAAACTGAGTCAGACAGCTTAGTGGCACATTTGAACTCAGATCTTCTTGACTCCAGGGTCCACCCGGGTCTCCCATTTTCTCTTTCACCTTTGGTCACCAATACAACATATTCAGTTTTCTTTCTAGGAGTCACAAGAAGTCCCTTCAAGTTCTAGATTTAGGATCCTAGAAAAGTAGATGATGAGCTGAAATCTCACCTGACTTACCTGTGTGACCTTGCACCTAATCTGTAAAATAAGCAGAGGTGCCAGGGCGGTAGTAATTATAGATACATTTTAAAGTTCTTCCCCTTCTAAATCTGTGATCTACTCTCCTTTACACCACCGATCACTTTTCCCTTCTGAATTCCCGTGACATTCATTTTTCCTTTTCAAATCCTTAGCTTTATAACATTTTCTCAAGTGGCTGAGTAGCCTAATAGACATTATCTAATTATGAATCTACATCGTATTCCTATGAGACAGCAAGACAGAAAGTATTTTCATGTTCATTTCATAGATGGAAGAACAAGACTTGGAAAAATAAAGTTATTTATCTCAGGTTATCCAGCCAATCTGCCAAAGCTCAGGTGTGTGGTCTCCAAATATCCTAGAAAAAAGGCGGGATGGCTCCACAAAGGATGGATGGGAGGTGGGGAGAATGGAGTTAGGATCAAGTCTATAAGGGAGCTACTGTGACAGCCTGCACTGATGGTAATGAACCTAAACTTGAGGGTCTATACCAGGCAGCAGTGGGATGAAAGAGGAAGATTCAGAAGTCTAGAAATCCATTCATTCAGTAAAGATTTATATTAATTTACTACCCTGGCAGCTAGTGGAACAGCAGAGAAAGGGCCAGGCCTGGAGTCAGGAAACAATGTTAACTGAGTTCAGATCTGGCCTCAGTCACTTGGGTGACTCTGGAAAAGCCACTTGACTTTGTCTGCCTCAGGTTCCCCATTTGTAAAATGAGCTAGAGGAGGAAATGGCAAACCACTCCCTCTGCCCAAATACCTATGGAGTCACAAAGAGTCACACAAAATCAAAATGATTCAATAATACTTCATTGGGGAGTGATAACAAATTCAAATATGACATGGTCCCTTTTTTTCACAGAACTTAATTTAATTAGGGACCCGCTTTGAATATATCTTGTATTTATTTACAAATCCACAGTGGAGTGCAAGTTCTCAGAAATCAAGGATCTGCTGTCATTTTCCCCCCTTTAGTTGGCAGTAGTATAGTATAGTGGAAAGAGGATATGGGTTCAAATCCTGCCTCTGAGACTTACTATCTGTGTGATTGGGCTAATGGATTTATCTTTCCTGAGGTGGCCCAGGCCCAGGCTCATGTATACAAAGAGCAGGAGATGGTGCAGGATCTGGAGCACTGAACCAGAGTCAGGAACACCTGTGTTAAAATCCAGCCTTAGGTATTATCTGTGTGACTCTGGACAAGTGACCCTGTGGTTTAAATTTTTTTTAATACTAGCTTTTTATTTTGAAATACAGGCAAAGGTAGTTTTCAACATTCAGACCTTGCAAACCCTGTGTTCCAAATTTTTCTCCCCATTTCCTCCTCATCCCCTTCCCTTAGATAGCAAATAATCCAATATAGATTAAACATGTGCAATTCTTCTAAACATATTTCTACAATTATCATGTTGTACAAAAATGATCAGATCAAAAAGGGAAAAAATAGAAAAAAAAAAAGCAAGACAACAACAAAAACAGTGAAAATGCTATATTGTGATCCACACCCAGTTCCCACAGTTTTCTCTCTGGGTGTAGATGGCTCTCTCTACCACATCTATTGGAATTGCCTTGAGTCACCTCATTATTGAAGAGTCCTATCCATCAGAATTGATCATGATATAATCTTCTTATTGCTGTGTACAACATTCTCCTGGTTCTCCTCATTTCACTCAGCTTCAGTTCATGTAAGTCTCCCCAGGCCTCTCTGAAATCATCCTGCTGATCGTTTCTTACCGAACAATAATATTCCATAACATTCATATACCATGATTTTTTTCAGCCATTCTCCAAATGATGGGCATCCACTCAGTTTCCAGTTTCTGGCCACTACAGAGAGGGCTGCCACAAACATTTTTGTAAATGTGGGTCTCTTTCCCGCCTTTATGATTTCCTTGGGATACAAACCCACTGTTGGGTCAAATGATGTGTACAGTCTAATAGCCCTTTGTGCGTAGTTCTAAATTGCTCTCCAGAATGGTTAGATCAGTTCACGACTCCACCAACAATGTATTAATGAAGTGACCCTCTTCTTGTCTCAATCTCTGTTAAATAAGTCTGATAGTAGCACCCACATCCCCTGGTGGTTGAAAGGGTGAAATGAGATAATAATTGTGAAAGACTTAGCACAGGCCTTGGAACTCAACAACTAGATATGAATATTACCTATCATCATCATCATCTTTTTCTTCTTTGTCATCACCAATATCATCATCATCATCATCATCAACATCACTGAATTGAACAAAATGAGCCTCGAGTTCCCACTCAGATCCAACCCACAAATCGTATCATGTCAGGCACAGCAATCAACATGTTGCTGTTGTTGTTCAGCCATTTCAGTCTTATCTGATTGTTTGTAACTCTATTTGGGATTTTCTTGGAAAAGATACTGGCATGGGACTCCAGCTCATTTTACAGATGAGGAAACTGAGGCAGACTGGGTTAAGTGCCCTGCTCAGGGTCACATGACTAGTAAATATCTGGGACGAGATTTGAATTCAGGAAGATGAGTCTTTCTGGCTCCAAGGCCAGCACTCCGACCACTGTGTCACCTAGCAGCCCCGATTGGCTTATAGTAAGTGCTCAATAAATATTTATTGAATTACATTTTCACCAATGTGGTTTTTAATTTGACAAAGATTTTTGCTTTTTTTGTTGTTTTAAAATTGTTGATCTCTCCTTTTTCAGAAGATTTAGAACATGGAACTAAAAGACAGCTAACACTGCATAATGTATTGCAATAGACATAATAAGATGGTTTCATGTACGTGGGAAGGGACTGGTATCCTCATTTTAAGCCTAATTTAAAATATTTTAGGGGGTTATACTTGGAGGGATCTTTGGGGTGTCTTCCAGGATAACTGGTGATTGGCTAAAAATATTGCGTTTAGTGCTGAATGACCATCTAAAGTTTCGAGTCTCAAGGAAGTATCTTCTGTAAAGATAGGCAATCTATCATGGACTCCACAGCAGCAGATTGGCTCCCACAATGGTCTTTCTCTGGACATGGTATAAAAGTTTACAGTGTGAGAGTTTTTCAACATACTTTGTACCCCCATGGATGAAGTTGGCCAAGTTTATCAGCATGTCTCTTGGAAAAGCTTTTAACTGACTCACAGAATGGAAATCAAGGGGAAACCAAATTTCTTTTAAAAGGAAAATTAAATGTGATGGTTCATAAATGTTGATAAATTGAAAGTTACATCTTTAGTGAGAATATTTTACCAAGATTTTACTAAGCAGATGAAATGTCAAAGTTTTTTATATCTGAAATCACTCCAATATGTGTGGGAGAAAGCGGAGATCTAAACATCTGCAGAATACATTAATATTAACATAACCTAATATATTAATTACAAAAACACTCTTTTTTTGATCCTTTACTACATTGTGTATTTGGATAGGGATAACTTCTCCAAATATTTTGGCAAGAAGAAATGGATGTATCTTAGCAAGTATTAGATGCAATTTTGTAACTTATAATTCTAAAATTCACATTTTTAAAAGTTTGTGATCTATTTATTTGAGATAGTTCTTATAAGAAATAGTATATTTATGTATATATACATATATTTATATACATAATTTATATATACATATTTGTGCTATATACACATATGTATACATATATTACATACATGCTTAGAGACATAGGATTAAATCATTAGAAACTAAATATTTAGAATTTGTCATTTAAAATTTTGAGAGTACATAATTCTATGCCCTTTTTTTTTTGCCACCAGCCAAATGCCTTTAGTGACTTTCAAAGCATTTCTGACAAGCAAGTGTAACGAACAAAGTTAAATATATATATGATAAACTTTTAAGTTTAAAACTGAATTATTCACATTTTATCCATTACTTTTTTGATAGTCAACAAAACAATAAATGATGCCCTATAATATTGTAATTGTATCATTTGTAATTTTTTATATTTGTAAATTTTTGTATTTGTAATTAAATATTTGTAATGTTTGTTGATTTCTAAAGTGGAAATTTAACAATCAACTAGAAGAAGGTTTCAGCCTTCCCTTACTCTAGGTGTATTAGTTGGAGGAAAAATAACTGAATAGGAAAGAGTCTAAACCAATGACCAAGGTGGATCAGTGTCTCTCTCACACTGACTTCTACTCAAAGGCTCTTTATGGAGTGTAGCCAATTTACATTTTGTGAATGTACATAGTATACATAGAGTCCCCCCTTTAGAATATAAACTCCTTGAGGGCAGCAGGTGTTTCATTTTTGACTTTGAATCCCTGGTGCCTACTTTAATGTTTGGCACACAGTAGAAATTTAATAAATATTTATTAATCCACACTTATTTGAATTTAGCACTTGGGGTGAGCAATACAAAAGGTGCTAGGAATAAATGTCATGAAAAGCTTGAGCCTTGAGAACCCCTTTCTGTGAGGGTGAGACAGAGTCTGAAGCTGCTGGTCTTTAGAGGCATTAGGTGACATTAGGCCAGAAAGGTTTTCCTTTCCTTTTCCTGGGCTTTCCAATTTGTAGCTTCCACTTTTAACCAATTATTCTTGACAACTAAAGAGCTTCATGTTCAAGTCTTCAGAGTGAAGTCTTGTGCACATATTCATGTTGTGATCTAGTTCAGATGGATCTGAATCGGTCCCTGTTCGGGCGCCAAAATGTGGTGAGCTTTTTCTTCTCAAAACACAGCCAAGTGATAAAAGTTCAGATCTTTTATTATCTCCAATATAGCCCCTTTAGCTTAGAGGCCTATCTCTCTGCTTGGTTCCAAGAGCTCTCTCAGAATGTCGCCAAATCCAAAGGTCTGGTCCTTCAGCCTCAGCCTCTGCTTTCTTCAGCCTCCAGTCAGCTCCAGTCTTCGTGTCATTCCGGTGAAATCTCGACTTGTAGCTTCTTCACTCTGAAGGACTTCTTTGTCTGGCCCATTGAAGCTCTATTTATGCTCCTTCAAGAGAGGGATTGTGGGTTTTCTCCCATAGTGCTCTCTGGCCCAAAGAGCTTCAAGGGAGGTGTGAACTCATTGAACTCCAATGAGTAAAGGTGTGAACACAAGCCTTGTATTAATTAGTTCTACTTAGTACCTTGTTTCAGGTTCTGCCCAAAACATCTTCTTGTAAGATTAGATCAACTCTAATTAGCTAGCAGTTTGTAAGGATTCCAACATATTCAGACCACACAACCATGATGGGGCCTCCAATTACTGTGGGGACCTGAAACCATTCAAGTTGTATGGTGTTTATGCTGATGCTTACATTACTGCTCTGAGATCTATGAAAGCTTTGGGGGCCACAGCAGTGCTTTACTACTGTGAGGAGAGGGGCTGACCCTGATGCAAGAACCACATGCAAAAACTTGCATCCACCCAGTAAAGGACTCAGCCTCCAATCATTGTGCCTAAGGGCTTGGGGGAGAATCCAGTATGCTCCTTCTGGATGCAGAGTTTTTAGTTTTGCTTTGATTTTCAGAAGGTCCTTTATCACTTCACAATTTGTTCCAGTGGCAAAGCCAGTTCCATTCATAAAGCACATAATCATTGCTGGCTCTTGTGTATCACTTTTTAGTAAGTGATGATGTCCCACTGACATTAGACAAATAAGTCAATAAACATTTAATCAACTCCTACTGTGTGCCAAATACTGCAGTTAAGTACCAGATGCAAATGTTTAGTTAGTAATAGTATGCGGCTGACGTTAGGCAGATCACGTCAATAAGCATTTAATAAACACCTACTATGTGCCAAAAATTGTATTAAGTACTAAAGATGCAAAGAAAGACAAAAACGGTCCCTACTGAAAATTAATTGAATTGTTCCAGGACCATAACACTCCATTGTACAGGGATAAGAGAGGATAGTCAGCCATAATAAAACTGGAAAAGTAGGAAAGGCCAACTTGGAGAGGACTTTTAAAGTTGAACAAAGGTTTTAAATTTGGTCCTGGAGGTAATAGGAGCTTCTGGATTTTAGTGAGTGGAAAGGGAGGATAGAGTCAGACCTAATTTCTACATTTGATCTCACAACAGGCTCCCATGAGAAATATTTGAGGCATTGTTATTCTTAGTTTATGGATGAAGAAACTGAGGTTCACAGAGATCACCTACCCATTGTAACATAGCTGGTAAATGTCAAAGGCAGAATTTGCATTGTCTTTCAAATCTATGTTGTAATGTGTTCTATTTGGCCATAATTTCTGCTTCTGAAATCTTCAATTTTTCAAAAATGCCCTCAAGAGTCTGATCTAATTTTATAGCATGCCGTATTTGCAAAAAGGAAAGCTAGATGACAGCATGGATTGAGTGCTGGACCTAAAGTCAGAAAGATTCTTCTTCATGAGTTCAAATCTCATCTCAGACACTTCCTAGCTGTGTGACCCTGGGAAAGTCACTTAAACCTGTCTCCCTCAGTTTCCTCATCTGTAAAACGAGCTTGAGAAAGAAATAGCAAATCACCCCAGGCCCTGCCAAGAAACCCCCAAATGGGGTCATGAAGAATTGGATACAACTGAACAATAACTTGCAAATGAATATCTGTCTTGGGGATTAATCCTGAAACTGGGATAAGATTCTGGTCATCTCCACAATGGCTCACTCCTAAGCCCTGGGTAGTTAACTCTAGTTAATTATACTCCTCAGATTCCCTATTTACAAAACAGGGTTAAGGGTACTTATACCTACCTTCTAAGGATCCCAGAGGGAAAATGAAGCAAGTCCAGCATGCTTTTAAGAGTTCCTTGGCAAGGAGACAGAACATAAGGATTTAGAGACTCAAGAAACGCAATTCAGGGGAATTGGATAGTTATTCCAGTATTTTCTCTCTAAGCAGCACCGTGGGCCATTTTGCAGAAAAGCAGTTAAAGGGAAAGGATATACTTTAACCATTCTTAGCTTCCCTTCATCACACAGTAGTAGATGCTTATTAAAGGTTTACTATATTGACTTACATAAGCTATGATGGAGCGCTCATTATCTTCCATGAATTATACACAATTAAAAGCTATCATCCAAAAGGGTCTTTATCTAAACATGTCTAAAATTTTGTTTCTAATCTATACTAACAGGGGATAGTGGTGGAGTAGAGAGCTATACATTTCCCCTATGTAAAGAAAAAAAATCTCCAATATCTATGTTATGTGAAATGCTTTATATATGTGAAATATATATATATATATATATATTATATATATATATAAATGTATATATATATATATATATATATATATATATATATAAATGTATATATATATTTGAAATCTCTACATGAGCTAGTTGTTATTATTAGTTGACCATGTGTACAGAGGTAGAGGCTATACTGTTAATATAGCCTATGATCCTATATTTGTACAGTTCTTTCAGATGGAGGGACAGCACAAAATATGTTGCTACTTCACTAAATCCTGTCTTACAGCAGGGAGCAAGTCCATCCTTGTGGCTGGCAGCAATCAACGACTCTGATGAACTCCAAAGTCAGTGAGAAGCCCACTCCTACAATAATTTAATGACATTTCTATCCAGTAGGCAACATAACTAGCATCTTTTCTGCTTGATTCTCATTTGAATGAAAGTGACCAGGGCAGGGCTTGATAATATGTGCTTGTCACTGGTAAATCCTTTCCATTTTCACAATATATTTTTCATTTTGTTTGACTTTGTGATCCCATTTGGCGTTTTCTTAGCAAAGACACTGGAGTGATTCACCATCTCTTTCTCCAGCTAATTTTATGGATGAGGAAATCGAGGCAGACAAGTTTAAGTGACTTTTCTAGAGTCACACAGCTAGTAAGTGTCTAAGACAGATTTGCACTCAGGAAGATGAGTTATCCTGACTTCAGGCCTGGTACACTACCCACTGGACCACCTAGCATTCTCACAGACAATGCATTCACATGTGAAATCAATGCAATTGAAAGAGCCCCGTGGTCAGAAAGCCTAGTTTCTGGTCCTGGTTTTATGACTAACTAGCTGTGTAGCTGAACAAATTACATAGCTTCTTTAGACTTAAATTTCATCACATGTAAAATGGAATAGGTGATATAACAGGCAAACAACAATGTACAAATAAGATATCAATGGGATATATTGGAGATGGTGCTTCTTCGAACAGAGCCAATTTCAACACAGCCGTGCTTAATTCTATTCAATTCTTGGTTCTGCCATCCAATAAAATACTTTACGGGCAATCTAACCAATATATTGGGGATTCTCATCAGAAACTTTTTATCATTTTGTGAATATTAATGGAATATGTAGCTTTCATCTATTCCTCTCTTTTGCTATGTAATCAACCCACCTCCTTTTTGTTGTCTATGGTTTAATATTCTTTGATAAAGTCTTTTGTATTTTGCTTCTTCATTAATGGTACACTACAGCTTATTCATGCTCCATATTTACTTCTCTGGTGCTCATTAGATGACTTGCAATTTTAATTCTTCAGAGTCTCTTGTATTATATGACTCATAGTCATATAGCATCACTGGAAGAAGGAATATTATTAAAATAATGGACCTTTGCTTTTGGGAGACTTTTGGGTCATTCCAAATGCTGTTTGATTTCTCAAATGCAATCCAGACCATTCTCTTCCTTCTGTTTAATTTTGGCCCTAACTCAATGTTCACCTGTAATATCTTTCATATACCTATATAAAGATCTATGAAATATATGACTATATACATATTTAACACATTTATATATTTACATATAGATATCAATTCTATTGATTCTTTAACAAAAACATATCCTACTGACTCTCCCCTCAATTTTTTAACATGATCATATAAAATTTTGAACTCCAAATTCTATTTTTTCCCCTTTCCCTCCTTTTTCTTCTCTCTGAGATGGTAAGCAATCAGATATAGGTTATTATATATATAGGCACAATTATGTAGAACATTTCCATATTGGCTGAACATTTCCATATTGGCTGTTTTGGACAACAAGATTCAAATGAAAGAAAAAAATAGGAAAAAAAGATGAAAAATAGTATGCTTCCATCTGTATTCAATAACATCATATCCTTCTCTAGGATTGTCTTGGATCATTGTATTGCTGAGAATAACTGAATAATATTCCCAGTTCTTCATTGAATAATATTCCTGTTACTGTATACGATGTTCTTTTGTTCTGTTCACTTTATGAAGCATCAGTTTCCAGGTTTTTCTGAAATCATGCTGCTCATACTTTCTTAGAGCCCAATAATATTTGATCGCAATCATATACTACAGCTTGTTCAGCATTTCCCAACTGATAGGCATCCCTTAGATTTCAATTCTTAACTACCACAAAAATAGCTGCTATGAATATTTTTGTACCAATAGATCCTTTTCTTTTGTTTTGGATGTTTTTGGAATATAGACCAGGGGTATTACTGGATCAAAGGACATGGACAGTTTTCTATCTATCTATATATCTTTCTATCTATAGATATGCATAATTCCAAATTCCTCTCCAGAATGGTTGGATGAGTTTACAACTCTACCAATAATGCATTTGTGTCTAAGTTTTCCCACCCCCTTAACATCCAATAATTTACTTTTTGTTATATTAATCACTTTGATGGATGAGACATTTTACTTTAGAGTTGTTTAATTTGCATTTCTCTGATCAATAGTGATTAAAGCAATATATCCTACTTCTGATGATTAAGAATTCTTTACCTATTTGTTTTTTCTTCTAAGGACACTTTGGTCAAATTATTTTGGTTATACGTTTCATTTGGAAAGTGAGACTTGATGTAATCAGCAGAGCCCAATTTCTAGGCTCTTTTATCATCATTGTGATGATTTGCAGTGGTAAAAACTTCCTTAGGAAAATAATGATTTGATATCTATTCTTTTATTCATTTCCTTTTTTGGAACTGTAGTTAGACTTAATTGGTTATGCTGTTTTCACTTACATGAGCTATCTTCTTGTTTAATTGTATTTTTGAATTTGTTTTTGATTCTAATCTTTGCTTGGACCTGTTGATGATCTGACTACAGAATGATTTAGAAATAAATCTTATCCATCATTTCCTTTCTGTTAAGAAAAAGTCCATTTCGGGGACTTCCGGTTAAGATGGCGGAGAGGAGGCTCACAGCTGCATAAGCTCCACGCTTTCTCTCACTATCCATTTCATTACAAGCCTCTGAATCAATGCTTGACTGAAAGAAACCCACAAATAGTTACCAAGAGAAGCCATCCTTGAGATCCGCCAAGAAAGGTCTGTCTTTACTGGAGGGCTGGGGCGGTTTTAGATCGGGCGCAGGCGGCGGGCAGCGGCAGTGAGGGCACAGGAGCAGACTGGAAAGGGGGTGGAGAGTGATCGTAGCCGTCTCTGCGGGGAGAGCTTCGCTACAGGTTTGGATACTTTACTCCAGCAGCAAGTCAGCAGCCCAGCAGAGAAGCTAAAAACACCGGGGCTGAAGAATACAACCCCAAACAGCTGGAGTCTCTCAGGACCTGGCCGCCTCCCCCTTTCCCCCCCCTCAGTGACTCAGCACGCTTTGGGATCTCAGAGCGCAGGTGCAGCACAGTCCTGCTAGTGCCTCACTGCTGCCCCCTGCAGTCTGTAGAGGAAGCTCGATAACACACCCAGCCCCCCCCCCCCAAAGAAAGACTCCAGTTTTTTTCTGTTTTTCTTTGGTAGTTTGTCTCTGATTAATAGACAGAATGAGCAAGAAGCTGAAGAGGACTTTAACCCTTGACAGCTTCTATACAGATAGAGAGCAGACTCTAAATCCTGAGGAGACTAAAAACAGACAGTCCCCAGGTGAATCCCCAAAGGAGGAGATCATCTGTTCCTCAGCACAGATGAACCTCATAGAAGTGATTAAAATGGCTCTCACAAGGGAGCTAGAAGAAAAATGGGAAAAGGAGAGAGAGGCTTGGCAAAAGGAGAGGGAAGCTTGGAAAAGGAGAGGGAGGCTTGGCAAAAGAGCCTGGAGAAAGTTAAAGAGAGAGTGGATAAAGAAGTAAAATCCTTGAAAAATAGGATTAGTGAACTGGAAACAGAAAACAGCTCTCTAAAAAACAAAATTGGCGAAATGGAAAAAAATTCCACAGAACAAAAGAACTCAATTGGACAACTAGAAAAAGATTTTAAAAAAGTGAGTGAAGAGAATACTTCACTGAAAATCAGAATTGAACAAGTGGAATTGAATGACTCGAGGAGACAAGAAGAATCAGTCAAGCAAATCCAAAAAAATCAAACAATGGAGAAAAATGTGAAATACCTTCTGGGGAAGACAACAGACCTGGAAAACAGATCCAGGAGAGACAATCTGAGAATCATTGGACTCCCAGAAAAACATGATGAAAAAAAGAGCCTGGACACTGTCTTCCAGGAAATTATCAAAGAGAACTGCCCAGAAGTCATAGGAACAGAGGAAAAAATAAACATTGAAAGGATTCATCGATCACCCACTGAAAGGGATCCTAAAATCAAAACACCAAGGAATATAGTGGCCAAATGCCAGAACCCTCAGATGAAAGAAAAAATATTGCAAGCGGCTAGAAAAACCCAATTCAAGTATCAAGGAGCCACAATAAGGATCACCCAGGATCTGGCAGCATCCACATTAAAAGATCGAAGGGCCTGGAATATGATATTCCGAAAGGCTAAGGAACTTGGTATGCAACCAAAAATAACTTACCCAGCGAGAATGAGCATCTTTTTCCAGGGAAGAAGATGGACATTCAACGAAGTAAGCGAATTTCATCTATTTCTGATGAAAAAACCAGAACTTAACAAAAAGTTTGATCTACAAATATAGAACTCAAGAGAAATCTAAAAAGTTAAAGATTAATCTTGGGAACTATATTTTGACTATATAGATGTATAAAGAATACATGTATACCTTGTTCTAGAAATTGATGTGGAAAGGACATTGTACCAGAAAAAGGGTAAAGTGGGGGTAGTACATCTCATGAAGAGGCATAGGAAACCTATTATATCTGAGAGAAAGAATGGAGGGGGATGAATATAGTGGGTATCTTACTGCCTTCAGAATTGGCTTTAAGTGAAAAATCTTAAGACATATTCAATCTATGGTGAAACTTCTCCCATCTCATTGAAAAGTGAGAAGGGAAAAGTGGAAAGGGAAGGAATAAGCTAAGCGGAAGGGAATACGGGAACTGGGAGGGAAAGGGGTAAGATAGGGGGAGGAACTCTAAGGCGGGGGGAGGGATACTAAAAAGGGAGGGCTGTGAGAAGCAAGGGGTGCTCACAAGCTTAATACTTGGAAGGGGAGGAAAGGGGAAAGAAGGGAGGAAAGCATAAACCGGGGTTAACAAGATGGCAAGTAATACAGAATTGGTCATTCTAACCATAAACGCGAACGGGGTAAACTCCCCCATAAAGAGGAAGCGGTTAGCAGAATGGATTAAAAGCCAGAATCCTACAATATGTTGTTTACAGGAAACACACCTGAAGCGGGGAGATACATGCAGGTTAAAGGTAAAAGGTTGGAGCAAAATCTACTATGCTTCAGGTGAAGTCAAAAAAGCAGGGGTAGCCATCCTGATCTCAGATCAAGCTAAAGCAAAAATTGACCTAATTAAAAGAGATAAGGAAGGACACTATATCTTGCTAAAGGGTAGCATGGATAATGAAGCACTATCTATATTAAACATATATGCACCAAGTGGGGTAGCATCTAAATTCTTAAAAGAGAAACTAAGAGAGCTGCAAGAAGAAATAGACAGTAAAACTATAATAGTGGGAGATCTTAACCTTGCACTCTCAGAATTAGATAAATCAAACCACAAAATAAATAAGAAAGAAGTCAAAGAGGTAAATAGAATACTAGAAAAGTTAGATATGATAGATCTCTGGAGAAAATGTAATGGAGACAGAAAGGAATACACTTTCTTTTCAGCAGTTCATGGAACCTATACAAAAATTGACCATATATTAGGACATAAAAACCTCAAACTCAAATGTAGTAAGGCAGAAATAGTAAATGCATCCTTTTCAGACCACGATGCAATGAAAATTACATTCAACAAAAAAGCAGGGGGAAGTAGACCAAAAAATAATTGGAAACTAAATAATCTCATACTAAAGAATGATTGGGTGAAACAGCAAATCATAGACATAATTAATAACTTCACCCAAGAAAACGATAATAATGAGACATCATACCAAAATGTATGGGATGCAGCCAAAGCGGTAATAAGGGGAAATTTCATATCTCTAGAGGCCTATTTGTATAAAATAGAGAAAGAGAAGGTCAATGAATTGGGTTTGCAATTAAAAATGCTAGAAAAGGAACAAATTAAAAACCCCCAGTCAAACACTAAACTTGAAATTCTAAAAGTAAAAGGTGAGATCAATAAAATTGAAAGTAAAAAAACTATTGAATTGATTAATAAAACTAAGAGTTGGTTCTATGAAAAAAACCAACAAAATAGACAAACCCTTAGTAAATCTGATTAAAAAAAGGAAAGAGGAAAATCAAATTGTTAGTCTTAAAAATGAAAAGGGAGAACTCACCACTAACGAAGAGGAAATTAGAGCAATAATTAGGAGTTACTTTGCCCAACTTTATGCCAATAAATTCGACAACTTAAATGAAATAGAAAAATACCTCCAAAAATACAGCTTGCCCAAACTAACAGAGGAAGAAGTAAATATCCTAAACAGTCCCATCTCAGAAAAAGAAATAGAACAAACTATCAATCAACTCCCTAAGAAAAAATCCCCAGGACCAGATGGATTTACATGTGAATTCTACCAAACATTTAAAGAACAATTAACTCCAATGTTATATAAACTATTTGAAAAAATAGGGATTGAAGGAGTCCTACCAAACTCCTTTTATGACACAGATATGGTACTGATACCTAAACCAGGTAGGCTGAAAACAGAGAAAGAAAATTATAGACCAATCTCCCTAATGAATATTGATGCTAAAATCTTAAATAAAATATTAGCAAAAAGATTACAGAAAATTGTCACCAGGATAATACACTATGACCAAGTAGGATTTATACCAGGAATGCAGGGCTGGTTCAATATTAGGAAAACTATTAGCATAATTGACTATATCAATAACCAAACAAACAAAAACCACATGATCATCTCAATAGATGCAGAAAAAGCATTTGATAAAATCCAACATCCATTCCTAATAAAAACACTTGAGAGCATAGGAATAAATGGACTTTTCCTTAAAATAGTCAGGAGCATATATTTAAAACCATCAGTAAGCATCATATGCAATGGGGAAAAACTGGAACCTTTCCCAGTAAGATCTGGAGTGAAGCAAGGTTGCCCACTATCACCATTATTATTTAATATCGTATTAGAAACACTAGCCTCGGCAATAAGAGTCGAGAAAGATATAAAAGGAATTAGAGTAGGCAATGAGGAAACCAAACTATCACTCTTTGCAGATGATATGATGGTATACCTAGAGAACCCCAGAGATTCTACCAAAAAGCTATTGGAAATAATTCATAATTTTAGCAAAGTAGCTGGCTACAAAATAAATCCCCATAAATCCTCAGCATTTTTATACATCACCAACAAAACCCAACAGCAAGAGATACAAAGAGAAATTCCATTCAGAATAACTGTTGATACCATAAAATATTTGGGAATCTATCTACCAAAGGAAAGTCAGGAATTATATGAGCAAAATTATAAAAAAGTCTCCACACAAATAAAGTCAGACTTAAATAATTGAAAAAATATTAAGTGCTCTTGGATCGGCCGAGCGAACATAATAAAGATGACAATACTCCCTAAACTAATCTATTTATTTAGTGCTATACCAATCAGACTTCCAAGAAAATATTTTATTGATCTAGAAAAAATAACAACAAAATTCATATGGAACAATAAAAAGTCGAGAATCTCAAGGGAATTAATGAAAAAAAAATCAAATGAAGGTGGCCTAGCTGTACCTGATCTAAAATTATATTATAAAGCAGCAGTCACCAAAACCATTTGGTATTGGCTAAGAAATAGATTAGTGGATCAGTGGAAAAGGCTAGGCTCACAAGACAGAATAGTCAATTATAGCAATCTAGTGTTTGACAAACCCAAAGCCCCTAACTTCTGGGAAAAGAATTCATTATTTGATAAAAACTGCTGGGATAATTGGAAATTAGTATGGCAGAAATTAGGCATGGACCCACACTTAACACCATATACCAAGATAAGATCAAAATGGGTCTATGACCTAGGCATAAAGAACGAGACTATAAATAAATTAGAGGAACATAGA
This sequence comes from Antechinus flavipes, assembly GCF_016432865.1. Taxonomy (NCBI): domain Eukaryota; kingdom Metazoa; phylum Chordata; class Mammalia; order Dasyuromorphia; family Dasyuridae; genus Antechinus; species Antechinus flavipes. Next base: position 52,158,155 of record NC_067402.1, on the reverse strand, counting down.
ATAGTTTATCTCTCAGACTTGTGGAGGAGAAAGAAATTTGTGACCAAAGATGAACTAGAGACCATTACTGATCACAGAATAGAAAATTTCGATTACATCAAATTAAAAAGCCTTTGTACAAATAAAACTAATGCAAACAAGATTAGAAGGGAAGCAACAAACTGGGAAAACACTTTCACAGTTAAAGGTTCTGATAAAGGCCTCATTTCCAAAATATATAGAGAACTGACTCAAATTTATAAGAAATCAAGCCATTCTCCAATTGATAAATGGTCAAAGGATATGAACAGACAATTTTCAGAGGATGAGATTGAAACTATTACCACTCATATGAAAGAGTGTTCCAAATCATTATTGATCAGAGAAATGCAAATTAAGACAACTCTGAGATACCACTACACACCTGTCAGATTGGCTAAGATGACAGGAAAAAATAATGATGAATGTTGGAGGGGATGCGGGAAAACTGGGACACTAATGCATTGTTGGTGGAGTTGTGAACGAATCCAACCATTCTGGAGAGCAATCTGGAATTATGCCCAAAAAATTATCAAATTGTGCATACCCTTTGATCCAGCAGTGTTTCTATTGGGCTTATATCCCAAAGAAATACTAAAGAAGGGAAAGGGACCTGTATGTGCCAAAATGTTTGTAGCAGCCCTGTTTGTAGTGGCTAGAAACTGGAAAATGAATGGATGCCCATCAATTGGAGAATGGCTGGGTAAATTGTGGTATATGAATGTTATGGAATATTATTGTTCTGTAAGAAATGACCAGCAGGATGAATACAGAGATGACTGGCGAGACTTACATGAGCTGATGCTAAGTGAAATGAGCAGAACCAGGAGATCATTATACACTTCGACACCGATATTGTATGAGGACATATTTTGATGGAAGTGGATTTCTTTGACAAAGAGACCTGAGTTTCAATTGATAAATGACGGACAAAAGCAGCTACACCCAAAGAAAGAACACGGGGAAACGACTGTAAACTATCTGCATTTTTGTTTTTCTTCCCGGATTATTTATACCTTCTGAATCCAATTCTCCCTACGCAACAAGAGAACTGTTCGGTTCTGCAAACATATATTGTATCTAGGATATACTGCAACATATCCAACATATAAAGGACTGCTTGCCATCTAGGGGAGGGGGTGGAGGGAGGGAGGGGAAAAAAAATCGGAACAGAAACGAGTGTCAATTTAATGTAATTATTAAATAAAAAATTAAAAAAAAAAGTCCATTTCAATTTTGGGTGATGCTCTTTGATAGACACCATGTCCAGCAGCATTTAATTCTATATTTGATAGAAGTATTTGTATTCCTGATATAAAGGTATAACATCTCTATATAGTATATAAGCCTTTGGCCTCTTAAAAATTGAACCATATTTTCCAACATATTTTTTCCATTCTCCTCCCCCACTTTGCTTTGAACTCACTAAGAAATGAAACATATTTCACTTCAGTTTGGAAGGTCTTACTGAGTTCTTTTTAGAATTTCTCTACTTTCCCATCCTCTGCAGTAAATTTTAGCACATTAGTTTCAATTATCATCACAGTGCCTATTTTACAAATGCTTCTTGTGAATACTGCAATAGGAGATGACCAAGATCCCATGAAATGCTATTTCTTATTGCCTTTTGATGCGTGATAAAACCAACTCCTCTATTTATCTCTCCAAGGAGAACCAGTGAGTCAGCCTTCCATTTAGCTGTGTTTCCTTTTGTCTTCTGATTTCATTTATAGCAAAACTGACGAGATGGATATGATTCAGTTTCTCCAGGAGTACATGGCTTTCACATTAAGTGTACCAGGATCTTAATATCATAGAGTTAGAACTGGAAAAGACCTTTGAGGTTACTAAGTCCAGTCCTTCCATCGTACAGATCAGGAAATTCAGTCCCAGAGAGGTGAGGTAACCTGCCTAAAGTTATACAGCTCTTAAGTTGCTAAGACAAAGTTTGAACCCACGTCTAATGTTCTATCCACTAAACCATGCTTCCTCTAAGACTTAACATTTGTAGATTGTCTAAAAAGACCTTACAATTTAATTCTCACAACAACAATCTTGTGTACTCTTTTCTGACACTTGGTTTAAGTCAAAATATAAAGGTTCTACATAGTAGATCTTCCTACTTTCTTGAGATTAAGACCAACCTTCTTGATCTCCATCAACTTGCTTCCTTTACTAAACAAAACCAAAACCAAAAACAAAACCCTTTTTCCTTTTTCCCCCCTCTCTCATTCCTCCTTCCTATCTTAGAGAACAAGGTTGCTTTCCTCCTTGCCAAAGTTAGCATACACACTTCCTGGAATCCATCCTTCTCATACATCTTGAAGTCTACTATTAGTGGTCCAATCTCTCAGCTTCTTTTTCTATTCTATCCAGTGTGTTTCCCTGTTGCCTGAAAAACTTACTCAAGTTTTGTTTTATGCTTTTTTTCTAAAAGAAAGAGCTTTCCATTTACATTATGACAAAATTGAGCTATTCTATCTCATTTCCCAACTGCTAAACTTCTATAGAAAGTCATCTACTCTTCCTATTTTACTGCCTTACTCACCCATTTATTTTTAGGCCACTGAATCAAAACTGCTCTCCAAGGTCACTAGTGATGGTCTCACTGCCAAATCCAGTGGCTTCTTCTCATCCTTTAGCCTCCTTCACCTTTCTATAGTATTAAAAGCTATTTGCCCTCTTTGCTCCCTGCTCTAGTCTCTGTGCTAGTGCTTTATTGAAATCTTTTTATTCTTATTAATAATCATGTTTTTTTTGTCTCTTCCACTGGACCAGTTTCTTCCTCTGGTCCTTAGATGTGATTGCTATCTCTTGAGCCCATAACTAAGTCTGTATCCTCAGCTTCTCCCTATTCTCTCATATACTTTTGTGACTTCAACTGTCATATCTATGCAGATGACTCCCAAATAAATATTTCTAGATATTGATATAAAGCTCAAATCTTTCTCATGAGAACCAATCCTGTATTTCTAGGGATATGCTGGATGTGATTGACTTGGATGTTTCATTGATAAAATTCAATGTGTCTAAAATTAAGATCCTCACATCCTTTCTAAAACTTGTCATTGCTTCTAATTTAACCATTTCTTTTGTTAGTAATCACAAATCCCCTATGCTCAAAGTCTGAGTCTTTTAAAAATATCTCTATCTTCTTTATTCCCCACATCCAATTAGTTCCTAAATCATGTCATTATCTCTTGCATCCATCCTCTCATCTGCACTTATACTGCTACTACCCTAAATAAGGCTCTCAGTCCTTCTACCCTTCTAATGATTAGTTTCTCATGGAAACATTGCTTTTTTGTTCCTCTGAGCAGCGGAAGGGTTCAAAATAAGAAAATGGTTCAAAATTTGGAGAAAGCATTCTATTCCACAACCAGCAGAGAATGTGGATCTCTTCTCCCTACCTCTTCAGGGGTTGTTAACTTCCTATCTCACCTCTATGCCTCTATCTTTCCCATGGCGGGTAAATAAAAATGGCTTTGTCCATTTCACTGTCCAATTCCTAACTTTCACTGGCTTTTCATAGCCTACTAAACATAATGAAATCATTAGTTTGACATTTAAAACCTTCTACAATATATCTGCAGGAAATTTTTCTGACCTTGTTTCTTAATAATTCTCTTCACCCAATATGTGCCTATCTAAACTTCTATTTGTTCTCCAATATTACCCTCTTCTCTTGAACCTCCTACAGTCTTTACAATGTTGTCTCTCAAGAATATTACCTACTCCTGCTCCTAATATTCCTGTTTCTGCCTACTAACACTTTTCCTTGTCTTCCTACTTTGAACAGACTCACAAAAATCTTGACAAAAAGAAAGTGGAATTCTGGTTTTTACTAACACCAGACAGTGTTGTTGCAATGGGGAACCATTTGTTGGCTTGGTGTGGGGGAGGGGAGCCATGTTCTCTGCTGGCTGCTGAATAGAATGCTTCCCCAAGCTGTTCACCCTTTTCTCTTCTCCAGCTTCCCCTAGGAGGAACCAAAAAGCAATGTTTTGGTGAGAAACTAATAAGGGAAAAGCAATCCCAGAGGACCCCAGAAAGATGTAAAAAGTATTTTTCTCTTAGCATATCATGTATGACTAGCATGACATGACATTAAGGCTGCTGACACACATTGAGCTGGGAAGCTTTTTCCATGTGCATTGAAATTCTGAGCCATATTTTCAGAACTAAGGAAGTTGTTGAAAGTTTGAAATGTATTTTTTAAAAAATTCTATCACTCCTATTTTTCCAAACATATATTTTTTCTCTTCCAAAAACCATAGTAATAACCTTTTCTAACTATACAAAAAAAAAAAAAACCGGTATCCATGCCAGATAATTCCAACAACATATGCTAATTCAACACGGTAGTAACTTCTTGATTCCAGATTGCCTTTGAAATAGAGAGAGTCCTAAATTAGGATTTGAATCTGACCTTCTGAGCAAATGACCAAGAAACAAAGCAGTATTGCCCCATGTCAAAGCCTCAGGTCTCCATCTTCTGGTCAGTGATGGACGAGCATCCGTGCATCATACTGTAAAGAAGCAAGAAGCTAAGGGGGAAAGTAAATAGTAGCATAACACATGCCTTGGTCCATATGGTGATTTATGGGTTCGATAAGTGGGTCTGTGACGGCCAAGGAGTTCTGGCATGAAGGTGGAACCACATAACCTTTTCCTTGCCTATTGTTTAACATTGGATGGATTGTTAGAGGAAGTTATACAGTTTACTTCTATATCTTTGGAAAGGTCAGGTCAAGGATCCTCAGTCTAAGATGCTTTAATTAAACATAATCCTGTCTGCAATCATGGAATTGAGTAGGTGGAGAAGGGAAGAGAAATTGGGAACACTTCCATATCTCTTGCAGTACAAAGAATTCCCGATTGTATAACATTCAAAACTATATAGCAACCTGTTTGTCTACAAGGATCTGCTGAGCATTCAATGTATGGTCAGTTCTGTACTAGGAGTTATAGGTAATACAAATATACAAAGTGTGGTTTTGGCTATCATGGAGCTGGAGATATATAGTTGGAGGGTTCTATTTTCTATTTTTTCACGTACTCATGAAAAGATAACTAAACATTGAGAGATGGGGGGAAGGCAAAAACATGGTGATGAGAGATTAAATGATGCAATGGCTAGACTATTACAGTTAAGAATAAATGCTTTTAAATTTTGTCTCAGATATTTGTGAGCTGTGTGATTTGATGTGAGATGTTGAAACTCTTTGGATTTCCGTTCCCTCATCTAGGAAAGAAAAAAGTTGATCTCAATGATTTCTAAGGTTCTTTCTAAATATAAATCTGTGATCCTATGATAATCATCACTGGATAAGGGGGAAGAAAGAGAGAAAGACAGAGAGAGAGAGAGAGAGAGAGAGAGAGAGAGAGAGAGAGAGAGAGAGAGAGAGAGGAAAGGGAGGGGAGGGGGAGAGGAGGAGGAAAAGGAAAGGGAGGGGGAAAGGGAGGGAGAGGGGGAGAGAGACAAAGACAGCCAGGTTCATGGGTTACATTTTCAAAAAATACATAGAAGAGGGAACAAATAGAGACATAAATAAGCTGGTCAGATTCATAACTAATATGTTGAATTTTTATATCTTTTACAAATAAAATTCAACCTGTATTTAATAGCAATTTCATATGAAGCCTTGTTTTCTGCACTTTCTTCTATATGGAAATGTTCATTTTTGTCAAATTCTGAATAACAAAAAATTTTAAAAAGAAGAGAGTCATAGAACAAAAATAGAACAAAAGAGAATAAAATAGAGGAGAAGAGAAGTTAAAAGACACAAGGGAAGAGATGGTAAAATAGGGAAAGGAAGAGAAGAAGCAGAAAAGGAAAGGCAAGGAAAGAAGGGTAAGAAAGGAAGAGTAGAGAAGAGAAAAGAAAGAAATCAAATTCCTTACAGGCAGAGGCTTTCCTTTTTGCCTTGTATCTGTCACCTAGAATTTAGGGGGTCATTTAATAAATACTTTTAAGGATTCATGCTTTAGTAGGGGTTGACGCCCCTTCTAGTTCAAAGCTTCTGTGACTCCAGCATAGCTCTTTACATATCAGAAGTAATGAAAACATTCTTGCTAAGTTACTGCATCTTCAACTAAACTTTTACTCTGCACCCAAAGGTGATTTTAAATGTTTAAAAGAAATGTGGGCTGAACATATGCTCTGAGCAGGACTACTCTCTTCTGAGTATGGACCTTGTGAAGTCTGCCAATTTCAGCCTCATTCAGCTTTGAGAGTCTCTTTTCATAAGTGACTGCAAGGTATGAATTCTTCAGCCACCAAACTTTCCAAATCTTTAACTGGGTCATAGAGGCGACACAATCTGGATTGATTGAGAAAATCTGCACACTGATGCAATCATGGAATGCTAAATTATTGAAGGGATTTAGAATGGATGATTTAATATTGCTTCCATCCTTTATTCTTGCCCTTGGGCAAATCTGAGCCTGTTTCCTCATTGTTAAAAAGAGAGACCTGGACTAGATAGTCTCTTTATTTTGTTCCATCTCTAAAATTCTAGTCCTAAGTGGCAAAGATGGATAAGTGTTAGAGGCATTTGAACACTGTGGTTGGGGCTCCACTGACATGGGACTGGCTTCCTTTCTTGTTCACTCCAAGAGTTGAGTTTCTGCTAATGAATCTTCACCAAAGTTAATCAGGCTCCTGAAGGAGCATGACATAGAAAGCAAAGAGACTCCCACAGCTCTATAAAGTCATCATCAAGTCAATAATAAATTAAAAAGCAATTTAAAATGAGAAATCAGAAATTTCAAGCTGGAAGCTTGAAGCTGGTCCAACTCCTTTTTAAGTGATAAACATATTAAGTGGTAAGCATCAGAAGCAAAATTTGAGCATAGGTCCTTTGACTTCAGATTAAGTGTTCCATCCATGGTACCATGCCAAATAACTATAAGACCTGAAATCCTTTTCAAAGTGTTTTTTTTAAGTCAAAATTTCTTCATTTCAGAGACAAATAAGTGGGCAAGGCAGAATAAACAAAGGCATCTAGTTAGTTATTTCCCACTTAAAAATAGAATCATTGGTTTCAAACCTGATTGCCCCAAAGCAAAATCTTCTTTCAAAGTCTGTCTTTCACCTGAAAGACACCTGGGCTTCCAAAGCTGCCCAAACTCTGTGGGGTGGTTGGCTGTATGAGAAAAATCTTTCCATCTTTTTTTCCCCAGCACCACTTCAATCCTTGCTTCGTTTTTACATTAACACATTCTTTAGCGTTATATATAAATGCAAGAAACTAAATTAAATGCTTTTTGTGCCTCCTGATTGGACAGAGCAGATGGAATGATTCCTGAACTAGCGTTGAAACTCAGACACTTTCAACTGCTTTTGAAAGAGGGGGAAGATTAGAAATGAGCTGTTCACAGCAAACTTTAAGAAAAAATGATTCTAATTCAAGCTTTGCTTTGTTTGTTTGTTCTAATGATACCTCTGGCAGTTTTATCCTGAAGCTTCCACTCTGCCAACTACCTGTGGGATGCATATTTATTGCAACCTGAAAGTGAGCTTAAAATATGAGTGCATATCCCATTTTGAGCCTGTGCAGAGAGATGCACGTGTGCAGAAGAACACAACATTTCCACATTCATTACCAGAGTTATGGTGCTGAGTGGTGTAAATTATTTGTTGTTGTTTCTGGGCCTGCCATAAAAACCAGATGATACAAAGTGGTTTTAGTTCAATAACTTTTATGTGGTCTGCTTCATGAACCAATGGAAAAATATGAGCTTAAACCAACTCATGAATGGTAGTAAGAAAAGTGCTTTGGACCCAGTTTCAATCAACTGTCTATTGGCTACCTCCAAATGTATCTCAAACTCAGGATATCCAAAATAGATTATCTTTTTTGATACATTTTCCACTATCTTTCTAATCAACCTGGCTTGCAAGTGCTCAGTCATCCTCAATTCTTCTTTACCTCATTCTTCATATTCAATCATTTGCCAGGTTCTACTGATTTATTGCCATCATCTATTTTATACACCAATCTCCTCTTAATTCATATAACTTGTCATAATAGCAAGTTACAAGGTCAGAATTCTTTTCACCATATCTATAGTGATATGAATAGATGGTACAGAGTATATTTTACAGTTAGAAGACCATGTTGTTGTTACTATGTCTTGATTCTAGAGAAACTCTAAAATTATCATATTAGTAAAAGAGAATCCCAGAACTAGATGAAATCCCAGAGATCTCTAAACATGCACCAGATTTTACAGATAGAAAAACTGAGGCCTAGAGAAGTTAAATGGCTTTGTCCAAGAAGATGGCAAATTAATATCAGAGACAGATCAAAAACTTGGCTCTCTTGGCTTCCAAACCACTGCAGCTATGCTTGTTGGATTATCAAGTAGTCCAAACTGAAACTACTATATAATAGGGCACAAAGACAACTATTAATTTAAATAGAGTTTAGTACTTAAGACAAAGGAATATAATTCAACAAGATTCTTGTTCTTCTAGATAGGTCTTTGAAGAGTAAAAAAACTTAAAACAAAATTGTGTTCTTTTAAAATATTAAACAGTTCCCACTTTTAAAAATCCATATTTTTGTGAATAGATTCTTCAAGAAAGAATACTTGGAGACTTCATTAGTATTTATTTTTGGTCCCAATCTAATCTCTACTGGGAATTAGTTTAACTAATTAGCTAAGTACACCTAAAAGATAGCAAGGTATGGATGAAAGGTGACATAGTTTGATTAGAATTGATAGGAAATTCTAGTTAATGAAACAACTGAGTCGTTGTTAGCTAGAAGAATTGGCTTGTGTAGGATAATCAGTAGAGTCTGTCAGCCAGACACTGTGTTAAGTTCTGAGGATGCAAAAAGAGGTAAAAAACCAATCCCTGTTCTCAAAGAATTCACAGGTTAATAGGGAAGACAATAAACAAATATTTACAAACAAACTATATACAGGATAGTAATACAAGATAATTTGTACCTAATCTATTCCAATGATTCATCACTATATTTCTTAGGTAGTATCAGATTGTTTTCTCTAAAAGGTTTGAGATCTGGTACAGCTAATCTACTTTCTTTCTTTTTCATTTTTTTTCATTGATTCCCTTGATATCTTTGAGCTTTATTTCTTCCAGATGAATTTTGTTATTTTTTCTAACTATAAAATAGTCTTATTTAAAAAATTTTAATAATAGCTTTTAATTTTCAAAATACTTGCAAAGATAGTTTGCAGCATTCACCCTTGCTTTGTGTTCCAAATTTTTCTCCCTCCCTTTTCCTCACTCCTTTCCCCTAGACTGCAAACAATCCAATATGTATTAAACATTTGCAATTCTTCTGTATATATTTCCACATTTATCATGCCACATAAGAAAAATCAAATTAAAAAGGGAAAAAATGAGACAGAGAAAAAAAAATAAAGCAAGTAAAACACAACAAAAAAGTGTTGTTATCCATATACAGTCCCCATAGTTCTCTTCTTTCTGAATGCAGATGGCTCTCTCCATCACAGGTTCTTTGGAATTGTCCTGAATCACCACATTCTTGAAAACAGACATCAGTGTTGATCATGACATCATTATGTTGCCACTGCATACAATGTTCTCTTGGTACTACTCACTTCATTTAGCATCAGTTCATGTAAATCTCACCAGGCTTTTCTTAAATAATCCTTCTGATTGTTTCTTATAGAACAATATTCCATAACACACATTCTATAAAATGATTTTTGATAGTTTGGTATGGTACTAAATAAATAGATTAATTTAGGTAGAATTGTCATTTTTTATTAGATTAGCTTAGCCTATCCATTAGTAACAAATATTTTCCCAATTATTTAGATCTGACTTTGTGTGGAAAGTGTTTACTAGTCATTAAACATGGCAACAACAAGAGTATACGATGATCAATTCTGATGGACGTGGCTCTCTTCAATGAAGAGAGGATTCAAACCAGTTCCACTTGTCCAGTGATGAAGAGAGCCATACCTAGAGAGAGAATTGTGGGAACAAAGTGTGGAACACAACATAGCATTCTCACTCTGTTGTTATTTGCTTGCATTTTGTTTTCTTTCTCCTTCCTTCCTGATCTGATTTTTCTTGTGCAGCAAGATAGCTGTATAAATGTGTATACATATATTGGGTTTAACATGTATTTCAACATATTTAACATGTATTGGACTACTGCCAGCTAGGGGAGGGGGTGGGGAGAAGGAGGGGAAAACTTGGAACAAAAGGTTCAAGTATTTAATAGTTGTATTCATATTGTTCCTGTGTTTATCTGGATAAGTAGACTACCAGATATTTTAGATCATCTAATTTATTTTAAGAAGAATTTCTTTTCCTATCTCTTGCTGTTGGGCTTTGTTAATAATACATAGAAATACTGATGGTTTTATGTGAGTTTATTTTATATCCTGCAGTTTTGCTAAGGTTGTTAATTGTTTCAAGTAGTTCTTAAAAGATGATTCTCTAGGATTATCTCAAAAGAATGATAGTTTTGTTTCCTCTTTTCCTTTTCTAATTCTTTCAATTTATTTTTCTTCTAGTTACACATTGACTTGTTTTTCATGATTCTCATATTTTACTCTCATTTATTTTCACAATTTGCTTTTACTTCTCTAAATTGTTTTTTAAAATCCTTTTAAAGCTCTTTTAGGAATTCTTTTGGGGCCTGAGACTAAGGGACATTTTTCTTTGAGGCTTCACATCTAGCCATTTTGACTCTATAGTCCTCTTCTAAGTTTATGCTTTGATCTTCCCTATAACTATAGTCACTTTTTTATTGTCAAGCTCTTTTTTTTTTACTCACTTTTCTGCCTTTTTATGACAAAGTATTTTTATGTTAGAATTGGGTTCTTTTCCTACACTGTCCCAAGCATGTTGTTCTGGAGTTCTGGGTCTTACTGATGGCTTTCTCTGGACTTTAGAGCTTTGCCACTTGTTTTCTTTGGAAGGGAGATTTCCCTTCTAGCTTCTTCTGGGCACTGGATCCTCCCCATTGGCTTTCCCTGGATGTAGAGTTTAGTTCGTGGCCTGTTTGGGGAAGGGGAGGGAATTGCTGTTGGTTTGCTTTATGGTGGCTGCTTCTGGAAGAGGGATCTTGTCATTGGTCTAACCTAACTGGGTTAGCTATAAATTGCTATGGAAACAGGGTGTCTTGGCTAACAGGATGTGGGGCTCTTGCCATTGGTCAGATGCCAGGGTGGGGGATTTCACCATTTGGTCAGCAATAGTGTCAAGATTCACTCATGGCCTGTGCTTGGGATGGAGCTTTGAAGATGGGACCTTGCTGTATAATTTGGACTGTTCACTTGCCAAGGGATCTGCTGGTTTTCAGGAGGCTGTTGTGTTGCTGTGTTGGACTATCCCATGCTTGAACATGAAGTTCAAATGATTTAATTAATATGTGTTTTATGAGAGGGAATGGGAAAGATAATGGATGAATCCAAGGCTGAAAATCTGAGTAACTAAATGATGGTGATTCTCAAATAGAAATTGAGAACCTTAAAATGGGGGAAAGATTTGAAAATAGAATGAGTTGAGTTTTTGTAGGTGTGTAATAGGTGATATAATAGTTAATGCAAAACTGTGGTTGAGGAAAGAAACTGTGATCTGTTATGTTTACAAATGAAGTTTGAATTACTTAGTAATTTCTCTAAATGCAACTTGTGTTCTGTATTACCAGATTGCCTTAGAGTAATTAATTACACAATTACTCAAACTGAAAATATGCCTCTTAGGAGAATGTAAAAAAAATAATGATAAAGAACACAATTCTCATTAAGAACTATTAGTCCAAGAGTGATAAACTTGGTCTTGCCTTATGGAAAACAAAGATATGGCTTAGTATTGAGTCACAATAAATGGCTTATGACACATGGCACTCTTTCAAATCTGTAGTGACTAGTAAGATAAAAGAAGATGATCTGCAGATGGTATGCTGAACAAATGAATTGATTGAACCTAATGTTGCTACATAGCAACAGTGTTAGGATTTTGTTTTTTGGAATGATGGGTTAGAAAATTTCACTTTTGGAAAGGATTTGAACATGGTCTTTGTGCAGCTGAATCATTAGTAATCACAAAGCCTGAAGAAAGTTATATGGTAAGGGAGAGAGAAAACTGGTCTAAAATCAAAGAACTTTGATTCAAAGCTTGCCTTTAATATTTATCACCTGTGGAATCTTAAGGTAGTTAACCTCATCTTGCTAGGATCTAAAGGGATGGACTAGTTGACTTTTGAGGTCACTTAGAGACCTATGTGTCCATGAAGATTTGAAAAAAATAGGTAAATGGAGGTAAATAGGTAAATGTTAGAACATCCAAAATGATTAACCTTGAGTTAGTGTGAAAGGTCATTTAGGTATGAATAAAGACTATGTTGCTGATGGTATCCAATGGCATTGCTGATATTTTTATCTCTAAATAATATAGAATAAAAAAGTATTCCTTAATTGTAGGAACAGTGACTTAGGTTATTTAGAAGGATGGTTTTCCTGAATGATTTGATAATGAATGAGAAGTCTCATTCCCTAAGGCTTAATTTGTAAAGTTTATTCTTGGATGATGATAAGGGATCTGTGTATTGTGGGAGAAGGGTGATAGGATTGGACAAAATCCTTTTTGAAGGTTTTGTTTTACCCTTTGAGACTATAATCAGACCCTTTGATCCAGCAGTGTTTCTACTGGGCTTATACCCCAAAGAGATACTAAAGAAAGGAAAGGGACCTGTATGTGCCAAAATGTTTGTGGCAGCCCTGTTTGTAGTGGCTAGAAGCTGGAAAATGAATGGATGCCCATCAATTGGAGAATGGCTGGGTAAATGGTGGTATATGAATGTTATGGAATATTATTGTTCTGTAAGGAATGACCAGCAGGATGAATACAGAGAGGACTGGCGAGATTTACATGAACTGATGCTAAGTGAAATGAGCAGAACCAGGAGATCATTATATACCTCAACAATGATACTGTTTGAGGATGTATTCTGATGGAAGTGGATCTCTTCGATAAAGAGAGTTAATTCAGATCAAAGATGGACAGAAGCAGCTACACCCAAAGAAAGAACACTGGGAGATGAATATAAACTGCTTGCATTTTTGTTTTCCTTCCCGGGTTATTTCTACCTTCTGAATTCAATTCTCCCTGTGCAACAAGAAAACTGTTCAGTTCTGCACACATATATTGTATCTAGGATATACTGTAACCTATTTAACATGTAAAGGACTGCTTGCCATCTAGGGAAGGGGGTGGAGGGAGGGAGGGGAAAAATCAGAACAGAAGTGAATGCAAGGGATAATGCTGTAAAAAAAAATTACCCTGGCATGGGTTCTATCAATAAAAAGTTATTTTTAAAAAGAGACTATAATCAGGATTTTTTATACTTAGGGAAGTGGATTTGGGTTCAAAATACTTGATATTGAATCCTGACTTTGCTATATAACAATTGTGTGATTTGGATAAGTCACGGGACCACTGAACTTAATGTGAAAGAAGAAACATTTTAGGTGACCAAGTCTAGTCTCTTTGTATTTTTAGAGGTAGGGAAACATTTTAAAGAAACATAGAGTGTTCTTCATAGTCACACAATGATGTCAACTCTTTTCCTCATTTGTGAAATGAGCAAAGTGAGGACCCAAGTTCAAATCCAGCCTCAGACAGTTAACTCTTCCTAGTTGTGTGACCCTGGGCAAGTTACTAAACCCCAGTTGCCTCACAAAAAAGGTTGTGATCAAAGGAAGGAGCCTATTGATTATCTAATCTAACCCACTAATTTCAGAAAAGGAAACTGAGGCCAGAAAACTTACTAGAGATCATATAGATAGAACCAGGGATAACCATAATTTAAATCTCAGTCTTTTTTATTCCAAATCCAACATTTCTTCCACTATACCATGCTGAAGCAACTATAATGTGTGTGTGTAAAACAGTTTGAGAATCTCAAAGCACTGTATTAATGTAAGCCACCAGTGCTTATTCTCTCTGTCAGAAAATGTAAAATTAAAAATAGAAATGTAACAAGTAGAAGTTTGCTATGAATGTAGAGAATTAAAAATTTTAAAAAAGCTATTTTGAGGCTGAGGAGAAACAAGCAAGACAGAGTACCCTCGATGGAGTAGATGAGTGAATGGCAACATATTTTTTTCTTAGTTAAGGAGAATGATCTTTATAATAGGGGAGATGATACAAAAACAATTAAAAAAGCAAAGCCAGTGATAGTGAGGAGATAAGAAAAAAAGCTTCAAAGGGAGCTCATTGAGTTCAAAGCATCTGTGCCTTGTGAATTTCATCCAAGTATATCAAAAATAACTGACAGACATGATTGCTGAACAGCTGTCAGTGATCATCTAAGAAATAGGGGGAAAAGGACTGGTGTCATGGACAGACAATTGAAAACATTAGGAATACAAGGTGATATTTTTTAAAAAATAATTATTACTTCTGAGGATCAAAGGAAGAAGTTCTAAAAAATTTGAGACATGAATAGTTTATTAAGAAGAAACTATCTGAACATATATTTGCATCACTGGATTGTGTCTTAAAGTATAAGAATGACAGGTTGCTGATCAGGGGTGGAGAATACTAAGTCCTAGTAAGAACTTCGGGAAGGTGGTGTAATGGGTAGAATTCTGGGACTAGAATCAGGAAGATTTCATCACTCTGAATTCAGACTTATCCTCAGACACTTACTAGCTGTGTGATCCTAAGTCATTTAACTTCATCTCCTTTCCTTATTTATAATGTGAACTAGAGAAAGAAATGGCAAACCATTCCAGAGTCTCTGCCAAGAAAACCCCAAATGAGATCACAGAGGGCCCGATGTGGCTAAAAAACAACTCAACAACTACAAAATGTATTTTCCTGGGATCTCTTGAATCTAATTGAAAAAGGTTTGAGCTAAAAAGTAAGAGGGAGGGTGAAAACGGCTTATGTATATCCATCATGCTTGATAGAGAGTAGCTACAATGTAGGAAGAAGAATGGTAGTAGAGATGCCCAGAAATTCACAGGTGTTAAATAATTAACTTCAGCTGTAGACACAAATGCACAAAGTAGGGGTAGAGTGTCTAACAAAAGGAGGTGAATTTTTCAGTTATCACTGAATGGTGAGATCCATGTCCTTGAGAAACCATATGTTTTATTGGGGAAAAAAAAACACAGGGTAGGGAAAAGGATGGTGTAGGATTATGCATTGAAGAGTTTCACTGATGTCATTCAGGGGGAAAATATGGTGGAGAGCACTTGGGTGAAAATCAATGGAGGCAGAATCAGGAATGATACCAAACACTACAGAATCCTAGTTTGTCATGTCCTCTTATGGGACATCATGACATGGAAGTGATCATGGGCTCCCAAAGCCTGAAAGCAGAGCATAAGCTTTGGTAAGCTTCACCAAGTGGGAAAGACTTCAGTATCATTCTGGCACTAAGCTCTTTTTGTGATCAGATAAACTAAGTTCAGAGAAGCACATTATCAATTAACTGACAGCTAAATGATGAATTCATTCACGATAGTAACCCATAGAACAAAAAAAAAGTCCCACGCTATCTTCAGTGCTTTGGCAGTGATGGAGACAGAGGAATGGAAAGGCCAGCAGAAGATGCTGAGAATCACAGCCCTTTTAGACCATATATAAACACTAACAATGGCTGGTCCTTTCATTATGAGCTCCTTGGGCTATTTACCATGCTTTATGCTAAGAACTAGGGATATAGATACAAAATTAAGACATTTCTGCTCTTAAGGGATATCCCTTCTAGTATGGGGAGATGACACATACTAGGCAGTGGTGGCCAGGTGTTTTAGATTGAGAAACCATAGGGATACTAGCCAATAGTAATGTTAATTTGATTATTGTTTCCAGAGAAAGAAGGGGAAAGTGTGCATGTGAGAGAGAATAGAATTTGAGCCATAGTCTGCAACCTGCTAAGCTAGAGGGCTGTGGGGGTTAGTGTTGGCTGACTCAGCAACCTGTTGTAGGGCAGTAGTTCCAAAGCGGGATGGATTAAGTCACCAGTGCATGGTCTCAAAAGGTTCATTGAATCAGAGGGGACAATGGGAAGGTAGATAGCAATAAAATGGTGAGGGGAGATAATAAGTTGGAAAACATACCAAGGCTAGAATGTTGAATTGAATCTAACCCCCTGCCCCCAATATCTATACATTTAAAATCTCACATAGATTAAAAAATTGATTTTGCAATTACTAGAAGGGGAATCTATGACTTACTTTAATTTTTTTTCATGTGAAAAATAATCTTTTGGTTTTAGTGAGTTTATATTGCATTAAGCAAGTTCATGGCTAGAGAGAGAATGGTTCAGCTATACTCTATTAATATTTTTTCACACGTAGAGAATTGTATCCAGTTCTGGGTGTCATAGTGACAAATCGAGGAATATCCAGAGAAGAAAATTATTTACAAGAATGTATGACTCAGGGAGGCCAAAAGGCTTCTATTGTCACATGACAATAAATGTTGAAGGTGGGAGTTAATCTGAGGTGTCTCTCATGTCTCAGGTTCCAGAGCCCATTCCACTGCAGCCTCTCTGACAACTGATAACTTGATTAGACTCAGGGAATGGTGATTGTTGTATTAACGTCAGCCTGCAGGGAAGTGGGGAGATGTTTATTACAAAGGAAATTCCTGTTCTTGGTCTAGTTCTGGTCACCATTTTTATCGATGACTCAAACGAAGGCAAAAATAACATCATTATCAAATTTCCAGATAACACACACTGAATGGCCTAACCAGGATCCCAAAAGATCTCAACAAACTGGGACAATGGGCTACAAATAAAATAATAGGGACAACTATTAAGTCATACATTGGGATTTTTAAAAATAATCAATTATACAAATATAAACTAAGGATCATGTAAAAAGTCTTTTGGTCTTAGTAGCCTGCAGGACTAATGTACATCAATAGTTGATTGTGGCAGGCCAAAAAAAAAAAAAAAAAGAAAGAAAAATAAAAAGAAAACAGAAAAAAAGAAAAAGAAAGGAAAGGAAAAAATGAAAAAGGAAGGAAAAAAAGGGGAAAAAAAGATCATCTTATTTCAGGATGCATGAACCAAAACAGTGTTTTAAATGTGGAAGATATCATTTCCATTTTATGTGAGTTAGAACTCACATTTAGGGGATTGTGTTCAGATCTGGAAGTCACATTCAAGAAAGTGAATTCAAAGACTAGAGGATGACCAAAATATTGAAAGTATTTAATATGTTTGGAATACTACACTTGAATCCAGCAATTCAAACCTTGCCTGGAACCCTCATTATGTATCAGACATTGGGTAAATTATTTAACCTTTTTGAGATTTGGTTTCTTACTTAGAAAAGGGGAATAAAATAGCACATTCCTCCTAGAAATGTTTTTTAAAACAAACAATTGAGATATTGTGTAAAACAAATGTTGCAGAGCTTGAAGCACTGTTTAGATGCTAATGATTAGTATTATAGGACAGCTAGGCAGTTTAGTGGATAAAGTGTTTGAGTTCAAATCTGACCTTAACAACTTACTAGCTGTGTCATTTTAGTCTGTCTGCCTCAATTTCTCTATCTGTAAAATTGAGAAGGAAATGGCAAACAACTCCAATATCTCTTCTAAAAAAACTCCAAATGGGGTCACAAAAAGTTAGGTGTGACTGAAAAAATGCTGGACAATAAAATCATTATGAAGCTATGTTGAAAGAACTGGGAAAGATATGACTTAGGGAGCATGATTGCTAGTGAGAGAATTTTTACAATCATAGATTTTGAGCTGCAATGGACTTCATTTTAGAAATGAATAGGTGAAAAAAAAAAGAAATGAATAGGTGAAGGTCAACTAAATGACCTTTAAGGGATATCATCATTCTCTTACTTGAAAGCTTTTCCTATGGAAGGGAGACTTGTCTTGTCCTGTTTAGATCCAAGGAGCAGAACTAGTAGCAATGAGCTGATGTAATTGGAATTTTTTGTTTCAGGGCAAACACCATAAAGCACATTCAGGACAATCATCACAAAGCTGGCCTTACATTGAAGGAAGTGGGGTGTGTGTTTGTGTGTGTGTGTGTGTGTGTGTCTGTGTGTGTGTGTGTAAGGAAAGAGCTCATCTGAGTTTAAAATCTGGTAATCTCTATCTTGAATTTTTGTTAACTTGGTCCTTAACTCTGTTGTTTCTGTGCAATTAAAGGACCAAAAGTGCTGAAATAACTGAACAATAACAACCTAATGTTCAATATCTGGAGCATTTTTCATGTGGTTGATGATAGTTTGTAGTTTAAAAAAAAAAAACAATTCTAATCCTTTTGTTGCTAATTTGTTGTCGGAAGGGCTGGGCCATTACTGGGTTGTTACTGGGGAATTCACTATAAGAGTCTATGATTCCCCACCTGGTTGGTATAAAGATAGTGTCCTTCATGCAAGAATATCAGTGTGCATCGACAGATTAGGGCTTTCATTTTGAAACCAGAAGAAACATACAAATGCAAAAATAGCAGTGGCAGGTGTTATTTGAAAAACTGCATATAGATGGATAATAAACATTCCAAAGAAAGAAAGGCAGTATTGTATCATGTACACCTTAATGACTACATTATGAGTAATGGTAGAAAGTGTCCATCAATTCTATAAGTGGATAGCAACATCTTCCTTCTTCATAGAACTCTGGAGTAACTACAGTGCTCTACTACAAAACATTCAACTTTATTCAATGATAAAAACAGATTTTAAATTTATAGAAGCCTAGACATTTTCCTTTTAGTGACTGGAATATTTCTCTCAACTCTGGTTTTCAGGGGATACCTTTGTTAGAAGATATAGGACATGTTATTGAACTTCTCTGACTCCATTTTCTTATCTGTAAAATGAAAATAAAATTAGAAAAATATCATGGCATAGTACATGGAGAAACTTCATAGGAGTTAGGAAGACCCAGGTGCATATCTTGTATCTGACCCACAAAATGTAACTCCAGGCAAGTTTAACCCCTTCAGTGCCCCATGGCAACTTTCTAAAAATGTTAAGTTGTAGAACAATTGACTTATCTACATTGGTAGATTGCATTTCCTTAAGAGAAGGTCCTTATGCCCATGAAACCCTGGGTCCAGATCAAATAATTGACATTTATATAACACTTTTTTATTGAAGCTTTTTATTTTCAAAACATATGCATGGATAATTTTTCACCACTAACCCTTGTAAAACCTTGTGTTCCAATTTCCCTCCTTTCCATCTACCCCCTCTTCTATATGGCAAATAATCTAATATATGTTAAACCTGGTAAAATATATGTGAATCCAATATAGGAATCATATTTATATAATTATCTTTCTGCACAAGAAGAATTAGATCAAAAAGGAAAAAAATGAGAAAGAATAAAATTCAAGCAAACAACAAAAGAAGTGAAAATGGGATGTTGTGATCCAGACTCACTTCTCTATATAATACTTTAAAAAAGCATTCTATGTATATTATCATATTCCATCCTGACATCAATCTTTTGAATTAGGGGCAATAGGATTATTATCTCTATTTTATTGACGAGGAAGTTGGGGGTTAAAAAAGTAATTTATTTGACTAATAAAATTTGAACCTGATTCTTTCTAATTCCAAATCTAATGTGTTATTACTATGCAACACTGCCTCTATAAATCACATCTCACCATTCACCTCATAGGAGTGTTGTTTTTATTATTATAGTTGTTTCCATGTAGTTAGAATATAGTATATTATTTCTGAACTACTCTTATTATAATTTCTGGTTATGGTCTAGTCTCCTGAAGCTCTCTTATATAGTAAGGTTTTCTGTTAGAGACCCTGAAGTGACCCAGAGATGTTGGCTAGTGTGACTGGCTAGGGGATGGATGAATAGTTTGAGCCTAAGTTACAGATACACCTTCATGACTCCCAAACCTGTGGTGATTTACCATTAAAATATAATCTTGCTGGAGGCTGATTGTTTTTTTTTTTTCATTTTGTTGTATTTCCAGTGTTTAATAAATGCTTGGTGACTTCACTCATCAGTGTAGTAGTACAAAGAAGGAAAAACATGGGTTTAATGATCTACTCACTGGATAAATGCTAAAGTCTAGAAGGTCTGAAAGATATTATTGTCTCTTAACAATAGGATCTTGGGCTAGTAAATCTTGAAAGACAACAAAGTGCTAATATTTCAGTGTCTGAAATTGGTCTTTACTGAGATTAACATTTGAAAATAGATCAAATCTTTCTCTTATTTTAAAAGAACAGATTGCTGTATATGTTGGACTGTATATGTTGAAAACATTGATTTCTCCACTGCTTGGGCCATTGTTGTTAGTCTCATTCTAGATATTGCCCCCATTTCTCCTCATGCTCCCAGCTATCTTTCCAATTGTTTCCAGATTTGTCAGTCCACATCTTTCTAAAACCTTCTGTTTTAAAGATGTCCCCATGTGTATGTATGTATATACCCAACCTTCCCCATCATGAGTGAATGTTTCTGGTCCCAAACCATCATAAGTACATGATAGTCAAGAGAAACTTCATATAAAAATAAATTCAGATTGTCAAGCAAAGTTGGTTGGGAATGAGTTCAGAAATATTCTCTCTATGCAAACATATCTGATTTTCCTTGTCTGTTACAGTATATGATTATGAAAGAGTGATTTTCTGTATTGAAAACTTATAGTCTTCCATGAATCATTGAAAAATCTAGCTTAGGAAAGGGCCATTTGTTTTTATAATTCCTTCTTGAATTCAATGTTTTCTTTTTCAATTAGAGGTACTTTACTAACACATTTATTTATTGGCTGTTAAATCCTGAGAGAAGATATGCCTTTATTATATTAATTTTACCTCAAGGGTTATAAGTTTTAATCTCCTTTCCTTCCCCTACCTATTTTTCCAGATTAAATTTTATTTTATACAGAATTAATCCTTCATTTAATTTAACTCCTTGTATTTGTCAATGATAAGACTCAAATGAAACATTAAGGCTTCTATAAAAATTTTGATTAATATTTACTTTTAACAAAACTTTGTTTAGCTTAACAAAATTTTGGTTGCTATTTAGTAATTTCAGTTGTTCCATACTCTTTGTGAAGCCATTTGAGAGTTTCTTGGTAAAAATACCAATGTGGCTTGATATTTTCTTCTCCAATACATTTTATAAATGAAGAACTGAGGAAAACAGGATTCAGTGATGTGCCTAGAGTCACACAGTTAGTAAATGTCAGAGGCTGGATTTGAACTCATGAAGATGAGTTGCCCTGTCTCCAGGCTTAGTGCTTTGGCACTAATGGTGCCACTTATAGCTGCCCCAGCTTAACAAATGGGTCTTCAATATGACTCATTTGAACATATTCCCTTAGTGTTCATTTCAGAATAGTTTTCTTTTTTTTTTTTAGTACAGTTTGGTGAAAGACACTAAGTAAGGTAATATTGAACAATAGTGTCTTCATCTTCCTCCTCCTCATTCCTCCTCCTTTTTCCTTTTATAACTTCATAATTTCTTGAAATAAACACAGATAGCCTAAGGACCCTTTCCAGGTCATTTAATGCAATTTTTACAGTTAATAAAATACCTCCACTATAATAACCATACCCTCAAACTTACCCAAAGCTAATTACCACATTTCTCTCCCCAGCTAAGTTCCAATTCTCTTAATTGTTTCCTCTCAATGGATATATGGTATTTTAGATTTTTCCTGCCACCTTTATAGTAGTGATAGAAGAGTGTTTCTTAAATAGAGCTGCACCTATAGTGGGGCAGCAGTTACCAAGCAGAGCCATCCATAGAGCCATCTGGGAGAGTAGTTTTGAAAACCTCCCCAAGAGAGAATATATATGAGAAAAACAAAACCAAAAAAAAAAAATAGATTCTAGGAGTGAAAGAGAGTATACAAAACTCAGACTGAACTAACAGAGTTCGCATAGAACTCTATGAGAAGAGTAATGTGACAAAAAAAGAGATATTGGAAATAGAGTTATGAAAATTAAACCACAAAAATCCAGTGAAACTGGGCTGAGTTGCTAAGAATATACTAATTAGCAAAGTCAATAGGGATTTTCATTATTCGCTTTCTGAATGGGAAATGTTCTCATTACTCTAGTAAAGGCTGTGTCTTAGCAATGGTCATTCCATGTCTAGGAAACAAGACATGCTTAAAAAGGGGAAGAAGATTTTTTCAAAGAATAAATGTCAACTATGAAAGAATAGTATCTCAAATTTCTGTAAATGATTTATTTATAGTAACCTTAGAAAGTAATGAGACAACTGAAAGGCCTGAGAGACTGAGTTTCAGGATAATTAATAATCATTTATTAGGCTAACTAATGATCAATAAATGATAATCATGGAGACACTGAATGCTTTAAATATTTTTTTTGAGAGGAAATACTGCTGACAAGAGAAATTAACCCTGATTGATAGATAATTAAAGAAGGGGGAGGCATTTAAAAAAAGAGATGGGCTAAAAGTACTCCTGCTGAGAATTTGGCTTAACCTTGAGACTCAGTTTCCTCCAGCAATCTGAACAAAGGAAACTATCTGTCCTACTGGCTCTAGTTGATTTTCCTTTCTGGAACTGGGTTATCCTAAACTGCAGTGGAGTACGAAGATTTGGGCTTAATCATTTTGGGGCTGGAATTCATCTAGATTAGATTCTATTTACACTCTGGCCTTCCAGCTGCGTGGGGTCCTGCTCTAGTTTAAGGAGTAAATTCCTGGAGGATTTGGTCAATCTCAACTATCAGCCATGTACTTCAGAGACTGGCTGATTGACCTATAGGGGGTGGTATTTTTAATAAAGAGAAAAAACCTCAATCCTAATTTAATAATTGGTTATTCGTATTATAGAAAAATAATTTCCCTCAGTAATCGAAGCAAGCATTGTTCTCTCTTTTGCAGATCCCTGGTCTACAGCTGGCAGCGATCTCAGAAGCCACTGAGTTCAGCTTCAGCCATTCATGTTACGGATGAGGAAACTGAGGAACTGGCAAAACATCACACAGACAGTGAGGGACTGTAAACCTAAAGTTCCTTCTTTATCTTTACTTCTAAGATTGAGCCAGGAAAGAAGCTTTGCTGGGGATTCCTAGGAGTCTCTCTATCCACATATTACTTGCCTGTTCTGTTCTTTTTAGATATAGTGTTTCTCAAAGTTCACCAGAGGGAATAATTCTCTGAATGTGACATTTTGGAGATTGGATGTTCTAACATTTTAGGAATTTTTTCAAATGCTATTCATTATAAGTCATTTGTTAACAACTCTCAGGGACTTATTCACCTTAAAGGGGGAAAAACCCCATAATTGGGACCTTTTAAGAAACTTCACTGTGAAAATTGATAGGATTCTGCAGACTCCCCCAAGGGAGGCTATGAAGATTTGTGTATTATTTTGGACAGATGATTCAACAGCACCTTTAAACACATGGACAGCCTTTGGTTGGCGTAATACAGTAGCTGAAACTTCAAATCATAGACATTTATTCAGAGCAGTACCCTGTTTGAGAGATGCTCCTAAGCAACAGACTCCCTATTTTATTCCCTCAAATGGGAAGAGTTTCATATATCATACTGGCCGCCCCTCCACCTCTTACCACCTCCTACATGAAGCGTTTCTACATGTTCCAGCTGCTTCTCTCCCCCTCACCCACCCTATTACCAAGCATTTATTTTGTTCATATTTTGCATAGACACATTGAGTTATTGGATTGAGAGCTGGCCTCAGAAAAATTTTTTTTAAAAATTGCAATAAGCTGTCATATCCAACCTCTAATATATACTGATTGTGTTATCCTAGGCAACTCACTCTATGATCCCCTTCCCTAAGCAAATCTTTAAGACTATAAGTTGCAAAGAAGATGCTAACCTGCATACATGTTTTTATATATATGATGCTACATGTATAAATATGAGCTATTTTTCTCTCTATATGTATGTTTTATATATATATATGTCACTATATATACATATGTGATATATATGTATATATCTATATAGAGATGAGAGAGAGAGAGAGAGATGTTTATATACACAAACACATATAAAATTTTATCTTGATGCTCATTCTCTGAAGAAAACAGAATGGAGAGAGGTGCCAGCCTCTGGGACCTATCTCCTTTCTGAACCCCCTCTTCCAGGAATTAAAATTTCCTTTTAGAGAAAGGTGGGTGGAATTGACTCTAGAGACAGCTATTCATATTTCCTCTGTGAGCCACATCTAGACAGACTCAAGGGATGCAAATAAACTACATACCTATACACATACCCACACAATCAATAAATCAACCATTAGAAAGGCAACTAGGTGGAACAATGGATAAAGTGCTGGGCTTGGATTCAGAAAGATCCATCTTTCCGAGTTCAAATCTGGCCTCAGATACTTATTAACTATGAAAACCTGAGCAAGTCACTAAATCCTGGCTGCCTCAGTTTCCTCAAGTGTAAAATGAGCTGGAGAAGGAAATGGCAAACCACTTCATTATCTCCTGGCAAGAAAATCCCAAATGGGGTCACAAAGACAGATATGACTGACGCAATTGGACAACAGATTGCCAGGTACTGTGCTAAATTCTGGCATTACATTAAGGAGCTCACAAACATCCCATTTCTAGTGTACATGTTGTCTTTCCTGTTTAAAGGTTGGCTTCTGGAAGTCAGAATGCATTTATATCCACTGCCACCTTGACTGATATCCATTTAGCACATCATAAATGTTTGCTTATTGACCAAGTCTCTGCTAACAATGATCCTAAGGGATGCTCTGTTTTTTTTTTCCCTTTCTTTGCTGATAAGTGAATACAAATATAACCTTTACTGTAGAACCTGTGTCTACTTATAAAAATACTAGGAAATGGTGAGGTGGGTTCTTTATAGAATGTATATACTAACATCTTTTCAGAGATGGGGATAAGAAACTGCCTTCTTCTGCTCCTACTGAGGTCATTAAAATTTATCTGACTTAACAATTACATTTCAGCACACGGATTCGACAGTAGCCTGGGGGGCCTTCAATTATACTCGACTGCTCATTCAGTTTGTTGGATCTTATGCTTGGGAAGGTATATTTCTTACTATCATCTTTGGAATAAGGTCTCCTTGTCAAAATCAGAAGACTCTAATTTGGTGAGTTTAATATGAATGTTAGATTTACAATATTTCCATTTATTTCTTTGACTACAAGTTCCTGTGAAAGTGAACACAAAAACCTCTCATGAGCCAGTAAGTCATCCCTGTTGTTGGTGTCATTCAGTATTTCAGTTTTGTCTGACTCTCTGTGACTCTCTATTTGAAGTAGTAGAGATACTGGAGTAATTTGCACTTTTCTTCTCCAGCTCATTTTACAGATGATGAAACTGAGGCAAATAGGGTTAAATGACAGGCCCAGGGTTTCAGTGTTATTAAGTGTCTGAGGCCAAATTTGAACTCAGGAAGATAACTGCTCCTGGTAGCATCTTCTCTGGTTTGCAGGCAACTTTAAAAGTAATCCAAACTGAATTAGTCGACTAGCATTTTCAGAAAAGGAATTTTAACAGGAAAATATTTGTTCGGCATGAAAAAAAAATAGCAAATAAAGAAAACCAGCTCAGTACTCATTCTATGGCTTAGGGTTTCATCCTTGAGCAAATAATTTGGGAAACAATCTACTTCAAGTTTCACAGTCCAGTGTGAAGCAGAGCATGGCAAATATTTTGCTCAGGACCAGACTAAAGAAGGGGTAAAATTCACTGCATAATTCACATCCAATTCCATAACCTTCCTCTATTAACAACTAATTTAAATCATACCTCAGAGATTTTCACAGTGGATAAAAACTGTGGGTCTGGAATCAGGAGGATCTGAGTTCAAATCCAAATTGAGACACCTATTAGTTGTGTGACCCCAGGCAAGTCTTTTAACATTCCTCTACCTCAGTTTCCTGAACCAGAAAATAGGGATCATAATAATAACTCAATATTGTTGTGAAGATTAAATGAGAGAAATATAAATTAATCATCACAGCTCCTACCACACAAGAATCACTTAAACATTTGTTCTATTCAGTAATAGTAGGAGAGCCTTTCCTTCTCCCCTCAACTTGATCTCTGTAGCTGGAAAAGAGGCAGTTCTGCTCCTCTCCCTCCTTCCTAAACTATGTACTGCAATGACTTCTTCACACAGCTCTCCTCCTCAGAAATCTCTGTTTTTACTCCTGACAGAATTACCTTGGATCTCAGGCATACTGTCCTAGTATGGAGTGCTCACTAAACCACCATTGCTGTAGTGGTTGGATTCCTGCTTTTTTCTGTACCTTCTGATTTTTGTATGAAGAAAGAATTTATGGAATGTAGTTGTGAAAGTGCTCGATAATCTACAAATCTTTGAATTCCCCTTTCTTGACAATGAACCAAATTTTCCAAAGTTTTTTTCCCCATTCTTTCATGGGTTTGTATTTGCATTGAATTCCCAACATATCAAACCACAGATTAACAAGCATTTATTAAGAACTTAATGTGTCAGGTACTGTGTGCTAAATGCTGCTCATAACAAACTAAATAGAAAGATGGGTCCTGTCCTCAAGAAGCTTACTAACAGGGAAAGATAATACATAAAATGAATCTTAAAAATGAGAGAGGGAGATGAAAGTATCCAACATGGGAGGGAGATTAGAGAAAGTCTGGAGAGTCAGAAGTGCAGTCTGGAGAGGAATAAAGACATGGTTTTCTGGGTACCCCCCAGATAATATCTCATGAACTTTATTAATTGACATTTTTTAGACTATTTAAAACCATTAGAACAGCATAAGGTTGCAATATTGATGAGTTGATAGAGTTAAAAAAAATATGGAAAGACTTGGATTGAAGAAGAATGTTATCTATCTTCAGAGAGACAGAAGACAAACAAATATAGTATGGTCTTACATAGATGAATAGAATGTATTTATGTATATATATATATATATTATATATATATGATTATATATTTGTGTATGTTTATGTATGTATGTATATATACATATGTGTATATGTAAGAAATATACACATAGGTGTATATATAGAAATTGATCTATGTATATATGCATATATACATATATGCACACATACATATAAATACATACTCCTATACTCTGATGCTTCATTTGACCTAAGGATGGCAAGGAAGCAAAGATAGACAGCTCTGAACACAATGTATAATATTTATTACATAGGTTTTCTTAAAATGGAAATTTATTGCTTTATATTTTGAATCCTCTCATATTCTGCTATACACATAGACTTTTTTTCTCTTCTGTTTCTATTTAAATTTAAAATAAATATTTTTAAAAAGGAAAATGTCTCATTGATAGTAAAGATGCTTAAAGATCTATGTGTTGAGACATATTTTGACTCAGTTGTCTGGTGGTTCTTTATTGGTTATTAACAGAGCTCATTTTTGTGTTTGTCCATTAGACCATGGTCATCAAGAACAATGCAATATAATAAGACCAAATCGTCTATAAGTTCTTGCATTTGGGAACAGAAAGAAACTAAGTCTTCTAAGCCAGGGCTTCTTCAACTTTTTCCACTTGGGACCCCTTTTCATCTGAGAATTTTTTTTATGCAACCCCAGGTATATAGGTATATGAATCAAACATTTATTGGTAAAAATCATAAATATTTCTTTTTTGTGAATATGTATTCATATAAGTATTTTAAAACAATTCTTTTGTATGCATATTATTTTATTAAAGATGAAAGCAAATTTGAATATTAATGCTTGTTTATTTTCACATAAAGAATTAAATCTTGGTGAAATATTTGATACCTTTTACTATTGTTAAATTTTTTGCTACTCCTTCACATTTAGTTATAGGGTTACAACCCACATTTGAAGAAGCTTTGCTCTAAACCTTTTATTTGTGTCTCTAAGGAGAGCCATCCTTCCACACTAGTTGTGATTATTTTATTATTTCTGGATTTTCTTAACCTTAGGATATTAACACAGGTCTAGTTCGTTTCTGTCAATATGATTTCAATTTGTTGATTACTGGGCAATGATCACAATATGTTCCCATAGTTCTTACATATAGTCTGGGACCTGAGTAATTGCAAGTAAGCTCAGCCTCTCTTTTAGCCACCTTACTGTTATAAAGTAAAAGAGAGAGAATATATAGAACTGAAAGCCATTTCATGGATCTCAGCTGCCAAAAAATAAATCAGCTGGTGGCCAGACTTTTAGAGATGAGCCTCTCTAGGGTTAGCTCTGATGATCTTCAGGTAGTATCCTGGATCCTGAGTTCAAAGCTTTTCCAGCTTGCTCAGATATACTGATTAGAGCCTGAAGCCCAATTACATCAATAGTATTGATCTGTGTGAGATATATTTTGACTCAGTTATCTAGTTCTTCTTATAATTTTCTGTTTCATCTTAGGCAATGATTATTGGCTATTCTGCCTTCAGAGTGAACTCAAAGCCACCCTCAAGCCAAATGAGGCATCGGAGTATTCTATTTTAGATTCAACCACCATATGCCTCAGAGACGTAACCAAACAAAACAAAGCAAAAAGCACTAGAATGAAATTAGTTACCTCCTTTTCTTTGCAAGAAAAAGGGAATTTCTTTGCTCATACATCATCTTTCCTCTGCTATAAAATATCCACTTTAGGAAACAGACATACATTGTTACTTTAAACTAATAACCTTGTTAAAAACTTAAGCAACACCCAAGAAGATGCCTGTGTGCACAGCAGATACCTCTGCTATTTAAAATTAAATAATCACCCAGACACCCATTCATAGAGACACATCTAATTTGCTCTAACACTGTGCACATTCTCGCTTCAACAGCTCACTTCCCAAACCCTGGATCTGCCCTTTGGCTCTCTCCCTTTTCCTGAGTGAAGACTTCTGGGTGCTCCGAATTGTGACATCCAGCTATACTTTCTGTCAGGACATATTATCACCATAGTCAAGTGCTAAAATTGCCTTCTATGGAGAGACTAGGAACAGGGTGTCTCAATATTTAAATCTGGACCCATTGCTTTTGGGGTCACTTGGATTCTCATTCTTCCACACTTCTGAAATAGGGGTTTGCCCCTAGGATAAATCCAGACCTTCTGGAGATCCACACCAGAGTGATTACTTACAAACTATGTCATGCACTTTGTACTTCCACATTTAGAGAATGGAGGAACAGAAAACAAAAGGGGAAGAATAATCATTTCCACAACCCTTACTGTGTGTCAGGTACTGTGCTAACCATAGAATGGTTTCCCTCTGGCCATACCTACCTTACTCATTACCAGCCTCAGTAAAAATACTTGGTTTCTCCTTTACAACCAGGTGAATGGGGTGATAGATGGAAGCATATTAACTAATCACTACTGACAGCTGGAAACTTTTAAGTCCGGTACTCAAATTTTCTTTACTCAGAGGAAGTATAGAGAGAATTTTGACCATGGAGACAGAGAGGATAAATTTTGTCTTAGTTATTTACTCTCTGGATGGCCATGGACAAGTCTTGCTTAACCTCACTCAGCCTGTTTTTTCATATGTAAAATGGGAACAAAAAAATAATAGCACCTAAATTGCCTGGTTGTTATGATGACAAATGTGAGAATATACGTAAAGACAAGCCTTGAAGTCCTGATATAGATATCAGATAGATATCAGCTATTATTATTCACTATTTGGATACTGAGGGATCCTCATTTGTCCAAATCCATTAGACAGAGTACATGGGCTCTGGTTGAGTCATCAGTCCTTTCTGACTCTTTATGCTCTCATTTGGGAATTTCTTGGCAAAGATAATGGAGTGACTTGCCATTTCTTTTTCTAGCTCATTTAACAGATACAAAAACTGTTGACTTGACCAGGACCATATAGCTAGTAAGTGTCCGAGGCTCTATTTGAATTTAGGAAGACTAGTCTTTCTGATTCCAGATCTGGCACCATCTACCTAACCTGTCTAAGGTTCTGATTAGGAAGGACCAAATCTGTTTTCATGATCAGTAGTCAAAATCTTAAGACAAAAAAGTCTTAAATCAGAATTAGTCATATATTTCCCCTGTTCTCCCATAAAAACTCTAAACATTATAGAATATATAACTTTAAACTAATTTTGATTAATAAATATATTATTAATGAACACAGGAAAATGTTCTTTTATGCCCATGTTCTGGTTGTCTTTTTCTTTATCAGTTCTCATATATTTATAATATTTTTACATATATTCATAATTTTTTTTCTAATTCTTAGGTTTTCCCCCTAGTTTGGTTGCCACTTCATTAATTTTTTTCCCTTTATTGTATTTTCCTGGCCATATTCATCTGAAGAGGAAGAATGACCAATTACCACACCTTTTCATGTACTTGGGAGAGTCGTCTTTATTAATATCACTTCTCTGAGTTTTTATTTTTTTCAGAATTCTATACAAAGGTTTCTGTGTGTGTGTGTGTGTGTGTGTGTGTGTATTATTTCTTATTACAATGCATTTTCCCATGGATATTAACATGCTAGGGTATTAGGGTCCCTATATCTTGCTACTGATGTTCTCAATATTATTTATTTCACCTTTCAGTTTGAATTTTATTGGATAGAATTCCACAAAGAGTCATTTTAGGAGAGATATGTATAGTTAATGTTTGTCATATTAACTATGTGTGTCTACATTCTTCTCCAGAATGGTTTCAGTATTCTATACACATACTTATTGTGAAATAAAGTTCCTGCTTGGCCACATTGTTTCATGAATTTATTGTCATTATTTGGATTTATTTCTATTAAAAGGATTGTATACAACAAACTCTTCTTTACTAATTTTATTTAATTTCCCACAGGTATATGAATTTATTTTATAATACACATTTTTATAAATTATATTAATTTCTTTTGTTGTAAAAATCAGTGTTTATTTCCCCAAATTTTGCTGTAAAATATTCTTAATTACATTTGTGTCTAATAATGGAAATGTTAGTACCAGTTGGATTTGATTTGAGTTCTTATTAGTAATTGTATTATCAAATTACCACCCACTTTTTGTTTTTTCCTTCAGATCTCAGAAGGAAAAAAATGTGCTTAACCTTCCCTATGAATACTCAGTAGTTCCATATCCCTGATCTGATTCCTTGCTGACTCTTTTAGAGCCATACTCCTCAAATTGTTCATCTATTAGACATCCTCCATCTCCCTCTTGCCATAAATGCCTTTGCATTATTCTATTTCCAGAGATATTGTTTGACCCAGTTGTCTTCTTGCTTCTCTCACTACTCTTTTGCTTCTTTTCCTGGCTACTCAGTCTCTTTCCGTTTTGTTGAAAGTGGCCATCCATCCAAAATTTCATTTTGGGTACCCAATCTCCTCTCTCTCTGCCCTATTCTCCTTGGCAACCTAAAGTTCTGTTATACCTTCAATATCCATCTCTCTGCAGGTGACTCTCAAATTTCAATCTCCTGTCCTGCCTTTCCTCTGAGCTCCACAGCCACATGTCTAACAATGCTTAGATGTTACATTAGAAATTCAAATGTGATTTATCCAAAACTGAGCTTATTATCTTTCCATTAAAGCCTGCTCCTCCTTTTGACTTTTTTACTCTAGCCAGTAATAACCATCCTTCATTCAATATTCTGTTAGAAATTTTGTTATTATCTACAAATTTTCTCCTCTCTCATGGTAGATAATTTATGCTATAATTTTGTTAATTTTACTCTTAGAACAGTTTTCTAATTTGTCTTTTTTCCTCTCGTCTTTTTTGCTAACTGTCTTAGTGTAAGGCTTCATTATAACCAGATTGGGACTTCACTCTCTGCATTAGCATCTTCGATGCTGTAACCAGATTGCTTTTTCCTAAGAAGACTTAGTCATGACACTCTTCTGTTCAAAAACCTTCAATGACTCCCTATTGTCATCCTTTGCTTGTCACGAACAGCTCTCTAAAATCTGCTCTAAAGTGCTTTGTCAGCCACATCTCACTACTTGATTAAGTGGCACTTTTACCTTCCTGCCATGTCTTCATGACTCTCCCTTGCTTATCCATCCCTTTCCATCTCTTGTTCTAATCGTAATTATCAAATCAACTGTATTTGCTTCCAGAAAGGAAATTGTTGTTGATTTCACTATGGTTCTACTCTCCAATCCTGTGACTTCTATCCCCAAAATTTGTTGTTAGCTACCACTTCTCTGTATGTATTGTCATCCCCTACTGGAATGGAATATCTTGATATTTTGCTTTTATATTTTATATAACCAATATTTTCATATTACCTATTTTTAGGTATTATATTTTAAAATATTATATATTTTAATTTTTTATATTTTTTAAAATATAAAATGTTTTATATTTTTTATATTTATATATATTTTTAATATATATATTTTTAAAATTCATTAATATACACTATATTCCATTGAAACTGAGTGCCTGTACTTCATTACTATACTTTAAGTTTGCCCAGACATAAGGTTTTATTCACATGTTCCCCTGTGCTGGACCTGACCTTCTTGCTCCTTGTCACCTCTTGGCAATGCAGCCTTTAAAATCAAATTTGAATGCCACCTTTTAGAAGAACCATTCCTTCTTGTTGGTAGCAACCCTGACTCTTCCATTTTATTTAAAACTTTGTTATGGAACAACAACAACAACAACAAAACCTATGTTCTCTCTAATGAATTCATCATGTAATATTGTTTTATTATAGTTATTTCTGCATATGTTGTATCTACTTACTAGACTGTAGGATATTATGCCTTAGCTAAATGTCATATTATATATATATATGTATATATATGTATATATATACATACATATATATATATATATATATATATACATATACACACACACACATACACACACGTATATGTATGCTTTTTGCTTATTGTCATATATTGGTATGCTATTTGGTTATATCTTGTATAATATTTCTTCTAAGTTACTTACTTAATATTGTTAATTTAACTTTAACTTTACTTTAACTACTTTGAACCTGTAAATACTGATATTTTATAAGGTAAAATTATTTCTCATAAGATTTGTTACAACAATAAATTAGAAGTCTATCTCTATCTATATCTATGTTTATATCCCTATCTATTTATCTATCAACTTATCTATCTAGTTTAATTCCCTGTGTCACCTGACCTAGTAGAATATATATTCCATTGGAGCAACAATGTCCTTTTGGTTTGTTTGGTTTGTATCTATAGGAAGCAGTGTCATGCCCTTAATACATTTTTGAAATATTGAATTGAATTGAATGATCATTGGTAGAATAAAGCCACCTGCTCTCAGTCTGATTTTTTGGGTGATGGGTAGTTAGTTTTTTCCCCCTTTTTACCACTATTTCTTATACACACAGAATCAACCACCAGCTTCCATTCAGCACAATGAGCAAGCAATAGTATTTGTGACACTCTAGTGATCTGAGCTATAACAGAACTTTCAAAAAAAATTTCCTCCTCTTCTTTTTATTGTTTAAAATATTTTGTTGTTGCCTTTTGTCTTTCTATCAGATATTTTTCTCCCTCCTCTTCTTCTTCAAGTTTTTTCTCCATCAGCTCAGGGAATAGATGACACTGGAGGAACTAGAATTAATAGACTATTTTAGCAACACTTCTCCAACTATTTGCTTTCAGAACCCCTTTCTAGTCTGAAAAATTATTGCAGACTCCACAAAGAACTTTTGAATATGGGTTATGTCTCCTATATTTGCCATGTTAGAAATTTATATATCTTGTGTACATATATTGTATTTAATCTATACTTTAACATATTTAACATGTATTGGTCAACCTGCCATCTGGGGGAGGGGGTGGAGGGAAGGAAGGGAAAAATTGGAACAAAAGGTTTTGCGATTGTCAATGCTGAAAAATTACCCATGCATATATCTTGTAAATAAAAAGCTATAATAAAAAAGAAATGTACATGTCTTAATATTATTCTGAGAGTAGTTTTGAGTTCTTAGACTGACTAAAAGGGTCTTTAGGATCCTCAGGACTCCCTGGGTCATAATTTGAGAGTTGCTAGAATAAATTCACCCTATTTTCTGCATCTCTTTCTTCAAAATCAGATTTTGATGCTGCATTATTTCTACATATACGGTAGGTCTTTTCTTTTTCCTTGGTAACACAGCGTCATCTTTTCTTTTGCTTTTATTATCAGTTCATTATAAACCTTAGAGCATCAGCTTATTTCCAACAGTAACTTGCAGATAGCATTTTAAGGAGAGTTAATCAATAGTTGTGTTTCTTTCCCCCTTTGATTGTTCTATACAATTTCAGTAGTTACATATGGATTTTATGACCTGGTTAAAAGTCTATAGGCTAAAGGAATGGAATTTTTGTCTCTTTCTAATAACAACTAAGATTTATACAGTCCTTTTCTACACAAGAAATACTGACCAGAAGGAAAATCTCAGTCTGAAATTTGGACTAGTAGCTATTTTCTAAACTCAACATTCTATTTCTACCCTTTGAGTGATTGCAGGTGCCATTTTCCATGACTAGAATATAGTTTCTTAAACTTTTAACTCCCAGAATTTTTATCCTCTGTAACTCAGACCTCAAATCTGATTTTTCTAATGCTCTCCTCAATGGTAGAGATTGATTACTCAATGATTCCTGCCTACATGAAGTGTGGGGTTGGATAGAGGTTGAGAGAAAAGAGATCTTGACTCTTTTCTGGGCTTCTAGCTTTAAGGAAAAACACAAGAGGTTCCAGATTCTTTCCATAGAGAGGTTCTAGAAGGAGGGAAATAATCTAGGAAGAAATTGACATGCAGAGAAGCTGGCATCTTAATAAATCTTAAGTATTAAGGCTCAGTTCAGATGCTCCCTGCTCTATGAAACCTTCCCTGGTTTCCTCAAGTTGTTGATGTTAACTCTCCTAGTTATATCACCTAGATTTTCTTCTCCGAGGACATGATCTATCTCCATCCCCACCACCTCCTTCATAGATCTGGAGATACAAGGATTTTCTTTTGAAACCCTTCAATGCACAGATGAGGAAACTGAGGATAATAGAAGTTTCCTGTATCACACAAGTTATAAATGTCAGAGTCAAGATTTGAATACAGATCCTCTAATTTCAGGATCAATAGTCTTTCTGTTGTACCACAATGCCTCTGTCAAGTTGCTTCTTAAACACAGGGACTTTGGAATTTTTTTTCTCTCATCAAAAAAATGGGGTTACTGATAGCCCCTTTACCTCACAGGATTGCTGTGAGGACCAAATGAGATAACATGTAGAAAGTACTTTATAAATCTTAAAATACTAAATGCATGTTAGCAATTATTGTTATTTTTAATCTCTTACTCAATTTTAAATTATGTTCTGAGCACTGACTTGAAAAACTTATGAGAGACTGATAATACGCACATGAAAAGGCAAGAAGAAATATTGTAAAACATAGACAAAACAAGACTTGGAGACTTTGGAGCTGTAGCATAGTCATTTTACCTCAATCCTCAATTTGCCACAGGAAGAAATTAAGTGCTTCTCCTCTTTCCACTTTAAGTGCTAATTCCATATGAGTTATGTATTTATATGTGCATTTGAGCATTCATTATTCATCATCAAATTATTTATTCAGCACTCAATATTTAGTACTATGCATAGCAAGTGCTTAAATTTTTTTAAATTCATGCATATTTTCATAAGACACTGTGTTGGGTGCTGTTTTAGACATAAACATGGAGGTAAAATGATCCCCACCCTCAAAGATCTTATAACTTAGTAAGGGGACATAAGATTGGAACACAAATAACTATGTAGGGAAGTAGATGACAAGAGTCAAATCTCATCAGAAAATTTAGAGCTAAAAAGGACCTGAAAGACAATTTCTTTTACAGATGAGTAAGCTGAGGCAAGAAAGAAGAATGCAGTTTATAAGGGCGTGGGCTCCATGATAGTTCAGAGAAGGGAGAAAATACTTCCATCCAGAAATCAGAGAAAACAGCGTGAAGAAATGATATAATTTAGAACTACCCTTGGAATGGTTCTCACAATTTTATTTTCATAATGTGATGGAGATGAAATCTGGGAAAAGAATTTCAGATTCAGTGATTCTCATCTGTTACTGCCACAGGAGAGGGCAGCCCTATTCAAAAGAAATAGGATTGGGATATGGGGAGAAGAACAAGAGAAGCAGAGAGATCAAAAGAGTGCTAGGGACGAGGCAGTGATGGAGAATCAAGATTGTGATGTTGTATACTTGAAATTATATGCAGCATTCCCCAAGGAAAAGTATGCATATAAAGTTTTAAGAAATTTTTGTGTAAAAATGAATAGAATCTGATTGAAAATGAAAACACTCAAAAGACTGGTATTGTAACCAGAAAAGAACAGATTTCTGTGCAAACTCCTTCTTTTTATATCTCTCCACACGAATCTTTACAATAAAAGGCCTGTGAGGCTAGAGACTTGTTTGTGAAAAAAAATGTTCTGAACCTTTTGGAAGAATGTTCGCAGATAAAATGAAGGTGTTAGTAGAGATTGCATTGGCTTGATGTTTTAAGGAGAAAAAAATAAAGCAAGCATAAGGGTGGATCTTCAAGGAGATACAAAAGGAGCAGACTATATAGAGCTACTTAGACTCTATAGATAGCCACCAAATTCAGTAAATTCAACCACTTATTACAGTGATGTTCAAATTAAGATAATTGTTATCATGACAGGAAAACCTGATTTTAAAAAATGAAACAAAATGCTGTAAAAAAGATTTCTTCTGTACAATTGTCACCAGTCTAGTCAGGGAGAAGCACTAAAACTCTGAGGGGCAAATGTACTTTTGAATATGAGTCATTTCTCATGGGTAACTTAGAGTATGTTGAAAACATACAATAATGTCATCCTGCGTTTACAAGACATCCACCACTAATGATGGGTAGTTTGTGGTGTTTTAGAGGACAAGATTCAGAGACTTTCTAATATGTTGCTCTAGTCACTGGTCTCAAGGGTCAGAAACAGGATGAATTGTTATCTTTGTATAAAAATTGTGATAAAGACAAAACTAGTGTTAAATATGACCATTCAAGGACACTTGAAATAAAGACTTTTTTTCTAAAATGATATTATTTTAGTCCAGAAGAGACAATACCCTGTCCCATGTCCCTTCCCCCTATTTTACATTATGAATCTGTTCAAATCAATATGATACAGAGAAAAAGGTACAGGACTTTGGGGTTGGAAGGTATTATTGTTTGGTCATTTCAGTTATGTCCAAATCTTTGGGACTTTATTTGAAATTTTCTTGGCAGAGATATGGGAATGGTTTACCATTTCCTTATCCAGCTTATTTGACAGATGAGGACACTGAGGCTGTCAGCATGAAGTGACGTGCCTAGGGTCACACAGCTAGTAAGTATTTAAGATTGCATTTGAATCCAGGTCTTCCTGAGTCCAATTCCAATAAATTGGCTTGACTTTTTAAAAAGAAAAAATAAAACAAACATAAGGGGTGGTCTTCAAAGAGATACAACAGGAGCAGAAGACACATAATAGGATACTTAGAATGTATAGATGGCCACCAAATTCAGTAAATTCACCAGTTTATTACAGTGATATTCAAATTAAGATGATTGTTGTGATGGCAGGAAACCTGATTAAAAAATAAAACAAAATGCTGCAAAAAAATTTCTTCTGTACATTTGTCACAACCATCTACTTTACCACCTCTCTGTCCCGGTATAGTGCTTTCAACTCCTGGATCTATTGCTTACTTCCAGTATGACTTCAGATGGGTTTGTTATATCTCTGGGTCTCTAAATTGAGAATAGATGAACTTCTAAGGACCCTTACAGAATGGAACCCTCAATCCTATAAATGGTTACTAGAAATTTGGTGGTAGTAATGATAGAACCAGCATGGTGAACAGAAGAAACCCAGCCTGGGAGCCAGGAAGGGTTGGCATCTGACACCTGCTGATAGCGTGAGCCTGGGCACTTAACTTCTCATGAGCTGTCTAGGGGACTCTCTAAGCCTGTAGGTTGCAGAGCAGTTATTGACTGCTTTTGTAGTGTGTTCCCATTTGGGAATTCCCTATATCAGTGAAAACATAAGTCCAGCTCCTATCCCTATGGGCAAGAGTGCTACAGAATGATTCCCCATCCCTACCCATTCACACTTTGGTGCCGATCTTCCTCTCCCTTCCCTTCCTACTTTTTCCTTTTCCATTCCTCTCTTTCATTCTTTTTTCTCCCCTTTTTTTCTTCCTTTCCTCTTTTTCTTTCCCTATTCATTCCATTCTCTCTTCCCCTTTTTCCACTAAAACAAACAACAAAAAAGGTTTTGCTTCAATTTTGTGGAATATGAAGATAGTCCTGCCTTCTTTGGCTTGTTTTTAAGAGACATCAAGAAACAGCCCCAGTAGTTCTGTGTCCAGTGAGCCATAGAATTAAGGATGAAGCATTATAAATAGAGACAGTCCCCTTCCAGCTGCTGATCATGTGGGGAGAAGTCCCGAGAGAGGAACAGCTTTTGGCACTGTAGGAGGAAACAGGGCCAATGGGATACTATGGGTTATGGGAAGGGGCAACAACCAGAGGATTATATGACCCAGAAGATGCATCAGAGTTGTGGCTCCAGGTGCTTACTCCCCCTCCACAAGCACCCTCAGGCCCTATGCTCAACAGTTAAAGACCTAAAAGGGGGCCAAGACAGACTCTGGCTTCTCCTGGCCACCAAAGTTCCCCAAAATTCTAATCCTCTAATCCTAGACCCAAGCTCTAATCCTAATACACTGTGTGTGTGTGTATGAGCTCCTAGGTTCTTCTGCCTGAGAATTAGGACCTTTACTCAAATCACACAATAAATGATAAGGATAAAATCCTTTATTCTTGTCATTTTATTCACAAACTTCTTGCAAGCTTTTCATCAGCCATCACCCAATTGCCCCTTCTTTTATATTTTTTTAATTTTAAAATAAGATTACATACAAAAAACTTTGTTTAAATTGCTGCCACTTTCTAGACCCTGGAAATTTAATCAATTGGAGAATGGCTGAATAAGTTATGGTATATGAATGTTATGGAATATTATTGTTCTGTAAGAAATGACCAGCAGGATGAATACAGAGAGGCTTGGAGAGACTTACACAAACTGATGCTGAGTGAAATGAGCAGAATGAGGAGATCATCATACATGGCAACAACAATACTATATGAGGATCAATTCTGATGGACGTGGATATCTTCGGCAATGTGAGGATCCAAATCAGTTCCAGTTGATCAGTGTTGAACAGAACCAGCTACATCCCGTGAAAGAACACTGGGAAATCAATGTGGACCACAACATAGCGGACCACAACATAGCAGTTACATTCTTTCTGTTGTTGTTTGCTTGCATTTTTGTTTTTCTTCCCAGGTTATTTTTACCTTCTTTCTAAATCTGATTTTTTGTGTGCAAGAGAGAACTGTATAAATAGGTACACATTTATTGTATTTAAGATATACTTTAACAAGTTTACCATGTATATAAGACTGCCTGCCATCTAGGGGAGAGGGTGGAGGGATGGAAGGGAAAAGTTGGAACAGAAGTATTTGCAAGGGTCAATGTTGAAAAATTACCCATGCATATATTGTCAATAAAAAGCTATAATAATAAAAATGTAAGGATTAATGGATAGATTGCAAGGTGTCCATGAACTTAAAAAAGAAAAATTAATTATATCTTTATTTTCATTAACCTAAAAAAATTACTGCCACTTTTAGATAAAAATCCCTGAACTCTTTATAACAAAGCAAATTAACTAAGGAAGAACACCTGATTATAGTGACCGTATCTGAAATGTACACAATAATGTGTTGTGATAGTATCCCAACTTCTTACTGGGAGAATGGGGCTATTTTTTCACTTTCTCTTCATTTGAATCCCCCCTTTTTAAAAAAAAGATATTCAGAATTTCTCTTTGTTCTAGAGATCTTTTCAGTTACAATGCTATAGGCCACATTTATATTGCTCTTTTGATTCTATCTCACTCAGTATCAGTTCATATAAATCTCACTTTTCTCCCTGAATTCCTCAAAAAAATTTTTTTGTAAAATAATACACTATTATATTCATATGCTTAAGTTTTTTTCTTCCTCCCCCCCTCCCAGTCATCCCTCCATCGATGGACATCAATTTTGTTCTAGGTCTTTGTTTTCACAAAGTGGGCTGCTATGAATATTTTGGCAAATATTGAACCTGTGTTTCTGATTTTGACCTCTCTGGGGGGTACAGGTCATGCAATTGATTCTTGGGTAAAAGGTATGAACTATTTAACAAATTTTCTCATGTTTCTAAACTTTCACAGTTGTTGAATGAATCCGTAATTCTGCCAAAAATGAATTCATGAATGTCTTTATTTTCTTCTACTGCCTCCACAATTGACTTCCCTTTTTATCACTTTGCCATTTTCTAAGGTAAAAGATGAAATGGGAGATTTTTTAAATGTTCATTTCTCTTATAATTAGTAATTTGAAGCATATTTTGATGTGAACATTTATACTTTACAATTCTTTTGCAAACTGTTCACATTAATTCACTGCTTTTTATATTGAGGAATGTTTCTTGCTATTACATTTGTCCATTTCCCACATATCGTGGTTATCATATTTTTGCCAATGATATTCCCAAACTTCTCTTTAACCTCCATTATGGCAACACTCTTCAGAAAGTCTCATTGATGATTTCTTCCTCCTGGCATTCAGATTTATTTTCTACTCTGGACTTTTTGGTTATGATGTTAATCTGAGCTCAGGGGAAAGATCTGCAAGAAGATTATTCATGTCTCCAAGAATGTAGATCTACATTTCTAAGTCTCTCCCAGACTCATTTGGGGAGAGCATGTAGGCTGAAGAGCCAGAAGACCCAAGCTCTGGGGATAGTTCTACCATTGTTTGTATGACATTTTTATGCTATCATATAAAAATATGCTTCAAATGCCTAATGATAAGAGAAATACAAGGTGGAAGGAGAGCCAAGATGGCAGAATAAAGGCAGGAATTCACCAAAATTCCCCCACAAAAAAACACTCCAAATTCCTTTGCATAATTACTCTAAACAAACACCCCCCAAAATGGAGAGCATTTTCCAGCTGAAAGCAATTTAGGAGGAGGTTGGTAGAAAAGGTCTGGAATCCAGCACACAGTCCTCGTACAAACCACACTAGCGATGCTCTGGCCCTTGCCCCAACCCACCCTCCTCCCCTCCCCCCCTCCCCGGACCAAAAAAGCAAGAAAGGGTTTAGGAATCTCTGAATCAGCAACAGTACCGATGGCTTCCAGATCTCTCAGACACCAAAGAAGACTTGGAAGATTGCAGAAAAAGTCTGTGGCAACAGGGTGAGAGTCCAGCCCCAGCCTCTACACTGACTATGAAAAGATCTTTAAGGTCCCTCACTTGGCTCTATAATTATGTAATTCTCTCCTCCCTCTTCATGTCTCATACATTTTGCTTTCCTATTCTTCCATCATACCTCTGTAGTAGGGGCATATGATGAAGATACAGAAATGTTATGGTAGAAGAGTACCATGGTATAATGAAAAATACAAAGAATCTGGAATCAGATTCCTGGATTCAAATTCAGTTCCTGTCTGTGAGACCTTGGGTAAGTCCTTTGGTTTCTCATATTTAAAATAAGGGGGTTAGGTTATATATGGCCTTTAAGGTCTCTTCACTACTCACAAGTTGAGAGGCTTATCCCTGGGGTGTGACTAGATTTTTTAATCAGTTCTCATTTTTTATTCCTCTTTTTATTCTTGATATTCTTTTAGAATCTCTTTCAGGCAGCTGCCTGAGTTGGGCAATCACAAAGACCCTTATCAGAATGGAGAATTGTTGCTTGTCTTTATTGTTTGACTGAGAGTATAAAATATGTATACACACACACACACATATGTGTGTGTATATATATATATATATATATATATATATATATATATATATATATATATATATATTGAAGTAAATTAAAGGATGCTATAGAAAGTATCCTTTGAATGTTTGAGTTAAGAAGTTACTACTGATACTTTAAAAATGTATCTTCCCTCAGAATCTGTGAACTCTCAGAAGTATACACAATGATATAAGTGGGTTCTTAGC
This sequence comes from Antechinus flavipes, assembly GCF_016432865.1. Taxonomy (NCBI): domain Eukaryota; kingdom Metazoa; phylum Chordata; class Mammalia; order Dasyuromorphia; family Dasyuridae; genus Antechinus; species Antechinus flavipes. The sequence continues at coordinate 52,116,154 of NC_067402.1, read as the reverse complement.
AAGAGACAGATCTTGGCCAAGGTGACTGTGAAGGTTAGGAGACTAACCTAGTTAGACTATCTTAGAATGTTTCATGACACTCTTGTCTATGTCCCAAGTCATTGGCTCCTACTCTTGTTCTATGCAATGATGGTAACATTGGTCGTCAGGGAAACATGGCATAGATTCCAGAGCATTGGTCCTGGGTTCAAATTCCATTTTTGTCTCCTAGGGCTGTATGACAGCAGGCAAATCATTACCTTCTCTGAGCTTCAGGTAACTTCCATTGCCATCTGTCTTCATGGAAGGAAAGTGCTTGCTTTTTTATCTAATGTCTTCCTTCCTTCTAAGGCTTCCTGCTAGAAATTCTGTCATGATTCTTCACTGACATCCTCAGAGGTATATAGCATAGATGTGTTACTAATATTTCCCAGCTCTTTTTTACCACAAATGTGGAAAGAAAGGTGTTAAATATTTTCCCTGAGATCACATGGTCATTGAATGTCAAAGGAAGATACAGGAATTACTTTCTCCTTGTCATGTTCATTAGTTACCAGCATATAGTTTCTCCATTACAACTTTGGCTAGTTATTCTGGAATATTAAAAGGTTACTTTGAAGGTTGCCAATGGATTTGACATATAGTGCTGCTTTTCAGAATTCCAAGATTATCCTTTGTTACCAGATCAAATTGCTCTGCATTTGAGGACTAAGGATGGGATGTTTTGAGCCCTGTTCCTGGTGGATGTGTATCCACATATCACAAGTTACACAGCTGATTTTAATGGAAACTGATTGTCCCTGCAATTTCCCAAGATATTGTACTCAGGCAGGGTGAGTAGACACTGAACTTGGCCTTAGGGCTGCTGGACCAAGAACCCAGGTGGTTTTTTTGTGTGTGTGTTCAGTTCAGTGCCAGTAAAATCTTACTAAAGGTTCAATTTATTTGTTATGATTTTGGGAGTAGCTAGGGAGAACATGCTTCTGAATTTTGTGGAGCTAGAGAGTGTTTGCTAAACAAGCTAGTGGTCTAAATATGAAATATACTTAACCTATAAATGAGGCCTTAGTTTTCTAGAATTTTGTGAGCCTTATTTAAACATAATTGGTAGGTTGTTTGGAAAACATCTTACCTGTTGGTGAAAAGAGATCTCCAAGAAACTTTTCTGAAAAAGAGCTCTTGGAGTTGTGATATATATATTTGCAAATAACAAAAATGAATTTATTTTGAAATAGGTTCAATTTTCTGTGAATGCTGAGGATTTTTAATATATATATGTATATATATGTTATATATACATATATGTATATGTGTGTGTATATATATATATACATATATATATATATATATATATATATATATATATGTATATAAATCCACTATAATCCCAAAGCCTGTCAAAATAGCTTGTTTATAGTAGGCTCTCTATAGACTGCTATACAGTCTCTGTCTCTGTCTCTGTCTCTCTCTCTCTCTCTCTCTCCCTCTCCCTCTTTCTCTTTCTTTCCTCCGTCCCTTCCTCCCTTCCTCCCCTCCTATCTCTCTTCTCTCCCTCCCCCCTCCTGCTTCAATTGGGCAGAGAAGAATATGGCCCAGTGCAGGCGCAGTGCAGGGAGGCTAAAAGTAGAGAGGTGGGGAATCTAGTGGGAGGCTCTTAGTCAAAATACAGCAACGTTGGCTACTCTGTCCTGATTCAGAAGCCAGTGGACTAGCACACTAAATAAGAGACTTCCAATACAACTACAGAAGGCAAACAGTGAGCCCCTGAAACCCAGCATAACAAGCAAAATTTGACAATGTCTACTCAGTACAGGAAGGAAACCAGCAGCACCTGCCTCAGGGCAGTGTAAAATTCCTGTCACCTACAGAGGAAGCTTGTGATAATCTTCTCTGTGCTGGGAGCATATTTCAAGCTTTACAAATAAGCAAAACAGCAAAAAGAGCTCTGACCATAGGCAGCAATTATGGAGAAAGGATGAACAAACCTCAAACCCTGAAGACATTAAAGACAAAACATTTCCAGATGAAGTGTCAAAGCCTGATATCAGTTGGTCTCCTACTCAAAAAGATTCTCTTGGAAGAATTCAAAAAGAATTGCAAAAGAGAGTTGGTGAAATGAAAAAAAGAGAACAATTCTCCCAAAAATAGAATTGGTGAAATGGCAGTCAAAGAACCAACCCCCTCCCAAAATGGAAGAAAATATAAAATTCCTCATGGGGAAAAAAATTGATCTGGAAAAGAGATCCAGAAGAGACAACCTAAGATTTATTGGAGTTCTTGAAAACCATGTTGAGAAAAAAGAGCCTAGACAACATCTTTCAAGAAATCATCAAGGACAACTGCCCTGATATCCTAGTACCAGAGGGTAAAAAAGCCATTGAAAGAGTTCACTGATCACCTCTTGAGACCACAAAAGGAAAACCCGTAAGAATACTGTAACTAAATTCCAGAACTATCATATTAGTGAGAAAATACTGCAAGTAGTCAGAAAGAAACAATTAAAATATGGAGGAGCCACACAATCAGGATTACTCAGGACACAGCATCTTCTATTGTAAAGGATTGAAGGGACTGGAATATGGTATTCCAGAGGGTAAAGGGACTTGGACTGCAGCCAAGAATCAACTAACCAGCAAACTAAGCATTATGTTTCAGAGGAAAAGATGACCATTCAAGAAATAGAGGATTTTCGATTATTTTTGATGAAAAGACCAGAGTTAAACAGAAATTTTGGTCTTCAAATACAGAATTCAAGAAATGCATAAAAAGGGAAGAAAAAACTATATTTTTTAAAGATTGAAATGCTTATATCTTATATGGGAAAATGATATGTTTAACTCTAGAGAACTGTATCTTTGTTAGGGGTATACTTAGAGAGTATAGATATAATTTGAATTTATTATGATGATATAAAAAAGAAAATAGAAGTGGAAAATGGATTGTACTGGAAGAAGAGGAAAGGGGAGCTAAATGGGGTAAATTACATCACATGAAGAAGCAAAAAAGATCTATTACAGTTCAGGGAAGGAAGGAAGTGGGAAGAGCATTGTTTGAACCTTAATCTCATCGGATTTGTTTCAAAGAGAGAATCTCAGACATATTTAATTTGATATAGAAAGTTGTTTCACCCTATAGGGAAGTTGAAGGATAAAGGGGGAAAAAAAGGGAGGCTAATACAAGGGAGAACATTAGTAGAAGGGGAAAGGGATAAGAAAAGGGAAAGGGGTTAAAAAGGGGAGGGCAGATTGAGGAAGGTAGTAGTCAGATACAAAAAGTAGAAGGAAAGTTGTAATGATATGTTTTGTTGAAATTGATAATAAAATGCAGGTAGATAATGAGCAAATTTGTTTGGTATTCAGTATTATTTCTTAAGGTAATTCAACATTATCCATTTTTATTTTCAATATTATTTTATTCTATTATTGATATTCAATTTTTAAAAATTAATTTATTATCTGATTTGTTAAATAGAAACAGAACCTTTATTAGGTTGATCCACTGTCAAAAAGCCAAGCCCCACAACTTACTTGCTTACTCTAGGACTTGCCATTGTACCCCTCTCCTGAGGCTGTCTTATTATCCATTGTCATCACCTCATACTTCATTAGGAATTGGTGAGTTAGGGATCCCTACTCAAGGTATGAGATATGATCTTGACTTGAATTAACCACTTCTTTCCAGAATTTCTGCACCAAGTCAACTTTCCACTTTTCCCAGCCATTGCTGTCCAGTCTATGAATTTATATCATACCTCTATGCAGACTATATTAGGATTTTTGTCTAATACCACAGGGTCTTGTGCCCTGAGGTCTGAGGTTTTTCTTTGTGTCTTCTCCTTTCCTTGCTCTGGATTTATTATAGTATTCCTCATTGTGATTCTATTAGAATTTGCTTTTCTGACTCTAGCAAAATGATTTTTTTGACATCAAAATCTTGAATTAACCTTTTAGAATAAGATGGCAGCTCTGTCGTATAGTGAATAGAGATCTGGATTTGGAATCAAACAAATCTGAATTAAAATCCTGTCTTATATCCTTATTAGCAGTTTGATCATATATAAATCACTCAACTTCAATCAGCTTTAGTTTTCTCACCTATAAAATGGGGATGATTTAATAATAGCACCTACCTTCCAGGGCCATTGTAAGGATTAGATGAGATATATGTTCCAGGAAAGTCAGCTAATAATAGTTGTATTACTATATTAGCTATTATTACTAAAATGATATTCAGTTGTTGTTTAATCAATAACATGTTTGTGTTTTTTTGAAGTAATTTTGATGGTCTCAAGGGTATATCCTCAGTTGATATTTTTCCTTTGACAAGAATTCTTAGCAATGGGTCTATGAACTAATTAAAATATTTTGATAACTATATTTCAAAATAATTGGGTTCTCTGTATTTTATTTTATACATTCAAAAATATTACTCTAAGAAAGGGCTCATAGGCTTCCCCATTCTGCCCAAGAGGCCCATGATGAATAATAGATTCATTTGCTCTTTGACACATTACCTTCAGAGCATTAGAAGGTGAAGAGCTAAAAGGACCTTGAGGATCATCTAATACAATGGTTTCATTTTACATTTGAGGAAAATAAGTCAGAGGGTCAGAGTATTGCAACTAGAATCAGAAAGAGTCTTCTTCATGAGATCAATTTTGCCTTAGACACTAACTAGCTGTGTGATCTTAGACAAATCACTTAACCCTTTTTGCCTCAATTTTCTCATTTATAAAAATGAGCTGGAGAAGAAAATGGCAAAGGACTCCAGTGTCTTTGCCAAGAAAACCCTAAATGAGATCATAAAGAGTTTGACACTGAAATAACTGAACAAACAACAAAAAGGATTAAGTAGAGAAAAGGTAGAACTTCAGGTTCTATGGGGAGAGGGGAGAGAAGTTACTTTGGGCACCACTCAAATCCTATGCAATAAGTGACCACTTAATCAATCATGCAACTATGATGAGGGTTTGATATCTATGTTGTTTATTGCCAGCATAAAGAGAAGAGTCAAAAAAGGCAAGTTTGGGTAACTTAGAATGGGAGAAAAATGAACTACATAATGCACTAATTGACAATGCTGCTCATTTTTTAAATGCTGAGATTTCATCAATTTTGAAAACTGTGTGGAAATTTCATCTAGTGATGGAGATAAATGAGATAATATAGGGCAGTAGTATCAAATTCAAATAGATAGGCCACTAAACTATACCTAAAGTTCCCTGAAGGGCTAATATTGACTTAAAAAATTATTTAACATTCTTTTGTTTATTTTGTAAAATATTACCAAGATATATTTTGATTTGTCCTAAAGTTCTGTGATGTACACCTCTGATGTAGGTTATTATTATAAGATTATCTATTTGATAATCATGTATTGATGTAGTTCAAATAAGATAATATGACAGGCAGAGATAGCAGTGAATATTTTATTGGACTTGGAGTCAGGAAGAGCTGAGTTCAAATCCTGTCTCATACATTTTACAAGTTCTGTGATGCTGGGCACATCATTTAATCTTTGTTTCTGTATCCTCATCTGCAAAATAGGGATAATATTACCACTTACTTCTATAGATTATCGTGAAGATAAGATGAGATAATAATTGAAGAGCATTTACCACAGTACCTGGCATATAGTAAGAATTATATAAATTTATATTTTGCTCCACTTCCCTTCTTTGATGTTTTATGTCAGAACAAATAAGCAAACAACATCAAAAATAAACTGTTGACCTAATGGGGCACAGGGATAGAATTGTCAGCATCTTGTTCTGTAAGTAGAACTGTCTAATTACTGTTTAGCATCCCTGTTCCTTGCAATCTCCTATTCTCTGAATCTGGGAAATTTCCCAAGTTACTTAAAAACAGTTAGTAAACTTGCCCTCTTAATGTCATTAACACATTCCAGGAGACTCCTGTGTTCCAAAGCATTTTCTCTTGTAATTTGATTTTTAAAAATTTATTTATTTATTTTATTTGTATTTCTAAATTATCCTTCCTACCCCCTCCCCACAAAAAAAAGAACTCTAATTATAAACAAGAAGTGACTAGCAAAACATTGACTATACTCCCAAATGTATGTCTCATTTTTGCATTTCTCCAAAACATTTTCAAGTGTACTTGGTATGATGAATTTGAGAGTAGGGTAGAAGAGAGAATGTTGCCCCTCTGGACTGCAGAAAATATTACCTTTGTTCATTTGAGGAGAGAGGATAGAAAGTGGTAGTAATATTAATATCATTTGTAGCAATAATTTTCATTATTTTAAATCTTTTTTTAACAAAAAATCTTTTTTTTTAACAAAATCTTCTGGTACCGTGTGTGGATGAAAATCATAAAATATCCCAAGTTTCAAAAGTATTGAAATTGGCTTTTACCCAAATGGCAACAGAAAAGAATGTTGTGGATATGAGCAGACCAAAATAGATAACAAATGAAGAAACTGAGCAGGAGAAATGATTTAAAAGAATTCATCAAAGAAATAAATAACCAGAAAAATGAATGGACTGCTTTCATCAAAATCACCAGCTTGTTGATTGGATCTCTTTTTGTGGATTTACAGAAGAACATCAATAAGCCATATAGGGTTGTCAATTATGAATAGTTTGCATCACTTATAAGCCTTGCCTCCCTTGGAAATCACCTTTGTTTAAATTTTATAGTTCTTTATCTTAATTTTCCTCAACAGAAATAAACTCTTGAGGGGAAAAACTGTTTTTTTTTTTGTCTTTGCATCTTTAATACCTTGAACATAGTAGGTACTTAATACATTTTAAAGGCAAACAGGATTAAGTGACTTGCCCAGGTAACACAGCTAATAAGTGTCTGAGGCTAGGTTTGAAGTCAGGTCCTTCTAATTCTAAGGCCAGCGCTTTAACTACTGTACCACCTAGCTACCCTGTCCTGATTTTTAAATATATTATTTTTCCTCAATGGAATGCAAAAAGTTTCATTTTTTTTCTTTATGGCTCCAATACCTTGAATATAGTAGGTGCTTAAATTCTTGGATGAATAAAAGAATGAATGTTTTGCATTATGTTTATAATAATGATGATTGTCAGAACTAATGTTATTTTTTTCCCATTCCCTGGGAAAATGCTTTACATTCGCTCCACAAGGAAGAGAAATGTCTGCTAAGAGTCCGCTGCTCTTCTTGCCCTCTGAGAACACTATACCAAATGTTAACAATCTAGTCTAGAACTTAGGATACGATAGAGACAATGCTGAACACCTGACCCACTGATTAGGGAAGAAAGATGGAGGAGAGTACTAGATGCCTTCTTCATGACTATTATATTTGGAAATTTCAGGCAAATCAATTAAATCCTTACATTTTTCTCTGAGCTCATCCTCCATCCTTCTTTCCTTGGAAATCTGCAATAATGAAAATATTTGACTCCAGAGGATTTCTTACTTACATACCCTTGGATAGAAGTAAATGAAAGACAATAGTTATATTTTGTTATCAGAACTGTTATTATTGATAAGGTTAACAAAAAAGTGCGGTCTCTATCTGCTCTTATTTTTATCTGGACAAGCTGAAATTCCAAGGGCATTCATACTGATGCCTCTACCTCCTCATTGACCTCCAGATTTATGTAAGTAACTTCCATGCACAGTACATTGCCTCAATTCTCAAGGAGCATTGTGAGAGGGGGTAATTAAAGCAGTCTGTTTCTCCAGCACGTTCTGTCTGTTTTTTCTTTTCATTATTAGATGTGATGACACATTTGCCTGTGTGGCTTCCCACAGATGGCACAGAAATTTTGTGATCAAATGGTAAGAGTAAACCAACTGTCATCTCTGATCACAGCTTTCCATATTGCTCCCCCTGTGTAAGAATCTCACTTTAATAAAATGCTCACTTCTTTTAAAGTGATATTACCTTGCAAGAGTAGAAACTTGTGAACTAAGTTGTTAATTGGAGGGAGCCAGTGAAACCCTGCATTTGGAATCCATGTAAAAGAAAATGAAAAGCTATAAGTTATAAAAAAAAAAACAAAGTACTACAATTCCAAACAGGATGAAAAAAGGCAAATCTCTCACTGTTTTGTTAACCTGTAATGTAGTTTTTAAATAATATTAAAAGAATGGATGAATGAATAAAATATTTTCATAATGTGCAAAGCATTATGCTAAATATCCTACTATGTGGTGGATATTTAAAATCTGTTCTGTTTGCTAAGTGAAATGAGCGGAACCAGGAGATCATTATATACCTCAACAATGATACTGTTTGAGGATGTATTCTGATGGAAGTGGATCTCTTCGATAAAGAGAGCTAATTCAGTTTCAATTGATCAAGGCTGGACAGAAGCAGTTATACCCAAAGAAAGAACACTGGGAAATGAATATAAACTGCTTGCATTTTTGTTTTCTTCCCGGGTTATTTATACCTTCTGAATCCAATTCTCCCTGTGCAACAAGAGAACTGTTTGGTTCTGCACACATATATTGTAGCTAGGATATACTGTAACCTATTTAACATGTAAAGGACTGCTTGCCATCTGGGGGAGGGGGTGGAGAGAGGGAGGGAAAAAATCGGAACAGAAGTGAGTGCAAGGGATAATGCTGTGAAAAATTACCCTGCCATGGGTTCTGTCAATAAAAAGTTATTTAAAAAAAATAAAAATAAAAGCTATTTTGTTATACTTAAAATATATTTAAGTTATTCAGCAAGAATAAAGATTCAGTATTTTAATAATAAGCAGTAAATAATAAGCTTAACATTGTTAAGCAATAAAATACTGACAACTAACATTTATATAGTACCTTGGAAGTTGCATGCTTTAATGATCTCATTTTGTCTCACAGAAAATCCTATAAAATAGATTCTTGAGGTATTATTATTCCAATTATATCACAATTATTTATAAACTGAGGCACAGTAAGATTAACATTGATACTTAATTCTGATGCTCAAAAAAAAAAAGGATTGATAACTGTCCTCCTATGATAAACTATTTTTGATTGGAACAAAAAAGCCAAGATTTTGATCTCAGCAATGTTTTTTGTCTTTTTTGTTTTTAGCATCCATAAGGACAAATAAAATAAGCCAAAGGAGTAAGTTAGTATAAAAACCAGAGTTAAATAGGATGGGTTTTCTCCTTTATGTTTTGGACAGAGAAGAAAAATGGCCTCTGTTTTATATGACAAAAAAAAAAAATAGAAAGACTTTTAAATGCAATGGCAAGTCTTGAGCAAGCCCACCAAAATGTGTAGGGTAGGAAGAGAAAAGTTCATACAGCAATAGGTTCTCATGCTGAACTAGGCTTCTAAAACCCCAAAGAGTTCACAGAATAAATACAGTCAAGAAAATCAACATCTATTTTCAAACACAGTCAAGAAGGACTTTGCTCACTCTCAATAAATAAATTAATGAACAATCCCAAAAAACAAATGAAGCCTACTAAGGCACAGGAATTAAAACTTGAATTACAATAAGCAATGATTAATAATCAATTGAATACTAGGAAGAAAAGATATCACATTGGGCTTAATTATTATATTTCTTTAAATCTTCCTAAACTTAATTCTGCCCCTAACTTATCCTAAATTCATATCTAGAACTAATTATTAAAGTAAGTTATGTGATATAGTGCTTGGAATTATAGAATATTAATATGACCTCAGAAATTATGAATTCCAATTATTTTATTTTATAAATGAAAAATTATAGCTTAGAAACACTAAGCAATTTATCTTAATAGAAACATATTTACAGAAAAAGCAATACTGGTAAGATACTAAATCATTTAATATTCACTGCTAGACTTAGGGAAAAGCTTAGTTGGTTGACCTTTGCTATCCTAAAGTAGTCACCACTTCTACTTAGCAGCAACTACTAAAATTTTACAAATGGTACTATGAGAAATAACTTCTATGAGTTTTTATTTACATTTCAAAATTGATTTTGTACCATAGAATCCATTAGGAGCAAGGACATTTGAAAATGGGTTATAGGGTTGGGTAGTCAAGATGGCAGAGTACAGACAATGACTCAGATGACCTATCTTAGCATTCCCTTCCAAACTTTAAAATATTGTCTCAGGTCAATTTTGGAGAAGCAGAATCAACAAAAGTCAGAATAAGACATTTTTCTAGCCTAAGACAACTTAGGAGGTTGGCACCTGGGAGAGATGCCAGGGCAGAGCACGGTACAGTAACATTATTGGAGGGCCTTGGAGATAGTCATAAGGGCAGCAGCAGCCACAACTTCAGGAGCTCTCATTGCAGACATGGTAATGAGCTCAGACACCTGGTCAGAAGATTACAGGGGATGATTTGCTGACATTGGGTGCAGCTGGAGGTGATTGGCAACTCTATTCTCATACTTATTTTTGAAATGACAATTTCAAGGCAGAGAGGAGCTCTGTTGTGGGTCATAAAGGAGTGAGGAGTCCTGAAAACAGCATCATGAAAAGACCTGGAGATTGGGACAGTGTCTCCCCAAGCCTATTTGTGCAGGGCAAAGCCTTTAACAAAAAGTTTAACGTCAAGAAATAGACTTGGAAAATAAGCAAACCACCCAGAAAAAAAAATTTGCCTTCCGGGCAAAAGTATTATGTTGACAGAGAAAACTAAGACATACACTCAGAAGAAAATAACATGAAAACAGCTACAACAAAGGCCTCAAAGAAAATTCCTAATTGGACCAAAGCCCAATAAAATTCCCTGGAAGCATTAAAGAAAGAGATAAGAGTATAGAGGAAAAATTGGGAAAAGAAATGAGAATGTTGCAAGAAAATTATAAAAAGAAAATCAACAGCTTGGGGCATAAAAATACTAAAGAAAATAACACCTTAAAAAACAGAATTGGCCCAGTGAATGGAAAAAGAAGAACAAAATCTCAACTGAAGAAAATAATACTTCCAAATTGCTTTCCAGAATGACTGGATCAGTTTATAATGCCAGCAACAGTGCATTAGTGTCCCAATTTTTCCCCATCCTCTGCAACATTTATCATTTTTTCTGTCATTTAAGCCAATCTGATAGATATGAATGGTACCTCAGAGTTGCTTGAATTCTATTTTCTCTAATCAATAGTGATTTAGAGCATTTTTTATCTGAAAACTGCCTGTTCATATCCTCTGAGCATTTACCAATAGGGAAATGACTTGCATTCTTTTAAATTTGACTCAGTTCTCTATACATTTAAAAAGGAGGCTCTTATCAGAAACATTGGCAGTAAAAAAAAAAAAAAAAATGTTTCCCATCTTTCTGTTTCTCTTCTAAACTTGGTTGCATTGATTTTGTTTGTGTAAACCCTTTTAAATTTAATGTGATGAAAATTATCCATTTTGTAATACTTAATGGTTTCTTTCCTGTTAGGTCATACAGTCTTCTATTCTCCAAAGATCTGACAGATGAACTATCCTATGCTCTTCTAATTTGCTTATATTATCACGTTTTAAGTCTAAATCATGAATCTATTTTGATTTCATTAGTATAAGGTATTAGAGGTTAGTCTATGCTTAGTTTCTGTTATACTATTTTCCACTTTTCCCAGCAATTTTTGTCAAAAAGTGAGTTCTTATCTAGATGCTGGAGTCTTTGAGTTTATTAAATAAGAGAAAGGGAAATAGATAAATTATCATGACTGAATATATATATATATATATATATATATATGTATATTTATATGTATGTATCTATCTGTCTATATATGTATATATTGCATAAATTCACCTATAACATGGAAGGGGTAGGATAATGGATTAGAAAGTAGAATCCAACAATATGTTGTTTACAAGAAGCACACTTGAAACACAAATATTCACACAGAGTTAAAGTAAGATTTAAATGCAAAATTTGTTAGTTTCAACTGAAGTAAAAAAAAAGCAGGGACAACAATTATGATTTCAGACAAGGCAGCAGCAAAAAAAAAAGATTTGATTAAAAGAAATTTGAAAGAAACTTCATTTAAAAATTTTTTTGTTAAAGCTTTTTATTTACAAAACACATACATAAGTAATTTTTCAACATTGGTCCTTGTAAAGCCTTCTTCCCCTATCCCCTCCACTAGAGGGCAGGTAGTTCAATAGATGTTAAATATGTTAAAATATATGTTAAATCCAATATATTTATACATCGTTATTCAGTTATCTTGCTGCACAAGAAAAATCGGATCAAGAAGGGAAAAAAACTAGAAAAGAAAACAAAATGCAAGCAAAAACAACAGAAAGAGTGAGAACACTCAGCTCCCACCATCCTCTCTTTGGGAGTAGATGGCTTTCTTCATCACTGAACAAGAGGAACTGGTTTGAATCATTTCATTGTTGGAGCCACTTCCATCAGAATTGACATCTTCATATAGTCTTGTTGTTGCCATGTATAATGATCTTGGAGTTCTGCTTATTTCACTTAGCATCAATTCATGTAAGTCTCTTCAGGCCTCTCTGAAATCATCCTGCTGGTCATTTCTTACAGAACAATAATATTCCATAACATTCATATAATATAATTTATTCAGCCATTCTCCAATTGATAAGCATCCATTCAATTTCCAATTTCTTGCCACTACAAAAAGGGCTGCCACAAACATTTTTTACACATGTGAGTCCCTTTCCCTCCTTTAAGATCTCTTTGGGATATAAGCCCAGTAGAAATACTGCTGGATCAAAGGGTATGCACTCTTTGATAACTTTTTGAGTATATTTTCAAATTTCTCTCCAGAATGGTTGTTCATGGTTCCACCAACAATGTATCAATGTCCAAGTTTTCCCACATCCCCTCCAAAATTCATCATTATCTTTTCCTATCATCTTAGCCAATCTGACTGGTGTGTAGTGCAAAGCCTTCTGTTCCAAATTATCCCCTCCTTCCCCTACCCTCTCCTCTAGAGGGTTTGTCTTAATTTGTCTTAATGTTGTGGTCCACACTCATTTCCCATAGTTCTCTGTCTGGGTGTAGCTGACTCTCTTCATTACTGAACAACTGGAACTGGTTTGAATCATTTCAATGTTGAAGAGAGCCACATTCATCAGAACTGATCATCATATAATCTTGTTATTACCATGTATCTCTTGGTTCTGCTCATTTCACTTAGCATCAATTAATGTAAGTCTCTCCAGATCTTTCTGAAATTATCCTGTTGGTCATTTCTTATAGACAATAATATCCCATAACATTCATATACCACAATTTATTCAATTTATTCAGCCATTCTCCAATTGATGGGCATCCATTAAATTTCCAGTTTCTAGCCAGTACAAAAAGGACTGCCACAAACATTTTTGTACCTGTGGGTCCCTTTCCCTTCTTTAAGATTTCCTTGGGATATAAGCCAAGTAGTAACACTGCTGGGTCAAAGAGTATGAACAGTTTGATAATTTTTTGAGCATAGTTCCAAATTGCTCTCCAGAATGGTTGGATCCATTCACAATTCTACCAACAATGCATCAGTGTCCCAGTTTTCCTGCAGCCCCGTCAATATTTGTCATTATCATTATCTTTTCCTGTCATCTTAGCCAATCTGACAGGTGTGTAGAGGTATCTCACAATTGTCTTACTTTGCATTTCTCTGATCAATAATGATTTGGAGCATCTTTTCTTATGACTACAAATAGTTCCAATTTCTTCATCTGAAAACTGTCTGTTCATATTCTTTGACCATTTATCAATTGGAGAATGGCTTGATTTCTTATAAAGTTGAGTCAATTCTCCATATATTTTAGAAATATAATTGAAGGCTTTATTAGAACCTTTAAATGTAAAAATATTTTCCCAGTTTATTGCAGAAAACTTTGTTTTGCTAAAAGGTATCTACTATAAATTAGTATCAATATTGGATGACAATATCTAAATATTTAAAGGATAAGTTAAATTACTTGTTATAAATTATAAGTTAATTTTTTAGAGAAATATGAAATAAAACTATAGTAGTATAGAAACCTCAATATATCCCTTTAAGACATAAATAAATCTAAAAAAATAAACAAGAAGTTAAGAACCCAAATACAATTTTAGAAAAGATGACTAGAGATTAATAATGAGAATTGAAAAAAAAGCATATATCTGGTACTCAGTTGTGCACAATGTCTTTGCAAAAATTGAACTTGTATAATTAGCCATATATATTTATATATAAAGTATGAGACCTCACAAACCAATTCAAAAAGACATATTTAATGCATCTTTTATGAACCACTAAGTAATTAATATTATATTCATTAAAGGTGCTCTGTAAAAACAATTGATAATTCATTAAAGACTAAATAATTTAATCCTAAAAATATGTGGGTCAAAGAACAAATCTTGTAAAATAATAAATAACTTCATTGAAGAAAATGACATGATGTAGACACATCAAAATTTTTGATATGTAGCCAAACAGTCCTTAGTGAACATATTATGTTTTATCAATAAAAGGCAAGACAGAATGGAATTGAGCATGTATTTTAAAAATATTAGTAAGCCCACAATTGCTCAGAATTAAATACCAAAATAAAAATCCTTCAAACTAAAGGAAAGCCTAATGAGAGTTAAAAAAAAAAAAAAACCTTTTGAAACTAATGAATAAAATTCAGTTAAAAAAAATAAAACAATGAAATCATTAGTTAATTTTATTAAGTATAATAAAGAGAAAAAACAAATTATCAGTATCAAAAATGGGGGTGGAGAGTGAATTCACAACAGTTAAAAAAGAAATAGAAGAAATTATTTGAAAGTATTTTTGCCCAATCATATGTCATTAAAACTGACAATTTAAATGAAATGGATAAATAATTACTAAAATATAAATTGCTCAGATTAGCATAAAAAGAAGTAAAGGATTTAATTCAATCTCAGAAAAGAAACTGAACAAGCCATAACTAAACTCCCATAATGGGGGCCAGGCAAAGGATTTCAGTAGGATTTGTTGGCTTTATGAGAACAATTAATTACAATATTGCACAAACTTTTTGGGGAAAAAAAAGGAAGACAAGTATTGCCAACATCTAAATCAAAGCGAGTAAAAATAGAAAGACAAGATATTGATATCTCTAATAAATGTTAATGCATATAGGAACATATCAAAAATGACTAGGATGAATTTATGCCAGGAATTATGATTTTCTTCAATATTCAGGAAATTATTGATATAAACACGATGTATTAACAATAAGAACAAAATGATATTATTATATAAGTAAATACAAAAAAGCTTTTGACAAAAAACTTTTAAATGGCTTTTTATTTTTCCAAATATATGAAAAGATAGTTTTTAACATTTAGTTTTAACATTTACCTTTGCAAAATCTTATATTCCAACTTTTTTTCCTTCCCTACCCTCACCACCTGCAATTGACACCAGCAATCCAATATAGGTTGAATATGTGAAATTCTTCTAAATATATTTCCATATTCATCATTCTACACAAGAAAAATCAAATCAAAAGATGAAAGAAAAAACATGAGGAAAAACACTAAACAAACAACAATGAAAATAAAAAATACTATGATTTGATCCACATTGAGTCTCCATAAGTTCTTTTTTGGCACTTTCCATCACAAATCTATTAGAATTGCCTTGAATCACCTCATTGTTGAAAAGAATAAAGTCCAATTACAGTCGATCATCACATAATCTTGTGATTGCTGTATACAATAGTCTCTTGTTTCTTCTCATTTCATTCAGTATCATTTCATGTAAGTCTTTCCAAGTGTTTCTGAAATCATTGTGCTCATCATTTCTTATAGAACAATATTTCATTACATTCATAAACCATAATTTATTCAGCCATTCCTCAACTGATGGGAATCCCCTCAATTTCCAGGTTCCTTGCCACTGCAAAAAGGGCTTCTATAAACAATTTTGCACATGTGGATTGGTCCTTTTCCCTTTTTTTATGATCTCTTTGAGATACAGAATCAGTAGAGATACTACTAGATCAAAGGATATGCACAGTTTGATAGCCCTTTGGGCATAGTTTCAAATTGCTCTTCAGACTGTTTGGATCAGTGCACAACTCCACCAATAATATATTAGTGTTCCAGTTTTTCCCACATTTATTTTCTTTTCCTGTCATCTTAGCCAATCTGAGAGGTATGAAATGATAACTCAGAGGTTCCATTTGAATTTCTCTAATCAAGAGTGATTTAGAGCATTTTTTCATATGACTAGAATTGACTTTAATTTTTTCATCTAAAAATTGTCCATAACTTTTGACCATTTATCAATTGGGGAATGGCTTGCCTTCTTATAAATTTGAGACAACTCTTTCTATATTTTAGAAATGAAGCCTTTATCAGAAAATACTGGATGGAAAATCCCTCCACCCCCCAGCTTTCCACCTCCCTTCTAAACTTGGCTTCATTGGTTATTTGCACAATTTAAAAAATAATGTAATCAAAATTATCTATTTGAATTTCATGATGTTCTCTAATTCTTTGGCCACAAATTCCTTCTTTCTCCACAGACCTGAGAGGAAGACTATCCCTTGTCCTTGTAATTGCTTATAGTATCATCCTTTATGTCTAAATATTAAACTATTTCAACTTTATCTTGCTATATAGAGTGTTAGATATTGGTCAGTGCCTAGTGGTCTGGGAAAGTATAATACTTTCCCAGAAATTTTATTCATGTTTCTAACTCTACAAAATAATTTCTTGACAATTTGGTTAGCATGGAACTGAATAAGAATATTAATTTAGGCATAATTTTCATTTTTATTATACTAGCTTGACCTCCCCATGAGTATTTGATATTCTTTCAATTGTTTAGTTCTAACTTTATTTGTGTGAAAAGTATTTTTCATTGTATTTGTGTAGTTTCCAGCTTTGTCTTGGCAGGTAGACTGCCAAATATTTTATATTATCTATGGTTAATTGAAATGGGATTTTTCTTTTTATCTCTTGTGTTGGACTGTGTTGGTAGTATATAGAAATGCTAATGATTTATGTGGGTTTATTTTCTATCCTGTGACTTTGCTAAAGTTAATTGTTTCTAGTAATTTTAGTTGATTCTCTAGTATACTAAGTATGCTATCATATTATCTGCAGAGTGATAATTTTGTTTCTAATTTGTTCAATTTCCTTTTCTTCTCTTATTGCTAAAGTTAACATTTCTTCTATAATATTGAATAGTATTAGTGATAATGAACAACCTTGTTTCATCCCTGATCATATTGGGAATGGTTCTAGTTTATCCCCATTACATTTATCCTGCTGATAGTTTTAGGTAAATGCCATTTATCATTTTAAGGAAAACTCCATTTATTCCTATGCTTTTCTAGTGTTTTTGATAGGACTGGGTGCTGTATTTTATGATACTTTTTTCTGTATCAATTGAGATAATCATATATTTTATGTTAGTTTGGTTATTGATATGGTCAATTATGCTGTTAGGTTTCCTGGTATTGAACCAGCCCTGCATTCCTGATATAAATCCTACTTGGCCAAAGTACGTTATCCTGGAGATAAGTTACCATAATTTCTGCTAATATTTTGTTTTAGATTTAGATTTTAGAATATCCATTAGGGAAATTGGACTATAATGTTCTTTTGCTGCTTTGGTTCTTCCTGAGTTAGGTATCAGCATAATATATGTATCACAAAAGAAACTTGGTAGGACTTCCTCCTCTATTTTTCTAAAAAAGTTTATATAGAATTGGAATGAATTGTTCTTTAAAAGTTTGGTAAAATTCACTTGTAAATCCATCTGTCCCTGGAGATTTTTTTCCCCTTAAGTAGTTCATCAATAGCGTATTCAATTTCTTTTTCTAAAATGGTGTATTTAGATATTTTATTTCCTCCTTTATTAATCAGGGTAATTTATATTTTTGTAAGTATCTAGCCATTTCATTTAGATTATCAAATTTATTGGCAAGCAATTGGGCAAAGTAACTCCTAATTATTGCTTTAATTTCCTCTTCCTTGGTGCTAAGTTCATTCTTTTCATTTTTTTGATACTGGTAATTTGCCTTTCTTCTTTTCTTTTTGTAATCAAATTAAGCAAAGGCTGATCTATTTAGCTGTTCCCCCTGAAAAAAAATGCTTAGTTTTGTTTATTAGTTTAATAGTTTTCTTACTTTCAATTTAATTAATTTCTCCTTTGATTTTCAGAATTTCAAATTTGGTATTTAATTGGGGATTTTTAATTTGTACTTTTTCTAGACCTTTTAGTTGCATACCCAAATCATTAATCTTCTCTTTTTTATTTTATTCTTGTAAGCATCTATCTAGTGATATAAATTTTCCCCTAAGAACTTTTTTGGGTGAATCTCATAAGTTTTGATATGTTGACACATTATTTTCATTCTCTTGAATGAAATTATTGATTGTTCCTATAATTTGATGTTTGATCCTCTAATTCTTTAAGATTAGATTTAGATTTCTTAGTTTCCAATTACTTTTTGGTCCATTTTTCATTGTTATTTATTGCAAGTAATTTTTTTTGCTCATATTCTGAAAAGGATGTACCTACTTACTATATCTTCCTATCTGTATTTGATTGTGAGGTTTTTAATATCCTTATATATTGTTAATTTGTGTGTAGTTGCCATGTACCATTGAGAAAAAAATAGATTCCTTTCTATCCCCAGGCAAATTTCTCCAGAGGTCTATACTTAACTTTTCTAAAATCCTGTTCAGAACTTTAACTTTTTTCTTGTTTATTTGGTGGCTAGATTTACCTAGTTCTGAAAGAGGGAGATTGAGATCTTCCCACTGGTATAGTGTTGTGATCTAGTTCAGATGGATCTGAATCCCTGTTCGGGTGCCAAAATGTTGGTGAGCTTTTTCTTCTCAAAACGCAGCCAGGTGATAAAAGTTCAGATCTTTTATTATCTCCAATATAGCCCGGTTAGCTTAAAGGCCTATCTCTCTGCTTGGTTCCAAGAGCTCTCTCCAATGTCGCCAAATCCAAAGGTCTGGTCCTTCAGCCTCTGCCTCTGCTTTCTTCAGCCTCCAGCCAGCTCCACTCTTCATGTCATTCTGGTGAAATCTGACCGAGAGCCTCTGTCTGTTTCTTTTATCCAAGAGGGAGGAATTGTAGGATACGAGAGAGAGGATTTATGGGTTTTCTCCCATAGTGCTCTCTGGCCCAAAGAGCTTCAAGGGAGGTGTGAACTCATAAAGGTACAAAGTTTACTTTGTGAAGCTGGCATACTTGCGAACTCCAATGAGTAAAGGTGTAAACACAAGCCTTGTATTAATTAGTCCTACTTAGTACCTCGTTTCAGGTTCTGCCCAAAACATCTTCTTGTAAGATTAGATCAACTCTAATTAGTTAGCAGTTTGTAAGGATTCCAACAGTATAGATTTGCTTTCTATTTCTTCTTGAAACTCACTTAACTTCTTAGAGAATTTGGATGCTGTAACACTTGAATGTAGGTTTATTATTACTCATTCTTCATTATCTTTGGTATCCTTTAGCAAGATGCAGTTTCCTTCCTTATGTCTAGAAATTAGATCTATTTTTGTTTTTGCTTGATCTGAAATCAGGATCCCAACTCCTGCTTTTTTTTTTTTTTTTTACTTATGTTAAAGCATAATAGGTTGTCCTTCAGCCTTTTTCTTTTATGTGTCATTTTGCTTCAAATATGTTTCCTGTAAACAACATATTGTAGGATTCTGGCTTTTAAACCACTCTCCTATCCACTTCTGTTTTATGGGAGAGTTCATCCCATTCACATTCACAGTTGAGATTATTAATTCTGTGTTTACTGCCATCCTATTTTCCCAAGTTATACTTTTCTCTCTCCCTTCAGCCTTTCCCCTTTCATCATATATGCTTATGACCACTACCTCCCTCAATCTGACTTACCTTTTTTAGTCCTCTCCCTTTCTTATCCCTTTTCCCTTTTACTTCTGCCCTGCCTTCTATTAGCCACCTCCTTTCCTTTCTCCTTTCCTTTCCTACTATCCTATAGGGTGAGACAAATTTCTATACCAAACTAAATTGTATGTCATTCTCTCTTTAAGTTAAATATGATTGGATTAAGATTTGAACAAGGTTCATCTTCCTCCCTTCTTTTTCTCAAGTATAATAGGTCTTTTTTTTGCCTCTTCATATGGTATTTTTTACCCCTTTTAATCTCCCTTTTTTTCTTCTCTTTGTACAGACTCTTTTTCAATCACAATTTCTTCTTTATATCATCACATTAAAGTCACATTATAACTATACCCTCTAAGGTATAATCCTTCTTTCTAACTGCCTTGACAAAGATAATTTTCAAGAGTTACAAGTATCTTCTTTCCATATAGGGATGTAAATATTTTAAAGTTTAAAAAACTTTTTTTTCTTTTGTTTATGTTTTTATTCTTCTTTTAGGTCTTGTATTTGGAGATCAAATTTTCTGTTCAGCTCCGGTCTTTTCTTCAGAAATGATTGAAAATCCACTATTTCATTGAATATCCATCTTCTCCCCTGAAAAGTATTGCTTTATTTTGATGGGTTATTGATTTGTGGTTATAGTCCAAGGTCCATTGCCTTCCAGAATATCATATTCCAGGCCCTTGAATCCTTTAATGTGGAAGCTGCCAGATCTTGGGTAATCTTTGATTGTGGTTCTTTATTATTTGAACTTTTTCTGGTAGTTTGCAGTATTTTTTTCCTTGATCTGATAATTCCTGAATTTAACTACAATATTCCTTGGACTTTTCATTTTGAGGTCCCTTTCACAAGGTTATTAGTGGGTTCTTTCAATGACTATTTTACTTTGATTCTGGGATATCAGGGCAGTTTTCTTTGATGATTTTTTGCAAGATGGTATGTAGGTATTTTTTTTTCCATCATGGCTTTCAGATAGTTAAATAATTTTTAGATATTCTATCCTACATCTATTTTTTTCCAGGTCAGTTGTTTTTCCAATGAAATATTTTATAGTTTCTTCTATGTTTTTACTTTTAAAATTTTCATTTCATTCATTCTTGATTTCTCATTAAGTCATTCACTTCCATTTGCCCAATTCTAATTTTATTGAATTATTTTCTTCACTTAGCTTTTTTGCCTTCTTTTGCATTTGACCAATTATACTTTTTTTTTTTATTTTAAATTTTTTATTTAATAATTACATTATATTGACACTCATTTCTGTTCCGATTTTTTTCCCCTCCCTCCCTCCACCCCCTCCCCTAGATGGCAAGCAGTCCTTTATATGTTGGATATGTTGCAGTATATCCTAGATACAATATATGTTTGCAGAACCGAACAGTTCTCTTGTTGCGTAGGGAGAATTGGATTCAGAAGGTATAAATAATCCGGGAAGAGAAACAAAAATGCAGATAGTTCACATTCGTTTCCCAGTGTTCTTTCTTTGGGTGTAGCTGCTTTTGTCCGTCATTTATCAATTGAAACTCAGGTCTCTTTGTCAAAGAAATCCACTTCCATCAAAATATGTCCTCATACAATATCGTTGTCGAAGTGTATAATGATCTCCTGGTTCTGCTCATTTCACTTAGCATCAGTTCATGAAGGTCTCTCCAAGCCTCTCTGTATTCATCCTGCTGGTCATTTCTTACAGAACAATAATATTCCATAACATTCATATACCACAATTTACCCAGCCATTCTCCAATTGATGGGCATCCATTCATTTTCCAGTTTCTAGCCACTACAAACAGGGCTGCTACAAACATTTTGGCACATACAGGTCCCTTTCCCTTCTTTAGTATTTCTTTGGGATATAAGCCCAATAGAAACACTGCTGGATCAAAGGATATGCACATTTTGATAATTTTTTGGGCATAATTCCAGATTGCTCTCCAGAATGGTTGGATTCGTTCACAACTCCACCAACAATGCATTAGTGTCCCAGTTTTCCCGCATCCCCTCCAACATTCATCATTATTTTTTCCTGTCATCTTAGCCAATCTGACAGGTGTGTAGTGGTATCTCAGAGTTGTCTTAATTTGCATTTCTCTGATCAATAATGATTTGGAACACTCTTTCATATGAGTGGTAATAGTTTCAATCTCATCCTCTGAAAATTGTCTGTTCATATCCTTTGACCATTTATCAATTGGAGAATGGCTTGATTTCTTATAAATTTGAGTCAGTTCTCTATATATTTTGGAAATGAGGCCTTTATCAGAACCTTTAACTGTGAAAATGTTTTCCCAGTTTGTTGCTTCCCTTCTAATCTTGTTTGCATTAGTTTTATTTGTACAAAGGCTTTTTAATTTGATGTAATCGAAATTTTCTATTCTGTGATCAGTAATGGTCTCTAGTTCATCTTTGGTCACAAATTTCTTTCTCCTCCACAAGTCTGAGAGATAAACTATTCTATGTTCCTCTAATTTATTTATAGTCTCGTTCTTTATGCCTAGGTCATAGACCCATTTTGATCTTATCTTGGTATATGGTGTTAAGTGTGGGTCCATGCCTAATTTCTGCCATACTAATTTCCAATTATCCCAGCAGTTTTTATCAAATATTGAATTCTTTTCCCAGAAGTTAGGGGCTTTGGGTTTGTCAAACACTAGATTGCTATAATTGACTATTCTGTCTTGTGAGCCTAGCCTTTTCCACTGATCCACTAATCTATTTCTTAGCCAATACCAAATGGTTTTGGTGACTGCTGCTTTATAATATAATTTTAGATCAGGTACAGCTAGGCCACCTTCATTTGATTTTTTTTTCATTAATTCCCTTGAGATTCTCGACTTTTTATTGTTCCATATGAATTTTGTTGTTATTTTTTCTAGATCAATAAAATATTTTCTTGGAAGTCTGATTGGTATAGCACTAAATAAATAGATTAGTTTAGGGAGTATTGTCATCTTTATTATGTTCGCTCGGCCGATCCAAGAGCACTTAATATTTTTCCAATTATTTAAGTCTGACTTTATTTGTGTGGAGACTTTTTTATAATTTTGCTCATATAATTCCTGACTTTCCTTTGGTAGATAGATTCCCAAATATTTTATGGTATCAACAGTTATTCTGAATGGAATTTCTCTTTGTATCTCTTGCTGTTGGGTTTTGTTGGTGATGTATAAAAATGCTGAGGATTTATGGGGATTTATTTTGTAGCCAGCTACTTTGCTAAAATTATGAATTATTTCCAATAGCTTTTTGGTAGAATCTCTGGGGTTCTCTAGGTATACCATCATATCATCTGCAAAGAGTGATAGTTTGGTTTCCTCATTGCCTACTCTAATTCCTTTTATATCTTTCTCGACTCTTATTGCCGAGGCTAGTGTTTCTAATACGATATTAAATAATAATGGTGATAGTGGGCAACCTTGCTTCACTCCAGATCTTACTGGGAAAGGTTCCAGTTTTTCCCCATTGCATATGATGCTTACTGATGGTTTTAAATATATGCTCCTGACTATTTTAAGGAAAAGTCCATTTATTCCTATGCTCTCAAGTGTTTTTATTAGGAATGGATGTTGGATTTTATCAAATGCTTTTTCTGCATCTATTGAGATGATCATGTGGTTTTTGTTTGTTTGGTTATTGATATAGTCAATTATGCTAATAGTTTTCCTAATATTGAACCAGCCCTGCATTCCTGGTATAAATCCTACTTGGTCATAGTGTATTATCCTGGTGACAATTTTCTGTAATCTTTTTGCTAATATTTTATTTAAGATTTTAGCATCAATATTCATTAGGGAGATTGGTCTATAATTTTCTTTCTCTGTTTTCAGCCTACCTGGTTTAGGTATCAGTACCATATCTGTGTCATAAAAGGAGTTTGGTAGGACTCCTTCAATCCCTATTTTTTCAAATAGTTTATATAACATTGGAGTTAATTGTTCTTTAAATGTTTGGTAGAATTCACATGTAAATCCATCTGGTCCTGGGGATTTTTTCTTAGGGAGTTGATTGATAGTTTGTTCTATTTCTTTTTCTGAGATGGGACTGTTTAGGATATTTACTTCTTCCTCTGTTAGTTTGGGCAAGCTGTATTTTTGGAGGTATTTTTCTATTTCATTTAAGTTGTCGAATTTATTGGCATAAAGTTGGGCAAAGTAACTCCTAATTATTGCTCTAATTTCCTCTTCGTTAGTGGTGAGTTCTCCCTTTTCATTTTTAAGACTAACAATTTGATTTTCCTCTTTCCTTTTTTTAATCAGATTTACTAAGGGTTTGTCTATTTTGTTGGTTTTTTCATAGAACCAACTCTTAGTTTTATTAATCAATTCAATAGTTTTTTTACTTTCAATTTTATTGATCTCACCTTTTACTTTTAGAATTTCAAGTTTAGTGTTTGACTGGGGGTTTTTAATTTGTTCCTTTTCTAGCATTTTTAATTGCAAACCCAATTCATTGACCTTCTCTTTCTCTATTTTATACAAATAGGCCTCTAGAGATATGAAATTTCCCCTTATTACCGCTTTGGCTGCATCCCATACATTTTGGTATGATGTCTCATTATTATCGTTTTCTTGGGTGAAGTTATTAATTATGTCTATGATTTGCTGTTTCACCCAATCATTCTTTAGTATGAGATTATTTAGTTTCCAATTATTTTTTGGTCTACTTCCCCCTGCTTTTTTGTTGAATGTAATTTTCATTGCATCGTGGTCTGAAAAGGATGCATTTACTATTTCTGCCTTACTACATTTGAGTTTGAGGTTTTTATGTCCTAATATATGGTCAATTTTTGTATAGGTTCCATGAACTGCTGAAAAGAAAGTGTATTCCTTTCTGTCTCCATTACATTTTCTCCAGAGATCTATCATATCTAGCTTTTCTAGTATTCTGTTTACCTCTTTGACTTCTTTCTTATTTATTTTCTGGTTTGATTTATCTAATTCTGAGAGTGCAAGGTTAAGATCTCCCACTATTATAGTTTTACTGTCTATTTCTTCTTGCAGCTCTCTTAGTTTCTCTTTTAAGAATTTAGATGCTACCCCACTTGGTGCATATATGTTTAATATAGATAGTGCTTCATTATCCATGCTACCCTTTAGCAAGATATAGTGTCCTTCCTTATCTCTTTTAATTAGGTCAATTTTTGCTTTAGCTTGATCTGAGATCAGGATGGCTACCCCTGCTTTTTTGACTTCACCTGAAGCATAGTAGATTTTGCTCCAACCTTTTACCTTTAACCTGCATGTATCTCCCCGCTTCAGGTGTGTTTCCTGTAAACAACATATTGTAGGATTCTGGCTTTTAATCCATTCTGCTAGCCGCTTCCTCTTTATGGGGGAGTTTACCCCGTTCACATTTATGGTTAGAATGACCAATTCTGTATTACTTGCCATCTTGTTAACCCGGTTTATGCTTTCCTCCCTTCTTTCCCCTTTCCCCCCTTCCAAGTATTAAGCTTGTGAGCACCCCTTGCTTCTCACAGCCCTCCCTTTTTAGTGTCCCTCCCCCGCCTTAGAGTTCCTCCCCCTATCTTACCCCTTTCCCTCCCAGTTCCCGTATTCCCTTCCACTTAGCTTATTCCTTCCCTTTCCACTTTTCCCTTCTCACTTTTCAATGAGATGGGAGAAGTTTCACCATAGATTGAATATGTCTTAAGATTTTTCACTTAAAGCCAATTCTGAAGGCAGTAAGATACCCACTATATTCATCCCCCTCCATTCTTTCTCTCAGATATAATAGGTTTCCTATGCCTCTTCATGAGATGTACTACCCCCACTTTACCCTTTTTCTGGTACAATGTCCTTTCCACATCAATTTCTAGAACAAGGTATACATGTATTCTTTATGCATCTATATAGTCAAAATATAGTTCCCAAGATTAATCTTTACCTTTTTAGATTTCTCTTGAGTTCTATATTTGTAGATCAAACTTTTTGTTAAGTTCTGGTTTTTTCATCAGAAATAGATGAAATTCGCTTACTTCGTTGAATGTCCATCTTCTTCCCTGGAAAAAGATGCTCATTCTCGCTGGGTAAGTTATTTTTGGTTGCATACCAAGTTCCTTAGCCTTTCGGAATATCATATTCCAGGCCCTTCGATCTTTTAATGTGGATGCTGCCAGATCCTGGGTGATCCTTATTGTGGCTCCTTGATACTTGAATTGGGTTTTTCTAGCCGCTTGCAATATTTTTTCTTTCATCTGAGGGTTCTGGCATTTGGCCACTATATTCCTTGGTGTTTTGATTTTAGGATCCCTTTCAGTGGGTGATCGATGAATCCTTTCAATGTTTATTTTTTTCTCTGTTCCTATGACTTCTGGGCAGTTCTCTTTGATAATTTCCTGGAAGACAGTGTCCAGGCTCTTTTTTTCATCATGTTTTTCTGGGAGTCCAATGATTCTCAGATTGTCTCTCCTGGATCTGTTTTCCAGGTCTGTTGTCTTTCCCAGAAGGTATTTCACATTTTTCTCCATTGTTTGATTTTTTTGGATTTGCTTGACTGATTCTTCTTGTCTCCTCGAGTCATTCAATTCCACTTGTTCAATTCTGATTTTCAGTGAAGTATTCTCTTCACTCACTTTTTTAAAATCTTTCTCTAATTGTCCAATTGAGTTCTTTTGTTCTGTGGAATTTTTTTCCATTTCGCCAATTTTGTTTTCCAGTTCACTAATCCTATTTTTCAAGGATTTTACTTCTTTATCCACTCTCTCTTTAACTGACTTCTCCAGGCTCTTTTGCCAAGCCTCCCTCTCCTTTTCCCAAGCTTCCTTCTCCTTTTGCCAAGCCTCACTCTGCTTTCCCCATTTTTCTTCTAGCTCCCTTGTGAGAGCCTTTTTAATCACTTCTATGAGGTTCATCTGTGCTGAGGAACAGACGATCTCCTCCTTTGGGGAATCACCTGGGGACTGCCTGTTTTTAGTCTCCTCAGGATTTAGAGTCTGCTCTCTATCTGTGTAGAAGCTGTCTAGGGTTAAAGTCCTCTTCAGCTTCTTGCTCATTCTGTCTATTAATCAGAGACAAACTACCAAAGAAAAACAGAAAAAACTGGAGTCTTTCTTTGGGGGGGGGGGGCTGGGTGTGTTATCGAGCTTCCTCTACAGACTGCAGGTGGCAGCAGTGAGGCACTAGCAGGACTGTGCTGCGCCTGCGCTCTGAGATCCCAAAGCGTGCTGAGTCACTGAGGGGGGGGGAAAGGGGGGGCGGCCAGGTCCTGAGAGACTCCAGCTGTTTGCGGTTGTGTTCTTCAGCCCCGGTGTTTTTAGCTTCTCTGCTGGGCTGTTGACTTGCTGCAGGTTCCAAACCTGTAGCGAAGCTCTCCCGCAGAGACAGCTGCGATCACTCCCCACCCCCTCTCCAGTCTGCTCCCGTGCTCTCACTGCCGCTGCCCTCAGCCTGCGCCCGATCTAAAACCGCCCCAGCCCTCCAGTAAAGACAGACCTTTCTTGGCGGATCTCAAGGATGGCTTCTCTTGGTAACTATTTGTGGGTTTTTTTTCAGTCAAGCATTGATTCAGAGGCTTGTAATGAAGTGGATAGTGAGAGAAAGCGCGGAGCTTATGCAACTGTGAGCCTCCTCTCCGCCATCTTAACCGGAAGACCAATTATACTTTTAAAGGAATTGTTTTGTTCAGTGTAATTATTTTTATTTTATCCAATTCTATTTTTATTTTAATTTTTTTATTAAAGCTTCTTATTTTCAAAACATATGTGTGAATAATTTTTCAACATTAACTCTTGTAAAACCTTATGTTCCAATTTTCCTTCCTTCCCCTCACCCCCTTTCCTAGATGGCAAGTAATCCAATATATGTTAAACATGGTAAAACTATACGGATTTTTTAAAAATCCAATATATGCATACATATCTATATAGTTATCTTGGTGCACAAGAAAAATTAGATTGAAAAGGGAAAGAAATGAAAAAGAAAATAACATGCAAGCAACCAAAGAGTGAAAATGCTGTGTTGATGATCTACACTCATCCTCTCTCTGGGTGTTGATGTCTCTCTTCATCACAAGATCACTGGAACTGACCTGAATCATCTTAATGTTGAAAAGAGCCATGTCCATCAGAATTGATCATTGTATAATCTTGTTGTTGGTATGTACAATGATCTCCTGGTTCTGCTGATGTCATTTAGCATAGGTTCATATAAATCTCTCCAGACTCCCCTGAAATCATCCTGCTGATCATTTCTTATAGAACAATGATATTCCATAATATTCATATACCATAATTTATTCAGCCATTGTCCAACTGATGGGCATCACTCAGTTTCCAGTGTCTTGCCACAAAAATTTTCATACATGTAAGATCTTTTTGGGATATAAACCCAGTAGAGACACTGCTGGATCACAGTGTATGAACATTTTGATAAACCTTTGGGCATAGCTCTAAATTGCTCTCCAGAATGGTTGAATCAATTCACAATTCCACCAACAATATAATGCCCCAGTTTTCCCTCGTCCCCTTCAACACTCATCATTATCTTTTCCTGTCATTTTACTAAATCTGAGAAGTATGTAGTGGTACTTCAGAGTTGTTTTAATTTGCTCTGCTCAGTAGTAATTTAGAGCACCTTTTCATATAATTAGAAGTGATTTCAATTTTGTCATCTGAAAATTATCTGTTCATACCCTTTTACCATTTATCAATTAGAGAATGGCTTGAATTCTTATTTGAATGAATTATCTACATATTTTAGAAATGGGGCCTTTATCAGAATCTTTGAATGTGAAAAAGTTTTCCCAGTTTATTGCTTCCCTTCCAATCTTCTCTGCATTAGTTTTGTTTGTACAAAAAACTTTTTAACTTAATAAAATCAAAATTACTTATTTTTTGTTCAATAATGAATTCCAGTTCTTCTCTAGCCACAAATCCCTTCCTTCTCCACAGATCTGAGAAGTAAACTATCTTTTGTTCTTCTAATTTTCTTATAACATCACTCTTTATGTCGAAATCATGAACCCATTTCAACCTTATCTTGGTATACAGTGTTAGATGTGTATCAATTCCTAGTTTCTGCCATACTAGTTTCCAATTTTCCCAGCAGTTTTTGTCAAAAAAATTGAGGTCTTATCCCCAAAGCTGGGGTCTTTGCCTTTGTCAAACACTACTATTATCATTGACTATTTTGTCCTGTGAATCTAACCTATTCCACTGATATTCCAATGATTCCATTGACTACTCTATTTCTTAGTCACTACCAAATGGTTTTGATGACCATTGATTTATAATATAATTTTAGGTCTATGCCAACTCTATTTATCAGAAGTGGTTTTCTTCAGTATATTTTTTCCCATTTTATCAAATTTGTTTTTTAAGGAATTATTTTCTTCAGGCAATTGCTGTGCTTCCTTTTCCATGGTATTGACTTTCCCAAAAAAACTTTCATAACTCTTCTACAATGCTTTCGTTTCTTTCCCCCATTTTCTTCTGTTTTTTAGAGTCCTTTTGAACTCTTCCAAGAGAACATTTAGAATGGGAGACCAGTTCATAATCTCCTTTGAGAATTCATTTGCCACCATTTTGCATTTGCTGTCCTCTTCTGGGTTTGTGTTTTGGTCTTCTCTTTCTCATAGTAGTTCTCTATGATCAGAGCTTGCTTTGCTCGTTTGTTCATATTTATAGCTTGAAGTCTGCTCTAAAGGCATAGAGGAGATTGTCCCAAGCTTCCTCTGCAGAGCCACTGGGGCTTTTTACTGAAGCCAGTGCTGCAGACTTCCCCACTGCATAGCCTGGTCAATGCTGGGTTTCAAGGACTCATAATTTGCCTCCTCTAGTTGTGTTAGAGGTCTCACACTTGTTCTGCTGATCTGGCTTCTAAATCATGACAGAGTAACAAAGGCTGCTTGTATTTTGGCTAAGAGCCTCACAAGATTCCTCATCAGACCTCCCCACACCACTCCAATGCTGGTCTAGCATTCTCCTCTGTCCTGTTGAGACAGAACTTTCTTGAAGTCCTTCTATACTATCTTAAACTGGCAAATTATTATAATCTGAATGTTTATGTTTTCTGGCACTGTTAAAACCATTCATGGGCTTGATCAAATGCTGATTCTGAGGAAAGCCAAAAAGAACAAATGCCAGAACCCTCAGGCAAAGGAAAAAATACTGCAAGCGGCTAGAAAAACCCAATTCAAGTATCAAGGAGCCACAATAAGGATCACCCAGGATCTGGCAGCATCCACATTAAAGGATCGAAGGGCCTGGAATATGATATTCCGAAAGGCTAAGGAACTTGGTATGCAACCAAAAATAACTTACCCGGCGAGATTGAGCATCTTTTTCCAGGGAAGAAGATGGACATTCAACGAAATAAGCGAATTTCATCTATTTCTGATGAAAAAGCCAGAACTTAACAAAAAATTTGATCTACAAGCACAGAACTCAAGAGAAATCTAAAAAGGTAAAGATTAATCTTGGGAACTATATTTCAGCTATAAAAATGTATAAAGAATACATGTATACCTTGTTCTAGAAACTAGATGTGGAAAGCACAATGTACCAGAAAAAAGGGAAAGTGGGGGTACTACATTTCATGAAGAGGCAAAGAAAACCAAGTATATCTGAGAGAAAAAATTGGAGAGGGATGAATATAGTGAGTATTTTACTGCTTTCAGAATTGGCATTAAGAGAAGAATTTTAGACATATTCAATCTATGGTGAAACTTCTCCCACCTCATTGAAAAGTGAGAAGGGAAAAGTGAAAAAGGAAGGAATAAGCTAAGTGGAAGGGAATACGGTAACTGGGAGGGAAAGGGGCAAGTTGGGGGGGGAACTCTAAGGGGGGGAGAGGGATACTAAAAAAGGGAGGGCTGTGAGAAGCAAGTGGTGCTCACAAGCTTAATACTGGGAAGGGGGGTAAGGGAGTAAGAAGGGAGAAAAGCATAAACCAGGGTTAACAAGATGGCAAGTAATACAGAATTGGTCATTCTAACCATAAATGTGAATGGGGTAAACTCCCCCATAAAGAGGAAGTGGTTAGCAGAATGGATTAAAAGCCAGAATCCTACAATATGTTGTTTACAGGAAACACACCTGAAGCGGGGTGATACATGCAGGTTAAAGGTAAAAGGTTGGAGCAAAACCTACTATGCTTCAGGTGAAGCCAAAAAAGCAGGGGTAGCCATCCTGATCTCAGATCAAGCTAAAGCAAAAATTGATCTAATCAAAAGAGATAAGGAAGGGCACTATATCTTGCTAAAGGGTAGAATGAATAATGAAGAAGTATCTATATTAAACATATATGCACCAAGTAGTGTAGCATCTAAATTCTTAAAGGAGAAATTTAGAGAGCTGCAAGAAGAAATAGACAGTAAAACTATAATAGTGGGAGATCTCAACCTTGCACTCTCAGAATTAGATAAATCAAACCACAAAATAAATAAGAAAGAAGTCAAAGAGATAAATAGAATACTAGAAAAATTAGATATGATAGATCTCTGGAGAAAATGTAATGGGGACAGAAAGGAATACATCTTCTTTTCAGCAGTTCATGGAACTTATACAAAAATTGACCATATATTAGGACATAAAAACCTCAAACTCAAATGCAGTAAGGCAGAAATAGTGAATGCATCCTTTTCAGACTATGATGCATTGAAAATTACATTCAATAAAAAGCCACAGGAAAGTAGACCAAAAAATAATTGGAAACTAAATAATCTCATACTAAAGAATGATTGGGTGAAACAGCAAATTATAGACATAATTAATAACTTCATCCAAGAAAATGATAATAATGAGACATCATACCAAAATGTATGGGATGCAGCCAAAGCGGTAATAAGAGAAAATCTCATATCTCTAGAGGCCTATTTGTATAAAATAGAGAAAGAGAAGGTCAATGAATTGGGCTTGCAACTAAAAATGCTAGAAAAGGAACAAATTAAAAACCCCCAGTCAAACACTAAACTTGAAATTCAAAAAATAAAAGGAGAGATCAATAAAATTGAAAGTAAAAAATCTATTGAATTAATTAATAAAACTAAGAGTTGGTTCTATGAAAAAACCAACAAAATAGACAAACCCTTAGTAAATCTGATTAAAAAAAGGAAAGAGGAAAATCAAATTGTTAGTCTTAAAAATGAAAAGGGAGAACTCACCACTAACGAAGAGGAAATTAGAGCAATAATTAGGAGTTACTTTGCCCAACTTTACGCCAATAAATTCGACAACTTAAATGAAATAGAAGAATACCTCCAAAAATATAGCTTGCCTAAACTAACAGAGGAAGAAGTAAATATCCTAAACACTCCTATCTCAGAAAAAGAAATAGAACAAACTATCAATCAACTCCCTAAGAAAAAAACCCCAGGACCAGATGGATTTACATCTGAATTCTATCAAACATTCAAAGATCAATTAACTCCAATGCTAAATAAACTATTTGAAGAAGTAGGGATTGAAGGAGTCCTACCAAACTCCTTTTATGACACAGACATGGTACTGATACCTAAACCAGGTAGGCTGAAAACAGAGAAAGAAAATTATAGACCAATCTCCCTAATGAATATTGATGCTAAAATCTTAAATAAAATATTAGCAAATTAGCAAATAAAAATTAGCAAATCCAAAAAGATTACAGAAAATCATCCCCAGGATAATACACTATGACCAAGTAGGATTTATACCAGGAATGCAGGGCTGGTTCAATATTAGGAAAACTATTAACATAATTGACTATATCAACAACCAACCAAACAAAAACCATATGATCATCTCAATAGATGCAGAAAAAGCATTTGATAAAATCCAACAGCCATTCCTAATAAAAACACTTGAGAGCATAGGAATAAAAGGACTTTTCCTTAAAATAGTTAGGAGCATATATTTTAAACCTTCAGTAAGCATCATATGCAATGGGGAAAAACTGGAACCTTTCCCGGTAAGATCTGGAGTGAAACAAGGTTGCCCACTATCACCATTATTATTCAATATTGTATTAGAAACACTGGCCTCTGCAATAAGAGTCGAGAAAGAGATTAAAGGAATTAGAGTAGGCAATGAGGAAACCAAACTATCACTCTTTGCAGATGATATGATGGTATACCTAGAAAACCCCAGAGATTCTACTAAAAAGCTATTAGAAATAATTCATAATTTTAGCAAAGTAGCAGGATACAAAATAAATCCCCATAAATCCTCAGCATTCTTATACACCACCAACAAAATCCAAGAACAAGAGATACAAAGAGAAATTCCATTCAAAATAACTGTTGATAGCATAAAATATTTGGGAATCTACCTACCAAAGGAAAGTCAGGAATTATATGAGCAAAATTACAAAAAAGTTTTCACACAAATAAAGTCAGACTTAAATAATTGGAAAAAATATTAAGTGCTCTTGGATAGGCCGAGCGAATATAATAAAGATGACAATACTCCCTAAACTAATCTATTTATTTAGTGCTATACCAATCAGACTTCCAAGAAAATATTTTAATGATTTAGAAAAAATAACAACAAAATTCATATGGAACAATAAAAAGTCGAGAATCTCAAGGGAATTAATGAAAAAAAAAATCAAATGAAGGTGGTCTAGCTGTACCTGATCTAAAATTATATTATAAAGCAGCAGTCACCAAAACCATCTGGTATTGGCTTAGAAATAGATTAGTTGATCAGTGGAAAAGGTTAGGTTCACAAGACAGAATAGTCAACTATAGCAATCTAGTGTTTGACAAACCCAAAGATTCTAAATTTTGGGATAAGATTTCATTATTTGATAAAAACTGCTGGGATAACTGGAAATTAGTATGGCAGAAATTAGGCAAGGACCCACACTTAACACCACATACCAAGATAGGATCAAAATGGGTCCATGACCTAGGCATAAAGAACGAGATTATAAATAAATTAGAGGAACATAGGATAGTTTATCTTTCAGACTTGTGGAGGAGAAAGAAATTTGTGACCAAAGATGAACTAGAGACCATTACTGATCACAAAATAGAAAATTTTGATTATATCAAATTAAAAAGCCTTTGTACAAACAGAACGAATGCAAACAAGATTAGTAGGGAAGTAACAAACTGGGAAAACATCTTTACAATTAAAGGTTCTGATAAAGGCCTCATTTCCAAAATATATAGAGAACTGACTCAAATTTATAAGAAATCAAGCCATTCTCCAATTGATAAATGGTCAAAGGATATGAACAGACAATTTTCAGATGAAGAAATTGAAACTATTACCACTCACATGAAAGAGTGTTCCAAATCACTATTGATCAGAGAAATGCAAATTAAGACAACTCTGAGATATCACTACACACCTGTCAGATTGGCTAAGATGACAGGAAAAAATAATGATGAATGTTGGAGGGGATGCGGGAAAACGGGGACACTGATGCATTGTTGGTGGAGTTGTGAACGAATCCAGCCATTCTGGAGAGCGATCTGGAATTATGCCCAAAAAGTTATCAAACTGTGCATACCCTTTGATCCAGCAGTGTTTCTATTGGGCTTATACCCCAAAGAGATACTAAAAAAGGGAAGGGGACCTGTATGTGCCAAAATGTTTGTAGCAGCCCTGTTTGTAGTGGCTAGAAACTGGAAAATGAATGGATGCCCATCAATTGGAGAATGGCTGGGTAAATTGTGGTATATGAATGTTATGGAATATTATTGCTCTGTAAGGAATGACCAGCAGGATGAATACAGAGAGGCTTGGAGAGACCTACATGGACTGATGCTAAGTGAGATGAGCAGAACCAGGAGATCATTATACACTTCGACAACGATATTGTATGAGGATGTATTCTGATGGAAGTGGATTTCTCTGACAAAGAGACTTAACTGAGTTTTATTGGAGAAATGATGGACAGAAACAGCTACACCCAAAGAAGGAATACTGGGAAATGAATGTGAACTATTTGCATTTTTGATTTTCTTCCCGAGTTATTTTTACCTTCTGAATCCAATTCTCCCTGTGCAGCGGGAGAACTGTTCGGTTCTGCAAATATGTATTGTATCTAGGATATACTGCAACATATTTAACATATATAGGACTGCTTGCCATCTTGGGGGGGGAGGGAGGGAGGGGAAAAAAACGAAACATAAGTGATTGCAAGGGATAATGTCATGTAAAAATTATCCTGGCATGGATTCTGTCAATACAAAGTTATTATTAAATAAAATAAAATTAAAAAAAAAAAAAAGAACTCAGGCAATATCTTTTCTACTTTCTGCCATCTTGTTTCTGCCCCTTGGCAAAATGCTTTCAAGAAAGAAAATAATAGAAAACCTAGGAATTTCTTCAGTATTACAAGCAGCATTTATCTAAGATCAAAAGCCAGTCTTATATGTAATAGGGATGAATTAAAAGCCCTTCCAACAAAATCAGGAAAGAGCAAGGATTCCATTGTCACCACTTTCTATTTTGTATAGTACTTGAAATTCTGGCTGTAGAAGTCAGACAAAAAAAAAAAAAACTGAAGAATTAAGCCAGGCAAGCAAGATGATAACTTGTCCACAATGATATCATGGTATTCTTGGAGAACCCTTGAGAGTCAACAACAAAAAAATAATAACCTCATCAAATTTGCAGGATAAAATAAACCTACCTAAATCATAAGTATTTTATATTTTACAAATGAAAATCAGCAGGAAGAGAAATAGAAATTCCACTTCAAATAACTATAGATTGAATAAAATACTTCAGAGCTTAGCTGCCAAGGTATACACAAGAATTATATTAATACATACAATAAAACAGTTCTTATCCACAAATACAGGCATATCTAAATAACTGGAGCACTATTAATTTCTTGTAAGTAGCCTAAGCCAATATTAAAAAAATAATATTTATTAATTTGCTTATTCAGCACCATATCAAACTAACAAATGACTAACTTATAGAGTTAGAAAAAAAATAACATTCACTTGGAGTTATAAAAAGTCAACCATCTCAAAGGAAATATTAGGATAAAAGAAGCATAGCAGGACAAAATCCCAAACTATACTATAAAGGAATAATCATCAAAATAGTTGGTACTGATTAAGAAATAGAAAGGTCTATCAAGGAAAGAAAAAAGTGTATAATATACAGAAAGAAATGAGCAGAGTGGCTTAGATTTGAATAAATCCAAACATTCTAGTGATTGGACTAAGTACTCACTATTTAAGAAAAAGATTATTGGGAAAACCGGAAAGCAATCTGTTAAAAACTAGATATAGACTAACATCTTATACCAAGATAAATTCCAAACAGGTACATGAATTACATGTAAAGGATGACATTATAAACAAATGAGAGGAGCATGGAAGAAAATACCTTCTTGATCTAGATGTAAAGGAAGAATTTATGAACAAATGAAGGATAAATATTGTTATGGGCCAGAACTCTGAACTTGAAACAAAGGATCCTTACAAGGTACTAAGTCAGTGAAATTGATGGAGACAATAATTATCTAATTTTGCATGGTTCAGTATGATTGATTTAATCCTACAATGAGATGTAATGGGCCAGAACTTGAAACAAGGTACTAAGTGGAATTGAGGAGACAATGATTAAATCTAGTTTAGCATTCATTTAATTCTACAACAAATAATGGTTTCCTAGCAATATAAGGATTGGTTTGTACTCAGTGTGGGGCATATAAACTAGAAGCCTCAGCCAGGGAGATTCAGAGACATGCGGAGAGAAGGCAAAGAACTGGTGGCAGGAACTTAAGCTCTCAGAACCAAAGGGAGAAATTCAATTCAATCTTCAGTCTTCCTGGAGGCTGGCCTGGATTCCTGCACTTCCCCTACTAAAACCAAGGCCAGACTGAAAGGCTCTCCAGAAAGCTGCCCAGCCCAGGAAGGAAATAATAAAGGATCTGGACTCTAAGAAAGCTAATCAGGCCCCAGGAAAGGTGACAAGACTTTGAAGGAGACAATAAAGGATTTGGACTTTTAACACCTGGCTGTACTTATGATGATTACTAAACTGAAATGAAGGCTGTCTCCAGAGACCCCAAGGAAATCAAAACAGAGAACTTTACAAGAGATCACAAAAGATAATATGAACAGTTTTAATTACATAAAATTAAAAAGGGTTTTTTTTTGTACAAATAAGACTCAATGCAGCTAAAATTTGAAGAGAAACACTAAAATAAGGGAAATATTTGTAGCAAGTTTTTCTGCTATAAATCTCATTTCCAAGGTAAATACAGAAATGATTCAAATTTATAAGAATAAGAGTCATTTCCTCATTAGCAAATGGTCAAAACTACATAAAATTATAGGAAAGTTTTCAGAAGAAATCCAGGCTACTAATTTATTTTCTTTCCACTGCTTTAGTCATGTCAGACCTTTTGTGACTTCATTTGATTTGGGGGAGATTATTTTGTTGTTATTGTTGGTTGTTGTTTGATGCTTGCTTTTGTTTTTTTGTAATGTTACTAAGAGGGATTAGCCATTTCCCTCACCAGCTCATTTACAGATGAGAAAATTGAAGCAAATAGAAGTAAGTGACTTTTCCAGGATCACACACTGTAAATGTCTGAGACTGGATTTGAACTCAAGAATATAGATCTTCCTTACTTCAGGCCCAGCATTCTATCCACTGAACCACTAGTTTCCCATAGCATAAATAAAATGTTCCAAATT
Organism: Antechinus flavipes; assembly: GCF_016432865.1. Classification (NCBI taxonomy): domain Eukaryota; kingdom Metazoa; phylum Chordata; class Mammalia; order Dasyuromorphia; family Dasyuridae; genus Antechinus; species Antechinus flavipes. The sequence continues at coordinate 52,078,831 of NC_067402.1, read as the reverse complement.
AAATTTATTCAATAAATTAAAATTAAACAACTCAGAATTGTTTTCACACTTAACAAACTGTCAAAGTTGACAATAAAAGAAAATTACAAATATTGGAATGACTGTGAGAAAACAGGTACATTAATACATTGTTAGTGGAACTGTGAACTGGTCTAGCAGTTCGGGAAAGCATTTTGGAAGTGTGTCCAAAATGTAACTAAACTGTGAATATCTTTTGCTCCAAAAATCTACAAATAGTTCTATCCCCCAAAGCATATACATTTTTTAAAAAGTATGAAGGAACCCATATGTACAGCAAAATTTATACCTACATTTTTGTAATGGCAAAGAAATAGAAAATAAGTGGGTTCTTATCAATTTGGGAGCCGCTAAATAAGTTATGGCATATGACTGTAATAATAAGCTATTGTCCACGAGCAACAATAAAGAGGATGGATTCAGAGAAAATTGGGGAGATTTGTAGGAAAAATTCAAAGTGAAGTGAATAGAACCAGAAGAAAAATTTATACAATGAAATCAACATTATAAAAATCCTTCTGAAGGAATTAAGAGTTCTGATTAATGTGATAATCAACCACAATTTTAGAGGACTTATGATAAAAAATGCTACCTACTTTCTGGTATAAAGATGATATCCTTAAAGAATATATATGTTTTGGATATGACTAACATAAAATTTATTTTGTTTGACTATGCATATTTGTTATATGGGTGTTTTTTTTTTTCAATGAAGACAGTTAAGAGAAAAGGAGAAAAATGAATTTTTGTGCATTAAAATTTTTAATTTAAAAAGCAAAAAAGTCAGAATAATATGAATGAAATAATAAATGAGAAATTAAAAAGTTTTAAAAGGTAAATCTTTAAACTAGAATTTAATAAACTAGAAATGAATTTTCTTTTAAAAATGCTTTAAGAAACAAATAGGTTTTAATAAATTGAGTAGAGCATTTTTATTTAAAAGTATATTTACTAACCACATTTCAGTGCCAAATTATTTGTGATAATAGATAATAGTGACCAAATATAATTGCAATCTATAGATAATACAAAAATTCTACTTACTTTTTAGTTTTAATCTCTTTCCTAACAAACTTTTCCATAGATTTGCTAACAATTAGAAGAAATATTTAGTGAATTTTGCTAATTATTTTCTATTTCCTCCTGTAGTAACACTAATGAGCAAAGAATGGTAAGTGAAGAAATAATCTACAAAAACACCAAACTTCAATAACATCACCAAGGTTTATTACCTCAGTAAAAGTGACAGTTATTCATATTCCTTTTATATAGTTGTCACTGATTTCACAGTTCTTTAAATGAGGGGGTACAATGGCAATGCCAAACAAGAATCAAATTATGTAGTTCTGCAATAGCAAAAACAAACAAACAAACAAAACTATATGATAGTGCCATATAGAGAAAACAAAGTATTCTCTAATCAATCTTTAAAAGGATGTGAACCTTGGTGAGGTCTAGGCTTTGAGCTTTGGCACTGGACCATTTGGTAATGGTCAGGCCACATGTTTTAGGGATTATGCTTATTTTAAGGAGAGAAAGGAGGTTTAATACACTAGGAAATGTCACTGTATGCATCAGTGTGACACTGAATTTTTAACTGAATTTTGAATAATTATTACATGAAATGGTGGTGTGAGAGTTCTTTTGTCTTCCTCTGTTACACAAAGCAATTTCCCAAATTATTCCTTCAAGATGGAAGTAAAGATGTAAGGAAATGGTGAATTTCAAGAACAAAAATGAATGACTAATTGTGTGACCTTGAGCAAGTTCTTTCAATGCTCTTGTCATGATGAGATTAAGTGACATCTAAAAAAATTCTATCCAGCTCTTACATTCTATCATTATTTTGAATAAATAATATGGAGCTTGTTCACTTAGGTGAGAAATAGAATATCTATGCTGGTAGGCTGAACCCTGATCAGCTGCCTAGCAAGCCACAAGGTGCAAGGGACACTAGGTTAAATAAGGATGCATCTTTTACCCTTCCATCCTCATTGCAGAAAAGCAACTTCAATTGTGTACTTTTGTGATCATTCATTAACATCAACCAGGTCAACAAAGGCCAGTACATTAATGCACAAATTTTGTTCTTCACATAACAAAAACAGATGCAAAGGAATTGGAGATAGTCCAGAGGAATCTAACCCCGTAAGATGAAATTTAAAAGGAATAAATGACGATTGTAAAAGTAAAGATAAGGAAGCATGACTAGACTATAACTTATGGGGGAAAAAAGATTGAAAGCATCAGGAGAACCATGGCTGGAATGTGAAAAAAGGCAAATTTGGGGTTTGAAGTATAGATATGCTCAAAGGGGCTACTTTGTGGGATAAGAAGTTAACTTTTTAAGCAGATGTTGAATGACCACTTATTTAATGATACCCTAGACAAGATACTTGTCTAAGAATGAATTAGCCTATATGAGCCTTTGTTCTTCATTTTTGATATTCTATTTTTCAATGATTCCATAATTGTAAAATATAATACAGAAGTCGGAAGTAGAGAAAGGGGATAATCACTTAAACTGAAAAATCTTGAACCCAAGAAGCTTTAAATAATCTTTCATTATACTACCAAAGAGGTTGTCAAGAAACCAAGAATATAACTTTAGACTCTGATGGTTAGCAAGAATAAATATTTTTGAAGGATCTATTCAGAAAACTGCGATAATGATGAAGATGAAGATGATGATAACAATAAATGGCTAGCATTTTATTTAGAGTTTTAAGGTATATAAAGTTTTTTTTCTGTGATCTTATTTGTTCTCACAACAAGCCTGTGAAGTAGGTGCTATTACTATGCTCATTTTATAGATAAGGAAATTGAAGTTTTGAGATGTTAAATGATTTACCCTGAGTCAAACTAAGTATTTTAGGCATGTTTTGAATGGGTATTTCTGACATGGGCAATTTATGCTTTTGAGGAACTTTCACTTTTATAGGAATATAAGACACCAATTCTCATAGCTAGAATATATCTTCTTACATGATTGGTGGATTGGAAAGTTACAAAAGAAACTGCTCAGAAGACAGATTGTTATTGACAAGAGGGATCATGGAAAGGTTTATGGAGACAGTAGTATTTGAGTTGAATTTTTAAAAATAACAAGGTATCATCACCTGCTTGATTAGAATGACCCAGGACTAGACCTGCTTGGATATTGAATTCAGCAAAAACTAGATAAATATCAGGTAGGCATTTGTTGATAGAGAGATGTTGGCATTACATCATTGTGCTTTTCTATTAAGTATTCAGTCTTATGAGGATAGCAAGCAAGGATAAATTTAGTCTAACCATCTGGATGGGGTTTCTGGATTGGGGACTATTGGCCAATATGGAGTCCCATTGTGAGGTTGGAGGTGTCAATGTTCTTACGTCCTGACCATGTAGAACTAACAACATACTCTGCCTCTCCAGTTTCATTTTCACAGGTCTTCTTTACTAGAGGATGGCCAGAGCTGAATTTTATTATTCTTTGTATTCCTTAGTAAATATTTCTTATGTAAATTAATCCAGTCAATTAATCCAGCCCAAAAGTCATTTTGCACTTATAATCATCACATTTATCAAATACAAAAATCAGAATGTCTAACAGAGAAGGATAAAAAAAATAAACTGGAATAAAGAATCCTTTAAAAGAAATGGATTTTAACAGATATTTTAAACTGAAAAATTAAAATGCAGAGGGTGGCAAGATGCACCATCAGAACTCTGAAAGGCTAACTCAAGCGTAAGAATATAGGTTATTCTGTTAACATAACTCCCTCAAAATGGGACTGGCTGAGGTCAGGGTTATAGGGGTAAGAAAAGGCAAGTGAGTAAGCAGTGTGATCATCCCTGATATCAAGGAAAGGATTTAGAATTCCCTTTCAGTAAAAGAAAAGCCCATGAATGCTTTGCTTCTGGTATGATTTCTTGGCAACTGATCGATTTGGCAAATTGATCAATTCTTTTTCCCCTCCTTTTAAAAACTTATTCACATTATTGTTCTATAAGAAACGATCAGCAGGATGATTTCAGAGGGGCCTGGAGAGACTGACATGAACTGATGCTAAATGAAATCAGTAGAACCAGGAGATCATTGTATACAGCAACAAGGTTTTTCAAGGGTCATGGTTGAAAAAATTATCCTTGCATATATGTTTAGAAAACAAAATACTTTAACCAAAAACTCATTCACAATAATGGAAGACTCAGATGGTTCTTGGAAATGTCTCTATTGATATGACACCATACCTCTTACAAAGCTATCCCCAACTGGCAAAGAGAAGAGGCCCAATGATTGACTTTTTTAATCTTCCTTTATACATATGAAATGAAATCACTGGCATCGATAATCCTTGCTTTGTCTGTGGTAAGTAATTTTTACTTGTGGGTTTGGAGATTTGTCCTGAGTTTTAAGCTTTTTAAGGCAATTTACAATTTAACTCTTCCATAACTTTATATTTAGATTACTCCTTATGGGTTCCAAAAGAACATATGCTTTCCTTGTTCATGCATATACCAAATCAACAGAGTTTTCATTTTGAAATTTCTATCACACATGACACAACACACTCTAATTTTAAAAAAGTAATTTGTACATGAAGTGACTGATTCATTTTGCTATAAAGCACGATTTATGCTTTTGACTCGAGGGCTGTTTCTGCCTTTGCAAAAGAAATAAAATGACTTAGAAAGCTAAAAAGAAAGCTTTTGTTACATATATTGCAAGATTATTTGGAAAAAATATTAGTTAAAAATACATAGAAAGCACCAAATTCTCAGTAATTTTCATGAAGAATTGCTATTTATTCATCAGTACGTAAATATTTGAAGACTTAGAATTGTACTAATCTTAGCCTTCTTTCCTTATATATTGTTGTTCTCATTCATTTCTGTCATATCTGACTCTTTGTGACCCTATTTGGGATTTTCTTGGCAGATACTGGAGTAGTTTGCCTTTTCCTTCTCCAGCTCATTTTATAGATGAGGGAACTGAGGGAAACAGGGTTATATGACTTGTCCAGGGTCACACAACTAGTAAGAATCTGAGGCTGCGTTTTAACTCAGATGTTCTTGACTTCAGGCTTGGCCTTCTTTCTACTCTGCCACTTAAGTTAGCCAATTATCTCATCTTATATTTTTTAAAAGTAATTATAATAGCTGCCCTTTTTATAATGTTTTACATAGTACTCTTAGGTTTATAAAAAGCTTTACATTAATTAATTGGACAGTTTATGATAGTGTGCCATTCTTTTTTCTATCTTTTTCTCTCTTGCACCATTTTTATTAGTATTTAATCAAATCATCATCTTGTATCTGAGAAATAGTCAAATGCCTCTATTTGATATTCCAGACAAAGGCATTTAGTATTGGCTTTCCTCTGGCTATGATGCTATTATTAAGAATAAATTCTATGCTTTGTGAAATCTCAGAGTCTATGTGGCATGAAATAGTGTGTCATATTTACATAATAGACAGCAAAGAATAGTTCCTCCATTATATAGACAGTTCAAGTAAAAATTACAATATCAGAGAATACAATGAGAAGGCAATAAGGGATGACTAAGAGGACGTTTCTTAACAGAATGTTGACCAAAAGCCATGTTTATGCAAAAGTGTGTGTGTGTGTTTGTGTGTGTGCATGTAAGCATGCACAATTTCAAGCTCTGTAATATTGATCTGCAGTAAAAAGTACAAATGAGTTATAAGGGAATTTGCATGGATGTGGGTAGCTTTGTCTTTACTGCCCAGTTCAATGTCATATCTCCAAAATGATTCTGGAATGAGAATCAATTTTAAAGAGAAAGGGTGGGTATGGACTGACCATTTGAACCATTTTCATAGATGCAGATTAACAAGATAAAGAAGCAGGAACCAATATGGTCTAACAGAAAGAACTCTGATGGGGGTTCTGAGGATCAGGGCTCAAATCCCAGCTCTGCCATGCTACTATGGTTGGACAAGGTATTTCATTTGTGAGAAACTCATTTCTTCCCTCATATGCCTGCAATCCCAGAATCTGACTCTCTCCAGACTATGGACCAATTCAGAAAGTCTGAATAGAGAGCAAGATCTTTTTGGGGGGTGTGGTATAGAGTTTTGTACTGATATAATCAAAGGGAGCTAGAGCAGGGAGGAAACTTGTTGCAGTGGAATAAATATTTGCTCTACAGTCTAGTCATGAGTTCAAGTCATAGTTTTCAACTCAAATGTTTTCTATGATATGAGTGTTGGACAAGCCATGTAATCTCACCAGATCTCAGTTTTCTTCTCTGTGAAATGATCTCTGGGGTTTCTTTCTAGTTCTAGATCTATGATCCTCTTATCAGCACACTAATCTAGGACACCAGACCCTAGATATATCTATTATGATTAAGTCAGATAAAGAGTTGGTACAATTCCTTGCATTCAAAGTCAATTTGATTAGTTTTGTCTATTTGATCCCCTTTTCTCTCAATGGCAAGGATTCTTTTTTTTTTTTTAATTTTCCAATAGTATTTTATTTTCCAAATGAGAATACTTTCCAAATATTCCAAATAGTTTTTTGTAATACTTCATGTTTAGGGCAAGGATTCTTAACCTGGGATCTGAGAACTTGGGCATGTGTTTTATTTTTGTTTTTTAAAATTATGATGATCAAATTTCATAATTCTTTTTCTTTGTAATCCTATATATTTATTTTATACATTTAAAAACATTGTTCACAGCTTCACCAGACTGTCCAAGGAGTCCATGACACAAAAAATAATTTAAAAACTCTGCTCTAGGGTGAAGGGTCTGAGTAACTAGCTTGAATCACCTACATATCACCTTTCTAAATTCTTAATACCTCCTCCTCCCACCATCCTTCTTCCCACCAAAATATTATTTCTCCCTAACTTGGGCTTCATGGGACATCTCTAGATGGCAAAACTATCTTGTTCAACCTTCCATATTAGTCTGGAAAAGAAGCCTTATGAAAAGTATACTCAGAAAGAGCAAGTGCTGTTGGCAAAGAAGCAGGGACCTCAAGGGCTGAATGTTTTAGATATAATTTATCCTAAGTCTAGAGGTATAAGGGACTTCAGAGGCAATCTATTTTAGCCCAATTATTTTATAGTTGAGGAAACTGAGGACTACAAAGATTAAATGATTGAGCTCAGTTTGGTTGGCCAGCTGCTGTCCTTCCTTGTACTATGTCAAGGAGAAGGTACAATATATGTGACTGTGGCTGATCAGACCATTATGATCTCAGAAGGCCTATCCAAGGTTGGCCACAAATAGTCCCAGGTACATTAGTATCTATGGATGGTAATTATCTGAGGTGGGATTTGGAACCCGTTCCTCCAGCACCCAGAACGTCTTCCTCTGTATCACAAGGGAGGATTCAATTTTAGCCTACAGCCAAGGAGAGAGTACCATAAAGTGACTGTGATATGAAAACTAAAAGGTATCAATAAAACATGTTAAGAGGGAAAATTCAGTTTTGCCATTGAGATTCTGACATTGATGTGAAGAGCATTGCAATAAGTAGATCTGGGTTCCTAACTCCAGTTCTGCCACCAACTAGCTGTATCATTTCAAATAAATTACCTGACTGAGGTCTCCCCAGATTCCTGTTTTCTCTTCTATAAAATGAAGGGGTTGGGCTGTGTAATCCCTAAGGTCTCTTTCAACTCTAAAATTTCAGGCTTTTTGGTCTCCATGAACCCATTTAGCTGCTCTCACCAAATTGTTTTCATGCCTTGGCGAGACGTGGCCACACACTCCACCAACAAATGGGTACCTGTTTTGTAACCGTCTCCCTTTATAGTCTATATTTATAGAAGGGGAACTAAAACCCATTCAAAAAGATATTTTGAGGGAATATGAGAACTGGGGCATGCCAGTTTCTGCCAGGTGCTGTTGTTAACACCAATTCACACAGTATAGAATTCTGTAGCATCCTAACAGCCAGCTGGAATTACAAGGGAAATGATTAGAAGAGCCAGTATTAGGGGAGCTCTGTGTAGTCATCTTGAGAAGAATGTTTTAAATACATGAACAGCAGAAGAAAGATATATGGAAAACTGCTAGTAGAGCTGGTTGTCTGTTTTCTAATTGATGGCCAAATTAAGATGAATCTTTCCCAGAACCTTTTAATTCAGTTACTTGGTGAGAGAATTTGATTCTTGCTTTAGGGAAAAAAACATACATTCTTAGATTTTTTTCATTCCTGCCACTATTAAAATCCTAAATCCTCCCCCTCACCCCAGGCTCATAGATTCATGTATATGGCCAGACACACACATATACACATACACATATACTTGTGTATATATTGTGTGTGCATAATACAGTGACTGAATTGTATAATATATATGTAAATTATATATACATATATATATATATATATACACACATACATACATATTCCATTCTGGAGATATTGTAAGTGAATTTTTTTTAATTTGTGTGATTTCTAAGCATATGACACAATAGTCTAGTTTCCATCACCCACAGAAACAAACAGCTTGTTTTAATAATCAAATATGTTTCCTAAGGGTCTTGTTAAATTGCTGAATGTAAATTGCAATTGGAATTGACTATTAAAGATCTTGGTAGAGTAGGTTAAACATCTGCTCAATTTATTACAATTTTATTTGTACTTCATCTGTAACTGGGGCAATTAAGCCAATCAGAGCCAGCGAATCAAATCTAATTTACACTCTAATGGGCCAAAAATGAATGAATAAACACTGCACTACTGGATCCAAATGATTAAACATGTCTCCAAGGATCTTTTTTTCCCTTTTTTCTGTCTACAAAATCATGGTGTTTATACTATAATTAACCACTTAAGAGTAATGTAAACCGGCCTGAACATTCATTCATTTCTTCATATTCTCATAAAGAATCATAGAGTAAAGCTCTCAGATGTAATGAATTGGATTCCTTCTTCACATGGATAAATTTACTTTAAAAAATCATTCACTTCATTACATCTATGCTTAGACTCTATCAGAAAGGCTGGAACTGAGGCATAATGAGAATTTTTATGTTTCTTTATAATGAAATTTCAAAATTCAATTGTTGTCCATCCTTGTGGACCACCACAATGAAGAACTGTAATGGTGAAATAAGTTAATCCATTTTCAGGAGGCTTTATCCATCAGCACTATGTAGGACTGATGGCATAAGGTAAAAATTAGGAATCCAAATACAAAGGAATTAGATTTTCAGAGCAACGTGGAGACAAATCTCATAGATGCTCTGTGTCTCCAAAGACAAACTGACTATCTAGAGGCATTGTCCCTGATATCAGTCCCTCCATATGCCGTTTTTGTAAAAGCACAAATAACCAACTCCTATCATTTCTTTGGAACGTGACACGGAGCAGGACTGCCCATGCCAATGAGATAGATCAATTCTTGAAAAGATGGCACGCTCCAATTTCCCATCCATGGAGCAAAACCAACAGAGACCCCAGCTTATTTTAGCTCATTATTGGGAGGCACACACCAAGAAGTGTTCTTTCTAGAGTGAGCACAATGGTAGCTTTTGCAAAACTTTATTAGGCACCATGGGGCATGGAGAAACCGCAAGAGGTATGCTTGGAAACAGGTCTGCAGTGAAAATGTCTGTGTAATCTTATCCTGTGAAAGCAAATGTCTGCGAGGGAAAGAGCCTTCTGGGGCCTTTGGTAGCTTTTAGGATAATACTGATAGGAGATTTCTCCTTTAGTCTAACCTCTTAGTCAAGGGCTGTATTTGAATTCTCCTTGAATAGACAAGGGACAGTAAGGTGGGCTAGTGGACTGAGCACTGGATTTGGAGTTCAGAAGATCTGAGTTAAAAATGGCTTCAGATACTCACTTATGTATGACCTAGGGCAAGGCACTTAGCCTCTGCTGACCTCAGTTTCCCCAACTATAAAATGGAGATAATGATACCACCTACTTCCTAGGGTTTTTATGAGGATGTATTTGCACAGCATAATGTTTGACTCATTGCAGACACTAAATAAATGTTTTTTGAGCTTTTTTTGTTTTGCTTTGTTTTTTTTTTTTCCTTCCTCAATCTTTGCTTTCATGCAGTTTACAGTATGGTTGAGGAACAATTCAACAGCAGATAAACAAGTGCCAAGTGAAAGAGACCTGACCCTTTGTGTAAACAGAATGCAAGTACATAAGGTCAGGTCCTGTTTTATTTTTGGTTTTGGATATCCAGCATTTAGAATAATGGCTTATACATCAGGACAGGGACAGAGACAAGGACAGAAATAGGGATAGAGGTGAGAATAGGGGAAGGATAGTAGCAGGGACAGGGATTGGGATAGAAATAGGAATGGGGAAAGAGAATAAGGATAGACAGAGACAGGGATAAAGACAGAGGTGGGGATAGGGATAGGTAAAAAGATAGGAAAGGGAATAATAAAAGAGATAGCCATAGGGATAGAGATTTTATTTTTTATTAATTAATTAATTAATTAATTTTTTTTTTGCTGAGGCAGTTGGGATTAAGTCATTTGCCCAAGGTCACACAGCTAGGAAGTGTTAAGAGTTTGAGGCCAGATTTAAACTCAGGTCTTCCTGACTTCATAGCTGGTGTTCTATCCACTGAGCTATCTTGCTGCCCCGGGATAGAGATTTTAAAACAAAAACAAAACACAAAAACTTCCAGATAAGAAAACTTTAGTAAGGTGAGTTGGCACCTCTGCAATTTATCAAGTGACCCCTGGCATTTGCACAAGCCCTGTACAAGGAAGGTCAGAGTTAAAAATATTATCACAGACAAAATCAGATTTTGAAAGATCGGGTATTGAAAAAGTTATAGGCTTTGTGCACACCAGAGCTACTAAAGAGCATTGTAGTTTGGGGAAAATGTGTGTGTGTGTGTGTGTGTGTGTGTGTGTGTGTGTGTAACCCTGGAGAAAGGGATTAGCTTAATATGTTTAGGGGCAAGGAAGAGCTGAGTCTGTCTGGAGTGCCCCGCCCAGTTCATCCATCTGCTTTCAAGGATTGCTAAATTGATCGAGGACTTTTTAAACCTTGTGTCAAACATTTGTTTGGTTCCATAAAAGTATTCTCCCTTGGAGAAATTATCAGAATATAAAATCTGCTTAATTATTTTAAATGAGTAAGGTGATTAGGTAAATTGATTGATTAACTAAATGGTGACCCTTCTGCCTCTATATAATTTTCTCTCATTTTCCTTTTGCGGAAATCATACTTTGACTTTATTTGTATTCAAAATGCATTTAATAAATGCACCTGTTAAATGATAATAATTGTACCTTGGGGAAATAATGACAAACTAGAGCCTATTTTAAGGAACTCAAATTCTATTGGTCTGTGTCTTGTCTCCTTTGACTATATTAAATTCTTTGAGATAGGGAGTCTGTCTTATTTATTTTTAAAATGCAGTTTTTCATATGCTGTCATTGCTCAATCATTGATAAAATTTAATAATCACCTACTATGTGTTAGGCACTATGCTAATCTTCGAAGATTCACATAAGAAAAAAGTAAAGTTGTCTGCCCTCAAAGAGCTTAATAGGGAAAGATAATATACAAAAGGCTGAAAAGGAGAAGGGAAGATATTAGGGCAGGGATGGAGGAAAGACAGTAAAGAAAGTTGGAAAAATTCCAGAGTCCTATAGACTGGCAAGAAATGAGGTAATGTTTAATATGAACAACTTTTTTAGATGTTGATTAGGAAGTTCATGGTTCCGCAATCCTAGAACAGGACCAGGGGCAGTGATGAGGTAGAAAACCAAGGTTGATGGGATCCGACAGATGATGAGATTTTCCCCAATATAATAATAATAATATACATAATATTATGTATTACACAATATGACAATAAGAGAATTTGGGACATGGTGAAGAAGTCAGGGAAGTCCAAGGTCCAGTTAAATATGATTTTTTCTGCTCTTTTCCCCATTATTCTTTCTGTCAAATACCTTGTACATGGAAGATACTGTAATACTGAATTTATTTGATGTCAGAATTTCAATTAATTAGCTTTGTAGTGTTGGGGGGAAAAGTAGGATTAGGCTTTGCTAAGGTCCTTGTTAAACTTGGATAACAAAACTTTTCTGAATCTTAGGAGTCTTTTCCAGTGTTGTTTTCAGGCAGAAGAAACCAGCTTGTAATAAGGCAAAATAGGCTTTTCACCAAGATGATGCCATTGAAAGAAGAGGAGGTGTAAATGGGAGAGGAGCCATCATCCCCTCCTAATCTTCCATGATATAATCAGGAAAAATCGACAACTCAGTTAAGTTGAAGATTCTAAGTAGCCAGAAAACTGCAATTTGGTTACTTAGCATGTAAGTCTGTATCCAAAGTTTCACTTCCTCCCAGAGTAACACTTCTTACCCTTACTGCCTCAGTCACTTCAACCATGACATTCAAATGTTAATGAAAAATCAGCATTTGAAAGAATCCCCCTGGCTCTTTCAGCTGTTTGGCTGCACCAGAGAGGAAAGACGGGCATAACAATACTTTTTAAAGGCTCTTTTTCCTCCTCTTACCTGGAAACATCAGAGTGCCCTCTTCCTGTACTTTCCCAGCCTCAAAGACACAGACCAGTGCTCATCTAAACTTGCAGTCTTGACATAACAATAGCATTTTTGATTAGCTTGGACAGTTACCAGTTCTTTCCCTCTTGCACAGCCATTACATCTCAGGTGATTTGTGATATGGCCTGGTGATGCCATTGATTCCCCAGGAGGACTAAAAAGGACAGCCTCATGCTAAGAAGTTATTTGTGAGCAGATTTTTGATATTCAAAATGTTACCTTGAAATTTATTAACAAAGCTTTGAACACACACTCCCCATTTGTATTTCCCAAAAAAGGAATAATGGATTCTTTCTTCATTGATTAACAAGAGGAGGAAGATCCATCAGAGAAGAAAGCACTATCAACTCTTGAAGAATGTAAACTTCTGGAGGCCAAGGATCACATCTTTAGTAGGCTTTTTCCCCCTTCCCAATAAAGCTCACATATTGTAGGACTACCATGGATATGCAAGGGGAAAAAATGATGATGTAGTGACTGGAAAAATTGAATCTCAATTTTGCATTTTAAAAGAACTCAGCAAGTTGGAAACTAACTCAAGACTCCAAAGAACAAAGTTATAATGATCTAGAGCATACAGGGGTACCTACCCGATGTCCTCTAAAATCAAATCATTAATTTGCCAATTTTAAAATGGCAGTGATTATTTATCACCTACTATGAGTGAGGTCTCCTTCCCAAAGTCCTCCACTAGGACCTTGTATTCTTGGAAGCTATGCTGGTGTAGTACAAGCTCTGAGAGGTTCAATTGTGCTGGAAAAGCTTTATAAAAAATCCCAGGAATAGACTGGACTGTTTTCTGAGATAGTAGGAAGAGAGAAACTCATTGTCTCTGACCTTTCCAGTTCTAGATTTAGGATCCTAAGACTAGTTAATTTGGAAATAAATTGTTTGGCCCTCAAAAATCATGAAGAAAAAAGTATGCCAAATGGCTCCCAGGCTCATGTAGTCCTTTTCTGTGTCTGCAATAATGTTGGCCAAATGGATAGAAAGGAGGACATAAAGTGTTATGAATCAAAGAGTTTTTAGACCATTTATAAACAATAACTCAGGGCAGCTAAGTGGCACAGTGGATAGAGTGCCACCCTGGAGAAGAAAGGCCTGAGTACAAATACAGCCTCAGTAACTTATTTACTGTGTGACTCTGGGCAAGTCACTTACTACTCTTTACCTCAGTTTACTCATCTGTAAAATAAACTGAAAAAGGAAATGGCAAACTACTCTAAAATTTTTGCCAAGAAAACCCCAAATGGGGTTATGAAGAGTCGAACACAAATGAAACAGCTGAACTAAATAACAACACCAAAACAACAATTTACTTATTGGCAGTCTAAATATATGATCTTTATCTAATGAACCACTTATATGTAGATGTACCAGAGAAGTAAATCATGTCCATCTTCAGAGTCTTTTTATAAATGAAATCAGAAAATTGAAAAAAGTTGTAGCTAAATGAAGGATGTTTATAGGATCAAAATCAGGCAACAAATAAGCATTACTAAACATTTTTAAGGTGACTAGGTGGCACAATGGATAGTTTGGTGAACTTGAAATCAGAGAGACTTGAACTGAAGTCTTGCCTCGCAAACTTGTTTTCTGAGTGACCCTAATCAAGGTACTTAACTTCTCTCAGACACTTCATCTCAGTTTCCTCATCTGTAAAAACATAATAATAGCACTCACTTCACAAGGTTGCTGTGAAGATCAAATGAGGCAACATATGTAAAGTACTTTGTGTTATATAAATGATAACTATTTTAAAACATCTACCATGCGTCAGGCACTCAGCCAGGTACTAAGGGTTCAAGTACAAACAATGAGACGATCCCTAGCTCTGGAAAGACAAAGGAAAGAGTTAACTTTATAACTCATCCAAAGATAACAAGAAATGTAATTTTATGGGCTATTTGGTCTTCTTGAATTTCAGTGCTTATGGTTTACTACATGCATCACAAAAATATGTATATAGCATATACCAAAAGTCATTGTTGAGTATGAAGAGATAGAATAATTCTATGAAAATTCTATGAGATCGTCCAAACTGAATCGACAACTTCAATGAAAATACTCTTGGCACAGTGAATAGAGTGCCAACCAATGAGTCAAGAAGACCTGGGAGAAGTGTCACCTCTGAAATATACTGATTTTGTGACCTAGAGTAGGCCACTTATACTCTCAGTAATCCAGGGGACTCTCTGATATTCTAAACTGCACAAAAGCTATAGATTTGAATTTGTAGAAAAAAAGAGCTGTTGCCTTATTTGGAGAGCTTCATGCCAATGAAATCATAGATCTAGACAAAATTGTTAAAAAGCTTTTGATACTCAAAGTTTTCAATGCAAGTATGGGTGAAAATTGTTGAAAAAGTGTTTGGGAAAATAAAATAAGATTGAAGAGTAAAGGACAAGAAATGGGAACCTATCCAGTCTTATCATGTTTCTCATTCCCCTCTTGTCATCTCTTTGCCATTCACCTTTTTGTCTTGTCACTTTTTGCCATTCATTGCTGCTGAATTTGTACTACTTCTCCATTTTTATCTTCTGATAACCCTAACTCAATTAATACTGCTAGAAAGGATGTGTCGAGTAACTTCCCTATGACTCAACTCATCTCCAGGACTGTCCAAAACAAACCAGTACTTAGTACAGTGTCTATACCTCGTACTTAATATGTGACTTGCATTTATATATTCATTCTTACATAGGAGCCCCACGCTTAAATATAGGTAAACTTTCTTTAAGAAGGAACTTCAAAATGCAAAACCACTGAACATGAAGAACACCCAAATATCATCATAACTGAAACAGAATCTGTTTTTAATAGACAAGAAGTTACTAGTGTCTGATATGAGTCAATCTTGAATCAACTGTATAGTCAGACCACTGAATTGTTAGCACAAGGATCTTTTTTTTTTTTCCACAAAGATCAAAAGAATGACAAGAGAGCTAGGACATAGAAAAAGAAAATCTTTTACCTTATTGTTATAAGAGAAAAAAACTAGACTGAGAGAACATCAGTAATCATAACCCATATGTCTACTTTCTTAACCACATAAAATTGTTAAAATTAACCTAAATATTCATCTGGGAGCATCTTCAGTGATGCTATTAGAAAGGAACAGGCAGGTCTTTACAAACCACATTCTTGCAAAAACCCACATTTAAACATTCACAAAAATGCTTGAAAAATACAGAAATAGGTAAGATTCTACTATGCTTACTGGTTAGTAATTTTTTTAAAAAATTATTTGATTTGGTAGAAAAACACACCATCTTGAAATCTGTCCAACAAGCTGTCCCCATGCATATATTAAAATTATAAAAGATTCCTTGGAAGGTACACTAGCAGAGATAATCTTGGTTGATGATCATCTGATCTTCAATATAAAGTGAGGCATTACACAGGAAGACCTTTGCTGTTAAAACTGTTCACCATTATAAGAAATCTAGTTCAGAGAGATTCCTGCTAAGTGTTGAGAACCACCTGTTTTCTAATGAAATTGTGCTAATTGCATCAAGCTTGTAATCCTTCTTAAGAGTTTAGCCTAATTATTCTCAGAGGAAAAACTGGATCGACAGACTATAAATTGTCTAGACTATGATATGTAATTGAATGGATGTCTGATGGAATTGATCCATCATTATAGGTATCTTGAATAGACACAGCAAATGGACAATGAATCAGGTACTGGATTGAAAAGGAAGATGTTGGATCATCTTTTGGAGATTTCAGAGTTCTTTTAATGATCTCAAACTTCTCCCTGCAATAAAGACCTATGTTTTTAATATTGTTATTCTTCCACTGCCGTTATGAGTTACAAGCATTACAGCCTCTGAAGAATTGAAATTGAAGATTACCCCCAACACAATGGAGTGGAATATGGTGGATGTGAGCAAGCTGAAACATATTACAAAGAAGCAGTTTCAAAGAAGTGTTACTGAAGATGCTCCCAAATAAATGTATGAGTGAAGAAGAAAATAGCTGGTCACGTGGTGTGAACAAGGGATCACTAGTGGATAATCTGTTTGCTTGATAAGTAGGTAGCATATTTACTAAATGTTTCTATGTATAGGGTTCTATGCTAAGTTCTGGAAGTATAAATACAAGCAAAAATACATTGATTAAACTAAGTGACCAAAAATAATACAAGCAAAATAGTCCTTGTTCTTAAAGAGTGTGCACTAATAGAAGGCAATGCAGAAAGGGAACTTGAGAAAGAGATGAAGGAGAGACAGAAGAGCCCCTGCCCATGAAGAGTTTTCACCGATGGAAGGGTCTGGAAAGAGAGGGGAGATAGAGATGCTCCAGAAGGGTTATGATTCTGATAAGAGAAGACCAAGATTCACTTGCCAGAGCCATGTGACCTGGAGGTAGAGGACAGGAGTTCTTGCCAGGGTAGACTGGAGAAGGGAAATGAGAATGATAAGCAGAGTGCAGACAATATGGTGAGGAGATGGCTAGGAATTGGAGGCCCCTTTGGCAATCTTGCCATGTCTACAGAAAGTAAAGAGTCCCTGGGCCTTGCAATGACTTTCTGGGCACATCTATCTCTAGCTCAATTATGATGGACATAAAGGGATGTTTTTTTAATTTTTCTTTATATTCTATAAGTACATAAGATTTAGAGCTGATAGGTCTTTAGACCTTGTCCAACTCCTTGTTTTGTAGGTGAAAAATGTGAGACCTAGAGAGAGGAAGAGACTTGTTTGTCCTTAAAAATAGTAGATATCAGAGTTAAGATTTGAATCCAAATCTTCTGATTCCAAATTCAGGCCTCTTTACGATATATCATGATGAGAGAATGGGTGAAGCTATTTTAATTAAATAACAAACCCATCTAATTCCAAATCCTGGTTGGTTTTATAGTCATTATTTTTTAATAAACTCTTTATGTTTAAGTACTGAGATACAAGCCATAAATTGAGGGTTTTTTATATACCTTTTGCTGCTTTCTTTGATGTATCATGGTCCAAGAGACACTGATTTTAGGGAAATTAAACATCACTCACCAGTTTATTCATGTACTGTTGTTATGCTCCTATGGCCATCTGAGAAAGTGTCACGTGGAGAATGGAAAAGGCAGAAGCTGGCCCAGCCTCTCCAATATTGAACCATAAATGCCAAAGGAACAGGGAGACACTAGTTAGAATGGGAGTAAATGATAGAAACTGGTTCAGATGGCAGCTTTATTTTTTTCAAAGAGAAGATTTCAGATTCAATGCCAAAGGAGACAGGGAGCCAAAACATTGTCTATGGAAATTTCTCTTTTCAATTTTATTCAGATTTACAGCTGGGCGCTAAGTGAAGCATTTCTTGAGAACACATGTCAGGGATAAACCAAGATGTTTATTTTCCTCAGTAGCAGACCATATTGAACCCACAACAAATAGTTCAATTAACATGATTACTAATATACTAATTAATTTAGCTTAAGAAAAAATAGAAATAGTGTATGTGAGAATTGGCTTAGCTGATGCAGCAGAGGTTGAAGGGCTGGGTTTGAATTAATAGTGCTGGGTCTAGACCAGGACCAGGGAAGTTGCCACAAATGCATTGTCCTGCTGAGTTCTTTTACCCTACTCTGAGCATGAATGTTCAACCTCCCTTTCTCCTTCCCCACTGGCAGCTTTCAGCCCTTGCCAGTATTCACTCCAGCCAGGTGCACAGTCCTAAGCTGGTGGAGGAAAATAATAAGAATGATTAGCAATTATTTTAGTAAAGGATTTTCCAAATTTTCTTACCTAGGATTCTCTATAGAGTTGAAATAAAAATAATAATAATAGCTCACATTTATATAGTGCGCTAAGATTTACAAAGCAGATAATATTAATTATTTTATCCTCACAACTTTGTGAGGTAGATTTTACTTATTATCTCCATTTTGAGAGGGAATTATTTGCCTTACTTTGGGTCACATGGAAGGAAGGAAAGAAGGAAAGAAAAAAGGAAAGAAGGAAGGAAAGAAAGAAGGAAGGAACATAGGACCGAAGGAAGAGAAGGAGAGAGGGAGGGAGGCAGAAAAGGAGGAAGGAAGGAAGGATGAAAGGAAGGATGGAAGAAAAGATGGAAGGAAGGAAAGAAGGAAGAAGGAAGGAAGGAAGGAAGGAAGGAAGGAAGGAAGGAAGGAAGGAAGGAAGGAAGGGAGAGAGGAAGAAGAGAAGGATGGGAGGGAGGAAGGAGGGAAGAGAAGGAGGAAGAGAAGGAGGGAGGGAAAGAGGGAAGGAGGGAAAGAAAGGAGGGAGGAAAAAAGGAAGGAAGAATTTATTGAGTGCCTACTCTGTGCTAGAAACTATGCTAAGCACTTTATTAATATATTATCACTTTATTCTCACAATCACTGGGTGTTAGCTACTAGTATTTTTATCCCTATTTTACAGTTGAATAAATTGAGACAGAGAATAAATGACTTTCCCATTATCACACAGTTAGTAAATCTTTGAGGTCAGATTTTATTTCAGATCTTCCCCACTCCAGGTGTACCACTCTATATCTACTTTGCCATATAGTAGCTAAGGCAGAATTCAAATCCAGTCCCTCCTGACATCAAATCCAATGCTGTCTCTATCCACCATACAACAGTATTTCCAACATTATGTAGGAAGAGACATAATCAAAATGTTGTCAGGTCTGGCATTAACTAAGCCCAGTCAGACACTTTCAGGAAAGTCACTATTTTTTGTTTGAGCAGGGGACTTTATTGTCCTGGACTATTTCCCTGCAACTATAGCCAAGGGTCACACAGAATCACAGAACTTTAGACCTGGAAGCCTGCTAAATAAATGGTGATACAATGACTTAGATAAACTTGCAGATGACACAAATCTAGGAGAAATAGTTACACATTCAATGATTGAGTCAGAATTCAAAAAGATCTGGACATGATTTACCCTGGGCTGAATCTAATAAAAAGAAATTAGATAGGTATAAATGTAAAGTCTTGATTGTGGATGTAAAAAACCAGCTTCCCAAGCATAAGAAGAGGACAGCATGGTTAGAAAAGTTGTTCTGATAAATATTTGGGGGATTGTAGGTTCCTTATCAGACAGCAGGGTGATATGGCAACCAAGAAAGCTAACACAATATGGGTTGATATTGATCATGGAGTTCTGGATGAGGAAGAGGAAGAGGAAGGAAATAGTCCCATTGTTAGGTGCCTTTGCTGGTGCTCATCTGGAGTATGTGTTCACTTCTGGGCATACAGTTGATGAAGGACATTGATAAACTATAGAGTTTCCAGAGAAAGGCCACAGGTGAAGTCCATAAGTTCATGTTACACGAGGAGTAGCTGAAGAAACTGGTCAGAGTTAGTGGGGAGAAGAGAAAATTCACTGTAGGGGGAGAGACATGACAACTGCATTTAAATACTTGAAAAGCAGTCACATAGAGGAGGATTCATTTCTGTTTGACCTTGGGTGGGACCAGAAGTAATGAGTAGAGATAAATGTTTGGAGATATCATAGAATCTTAGAAGTTGCTGGAGGGATTCCTGCTCAGACTGTACAGACTAGAAGACGGCCTCCAATGGGATAGGATGATTCATCCAGATTTGGTAAGCACCCCAGAGACCAACCCCATCATTTTAGAGAGGAAAAATTGAGGCCAAATGTCTAGCACACAGCAGGCATTTAATAAATGTTTATTGACTGAATCCTGAAATGATCTTTTATTAGTCTGTATATACACTATATGTATTTATAGTATTATATATAATATACATGTATATAATATATACATGTTGTGTTTCTGATAGATTATAAACTCCCTGAGGGTAAAATGTTTCCCTTTTGTCTTTCTGTCCCTTCCTCCAAGAACAGTAACTGGCACAGAATACATGTTTAATGCTTTCTTGTAGATTTGTTGATTGATAAAGAAACTAAGGATGCAAGAGTAATTGAATTGTGCATAGTGGAAAGCTACTAAGTGTTTGGAAATAGAACATGCTTCACTTCTTCCCATCATACCATATCAACTGAAAATAAGATCAGCCCCAAGAATGATACTTTTAATTCTTTTGTTTTTTAATGGAGGAGTCAGGTAATAATAAAGAAGCTCTTGTGATTCTCCCAAATATCACATTCTAATGCTTCCTTTGAATTTTAGCGTCTGTGTGGCCAGAGCAAAACTTAAGTATTATTGTAATTATGACTCGGGATTTTCTGAAGCTCAAATGAAGCAATGGATATAGAAGTACTTTGAATACTTTAAAATACTGTATATGTGCCATTTGTAATTATTATTATTATCATTGTAGTTATTAGCCTTCAGTCACCAGGGCTTCAGTGTGGTGATGACTTCTACTATAGTCTTACTGAATCCAAGTTATGTTTTATAGAATAATGCAAGGATTTGCTGATAAATGTTTAACAACCTGGCTCTCCCCCTCCAAAAAAATACATATTTAAAAACAATTTGCATTATTATCCCATTCTTAAGTCTATATATACAACAAAACAATCAATCAAGCCCTTATTTATAACTTTTCTTTCATATTGAAAATTTAACAATCAGCAAACTGAAGTTAATCAGAGCTGACTCTAGCATGCCCTGGGCTAGAACGTTGAAAGAACATTTTAGAAGACTCTGTAGGGATGAGGAATTGGAGACTTCATTTCTTTTTTTTTTATTTTTTTCAATATACAATTTATTTATTAAAATAATAGCTTTTTATTTTCAAAATATATGTAAAGAAAATTTTCAACATTCACTCTTGCAAAACTTTGTGTTCCAAATTTTTCTCCCTCTCTTCTTCCCCACTCCCTCCCCTGAAGGCAACCTGATATATGCTAAACAAGTATACGTTTTCCATACATATTTTCACAAATATCATGTTGCACAAGAAAAATCAGGTCAAAAAGGAAAAAAATGATAAAGAAAAAAAAGTAAGCAAACAGCAACAGAAAAAGTGAAAAGACTATGTTATGATCCATATTCAGTCCCCAGAGTCCTCTTTCTGGATGCAGATGGCTCTCTCCATCATAAACCTATTGGGATTGTCCTGGATCACCTCATTGTTAAAAAGAGCCATATCCATCACAGTTGATCATCATATAATCTTGTTGTTGCTATATACAACTTTCTCTTGGTTCTATTCACTTCACTCAGCATCAGTTCATGTAAGTCTCTCCAGGCCTCTGAAATCATCCTGCTGATTTCTTATAGAACAATAATATCCTATAACCTTCATATATTATAACCTATTCAGCCATTTTCCAATTGATGGGCATTCACTCTGTTTCCAGTTCATTGTCACTACCAAAAAGGCTGCTACAAATATTTTGTATATTAGTCCATTTCCTGTCCTTTTCCCTTTTTATGATCTTTTTGGGATATAGACCTATTAGAGATCCTGCTGGATCAAAGGGTATGCACAATTTTATAGTCCTCTGGGCATAGTTCCATAATGCTCTCCAGAATGTTTGGATTAGTTCAAAACTCCACCAACAACGTATCAGTGTCCCAGTTTTCTGCCATCCCCTTCAACATTTATCATTATCTTTTCCTGTAATCTTAGCCAATCTGAGAGCCAATGGTTCCTCAGAGTTGTCTTAATTTTCATTTTCTCTGATCAATAGTGACTTAGAGCATTTTTTCATATGCCTAGAAATGGTTTTAATTTCTTCATCAGAAAATCGTCTTTTATATCCTTTGACCATTTAGCAATTGGAGAATAGTTTATATTCTTATAAATTTGAGTCAATTCTCTATATAGTTTTGAAATGAGGCCTTTATCAGACTCCTTGGATGTAAAATTTTCCCCAGTTTTCTGTTTTCCTTCTAATCTTGTCTGCATTGGTTTCGTTTGTGCAAAAACTTTTAAATTTAATATAATATAATATATTAAATATAATATAAAATTATCTGTTTTGCATTTCATAATGTTCTCTAGTTCTTCTTTGGTCATAAATTCCCTCCTTCTCCACAGATCTGAGAGAGAGACCATCCCTTGCTGGGCAATTCATTTCTGGTATAAATGTGTTAAAGACCTCTGCAAATAAGCTTCCTTGGAAGTAGTGGTCAGAGCTGAACTATGTATTTGGGAAGGGTAACTACAATCTTCCTATTATGATGCATTCTCTTTACCAACTAATCTAAAACAACAGAGGACAGTTTTTTTTTTCTCTTTCTGTTTTTAAACATTGTTGATTTATATAATTACATGTCCTGATAAATATAATTAATTGAAAAATTAAATTCACTTAGCACAATAATAGAGAAGAATTAGCAAAGGATTTGAAGTAATAGGCCTGCATTTAAATCTGCAACTTATTCATATGAATTGGGAGCTCAGTGAGGGCAGCAATTATTTATTTTGCTTTGCTTCCTTAGTATTTAGTACAAAATCCAGTACAGTCTTAGTACAAACATCCAAAAATGTTCAGTGATTAATAAATGCTTCTTGACTGACCCACTTCTCTGAGTTCCCTCATTGTAAAACGAAGGTGTAAGGACCTATTATCTCTAGGCTATGTGTGAGCTATTGGATTTAGAGCCAATGATAGAAAGGTGAAAAATATCAGTCTCATCCCTCAAAGAGCTTCCAGTCTACTGGGGGAACATGGTCTGCATATAAATACAAAGTATTCCAGAAATAAATTGAAAATTGAATGATAATTTTCAACTAAAACAATCAAGAAAGTTTCATGGAAGGAGTAGTACCTTGGATGATTTTTTGAGAAAGAGAAGTATTTAAACAGGTAGAAATAGGGAGAAGGTATGAAAATGGTAGATTGTAGAATGGAATGAATAAAACCACTAGAAGTCTACTTTGGCTAGACAGTAGATTATGGAGAACCAAATTGTAGCAAGCCTTAAATGTCAGGCTGAGGAATTTAAGGTTTATATTAGAAGCACTGAGGAGCTCCTTAAGATTTTAGAAAAGGAGAGTGATAAGGACACATCATGGAAAAAGGAGAGACTAGAGGCAGGAAAATTAGGAACCAGCTATTACAAGATATGTTTAGATAGGATGTAATGAAAATACGAAGTAGGATGGCTGCAATATGTGTGAAAAGAAGAGAAATGTGAAGGATATTTTGAAGGTAGAATCAACAGAATGATTGGAACTGAACAATGTGAGAGAAGAAAGAGACAAAGATACTTTTGAAGTTTTGAACCAAAATGATTTGGAATAAGAGGCTACCATCAAGAGAAATTGGGAAGAGCAAATTTTGGGGGGGAAGTGATGAGTTTACTTTTGAGTTTGAGATGCCAGAAAAACATCTATGGGAAATGTCCCAGAGGGAGTTAGAGATGTATGATCAAAGTCCAGTTTCTTAGTTTTCCTAATAACATAGTTCCCTCCTTTCTCCTCCAAATCTGTAGATTTGAAAGTTATCTAATTTTGGTGTGATAATTGAATTCATGAGATCCTGACAATATCACCAAGGAAGATAGAAAAAGAAAGGAAAAAAAGGTGTTTTGTTTTTTGTTTTGTTTTTTGTTTTTTAAGAATCAAGGACAGAGTTTTAAGGCATATCCTTTTTTAGAGACATAGAGAGGGAATACACAGAGAAGAAGTAGGTAGATAAGACTGAGAAGCAAAAGACTTCGTTATAGACAAAGTCAAAAGAATGAAATATATCTTTAAATACTACTAAGAGGTCAAGGAAAATGAAGCTGAGAAAATATTTTAGAATTTAGCAATCAGAAGGGAAACTGTAATCTTGAAAAAGCAGCTATCATAAAAGGGAGGGATCAAAAGCCAAAATCTAAGCGTGGAGGAGTTAATGATGCAACACTGGATCTAAGCAGTGAATGGAATGAGAGAGCAGGATAATAAATTGACTAGGTGTCTAGTTCATAGGAGGTGTTTTTGCTTTTAAGGTGTGTATATGTGTGTGTGTTAGGATAAAAGAGGTTTAAATACATTTATAGACAGTGGGAAGAACAAAGGGGAGATTGGATACATAATGCTTTAGTGGAAGAAATAATTCCTAATGGACTGGTTGGTAATAGGGTCTGAAAACCAGATTTTTATGAGAGCAAAATTGAGAGCAGATTATCCTAATATGAAGGATTTTTTTTTTTTGCATCTCTGTTGTCTTTCATATGGTTGTTGGCTTCTTTGCTAAATACAAAAGATATTTATGCTTAAACAAATGTCGCCTCCCTCAGCCCCTCCTCTCCTTCTGGCAGTGAAGTCATCATGCTGAATTGGTGACACTCTCCATGGCAACAGACTGTGATGTCACAAATGCTGTGCCAAACAGTGGATTTGTACAGGCAGTCGTCCTCGTTGTTGGAAACCGTAAGCCCAATTATGGCCAGGAGACGAGTCACAATGGATCATGTTTTCACATGGTGTCTCAAGTATTTATTCTAAGACTGGTTGCTGAAGAAGGGGCATATTGAAGGGGTTCAGGGGATGGAGAAGGGAGGCAAAATTTTTCAGCGTGGGATTTCAGAGATGTGTGGCGATGGGAGAGATTTACCAAAGTCTCTTCCAGGTGGCTGGCGCTCCAGAGTGTTCAGCTGCTCTGACAAATGCTTCACAGGTGCCCTGTGTCCTCTTAGGTATTGAAGGGAAAAGTGTTAGGAGTTGAAAAACATGAAAAAGCTGCCACTGGTCCTGCTGTCTCTGAACCCATGAGAAGAGACCAATTCAGCACACACTGAAAAAGTACCTACTATGTGCTAGGAACTATTGTAGATACAGGGTATCAGTACAAAGACACAGCAATCAATCAAACAAAAAACCCAGACTCTGCCCTCCAGGAGCTGATATTCTACTGAAAGAGGGGAGAGAAAATAGAAAAACATAATCGTTTTCTACATGATAGTGATACTTGAGCTGAAGCCCAGAGGAAGCTAAGGTCTGAAGCTTCCTGAAATGTTGGGCATAGTAGGCTCAACTGCAGGTACACCAAGAAGGCCAGTTTGGTTAGAACATCAAAAGGAGCAATTCAAAGACAAATATGGAAAAGTAGGATGAAGCTAGATCACAAAAGATTTTAAACTCCAAGGTGAAAGGCTACATTTTATTTTAGAGGTACTAGGAAGCCAGTGAAGGTTCTTGAGGAGGGAATTCTACTTCTGTTACATGGAAATAGTAGTGTAAAATAAAAGGGAAAGATAAGTTTGTTAGAGACCTTGGGAATGCCTGCTTCACCACTTACAAGCTTAGATAATTCATACTATTGCTTGCAAGCTCACTTTGATTATCATAATATAATATATACCATATAGGGTTATAAAGTCTGGATTGATTATGCAAAGGGCCTTATAATTCTAAAGCACAATATGATGACCATTATTATTCAAGGAACAGGGGTATTTTTAGACTTCAAATATTTTACTTCTGGAAAAAAAAAAGAACTCTGAAGGCATTTGGAAGGACAGGGATGTTAAAAGAAGAAGGACTTTTGGATCAAATGAGATCCTCAAGAATTTTCACAAATTTCTTCATTGGTTCTGCAAAGGGAAGAAATCCCTAATGATTCTAACCAAATCTTATCAAGCATTCTATGCCTGAGATTTTAGGATTATAAGATTGAAAACTGGAAGGGATCTTAGACTTCATTCATTTCCATTTCAAGAAAAGTCTATTTCAAGGTCCTCTGTGTAGAAGTTAACTTACTCTAGTGGACAGAAGGCCAGCCTCAGAGAAAGCAAGATCTGAGTTGAAATTCTACCTTTGACACAAATTGATTGTATGACTGGACAAGTCATTCAACTTCTCAGTACCTTAAATCAGTAGTGTTAAACTCAAATAGAAAAAGACTGGGGTGGGGTGGTAACTAAATTTTACATAAGGATCCCTGCCAGGTATATATTAGAAAATCACAAATTAGCATTATCTACATTTTATTGTATTTTAATTTATTCTGTTAATTCCAAATTACATTTTCTTCTGGTTCTGTCAGCACTTGGAAATGTTGCCATAGTCAAATGATATCTCTGTCCTGGGCAGCTTTCTCAGACTCTGCTTTGCCTAAGAAGGGGCCAGCTTGAATTGGTAGAAGGAGACCTTCACCCAGAATTCTCTGTCTATGAAATCGTGTCCAGTCTTTATCCTTATTATATGTCCAAGGCTTAATATGTATTGAGCCTTGGAGTTACAAAGACAATAAAACAAAAAATACCCTGTCTTAATTCTACTGAATGGGGAGAAGGAATGGGGTAAGGAACTCCATAGACAAGGTACATGTGTGTTGGGGGGGGGGGGAAGGAGGACACAGGAAATTTGCCTCAGACACATTAGCTATACAATGCTGAGCAAGTTACTTAATTTCTGTCTGCCTCAGTTTCCTTATTTAGAAAATAATAATAATAGCATTTACTTCAATGTAAATTGAAAGTTGTGTCATATACGAAAATGTATACAAAATGCTTTGCAAACTTTAAAGCCACATATAAATGCTGGCTATTATGAGGGAAATGAGTTCATGAGAGGTTACATAATTGACCAAGATTTTGTTGTTCAGTCTTTTCAGTCTGTCCAACACTTCATGGCCCCATTTGGGTTTTCTTGAAATATTGGAATGGTTTGTCATTTCCTGTGGTTCTCAAAGTATGGTCTAGAGAATCCTGGGGACATCTGAAACCCTTTTAGAGGGTCTACAAATTCAAAAATAGTTTTTATTTCCAATATGGTAAATGTCTATAAATATAACCTAGATAAACAAAAATGCTTTGGAGAGATCCTCAATAATTTTTAATAGGATAAAGACACTGAAAACAAAAGTTTGAGAAACACTGGTCATTTCCTTCTGCAGCTCATTTTACAGATGGGGAAACTGAGATAAAGTTTGCCCAGAGTCATAAAGCTAATAAGAAATCTGGTTAGAACTCAATTTTTTCCTGACTTTAAGCCTTGAGGCACTGCATCCACTGCTCCACCTTTCTGCCCCAGTCGAATAGAAGGTAAATAATAGGTCTGTGCTTTGAACTCAGTTCTGTTGATTCCAAATCCAGGGCCTGTTTCATTATACTCTAATACTATCTAATACTATAATACTCCAGTACTACTGTGCTCAGAATTGTCTTGTGGCACATTCCTACTTGACCCTATCTAGTTCTTTGGGGCTTTCTTAATCCTCTTCCCTGGTTAAGGGTGAGAAATGAGGTATCCAGCAACTGCAGAGAAATCATGGATTAAGTTTTTCAAAACCCCATTTCAATGATACAGTATGGATAAATTTGGGCTACATATGGCTTCTTATGTAAAGGAAACATTCTTCTCCTTTTAGTAACACATTGTCTGCTGCCTGGGCTTAGCACCCCCTACCATATGCTCCTTAAAACAAGATGCTGCAATTCAAGAACTAGCCCTAGTAATGAAGATCAAATCAGGCAGATGAAAAGAATGAGCTGAACACTGAGAGCTAGAAAGGACAATACTCAGGGTCTCTGTTCCTTCCACCTAGCTGTACTCAAAGCAAAGGAAAAGTACTGTCATTACAGCTCCATTTTAGGTGGCTATTCTGGGATTTGTTTTTTCAAGAAGCTCTGTCAATTAATTACGACAGAATTGGTTTACGATCTTTGTCTTTGGATTTCAGAGTTAATATTTATGCAATTCTAATTAATTTTTTTATTTGATGAACTCCATATACATACATACACACATATGTTGTTGAAGCCTTGTTCATCCTGCAAAAAATAAATAAATAAAATACTACATGCACAAGCTCCTTTAAAGCTTGCAAAGAGTTGTCTCCATAATAGTCTTGTGAGAGAATGAATGTAAATATCGTTAGCCTCATTTTATAGATAAGGAAACTGGAGCTGAGAGAACTTAAATGACTTCATTGTCATAAAGTTAATAGGAATGTTAAGGTGCTTAGAATAGTTCTTCAAATAGTTCAGCATCAGAAAATGAGACATTAATCCATCAAAAATAATTTTAAAGTGATATTAAATAATATTAAGTAAAAAAAGATAAGTAAATGTGATATTAAAGAAGCATTATCATGTGTTTTGTCAATGAACCTTAATCATGGGTCCTTTCTGGCGTATACCTAAAATTTGTATCTGAAACCTTATGTTTTGTCTCCCTCATTAGAATTTAAGCTCTGTGATGAATGAAAAGTCCAAGAGACATAATTTCTGGATAACTGATAATCAATTTATGTATTATGGCTAACAAATAATTAATATATTGAGATCAGTGGCTTTCTCTCATAAACTAAAGATGCAGGCTGGGGCTGCTGAACGAAATGTTATGAGATCTATATAGTATAAGATATGGACTTCAAATTGAGATCTTCCAAATCTACAATACCTTGCAGAGTAGATGTTTCCAACAAGTAGAAGTAAACTCTGATTGATTAACAATTAATGAGATAATGAATATCATAATGAAAGGTGAGTTTATTCTAATAAGGGGCCGAGGGACATGACCCTAATCACTGTCATTCTTGACCAAAGAGACTCCTCTCCATCCAGATAAATGCCCTTGGACAGTCTGAACAAAGGGATCCACCTCCAGCCAGACTATTTATGTAATTGAATGATGGACCAGAATTCACTTAGATTAGATTCCCTTCACCCTTTAATCATGAATAAGCTTTCCCAGTTGGGTGGGGTACTACCCAAGATTAAGGAGAATGTCAATCCAACTTCATCATTAATCCTGTCTTTCAGATGCTGCCTGAATAACTGATAAGGGCTGGTTTCTGAACGAAGAAATAGAAAGGAAAAAATCCTGGTTTCCCTCCCCCTACCATTTTAATTATTGATTATCTTTTCTCTCAGCTCCTTGAGAGGAAGTATTACTTTTCTATTTGTATCCTCAATACTTAGCTTGGTAAGCTTAGTACACAGTAAGGTCTTCATAAATGCTTTATTCATTTATTCATTCAAGTAGAATTGAGCTCAAACCTCTAGGCTCCAAGAAAAGCCCAGTGACAGATTCAACCCTGAACTCACTGGCAATCACAGCATCATAGATTTGGGGCCAGATGAGATCTTAGGGATCGTCTAGTCTTCTTA
Organism: Antechinus flavipes; assembly: GCF_016432865.1. Lineage (NCBI taxonomy): Eukaryota > Metazoa > Chordata > Mammalia > Dasyuromorphia > Dasyuridae > Antechinus > Antechinus flavipes. Next base: position 52,049,356 of record NC_067402.1, on the reverse strand, counting down.
TTTTACAGATGAAGAAACTGAGTTCCAGAAAGGCCGAGGTGAAGGTCCTGAGGTCTAAAGTCAGTCACAGATTAAAAGTAGCAGAGTCAGCATAGACACTCAGATTTCTGTCTCTAGAGCCAAATGTTTTCCCTCTTATGTATTTAAGGACACTGGCATTTAGATTACCCATAACACAACATGTTAAATCAGTGGAACACAGAAGGTTAAAAATGGTAGGACCTTAGAGGTCATTTTATTATAGATTTAGAACCTGAAGCAGTAGAATCTCAGTGACTTGCCCAGTGCCATAAAATGAATTAATGGACAAGATGGAATAATAATGATAATTAATAATACACATCTGTAGAGCACTTTAAAAGTTGCAAAACATTAGACATAAAACATCTCACTTGAGACTCATAATAATGTCATGAGATAGGTTTTACAGGCATTCTTTTCCATATTTTACAGATGAGGAAGATGAATCAGTCTGCAATTCACGTCTCAGGATTTCAATGTTAACATTTAAGCAATTCCAATAAATTTTTGGCTGATGAATTCCATAGAAACTTACTTATGCTATTGAGTCCTTGTTCAGCCTATGGAAGAGGAGCACATATAATAATACATACATATAGTCCTTTGAAATTCTCAGAGCACTTTTTTGCATAGTGATCCTGTGGGCAAAGTAGCCCTAATGTTTTTAGCTCCATTTTATGGATAAGGAAAGTGAGCCTCAGAAAAGTTTTGTGACTTATTTATTGTCATAAAGCTAATAAGAATTTGAAGTACATGGATATAAGGTGGCTTGTCCAAATCATATAATTAATATGAGGTGGACTTCCAATTGAGGCGTCCCTAATTGTCAACTTCCACATGCTACCCCGTAGTTCAGATGTATTGCTGAACGTCTGACTCCAAAACTGACCACCTTTCCATCATATTATCAGATGTTTTCATTAAAATATCAGATATTTTCAAAGGAAAAAAAAAGATGGTTTTTTGAAGGGACCCTGCTGCCTGAGGGAGTGAGGATCCCATAAACCTTCACCAGGAACATGCAGAGAGCTACTGTGGAGAATGGCTGAACTATCACAAGGGAGGTCTATGACACCTTTGTAAAATTCTCACTGTTCACACGGGCAACCTATAATGCACATACCTTTCATGTTCTCTTTCATAAAAGCAGACCAGTAGTCTGTAGTCAATTCATGAATTGACTCATCCATGAGTAGACATAGACATTATTTTATTCTTTATTGTTCTGTCCCTAGTACCTGGCACTGTCCTGGGAACATAAAAAACACTAAATTAATGTTTGTTGACTGATGTCAAAAAGGATGCTCTTTGTCGGTTTTAATCGGTCTCAGACAACGGTGATCAGCTTGTCTTTTCCCCTATTCTATGAGAAGGCGAGGGCATCTTTGTAGCCCTTCAGGGCCTTCACATTGATGGTGTACCACATGGGTTTATGCTCAATATGAAATGTGCCCTGTACATTTTGACTAGAGCCTTAGTCTTCACAAGGCACTCTGCTGCCAACCACCAGAACCCAGATTAGTGTCCTAGAGAGCCAATGTTATGGACAAAGATCCTGGGGCCTGGATCACACAATGGTCCAAGTAAGAAATGGTTGTCACTGATCCCTGTGGTTACCAATACAGGACAGTGGGGATAATAGCAGGCTTTTGATTCCATCCTGTGCATTTAAATACCTCATTCCACCATCTCTGGGATCTTTAAGTCTCTCTAAATCTATCTCTTGATATACAGCAACTTGGCTGAACCAATCCAGTTAAATTAATTTTGAATGTGGGCATGGATTCAATTCTATTTGGACAGCATTTATTAAGCACCCACAAATGTTAGGTTCTGGAAAAACAAAGGCAGAAATTAAAGAACAACGGCCTTTGAGGAGCATACATGGATAAATGCAAAATATATACCTAGTAAGTACAAAGTGAGAGGCAGCATGCTATGATAGGTGGAGAACAGACTTAGGAGGTAAGAAGACTGGGGATCCTAAGCAATTTACCCATGTCCCAGGCACATTATAGGACCTTACTGATCTGCATTGGGAATGGGAGTTTCCTTACCAGAAAATGAAAGTATGGGTGCACCTCAATCCTTCCCAAAACAATAAAACAAAAAATAAAAAACATGTATTTTAATGATAGAACTTGAATTGAAGTCTTCCTGTCTCTGAGGGCGGCTAACTCTCTTTCTCTCTAACATTAGAAGGATCAAACACAGGCTTCTTCCCACAACAGTCCAGAATGTTCCAAAAGAAATTAAAGTATAATGGGAAATACTTCACAAAATAAATAAAAATACAACAGGATGTTTTCTAAGCCAATATGAGGTGGAAGGGATTCTTAAGGTTTAGTGGGCACTATTTCTCTTAGAGTTTGACATCACTGCTCTAGATCACCGCTGTTTCTCCTTCAAAACCTACCTAAAAATCCATTTTCTCCAAACTTCATATACAATGCAAGTTCATCGAGGGTAGCGGCTATTTAGTTTTTGTTTGCTACAAGCTAATGAAGTCATACTAGCTCATATTTACATAACTCTTTAATATTTACAAATCACTTTACATATATTATCTTATTCGATCCATCCAGAAAGCTTGAAAAGCAGGAACTATTATTATTTTCATTTTGCAGTTGAAGAAACTTACGCTAAAAGGATTTAAGTATCCAGGATCACCCAACTAAGTAAGTAATAAAAGCAATTTGAATCTGGGTCTTCCAGAATCCAAGATACTCTATCCTTTGGGTTACCTGGCTAGCTCTTATTAAAGGAAATTTAATTGAATAAGATTCCTTTCACCCTTCTTGAATCACTTCTCCATTTCCTTGGTACTTCCATATTCTATTTATTATATCATTCTGCACTTGTGGATACCATCATTACTTAAGTGAGGGAGGATTGTCAAGGTCACCAGCCTCACTTTTTCTCCCAGAGCCATCTGGGTCCAGTGTTCAGAGAGAGACCAGCATGTCTGGAGAGGGTCAAGTCTAGTCATCCTGATCCAAACATAGCCACTGGACCCAGATGGCTCTGGAGGAGAAAATGAGGCTGGTGGCCCTGCCCAGCCCTCCCTCACTTCAATCCAATTCATTTGAATGTCACAACATCATCTCCCTAATGTCATATTTCTTTTTGAGAACCAAGGACAAACAATAATTGTTATATAATTATTCTCAAATAATTTCATATATGCGTGTGTGCACATAAGTACAAAAAAGGAAATGTAAATTTATTGAGAAATTATTTGTAAAAAATGATTTAGGATATTACCATTTAGTACCAAAAATATTATACATGTTATATCCTCATTATAATCTGCTTAACTATCTGAGGCAGAAAGAAATAATGATGCTAGTCATCTAGTTACTCAATAGGGAAAGCTCCTGGCAGCTATAAGCACCTCCCTCATTATAATTAATCAGGTATAAATCCATAAACTCAAGAAAAATCATTATTATTAGGCGATCTGGGACCTATTGCATCATGGGGAAATGGTCATTTTTGACAGCAGTTCTGATTGCTTGGTGGCTATGGTTTCAGTGAGCCTCCTACACTGTCCTTTTCTTTTTTTTTTTCAAACAGCGGAAACTGTAAATAACATTCTCTTCATTTCTAACAAGAAAATGTTTGCTATAATTGAACAGACTCCTCGTGTCCAAAAATCCCAAAACACAAAAAACCTCTACAATTTGTAACCTTATTTTTCCTTCATGGAAATACTAAATATAGAACTTCTTAGTCTCTCCTACTCAGGTCTTGAAATGTATAATAGCTCTGGGTGGGTTGTAGACCAAATAGAAACATAGCTAGACCTGCTCCTAGTCCTTTTTCAAGCAAAACCATTTTAGAAGTGGAGAAATGATCAGTGTCCAGGTGCTGTTCTTCCTTTTCCTTTTCTAAGGAGTGGAAATATGTATGGTGGGAAAAATAAGGAAAAGGTCATAGAGGGAATGTGTAAGAAGTTATGTAGTATAATAAGAAGAGGTCTCTATTAGGAATCTAGATATCTGGTCATAATTTACTGCAACACTATATGCAAGTTATTTAGCCTCTTTGTCTCAATTTCTTGATGAAAAAGGAAAAATTACAAATGTTGGAAGGGCTGCAAGGAAACAGATACATTAAAATTTACATTACACATTTTACAATACATTACAATTTTTTACAATTTAAAATTACAAAATTTTACAATTTTTACAATACAATACAATTTTACAAGACATTAAAGGCACAAAATATTTTCAAACTGACCCCATTATGAACAGACAATTGAAAATTAACAATGAAAAAATTTAAAGCCATCTATAGTTATAAGAAAAAAATGCTCTAAATCACTATTGATTAGAGAAACGCAAATTAAAACAACTCTGAGGTACCATCTCATACCTCTCAGATTGGTTAAGATGACAGGAAAAGATAATGATGAATGTTAGAGGGGAAAACTGGGACACTGATACATTCTTGGTGGAGTTGTGAACAGATCCAAACATTCTGAAGAACAGTGTGGAACTATGACCAAAAGTCATGAAATTGTGCTTACCTTTTGATCCAACAGTGCCACCAATGGGTCTGTATCCCAGAGAGATTATAAAAGAAGGCAAAGGATATACATGTTTGTCGCTGCTCTTTTTTGTGGTAGCAAGGAATAGGAAAATGAGTGGATGCCCATCAATTGGAGAATGGCTGAATAAGTTATGGTGTGTGAATGTAATGGAATATGATTGTTCTATACAAATGATGAACATGCTCATTTCAGAATAGTCTGGAAAGATTTACATGAACTGATACTGAAGTAAAGAGAACCAAAAGAACATTGTACACAATAACAACAAGATTATGTAACGAACAATTATGATACACTTGGCTCTTCTCAGCAACATATTGATCCAAAACAATTCCTACAGTCTTGAGATGGAAAATGCCATCTGTATCCAGAGAAAACTAAGAAGACTGAATACAGATCAAAGCATACTATTTTCACCTGTTTTTGTTTGCTTTTCTTTCTTTCTTTTCTTCTTGTTTGTTTTACCATTTTATTCTTATTTCACTAATATGGAAATATGTTTAGAATGATTGTAAATGTATATATATCATTGCTATTATCTTAGGGTCAGGGGAGGTTAGAGAGAGAAGGAGAAAAACTTTGGAACTCAAAATCTTATAAAAATGAATGTTGAAAACTATCTTGACATGTAATTGGAAAAATAAAATACTACTGAATTCAGAAAAAAAAATACTATGAGCATATAAAGGAAGGATAATCATAATAAACTATGCCTCGAAAGTCATTTAATTCTGATCCAAGAATAACACTGTTAGTCCATATACATATGAAAAAGATCAAAGAAAAGAAAAAGGCTCCACATCTACATAAATATTTACAGCTGGTATTTTTTTTTCCCTGATTCTTTTGTAGTAACAAAAAAACTTAAGCCAAAGAAATACTCTTCAATTGGGGAATAGTTAAGCAACTCATAATATTTGAATGTGGTGGAATACTACTGTCATTAAAAATGATGAGATTGGAAAATGGGAATATTGCTATAAACTGATGCATAATAAAATGATGATAAATAGGAGAACAATTTGAACAATTTAAAAAATAATTTGGCATTTTTCTATTAGTAGTAACTAAACTTGCTGCACACAGTTAGTACTCTTTACGATCTTGTTAACTAACTAAGGCAAAAAGAAGTAATTGTACTAGTCATCTACTTACTCAATGGGGAAAGCTATTAGTACCTGTAAACACTTTACTCATGATGAACAGCAATTAATCAGGTACACAATAATAAATTCAAGGAAAATAATATTGGACAACTCATGACCTGTTTTAACAAGGGAAAATGATCACTTTGACATCAGCTCTAGTTGAATTTACAAATGAATTCTTCCAAACATTAAAAGATTAATTCTAATACTATGTAAACTAGAAATAGAAGTCCTGCCAAATTCCTCCCATCACACAAATTGGGTACTGATACCTAAACCAGAAGAAAGAAACAGAAAAAGAAAATTACAGCCCAATTTCCTTAATGAATATTGATGCATAAATTTTAAATAAAATATTATCAAAGAGATTACCCCATCATGTCAGCAACATTGTATTATCTTTTATTACCCATGACCAGGTAGAATTTATACCAAGAAAACAGAACTGGTTTAATATTAGAAAAAGTCACTGCTGTAATTGACAGCAACTTTGTACAAAGTTGACAGAAACATTATTAAAACAAACAACTTGGAAAGAACTCAATGACCATTCATAATTTTGGAATATGAAATGAAGCATGTTGCTTATTTACTGCCAGAGAAATGGTAGATTCAAGGTGAAGAATAAGACATGGAAGACATGGCCAAAGTGAGAATTTGTTTTGTTTGTTACAAGTATTTTTTTTCTTAATTTCTCAAGGATGGGAAAAGGGAGGAGAAAAAAAAATGATTTTTGCTCATGAAAAAAATTAATTAAAGTGGGAAAACTGGATTAGTTGATTTCTTTTAAAAATAAAAGTAAATACATGGGGTTTGGATTGGAAGATTTCTAAGGGCCAGCTTTAAAATTACATTTTATGGACTTCCCTACTTACTCTTATTTTACTTGGCCAGCAGAGTAAAAGCCCCATTCCCGTGACTTAGAAAAATGAGATAAGAACATGAGATCATTGTAAATTTTGGAATAACTGACCCTTCCTGAGGTGGTGTTCCTGAATATATGTGATATATGTGACATTTTCCATGACATTTTCTGGACATAGTGAAAAGTTGGGTAAAAATTCTGCCATTAGAATTTGCAACGTTTCCTAACTCTGGAAGGAGTGAGCATGCCTTCATGTTCTGTGCAAAAAATTCACTTTCAGAAGTAACTGAATCGCATTCTTCAGAACAGGAAGATGGCATGGGTCTCCTGTTTTTTCAACCAGGCTAAAGATGCCTTTCTCTCCTTTTCCTGAAAAAACCATCAGTATTTCCCTAAAAAAATAAGGACCTTTTTTTTTTCTTCCCCAATATTGAAATACATCTGGCTTTATGGATTCAGCTCCCTAGAGGAGGAAGAAGTTGAAGTTTCTATGTTGGAAAACTTGATTCTATGATGGTCCTTTAATTTGAAATGCTTTTTGACTGTTTAAAGGATGAAGCAAGAGAACCAGTGACTCCACATTAGCTCTGCTGCTAGGATTGTTATCATACTGTCAGCAGCCCAGATCCAGGAAAGGATGGGGAGAAGCTTCTTCCTTAATTGAGCATAGTGACATTCTTTTGCATAACCTCTGGAAAGAAAGGTGAGGTATTCTGTTATGTAACTCAGGCACATTCTGTTTGCCCCTGAGACTTGGGTAGATTATAAAGCTGGGTGGATTTGAGTGAATTCAGAAGCAGATGAACCTATTTTCTTGTGCCAGTTTTCTCCAGATATAATGCTGAAATATAAAATTTGTAGAAAGAACTCTAATGGATATATATATGTATATACATACATACACACATATATATGTCTATGTATGCACATGTGTGTGTGATTATGTACTTTACCTAGTCTTTTATGCTTATACATTTAAGTCTGGCTTTATGCATAATACTACTATAGTACTGACCCTATTTATACTCCCAGGATTAATTTTCTAAGAACATAAAAACATGGTAAGCATATGTTCACTATTATGAGCTGAAACCGTATTATAACCTTATCACCTCCTCTTCCTGAGCAGTCTAGGTTAGTTCCAGTGCATCTCACAATTCTCTCTTTCCCCACAGATGAACACACACTAACACCCTTCTCCAGAAGGCCTGCAGAGATGGGGAGCAAGCACACATGGGCCTGAGGATCAGCATGAATAATCGGAAGCCATGGTACACACAGACTTAAAATACAAAGTTGGATAAAACTTTCAGACAAAGAGCTTAGTGCCCCGAATGACTATAATATTTGTGTAAGACACAATGCATGTGTCAGGCTGTGAGGGGCTGGTCTCAGATCACTTGCAGAGATAGGAATCTTTATTCAACTTTGTTCTCTATTGCTAATTCATTTGCGTAGGAAAGGCATGGAAAACTAAGTTGGCAATTTTGGGGCTACTTAAAATTTTGCCTCTTTCATGTATTTTTAATGCTTCTAAGAATCCTTAGAAATCATTTATACAATCTAATCCTCTCATTTTAAAGATGAGATATTTATTCAAAATCATAAGCTGGTTTGTGGCAGGCCTAGAATTTAGAACCAGAACTCCTGATTTTAGCTCTGCGGTGCTAAGTGCTGGACCTGGAAGTTCAGGAAAAGTTGAGTTCCTATCCTGGCTCCAACACTTGGGAGCTACATGGCCCTGGTCATGCCGCTGCCACTTTGTCAGCTTCAATCACTCTTATTTAAAAGGAAGATAATTACCAGCACTTACAGTACTGGGCTCTTGTGAGGATCCCAGGAATTAGCATGTAAAGTACTTTACAAACCTGTATAAATGTGGGTTTTTAAACTGGCCATCTTTCCTAAATTTTCTGACAATGCAATACCCTTCTGCCTTGGTTCTGTTCATTTTTAGTTATGGTGTATATATATTTCATCTATAAATCAGGCACTGTGCTAAGTTCTGAGGCTACAAAGAAATTACAAAAACAGATCCTGTCCTCACAGAAGGACATACAATATATGGCTATGCACAAGATACATGATAGATATAAAGTAATTCAGGGAGTAAATCAGTATAGATATAAAGTAATTCCCTAGAACCTGGGAATGGGGAGGAGTCGAAAATGAAGCTGGAGTTTAGCCTTGAAACTGTCCAGAGAATAAGGGAAGAGCTCATTCTAGGAACAAAGGATCAGCACTGCAAAGGAAAGGGACCAGACATTGACAGTCAAGAAGCAAGGAGCAAATAAGGCAGATGGCTGGATCTAAGGGTGTGTGGAGAGAACTAAGAAGCCTGGAAAGATGGAAAGAGGTCAGATTGTGAAGAGTTTTAAATCACAATCAGAGAGGTTTATATCTGATTTGGAGGTAATAGGGAGCTAGTAGAGTTTCCTAAGTAGTGGAGTGACATGATTAGGAGTGCATGGCAGCTTTGGCAGCTGCTTCAAAATAATTCCCCCATTGGAAGCTCCTCTAGAGCCTGAAATGCTAATGTTTCTTGCATTGTTCATTTTGCTTTAATGCTTTGATACAAATGAGATTTGGGAAGGGTAACACATATGACTATTATCAGCTATTAACACCTTGAATCACAGTATCTCAGTGTTGCAAAGGAAATAATAGGCCATTTAATTCAACCTATTCCATGAACAGCCATTCTCTCAATGACATCTACAACATGTTCATTTAGTCTTTACTAGGAGATTTATAAGGTGGGTGACGGGGAGCTCACCATTTCCAAGTCATTCCATTGTACGTTTGGAGAGTCCCAATTGTTAGCAAGTTGTTTTTCTCTCCTTTATATGAAGTAAAAAATCAATCTCTCTCAAACATCAACCCAAACAGGGAAAACCGCCTCTAATAGATTATCAGGGTTTAGCAGGAAGGGAAGGGCAACTAAATGGTGTCATTATGCACAGAGCACTGGATCTGCAGTCAGGAAGACGCGTGTTCTTGAGTTCATTCTTAGCTCAAACACTCACTAACTGTGTGACCTTGGACAAGAAAATTGACCCTTTTGCTTTAGTTTCTTTGTCTTGAAAATGAACTGGAAAAGGAATTGGCAAATCATTTTGTTATCTTTGCCAAGAAAACTCCAAATGGTGTCAGGAAAAGCCAAATACAATGGAAACGATTGGAAAAAGACAAATACGAAGGAATGGAACATAGGCTAGTTGAGTTTTGATAGGGGAGATTACATTCCTCAAAGGAAAGACCTAGATAGAGCTCTGTGATGGAAGGTCCTTGGCCTGGGAAGGGTGAGAGAGATAGGGAGGGAATTTTAAAGGCAGGAGTATGAGATGGAGAGGCTCCAAAACCAAATGTCACCTCTGTCCTAAACTTGATTGAATTGTTTCCATTTGTAAAAGTGAGGTAGCTGAAGCAGCTAAGTGACGCAGTAGATAGAGTACCAGACCTGAAGTCAGGAGGTCCTGAGTTCAAATCTGACCTCAGACACTTAACACTTCCTAGCTGTGTGACCCTGGGCAATTCACTTAACCCTAATTGCTTCAGCAAAAAAAAAAAATGGGGTACCATGAGTTATTGGATACATATTTAGATAAAAAAATAAATTATTCATATGACTTACCTTGATGTTTTAGTATATCTGATATAACCCTAGTGATCATGATGTTTTAAACTCAATTTTCTCTTTGAATTTAGGACTTTTCATTTTGTTTTTGTAAAGGAAGCTAGGTGCACTTGTGAGAGGGTTCGACTTGGGATAAGGACCACTTAAGTTTAAACCCTGCCTCAGAAATCAACAAGCTACAATTCACTTAACCTTTGTCATCCTTAATTCCCTTATATGCAAAATGGGGAAAATAATAATAATTCCTTCACAGATCTGTCGTGAGGAATCAAATGAGTTAACAACATATGTTACTTCTTCATTTTATAGATGCCAAGAGAGAGATCTATTGGTGACTTATCCAAACTTACCCAAAGTCACACAAGTAGTAAATGACAAAACTGAAGGCCCTCTGCCCCAAATCCAGAAGTCTTTCCTTATGCTTTCAATAAGTGTTTTACCAATTAACATTCTAGAAAAGCCCATGTATTGGGCTATGGGAACAACAGCTAGCATTTGCCTAGCACTTCAAAGTTTGCACATCTTCTTCAATTATGAATATTGGCAACAAATAGAATCCTGAGAATGGGCTGTACCAAATGTCAAAGTGACCCATGACACAAAGTTTTTTAAAAACCTATTCAAGAACTAGAAATCCTGGTGGAGACTTGTAAGGTCCCAGAAAAGACCAGGAAATATTTGGAGACTCAACTGAAGCTGTTCTCAGAGTTATACTTCCTCAAGATGTTATTCTCTGGACAAGGAAGCCTGAAGTGAAAGAAATTCTTTGTTTAAGGAGTTCTTAGCTCTATAGAAGATTCTCTCTGATTTCTGAACCCCAGAGAAGAAAGTTGCCATAAAACAGGAAGCCTGTGCAAGGGGGGGATAAAACCAAGGCATTCATGCACAGCCACTCTTCTTTTGAATGCACAGAATTCTGAAACATTCATCACTGCTTCTGTACTCTCCATCTTGCTTCGTTGCCTAACCTCAGATGTCATGAGTTATCTGTCAGAAGCGAGAAGATATGGCTACTGGCATTGGGCTGCCAGCTCTCCAGAGGGGGAGACAGAAGGAGCTGATCCAGCTGAGCTGGACTAGGGTAAGAACTTATGTTTTCCAAACATCTTAGTGTATGGAGTAGTGCATATCTATTTAAGAGGACACCTGTGCAGTCAAGGTGACAAACCTACATCTGCAAAACATCTGTCACACAGGACATAGTGGTACAGTTTTCTGTCTTGTCAGGGACTTATTTAAAGTACTTACTTTTAAAAAGTCATGCTTTAAATCTTTAGCACGCTGTATCCAAAATAAAAACAACTCAAATGGGGGAGTTGCAAAGGAAAATGGCAGTGGGTGGAAAGGGTGTTGAGCTGTGAATATCATAAATAAAATGGACTGACACTTCTTGAAACACAAATAATAAGAATACATTAATAAATCCCTCTTCTCCCCACCTTATAATTTCCCTCTTTTTCCCCTAACCCTGTCTACTGAAGGAATAATAAAGGAATGTGTCCTGAGATGAAAAATTTCTGTTTTTTTGTCAACTGGAGATCTAAATTGTAACTAAAAGTTTCTTTTATTTGAGCTTCTCAGATAATGTCAAATTTAAGAGGAAATATGGTGTCCACTTTCCTTATGGTACTAATATAGAGACATAAAGCTATGAAGAATGTTAGGTTATCTTTTTCCAGACAAGACCACATCCAAAACCCTCTGGGCTGAGGAAGACAGATCCTATTTTAAAAGATCTTTCTTGCATCTAATTCTATTTGTCTGGTTGGACTTTTATGCTTCCATATCCCAACATTATCTCAATTACAACAGTCCTAAAAGCAAGCTTATTGCCTCCCTTCACCCCATTCAGCTCCCTTTTGTGATCTTATTGATGTTAATTGTTCTACCACTTCCCTAAGTCACAAATTCATCATCCGCCAGAGTCATTCTTGATATCTTCTTCTTTCTCTTGTTCTATAACAAGTCAATTAAGCTGTGTTGATTTTTTCTGTGAAATGTCTTTAAAATTCTTTCCTTCTTTTTTATTTGTGGGACCACTCTAGGATAGCCCCTATTTTACTGAAATAATCTAGTAACTAGTTTTCCTATTTCAATTCTTCCTATCTCCATTCCATTGTGCCTATTAACACCAAAGTAATAGAAATTATTCTATTCTGTTCTATTCTATTCCATTCTATTCTATTCTATCCTATTCTATTCTATACATAACTGGAAGGGAATTTTGTTCAGTGTTTCAGTGTCTGACTCTTCATGACTCCATTGGGTTTTTTGGGGCAAATATACTTGAATGTTTTGCCATCACCTTCTCTAATTCATTTAAAGATGAGGAAACTGAGACAAATAGGGTCAATTTTCTTGCTCAGGATCAGCTATTTTCTGAGACCATATCTGAACTCTGGTCTTCCTGACCCTAGGTCTAGTGTTCTATCTACTACACCATTTAGCTTTAGCCTAGAGACCATTGAAATCACCCCCTATTCATTTTATAAAAGGTGATATTAGATTGAGTTGTTCAAGTATCACTGGTAATAGATTTCAGAGGCATCATTCAAGCCTATATGCTTGAGCCAAATCCAGTGTTCTTTCTAATATATCAGAAGTTTTTTCATTTTTTGTGTCATGAACCCCTCTATAAGTCTGGTGAAACCTATGGACCCTTTCTTAGAAGAATATCTTTAAATAATTAAAAGTAAATACATAGGATTAGGAAGGAAAGCCAATTATATTGAAATACAGTTATCAAGTTAAAAAATTTAAAGATCCTAGTTCAAACAGTCCTGTACTGTATCATGTTATTTCATTGACAAAATGAATTTCCCAAAATATAATATTCAACATATCATTCTATGTCTAAAATTTTTAGTGACTCTATTTTGCATGTAATTTGAAATGCCAGTTCTTTGAGTTAGCATTCAAGGACCTCCCTAAAGAAGTTTGTATTATATTTTGTGGACAACAGGAAGAAGTGAAAATATTTCAGTAAAGGAGACTTCTCCAAACCTCATTTTTCTCAACTGCCAAAAGGAACGGGGGTTGTTGCGAGGTCAAATGAGATAATCATTGTAATGCACTTAGCACAGTGTCTGGCACATAGCACCATATAAATGTTATATATGTAAATGTTTATATATATATATATATATATATGTATATATATATATATATATATATATATATATATATATATGCATCTGTATATAAATGTTAGCTATTATGTTCTTGTTGTCATCATTATTATTTGCAAAATAGGACAATACTAACACCTACTTCACACAGTTGTTGTAAGAAAAAAAGGAGATAATAACTGCAAAGTACTTTGTAAACTTTGAGCTATTGTAAAATTACTACTAATTTTTATTACTGTTTTTAATGTCCCAATTTTACACATGAGAAAATTAAGACTGGAATTTTAAATCACTTATTTAATTAGTTGAAACTAGGATTAGTTGAAACTAGTTATTAAAACTCTAGCAAGTTTTTTGAGGCAGTTAAGTGTTGCTTAATCTCTGTTTGCTTCAGTTTCCTCATATATAAAATAGAGACAATAATAGTACCTTCCAAGCTCTTGCAAAGATCTAATGAGATATCTGTAAAGAGCTTAGCAGGATGGCAGGAATGTGGTAATATACTAGCCATTATTATTATGAGATCAAATGCTATAGAGATGATGAGTTAGTTCACATTTAGACATGTTGAATTAGAGGCTGGGCATTTAAGTGGATAGTAGTTTTAAACTCAGAGCAAGTGCTCAAGGGAAATGTAAGGGCTAGAGATGTGAATTCAGAAGCAATCTGCACATTTATGATCACTAGAGCTGTGGGAGTGAGCTCCCTAATCGTGAGAATGCCCACATTCTTCTCATGATTTTCCTTCTACAGAAGAGCAGGAAGGTAGAATTCTGACTTTTGGGAAATGTCTACAGTGGCAAGATGGAAGGAAATAGAAGAGTCCGAGAAGTAACCATCAAAGAAGGGGGGAAAAACAGAATAATGAAGTGCTTACAATTTTAAAAACAAGAGAACCTTTGGAATTAACAATGCCAAGAGCTGCAGAGAGGTTAAATACAATGAAAACTAAAAACAGGATATTGAATACAGTCATTAGAAAGTCAGTGGTGATCTTTTTAAAGCAGTCTTCCCTCCCCCCCCAAAATGGCGCTTATCTGAAAATAAAATTTCAGAGTTAAATTATGCAAGGAAAGTAAGGAAATAGAGCTTTGAAGTCTAGAACTCTCATTTGAGAAATTAACAGCATAAGAGTTGTGCTGATGCTTATGTGTGTGAGGGCCAATAACAGTTTTTTCTTTCTTTTTCAAGATATGAATACATTTGGAAAGCAAGAGGAAAATAAGTAGAGGGAAGGAAATGATTGAAGAGATTAAAAACAAGGATGACAACTGAGTGAGCAAAATACCTGAGCAAAAGCCAGAAGAATATAAGTTTCTTGAAGTCAGTTATTGGATTTTGTAGTCTTTGTAACTCCAGTACCTAGCAGTACCGGATCATAAACAGTATAGGATCATAAAGCAGTCCTTATCATAAACACTGAATCAAATGCTAATGGAATTGGGTAGTCAGGTGAGGTCAAGAACACAGACAGTATTTCAATATCCTGAAATATATTATGGATTAGGTGAGTGCGGTGAATAGAGTCAGGAAAACCTAAATTCACATCCTGCCTCATATACTTAATAGTTGTGTGAGACTTAGCAAGTCCCTTTCCAATTGTCAGAATGAATTTCCTCATTTATAAAATGGATATAATAGTATTTTACATGGTAGTTGTGAGGATCAAATAAGATAACATATCCAAAATGTTTTGCAAAACTTAAAGAACAATATAAATACCTGTAATTATTATTATTGTTATAGAAATAGCAGCAGCAGCAGCAGCAGCAGCAGCAGCAGCAGCAGTAGTAGTAGTAGTAGTAGTAGTAGTAGCAGCAGTAGTAATAGTAGTACCCTACTCCATTCCTCTTGGTGGATAAAGTCCCTGTCCCCCCTGACTATCACCTTCTCTCTCTGTCGCTCTCTGTCTCTCTCTCTGTCTTCTCTCTCTGTCTCTGTCTGTCTTTCTCTTTCTCTATCTCTCTGTCTCTGTCTCTCTCTCTCTTTCTCTCTGTCTCTCTCTGTCTCTCTCTGTCTCTCTCTTTGTCTCTCTCTCTCTCTCTCTCTCTCTCTCTCTCTTTCTCTCTCTCTCTCTGTCTCTCTCTCTCTCTTTCCTTTTTTCTCTCTCCCTCCTTCTCTCTGTCTCTGTCTCTGTGTGTCTCTTTGTCTCTGTTTCTCTCTATCTCTGTCTCTCTATCTCTCTAAAGATAAATCTATTGAAATTGATCTAAAGTAGTAGAGAACCAATTAAACAGATGAAGGAGTTTGCTCAAAAAGGAGAGGATGTTTTCCTCTGAAGGACGGATGAGGATTGGGTGTAGAGATAGCTATGTCTGAGATGGAAGGGACCTTTGCTGCCCTAAAAGCAGATACCAATTTTTTTTTTTAATGAATAAAAAGGCAAAGCAAGATCTAACTATAGACAGCTTCTATAGTGAAAGAACAGGTTTCAAACCCTAAGGAGACTAAAAGCGGACTCTCTCCAGATGAAGTCCCAAAGGGTGATACAACCTGGTCCCCACCACACAAGGCTTTCCTAGAAGAAATTAAAAAGGATTTTAAAAGAGAGTGAAGGAAAACTCTGCTAGAGTATTTGGAAAAGACATATAACTTATTAAAAGAAAAATTTAATAAAGTGGAAAAAAACAACTCCCTGAAATGTGAATTGGAAAAGGTAAAGAACTCCCAAGAAAACAGAATTTGTGAATTGGAAAAAGAAGATAACTCTTTAAAAATTGTGAAATGGAAAAAAAATTCCATAGAACAAAATAACTCATTTAAAAACTAAATTAGACAAATACATAAAGAAGTAAAAAAAAGTAAATGAAGAAAATAATTCATTAAAAATCAGAACTAAACAAATGGAAATAATGACTCAAGGAGACATCAATAATCAGGCAAATAAAAGCAAAAAAAAAAAAAAAAAAAGGAAAAATAGGAAAAAAAAAGTTAAATACCTATTTGGGAAAACAACAGACCTGAAAAATAAATGTAGGAGAGATAATCTAAGTATTATTGGTCTCCCTGAAAATCATGATGAAAAAAAAAGAGCCTAAACACTATTTTTCAGGAAATCATCAAAAAGAACTGCTCAGATGTCATAGAATCAGAAGGTAAAATAGTCATTAAAAATTAAAACTCCAAAGAATATTGTGGCTAAATTTCAGAACTATCAGACTAAGGAAAATATATTACAAGCAGTCAGAAAAAAACAATTCAAATATTGAGGAGCCACAATAAGGATTACTCAGGATCTAGCTGCTTCCATATTAAAGGACTGAAGGGCTTGGAATCTGATATTCTGAAAGGCAAAGGAACTTGGAATGCAGCCAAGAATGAACTACCCAGCTAAACTGAGCATTTTCTTCCAGGGAAGAAGATGGGAATTCAATGTAACATGTGAATTCCATTTATTTCTGATGAAAAAAAATCAAGAGTTAAATAAAAAATTTGATCTCCAAATATAGGACCCAAGAGAAGCATAAAAAGGTAAACAGAACTCCTGATAATTGTATTTCTGGTATGAGTATGCATAGACAGTGCCTCTATAATTTGATGTATATAATTTGACTGTAGCAGTAAAATCAAATTATACTGTTATAATCTAAAAAAGAAATTAAAGGTAGAAAACCGATTGTACCAGAAAAAGGGAAAAGTGGAGGTAAAATGAAGGAAATTACATCCCATAAAGAGGCAAAGGAAATCTATTGTATCTGATGGAAAGAAGGGAGGGGGATGAACATTGTGTGAATGTTACTCTCATCAGATTTGGCTCAAATAGAAAATATTAGACATATGTGGTTTATAGAGAAATTTCTCTCACCTTATTGAAAAGTGGAAGGGGAAAATCAAAAAAGGGAGGAGTAGTCTAAATAGAAGGGAAACAGAAATAGCAGGGGAAAGGTATAAGAAATGGGGAAGCACTCTAAGGGGAAGGGATTGAAAAGGGGGAAGGCTGCTTGAGGCAAGTGATGCCCCTAAGTTAAATACCAAGCAGGAGAGTAAGGGGGAAAAAGAAAGAGAAAAATATAAAATAAACTGGAAAAACATTTTTACATTAAAAGATTCTAATAAAGGCCTCATTTCCAAAATATATAGAGAATTGACTCAGATTTATAAGAAATCAAGTTATTCTCCAATTGATAAATGATCAAAGGATATGAACAGAAAATTTTCAGATGAAGAAATTGAAACTATTTCTAGTCATATGAAAAGGTGCTCCAAATCATTATTGATCAGAGTAATGAAAATTAAGACAACTCTGAGATACCACTACACATCTGTCAGATTGTCTAAGATGACAGGAAAAGACAATCATAATGACAAATGTTGAAGGGGATGCAGGAAAACTGGGACACTGATGCATTGTTGGTAGAGTTGTGAATGGATCCAACCATTCTGGAGAGCAATTTGGAACTATGCTCAAAAAATTATCAAACTGTGCATACTCTTTGACCCAGCAGTGTTACTACTTGGCTTATATCCCAAAGAAATCTTAAAGGAGGGAAAGGGACCCATATATGCAAAAATGTTTGTGGCAGTCCTTTTTGTACTAGCTAGAAACTGGAAATTTAATGGATGCCCATTAATTGGAGAATGGCTGAATAAATTGTGGTATATGAATGTCATGGAATATTATTGTTCTGTAAGAAATGACCAGCAAGATGATTTCAGAAAGGCCTGGAGAGACTTACATGAATTGATGCTAAGTGAAATAAGCAGAACCAAGAGATCATTATACATGGTAATAACAAGATTATACGATGATCAATTCTGATGGACATGGCTCTCTTCAACAATGAAATGATTCAAACCAGTTCCAGTTGTTCAGTAATGAAGAAAGTCAGCTACACCCAGACAGAGAACTATGGGAAATGAGTGTGGACATAGAATTTCCTCTTTTTCTGTTATTGTTTGCTTGCATTTTTGTTTCTCTTCTCAGATTTTTTCTTTCTTTCTAGATTGGATTTTTCTGGTGCAGCAAGATAACGGTATCAATATGTATACATATATTTTATTTAACATATACTTTAACATATTTAACATGTATTGGATTACCTGCCAGCTAGGGAAGGGGGTGGGAGGAAGGAGGGGAAAAGGTGGAACAGAAGGTTTTGCAAGGGTCAATGTTGAAAAATTACCCATGCATATGTTTTATAAATAAAAAGCTATAATAATAAAAAATTTTAAAAATATAAAAATACACAAAGTTAGTTTTCAACATCCACCCTCACAAAACCTTGTGTTCCAAATTTTTCCCTGTTTCCCCCACTCCTTCCCCTAGACAGCAAGTAATCCAATATATTTTAAACATGTACATATTTTCACATTAACCATGCAGCACAAGAAAAATAAGATCAGGGACTTCCGGTTAAGATGGCGGAGAGGAGGCTCACAGTTGTATAAGCTCCGCGCTTTCTCTCACTATCCACTTCATTACAAGCCTCTGAATCAATGCTTGACTGAAAAAAACCCACAAATAGTTACCAAGAGAAGCCATCCTTGAGATCCGCCAAGAAAGGTCTGTCTTTACTGGAGGGCTGGGGCGGTTTTAGATCGGGCGCAGGCTGAGGGCAGCGGCAGTGAGAGCACGGGAGCAGAGCTGAGAGGGGGTGGGGAGTGATCGTAGCCGTCTCTGCGGGGAGAGCTTCGCTACAGGTTTGGAACCTGCAGCAAGTCAACAGCCCAGCAGAGAAGCTAAAAACACCGGGGCTGAAGAACACAACCCCAAACAGCTGGAGTCTCTCAGGACCTGGCCCCCCCTCCTTCCCCCCCTCAGTGACTCAGCACGCTTTGGGATCTCAGAGCGCAGGCGCAGCACAGTCCTGCTAGTGCCTCACTACTGCCACCTGCAGTCTGTAGAGGAAGCTCGATAACACACCCAGCCCCCCCCCCAAAGAAAGACTCCAGTTTTTTCTGTTTTTCTTTGGTAGTTTATCTCTGATTAATAGACAGAATGAGCAAGAAGCTGAAGAGGACTTTAACCCTTGACAGCTTCTATACAGATAGAGAGCAGACTCTAAATCCTGAGGAGACTAAAAACAGGCAGTCCCCAGGTGATTCCCCAAAGGAGGAAATCATCTGTTCCTCAGCACAGATGAACCTCATAGAAGTGATTAAAAAGGCTCTCACAAGGGAGCTAGAAGAAAAATGGGAAAAGAGTCTGGAGAAAGTTAAAGAGAGAGTGGATAAAGAAGTAAAATCCTTGAAAAATAGGATTAGTGAACTGGAAACAGAAAACAGCTCTCTAAAAAACAAAATTGACGAAATGGAAAAAAATTCCACAGAACAAAAGAACTCAATTGGACAATTAGAGAAAGATTTTAAAAAAGTGAGTGAAGAGAATACTTCACTGAAAATCAGAATTGAACAAGTGGAATTGAATGACTCGAGGAGACAAGAAGAATCAGTCAAGCAAATCCAAAAAAATCAAACAATGGAGAAAAATGTGAAATACCTTCTGGGGAAGACAACAGACCTGGAAAACAGATCCAGGAGAGACAATCTGAGAATCATTGGACTCCCAGAAAAACATGATGAAAAAAAAAGCCTGGACACTGTCTTCCAGGAAATCATCAAAGAGAACTGCCCAGAAGTCATAGGAACAGAGGAAAAAATAAACATTGAAAGGATTCATCGATCACCCACTGAAAGGGATCCTAAAATCAAAACACCAAGGAATATAGTGGCCAAATGCCAGAACCCTCAGGTGAAAGAAAAAATATTGCAAGCGGCTAGAAAAACCCAATTCAAGTATCAAGGAGCCACAATAAGGATCACCCAGGATCTGGCAGCATCCACATTAAAAGATCGAAGGGCCTGGAATATGATATTCCGAAAGGCTAAGGAACTTGGTATGCAACCAAAAATAACTTACCCAGCGAGAATGAGCATCTTTTTCCAGGGAAGAAGATGGACATTCAACGAAATAAGCGAATTTCATCTATTTCTGATGAAAAAACCAGAACTTAACAAAAAGTTTGATCTACAAATATAGAACTCAAGAGAAATCTAAAAAGGTAAAGATTAATCTTGGGAACTATATTTTGACTATATAGATGTATAAAGAATACATGTATACCTTGTTCTAGAAATTGATGTGGAAAGGACATTGTACCAGAAAAAGGGTAAAGTGGGGGTAGTACATCTCATGAAGAGGCATAGGAAACCTATTATATCTGAGAGAAAGAATGGAGGGGGATGAATATAGTGGGTATCTTACTGCCTTCAGAATTGGCTTTAAGTGAAAAATCTTAAGACATATTCAATCTATGGTGAAACTTCTCCCATCTCATTGAAAAGTGAGAAGGGAAAAGTGGAAAGGGAAGGAATAAGCTAAGCGGAAGGGAATACGGGAACTGGGAGGGAAAGGGGTAAGATAGGGGGAGGAACTCTAAGGCGGGGGGAGGGACACTAAAAAGGGAGGGCTGTGAGAAGCAAGGGGTGCTCACAAGCTTAATACTTGGAAGGGGGGGAAAGGGGAAAGAAGGGAGGAAAGCATAAACCGGGGTTAACAAGATGGCAAGTAATACAGAATTGGTCATTCTAACCATAAACGTGAACGGGGTAAACTCCCCATAAAGAGGAAGCGGTTAGCAGAATGGATTAAAAGCCAGAATCCTACAATATGTTGTTTACAGGAAACACACCTGAAGCGGGGAGATACATGCAGGTTAAAGGTAAAAGGTTGGAGCAAAATCTACTATGCTTCAGGTGAAGTCAAAAAAGCAGGGGTAGCCATCCTGATCTCAGATCAAGCTAAAGCAAAAATTGACCTAATTAAAAGAGATAAGGAAGGACACTATATCTTGCTAAAGGGTAGCATGGATAATGAAGCACTATCTATATTAAACATATATGCACCAAGTGGGGTAGCATCTAAATTCTTAAAAGAGAAACTAAGAGAGCTGCAAGAAGAAATAGACAGTAAAACTATAATAGTGGGAGATCTTAACCTTGCACTCTCAGAATTAGATAAATCAAACCAGAAAATAAATAAGAAAGAAGTCAAAGAGGTAAACAGAATACTAGAAAAGCTAGATATGATAGATCTCTGGAGAAAATGTAATGGAGACAGAAAGGAATACACTTTCTTTTCAGCAGTTCATGGAACCTATACAAAAATTGACCATATATTAGGACATAAAAACCTCAAACTCAAATGTAGTAAGGCAGAAATAGTAAATGCATCCTTTTCAGACCACGATGCAATGAAAATTACATTCAACAAAAAAGCAGGGGGAAGTAGACCAAAAAATAATTGGAAACTAAATAATCTCATACTAAAGAATGATTGGGTAAAACAGCAAATCATAGACATAATTAATAACTTCACCCAAGAAAACGATAATAATGAGACATCATACCAAAATGTATGGGATGCAGCCAAAGCGGTAATAAGGGGAAATTTCATATCTCTAGAGGCCTATTTGTATAAAATAGAGAAAGAGAAGGTCAATGAATTGGGTTTGCAATTAAAAATGCTAGAAAAGGAACAAATTAAAAACCCCCAGTCAAACACTAAACTTGAAATTCTAAAAGTAAAAGGTGAGATCAATAAAATTGAAAGTAAAAAAACTATTGAATTGATTAATAAAACTAAGAGTTGGTTCTATGAAAAAACCAACAAAATAGACAAACCCTTAGTAAATCTGATTAAAAAAAGGAAAGAGGAAAATCAAATTGTTAGTCTTAAAAATGAAAAGGGAGAACTCACCACTAACGAAGAGGAAATTAGAGCAATAATTAGGAGTTACTTTGCCCAACTTTATGCCAATAAATTCGACAACTTAAATGAAATAGAAAAATACCTCCAAAAATACAGCTTGCCCAAACTAACAGAGGAAGAAGTAAATATCCTAAACAGTCCCATCTCAGAAAAAGAAATAGAACAAACTATCAATCAACTCCCTAAGAAAAAATCCCCAGGACCAGATGGATTTACATGTGAATTCTACCAAACATTTAAAGAACAATTAACTCCAATGTTATATAAACTATTTGAAAAAATAGGGATTGAAGGAGTCCTACCAAACTCCTTTTATGACACAGATATGGTACTGATACCTAAACCAGGTAGGCTGAAAACAGAGAAAGAAAATTATAGACCAATCTCCCTAATGAATATTGATGCTAAAATCTTAAATAAAATATTAGCAAAAAGATTACAGAAAATTGTCACCAGGATAATACACTATGACCAAGTAGGATTTATACCAGGAATGCAGGGCTGGTTCAATATTAGGAAAACTATTAACATAATTGACTATATCAATAACCAAACAAACAAAAACCACATGATCATCTCAATAGATGCAGAAAAAGCATTTGATAAAATCCAACATCCATTCCTAATAAAAACACTTGAGAGCATAGGAATAAATGGACTTTTCCTTAAAATAGTCAGGAGCATATATTTAAAACCATCAGTAAGCATCATATGCAATGGGGAAAAACTGGAACCTTTCCCAGTAAGATCTGGAGTGAAGCAAGGTTGCCCACTATCACCATTATTATTTAATATCGTATTAGAAACACTAGCCTCGGCAATAAGAGTCGAGAAAGATATAAAAGGAATTAGAGTAGGCAATGAGGAAACCAAACTATCACTCTTTGCAGATGATATGATGGTATACCTAGAGAACCCAGAGATTCTACCAAAAAGCTATTGGAAATAATTCATAATTTTAGCAAAGTAGCTGGCTACAAAATAAATCCCCATAAATCCTCAGCATTTTTATACATCACCAACAAAACCCAACAGCAAGAGATACAAAGAGAAATTCCATTCAGAATAACTGTTGATACCATAAAATATTTGGGAATCTATCTACCAAAGGAAAGTCAGGAATTATATGAGCAAAATTATAAAAAAGTCTCCACACAAATAAAGTCAGACTTAAATAATTGGAAAAATATTAAGTGCTCTTGGATCGGCCGAGCGAACATAATAAAGATGACAATACTCCCTAAACTAATCTATTTATTTAGTGCTATACCAATCAGACTTCCAAGAAAATATTTTATTGATCTAGAAAAAATAACAACAAAATTCATATGGAACAATAAAAAGTCGAGAATCTCAAGGGAATTAATGAAAAAAAATCAAATGAAGGTGGCCTAGCTGTACCTGATCTAAAATTATATTATAAAGCAGCAGTCACCAAAACCATTTGGTATTGGCTAAGAAATAGATTAGTGGATCAGTGGAAAAGGCTAGGCTCACAAGACAGAATAGTCAACTATAGCAATCTAGTGTTTGACAAACCCAAAGCCCCTAACTTCTGGGAAAAGAATTCAATATTTGATAAAAACTGCTGGGATAATTGGAAATTAGTATGGCAGAAATTAGGCATGGACCCACACTTAACACCATATACCAAGATAAGATCAAAATGGGTCTATGACCTAGGCATAAAGAACGAGACTATAAATAAATTAGAGGAACATAGAATAGTTTATCTCTCAGACTTGTGGAGGAGAAAGAAATTTGTGACCAAAGATGAACTAGAGACCATTACTGACCACAGAATAGAAAATTTCGATTACATCAAATTAAAAAGCCTTTGTACAAATAAAACTAATGCAAACAAGATTAGAAGGGAAGCAACAAACTGGGAAAACATTTTCACAGTTAAAGGTTCTGATAAAGGCCTCATTTCCAAAATATATAGAGAACTGACTCAAATTTATAAGAAATCAAGCCATTCTCCAATTGATAAATGGTCAAAGGATATGAACAGACAATTTTCAGAGGATGAGATTGAAACTATTACCACTCATATGAAAGAGTGTTCCAAATCATTATTGATCAGAGAAATGCAAATTAAGACAACTCTGAGATACCACTACACACCTGTCAGATTGGCTAAGATGACAGGAAAAAATAATGATGAATGTTGGAGGGGATGCGGGAAAACTGGGACACTAATGCATTGTTGGTGGAGTTGTGAACGAATCCAACCATTCTGGAGAGCAATCTGGAATTATGCCCAAAAAATTATCAAAATGTGCATATCCTTTGATCCAGCAGTGTTTCTATTGGGCTTATATCCCAAAGAAATACTAAAGAAGGGAAAGGGACCTGTATGTGCCAAAATGTTTGTAGCAGCCCTGTTTGTAGTGGCTAGAAACTGGAAAATGAATGGATGCCCATCAATTGGAGAATGGCTGGGTAAATTGTGGTATATGAATGTTATGGAATATTATTGTTCTGTAAGAAATGACCAGCAGGATGAATACAGAGAGGCTTGGAGAGACCTACATGAACTGATGCTAAGTGAAATGAGCAGAACCAGGAGATCATTATACACTTCGACAACGATATTGTATGAGGACATATTTTGATGGAAGTGGATTTCTTTGACAAAGAGACCTGAGTTTCAATTGATAAATGACGGACAAAAGCAGCTACACCCAAAGAAAGAACACTGGGAAACGAATGTGAACTATCTGCATTTTTGTTTCTCTTCCCGGATTATTTATACCTTCTGAATCCAATTCTCCCTACGCAACAAGAGAACTGTTCGGTTCTGCAAACATATATTGTATCTAGGATATACTGCAACATATCCAACATATAAAGGACTGCTTGCCATCTAGGGGAGGGGGTGGAGGGAGGGAGGGGAAAAAAAAATCGGAACAGAAATGAGTGTAAATATAATGTAATTATTAAATAAAAAAATTAAAAAAAAAAAAAAAAAGAAAAATAAGATCAAAAGAAAGAAAAATGAGAAAGGAAACAAAACGCAACAAACAACAACAATAAGGTTCAAATACTATCTTGTGATTCACACTCAGTCCCCTCAGTCCTCTTTCTGGATGCAGGCAGCTTTCTCCATCACAAGGTCATTGGAACTGGCCTGAATCATCTCATTGTTGAAAAGAGCCATGTCCTTCAGAGTTGATCATCACATAATTTTGTTGTTACTGTATACAATGTTCTCTATTGTTGAATTGAGTTCTACTCATTTCACTCAGTGTCATATCATGTAAGTCTCTCCAGACTTCTCTGAAATCATCCTGCTCATTCTTTCTTATAGAACAATAATATTCCATTACATTCATATGACATAACTTATTCTTCCATTCCACATTTGGTGGGCATCCATCTCCAGTTTTTTGCCATTACAAAAAAGGCTACCACAAACATTATGTACATGTGGGTCCTTTTCCCTCTTTTATGATCTCTTTGAAATGCAAAGCCACTAGAGACACTGCTGGATCAAAGGGGATGCACAGTTTAATAGCCCTTTAGGTATAGTTCCAAATTGCTCTTCAGAATGCTTGGATCAGTGTATTAGTGTCCCCATTTTCCCACATCCCCTCCAATATGTATCATTATTTTTTCCTGTCATATTAGCCAATATTAAGATGTGTATTGGTACCTCAGAGAAGTCTTAATTTGCATTCACAGATAAGTCTTTCTTTACATGTCATACAAAGCAGATGTTAGTACTAACAACTGAGAGGAATTAGAGAGGTCTTATCACTTTCCATCCCATTTTAATGGATGAAACTAAGGATATTTTTGTTTCTTATTTCAAATGTATTCAATTCAAACCATTCATTAAATGCCTTCAATGTGCCAAGTGCTGGAGATCATCATAGTAATAATAGAAACAACAAAAACAGTACATAAAGGACTATATATAATCAAAGTAGAGAGTTTAAAGAAAGGAAAGGAGAAATGTGCCATAATGCGAATGAGAATATTAGTCAGTTAATGTCAATCAGTAACTTTTTGAAACAGAACTAAGAACATTTAATTTTCAAAATTTTCTAAGCAACTCTTTACATTTAAATACCTGACACTCAAAGCTGGGGTTGGGGGGGGGAGACAGGGTTCATTTATCCTTGGCAAAGAGACTGAAAAACTCCCTTCTTTATACACATATATTTCTTTGAAGAATTTTGGTCTTTTTATTTATATATTTTCCTATTAAAAATTTTTATTATTTTTCATAATTAAATATTCAGCCCACAGCCACAAGTCACATTAGTACTTGGTTGCTGGTATACTGCCGATGTGACCATGGAATTAGGTCCTATGGAATAGTATGATATCCATAACTAATAGTCTGGGAGAAACAAGGGGAGAAATGTCAATGGAGGCCAATGAGGTCACAGAAAAGCTATTTCATTAAATCTTTCCACCAATACCAATTGCCATGGCTTGACTTTCCCCAAAGGAGAAATTGATCAAAGCTACAACTCAGCAGGAAAATAAGAGCATGTAGGACAAGGGGACCAATTCATATATCTGAATTCTATAAGTTGAGGCATTTATATAATGTTCTTTATTTTAATGAAGGTATCAACAAAATTTTCAGTGCTTTCATTTAAGATGCTAGTGATACAAAAGTGAAAACAACATATCCACTTCCCTTGAGGAACTTCTTTGTACTTGAAAATGACCACAACTAAAGAAATACAAGACAATTTGAGAAAAGAACAAGGTCATATATCTTGTGGAAATCCAGAAAGGTTTCTTATAACAGAGGGCACCTCAATGGAACTGTGAACTAGATAAGCTTGGATTTCAAAAAGTAGAATCACTCAGGAAATGCATTCCAGTCACTGGGGCAGACTTGTGAAACTATAGGAATAGGAGATGGAATGCCAAGTTTGGGAATCATCTAGTAGTCTAGTTTAGCTATAATTTGGGGAAGATAGAAAAAACTGAGCCACTAATTAGTGAATACATTAGAGCCACACTATCATGCTTTCTCAAGGTATAAAGCATAGAATTGGATTATAAGTGAGCTCATTCTATCTTCTGATACATTTAGGATAAACAATAATTAAAGTCCCTTGGATAGGGCCCAAGGCAGACCTTTGCTATATTAGAATCTAGGCTATAATGAGTCAGCAACACTCTGCTAGGTCTTGAAAAAAAGTTCATCTACTTGATTGGTCATAGATGTCATCCACTCAGGTCACATGTTCTTTCTTGAAGAAGCTGCATCACAATTTTCCACATTCAGTAATCTCTTGGTCCATTGCACATAAAAGTTACTGGGGTCTTTCTTTTGAGCTAGGAAGGGAAGTGATAGGTAACAATATGAAAGATGACTTCTTCCCCCTGCCATTAATAAATGGTGTCTGGCTCAAACTAAGATCTTTAAAAGATTTGTTAAAATGAATTCAATTATTAAAAAAAAAAAAGAACTTTTTTTTCTTTTTCCAATCAGAAGTCTATGAATTCTTCAAATTTTGCCAAGTACCCTGGTATCGTGGAATGATTCAACAAACAAATATCAAAATTATAACACAGCTATAATAATAATTATAACACATGGTCCTCTGAGAAAGGTGTATCCATTAAAATGAGGAAAAACTAATGTCTTTTTTATCTCACTCAGGATACTGCCCCAGGACTTCCAGGAAGAAATATATTTATACTATGTTTAATTAAAATCACTTTATTTCCAGGAAGGTAGTGCTTTGCTAAAATTCTTTCTTTGTTTTGTTTCACCATCTTGGAGGTCTAAATTAAGCCATTAGCACATATTCCTTGACAGATAAATTGCTTGTATTGTTTTAATTCTCAGGAGAACATCAAAAATGAAGTTTATGGTAGATGTCTGATTGTCTTTCTTTCTATTATAAAGTTTGGTTTCCTAGAGAAGCCTGCAATCCAATTGCATGGTGAAAAAGAAATTGAATAAGGCTATAATTATCCTTTGATTAATCATGCTAATTAAAGCCCTCCTCCCCAACTTCTTTGCTCTTTGGAAGCTTTCAATGGAAGCACACAGCTTTCTTGCTTTCCTTTTTTAATCTTGCCCTTTGGAGAAAAAGCAATGGGGGAAAAAAAAGAAACCGTGTGATGATTACGTACCTTGAAACTTCCAACGTCCAAATTATTTGTGAATAACAAGGTGGAAACTTTATGAGAAAAAGGAATTCATTAGACATCTAGTCAATCTCCATCACCAGTGTTTCTATAGTTAAAAGATGCTGTGTCTGTTATTCTTATTGATGTTTTGACCCCAGGGCTAATTTACAGAAGTTCCATGCTATCACTGAACCAATTTTTCCTGATTTCTAACTGCCTCACTATCATAACATCTTTAATAGCCTGTAGAATCAAAAGCTGGTGAGGATCTCTTTACTATGGTGGCAGATACACCTAGAAACAGCCCAGTTAAACTTAATTTTCATCCATGGCTAACCTGAGCACTGAGCAATACAGTGGAGACCTGGGACAGCTGATTGTCTGCTTGGCCCAGCTGTCAAGCTGCTATTTTGCTAACAAGATGTTTAGTAGAATACATCTTTTATGCAGCATCTTATTTCACCTAGAAAGGAAAGTAGAAATACCTGAGCAGATGTTTAGCCTCCCAGGGAAGGAGTTCACAGGATGCCAATTTAGGTGAAGTCGAGGTTCAATCATTCCTTTGTAAGGTGTCTAAAGATAACAGGAGAATGGATAAAAAGGGCAATAGTGATACGAAAGAAAGGACGTTCATGACATGAAAAATAACCAAATGACAAGCAGAGTATTTTCCATTTTTTACTTATGGCATTCTTACTGGTGGCAGTGAGATTATGGTTTTAAAGTATGGGCAATAGAACTTAGAATGAACAAAATTAGAGTAAAGTTTAGTCCCAAAAAGGAAAAATGACTTTAAATAGAGGGTACATTTTTTTTTTCAGCTTGGGCCATCACTAGTTGTCTTGCTTTTTATCTTGCTGTTGGACATTGATGACTCTGGAAGACAGAGTGAGGTTGATGACTGCATAACTCTTCCTCATTTAAATCCAATTCACATGTAAGTCAAGACATTACCCTCCTTGTTCTCTGACAACAAGAATAACAATGTCAACAGCCACAACAGCATTTCTTTCCAATGTGGTAATCATTAAGAACCAGGATGGGTGCTTCACAAACAGATCATGCCAGCCAAACTGCACTTCTTCTCTTGACAGAGTTCCTAGTCTGGCATTGATATAGTATGGCCAGCAGTATCTTCCTTTTTCACTTTGTATGTATCTTGGTTGTACTGATTTTCTCTTTCGTTAGAATGTATGCTCCTTGAGGGTAAGGACTGTTTTTACTTTTACTTTATTTCCTCAGCCCATAGCATAGAGAAAAAATTATTAACCACTTCTTGACTAGTTTGCTACTGAAATTCAGCAAGGTCTACCATATTTAGATTCAGACATCATGATATCCCGGTAGACAGGATAGAAAAAAGTACCTTTGGATAGACTGTCCTCCATGGTGAAAAATTCCGATTTGCCTCTGCCTTTTATAAATCTTAGTTTCCCTCAACTCTTAGCTAAAAGCCAACTTTAATTATAAGCCCCTCCAAATCCTTTCACATCAAAAACGTGTTTGTTTTTATAAATTTTATAAAGACCAATGTATCTATGTATTATTTCCTCCAACAGAATATAAACACCACAGAGGCTATTTCCTTTCTTTGTATTCAAATTCTCTAACAATCCCTGGCAAAACAGGTCCCTAATAAATGCTTATTGAGCATTTGGAAGAGGAAAAGAACCTGGTGAACTTGAAGCCAATTAAAGGATGGGACCCAAAAAGTGTTGATTAGTAGACCAAAGTCAACATGAAGGGAAGTAGCTTGTGAAGTCACCCAGGGATCTGACTCTGGCCATTTTTGTTCAGCAGTTTTGTAACTGTCTGGAATGAAGGCATTAATGGGATACTGATCTAATTTGAGAATTCCACACAAAGCTGTACAGTTGGTATAACAAGATTGTTGCATGATAGGATTGGGATTCAAAAAGCTTTTGACAAGCTATAACATTAGATCAAATATAAGAATTTTAAGAATATAGGAGAAATTTAATAGACATAAATGTGAATCCAACTTATGTTCAATAAGTATAAATTTTCTGTATAATTATAGGATGGAGGAGGACAAGATAAAAATTCATGCGGGAAAAACTGAGATTTTAAAATATAACACTCAATATAAATCCAAAATGTGACATGACAGTAAAAATGCTAATAAAAAGGTAAGCTACTTTAAAAGCAGAATATATTGAATGAAAGAAGAGATAATCCCACAGTACTATGCTCTGGTCTACTGAGAATATTTTGCTCATTTTTGAGTGACCTTGACAAGTTGTGGGTGCATCCAATGAACCAAGGTAGTGTATTGACTTGAAATTATGCAAGTATAGGATTAGTTGAAGGAACTGAGAATGCTTACAGAAGAGAAAATTTTGAGGTGCCCAATAACTATTTCATATATTTGCAGTTATTGTGTAATCTTGTTTTTGCCACTTAAGGGCAGAACTAAGTGCAGAAACAACTTTTGGCTTGATGGAAGAAACAATTATAAGCTGCCCCTAGTGATCCATGCTTGTAATCACTGCTTCTAGGGGAAGCTGATAGTTGGAATTTGATAGTTCTGAGTTACAATAGGGTTAAAGCTAAGCGAGTGACTATACAAAATCTAGCACTGGCACAGTGAGCTCCTAGAAATGAAGGAGGGGTAAACCAGCCTAGGCTGGAATTAGAGCCTGTCAGTACTTCTGTGCCAATCAGCACTGGGATCCATGAGTGGCCGCTACATTTCTAGCCTGGGTGAGAGAGTGAGACCTATTTTTCTAACTAGAATGGTTTGCCTTGGAAAAACATCAGGTTCCTCCCAATCACTGCATGTTTTCAAGTGAAGGACAGATGCTTTCTCATCAGGGATTCTGTAGAGGGAATTCCTGTACTCATACAATTTGGATTAAATAATCTCTAAGATCTTGTTCCATTCTAAATCTGTGATCTGGGGAACACAACAGAGCTGGAAAAACCACCAGAACACCATAAGAGGTTTTTTGGTAGGTAGAGAAAGAACATTCTCCATCCCATTATTTGTTCAGTCTCGAGATCAATCCCATATCTGCAGCATCCATGTCTCCACTGTGACGCTTGTCTCCATCTTCTACAATTCCCATAAATGTCCCAGTCAGAAAGCCCTCTTTGTTCCTCACCAGAGGTGGAGTTGCTCACCTGCTATTTCTAAAAACACTAATAATAGAGCCCACGAAGCACTCTTGTATGCTAAAGCCAGTTGCAAAAATAGTAACATGCTGCAATCTGCCGTTGAAACTTGTCAATTCAAATAGTGAATCTTTAATCACAAACTGCTACCCACTTTTGACAAAAAAGTAAAAAGATAAAGTTTGGTAGATAACTGGGCAGGGAAGAAACAGAGGAGATAAATTTGCCCTGATGATTGAAGAGTCAGCTGATTTCCTAGGAGGACTAGCTAGATGAAAAATTAAATACAAAGTTCAAAAAATCAAAGGCTTCAATGGAAAAACTGCTGAAATGTGTAAAACAGTTCTTATGCCTAATGAAACAGAACTATAACCACAGTCAAGTCAAGTCATTATGTCAACAAGCAATAAGTTCTTTCTATGTGTCAAACACTGTGTTAAATCAATGTGTTAAACACTGTGTTAATAAAGTTAATAAAAACAAGAGTTCTTTGTGTCTCCAGCAGTTTAGAATCAAATGTGGGAGACAACAGGTGAATAATTAGGTACATTCACAATAGATATAGAGTAAATGCGGGATTATCTGAGAAAGTAAGGCACTACAGTGCAAACTTCATTTTAAAGATCATATTCATTTAAAAATTGTATTTTCCCTCTTTACATTCCAAAACAGTTAACATTTTACTACAAAATTTTGAGTTCCAAATTTTCTCTCTCCCTTCCCTTCTCCTCTCCTCCATCCCTGAGACAGAGAACAATCAGATATAGGTTATATACATGTGCAATCCTGTAAAACATTTCCTTATTAGTTCTTATGTATGGGAAGACTTGTTAAAAGAAAAAGAATGAAAGAAAAAAGTGAAAAATATCATACTTCAGTCTGTATTCAATCAATATTAGTTTTCTCTGAGAGCAGATAATATGCTTCATTATTAGTACTTTGGGATTGTCTTGGATCATTGTATTGCTGAGAATAGCTAAGTCCTAACAGTCTTCATTGTACAATATTGCCGTTACTGTGTACAACATTATTCTGGTTCTGTTCATTTCACTTTGCATCAATTCATGTATATCTTCCCAGGTTTGCTGAAATCATCTTATCATTTCTTATTGCACAATAATATTCCATCACAATCATCTATAATAGCTTATTTAGCCATTTTCCAATTGGGGTGTAATGACCGCGTATTTAAAATCAGCCGGAGTCAGGAATTCAGGTTAAGGGGAAAATCTTCAATATTTATTGAAGTGAAGAGGTGAATAAAGATTGCAATAGCAAATATAGGAAAGAAAGATTGCGATAGCAATATGGGCAGCTGCGACAGGAAGCCAGCTAAGAGAGAGACGCGAGCCGAGCCAACCATGGCAATGGCAATCCCAAAAGTCTCTCCTCCCCTTCCTTTTCCACTCCCCTGCCTCCACCCACCAAAATCGTCATTTCCTATACAACACATCAGGACTTGCACAAAGAGTGGGTGGGGGCCATTCTTTCTCCAAGCTTATATATTAATAGAGTATGGTCCAATTACTATTTAGCCTCATGTGTTTGGGACCTCAGTGCATCAACTCAAGCCTCAGCCCATTACAAATGGGTATCCCTTAGGTTCCCAATTCTCAGCCATCATCAAAATAGCTACTATAAACATTTTTGCATAAATATGTCTTTTGTTCCTTTTTATATATTTGGGATATAATGGCATTGCTGGATCAAAGAATATGCAGAGTTTTATAGATTTGTGAGCATCAGTCCAAATTGCTTTCCAGAATGGTTGGATAAGTTCATAACACCACCAGTAGTGTTCATAGCACCACCAACAGTGCATTAGTCTCCCAGTTTTACCACATCCTCTCCAACAACCACTATTTTCTTTTTTTGATCATATTAGTCATTCTGGACACCACATTTCTACAACAGAATTTTCATTTGTATAGCATTTTCTCCTCCAAAGTAACTCTAGACATAATTAAAACCACTTATTCATTTTTAAATTTCTTTTATAAATTTTTTTAAGAGCACATTTTTAAAAGAGAGAATGCTTAGATGTGTTCTAAACCAGTATGGAGGGGAGTTTCTTAGGATTGAGGTAGGTCCTCTTTTTACGTCTCCACATGGATGTTCTTGGTCACTTTTATTCTATAATTATAATATGCAAAGCCCATCTCTCATAGTATCCCTGTGATTTCATGCAAAGGGAAGGCATTATTATCCACCCCCACTTTTTTAATAAAAGAAGAAATACAGGCACAGAAATTAAATGATCGGTTTAAGGTCACCAGTCAATGAGAAAGCCAGAACTAGAAATTTGTTTTCCACGACATAATAGCAGTTTCCTTCCTATACCCTAGACTCTGTTGCCTAATAGGGTGGCTATTACACCCAAAATCAAAGAATCACAGAATCTGAGAAATGGAAGAGACCTCAGTGCCCATAAAAAATGTATCTGATTGGTGGTCTTCCAGCTTCTGCTTGACTTCTAAGCAGAGGAATTCTACCACCTCCAAAGGATGCTTATGGCACTTTGAGACAGTGCTAATTGCTGAGAGGCTTGAAATCAAGCCATCATTTGACTCTTTGCAGTCTCAATCCATGGTTCCTAGTTCTACCCTTTGGGATTAAAATAGAGCAAGTCAATCCCTCTTCCACATGACAGCGCTTCAAATAAATACTTTTCTTTGTGAAAACCAATAAAGCATATCTTTTGCCATTTCAAACACCCGAAACTTAGCAATTTTCTGCAATTGCCTCAGGCTAAACATGCCTAGTGCCTTTAATCAATGGGAGAGACCCTTTTACAAAATGATATATTTGGACTCCTATACAGAGTTGGAAAGAATCTTTTTATTTTTCTCCCAAGAATCAGCCTTTTATTTTGTATTAAATATGTGCACATATGTATATATTTGGATAGATGTATGTCTAAACCTGCCACATAGTTCTGAGTTTCTTGAGAGACTTCCCTTCTACAGTCACCTCCTGCATGTAACACAGAGCAATTTGAATATTATTGTTGTTGTTGAGTTGTGTCTAACTTTTTGTAACTCTGAAAACCACAGCACACTGATGTTATCCCTGGGATTTCCTTGGCATAGATACTCGAGTGGCTTGCCATTTCTTTCTTCAAGTTTCTTTCTCCATCTTCAGTTTAACATAGTTAAATAAATATCGCTGAGTGAGTGATTCAATATAGTGGGATGATTTAGTCCCCAGAGTAGGAGAGTTTGTGGGAGGGAAGAAAAGGGAAAGAAAGAATTCAGGAGAGGGAGATCGGAGATCATTATTGCCATATCCAAACATTTCAAGGGACAACATAAGGAATAGGATTAGGCTTGCTCCACTTGCCTCCAGAGGGTGGAAATAGCAGGAGAAAGTTCCAGTGACAAAAATTTTAGTTGATTCTAAAGAAAGCTTTCTCACTATTGTTTCTATTCCAAAATGGAAAGGATGACTTAGGGAAATGTCACTAGAGATATTTAAGCAGAAGCTAGAGGGAATTTACCTGTAATGATATGAAGATGGGATCTTCCTCAGGAAAAGGTGAAACTAGACAAGATCTTTGATTTAGTTCTGAGACTCTGTGATTCAATAAGTGAATGTAAATAGAAGGGTAACTCATAACTCTGGACAATTATCCAACAAGAGCATGTCATACAGGCCTAAATCAATAGCGGTCCCAGTAGCTCTTCTATCTGGTACTCTCTAAGTTGATTGAATAAGAGGTTTCTGGAAGAGATGAGAAAGTCCCTTTTTTTTTCCTTTTGAAAGCTACTAAAGCATATCCTTTGTCATTTCAAACATGGGAAACCCACCAATTTTCTGCAGTTGCCTGATACTGGGGTCAATTATTTTTGGATATAGTGTGAGCCCAGAAGAAACAGTAATATAATAGAGGTCTGAACTTAGAGTCAGAAAGACATGGGTTCAGCTTATGCTTTTCACACAAACTCATTTTGTGATTAAGAACAAGTCTCTCTCTCAATACCTCTCTAAAACCATAGATAGAAAGTATGAAGCGCTTTATGGACTGCAAACTTCTTTACATCTGTTATCTCATTTGATTCTTACAACCCTGAAAAGAGGTGCTATTATCTTCTCCATTTTATGGATAAGGAAACTGAGACTGAAAGAGGTTATGTTTGTCCTTTGTCATCACGACTATTCAATATGGTACAAGAAATGTTAGCATTAGCAATAAGAGAAGAAAAAAACTGAAGGAATTAGAGTAAGCAAGGAGGAAATAAAACTATCACTTTTTCAGACAACATCACAGTATACTAAGAGAATCAACTAAAAACGACTTGAAAAATAAGAACATTAGCAAAGTTGAAAGATATAAAATGAACCCACAGAAATCATCATCATTTCAATATAGTATTAACAAAGCCCAGCAGCAAGAAAAAGAGAATTCCATTTAAAATAATTGTAGACAATATAAAATATTTGGGACTAAACCATCAAGATAAATACAAATACAAGATACTTTTCAACAAATAAAGTCAGATATAAATAATTGGAAAAAATATGAATTGTTCATGAGTTGGCTGAGCTAATATGATAAAAATGACGATTTTACCTAAATTAATTTATTCATTGTCATACCAAACTGCAAAAAATTATCTTATGGAGGTAGAAATGGCAAGAATATAAAGGGAATTAATAATATTTTTAAAAGACTGCACCCTTCCTGTAGTGGCAAGGAACTGAAAACGGAGTGGATGCCCATCAGTTGGGAAATGGTTAAATAAATTATGGTAGATGAATGTTATGGAATATTATTATTCTATAAGAAAAGATCAGGAGGATGATTTCAGAGAAGCCTGATTAGACCCAATGTTAAGTGAAGTGAGCAGAACTAGGAGAACACTGTGAACAGCAAAACAAGATCATGTGATGATCAATTCTGACACATGGCTCTTTTCAACAATGAAGTGATCGAGGCTAACTCCAATAGACTTATAATGGAGAGAGCATCTGTATCCAGAAAGGGGACTGTGGGGATTTGTGGATCACAACATAATTTTTTCTCATTTTTTTTCTTTTTTTGATCTGATTTTTCTTATGCAGCATGATTAATGTGGAAATAATGCTCTAAATAACTTTTGATTAGAGATGCAAACTAAAACAATTCTAAGGCATCACTTCACACATATCAGTTAATCAATGTGATGGAAAAAATGATAAATGTTGAAGAAGATGTGGGAAATTGAAACTCTAATGCATTATTAGTGGAGTTGTGAATTGATTCAACCATTTTGGAGAGCAATTTGGAACTGTGCCCAAAGAGCTGTAAAACTGCACATACATTTTGATCCAATAATACTACTACTGGGTATATAGTTCAAAGTGATTACAAAAAATGGAAAGGAAGCCCCATATAAAGATATATTTATAATAACTTTTTTTGTGGTGACAAAGATTTGGAAATCGAGGGGTTACTCATTAGTTGGTGAATGCCTGAACAAGTTGTGGTATATGAATGCAATGGAACGTTATTGTGCTATATGGAACAATGAGAAGTTGTATTTCTAAAAAATTTGGAAAGATTTATAAAGACCAATGTTGAGTAAAGGAAGCAGAACCAGAAAAACATTGTACACAATTACAGCAATAATCAACATTGATAGACTTAGCTCTCTTCAAAATGCAATGGTAAAAGACAAGTCCAAAAGATCCATGATGGAAAATGTTTTCCACATCCAAAAATAAAACTATGCATTCTGAATGCAGATCAAAGCATATTATTTTCACATTTTTTATATATTGTGGCTTTTTTCTTAGTCACAACATGATTAATGTGGAAATATGTTTAGTATGATTGTATATCCTGTCAAATTGCTTACTGTCTTTGGGAAGAGGAAACAGAGGGAGGTAGGGAAAAACATGGAACTTAAAATCTTATAAAAGTGAATGTTGAAAATGATCTTTACATGTAATTAGAAAAAATAAAATACCATAAATTTAAAAAGAAGTTATATGATTTGCCAAGTGTCATCTAGCTAGTAAATTTCTGAGTGAAGATTTGAATTTGTCTTCCTGTTTCCAAGTCCAATACTATCCACTGTATCACCTAGATGCTATATATACAATGCTACAGAATATTTCCTGTACTAATTAAGTTACAGGTTCAGATCTAATCCTCAAGCTACATTGTAAATACATAGTCACGTAAAACCAACTATGTATTAACTAAAGAATGATGCAGGACAAAGAAAGTAGATAAGAAAATAGTCTATCAGGGCTGTGGGAAATGGACATTTTCCCACAATAATATAAGATCAATTTTCACCATTCCTTCCTGTTCTAGTCCCATTTGTAATCATTACCCTTAACTCTTGATTTATGTAAATAACTCATCTTTAGCATAATTCTTTTTCATGTAATACTGGGATCTTATACTCTAGAGATAAGGAAAGGGAATATTTTGAGATGAATAATGTCATATGTATATAAATCTATACAGTTAACAAATCTTATCACAAGAACTTATTGGGATAGAGAGGGGGAAAACTATGTTCACCATTTCTCTGATAAGGAAGCATACATTAAGAAAACGAATTATCCATAGCATTGAGTTACCAGTGACAGATGTAACTCGTACCCAGATCTCCTGACTCCAAGCTTGTTTTTTTTTTTAATTGTACTATTTCTCATTCATAAAGTGACTCATATCTTTAATCACGATTTCTGTTGTGATGAACAGGAAGTTGATATAGAACATGAGTGTTCTATATATTTGTATATAATATAACTAATTAGTGTTTGGGGTTTTTTTTTAATCATAAAATCTGAAGACTAGAAGAGCCTTTGAAAGGCTGTCTAGCTATTCTTTTACTCCACTTAGGGGGTTGGAGGTAATTTTTTCATTCAGCTATCCTCAAAAGACCAGTTCACCATTTTATTGTGAAATTTCAGACAAGGTAATTCCTGAGATTCCCTTGGGAACACATTAAAGACTTGACAGTGAGGAAGTTTATACTTCACATAAGTTCTTGAAACTGAAATTAAAGCCCTTCTCTTTTGGCCAGTCCTGGAAGGACAAAGAGATCTCCCTTTAAATTCTCCCCACACTTGTTGTTTAAGGGTGGATGAGTCATTCTTAAATCCTACCTCCTCACCCTTGACCCAAACCAAGTAGCCCTTCAGTGTCTTATTACCCTTTGCAGAGACTGGCCTGGGAACTGAGGACATTTGCCTTCTGTTCTCACATTTAGGGCACTTCTCCACCCCACTCATTTACAGTATCCCTAATGCAAAGGTAGAGGCTGTTGTTTGTTGCCACCTGAATAGCAAATGCAGAGGTGTTGGAAACACTGTCATAGTTGTCTGAAGAAGTCTCTGTCAGCGTTTTCCACAAGAAGGAAACAGCGGGAGCTTTTTATAATGTAACTTTAATTACAATGGCCAAGAAACTTGGCTCTTGTGGAGGCTGTGTCCCTGCCTCCCTCCCCCTTTCCGGTGCACCTGCCAAGTGTAATTTGAGATGCCTCAAGGTGTATGTCTCATAAGTGGTGTCATTCCCCTCCCCCCTTCCCCCCACAAGGGACCAGTCAGTAGTTCTTTGCCTTTCTTCTCCCTCTCTTTCCCTTGTTCATCTCAGCAGCCAATTTCTAAATTAATAGCATAATCAATGAGATAAGATAAATAAGACACTTAATAAAACTGTTCCAGCAGCCAAGCTAAATACCCCAATTTACAAGCTGAAGTTGAGAAATGCACAGAATGGATCATTTCCTATCTTCTCACACTGAGTAGATTTATGGCTATTTCTTTTTTGAACATGACCTTCAAACAGCTAAACAAAGCCAGTAAAGAGACGGAAAACCGACCAGCAGGTGGCAACACATGAACTTCCATTGTTTTCTTTTGGATGTCTGGTTTATAGGAAAGAGCATGAGGGTTTTTTGTGGATTAATTGTTCTGAGAGACACAGTGGGGAGAAGTCTAGAGAATTTAGAGGGACTTTAGAGCTCATCTAGTCTAACTCTTTCCTTTCAAGATGAGGAACCTCGTTTTTTGAGAATTAGGTGACTTGGCCAAAAGCATACAGGAAGCAAATGTGGAATTGAAACCAGGTCCTTGGTCTGGGTACAATCTAGTGCTCTTTCCCCTGTATATACCACGTTGGGAAACATTAGTTGAATTGGTGTGGGGAAAAGATAGCAAGCAAATTGCATTTATCTGCATTTCCATTGAGTGAGGGGAATAATTTAGGACTTTTCCAACCACCTGATGACTATCTCTTAAACAAAGTGCTCTTTTAATTACCAGGTGTTCTCTCCTTTAGTAGAATCTTTCTTCTTTTAAAATATACTTTCCAGGAAAGAATGCCCAAAACTTTTTGTTTTAGATGTTCTGAGAAGATTGTAATACCTAGGGAATCAGTAAATATTTAAGGACAAAGGTTATAAAGGACTAGGATGTAGAATAATGAGATGATCTGTTTAAGACTCACAGAGCAGTTCTAAAAATCCAGGAGTGAAAATCATAGAAAGAAAAATATTGGCTTATTATAAAGGAAAATTGAACACTTTGAACAATTGGGGAGCGAAATGGGCTACCTTAGGAATTATAGAGTTCCCTCTTCTTTGGAGGTCTTCTAATAAAGAATGGATTAATTTCAATTTAATAAACATTTATTAAATGTCTACTCTCTATAAAGTACTGGGGATAATCTAAACCTATCTGGTTTTTTTTTTTAAACAAATTAATGAAAATCCTAGAGTGGAAAAATTCCTTCATCAACACAGATGAATAACTTATCTTTAACTTAAAGTGTTAGAGAAGGTATACTAAATAAACAAAAAAAGATTTTGCAAGTTGCAACCTGATTTAGAAAATTACAAATTGACATTTCTATAGTGTAAATTTCAATCAATTTTGTTATACATTTCCCAATTACATTTTAGTCAGGGTTCTGGCAAAACTTTTACGGCCTGCTTAACTGCTGACTCCAAGTCTGACACCTTCATAATAAAGAATTTGTTGGGATAATTCAGATGATTTGCTGGGATTTTCTATCAGATGTTGCTTTTTTCTTTAGGTTGGATTGTTTGTCTTCTTAGCTCTACCTTTTTGAGATTCTGTGATTTTGCAAAGCCACTAGATATGAAGCCTGATTTGTGATCATCTGTTGCTCATGTGTTAATGCTACATAGAAAATATATTGAGGAAGTTCTTGTCAAAGCATTTCATGGGCATGACCTAAGATTCTTACATGAGAAATATGACTATATCTTTGCCCATCTTGGGTACTCTCTATAAAAAGGGTTTGCTAGAAAGAAAAACCTATACTGCTAAGCCACTAAACATAGTTTCCTAGGATCAAATATCTGATTGCCTTCAGAGAGGGTAAGCTACAGGAACCAAGGAAAAATAAACTGAATAGCAGGGTGTGAATCAAAGGAATCTTCTAAGA
This sequence comes from Antechinus flavipes, assembly GCF_016432865.1. Lineage (NCBI taxonomy): Eukaryota > Metazoa > Chordata > Mammalia > Dasyuromorphia > Dasyuridae > Antechinus > Antechinus flavipes. The sequence goes on along the minus strand of NC_067402.1, from coordinate 52,008,631 downwards.
CCTTTAGCAAAGTGAGTGATAGTATTCAATCAAGAAGGTTAAAGCAATCCCAAACTTGTGAGTGTCCAACGCTTTCTAGGTTGTCAGTGCCATTTGCCCATATTACCAACCATATTAGCAAAATTCAATTCAATGTATTCTAATTTGATAAGTATTGTTCTCCTCCCCTTTCCTATTCTGCTAAGTCATGCATGCCAAAGGAACATAGGGGTACTGGGATCAGAAGTAGATGAATGATGGGAGAATCATAATTGGGTAGGATGTTGGTTTATTTAATTAGTTTATTTGACTCCTCTGGAAATGTCTAGAAACTGTGCAAAATTAATATGTACAAGAATATTTAGCTGCCCAATTAGGGAAACATAAATTAGACAAATCATCTACACTGTTCAAACCACAACTGCCAAAGGAAGCTAAATGAATGGAAGGCAAATAAAAATAAATGCCTTTCAGTAAAATTTGCATAACCTCTAAATAGAGGCAGAAGACTATCAGGAGAATTACTCTAAAGTAGAGGCTGCTTCTAAAGCAGTACTGACTATCTCTTCCTAGAGCTCTTTATCAAGTTTAGGGGGGACAGGGGAAGGCAATTTCCTCTTGGCTATTTTGGGGATGAAATGTACTCAGTGGAACTGTAAAATCTCAGAATACATAGGGCAGCTAGGTGGTACTGCAGTGCACAGATGACCTGGACTGAAGTCAGGAATACTTATCTTCCTAAATTCAAATCTGCTTCAAACTTTTAGTAACTTTATAGCCCTAGCCAAGTCACTTGCTCTGCTTGCCTCAGTTTCCTCATTATCAGAAGCTAAAGAGGAAAATGGCAAACCACTTCAGTATCTTTGCCAAGAAAATTCCAAAAGGAATTACAAAAAATTGGGCATAACTTAAAAATGACTGATCAAAGATAACTGAGAACACATGGAAGGCATCATACCTTGAAGCATTTGCCAAAACTAGGATTGTGGTTAGAGCACGTCACTTTTCTATATAGTTTATAAATGTTCCTCTGACTAAAGCTTCTTAGAGTGGATAGGATTTTGAAAACGAAGGCCAGATAGAAGACAAAATCTCTCTCTCTCTCTTTTTTTAAATAACTTTTTATTGATAGCACCCATGCCAGGGTAATTTTTTACAGCATTATCACTTGCATTCCAATTTTTCCCCTCCCTCCCTCCACCCCCTCCCCTAGATGGCAAACAGTCCTTTACATGTTGAATAGGTTACAGTATATCCTAGATACAATATATGTGTGCAGAACCGAACAGTTCTCTTGTTGCACAGGGAGAATTGGATTCAGAAGGTATAAATTACCCAGGACAAAAAACAAAAATGCAAGCAGTTTATATTCATTTCCCAGTGTTCTTTCTTTGGGTGTAGCTGCTTCTGTCCATCTTTGATCAATTGAAACTGATTTAGCTCTCTTTATCGAAGAGATCCACTTCCATCAGAATACATCTTCAAACAGTATCATTGTTGAGGTATATAATGATCTCCTGGTTCTGCTCATTTCACTTAGCATCAGTTCATATAAGTCTCGCCAAGCCTTTCTGTATTCATCCCGCTGGTCATTCCTTACAGAACAATAATATTCCATAATGTTCAAATACCACAATTTACTCATTCTCCAATTGATGGGCATCCATTCATTTTCCAGAGAAGACAAAATATCTCCTATTTTGCTTTCTGTCCCGCTTACTAAGGAGACAGATGACTAACAGGGAATTGAAATTCAAGGTCAAAGAAGTGATAATAATAGAATACCAGAAGTACTACAAGCCTTTATACTTTAAAAAGATGAAGATGTCACTGATGGACTCTTTCCACAATCTTTAAAAATCTATGAAAAATGGGAGTGGGAACAGAGGACTGGAGATGGGCACATTTGTTGATTTTCAGAGGGGGGATGATAGTATTGTTATTACAGTGATCTGGTAGTTTCATGTACATTTCTGATGAAATCCAAGAAGTTATTAAAGCAATGGTTTGGAAGTCCTTAGAATGGAAAGTGATGATCACCAGGAATAAATAAAAGGTCATGAAGAAAGTCCTGCCAAATGAAACTGGTTTCTTTTGTTTGTTTGAAGTTTGTTAAGGTTGCTAGATCAGGGTAATACTGTACACCAAGTATACTTAGATTTCAGCAAAACTAGCATTCTCATAGACAAGATAGAGTTGTTTGAATGATTCACACAACAGATCCAGAAAACATTGATAAAAGTCAATTTGCAAATCTCTAGTAGAGTGCATAGAATGCTCTCTTTGACTCTATTAGATTCAACAATTTTATTAACATCTTAGATGAAGGCCCATGTAATGATATCAATAACAACAATAATAGCGTCTATGTGGAGCTTTAAGATTTTCATAGTTTTTAAGTTTGTTGATGCCATAAGCCTTAGATGCTTATGTTTAAACAGTTGTTTTATGAACTGAAATCTAATAATAATAATAGATATAAGTATTTGCATATTTCAAAGTTTACAAAGTGCTTTAAAATTTTATTTTACCCTCACAATAACCTTGGAAGATAGATGCTATTAAATCCTCAATTTACATATGAAGAAACTGAGGCAGATAGCAGTCAAGCAACTTGTTTAAGGATTCAAATTCAGGTCTTCCTGATCCCAAATCCAGTATTCTAAGTACCGTGCTATCTAGTTGCCAGTTAGTTAGAATCAGAGGGAAAGATAATAAGATGATATTTATTAAGGATAATTACTTGGAGTAAAAAGAAAAAGAAATAGAATAAAAACAAATCACCTACATAAGTATAGGACATTATAGATGTAGCTAGACAACAGTTTGTGTGAAAAGGACCTGAGGGTTTTTGTCAACTGCAAGCTGAGTATGAGTCAATAATGTGATATGGCTAAAAAAGCTAATATAATCTTAGTGTATATTAATAGAAGTATTGTTTCCAGAATGAAGAAAATGGTTGTTCCATTGTATTCTGCCCTCGTCATATATCTATGGTATTATGTTCATTTTTTGGCATTATTATTTAGAAACATTTTTGAAAAAGCTTTGTGAAGAAATTATAAACCATACCATATGAGATAGAATAATAGAATATGGGTTACTCAGCTAGGGAAAGGAAAACTTAGGAGAGGAAATGTAAACTACCAGAGTATTTTAAATGTTGTTGAATAGAAGCAAAGTAACACAATCATAACAAGTATTGTGTTTGTATTTGAAGAAATATTCTCTGGAAATATAAAGGCAACGTTATAGAACTAAAAAATTATACTAAAACCAGGAAAACCAGACTTCAAGTCTCACCTGTGACATATGTTACCTGCATGATGTTAGGCAAATCACTGAACTTCCCAATATACCAGACAACTCTTTGGAATTAAAAATTACAGAGAAGGTGTTGACCTTGCCTTATTAAATGAAGTTTCCTTATATGGGAACTCCCAATAAGGATTAGTTTCTATTCCTATCATTTAGGAGAGATTTTAGGCTTATCACCCTTCTTTCCAAAATACAATGAAATATAGAATAAAATAATAGAAAATTGCATGAAATGCAAAAAAAAAAATAGAAAATGAGACAGATTTGGACTTGATAAAAAAAAAGATATACAAAAGTAGAATGTGCTAACTTAGGAGATGAATCCCTAGTTACTGGGGTCTTCCAGTAAAGGATGAATAACCATTTCTTGACAATGTTAAAGAGATAAATCCCATTGTAATGTTGGACTACATTACCTCTCGGATCCATTCTGGGTTCTAAGCATGACCCTAGAAATAAAGTATCCCATATCAAATACTTTTACTTTTATCTCTCCTATTTGTTGGTATTCCTCTTCTTCAGAAATTACTTTGTATATTGTGTATGTGTTTTCAAGGTAAGCTCCTTAAAAGAAAGAACCATTCGTATTTGTCTTTATATTCCTGGTGTTTAACATAGTACTCAGTAGACAATAGGTATTTAATAAATGAAACTCCTGGACATACTGTTCTGGATATACATTCTCTGGACATACTCAAGTTTTATTCAGTGTCCCTCAGCTCTATACAATCAATAAAATTCTTTCAAACTTGTGTGGAAAAAACTGACTCACAGACTCACCAGAGATATTAGATAATTAATGATAAGTCTCTCACCCTCCAAAGATATACATAATTTGAATGAACTCAGAAGACTCTACATCATTTAGCAGAGAAGCTGTAGTAGACTTACTGACTTGGCTCCTTGTTTTTCATCTTTATTATAATCTCAAAGATTATAATCTTTAAAAGGCATCATTAATGATTAGGACATTGTTAGTAACTTTTTTATTCAGTCCACATGACTGTAATGTAAACTACATAACTCCCATGTCTACGACCTCATGAGTTAATAACTAGAATGTACAATAATCTTTAGGCCAATTAGATGATGTATACACCTTTCTTTCTTTCTTCTGGATGGCAAGATGAGTATTTCTGTGACTCAATAATTCTTAATATTTTCAAGCAGTAGAAAAAAAGAAAATAGCTATTACTAAGTAATAGGGATACAGAAACATTTTTGTTGTTGTTGTTGTTGTTGCTGAGGCAATTGGGGTTAAGTGACTTGCCCAGAGTCATGCAGCCAGGAAGTGTTAAGTGTCTGAGGTCAGATTTGAACTCGGGTCCTCCTGACTTCAGAAACTAACTTTTATAGAGAAGTAATGTGTTTTATATATTGTATTACTTGAAATAAGTATTTACTGACCACATCTTGACTAGTATGAAAGCCACTAAATCTGCTCTTGACCTGCTTTAGAGATAACTATATTTTCTGATAATATAGCTCCAAAATTTAAATAAATTACTCAAGATTTTGTCTGAGTAGAGCAGAGTATATAACAGGCATATTACCTCCCTCGTTTTGGACCTTATGTCTCTCTATGCACTTTAAGACCATAGTGGATTAATTGGAATCAGTGCTTTGCTTTGTTGACCTAATACTGAAACTGAAGAGCTTCAAGATTGTTCCACATGTACTCTGTTCCATGATCTCTGACCAATCAAAATCAAAAAAGCAATGTATAGACATATAGGGAATAGTAATTAGCCATTTCATATCATCAATGATAATTTGCATGTAAAATATGGCATTCTTAACCTGGATTCTATCATTTATGATTAGAACAACTTATGATTAGAACTAACTTTTCTATATATTTAGTCCAATGCTTAATCCCTGTATAGAGGAAATATGGATTCATCATTCAGCTATTGAATATCAATGCTCATTCCCAATTTACAGTTCAGGAAATTGAGGTAAAAAGGTTAACTGACTTGCCTAAGGTCACTCGACCAATAAATATTTGAGACCAGATTTGAGCTTAGGTCTCTCTGACTCCAGGCCCAATGCTCTATCTAGCGCACCACCTAGATTTCTGTTTTGCTCCCCAATCCTAAATCTGAGTTTTTGACTCCTCCCTATAATCCAAAGTCCACTGAGAACAAGGCTTTTCTCCAAATTCCAGTCCTTTAAGAGCTGGATTTCTCTGAATGCTATCGCTAGAGTTGATTGTGTGCTGCCTACTGACAGAAGTAGTGGTTGTTGTTTGTCCTTTATTCCTGAAAAGGACCATGACATCAGGGAGGTGATACCATGAGATGGAAAAGAACTGAACTGAAATGAGGGAGGGATGGGCAAGGTCACCAGTCTTACTTTCTCTTCCAGGCCCACTGGGGACCACTAGTCAAATATAGATCAGAAGGACTGAAGATGGTCCTAGGTGCAGGGGGAGTCCCGGGCCTTTTTAAGCTAAGATCTTTAAAAGGTATCACACTGACTGAGGCAATACTCTATCAGTGATTAAGGTCAGTCAGTTGTTGTCTGTCCTGCCTTCTTGAAGAAGACCCTGACATCAGGGAGATGATGCCGTGACACGGCCTTTATCACAAGTTGGACATTGCCTCCATCCCCCTTGCCATTGCCTTCAGTCCTCCTGATCTCTCTCTGGCCACTGCACCCAGATGGCTCTGAAAGGGAAAGTGAAGCTGGTGACCTTGAGCAGCCCTCCCTCACTTCAATCCAATTCACTGACAGAACAGCCTCACAGCGACTGAAAACTACCTACTATGAGACTCCTCTTATATTTTACTTTTTCTTCCAGCCATCTGGAAGATTCACTTGCAGTTCTTCCCCCTGCCCCAGCCCCACTGCACTTCCCTGATGTCACAGCTTCTTCCTCTGTAAAATGAAGGTGCTGGCTAGATAATCCCCAAGGTTTCTAGATCCTGTCATCTTATGATTCCTCTCTGTTGTCCTTGCCTAATGTTGGGATCCCCAGATAGAATTTCTGTCTATTTTTCTTGCTTCTGTTAATGGCTTCTGGGACCTTGCCAAGAATTTTTATCTAAACCCATCAAATCTCTAAGTCCTGAATATCCCCATGCATGTATAGCTCCACTACCATGCAAACCCTCATTTGGACAACAGATTATATTGAAAAGTGCTTTTTAAAATACATTATATATTTTAATATATTTATATATTATATATAATTATGTTATATATTTACATATTATGCATATAAATATATATTATATTTGAAAAGTGCTTTGCCACACCAACAAATTTCACTTGTCTTTTCTTTTTTCCCCCTCACTCATTTCTATCAATTAAATGATAACAGTATGTAACCTATGAAATATGAGTTTTTAAAAAAAGAAAGATGAAGGTCCATGTCACCAGATTTAATCATATAGGAACAATGGAAACTCAGTGACTAGCACTATATAATCAGAATTGGTTTGTTTGTAATGCAAATTGACTGATTATCTAGAGATGATGAAAATTATATGGAAAACTTCATATTGGTTAAACACATGACTATTATTCATCTAAAGATAATCTTTGTGATAAAACCAAGTTTCATGTTCATCTTTTTTATTTATTCCTGTGATTTTCCTGTGTGGAAAACTTCTAGTATGAAAGTCACTTTCTTCTATTAATATAATGTAGTTTAGCAACTCATCTGTTATTACAGCCTTTAAATGTTTCCTGGGCCTTGAGATATTATGTGTCTTGCCTATAGTCACACACCTAGTATATATCTGAGATAGGATATGAACCCATGTCCTGATACTAACGATGCCTTCCACTTAATATAAAAATGTTTGTGTGTTTGTAATTCCCCAGATCACATTAACAGAAGAAACACCATTTGTTCTTGCCACATGAAGCCGATTAATCAGTTTGTTCAAAAATTTCAATGGAAATCTTGCCTCAGATACTTATTTGCTGGATGTCTATGAAGAAGTCACTTATAATCATTGTTCCCCAGTTTTCTTTTGTGGAACATAAAAGCAATAGAATAGATGTTCTCTGAGGTCTTTTCCAGCTTTATCTAGATCTGTGATGCTGTGAATCTCTCAAGGCCTCAGTTCCCTCATCTTTAACATGGAAGGGTTGCACCAAATGTTTTTTCAGAGTCTTGTCCCTTCCTGCTTTAAATTCACAATTTTATACATATTCTTGAAACTATATTGCTATTTCACATGTAAAAAGCAGGTGGGACCTGTCCTTTCAGAGCCAGTGAAGCCAACAAAGGAGACTAGTAAATTATAATTCGAATAGTTATGATGGATTTATAGTTGGCACAACTGGGCTTGAATTTTGGCTCTATTATTGACTAGGTAGAGAGGTGGTATAGTGAATAAAATGGTCTGAAATAAGGAAAACTCAACTTACTGAGCTGAAATTTGGTCTCAGACACTTTCTAGCTGTGTGACCTGGGGCCAATTACTTAACTCTGTTTGCCTCAGTTTCCCCATCTGTAAAATGAGTTGGAGAAGGAAATGGCAAACTACTCCAGTATCTTTTCCAAGGAAATTTCTAATGGAGTCACGAAAAGTCAGACATACTTGAAAACACGTCAACAATTTATTATTTCTGCGAACTTGTGAAAGCCACTTTACTTGTCTGAGCCTGTTTCTTCCTCTGTAAAATTCAGGTAGCAATCTTTATACAAAGTTGTTCAATAGGTTGTTGTGAGAAAAGTGACTATAAGTGCTAATGTACTCTGCAATTATAGTCTATTATCAGTCTAACCCTTGGAGAAAATAGGGGCAGACCATATAGATTATTTTCAACAATGTTCACATTTTCTAGCAGGAAGCAATTAAGTGAGATTCCCTAGCACCCTGAGTAACAATTCAGGCAAATTCTAACACATTCATTATGAGTAAATTCAGAGCTAATAGGAAGATATTCCTTTTGATCTCCAAAATGAATTTATTTACTTTCATTGATTTCAACCCTTATTAATTACAATATTATTATGTAATAATCTCTAGGGGAGCTTTATAAATAATATATTTTATCAATATGCTCATTCCTTTCTTTAACTATTTATTATTAGTATTATAAAGTAATCATCTATCATAATTCATTAGTATCTTGTAGATTGTTAAACACTTTCATATGAAGTAGTTGATATAATCTTCACAAATCTCTGAGATAGCTAGTATCTGTGTTATTATCTTCATTTCACTGTTAAAAAATGTGAGATTTAGAAGGGATAAATACCCACACAGCTAAAATATAGTGGGATCAGGACTTGATCCAAAAGGAGGTATTTTCTCTTATCAAGTTCAAAGGTCTCTTAACTTAAATGTCTCATATTGTAAAAATAGTAGAAAACTCATCCAATCTCACTACTATCAGATGATTTTCTAAGTTTCATAATTAGAAGATGGACTCTCTTTCTCCAGAATTTCTAATGAATCGATGGACCTGTCTCATACAAAGTAGATCTGCTCTGGTTTGCCACATCTTGGTCCTTCCCAATCACATCTGACATTTCTGCTGATGGCAACTGGTGTTTTAGCCACACCAACAATTGGTAGCTGGAGTGAGAATTCAATTTGGCAGCAATTCTGCCATTGTCCTGTGCCCTGAGTGAATAAATGAGCTCCTGATTTCCTGTGCCAGGCCAAAGTTCAGCTAACCCTCCTTTCCTGAGACATATAACAATCAGCATTGCTGGCCAGGGTGAATCATTGCTTAAAATGAACTCATAACAACTAAGTGCAAATAGAAAGTAAAGGATGCTCTGCTCTCCCAAGACTGAGATCCACGTGACTTTTCCTCTTTCTATTGGCCCCAGACCAGTATTTGGAGAAATGTGCTGAAGGCTATAAACTCAGGACCTTTCTTGTAGAAATAGAAGAGTGAATACTTCATTAGTGAGGAGCCCCACCTATCTTTAGTGATAATAAAGCATTTATTTTCATTCCAAGAACAGGGTGAGGCAACTTCATAAATACTCTAATATGAAATACTTTAAAAGAAAGATCTGGATACCTTTTATATAAAACCTTTGCTGGGAATTATTAGTTTTGTGTTTACTGACGGAGAAATTAAAATTAAAAAAAAAGTAAACATTTCTATTATAGAAATAGGAATGGAACTAATTTCTGGAAATTTTCATTCAGTTCTATTTTTTTCTAGTAACTTTCACTTTCATCAGGCTTCCTGGCCATAGGTGTACACAATACATGCTTATTGGTTAAAGCTGTTATAAAGGACAGATTTAGAAATCCATGTGTTGGGAAGTAAAACTGACACCAAGATAGCTATATTCTCATGCTCCGTAGCATGTATTAAAAGCTAATTCTGGCCTAGATCTGACAACATCTGGCTAAAGGAACAGCATGCAGATGAGTGTCCCTGTTCAGAATACAGCACATAATTCTCGAGATTAATAGATTTGAGCTGGGCCCTGACAGTGCTTAAAGATACTTCCTGTCTGCACCAACTCTTTTTGCTTTTGGAATTTACCTTAAATCTAGGCCATTCAGCAACCATTTAGTCAATTACATTTTAGTGATGATACTTTGGTTTAATAATGGGTCCCCAACAATCTTAAAAAGTTAATGTAGTTTCCAAAGGGTTCAGCTTACAGCTAAGAAAAAGGTGGGCGTAGTTAGCTCAGTTTTTATTTTCTGCATCAGTTTATCCTTGATGTTTTCTATCAACATGAATAATGGCTCAATAAATTCCATTTTTGAGATTGTATATCTTTGTAAGTAGGTAGGTACTTTAGTCCTCCAAAATCCTCTTCTGACTCTTCTTTATAGTTTAGAGCAATCTCTGATTATTGAAAGTAATACCTTTGGGGTACAAGATCTGAATGATTCTGCCATACTAGAAAGTCTTCCAGCATTTTCTTATTATTAGGCTGTGTCTGTTTTCTGGGGAGCAACCTAGCTAAAGATGGAGAAGTTTAGCATATGGTGATGAATGCTTTGGCCATAATAACCTATGAAACAAAGACTGGTATAAAATGGCCGTTCATCTTGTATAGCCCCTTTCTGCCTTTGCAGTAGCAGTGATAGAGAGACAGAAAAGGGAACAAAGCAGAATAAGAATCACATAGGTTTTTTGTTTTTTTGTTTTTTTGTTTTGTTTTTATTTACACATTAGCTTGGCAGTTGTTATTCTGAGTGTGCAATTTTTATACAATGGTCAGTGGATGGACATACTATTAAAAGATTAGAATTCTATGAGTCAATGTTTTCATCATGAATACATAAAACAAATACATTTTATATAAATAGAAGGACAATTCACAGATTCTACTTGGAGAGGTAAATAATAAGTGAAGTTGGTTCTATCATTCATTCAAAGGCAATAGTAAGTACCCTTTCATGGGATATTTGGTCATCACATAATACAATTCTTAAAATAAATATTTGCAAAAAAGACCATCAAAAAATAATTGTACTAATATGTACTAATAATGTATATTGGTACTTACATTTTAATATCTTTTGCAGAGGATGAAACAAAAGGTATAGAAGTTCTATGAAGAATGTGATAAGAGCTTCCAAATAGTGAGAAGAGACTCTAAATAGTGATGAGTCTCCAAATAAAAACAACACATAATTTTCTATTAGATAACCTTATAGCAAAAGTGAAAGTATTTGAGAAAAATAAGGTGAAAAATATAATTCAGGAGTGAAGGAATGAAGAGTCCAAAGATTTCTAGACTAAACAAAAGTTTCAAGCTTAAATATCATAATTATTTTGTTTGATAAAACTGGAAGGCACCATACATGGTAATAATATTTTAAAAATGTAACATTATATTTAGCAGATAGGAAGTGACTTGTAATCATTCTTGAATCAAGTACCCATGTAAGTCAGACCATCTGCTTGTTAGGGCAAAGATTGGAATTACTACAAAGCTCAAAGAAAGAATAAAAAAATGAGAAAACAACTCCAACCTGACTTATTTAAACAACTAATTTCAAGGGCATGAAAGAAAGGTGATTGATACAGTTATAAAGATTTCAGATAAAGTCACCTAAAAACTTTTATTGAGGAAACATTTTACTTACTTGCCCAATTGAGATATATGAGAGACAAGGGCTGTGCCAGTATAGAGCATGAATTCTACCGCAAAATCTTAAAGAAAATAATAATAGGGGATGCTGAGTATTATCATCTTGTAAAACCATGAGAAACTGTTGAGAGGAAAAAATATTTTAAAATATCCATCAAAGCAAAGTCAGCCTATAGGCATTTAGGGGTGAAACTAAAAGAAGGATCATATTAGAATAAAGATAGAAAGTATCCACAAAGATTTTTATAATAAATATTTTTCTTCAACAAGTGCAATGGAATCAGCTTATAGCTTTGGAGTGCATCAACACAGTCTTGGTGTACTTCTAGAGAAGTACTTTTCTGTGTATAGGGAATCACTAACTATAGAATCTCTAGTAATATGGAGGAATATCTGCCCTGCTACCAGGCCCTCATGGACCTTTTGACTTTATCACGTACCCTGCTTCTATGCCCTGAAGACCTACATACCTTGTTATATACCTTGACACTAAATCATAAAGTTTCTTCCATTGGTCCTGCAACTGAATTTCTCACTCTATTTATTTTGTTGCTCATTTTTTAAAAAGTTACTTAATTCAATAAAGCAAACAATCTCTTTAAAGACTTTCCTTCTGCACTATGTTTCTCAAGCTTGTAACAATTACTCAAAATTCTTCAAATGGTACTTCAACAACAGAGATATCTTTGTTTGAGGATCCTTTGATTATTAATATCTAGTGAGACATAAAACAGTAAGTCAACAGGCATTTATTATGCACTTATTATATGCAATGTACTATGCTGCAGGAAGAAATATACTCACTAAAGATGTAATGATGTCATAGAAGAGATACAATACAAAGTCCAAGTTGAGGAGAGTCTTTATAGAAGGTAGATCCTCCAAATTTTCCTATATGTAGATACCCTAGAAAATAAGCTCTATCACCACTTTTAGCTAATTTGGCTTTACCAGCAACATGGGGAAAATGATGTAGAAGACCTGTTGTCCAGACTTATGCAAAGTTGATCAACACATACACTCACATATACATACTCTATAGTTTTATAAATGTATGTATCTACACAAATATTTTATGCATGTGTGTGTATAAAATGAAGTGAGTTGGCTGCAGAATTGTAAAGGACAACAAGATGCATTGTTATAGGAACATTTCAAAATTCTTTTAATGATTACAAGGTTATTTCTCAAAGCAGCATCCATTATTTTAGCATCAGTATTATCCCAATGCTGTTGTATAGCCAAACATCATGATACATTATTGTCTTTGTTGAAATTGAGCATCACCAAACGGCCAGTGAGTAGTGGGTATAAGCCAGCCACGATTCATAATAAGCAGGGAATTATGAAAGAGAAGTGGTATAAAGTATGTCATCAATGAAATTTATGAGCAAGAAAAGAGAAAGCTAATTATGTGGTTAAAAATAAAGCACAATTAACAAATAGTCCACTTCCTCCACTGTGTATATTTGTGGAGTCAAGAGACAGAGAGTATCTCTTCCATTAACACATAAGAAGTGGACTTCCCATATTAAACTTGAGATGACTTAGACAAGACTGGAAAGGAGGGGTTATGTTCCATATATTTGAAAGGAATATCCACATTGACAAGATCACAGATTCACTGGAGAACTTATGTATTATGTTGTTGCTGTTATTGTTTAGACATTTGTATTATGATAACAGTCCCTGAGCTGGTAGTATCACTGAAAATAAGTTAAAATTAAGTTGAAGATCTATTATTAAGTTACAAAGAAATGCTACTTTGCCAGTAACAATGTACTGAATTGCTGTATACACAAATTTTCAACCTGTTCACATCTCAAAATAGCAAAAATATTCACACACAGCTGTCAGCAAAAACAAAACTGTGCTCTCTGCATCACATGCAGAGTATTTGTAAAACCCAAAACACAAATGTGGCTGAGGCTTAATGTACACAGGTTAAAAATTGTTATCATTTGTGTACATTTCAGCAGATTTGACACAGAATTGTTTGAAACTTGAAACAGGACAGTTTTACAGGGAGATGTGGTTTGAACTGAAAACCCTAGGCAGCTTTCCAGATAAGCACTGTGTCTGTTTGAACATAAAAAATGCATGATGCTATCACTAGATAGCCCAGAAGTTGCTAGGAGGAGCCTTCTGGTGAACTCTAAACCAGCAGGAAGGAACTTTCTGACCTATAAGGATATTTACTGATGGCAAAAGACCAAAAAGTCACCTGAAAATAGGTGTCCCATGATACTGGTCAGTAAAAACATTTGTATATTGACAAAGACTATGGTCTAAGAATAAGCATAACTCTAGCTTCTGAGATGAAAAGAAGAGAAATTTCCTTTCATCATGGATTCTGAGACAGACTTGGGAGAAATCCGAGATTACAATAACATTAAGCTATGTTCCGTCATTTTTGGTGAGGTTTGAGGGACATCTTACCCCATAATAGCCATTCACCAAGAAAAAAATCAAGGAATACATGTAAAAACTACATTGTAAAAATATTTTTTAAAATGTAAAAATACACTTAAAAATAAAAAAATTGCATTGTAAAAATATTTTTTTTAAATGTAAAAATACACGTAAAATAACTTAGTGGGTTTTTATAAATTAAAATATAGAAAAAGTTTGACTCATTTGCTCTTTAAATTCAAAACAGAAAATAAAGTTTCATTCATTATCTAAATTTATCAAAAAGTGAATACATGTCCATTTCTTGCTGTGGTCCATTTGAGAGAAGCTATGAAGAAATCTAGAGAGGAGAAGGGAAAAGAATAATGTAGGGGAGGCAGGGAGAAGAGAAAGAGAGAGAGAGAGAGGGAAAGGGAAAAAAAAGAAGGAAGGAGGGGAAAAAGGAAGGAAAGAGGAAAGGAAGGAATGAAGAGGAGGAAAGAAGAAACAAAGAAATACAGTAGAAAGGAAAGAAATGAAAAAAATAGTTATAGGTATAATTTATATGTGATAGCCATAGTGCTGTCTTAACAGAGTTCTGAGGTTTAAAGTGAAGTATAAGAGTGAAAGAAAGGGACTCTCCTCTCTTCTCTGGCCCTTTTCTTCAGAGTGTGGGTGCTTAGTCAGTAGGCAAGAAACATCGCCAGAGGGTTCATGTGGCCAATAAGACTCCTCAATCTGGACAGAACCAGATTAAAATGAAGTTTCAATCTGATTTTAATGCATCAATGTATTAATTAGAAAAGACATAGCTAGATTTGTGTTGTTTTCTAAGTCACTAAGTGGCCTCTGCTCATCCCTAGGTAAGGTTTCATGGCCCCATTTTTATTGGGGCTTGACACCAGTATTAGTACATCCACTTGCCCCTCACCAAAGGTACTTCAACAGAGGGAAGAGAATCTGCCTGAGACAAAATGCTTCTGAGTTCTTCTTGTTTTTGTTATGTCCAACTCTTCATGACCTCATGGAGAATTTTCCTGGCAAAGATTCTAAACTGATTTGCCATTTCCTTCTCTGGTTTGTTTTCCAGATGAGGAAACTGAGACAAGCAGGTTTAAGTAACTTGTTCAGGATCACACAGCTAATAAGTACCTGAGGCCGGATTTGGCTTCAGGAGGATGAGCCTTCTTGACTTCAAGGCCAGCAATCTATCCACTGTATCACTGCTGAGATAGTTGAATTTTTACTCTGACCAGATCTGCTTAAACCAACTATATCTATTTATTCTTCAGTACTTTGTAGCCTAGGGCAACATTGTCAATCCCTCTTGTCCCCTTTATTCTGTACATTCTTCATAATTATTGGTGCTTTCCCCCATTCCAATAAAAGCTTCTGTTCATTTGGGTTATGTCTATTGATATTTATCAAATGAGAAATTAAAAATGTCACTAATATTATTAAAATAGTTTTAACCTCAAAATCTTCTAAGAGTCTAGGGGATGCCTAGAGGTCCCTAGACCATTCTTGTAGAATTACATGACGTAGGTATCTCAGAGTTGTTTTAATTTGCATCTCTCTAATCAAAAGTGATTTAGAGTACTTCTTCATATGCCCATAGAGTGCTTTGATTCCATCATCCGAAAACTGCCTATTTATATTTTAGAGCATTTATCAATTGGGGAAGCTTCTCCATTATTTGTCAAAGCTTGCACACTATTTTCATCATCAAGGTAGCAAGTTCTTTTGATATTCTAGTTTAAACATTTTCTGGACCTATAAACTTGAATTTCATTAAAGAAATTTGATATTTTTTTCCTTTTCCTTTTTTTCCTTTTCCTTCTTCCTATCTTGGGCTGCATTCCCTCTTAATTATGTTTATTTTACTTCTTACAGTTTGAAGACTGTTTTAAAGTCTCTGGCAACTTCTCCTCAAGTATTCTCAAGCGCATTAACTTTTGCAGCCAAAGAAATCCCCATAAAACTGGAGAAAGTTGAGGTCCACTGGCTTCATGCTATCTCTTCACTCAATAGACTATGTGTGCCATTCAAATGTTGCTATGAAACAGTTGTTTCTTGTTATTGGACCTCTAACATTTTGTGTGAACAGTAAAAGGCACATCTCTGACAACTTTCAGATCTGAGATCAGAAATTTATCACCTTCTGAAGAAATGACAACAACTTAGGCAGCTTTATGAATATTACAAGAGCAAAGTCACACATGTTCTTTTCTCCTAGTGGTCTTTATTCCTTGAGAAATGTAGCAATGTTATTAGTGTATCATAGTTATTTTTCTTGAATCTCATGCCATCCATGAAAGTAACACTGGCACCTGATATATTCAGGGCACTGAACTTGACACTGGGGACACAAACATAAAAATGCAACAATCTCAGGTCCTATAGAGCTTCTGTTCTGCAAAGGACATAAAGCATGTACACAATTAAATAAATACAAGGTGATCTGAAGACAGAGGAAGTGAGCAAACATTAACAATGGAGGATCAGAGAAGACTTCAAGGAAAAAAACGACCATATTTCAATAAGGCAACAACATTACTGTTAATTAAAGCAAACTTAGTGATGGGCTTCATTATGGAGAAGCAAACACAAAGTGGAGGAATCATAAATAATCCTTTCATTATCTTCAGCTAATGCTTAACACATGGTAGATGCTTGTTGTCCAATCATTTTTCAGTTGTATCTGACTCTTTGTGATCCCATTTGGAATTTTCTTAGCAAAGACACTGCCATTTCCTTCTCCAACTCATTTGACAGATGAGGAAACTGAGGCAAACAGGATTGGCTGTCTTTGCCCAAAGTTAGAGAACTTGTAAGCATCTGAAGCCAGATTTAATATTGTATCTCCTTGATCTCCCTAAGTGTTTAGTAAGTGTTAATAGATTGGTATTATTTTTCATATCAACACTAAAGTACATTCTTTGAATCATCTGTAAAACTAAAGACAAATGTGGAGACCTTGCAGAGAGTTCCAAGGTATGTCACCAAAGATTTTTAGTGAGTTTAAAAAATCAAACTTGCGGAAAGATTGAAAGAGAATTATTTCTTTTGGATAGGAGAAGATGGTGTTCTGAGCACCTGCTCAGTCATCCTTGGCAATATAGAACTTAACAATGGGCACCTAATTGGGCGTGTAGAGGAGATCAGAATAACTCACCTTTCCTCCCTAGCTGAAGCCAAGACAAAAGCTCAGGAAAGGCTTCCCTTCGGGTCATGGATCAAATGAATGGCTTTCTGTTTATTCGATGTCAAGCCTTAGCTTGATTCAAATTGTGCTTCTCAAAGACTCATGAAGACCAGATTCAGGGAGTTTTCTTTAGGATCTCCTCAATTCAAATCTGATTCCTTCCTTGGAAAAAGAAATCTATAGCTATTCACCTTCCACCTTCTTAATTCAGGAAATATTCAAAGGAGAGAAGGGGAACAACACTCCTGGCCTGAAAAAGCAGGTTGGGCTTTAAGGCAAAGTTCTCCTCAGTCTTTTTCTGAACATTGTTGTCTTCCTTCCTGTATCTGGGCAGGACATTGGAGGCTTGGTTGGCTTATTTGCTCTCCTAAATCTGTGAGCCGAGAAAGAATGGCCTTTTTGGCTCTGCTCTCTTTCCCAGCCTCTATCTTTTGAAGAAAACTTCCTTAGTTTCTAGTATTGATGGATAGGAAGTAGCCTTTCTTTCCTCCCCCCCCCCTTTTTTTTTCTTTTTCTCTCTCTTTTAGGAATCGGGAAGTTTACATGGTCCCATGCTAAATTTAATTAAGCCCAGAAGAGACAATTCATTGTTATCTTCTTTTCAGGAATAATGCCAGGATTTACATTTTTATGATTGTTAAGAATTATATATTCCCTGAAAGACTTAAGCACAATGATTAATCACAACTTCAGAAGACTGCTGTTGGAACATATTTCTCATTTGTTGGCAGAGAGGTGGTGGGCTTGAGGAGCAGAATAAGACATATATCTTCAGATGGCCAATTATGGATTTATTTTGCTTAATCATAAGTTGTGACAATGGAGAGTTTTTAAAATGGGGGGAGGAGAGAATTATAGGGCAGGGGAAGAAAAGATAATAATGCCAAAAAAGAAGAAAAGGACCAATAAAACATTTAAAAATACACAAAAAAGAGCTGAAGGAGATTTGGAACATACCTCAGATTTGCAGGACAGTTTTGGAACTATGTGTTAAATTTATTATATATTTTTTTTAAAAATCTATGTAATATAGAGATTGATGGTTTTATATATAATCTACTTTTTCCCTTGCATGTAGAAATGATCATGTTTATTGATGTCTGTCAAGTTCATAATAATGAAAAGAAAATTTAATTTTAAAAAGGAATTGTATTTTCATTTATTTTTGATAGATTTGTATATTTGTACTAAGCTAGAATTTTCCCTGGATAGTCCATTTGTTTGGTAAGTCTCAATTTATACTTGGCTTCTATGGTCATTATTAGGCTAAGAATATTCCCTGTAGTTAGTATGACTTATAGTTCCCATTAAATATCTCTCTTTCTCCCTCAAGAAAAATTCAGTCTTTATTTTGTGGCATTCAGTTCTCCAAATGCTCTTCTAGGGTCATGACTAAAATATCCCAGATTACCAGCTCTCAGTAGATTGAAGCTAGAGCAGGTTTGTTAAAATATGGTAGGAGATGTGCTTATAGAGCTTAGTAGATATTTCCCCTTTCCTCTTTCTAACAGGTGGCAGGACATGAGGGCACTATTCTCTCCAAAATCCTCAGTTTTAGCCTTTATACAAATGGAGATCCCCTTAGTGATCATTGTGGTATATTCAAAAGATGGTGACTGCTATTCATCAGGAAACTTCAGTTAAAAAAAAAAAAAACCATTTTGAGCTGCAAACTGAAATATAATGAAGACTTGCTTGACATTGAGGGGTTTTAGATATTAGCGTGAGGTTACAAGAGAATATTATGGACTTTCCCTCAAGTGGCTTTAATAACAGGATGGTTTTTCTTCCCTGAACAGTATCTAGGAAAGGATTAGCTCAATGACCTGTGGAAGTCTCTTCCAGGCAGAGGCTTTTGACAGATACCACTGGATATTTGCTACTTGTTCTGACTTAAGAGGTGCTGAGTGAGGTGGAGGATTTTTTAGACGTTTTCTAGACACAGGGGTTGTAAACCTAAAAGTAGCTCAGGTCTCACAGGATTCCCTGTAGTAAAAAAAAAAGATTTTTCCCTTCCATAAGCTGGGCTATGTGCATCACCCTGCCCTTGAGCTAGTGACAGAAGAGAATGGGTGCTAAAATGGAAGTGATTTGTTTTGTTTTTATTTGCTTCTACATATATGTGTGTACTTGGTGAACTTCTTAGAAAATAGTTTTCTAAGACAACTATGCTCCAAATTAAAAAAGTTTCAGACATAAAATGCGTGGAAAAATGGAAAATACCTACTGTAGATGATTTGAGAATGGTGTATGCCCTAAGGCTGGGTTAAAAGTTCCTCTCAGTAACTCTGAGAGCCACACCAGTTTAGAAGTGGAAGGGACCTATCAAGTTCTTCTAGACAAACTGCTTCATTTTACAATGTAGATCTTGATTCCCAGAAATGATAACTTAACTGAGATTATGGAGCTATTTTTTGAAACATCTAGGATGAGAAACTGCCTCCTGGCTCCCTGTCCCCAAGACTCTTTCAATTTCACTACTCTCAAATTCAACTTAATGTGTTTTAAGTTTGGAGTATATATTTATTTGTGCCATTGCTATGTAAGTTCTAGTCTTTTATGAAAAAGAATTATTCATTCCATTATATATATATTTTTGAATAGACAAGGAACTACAGAGTATGATGGCAAGTGAGGAGGGGTGTTGGGGATTGAACAGCTTAAAGCTACCTATTGGCTTTGAGAACATTGCATTACAGTGCTACTGATAGTCCCCTGACATTATAAGACTTGAGTTCAAAATCTGCATCAGCTAATTGTTAGTTTTGTGAATTGGGATGAGTCCCCTACTGTATCTGTGCCTCAGTTTGCTCATTTTAAAGGAGGAAAATAAGAGTACTTGCTTCAAAGAGGTATTATCAGGATCCAAAGAAATTACATATATGAAACACTGCAAGCTAATACTTGCTATCATTATCATTTATTAGTTTCTATGTGGTTTTATTAGTGGAAATGCCATTCCAACTGATATGATCTAGTCACATTCCTCACTTTATCTTTTTTAAGATTAGGTAAATTTTTCTTAATAGGCTTGGGAAAAAAACAAGTAATTAGTTGGCACAATGGATAGAATATTGTATTTGGAATCAAGACCTGAGTTCAAATCCTTCCCTCAGATACTTCCTTGTTGTGTGACCTTAGGTAAGTCAATTAATCTCGGATTCAGTTTCCACATCTGAAAAATGGGTTCAATAATAATACCTACAGCCTAGAGTTGTTGTAAAGCTCAAATGAATAATGTAAAGCACTTTTGAAATTTTTAAATCGTGTCATGCAAATGCTTGTCATTATTATCACTATTTGCCTCTTGACAAACAAAAAGTAAGTCTCTGGATAAAAAATTAAAATGGCAGCTGGAATCAATACCTAACAAATCAAACAGTGAAATCTTCTGCCAGCCTCTAAGAATTAGATGGCAACTGTTTGTAAGAATCATCACATATTTATTTTTCTCTCTGTGTACAGGTGTTTCAGGCCTCAGTGCTCTCAGTTAATTATGGGAGTTCTGACTGTTTCCTCTGATGTGTTGTGCACAAGATGAGTCTTATTTTTTATTCTTGGGCATAACTTGTACAGAAGAAGACACACATATTCTGGGAGTTATAGAGAAGACCATTTTTAGTTGGTTAATATGTAGAACAGTTCAAGGAATGACTTGTTTCCTTTATTGATGTAGTTATGATGTAGTTGATATGTTAGTCAAGGCAGCCTGACAGAGAGAGGAGAATTAGCAGAGTGAATGCATCTTCAGAGAGTATTCTGAGAGGGAGAATGCAGTAAGGCTTAATGGATAGACCAGAATCAGTCATGAAGATCCGAGTTCAAGTCCAGCTTCTGAAATAGAATGGTGGGTAACTATAGGGTTAACTTTCTAACCAAGAATTCCCTAGACTAATGAAGTCCCAAGTCTGGATCAAAAAGGTCTTCAGGTGGCTTAGATACATTGTTGTTCCCATTTGAAACACATAACTCATCTGAGACACTGGTGTGTAAAGACTTATCACTATGTTTTCTATCTTTAGTCCTCTGAAGAGAGAAAATTAGTCCAGCTTTATATCTGGATGGTCTAGAAAATCTAAGTGGCCTCTACTATGTTACAAGTAATGTCAACCAATTCCCCAGCTGAGGCGAAGTGTGATCATCAAGCTGTTTGTCTCCTGGCCCAGAGAGTCCTCAAATGCAAAATCCAGAAGGATATTTCACTTCCGCAACATGACTTGCAAATATGCCATTGGGTTGATGTTCTAACCAGCAATCTTTGTCTAATCAGTAGAGCTCAGCTCAGAGATCATTCAAGAAACAGTTATTTGGAGAATAGGGACATTTATATGACAACTGGATACGTAGTTTCAGTGACACAGTCTCCTGGCAGATAACACAGGAGAGGTAGGAAGCTGTGGTTGTGAAAAACAAAGAGGAGATAAATGGCCATCACTCTCTAACTTGTTATCTCTTTAATGGCCCATATCAGTGTCTCTTTTGTACTACATTTAACAGTCAATTTCTCTTATATCTTTGATCATCTCTGACTAGGTGACTCTGATCTCTTGCACCTCTGAGCTCCCCGAAAGCCTGAATTTAGACTTGATCTTCTTCAGAAATTGAAATAATTTATGTAACAGTCAGCCAAGTGGCACAGTGGTTGAAATATGAACTAGGAGTTATGATGAAATAAGTTCAAATTCTGACTTATAATTATTTGCTGCCTATATGACTCTGAACACATCATTTCATCTCTGTCTCAGAATCCTTATCTGTTAAATGGGAATAATAATAGGACCTGCTTCACAGGTTGTGAAGATCCAACTAGATATTTATATCTACATCTTTATCATCCATATATGTGTCTCTAATTATTCTCAAATCTTAAAGAGTTATGTAAATTTTCTTCATTGTTATTTAATCATTCCGCAAACTATAAAGCACTATTGTCATTATTGTCACAGTATTACAGTAATATTATTATCAAGTGCCTACTCTACCTTTCTGGCAATTTTTTTTCAGTCTCCTTCAATAATTTCTTTCCCCTTAAACCCAGTCCTTGGTAGCCCTCTAAAAACTTAGGAGTTCTCCAAGATTTTGCCTTTATCTTTCCTCTTTCCCTATACTCTTCCCTCTGTTAAATATCAGACATTTCCATAAATTTGATCAACAGCCTTATGAATATGACTCTTAAATTTCTGTCTTTAACATTTTTTCTGAATTTTAGTCCCACATTTCCAGTTGTGTGCCAGCTATCATTTCCAGGGTGTCCTACAAGAACTTAAATTTTACCATTCAAAATCAATCTCATTTTGCTGCCCAAAGTATTTTCCCTGTCATTCATGCTTTAAAAAATTATTCTTGACTGTTCTTCCTTCTTGACCTTCATCCAAATTGTTTCCAAACACTATAGATTCTACCTCCATAATGTGTCTCAGATTCCTTCTCCTAGTTCAGACCATCCTTACCTCATATATTTAAATTATTGCAACAGCCTTCTAACTTATCTCCATTCAACTTTGTTCTCCACTTCTGTTTCTTTCTAAACATCACCATCAAATCAATCTTCCTAAACCATTTCTCTGATTATGTCATTTCCATGGTTAAAAAATTTTAGTGACTGTTACCAACTGGTCCAGTTTTCCAACCCTTCTTTTCTGCTTTATCTTATACTATTTCCCCCTCCCCCATGCGCTTTTTGCCCCCAAACAGAGCTACTTACTTCCCAGTGCCTGATACATAATAGACATTTAATAAATGTTTTTTGATTGATTGATCTCTGAGTATTGAAATCTTATCTATTCTTAAAGTCCCTGCTCCACTGCTATTTCTATCTTTAAAGAATACTTCATGGATCACTTAACCATATATTGCCCTACATTGTTTCATATAGTTAAGTCCTCTGCCTTCTAAGATCATAAATTCTTTTGGGGGCAGTGGCCATTTCTCAGACTTCTTCCAAAATGACCTGCTACAGTGTAAGCACTACATAATCGCTCAATAAATACTTGTCAGACAAAATTGAATTTCATTGAATTCTTGACGAAGTTAACCTCTGAGATGGGCCTTTAAAAATGGATTACGCTAACTACATGAGCTTTCTCTGTGCTGTAACTCCTCTCCTGACTCTAGGTACAGTGCTTTCTATCTCTATGCCCTAAATACATTCTATCTTGTCTTATGTATGACTTTATTTTAACCCCTTATTAGACTAGAAGCTCTTTAAGGACAGAGATCAACTCTTTTGTATGTCTAATTCAGTGCCCTATACAGAGTAAGTGTGTAACATATATATTTGTTGAATTGAACTGAAGGTCAAAAATTCAGAAGCACTGCTGAGATCCATCCCTTTCCATATGTGCATGAATTAGAAACGGGCTGCATCTTACTTTCTCCCATGAGATATATTCTCCTCTGAAGCATGTGCTTCCCTCCCATTAGTATTGTGTGAATGAACCTTCTGTAATAATAATGAGGCTCAGGGAGAGAGACCTTTGCTTTCTAATCCATGGGGGTATACACTTCCCTTGATGTACCCATAATTCCTCTCATAGCTAATGGGTGTTATAAACTGACATCCAGAAGGCAGTCGATCCCATTGTGGGAAAGAAAGGAAAGGTCTCCCTCACTGAGCCTCATTATCATTCAAACTGATCTTTTCTTACTCCTTCATTTCTCAAACACTGTGACTTTCTCTTGGGGCAGCTAGATGAAGGGAGAGTTTTAGAAATTAGACACCAAATAAACAGAATAGACTTTAGTAATTGCTTTCTTTGTGGAGTTTGAATCTGTTTTCTTAGATATCAAAGAACACTTTTATATCCATCAAAGGCATTTTTTCTTTCAAGGAAATATATTCATATTTATCATGAGGTACAGTATTCCCAAAACATATAGGATCATAGACTGCTAGAAGACCATGAAAGAATATAATATGGATTTCAATATTCTAGTGACATATCCAATCTAGATGACTTAGTTCTTAGTCAGGAATCTTGGGGTTCTCAGCATCTAGGCTGACTTTCTCTAAAGAGCAAATGAACTTGAGGATCTTTGCTTTGTGATTATGTAATACTCAAACTGCAAAGTTAAGGAATAGGAAGGAGAATAGTGAAGTACAATGGAAAGTAAGCTAGTTTTAAAGTCAAGGGATTTAAGTTCAAATCCAGATTCTAATATTTATTTTTACTTAAGTGATCAGAAGTCTTTCTAAGCCTCAGTTTTCTTGACTGTAATATGAAAATACTAGAGTAAATGGCGTTTAAGTGGCCCAGTGGATAGAGTACTGAACTTGGAATTGAAAAGATTTATCTGCCCAAGTTCAAATCTAGTCTCAGACACACAAGTTATATGATCCTATTTGCTTCAGTTTCCTCATCTATAAAATGAGTTGGAGAATAAATGGCAAACCACTTTAGAATTTCTGTCAAGAAAACTTCAAATGGAGTCACCAAGAATCAGACATGACTGAAAAATAAAAGTCCCTTGAAGTTTTAAATCTACTATTACTTTGAATGAGGATTTTTATCTTTTTGGGTCTGAATTTCTTTATTTGGAAAATGAGGGGTTTAAATCGAAAGATTCTAGAGTCACCTCTACCCTCAAATTATTATGATACTATTCTATAAGCAAGAAGTCTCAGGCTATTGAATGGAAAGTCTATTTAATGCCTTATGCTTAAGCTTTGCTTTGCATTGTTTCATAGATTTTTGAGGGCAGAGCCAAGATGGAAGAGAAAAGAACACTCACATGAACTCTCCTAAATTCCTTTACAAACAACTTTAAAATGATATCTCAAAATAAATCTTGGAGCAGCAGAACTCACAAAAAGATGGGGTAACACAATTCCCCAGTTCAGAGCAACCTAAAAAGCTAGGCAGAAAAGTATGTCTCACTAGAACAAGTATAGCATGCTGCCCAGTACAATCAATGCCCAGTAAAATAATTTCAGGCCAAACCTGTGCAAATGAGCAGCAAGCCTTGGGAACAACTGAATCAGTAACATTGCTTCTGAAGTTATCAGCCCACAACTGGTCAGAAAATTACATGGGTCCATTTTCTGGCACTGAGAGCAGGACTTTGTCTCTACTCAGATATAGATCACATTCTTGGGTCACAGTTGCAGGGTGAGTAGGAATATTAGCACATTGGAGCTTGTAGTCACATGGTTGCAAGGATCCTGGTTATCATTCCAGAGCAGAAAAAAAGTGCCTGTGGTCCCTCATAGACCAAAACACAGGCCAGGACAATACTAAATACAACTATCATTAAATCTTACAGATCCCCCAAGTCAAAAGCTCTAAAATAGATTTTAAAATAGTTCTAAAATAGCTACATTAAAATCTGAAGCTTGGAAAGTCCCACCTTCACCCCTAAAACAGAGACCAATTTTAACATAAAATATAAGTCAAGAAATGCTGGAAAATGAGAACACAACAACAATAACAAAAAACCTGCTGATAGAAAGTTACTATGGAGACAAGAATGATTAAAACACAAATTCAGAAGAAGAGAGCAAAGTCTCAAAGAAAAATATGAATTTGAGGACAGCTAGATGTTACAGTGGACAGAACATCTGCCCTGAAGTCAGGAAATCCTGAGTTCAAATCTGGACTCAGACGTTTAACACTTACTAGCTGTGTAACCCTGGGCAAGTTACTTAACTCTAATTGCCAAGGGAAAAAGAGGAAAGAAAGAAAGAAAGAAAGAAAGAAAGAAAGAAAGAAAGAAAGAAAGAAAGAAAGAAAGAAAGAAAGAAAGAAAGAAAGAAGAAAGAAAGAAAGAAAGAAAGAAAGAAAGAAAGGAAGGAAGGAAGGAAGGAAGGAAGGAAGGAAGGAAGGAAGGAAGGAAGGAAGGAAGGAAGGAAGAAGAGAGGGAGGGAGGGAGGGAAAGAAGGAGGAAGGGAAGGAAAGAAAAGAAGTAAATAAAAATGTGAATTTGTCTCAGACCCCAAAAGAATTTCTGTAAGAACTCAAAAAGGACTTTAAAAATCAAATAGAGAATTAGAGGGAAAAAATGGGAAAAGAAATAACAAGAGAGTGTAAGAAAATCATGAAAAAAGAACAAATAGTTTGGTAAAGGACACAGAGAAAATTTTGAATGAAATATCATCTTAAAAAACACAATAGGTCAAATGATAAAAGAGGCACAAAATACATAGTGAATTTTTGTATATCGTTTTCCATTTGACCAGTTTTGCTTTATAAAATTCACTAAAGAGAATTCCTTAGGAAGTAGAATTGGCCAAATGGAAAAAGAGGTACAAAATCTCACAGAAGAAAATAATTCTTTAGAAATTAGAATTGGGAAATGGGAGTTAATGAGACTATGAGACATCAAGAAACAATAAAACAAAACCAAAAAAATGAAAAAATAGAAAAAAGAAGTATCTCATTGGAGAAAAAAACTAGAAAAATAGATTAAGGAGAGAGAATTTAAAAGACTCAAAAGGAATTTAATTTAATAAGACTACCTGAAAGCCATGATCAAATAAAAAGATCCTAGACATCATATTTCAAGACATTATCAAGGAAAACTGCCCTAATAGACTAAAACCAGAGGGTAAAATAAATATTTAGAGAATTAATAGATCACCTCCTGAAAGTTATCCCCAAAGGAAAACTTATGAGAATATTTTAGCCAAATTCCAGAACTCCTAGGTTAAGGAGTAAATATTTCAAGAACCCAAAAGAAACAATTTAAATATCATAAAATGACAATCAGATTAACAATAGATTTAAGCAACTTCCACATTGCTGAATGTGGAAGGCTAACTGCTTTGCTAGGTGTGTTTCATCAAGAAGTTTTTTTGTTTGTTTGTTTGTTTGTTTTTTGTTTTTCAAGGATATATTCTAGATCTGATGTCCTGTGATTCTGGTGTAGTAGCTATAGACTTAAACAGCCTAGGGTGGGAAACAAACAAACAAACAAACAAAAACCCAGCTGATATTTTCAAGTTTCTTTAGGAAGAAATAGGAACCATCCTGATTATTACTAATGCTAGTTCTGAGAACTAATGTCTTTACCAAATGTATAGTTCTTTCAAGACTGTCTTTCCTGCCTTAATTCATCTGTCTGTTTCTGACTGTCCTGTGAATTCCTTAGCTATGACTTCAAGTAATATGAACTACACCTCTCTGCCCTGCCCTACTTAGTTCCATAAACATAGAGCTAGAAGATGCCCCCCTCATTTAACATATGAGGCCACTGAGAAATAGATAGGTTAAGTGACTTTGACCAGAGTCATTCCCTTAATAAGTGACTCTAGGGGAACCTGAAACCAGGTTGTCCTAAATCCAAGCTATCCATCATATCATCTATAACCACTGGAGACAGAGGGTATTGCTATAGTACATCTCTTTAGGCACTTTTACAATAGTTCTAGGAGAGGTTAGAGTCCTGAAGTTTAATTAGGTTTGGGTAGGGACATCTGGGTCTCATATATAGTAGATGTTGTTGAACAAATGCTTGTTGTTGTACCTGATATTAAATATGTTTGTTGATGTAGTTCTAATTTCAGATCTGGACCTTTAGAGCTATAAGATCATAGAGTTGTAGGGCTAGAAGGGACCTCAGGAATTATCAGGTGCCCATCTATTATCACAATTAATCTTGTGTCAAATTTAAGAATATCCATATCTTATCCTTCCATTAGATAGTAAACTCTCAGAGATAAGAGGCTTTGGTTTTCATCTTTGAATCATAAGGACAGCAGTCTGTCCAAATCAACAGGGCAGCAGTCTGTCCACAAGAGGACTCAAAGGCAGGTTTATTGGGGCCAGCTAAATGGCACGATGGATTATGCAATCTGGAGGTCTGAGTTCAACAATTAAAACTTACTAGCTGTGTGGTCCTGGGCAAGTCACTTAATTTTAATTTCCCCCCCCCCAAAAAAAAAAGAAAAAAGAATATTTGTTTAATTGAATATTGAATTGAAAAGAATGTTTTTTGAATGGCTGTATTTACAATCATAAATAGAAAGAAAATTAAATAACAAATGAAAAACAAAGTGTTTCTATCATTCCTCTAACTGTCCATTGATTATAGGTTGGGGAAGGGTGCAAAGATATAATATAGAGAATGACAAGAAACTCTTACCATGAACATCTTCAATTGAGAAATAGAAATATTTATTTCCCAATCCCAGAAAGGAAACTTTGATCATTTTGTTGTCTCTCTTACCAAAGACTAAGGTAAGGGAGAAAAATGAAAATTAAATGCTTTTTTTTAAATAATTTTTTATTGATAGAACGCATGCCGGGGTAATTTTTTACAGCATTATCCCTTGCATTCATTTCTGTTCCGATTTTTCCCCTCCCTCCCTCCCTCCACCCCTTCCCCCAGATGGCAAGCAGTCCTTTACATGTTGAATGGGTTGCAGTATATCCTAGATACAATATATGTGTGCAGAACCAAACAGTTTTCTTGTTGCACAGGGAGAATTGAATTCAGAAGGTATAAATAACCCGGGAGGAAAAACATAAATGCAAGCAGTTTATATTCATTTCCAGTGGTCTTTCTCTGGGTGTAGCTGCTTCTGTCCATCTTTGATCAATTAAGGCTCTCTTTATCAAAGAGGTCCACTTCCATCAGAATACATCCTCAAACAGTATCGTTGTTGAGATATATAATGATCTCCTGGTTCTGCTCATTTCACTCAGCATCAGTTCATGTAAGTCTCGCCAGTCCTCTCTGTATTCATCCTGCTGGTCGTTCCTTACAGAACAATAATATTCCATAACGTTCATATACCACAATTTACTCAACCATTCTCCAATTGATGGACATCCTTTCATTTTCCAGCTTCTAGCCACTACAAACAGGGCTGCCACAAACATTTTGGCACATACAGGTCCCTTTCTTTCTTTAGTATCTCTTTGGGGTATAAGCCCAGTAGAAACACTGCTGGATCAAAGGGTATGCACAGCTTGATAACTTTTTGAGCATAGTTCCAAATTGCTCTCCAGAATGGCTGGATGTGTTCACAATTCCACCAACAATGCATCAGTGTCCCTGTTTTCCCACATCCCCTCCAACATTCCCCATTATCTTTCCCTGTCATTCTAGCCAATCTGACATGTGTGTAGTGGTATCTCAGAGTTGTCTTAATTTGCATTTCTCTGATTAATAATGATTTGGAGCAAAATTAAATGCTTTAGAAATTTTTGTGCATATGCTAAACAGAAGTCTTCTTTTTCTTTTGAACTTCTACTTTTTTTTAATTCACAAGAACTATTTACTCTCCCTCTTTCCTCTTCCTCTCTACCCAATTGAAAAAAAAAAAAGAAAAAAATAAGCTCTGGTAACAAATATACTTAAGTAAAATAAGGTCCCACAATGGCCACATTCAACTATGAATGCATCACTTCTTTGTCAGGAGGTGAGTAGCATTTACCATCATGAAATCCTGGTTGGTTACTACCTTGATCATCATTGTTTGTCAATCAAAACCATTTGTCTTTACATTGTTTCATTATTGCATAAATTGTTCTTCTGATTCTATTAAACAAGAGTCTTGAAAGGATTATATAGTTTAGGGAAAAAACATAACTTTTTAATACATACTTGGTCTTATGCTAGCTTTGAGATGACATTTATTGGGCAGACTGTGATTGTTACAAAACTATCATACTACAGCCTTTAGAGTCCAGGGCTTCTCATGGACACAGGCCTTCAGGTATAAGGGGAGGGGAGAATAAGGACATAACTGAATCTTTGATCTGTGAGAAATCCAAGATACAGTTTTTACAAAATTTTCCCTATCAAAAACATTATCTTTGTAAATATAATCAAATCACATATTAATGTCTTCATCCATGATCTCAATATCAAAATCTATTCATTTTCATTTTTAGTAAAGTGAGTGTTCCACCACAAGGACTCTAAGAGTCCCTAAACCTCCACTGAAAGGAACGGGACAAGGAAAAATAGGGGGATGACAGACGGGTGGGGCCAGCACATCTATAAATACTTACAACTGACTTCATTTTATATGCTGGATTTCCTAAGCTGGCAGCTGTATTTGAGATACACAGGCATACTTTACATAGTAAAACAACAATAATAGTGATACATACAGAATTGTCTGTTTATTCTTTGTTGAGACTTCCTTTTTCTGCATAACATTTTCACTGACTTTTTTGGAGCCTGTGAGAAGAATCAAATTATGCTTATTAAAATTTGTGTATTTCTGGAGGGATACACGTTCCTATAACCTTCATTATGATGCTCTTAATTAACCAATATGCCTCACAATAAAGTATCTAGCTGTCACCAAAATCAACACTTTTCAGTTATTAATAGATTAAGGAAAGAATGTTAATTTCTTCAAGCTCCATTTCATTTGGTCTCATTACTTCAGGAGCCAGATGGTTACAGGGCTAGACCTGTCAACAGTTATTGTGAGGAAGAATACATTCAGAAACACTAAGCTGAAGCATGAATAACAGGGGAAAAAATGAATTCCAAGGTAGCAGTGCATAATACACAAGACAGGACAGAAAGTTATTTTGTAAAGAATAAGAAGAAATCATGAATCGGGATCATTTTAATTGATATTTTTTTCTATGTTCCCCCTCAGGTCTTCTTCTTGACATAACTTTTCCCCTAAAATGTCTATAAATCACTTTGAACTATGCCCTAAACTTAACAAATTATATATACTCTTTGATTAAGCAATACCACTACTAGACTTATACAAAGAAATCAAGAAATGGGGAAAAGGTCCTATGTTTACAAAACTATTTATAGCAACTTACTTTGTGTTGACAAAGAACTAGAAATAATGGGTGCACATCAACTGGGGAATGATTGAAGAAGTGATTATGCTTATGACTGTGAATGAATACTATTGCACTTTAAGAAATGACAAGGGAGATGATTTTTTAAAAATCTGGTAAGACATATGAACTGATGCAGAGTGAAGTGAGCAGAATGAGAAGAGCATTCAGACTTTAACAGTATTGTAAAGGACAACAGCTTAAAAAGACTTATGAGCTCTGATCAATGCAATGACCAATCACAATTCCAGAAGACTCATGATGAAAAACTCTGCCCACCTCTTTCTAGGGGGTCATGGGTTCATTGCAGTAATTCTTTTTTTTTCTTCAGTTGGAGGAAGATAAATGAGGGAAAAGTAAAAGATTGAGTATAGGAAAAAAATAAAATTTGCCAACAATATTATTAATCCATGCTTCTGATGTGTTTGATATAGTCCTCCATTTTCAAGTGACTAAATATTTCTCTTGTCCTTGAAACTCTTTGGATTTAACAATTCTCTTCATCTTTCTTAAAGTTTTTTAATTGATGACATTAAACTATTAGAGATGGTAGCATTACGTGTACCAAATTTCCTAGAGATGATGTTTCCCTCTATTGTGTTAGGAATTTCTTCTTAGCTCTTTCCAAAGGAAGTCACCCTGAAAAAGGGTCTCTTCTAAACTATTGCTACAATTACGTTTTTTAAATGTATTCTTGGTATTTCTTTTTTCTTTTTTGCTGAGACAATTGGAATTGTGTCTTGCCCGGGGTCACACAGCTAGGAATTGTTAAGTGTCTGAGTTCAGATTTGAACTCAGGTCCTCCCGAGTTCAGGGCTGGTGCTCTATCCACTGCACCACCTAGCTGCCACTTTTTAATGTATTTATTTAAAACTGAATACAAGATAAGAAAAAAACAAAATTTAAAAAAAGAAAGACAGAAAAGGAAAATAAAAACAAAACATTGTCATTTGCTCAACAAAATGTTGCGGAGGATTAAAAATATATAACTATAAGTTTCCTTTTCAAGAAAACATATAAAATAATAGAAGAGATTATATTCACAATTGTCCAACTTTTCTTCGCTTCTTTGTAGGTTATTCTTTTGTTCTCTGCAGTGCACTTTTTACTTTGTTCTTTTTTCCCCTTCATTTCCCCCATCATCCCCAAGCAGTTAAGCATGGACATATTTATCATGTATATTGGTTGTTGTCCTTCCTTCTTGAAGAAGACTAAAATGATATCACTATGTTAGAGTCAAGTTGCAGTGTGTCCAACCATGGCTGATCAGACCAACAGCAGAATGCTCTGCTACAGGTCAGACACAAACAGTCCTTAGGAACATTTGGAATGCTTCTCTAACTTTGCACATCTTGTGTTTCTTCTGAGCTACTTCAGTTCTGCTGTGCTCATAGAGCAGTGCACCTTCTCAGATGAGATGTACCCTCCTGCAAGTGCCCTCGGCCAGCAGTGCCCCTGTCCCTGTGCTCCTACACTCACCGGATGCTGGTTTCTTCTCTCCCAGGGCTCTCTCAGCAGCACAGCTGCTTTCCCAATCAGTCAAAATTCTCTCTTGTCTTCCCGGACTCAAACCCCTACTTGACAAACAATCCAGACAGATTAGATCAGGATCTTTTTTCAGATCTTGTTGGGTTATATCAGGTGTACCCCATTCTTTTTTTGGAGGGTACTATACCCTATCTCTTATTTTCTGTCCCTGTTTACTCTTTACTTTAATTCTATTCCCTAATTGGCCTTACTATTAATCTCCTCCCACCTATGATTCCTCCCTTATCTTCTCCTTTACTCTTTCTCTCCTTCTTTATTCCATTGTCGTTAATAATTATCTCACTCCATCTAAATAACCTTCTGTACCTCACCTTATCCTATTCCTTCTCCCCTTATTTCTTCATAAATTTTGAAAGGTGCTATACCCTTCTTGGTATATTATATATATATACATACACACACACACACACACATATATATATATATATACATACATATATGTGGATATGCATATATGTACGTATGCATATGTGCATCTATCTGTATTCTATATATGTATGTATGGTTCTGTATCGGTTCTTCCTCTGCACCTCATTCAGGTGTATAACATAATTATACTTTTTACCTTTTTCTAGATGGTTTTGCTTTTTAGAGTTAGATCATACTCAGCTCTGCCCTAATCTTTTTTTAACTATCTGATTACCAATGTCAATCTTAAATATGTGATTTACATTTTTTATGTAAAGTATATAAATAATTTGTCCTTGTTGAGACTTTTGAAATATGATGTTGGCTCTTATAGGTTAAATTTTCTATTAGTTCAGGTTTAGTTGAGACAAAATCCTTAAAATCTGCACTGTTTTTGAATTTCCTTTTTTCATTCAATATTATGGTTAGTTTTGCTGGATATGATATTTTTGGCTATAAGCCTATTTATTTAGATTGTCAATCTATATTATTTCAGGACCTGGATATTTGTTGAATTTTCTCTTTGATCTGGAGTTTTTGAAATTTAGTGATAATATTCCTCCATGTTTTCCTTGTAGAATCTTTAGGTGGTGATCACTGCATTTTGTTCTATCACCATAGGACAATTTGGAGGGGGGATTATTTCTTGTATTATTGTGTCAAGATTCTTTTTATTTTTGGTCACAACTTTTGGACAATCCAATTATTTTTATGTTTACTCTTCTTGATCTGTTCTCCAGATCTGTTGTTTTTCTTATAAGATTTTTCACATTCTGTTCTATTTTTTCATTTTGTTTTGTTAATTTTTGTTTTTTTAATATCTTATTGGCTTCTCCTTGCTTAGTTCTAATTTTCAAAGAATTATTTTCTTCTTTAAGACTCTGGAGCTCCTTTTCTAGTTGGTTAATTTCCCTCCCCCCATAAACTTGTTTTTGTTGGATGGCTCTTATTTTTTTTTTTAGTCTTTACTTAATTTCTCTCACTTGATTTTTAAAGTATTTTGAGTTCTATTCATTCTTTCTGGGCAGGGAGCTATTTAACGTTACTCTTTGGAATAAAAGAGACTTTTTTTTTTTTATTTCACTGTACTTCTCTGAAGATGAACTCCAATATTCCTTCTGCATGGGTTCTTCCTCCTTTGCTCCTTTAAAAAAAATAGAATTATTAGTGTAAATGCCTCTAATCTTGGGGTGGGAGGAATGGTGCCTCTAGCTTCACTTCAGCTCTCCACTCTGACCTAGAACCCCAAACCAAGAACTCTCCCCTCCTGCATTGACCATGCCCCCACTGCTTCTGATTCCCTGTATGCTTGTTCCTTCCTGTCCATGGTAATGTGTCTATATTACAACCAGGCCTGGAAATCCTAATCAGCAGAGGATCACTCAGTTGGTCTGGACTCATCCCCTGTACATTGTTTGAGAGGTGAAAGCTCCTGTGGCTTGGATTGATAGTTCCTCCCAATCTAGCTTGCCCCAAGATTTTCCATTGGCAGTTTCTTTGGAGCTCTTTGGAGGTATTTGTACTTCACAGAGAATAATTCCAGACTTGGAATCTCTCTTTGGTTTTTTTGGAGTGGTCCAATGAAGACCCTTGCTCTGCCCCAAGTCGTCTTTGTTTTTTACTAGTTTATGTTCACCCTGAGGCACAAATTTGTTCTTTTTATGGGGGAAATCTGGAGAGCTTGGAATTTTCTGACGTACTCTACCATCTTCCCAGACTCCCCCCTCCAATTAATCATGTTTTGAAGATATCTTCCACATGTCTTTCAATAGTCAGGGCTCAGAACCAGCAGGGGAATCTTTGTACTTGGGGTTCTTTGTGTCTAGTCCTATACCTTGGGGAGTTTATTTGCAACTTGTAACTCTCAGTTTCAGTAACTTATCAAGTTTGAAAAAAAAAAAAAGTCTGTGTCAGTTCAATGATCGCCAGTTGTCTTTTTAAAATCATAGATATAGTCCTTGAAGGGACTTTGGTCATCCAGTTTAACCCTCTCCATTTAAGATCAGGAAGACAAATACCAAGGAGATGACATGATTGGTGTTCATGGCAAAGTCAGTATTGGAACTCTGACCCCGAATGCCAATATTTCATAAATGTGATATGTACATAGTTGTCTTAAATATTTGAGAAGTTATTAAAAGATGCGTCTGAATATCTGTTGGTAGGGAAGCCTTGAGTGATTTACAATACACATTTTTAAAAAAATAAACTCTGAATTACATTTTACATGAATCATATATAAGCCTATTAAAATAGAATACCAATAGAATTAATATTTAAATCTTAAAGTTATATAATACAGCATAATTGTTTATTTATATAATATATATATTTATTTTTATAATCAAATATACATTTATTTATTATTTTATATATATATTTATTTATGTATATATATATAGAAAAAACTTGAAGATTAGAAAGCTGATGTCATGCTTCTAATATTAATAATTAATATCAGGCTCAGGACTAGAATACAATTTCCCTAAATTCCCTAGGCTAGTTACTCTTTCCATTGTAATACAAAGTATAGTTTTCTTAAATTAAAGTAATAATATTTTAGGCAGCAAGGGGGCACAATAGTTATAGAATGGAGGACATAAAATCAAGAAAATCTAAGTTAAAATCTTGCCTCTGGCAGCTTGTAGGACTGTGAACATATCCCTTAACAATAACAACAACAATGATTAACATTTATATAATGCTCTCTATATGCCTGAATTGTGCAAAGTTCTTTAGAATTATTACTTCATTTGATCCTTACAACTAACCTTCGAGACTGGTACTTTTATTATCCCCATTTTACAAAGGAGAAAACTGCAGAGTGAAGTTATGATTTATTTGCTCAGGATCATACAGCTAGTAAATGTTTGAGGCTGAATTTGAACTCAGTTCTTCCTAACTTCAGGCTAGTTGCTCTATACATTGTGCCACCTAGTTTTCTCCTCTACAAAATGGAGATGATAATAGCAAATCCTCACATGATTGTTATCAGGATAAGATGAGAGAATATAAGGAAAGCGCTTTGCAAATCTTAAAGTGACCTGTAAGTGCTATTTAGTTCTTTCACATAATAACTGATATTCACATAGTACTTTTAAAATGGGCAAAACTTTAGAGATTCTGTTACTTGAATCTTGCAATAACATAATAATAATAGATACAATTACCCCCACTTTATAGATGAGAAATCTGAGACTCAGAGTTTGTGACCAAGATTACACAGTTGATAAATGTCACTGCTAGTGCTATTTGATTCAACATTAAATATCTATGTAATGTACCATACCACATCTCAGAGAATATCAATTAGTAGCTAAAAAAATATTCACTATAAAATGTGTAGCCAGAATAGGACCTCTAGAAGAGTGGTTAGCTATGCTATAATCTCAAAAAAACCAATATGTACTACAATTTGCATCCATGGGAGAGTTGAGTTGGGAGGGATGTGAAGGGGTAATCACATTTATGAGATCATGGACCCATTTATCAGAAAACAGAACTTCAACAACTTAGATGTTTTTGTTTGAGGCATTACAATCTACAGCATTGCCTCTTGTAGTATAAAAA
This sequence comes from Antechinus flavipes, assembly GCF_016432865.1. NCBI lineage: Eukaryota > Metazoa > Chordata > Mammalia > Dasyuromorphia > Dasyuridae > Antechinus > Antechinus flavipes. The sequence continues at coordinate 51,972,411 of NC_067402.1, read as the reverse complement.
ATATCATTTCATATGACAGTTGCTTGTCCTAGGATAGTAGGAAATGTTAGTAGCCTGGGAAGAATACACAATGACTTATAGTTTAACAAGGATGAGAATGCAGCTAAATTCCTTGTTCTTTTTTCTTCCTTCCATGGCTGAGCTTGCAAATTTATTATTCAACACATCTAAATGAGAGCCTGCTCTCATGGCCTTGACTATGAAACTTCCTTCCCTATGTATTCCAATATTGAAGAGGGAATAAGATCAATCATGTACTTTCTTGGTATAGGAAATTCCCTTGTGAGGAAACTCTCTCTTCTAATGCAGGTCATTGTCTTCTCTGCAACTTAGAATTCCACAAAACAGCCTAGAGTACTGGGAAATTAAATGACTTGCTCTGTATGTACCAGAAATAGAACTTGAATCCATGTCTTCCTGACTTTCAGATCAGTTCTGGAGTTTAACAAATAGTAACAAAGAAAGTTATAAAGTTGACATTAAATTTGCCCATGGTCTAAATTTATGTCTTAACTCTTAATTTTCTCAGGCAGACTCACAGGATTCTCACTCTCGAGCTAGAAAGTATGTCAGAGGGCACTTAGTACTCCTTTGATTTATAGGTGAGAAAACTGAGACCAAAAGTGACTTAGCCAAGGTCACACATGTCATTATTGTAATACATAGAATCTAAAGGTTTACAGGTGTTTCAGTATCATCTAGGGGTTTTTCTTTCCTCTTCTTTTCTAAGAATTTCATATTATGGAGCATCTTGTATCTATTCTCTGAGATGGACCAGAAAATAAATGCAAGGGTTTACATGTACTCTCAAGCTATACTTGCCTCTACTTCCTCTCTTCTCATTTCTTTCTATACCTAATCCAATCTTATTTCTGAAGTTTGTTGTTCTTGTTATTCTAATCATTCTTGTTGTCTCGTTCTATTTTTCAGTGTTTTCATTACTTAGCTATAGATTATATGATAAATACTTTTAGCTATTAATTGATATTGAATGAGAAGTGACTTGTAGTTCGTGAAGCTATTGTTTGTAGTTTTATAACATCTCATATATGTCCTCATTTTCCCTCTGACATTGCTACCCCACTGGTGTAGGCCCTCATGGTCTCACTCCTGGACAAATGCAATGGCCCACTGGTCATCCTTCCTTGGGTCTCTTACAACTCTAATACATCTTTCACTTAACCTTGATGGGCTAAAACATTCGATTAAATACAATAAGATGAAATTCAAGCAGATTAAATGAGAAGTCTCATATTTAGATACAATCAATTAATTCCTAAGAAAAAATAAGGGAGAGATGGCTAGGCAACAATTTGTCTGGAAAAACATGTAAAGGTTTTTAATTTGACTGAAAGCTCTATGTGAGCCAATAGTATGATGTGACAGCCAAAAAAAATCTAATTCCAACTTGAGCTACATTTAGAGTAGCCTTGCTTCCAGGAATAAGGAAGTGAAAGTCTCAAGGTGCTCTGCCCTCATCAGACCTCATCTGGAATTTTATTTTTAGTTCTGGGGACCATAGAGTAAGAAAGACATTGATAAGCTCAAAGGAACATATAGTATAACCATATAGCATATGTAGCATAGCATGCTTGTGTAACATGACTGATAAGATGGATGTGTTCAGAGAAAGGAAATCAGTCAGGAAACAATAAACATTTATGAAATATGTGCCAAGTACTGTGCTAATCACTGAGGATACAATAAAAGATTACAGACATTATTCACCTTCAAGAAGGTCCCAGTTTAATGGGGGAGACAACATTTAAACAACTCTGTACAAATAAGCTACATACAGGATGAATTGGAAAAAGTCAATACAGAGAAAGCATTAGAATTAAGAACAGGAAATGCTTCCTGTAAAGGTAAAATTTTCCTGGGACTTAAAGGAAGCTAGGGAATCTAGGAAGGTAATGAACAAGAATCTTCCATGCAGAATCAGGAGATGGAGGAGCTTTTGTATTTAAACATTGGAAGTTATTGGAATTCTTCATTGGAGAATGGCGAGTCCATGTCATATGTTGAAGAGATTATGGAACTTCAAGATTCTGCCCTTAAAAATGTGAAAGGCTGGCATGTAGAAGAGTGTTTTCATTTGGTTTTAATGGCTCCAAAGGAGAGAACCAAAAGTGATGTATTAAAATGGAAAAGAAGTCAATTGAGATTGATCATCAAGAAAAAACTTGCTAAAATTAGAGCTGTCCCTAAATGGAAGGAGCTGCTTTAAGAGTTCCTGGGTTCTCCCTTATGGTTGTTTTCAAGCAAAGGCTGAACAAGAACTTTGGGGGTCTATTAGTGAATTTTCCTATAAGAAATAGATTACAACAGATGGCTCCTGAGGTCTCTTCCAATAATTCTGTGATTCTGTAACTGCTTAATAGACATATGAAATTTGACAGGTCCAAAACAGAACTCAGTATCTATTCCTTCAAAACTATCTTCTTCTCTCTTCCTATCTTCTCTGTTTCTGTTGAAAGTACAATCATTTTTGATGTTACCTTGGAATCATCTATAACTTCATTTTCCCTCACTCCTATAGCCAAACAATTGCTAAATTTTGTTGATTTTACCTCCATAAAACACTTCATAACTTTCTCATTTTTTAACTCATATATGCTGTGCAGTTCAGGTCCTCATCACCTCTTATTGGAATTTTTACAATAGGCTTCTTATTTGCCTTCCTGCTTCAAGTCTCTTCATTCTCTAATTCATCATCCATAAAACAGACAGAGTTATACTCCTAAAGAACATGCCTAATTAAATCCCATCTCATAAAATTCCAGTTGTTCCCCATTGCTTTCAGGTAAAAAAATACAAATTCTTCTCTTAGGCATCCAAAGACCGTCACTCTCTGATTCTATTCTACCTTCCCCGGGTTTTCACACATTACTTCTTTTCTCACAAATCACTTTCTGGTCAAGCTGATTTACTTGCTGTTTTTTTTTTTTTTGTTGTTTATTTGCTTTTTAAATACATAGCATTCCACCTACCATTCCTTTTCACAGACTGGCCGCCGTTGCTGGAATGCTAATTCTTCTCATAACCACTTCCTTGTGAGATATTTCCTGACCTTCTCTTTGCCCTCCATTGCTAATGACTCCTAAATTACTTTGTAAATAAAATATGAATTTTGACATATATGTATGTTTCCCTGAACCCCCATCCACATAAAACATAAGATCCCTAAGGATAGGAATGCCTTTGATTTTGGATCATGAATACATACCATAGTAACAAGAACATAATGCTTAAAAAGTTATATTGATTAATGGCTCTTCAAATTTCTAAAAAGCAAGACTTCTCAGATATGTCCTGAAAGTTAGTTCAAAAAATATATCAATTTTGGGTATAAGATGATGGCAATAATTGTAGCTAATATTTATAGAATGCTTTAAGGTTTATGAAGCACTTGGCATTAGATTATCTCATTTGTCCTCATGATGCGATAGGTGTTATACTTATATGCATTTGATAGACAAAGAAATTGAGGTTCAGAGAGTTTAAATGATTTTCCCAGGTTCACACAACTACTAATTGTGGTAGAATTTGAACTCTGTTCTTCTACATAACCAAGTTTAGAATTCTGTCAGGGAGATCCTCCCAGATCCTCCGTTTAAAGAGGGGGCTCAGGTCAGTCATCTCATCATTTCCCACCCTGCCTGTAGGATTTCATCATGTACCCCATGCAAGGCATCCCTTTCTACCACCAAAGCTTTTCAGCTTTTTTTTATGTGTTGTCTCCCCCATTAAACCATAAGGTGCTTGAGGGCGGAGAATATCTTTTGCATTTCTTTGTATCCCCAGCACCTGGCACAGTGCCTGAATATAGTAAGCACTTCATAAATGTTTATTAACTAATGATTATTACTGACTCTATCTACTGTTTCATGCTGCTCCATTAGATACCTTTCCCATGTGCTCAAAGATTGTCAATCATGGGAAGTTGAATGCTGTTATTCTCTAAAGAGGATTTTATTGCTTCATGGTGAATATTTGGACTATTTTTAAAAAGAAATAATAAATGTAGGCAACAAAATGTCAAATGTACTAGTGGTAATATTAAGTCTTACTTTAAAACTAACTTTAAAAAATCGATAACTTCTAAGAGAATGGTGATCTTTTTTTTAAAACATATCTATCCCTTCGACATTTGTACTTGTTTTTTATAAAAGGCATTTTTCTTTAGCATCTGCTAATTTCACCCTCTAACATTTATGCTCCTACACATTTATACTAACACTTTAATTTGATATCTTCCTGCTTACCATCCCATTTTCCTACTAAGAGTTCTGTTTTGCAGAATATAATATTCATGGTTAAATGTCCCAGATAAAAATCAACAAAATAACATTAGGTCAAAATGGAATTTTCTTGGACATATTTAAATGTAGGAAGTCAGAGTTGTGCAGCTCATTTAGAGGAGATGGAGCAAACTTCCAGGATATTAGGTAGTAGGCAACTCATAATACATGAGGTGAGAAGTCCCAGATCTGCCCTCATAAAAGTTCATCTGAAATACTATTTTTCCTTCTGAATACAACAGTTTAAGAAAGATTATCCATAAACAGGACATGAGATTGATCAGGATGGTAAAGAATCTTGATTGTCATGTGACAATCAATTGAAGCAACTGGGGACAATTAGCCTAGAGAAGAGAAAGCATTGATGGATGTGGTGAGCTTTTTCTTCTCAAAAAGCAGCCAGGTGATAAAAGTTCAGATCTTTTATTATCCCAATATAGCCCGGTTAGCTTAGAGGCCTATCTCTCTGCTTGGTTCCAAGAGCTCTCTCCGAATGTCACCAAATCCAAAAGTCTGGTCCTTCAGCCTCTGCCTCTGCTTTCTTCAGCCTCCAGCCAGCTCCAACTCTTCATGTCATTCCGGTGAAATCTCGACTTGTAGCGTCTTCCTCTCCGAAGAACACTTCTGCCACCAGCCAGCCAAGTGGAAAATATTCTGCCTTGCCTCGGAGAGAGGGCTTCTGGCGTAACTCTACTGAAATCTCAAAAGTGTTCTCTGCAGCAGAGTCGTTTCTCTCGAGTCTAGCGCGATCAGCCAGCCAAGAGGAAAATATGTATTCTGCCATAGATCCTTCATCGCTGGCTTTTTATCTGCCTCTTCTGAGAGAATGGGATTATGGGTTTTCTCCCATAGTGCTCTCTGGCCCAATGACTTTAAGGGAGGTGTGAACTCTCTTGAAGTTAGAAAGTGTACTTTGTGAAGCTAGCATACTTGTGGAGTCCAATGAGTAAAGGTGGGAACACAAGCCTTGTCTTGATTAGTTCTACTTAGTACCTTGTTTCAGGTTCTGGCCAAAACAACTTCTTGTAAGATTAGATCAACTCTAATTACTTAGCAGTTAGTAAGGATTCCAACAGATGGACATACAGTTATCTTCAAGAATGTGAAAAAACTCTCCTTTAGAAGAAAATTTAGTTTACTATACTCTCTGCCACAATGTCATAATGCAGGCCCCTCTCTTTGTTCTTACCACATCCATTCTCCATGACTAGCTGAGCCAATTTAATCCTAGAGAAATACTCTCAGAAAACAATTTCTGTATTCTCCCTAAAATAAATACCATAACTAGCCTTATCTTTCACATTGTACAGGATTAAGACTGACTCAATAAATGAAAACGGTGTGTAGCCCCTTGCAAAGAACACAAGAGAGTCAAGAAATCAAGGACCAAGATCCTATCAGTTTTTTCACAAAATACTAGACCTTGAAAGATTGCACTCCATTTTTCTGTTTCTTAATGAAGCGAATATGTATGTCATCGTTGATCATTTTTAACCAACATTCAGATTATAGGATCATATAATAAAAGTTTTTAAAGCTGGAAGGGACTTCATTGTTAAAATTCAGAATTCCAAGGGAAAACAAACAATTGGCAAGGAATATGTAGTTTTACATTTGTAACCAATTGTTAACTATATTTCCTTGACTATTTAGACAGCAACAATCCATTTCTTTTGGCACTGGTGTTCAATTAACATTAGGAATAATGATGAGAGCATGGTGAGAACAGAACATGGAATGATCATTGCATCTATGAAGTAGAATCTTGCTATGTTTGTTTTTGACATGGAGTGAATATTGAATAAGTGAAATAGAACTGGAAGTGACAGGGAGAAAATGAAATTCAGGATAGATAACTGAATGTATATAGATAAGGAATAGAACACTGAAGTATGAGTATGAGGAATGGAGGTTGTCTATGTACAGTCTTATGGAATCAAGTCCATAATGGATACATAAGAATTGACTTTTAGGAGAGAGAGAGAGAGAGAGAGAGAGAGAGAGAGAGAGAGAGAGAAAGACAGAGACAGAGAGAGAGAAAGAGAAAGAGAGATAAGAAAAGTTGTAGCCCTTGAATAGAGAGAAGCTGAACTTTGGGTCAATGTGTCAATTCCATAAAGTGGAGGGGAAAGTTAGAGGGGTAATTGTGATCATCAAGCCCTGGTACATGTAAACATTTGATTTGGACGGTTCTGAGTGGTAATGACCATCACATAGGACAAGTGAGTGTTTGGAGAAGTGCCAGTGAACTTTCAAGTCTGAAAGTGCTAATGAATTCATTAATTTATTTCCTCAAACTTTTAATACAGAATAACCTCCATGGGTCTGATCTCTGAAACATTTCCTTACAAACTTTTGTGACACTGGATGAGGTCTAAAAAAAAAAAAAAATAACAAAACACTATTATTCATTGTGAATTTAATTATCAAAAACATTTTAAAATGTAAATACTAAAAGATTGGATGAGAAACTAAATTTTTATTATGTACAGTTGTTTTTTTTAAGAAGTATATGTTAATTGTAATGAGATAGTAATAAAATTGCTTTCTGCCCTTTTCTATACTTCTTTTTTCTTCTATGCATTTTTAAAAGCATTCCCTTGATTTTTTTGCATATATATCTATTCACTAACTCTCCTCCTTTCACTTAAACAGAGACCCTCATTAGTAATATATAACATATATTGTATATTATATATATACATATATATTTTTAATAAAATGTATCAACACATCTGTCATGTCTATAATGACAGCTTCTGTGATTCCTTTGATTTCACACATTCAAAATTTTCACAGGTCAAATACAATTAAAAAGCTTTTATTAAGTATCTACTTTGTTCCAGGCATAATGCTAAATTGGGGGGAATATTTAAAAAAGGCAAAAATAGTCCCTTCTCTCATGTAATTCAGTTTAATAGGAAGATGAAATACCAACAACCATGTGCAAATAAGAAATATACAGGATAAATTAGAGATAATCCCCAAGAGACTCTCTCTCTCTCTCTGTCTCTCTCTCTCTCTGTCTCTCTCTCTCATATATATACCTATATTAAAATCGGTGCATATTTTCAGATGATAGAAAGGAACTAAAGAACTGGTCTGGATTAATCAGACTGCTATAGATAGCAATTGCTGATGAGACTTAGCTCCAGGCTAAGCAAATTCATGTCTGGGAATATGGCTTTAAAGCTCCCTCTGTCTTTGATTACAAGAATTGGACAAAAGAAGAAGCAGTATCTTCCTACAGTTTATTAAGTATGAATTATGAATAATCAGTTTTGTTTTTCTTAAATTGGTATTGGTATTGTTATTTTTCCCTAGGATAATCCAGGACTGGAGTGAAAAAATAGGCTCAATATTCATTTCAATGACATTTTTCTTCTACAAAGGCATGCTGACCATAGTTTAAGAAGTTTAAAATAATCTTGCAGATATTTAAAAATAAAAATCAAGTCCATACAGATTTTTTTGCCGGCCTGAAAAAGCAGAAATGGTTCCCATTTGTCCTAGCCTAATTTCCTGTTTCCCAAATCACTAAGCTAAGAAAACACAAGCTCTGGCCTGCAGAAAATATACTCAGAGCTCCCAAAGACAGAAATTTTTATTTGAAACAAGGAATAAAGCTAATTGAATAAAATCAATTTTGCTTGGTTTAATGCCTGATCTTCTGCTCCCTGCTCCATCTCCAGGCTCTGAAGTATTTCTTCTAGACTTGGTTGAATTTTCTTTTAGACTTGAACACATTGAAGTCTGAGTATTACTATATTTCAGGGGGACTATATTTATTATATTGTCTGGGGGACAATTGGCATGGCTAATGTTAATGCCAAGTGATGCCTATTTGATGAGTTTTTATAGTTTTTCTTGTTATGATTATTTTACAGAAGCAAATATACCAGAAAACTCATGTGTGCATATCAACTCTGCATCATCTGGAACTTCAAAATAAGAAAAGGGAGCTGTTTCCATCGATCCTAGTAAACAATTGAACATTCAAAGATTGCAAATGGCTTTAAATCTACATGTATTTTAAAGTTTCTCTCTTCAAAAGAAACCTTTGCTGCCTTTCATGGGAACAAGGGACAAAATTAAATGCAAAAGAGCCTGCTAATGCAAGATTAAGATTCTCAGAGGAACATCAATTTCTGCACATTCTACTGATTCTGAATATTAACGTCTCATATTTAAGAGCCTAGCTATCTCTGAAAAACATAACATTTGAGGCATAATGAATCCAAATGAAGAGAATTTCACTGACTCTCACTTTTTTCAGCATGTCTGACCACCATGTAGTAAACTGGCTTATCAAGGGCCTAATTACTCAATTTCAGGATTAGTCTTGCCCCTGATTTCTCTTCCTTTTCCCCTACCCTTGCCACTTTATCTCAATTTCATTTTATGTTAGCACCTCCACCGTGGGGACAGCCAGGGTCAGGAAGTGAAAGTGAAACCCCAATGAGACAACTTTGCTTGAATGGATGGAGTAGATTAAAATACTCAACTGTTTTTATATACTTAAGTATCAGAAATTAATTTATTTGTGCTCAGCCAGCATGATAAATAAAGAGTAGGCTCTTGAGTCAAAGAGGCCTGGTTTTCAATCCTTTCTCTGAGAGTAACTACAGTTTTTTTTGAGATGAGCAAGTCAATTAAGCTGCCTATTTTCTTCCCCATTAGAGTAAACTCCAAGAGCAGGAATTGTGCACAACACAACACAGTACTGGGCATATGGTAGGTACTTAAGTTTAGTTGATTACCTTTAGTGCCCTCAAAACCTAAGACTTGATGTTACAGATGAGATCTGAAATTTTCTTGATAGAGAATATTTCAGAAGATCATAAGATCAAAACTTTAGAACAGGAAGAGATCTCAAAGGCCAACTAGCCCAATACCTCTATTTTTCAGGTGATGACATTGACATTGAACAATTTGCCAAAGTTCACACAAATAACAGGAATCAAGTTGAATTTTAAGTCACAAGGTATTGATATCAGAATCAACTCTCTTTTCACTATAACCTGTAGTAGTTAGCACTGGTCTAGACAAGAAAAAAAAAAAAACACCATTTATAATTGGTGTTAGACAGTATTGGACAGATATGGAACTGGGATATAAAGAGGTAGATCTTCAAGGTCATGTAGATATTAGAAAAAGAATTTGAACTCAAAGCCTTTTATTCTAAATATCATGTTTTTTCATTTCACCTTGCTTTTTGTCATTCCTTTAGCTCTGTCATCTTTGTGATCCAGGTCCACAAATAGTCAAGAAATAGCTAGACCCCAATCACCTTTTGTCCACTTTTAAACAGTGGAAAAATGCAAAAGTTGGCATTAGTCACTTTTGTGCTTTTTAAAAAATTTCACCACAGCATCTGTTTCTGTTTCTGCAATGACAAGAAATGTGAACAGAGCGGATCGGATGCACAATGTACCAAGAATGGAGGCAGGTGGCTTTTCTAAGAGAATTCATAGATAAGAGCGTCAAAACTCAAAGCAGATCCACCCATCTGGGATGGAGAGATGTGCTTGTGAGTATGAGAAGCATATGAGGAATTTAGTTAATCCAATGTTGTTGAATAACAATAACAACACTTTGTGTTTATGTGGCGCCTTTCTCCTAAAGAGCTCAGCCTGCTTTACAAACAGTATCTCATTAATCTTCACAGCTTCCTTATATGGAAGGCAGTCTCAAATATCATTACTCATATCTTTATCAACAGGGAAACACAAGCCAGGAGAGTAAAGGAACAACTTGTTCAAGGTCACCTAGGGAGTGAGTGGCAGAGTTAGGAATAAAACTCAGGGTTATGATTTTTGGTTTAAATTGTAGGCAATAGATTTATTGGAGTTGTATGCAGTGTAGGGTGAATGATTCTTTTCCCTCAAATACCCACATGGGAAGACATCTTTCTACTAGGGCAGAGTAGGACCAGGAAGAGCAAAAGAAGGAAGCTTTCTCTCTAGGAGAAAGATTTAACAAACAAACAAACAAACAAAAAAGCCCAGAAGTAACAAGGGTCTTCCCAACCTCCCATTGGAAGATTCTTGTTTCTAGAGTTTAATTTCTTCCCACTGTAGAGAGCTGGGCTTCTGCCATTCTCAGTGTGATTATCTCTTGCCCAGCCCAACAATCACTAAAGCTTTTATCCCAGGAGAAAATATTCCTAATTAAAATTCTAAGATAAAGCTCCAATGTTGGACCTTTGTTTTCTTATTCTAGAAAAAAATTCAGATCCACTTTTGGTTGTATTCTAATTGGTCAGATTCTGGCAAGATAGAAGTTCCTTGAGAGTAGTGGCTATTTTCTTTTTTATCTGGGTATCCCTGACATTTGACATAGTGACCAAACATACAGGGCACTTAATAAGTAAAGGATGAATTGAATTGAAACTCTCTTGCTTATAATCAATGGATATGTGTATAAAATGTAAAGATAAGCAACAGGAGGAAACATTCAGTTGAAAAATGTCAGAAACAAGCTTGGAAATTATCTTGACCAACCTTCTATTTGAGAGAGTGGAGGGAGGAGAAATGGCACTTTATCCATACCTGTTATCAAACAGTGAGGTGAACATGCAACATGCAATCTCCACTGATATCAATGCTCAGTTCAACTGTAACTTACAGTATAAATTAGCTTGGAGCACTGAGAGGGTAAGTGATTCTCTCATGCTACATCTCCTCCTTAATTTTACAGGTGCAAAAACAGAAAATGGATTCCCAGGCACCTGTAGTTATGACAAAGACTCATCTTGAAGCAGTATATATGTGAAGTGCTCTCCATCTTCAACCCATCCCAACAGTAGCCATTTCTGAAGTAAATGCTTTGCATGAAAGACGGTTTCACAACTACTGGTTTCCATTTGATAACGGAAGATGTATTAAGTCTTAAATGCATAAAGGCAAGCAGAACCCTTAAGTTTTTGCCCTTGCCCAAAATATTTTATTGGTTAGTTTGATCATTTCCATAGACTTTGATTATAAAGAGGTGATACTACCAGGATAATTATATCTGGATTGCATATCTTTTGTAATTTTCTATACTGTTCTTCTGTCTGATAATTCTCTCCCCTTACACTGTGTGTATGAATGCATGTTCCTTTAGAATCCATGAGGTAAAAACTACTTTTTAAGAAATCTCTTTAAAACTTGGCAAAGAAGATTAGTTTTCATGTATAAAGTGACAATTTAGCACAGAGATCTCCACCTCTAAGCTTCCTATGCTCCATATAACCAGGTGGATATATGGTATATGAGCAGCTATCTGGCAAACAAAAGTCTGAGCACTATGAGGCAATTTGGACTCTATGGAGCTGATAGTGATCAGATAAATACTGAACTTCTTTCTTCAGAAACTGAAGATTTATCATCTCCCCAGGAACAGAGCTTTCAGTTCTCTTCAGGATCAATTGCCACTGAAATGTTCTTTGATGACAAAATAACGGAAGAAGGAGTTACCCTATGAAATCAGATTTTTTTTTAAAAAAGAAAGAAAACAGTTGTTCTCCTGTGTACATATACATACCCATACATATGGAAGTCATGGGGGTTTTTTTGGTTGAGAATTGTTTTCTAGAAACAAAAACTGAAGTATGAGGAGACTCCCTAACTTTCCTGGCTTATCTTTTTTCTCCTGTTAAATAACTATAGAGAAGCTCTCTCTTACTCTGACACAGGCTGGGCTTTTTCTTAAAGCAATCCACAAATTTCTGCCAAAATATGTTCAGGAAATATGAGCTGTTGCATCTGGTGACCCCTTTAGTTAACCACAAACTGAATCATGGGATACAGTTCAGCTGAGTAATAAAATATAATCCAATTGGGGGATGGCATTAGAGTGGGCCACATCCTTATAGATCTTCTTTTAACCCAGTTTAACAAGTTGCTCTCAAGAAGTTATTTATTCCCCCTGTCAACATCCTGTTGTGGAGATGACAGCCGTCAAAGCTCTTTTGGATCCTAATCCTATTCTTCTCCCTCCAGCCTCAGGTAGTGGAAGGCTTCATAGAAGCAATATCTTTTTGAGTCAGCTAAGTGATTTGTTTGACATCGATCATTTGTTTAAAAGAACAGACACCAGGCTTTTTTTTTTAAAGAAGGCAAAATAATCTCATTCATCATTAAACATGAAGGAAATTCAAAATAAACATCAACTACTACAAATTACTGTGAATTTTAGTATAACCTGGATTACCATAAGGAATCTACCAGCAGTCTATGTCACTCTGCACCAAATAATATAACATTTATTAAGGGCTTACTATGTGCCGAGTACTGTGTAAGGCATTGGAGATATGAGGACAAAAGTAAAAAAAGAAAAATCTTTGTCCTCAAGGATTCTATCAATGGAGACAACTGTGCACATATTAGTACATATAACACACACACACACACACACACACACACACACACACATACACACATCATGTGGAGGAAATCCTGATAGGAGGGCACTGGTGGCCGAGGGAACCAAGGTTTGTGTCTAAGCTGAGTCTTGAAGGGACGCTCAGAGGCAGAAGTGAAAAGAGAATACATTTGAGGTCTGGGAGAATCCAAAGGGAAAAGACATGGAGGTATAGAGCCCCGAGTTTGTTGAGACTAAGCCCCAGATTTGTTTGGGCTTCCTCTTTGTGTCAACTGATTTATGTCAGTTAAACTTCCCTAGGAATGGTGCCAGTGTGTCTCTACCTTTATCCTTTTACTATTAAGAAAATCATCAGTAGCACATTTTTTTTTGCTGAGACAATTGGGGTTAAGTGACTTGTCCAGGGTAACACAGCTAGGAAGTGTCTTAGATCATATTTGAACTCAGGTCCTTCTGACTTAGGGCTGGTGCTCTATTCAATGTACCACCTAACTACCCATCATCAATAGCATTTTCAAATGAGCTTGGAATAGTTTTATCTGCATGCTACATTTCTTTCACTTTTTATCCTTTATGCTACATTTGCATTAGTATATGTAAAGGGAATGTGTAATTCCCAGGTAGAAGAAACCCTAGAAAGTTTTGATGAAGTATCCCAGAAGTGTCCTGTCCCAGATTTGGTGCATGTACAGATATTCTATAACTATTTTCAGTATGCTAAATTTGTTGTGAGGAGAAGTCTTTTTGGCTGCATGCAAAAGGCTTTTCCTCTGTTCATGCTCCGAATTGGGGAGCAGGAAACTTCTATTATACTTTACTATACCTTTCCAGATGTAGTCTTTCCATTCTCTTCCACATGAGGATTAGCTCCCCCCACCCATTTCACAAATTTCGATTTTTCTAATAAGTTAGTGGTCTGACAGTATGCAGACAACTGAATTGTGAGGCATTGATAAATGATTTTCTCTCTGCTAAAATATAATCAATTTTGTTCTTTTGTGATGCTATATGATGTTAACAATGTCAAGTATCTTCTGATTTTCTTGTATTTATGAAACATAGAAGTGAGACTTCTATGTAGTTTCTGCCACTCATTTTTTACTTTACAACCATATTTTCCAGCATATTTTGGAGGCAGGTATTTCTCTTCCTCCTGATTTGCTCGGAATTCACCAATTATTAAAGTGTATATTGATCTAAGTTAGAATCTTTCAAATCACAGAATTCTTCTTTCTCTCCAACATCTAATTACAAATAGTTGCAATGCCATTCGTGGTGATATTTTTGCAAATTTTCATTATGAAAACTGCATTACAAAATGAGAAGGACCATGAAATGATGCTTCATAGCTCTTGGATAAATGAAAAAAAAAAAAACCCACAAACAAACATCTCTTGTTTGTGGCCAAAATATTTAAACTTCAACTTGAATATTTGACACCCCAGTGAACAGTCTAAATTATTTCTTGAAGTATTGACTGATTTGATCTCCATATTGTCCAAGGGACTTTCAAAATTCTCTCCAGCACTCCAATTCAAAAACCTCAATTCTGCGGTGCTCAGTTTTCCTTACAACACAGCCTTCACAGCCATTAATTGCTACTGGAAAAACCATTCCTTTGATTTTATATATATATATATATATATATATATATATATATATATATATATATATACCATTTTCAGTAATGTGAGTGTCTCTGCTTTTTAATATGCTAATCCAAATTTGCCATAGCTTTCCTTCCAAAACCAAGCACCTTTGAATCTTCATGGCTACAGTCATCATTTGCCCATAATCTTTGAGTCCAAGAATATAAAATCTACTTCTATTTTTTCTTTCTCTCTTTACCAGGATGTGATGGAACCATTTGCCAAGATCTTATGTTCTTTTCATATCAAACTTCAAACCAGCTTTTAAATTTTCCTCTTTTATTCTCATTAAGAGGCTTCTTAATTCCTCTTCACTTTCTGCCACCAGAATGGTATCACCTGCAAATTCAGAATTGTTGATATTTCTCCCAGAAACCTTAATTCTGCCTTTTATCCATCCAGCTTGGTATTTCACCTGATGTACTTTCTATACAAATTAAATAAATAAGGTGACAATAAACAACCTTGTAGAATTCCTTTTCGAATCTTAAACTAATCAGTTGTTTCATATTTGATTCGAACTTTTGTATCTTGGCCTGAATACAAGTTCCTTCAGAGACCAGATGAATTAGCACTCCCATCTCTCTGAGGATTTGTCACATTATGTTATGAGTTAAATGATCAAATTCTTTAGTGTAATCAGTGAAGCAGAAGTAGATAGTTTTCTGGAACTTTTTTGCTTTCTCCATAATCTGATGAATCTTGGCAATTTCTGCTTCTGAAAACTAGCCTACTCTTCGAATAATTCTTAGTTCACATATTGCTGAAGCCTAACTTGCAGAATTATAAGCATAACATTGCTGATGTGAAATAAACATAATTTGTTAAGTAAATTGAACAATCTTTCACATTTCCCTTCTTTTGGATTGAGATGTAAGCTGATCTTTTCCAATTCAGTGACCACTGCTGGGTTTTCCAAATTTGCTGGCAAATTGAGTCCAGAACTTCAATAGCAACATGTTTAAGGATTTTAAATAGCTCAGCTAAGATTCTATCACTTTTACTAGCCTTATTGTTAACAATGCTTCCTAATTAATTCTCCAGGATGTCTGGTTCTAGATCAGTAAGCATACATCATGGTTAGTTGTCAGAAAGATAAGATCTTTCCTGTATAGTTCTATATATTCTTACCACCTCTTTTTTTCTTAGACATCTTTTATTTTTTCCATTCTGTTAGTTTCTTCTATTTCATTTTATTACTTATGTAAGAAAACTTTCTTATCTCTCCTTACTATTCTTTAGAATTCTACATTCAGTTGTTTATATCTTTGCCTTTTTTTCTTTCCTTTTAGTTATCCTTCTTTCTACATCTATTTATGAACTTCATCAACGTTCCATTTTGCTTTCCTCACATTCTTTCCCCTTTAGAATGTTTCTTTGTTGCTACCTCCTATATAATATTACGAACCTCTATCCATAGTTTTCAAGCACTCTATCTACCAGATATAATCGCTTAAATCTATTCAGTTCTTCCAGTACATATCCATAAGGGATATTATTTAGATTATAATTATATGGTCTTATGGTTTTCCCTACTTTCTTCAATTTCAATCTGAATTTTATAATAAGAAGCTCACAATCTGAGTAAGTCAGCTCCAGGTCTTGTTCTAACCAACAATATAGTTTTTCATCTCTGGCTGCAAAATATATAATCAATCTGATTTCAGTGATCACCATCTGGTGATGTCTATGTGTAGAACCATATTGAAAAAGAGTATTTGCTATGACCAGAGAGTCATCTTAACAAATTCTATTAGTCTCTCCTTGTTTTACTTTGTACTCCAAGGCCAAATTTGTCTGTTATTCTAATTATCTTTTGATGATCTGCCTTAGCATTCCAATTCCCACGATGAATGTAACAGTTTTTCCCCCCCAGGGAGGGAGGGAGTGGTATTATTTCTAGAAGATATTGTAGGTCTTCAAAGAACTGATAAATTTTGGCCTCTTTGGCATTAGTGGTTGGAACATATATATGTAGTACCCTGATGTTGAACAGTTTGCTTGGGGTTCAAACAGATATGATTCTGATATTTTTCAAAATTATATCCCGGGATTGCTTCTCTCACCATTTTATTGACTATGAGGTCTAATTCACTTCTTCTAAGGGATTCTTGTCCATAGTAGTAGATGTAAGGGTGACCTGAATGAAATTTACCCATTCCTGTCCATTTAACTTGACAACCAAAATGACAGTGCTCATCCTGGAATATCAAAAGCAAGAGCAAAGGAGCAACTTTCAGAAGACATGACAAGTAGGATGTCATCCTATCTCAGGAAAGCTCATGTGAGAATCCTTTCCTTAGAATGTATAAAACAACCTATTCCAGATAGCACAGATGGCACAATCTTAGTAGAATGGATTTGAGGAGGCTTCTCAGTAAATAAAGCTACTTTAGAGGCATAACCTATGATGACAGGGTGTTTAGGGAAAGTTGATAAAAGAGACCCCCACTACTTTCACCATTGGAAAATTCACAGCCATATCTAAAGAGGTTCCAACTAAAGTAGCTTGAAATTATAAAATACTAAGAAAGAAAATCCATAGCCAGAAAATATGGCAGTAAAGTATACATTAATATAATATTTCCATAATGGGGAATGGAGAGAAAGATCCAGTACTGCTATTTACCTCACACTTTCGATTTAATATTTTTTTCCAGATCTTCAGTAATACAAATTATCTAATTAAGTGAGGCATCTTTTTGTGGTAATAGAAGGAAGATGTAAGAGAATCATATGCCTCAGGTACAACTAGCACTGATCCAATCCTATTTCAGATGACAATCCAATCCTTTGATCAAGAGGATTGTAAAGAAATCAGTGGATGGAGTCTAAAATGATGTCAGAAGCGGTTATTTAGAAATTGTGCATACTTGGAAGATCTTAGTTTCACCTGGAGTTGTTACTCCTTGATTTTAGTGGTTACTATAATTAATCTCATAGGAGAATATAAACTCTTTGAAGGCAGTGACAGTTTTTTCCTTTGTGTCTTTACTACAATGCTTTGGATATCATAGGTACTTAAATATTTATTATATACAATCAAAAATCAACCTATCACTGATCCCCCAAAAAAACATCAACTTAGAACAGGATATGGGGGGAGGAATATGAATAATATTTCTACGTAATATGATACAATATAATCTTTATTTATTGGGAAATTATGAAAAGTTTTAGTCAGCTGTGTTTTTCAATCCTGTATAATTCTTTGTGATCCCATCTGTTGTTGTTTTTTAATTGTTCTTTGTTTTGTTTTGGTTTTTATGGCAAAGATATTAATCTGCCATTTCAATCTCAAATTGATTTTATAAATGAGTAAACAGAGGTGAACAGGGTCAAGTGACTTGCCCAAGGTTACACAGCTACTAAGTGTTTGAGACCAGGTTTGAACTAAAGAAGATGAGTCTTTCCAACTATAAGCTCTGTGTTCTTTCTCCTGCTCTACCTAGGTGATAGCTAATTATTGCTAAAAAGTTCTAAGTAATAGGTTATATATCTATGAAAGCATATTAACTTCTCATATTCTAAGATAATCTATCTTTATGTTTTGCTGTGTTTTTCATTAACTATTCCCCAACCAATAATTTTTTTAATTCTTATTTTTGTTTCTTATTTATTTATTCTTATTTTTGTTTAGTATTTTATTTTCCCCCAATTACATGCAAAAACAATTTAACATTCATTTCTTAAAACTTTGTGTTCCAAACTCTCTCCATCCCTTCCTCTCCACCCCTCTTATTGAGAAAGTAAGCAATTCTGTATAGGTTATACATATGTAGTCATGCAAAACATAATCCTATATTAACCATGCTGTGTAAGAAAACAGATCAGAAAAACTCAAGAAAAATAAAGGAAGTAAAAAAGTATGTTTCAATCTGTATTCAACTACTATCAGTTCTTTCTCTGGGGATATTTAGCACTTTTCATCATAAATCCTTCAGCGTTGTCATAGATCATTGTATCACTGAAAATAGCTAAGTTGTACCTAGCTGATGATCTTACAATAGTTACCTTGTACATAGTACATGTCACTTTGCATCAGCTTCTTTAAGTCTTTCCATATTTTTCTGTGAACATCCTGCTCATCATTTCGTATAGCACAATAACATTTCATCGCAATCACATACCACATTTTGTTCAGTCATTCCCCAATTGAAGGGCATCTCCTCAATTTTCAATTCTTTGTTGCCAGAAATGAATTACTATAAAAATTTTTGTGCACAGATGTCTTTTTTCCTTTTCTGTTTTTTTTTTTATTTCTTTTTGAATACAGAACTAGTGCTTGCATTGCTAGGTCAAAGGTTTTGCATAGTTTAATAGTCTTTTGAATATAGTTCCAAATTACTCTACAGAATAGTAGAATCAGATCACAACTCAACTAATAGTTCACTAATATCTATTTTTCCCCACATGACCTTCAACATTTGTTATTTTCTTTTTCTGTCACTTTAGCCAATCTGATAGGTAAGGGTAGTTCCTCAGAATTATTTTAATTTGCATTTCTCCAATCAATAATGAAATAGAACATTTTTTCATATGGCTATAGATAGCTTTGATTACTTCATCTGAAAACTTCATATCTTTTGATCTTTTAATTGGGGAATGACTCATTTTTATAAATCTTACTCAGTTCTCCATATGTTTGAAAAATGAGGCATTTATCAGAGAAACTTGTTTAATTTTTTTTTCACATTTAGTCTTGCTATTTCCCTTTTCATCCTATTTCCCTCTGTGCTTATGCTATTTTCTTTCTCCTTTCACCCTGTCCTTTCTTAAAAGTGTTTTGCTTCTAATATCTTCCCCAATCTGCCCTCCCTTCTATCACCTGCCCACCCTTTCTCTTATCACCTTCCCCTCCCACTTTTCTGTAGGGTAAGATAGATTTCTATACTTAATTATATTTCTCTATTATTGCCTCTTTTATGTGAAAAAATTTGCCCCATTTTACCTTTCTGTTTCTTTTTTTTCCTGGCATATCTCTCTCTCATCCCCTTAATTTAATTTTTTTAGATATCATTCCTTCATGTTCAACTCACACCTATGTCCTCTGTTTACATATCCTTCTAAACTGCACTATTAATGAGAAAGTTTTTATGAGTTAAAAATATCATCTTCCCATGTAGAAATGTATACAGTACAACCTTATTAAGTCCCTAATGATTTCTCTTCCCTGTTTAGCTTTTTATCCTTTCTTGAATCTTGTATTTAGAAATCAAATATTTTATTCAACTCCAGTCTCTTCATCAGGAATGCTTAAAAGTCCTCTACTCATTGAATCTCCACTTTCCCCCTGAAAGTTTAAACCCATTTTTGCTGGGTAAATGTTTATTGTTTGTAATCCTAACTCCTTGGCCCTCCAGAATTCATATTCCAAGCCCTCTGATATTTTAATGTAGAAGCTGCTAAATCTTGTGATATCCTGAATATCACTCCATGATATTTAAATTGTTCCTTTCTGGCTGCTTACAATATTTTGGCTTGTTCTGGGAGCTCTGAAATCTGGATATAATATTCCTGGGGATTTTCTTTTGGGGATCGCTTTCAGGAGGATCTGTGGATTTGTTTGATTACTATGATCATAGAATATCAAAACAGTTCTCCTTGATAATTTCTTGAAAGATGATGTCTAGGCTTTTTTTTTTTTTTTTTTTGATTAGGACTTTCAAGTAGCCCAGTAATTTTTATCTGTCCTAGATCTATTTTCCAAGTCAATTATTTTTCCAATGAAATATTTTACATTGCCTTTTTTCCATTTTGGGTTTTTTATTGTTTCTTGATTTCTCATAAAGTCATTAGCTCCCATTCACTCAATTATAATTTTTAAGGAATCATTTCCTCTTTTTAAGTAAAGCTTTTTATTTACAAAACATATACCTGGATAATTTTTACACATTGACCCTTGCAAAACCTTGTGTTTAAAATTTCCCCCCTTACCTCTATCCCCTCACCTAGATGGCAAGTAATTCAATATATGTTAAACATATTAAAAAATATGTGTTGTGTTAAACACATGTTAAATATATGTTAAAGTTTTACTTAAAAAAAGAAAATGATTCCTTAAAAATTATAACTGAGTGAATGAAAGCTAATGACTTTATGAGAAATCAAGAAACAACAAGAAACATGTTGTGCACATGTTGGTCCCTTTCCCTCCTTTAAGATCTCTTTAGTCTTAAAGAAGGAAAAGGGACCTGTATGTGCAAGAATGTTTGTGGCAGCCCTCTTTGTAGTGGCCAGAAACTAGAAACTGAGTGGATGCCCATCAATTGGAGAATGGCTGAATAAATTGTGGTATATGAATGTTATGGAATATTATTATTCTGTAAGAAATGACCAGCAGGATGATTTCAGAAAGGCCTGGAGAGACTTACATGAACTGATGCTGAGTGAAATGAGCAGGACCAGGAGATCATTATACACTTCAACAACAATACTATATGATGATCAATTCTGACGGACCTGGCCCTCTTCAACAATGAGATGAATCAAATCAGTTCCATTTGTTCAATAATGAATAGAACCAGCTACACTCAGCGAAAAAACTCTGGGAGATGACTATGAACCACTACATAGAATTCCCAATCCTTCTATTTTTGTCCGCTTGCATCCTTGATTTCCTTCACAGGTTAATTGTACACTATTTCAAAGTCCAAATTTTCTTGTGCAGCAAAATAACTCTATGGACATGTATACATATATTGTATTTAACATATACTTTAACATATTTAACATGTATTGGTCTACCTTCCATCTAGAGGGGATGAAGAGAAGGACGGGAAAAATTGGAACAAAAGGTTTTGCAAGGATCAGTGCTGAAAAATTACCCATGCATATATCTTGTAAATTAAAAAAAAAATTTAAAAAGATCTCTTTGGAATATAAGCTTAGGAGAAACACTGCTGGATCAAAGGGTATGCATATTTTAATAGCTTTTTGGGCATAGTTTGGAATCATTTTCTTAAGTGAACTTTTGTACCTTTTGTATCTTTTCCATTTAGCCAATTCTACTTTTTAAGAAGTTTTGTTTCTTTAGTAGGTTTTCATGTCTCTTTTTCTATTTAGGCAGTTCTGCTTTCCAATGCATTTTTCTCATTGTGTGTGTGTGTGTGTGTGTGTCTGTGTGTCTATTTTTATTTATTTATGTTTGCCATTTGGCCTAGTATTTTTTAAAATGTTATTTTCTTCCATATATTTGTGTGTGTATGTATTCTTTAACAAGCTGTTGACTATATTGGAGCACTTGCCAACTGAGGAGGCTATGAGAGGAAGGGAGGGGTTTTGTAGGGGTGAATGTCAAAATTTATCAATGTATATATTTTGAAAATAAAAAACTTTAATTAAAAAAGCTATTGACTCTTATTTCCCATGATTTTATTGTATCACTCTCATTCTCTTCCCAATTTTTCCTTTACCTCTTTTCCTCTCTTACTTGATTTTCTTACTTGATTTTCTTCTGAATATGTGTTTTAATTCTCCTTGCCACCATAATAACTTTCTATGGTCAGAATTTTTTTGTGTTTTACTCATTTTTTTCCAGTCCATTTCTTGACTTTTAACTTTGTTAAAGTAGGTCTCTGTTTCCAGGGTGGAGGGTACACTGTCCCAAACTTAGGAATTTGTTTAACTATTTTAAGAGATATTTTAGGGACCTCTAAGTTTTTAGTTCTTCCAAGATGGTATGATGTAAAGAGAGGTGATCTTACAACTCTCCTGGACTGTGATCTGGTCTGTGAGTTACCAGGCACTCTTTTATGCTTTGGAACTGTGTTCCACTGTGCTATAAATTCTGGCATACTAGTATGCTTACTTACCCTGGAAGTGCCACTTACTACCGGGACCCAGATCTGAGTATGGACAAAACAACATGCCCCCATGCCAGCAAAGAGACCCCTGTAATCTTTTGACCAGTTGTTTAACCCCCTTACCATCTGTAGGCTGAGAGCTCCAGAAGCAGCCATTGCTACTGTAACGGGTCCCATGGCCTGCTTCTGGTTTGTTGGGGCTTGGTGTTACGGATGCTACCTGCACTGAACTGTGATCCATTCTCATCCTGGTGCACTAGATCTCTCTTTTCAACTTTCTAAATTATCTTTGGCTGGAAAATTATTTTATCCTGTTGTTTTGTAGTTCCTGACACTCCAGGAATTGGAGTGTTCTATGGCATTATTTTTGAATTCTGGATTTAGTATCCCTCTGTTACCTAGAACTGTGCGACCCAGAACTATATATGGGCAATATAGGTGCCAATCAGCACCAGCTGTACCCAGGGTCAGAAAAAGCCCTATAATATGTCTCTGAACAGTTGTCTGACCCCCTTACCATTTCTGACCTGAGAATTCCAGGAATGGCTGTTGCTATCACAGCTGCTTCCAAGGCCAAGCCATCGCCTAGTGCTGCTGCTTCTGCTGCACTCTATCAAGTGCTGCTTGAGCTGCCACAAGAGTCTCACAGACCTCGTCTACCTCTTAAATTATCTTAGTCTGGAAAAATGTCTCTTCCTGACCCAATTTGATTTGAAATGTCGTTTTTTAGTTTGGAGTAGAATATGGGGAGAGTTCAGCTGTGTTGTAGCCGTTGCTCCACTATCTTGGCTTCTTATCTCTCTAGGATAGTTATTAACCATTACCTTTGATTACTGATGAACGTTTTACAAATATTACTATTTGTAGGGAAAAACTGATCACAGCCACTAGAAAAATAACATTTCTAACTTCTAAAAGTTAAGCTACAAGAGTAGGTATGTTGAATCATTTTCTTATACACAAGTAAAGTTGTCTTTGAAAAGTATAGGACTTGGGGCATGCTCTAAATGGAGCAAGTTGGAACTAAGATGATCCTCTGAATACTAGCTAGTTGACTCTTCTCTAGGACATAGTATAGTATATTAAATATTCATCCTTTGTATCATGGAAGACTGCTTTACACAATTCTGATTGCCTCAGATTTTGTAGGATTACCGTGAGTTATTATCACCAATAGGTTTTAGTTTATGACAATTAAGCAGAAACATATAGATTTGTTCAACAAATTGTTGTATGGGAAGAAACAGACTATTATTGAATCACAAGAAATAATGTATATGAAGGATCCCAAAAAATGAAGGATTTATGTAAGCTAATGCAATATGAAGAAAGTATTGGAGAATATTAAACTATATTAAAATAGTTTTGGAGAATAGTAAAATAATAATTCTAATAATATAAATGAAAAAGCATTTTAAAAAACCAACTAAGATTAACTGCAATGATTAAATTTAGTCCTTGAGGACAGATGATAAAGCATACTTCCCTCTATCATATAGAGTTGAGTGATTTATGGATATGCAATTTTATATATGATCTAAGCAAATTTTGAAAATGACATAAATCTTCATTGGGACATTGTGATATCTGGATTCACTTTCCACTGGAGACCTTAAGATTTCACTTTAGTTTATCTCCAAATAAATTTCTATATACTACAGTATTTACATTTTTTGTCATTGAAAAGATATACTTTTATAAAAAGCAATATGTAAAAAATTTGCTTCCTATATGTTATGCCCTATGTAGCCATTAATTCGTTTGTTTACAGTAGTCTGATAGAAACATTGCTGGCCTTTAGAAAATTACAAACACAGATATAATACTGAAGAAGATAGACATGAAGACATCCAGAGGGTTGAATAAATATGTTAAACTATTACATGAGAAGGAAATGAAGACCATTAATCTTCCAAGGGAAAATTTAATGTAAGACTCTGCTAACAGGCAAGGTAACTGGACAGAGATCAAGAGATTTTTTTTAAGCAAGAAGCTTGACTTGGGGGTTGAGTGCAAAAAATAAGCTTTGTCATTATGGATGCTCTTTTGAACATTATGAAAGGTAAGCACAGGTTGGTTTATTTCTCTTTCAATCCCAGTAGGGCAAAAAGCCAAGAATCATTCTCAAGAGTTTTACTGATTATTGAGTTCACCCCAAAATGAAGTTTTAAAAAATAAGTGAAGAGATTTTTACCTTTATTTCCCATTCCACATCAAGTCCAAGAAAAATCTCATGAGCTATACAAACTATTGTTACTTTCAAGAATACCTCAGTGAATATGACAGGTACATTTCCTGCAAGAAGCTCAATTTGTCAATTGAGTGTTTGCATAGAATTATTCCACTTATACCAAAGAAAGTATTTTCCTCTGCTCACACTTCTTTTCCTGTGATGCTGATTCATTGGTTCTATTTTGGGATCTCATAATTTAGAGACTGACACTTACAAGCAAAAGGAGAATTCATTCCCCTCTGATTTCCTTTACTTTCTTGAGCTTTATACAATAGCATATAAATAAAGCATTTATTATGTATACATTTGTAAAAATCCATACCATCTTTCTAACGTGTTCCTCATTAGTGAAGACAGGTCCATACTTTGGATATTAATTTTCTCTTCTCTTAGGATGAATCAATGCTGTCCCACTTCTTGTTAGTGTTATTTATGATCTTACAAAATATGGACCTTTGAAAATGAAAACCACAAAAATCTGATTTACCTTAAAGTGATGATTCTAGCAGCATGATATTTAGCATTTCCTTGAGTCCCTGAGTTATCTTGCAGTTTTGTTCTGCTACTACTGCCACATGACTGGCTGTTCTTGTAGCCAACTAGGTCACAGAGTATGTCTCTTCTTTCTACAGAACTGTTTGTTGAACAACACAAATGAATGTAACACATTATTGGGCTTAACGTATAGAAAGATAGTGCCATATGGTAAGCTAGTAGGTAGTTGGGGGCTAGGTTTGAGGATTCTTTGCATTGAAATCAAACATGTCATTGAGATTCTACATAGAAAGAGAAATTTGTGGGGGGACAAATTCCTTAATGCTCCAGGGGATCATGTGGGTTATTTTCCTCTAAAACTCAAATCTGGAGATTTTTTTCATTCACTTGTAAAAAATTAGATTCAAAACAAGAAAGAATAGAGCATCTGGTGGGAGTGGTTAAATAAAGAACTATATTGGTATAGCGCATTGTAGTTCAGAAAAACGATATCCTAAGGACTTAAAAAGTGTAAATATCAACAAGTTGATGAAGAAACTTGTGAAGGCATTCTGATTTATTGGCTAAAATAGAATCCAGATGAAGTTTAAAATGGGTAGACTGGCTGTTAGGAATTAGACTAGATTGCTTAAAGCATTTAATAAGATTTTAGGGGGAAACTTTATTTTCCCCCAAAATAATAAATTAAATGAACCACAATACAAGCATTTAGAAGTGGAAGGGGCTTTAGATATTGTTTCAATTTTCTCATTCTACAAATGAACACACTGAAGTCTAGAAAAGTGAAGTGTTCTGTTGAAAGATCAAAGAAGTGGTGACATAGCTCAGATTTGAATGACCAGGTTTTCTGATTTCAAATTCATTTCTCTTTCCATTGTATAACACTATCTTTTCTGATGGTTTAGTATAGAGCTCTGCATTAGTGGTTTTCAAAGTACAGTCTGTATACCACTAGGGATCCCTGAAGTTCTTTCAGGGAGTTCACAAGATCAAAACTACTTTTTGTTATTCATCTTTTAAAATATTCCTCCTTTTTCTAACTCTGTATCTGTGTGAGGCTATATTTTCTCTATATACTTCAGCCAGAATAATATATGTCAATGGATTGAAGCAGAAAAAATTAAATATTCAAATTGCATTCTTTTAAACCAGTTACTAAAAAGATTTTCAGAAATATGCCAATCAATGACACTCTCACCATTGATTTTTTTATTTTAAAAGCAGTTATTTTTCATAACAAAATTCAAAGTCAAGAAAGAGTCTGGAAAGATAAACAACAGAAAGAAAAAACTTGACCACAAAAATTTAATAGGGTGTCAGGGAAAACCAACATAAAAACTCAAAAGAAGATGTCAATATGAAAACAGTACAAAGAAAGCCTCAAAAAAAAATCCTAATTAAACCCAAGCTCTAAAGAGGCAAGAATGGTAGAGGAAAAAATGGGGAAAGAAATGAGAGTAATGCAAAAAAATTATAAAAAGAAAATTAACAACTTGGTAAAAGGATCACAAAAATACTGAAGAAAATAACACTCAAAAACAGAATTGTAAAGATTGAAAAGAGAATCCACGAAGCTGCATGAGTTCTCTCCAGGTTCCCTCAGAAACAACATTAAATCAAGCTTCTAAAAGAATTCTGGAAAAACAGGATCAACCAAAAGATGAAGTGAAAAAATTTCCAGTCCAAGATAACATAGAAGGATTTCAGAAAAGATTTATCTCACTTGGGTAAAGGCTGAGCAGAGCCTAGTACAAGCCTGTAGGACACTCTTAGACACAGCACAGGTCAGCAACTGAGCAACCACAGAGAGCTACTATGGTGACAGGCAAGATCAAAACACAAATTCAAAAGAAGTAAACTATGTCAAAATATGTACAAGCTTTAAAGGGAAATATGAATAGGTCTCAAGCCCCCAAAGCCTTTTTGGAAGAACTCAAAAAGATTTTTAAAATCAAGTAAAAAATAAAGAAGAAAAATTAGGAAAATGAAATTAAAATTTGAAGAGAAAATTATGACAAGAGAGTCAATAGCTTGGAAAAGAAAGCACAAAGATTGATTGACGAAAGTTCCTTAAAAATAGAATTGGCCAAGTGGAAAATGAGGTACAAAAATTAGCTGAAGAAAATAATTCCTTAAAAATTAGAATTTGGGAAAATAGAAGCTAAGAACTGTATGAGACATCAAGAATCAGTCAAAATCAAAAGAATGAAAAAAAAATAAAAGAAAATATAAAATACCTCACTGGAAAAACAATTGACCTGGAAAATAGATCCTGTAGAGATAATTTAAGAATTATTGCACTATCTGAAAGTCATAAAAAGATCCTGGACAGCATCTTTCAAGAAATTATCAAGGAAAATGTTCCTGATATCCTAAAATCAGAGTGACATGATGGTTGAAATTATCCTCCAATCACTTCCTAAAAGAAATCCCAAAATGAAAACTCAAATGAATATTGTAGCCAAATCCCAAAATTATCAGATCAAGGAGAAAATACTGTAAGCAGTCAGAAAAGAACAAGGCAAATATCAAGTCATAATTACCCAGGACTTGGGAATCTCTACATTAAAAAGCAGAAGGGCTTGGGATATGATATTCTACAAAGCAAAGAAGTTTGTGTTACAACCAATAATAAACTATTCAGCAAAATTAAACATAATCTTTTTTTGGGGAAAGATGCATTTTAAACAAATTAAAGCTATCTACAATCATGAAAAAATGTTCTAAATCACTATGGATTAGAGAACTGCAAATTAAAACAACTCTGAGGTACCATCTGATACCTATCCAATTGACTAATATAACAAAGTAGGAAATTAATAAATGTTCGAGAGAATGTGGGACACTAATAATTGTTGATGAAGTTGTTAATTGATGCAGTCATTTGAGAGCAATTGGGATCTATGCCCAAAGGACAAAACTGTGCATGTTTTATGATTTAGCAATCCCATTATTAGGTCCATTATAATATCTGAAAGATATCATAAAAAGGGGAATGACCTGCATGCACATAAATATTTATAGCAGCTCTCTTTGTGGTGGCAAATAATTAGACATTGAGGAAATTATTCTCAATTGAGGAAGGGCTGACCAAGTTGTGATTCATGAATGTGATGGAGTATTATTGTTCTATAAGAAATGATTAGTAGGCAGTTTTCAGAAAAACCTGAAAAGAACTTATATGAACTGATGCTGAATGAAGTGAGCAGAATCAGCAAAACACTATACCTAGTAATGCCAATATTGTGTACAATTATCTGCTTTGATTGACTTAGCTCTTCTTAGCAGTACAATGATCCAACACAATTCCAAAAAACAATGATGATAAATATTATCAACATCCAGAGTAAAAATTATGAAGTATTCATTCAGATTTAAGCATACAATTTTCAATTTTTTCTCATTGCTTTTCCTCTTTGTTCTGTTTCTTTTTTACAACACGACTAATATCGACATATATTTAAGTGATTTCACTCTTATAATTTATATCAGATCTCTTGACTCCTTGATGAGAGAGGTAAGTAGGAAAAAGAAAAATTGATATTCAAAATTTTGTAAAAAAAAATGAATGTTGAAAACTATCTTTTCATGTAATTTTTTTGGGGAAGTACTATTTACAAACAAAACAAAAGAAAAGAAAACAGAATTGGTCAAATCACAAGAGAGGTACAAAACCCTTTGAAGGAAAAAACTCCTCAAAAAAACAAAATCAGCCAAATGCAAAAGGAAATATAAAAATTCATTGAAGAAAGTAATTCTTGAAAAGTAAGAATTAGTCAAATGGAAGCCAATGATTTCATGAAACACTAAGAAACAATTAAACAAAGTCAAAATAATGAAAAAATAGAATATGTGAAATGTTTTATTGAAAAACAATTGACCTGGGCCAAGCTGTACAAGATCTAAAACTACATTATAAAGCAGCAGTTACCAAAACCATTTGATATTTATTGGCTAAGAAATAAACTAGTTGATCAGTGGAATAGGTTAGGTTCACAGGACAAAATAGTCAATAACTTTAATAATCTATGGACCTGGCCCTCTTCAACAAGGAGATGAACCAAATCAGTTCCAATACAGCAGTAATGAACTGAACCAGGTACACCCAGAGAAAGAACTCTTGGAAATGAGTGTGAACCACTACATAGAATTCCCAATCTCCACCTTCATTTTTTATTTCCTTCATAGGTTAATTGTACATTATTTCAAAGTTCAATTCTTCTTGTGCAGCAAAATAACTGTATGGACATGTATACATATATTGTATTTAACATATACTTTAACATATTTAACATGTATTGGTCAACCTGCCATCTGGGGGAGATAGTGGGGGGAAGGAGGGGAAAAGTTGGAACAAAAGATTTTGCAACTGTCAATGCTGAAAAATTACCCATGCATATATATTGTAATTAAAAAACTATAATAAAAAAAGAAAAACAATTGATCTGGAAAATAAATTGAGGAAAGATAATTGAAGAATGATTAGAGAAAACATGATAAAAATGTTGTTACATATTACATTTCAAGAAACTATAAAGAAAACTGTCCAGATATGTTAGAAATAAAAGATCAAAAAGACATTAAAATAATCCACCAATAACTTCTTGAAACAGATTCCAAAATAAGCATTCAAAGGAATATTAAGTTAAATTCCAGAGCAATCAGGTTGAGAGAAATTTAGGGAAGTAGGCAAAGGAAAAAAGCTATTCCTGTATCATGAAGTCAAAGTCAGGATAACACAAGATTTAGAGCAGCCATGTTAAAGGAGCAGAAGGCTTGAAATACTGGAATATTTTGGATGACAAAGGAGCTAGGGTTACAATCAAGAATAACCTACCTAGCAAAATGCTTCCAGTGATATAGTATTATCTAGTGTGATACTTAAAAGAAAAAAAAATAAACATTTAATGAAATAGAGGACTTTCAAGCATTCTTGATGACAAGACCCCAGAGCTGAATAGAAAATTTTACATTCAAACACAAGACTTAAGAGAACCATATAAAGGTAAAAATGAAAGAGAAATCATAAAGCATGCAAACTAATGTTAAACTGTTAACATTCATATGTGGGTGCTATTAAGAACTTTATCAATCTTAGGACAGATAGAAGGAGCCTACATAGAAAGTTAAAAGTAGAATTGTTTAGAACCCTGAATCCAAAAACATATTGTTTATAAGAGATACACTTGAAAAAGGAAGACATAGAGAGAGTTAAAATTAAGGACTGGAGCAGAATTTATTTTGTTTCAGCTGAAGCAAAAATGGCAGGAGTAGTAATCATGATCTCAGACAAAGCAAAAATAAACCTAATTAAAAGAGATAAGAAGGAAAGTTATATTTTGCTAAAAAGTACCATGAACAATGAAATAGTATTTTAAAAATTACATGAAGTTTTTATAAAACACTAGTAATAAAAAAAATATCCTATTCTTCAGAGAGAGAACTGATCACCTCTGAATACAAATTAAAGTATAATTTTCTTGGTTCCTTTTTTTTAGTATGTTTAATATGAAATATGACTTACATGATTTCACATGTATAAGTGATATTTTGTGTGCCTTCTCAATGGGTAGAAGAAGTGAGAGAAAATAAGTGAAGAACTTGTAACAAAATTTAAAAAGAGAAAACTTTAAAAAATATTTTAATGTAAAAATTAACTTTGATGACTTTTTTCAGTGATCAACAAGTAGACACTAGAAATAAAGACATTTGAATCATAAAGGAAACAAGAAGACCACAGTAAGTATCAACTAAGGGGAAGAATCGTTCATAGGTTTTTCTTATGGAAATATCGGAATTGGAATTTGCATTTAAATGCAAAGAGCAACATTTTGTTGGTTATCTATTCATCTTGTATTACAGAAATCACAAAGTATACTTATGAAAAGATGTTAGTTGCAGTTAGCATTAGAATCTTTTGTAGACAATAAGAATGTAGAGAAATTCTTGGGAAAAGGTCATCCAGATTTAGACAGTGTATACTCTAGTATATTTTTTCAATAAAAAAGGTGCACATTCACAGCAAAAAAAAATGAAATTTAACTCAGAAATAAGAAATGAGAGTAGATCAAAGGTTTATAGCCCTTCGTATCTTTGTATCATTACTTTTCTTTAACAAGAGAGTTGTGACGCCTTGGACACAGTAAATGAAAATTATATCACAAAAATGAAATTAATTATATTTTAATGTAGAGAGCTTGAACTCTGAGAAAAATATACTTGAAGCAAAGATACTTACAGCAGGGTGTTAACTCAGTGTGATTGATGAGATAATGGAGCTCTAGTTCGCATATATTTAGTATTTAGTGTGATATAATGATTCTACAGTTGGCACATGCTCAGTGTGCTGTAGTGATGTAATTATACTAAGGTATTTTAAGGGCTGAGAGGACCTGAAATAAGCAGACTCCAGAGAGACTCAAATGAGAGTGTGCTCGAACTTAGACTCCGGACTCTAGCCCTGTTCATCCTTGTGGTGACTCTTCTGCTAAGACCAAGGCCTGTCCAGAGACCCTCAAGAAAGCTAGCCTGGATTTTACATTTTAATATAGAAGAAATGAGTGGTTGCCTTTGTGGGAGTCATTTCCAAATCAATTATCTGTGTTTAATCAGTTCACCAATTTGTTAGTTAAATATTAAAATTAATATGAAATTACTAGAAAGAAATAAGATATGTAATAGTTAACTAACTCCAAATCTTATTTAAATAAGCCATTGAGTTTTTAATTAAGAAATTAATTTAGAAGCAAACATTTATATATCATGCTCATTTCCTAAGGAAGTTTAACAATGTAAATCTGAGATCATAAAAAGCCCAAAATCTTATATAGAAAATCAACACTTTATTCCTTTGAGAAGCATAAAGACATAGCAGCCAAAGAAAACACCATTTTAAAATATAAACTCACATCTGAGATCTTACAGGGTAGGATGGTAGAAGATCATGATATCATCTCATAATATATTGAGAATCAGTAAAGGGAAAATCCTACCAAGAAAACCAACGAACCTATGTCATCCCAAGGATGAACTTGGAAGATGAACAAAAAATGATAAAAAATGAAAAAGATGTGTCTAGATTCTTGACAATTTTTTTTCCATCCATGAGAATGTAGGAACCAGTTTTAAAATGACCAATAAATAGTCATATTATTTTTTTCTTTAACCAATTGTGCTGGGATGGTGAATACAGCCTAAAATTCTCTTCTCATAATTTTGATATTTTACTACTCTAATTTTTAATCTTGCCATGCCCTTTGAGGTTTATTTGGTTCTAAATCTATGAACCTATGAATAAAAATGAAGAAAATAGATTTTATTTTAAAGACAGAGAAGGTACTTATTTTTATTGGTAGAAGAAGTGCCACTTCTACCAATGGGGCAGGGAGAAGGAAAAAGTTGCCATTCCTGAAGGATTCCTGAAATTATTAAAGACAGCAGAAAGAAAGTAAAACTACCTATTTACATTATAATATCTGTTGCAGTTAGGTGGTGTATTAGATGGATTGATGGATTTGGAGTCAAAAAGATGAGCTCAAATCTAACTTCTGACACTAATTAACTGTGTGATCCTGAACAAGTCACTTAAACTATGTCTACTGCAGTTTCCTCAATTATAAGACAGAGATAATAATAACATCTACCTCCCAGAGTTATTATGAGAATAAAATGAGATGATATTTTCAAAGTGTTTAGAAAAGTGCCTGGTACATAGTAGAGACTATAAAAATGTTTATTTCTTCCTTTCCAGCCCATGGCAGCATGATGGGCTCCTCATATTGTTACATACTCTCTCTACAATGGAGGTTTTGTGAATTATTATCCTAAGAACACTTAGGAATAATATTTTGCTTTGTTTTATTTTTTCTTCTCAATGGACCATTTGGTGACCAAAATGAATTGTCAATCTGACCCAGAGTAAATTATATAGAGCTGTCTATTTGCTATTTTTCCTCATTAATTGTTTGTCCTCTGAAATATTAGCTGTATTAACACAGAAGAGAGAGAGAACTAGAGAGCAAAGAGGTAGATTATTAAATCACAACTGACTTGTCAGCGCTCAGTAAGGTCCCATCTTTCACATTTCTTTCCTTTATGATGGTTTGAGATCCACTGATTATTATAAGCATTAAGATAAACTAAATGATAAAGCTCATTATGTTTCACAATTTGTCAGTGTTGACTGAAGTATCTTTATAGTGATAGAGTTCAATTAATTTCACTCAAAATAAAAGTTTAGAAAGGAGTTTTTAAAAATGAAAAATATGATGACCGGGACTAACTATAAGTGACCCTTTAGAATCCTACCATGGCAAATGGGGAGAAAAAAATGGGATGAAATAGTCCAATCTGCTCATTTTGCAGATGAGCAAACTAAGGAATAAAATAACTTCATTAGGATCAGGAAAAGTAGTGGCAAAGGCCATGTCAGGCCCTTGTACTCCAGATTCAACTTCTTATACTTCACCAGACAGTCAGCCTTCTAAGGTCAGTACCTACCACAGTGCCTACCATATAATCGGAACTTAATAAGTGCTAGTTGACTGAGTGAGAGAGGCTGAAGACTGTCTTTTCAAATGGAAGATTGTGAAGATACAAGTTTTACCTCTTTTAGATCAAGGCCCCTTAGTGAACTAGGCTAAAATAATTGGTTTGGCCTCCCTGGAGTCACTAAAATGTCAATAAACTGAGTTAAGCTCCTCAAGATATCTGTGCAAAAAAAAAAAAAAAAAACCAAGAGGTTTATTTAATGAAAGCACAACTACTTCCTCTATTAGCTTTGATCAATTGCTTTGTGGTCACTTTCATTAGACTGTCTAATTTGAACCACAATTAGATTTTATCCTTTTTAACAGATAAAGCAGATTCCCCAGCCATTAATTAAAGAGTCTGACTAAAGGTGGTTACAAGATGGATGTATATCCCCTCCACTGATGACCCTACTCAGCAAAATAGTACACTTTTGTTTTAAAAAGCAAATACTGTATCACTAATTGAATGAAAATTTCGGCTTCTATTTGGAGCTGATGGAGACACACACACACACACACACACACACACACACACACAATTATTTTAGGTATGCTAAGTAGCATTTGAAATTTGGGGACTTCCAGAAAAACAAGTATGCATATAAATAAATACATTTATTAAGCCAAAAAATTTTGTAAAGATACTTCAAAGAAATTTTTAATGCCATCCATTTGAGCCCTAGAGGCAGTTAGGTAGCACAGTGGATATAATGCTGGATTTGG
Organism: Antechinus flavipes; assembly: GCF_016432865.1. Classification (NCBI taxonomy): domain Eukaryota; kingdom Metazoa; phylum Chordata; class Mammalia; order Dasyuromorphia; family Dasyuridae; genus Antechinus; species Antechinus flavipes. The sequence goes on along the minus strand of NC_067402.1, from coordinate 51,938,307 downwards.
CATTAAGAAGATTGAGCTTAAATCCTGTCTCAGAGACTTATTATCCATGTAATGTTTGGCAGATTGATTTATCTCTGAGCCTTAGTTTCCTGATCTGTAAACGGAGAAGAATATTAGCACTTTCCTGGAAGAGTTATTGTGAAGATCCAGTAAGATAGTTATGTAAAACACTTTGCAAATTGTAAAGCACCACATAAACATTATTATCTTCATCCTGTGTGACTCTTGTATATTCTTATCCTTCTGCAAATCTTCCACCAGAAGTTTACCCACTTTGCTAGAGGTCTTCCTCTTCAACTATTAACATCATATAGATAACAATGGAGCTCCCTACCTATCAGCTATTATTGTTTCTCCCATCATCCTGATTTATATCTCACTTTTTTTCTGGTCATTTTACTTCTGTTGACATCTTTTCTTTCACTTCTCTTACATCATCCTTTATTAGCATTGTGTTACATCTTATTTGTAACTTACCATACTTATTTCAGTCATTCCTTTGGGTGACTCTCAACTTAAGAGCCTTTAATACTCCATGTCTTATCCTTTAAAATCTATCATCTTCCACATTTCATCACTGCAAAACATTACCAAGAGAATATTAAAGTTAAATAAATACGGTTCTTTGTTTCATAGAGAAATTAGGAGTCATTAGAAGCAAGCACAATTTCCCAAGGGCAATCCAAACCCAGCTCCTTCTCTTGCTCAGTTTTGGACCCAGATAATTGTCTGTCCATGTTATCACCTGTCAAAAGTGGATGCGCTGTTTAATCCTATTGATGAGTGATCCACTCAACTTCATCTTATATTCCATACAAGAAAAACTCTTTATCCAATTGATTTTTCATATGGAAAAATAGGCTAAATTATTTTAAGTGGTTATGGATCTGATTTAGGAGGCTCTGCAGTCCTCTAGAGATGAACTCAATTAGCACAATGATATCTACAAAAAGAAGTGTCAAGAGGATTTCATCTCACCATTTATAAAGGATTCCTCTTCCATTTGGTTTCTATACTGAATATCCTGCATGACAATGTTGAACTCCTCTAGGCAGCATATATCTCCTTATAAATATTCATAATCAGGGGAGCATCAAAGAAAGTTAACTCTCATGTTCAGTCTTGCAAGAAATTTTAGATGAATTTGCTCTATGTATGGGAAACGACTACTTGAAGAAGAACCTTTATGACAGTAGCTTGCTCTACTGAGTCAAATGCTTTTAGTAGTAATAAAAATAATCATTTTATTAATACTTAAATAAGTTTTACATATATCTATGTATACACACATATGAGGCAATGAGATGATTCAATGAACAGAATTCGGGAAGACCTGAGTTCAAATTCCGGTTCACTTAAAAACTGTTTGAAGCTGGCAAGTCACTTAATTTCTGCCTTAATCTACTACAGAAAGAAATGGCAAAGCACTCTATAATCTTTCCTAAGAAAAATCCATGGAAAATAGTGATGTGTCATAAATAAATTCACAGGATCACCAAGAATCAGACATGACTAAATGACTGAACAATCCCAACTTATATCCCAACACTTATATATACAAATCTACATTAATACAGATAAACATACATATACACATTTTTGTAAAATGCTTACAAATTATCAGAGAGGTAATATAAAGCACAGAGGGATGGTTTTCAGTTTAAGTCCTGGATCTAACACATATTAAATGTGTGGTTATGGGCAAATTGCTTAACTTCTCAGTGTCCCAAGCATCTCTCTATGACTAAAGTTACATGGCAATTCCTCATCTATTTTTGCAGCAGGAAGTTCACTATACCAAATGAAATAACACATCTGTACCTCTCTAAAGATAAAGATTTCTATTATTATAGAAGTGACAGTAAAGGGCAAGGTAGAGAAACCTCTGAGATAGTTCTCTTTTCAAGCCATTTTTACTGTTTGTTGTTCAATGTTTCAGTCATGGCCATCTCTTCATGATTGGGATTTTCTTGGCAGAGATACTGAAGTGATTTGCCATTTCTTTTCAAGGCTCATTTTACAGAAGAGAAACTGAAGCCAACAGAATTAAAAGACTTGCCCAATGTCACACAGCTAATAAGTTAGGACAGATTTGTTCTCTTCCTGACTCCAGAGCTGATGCTCTATCCACTGTACCACCTAACTTCCCATTCTTCAAGCCATAAGTGGTGGTAAAAAGCAAGGCAGACGAGCCTCTCCTTTCTTGAGGCAGCCAGCTATCTTGACAGCAAGGGATTTTTCCTAGAATTAGATCACCAGAGGGGTAAGAACCTGTTCTACTAAGCTCTTCTCTTAGCTCTCAATTTTAACAATCAATAGTCAATAAACGCTTATTAAACACCAATTATGTGCCAGTAAGTGTGCTAAGCTCTGACATTGTGAAGAAGCTAGACAATAGCAGCAGGAAGCAGTCTCAGTTACTCTTCCTTCATTCTGCTTCCCTTGGCTTTTTGGGGGGCTTCTTCTGTCTTCTTTATTCCCGGGATCTTCAGCTGACTCCTCAAATCAACCAGCAACAGCCAATAATACATAATTGTCTCATAGTTACCCAAAAAGTTCTAGTTCTGGGCTTCTTAATTATCAATCTCAAAATCTTCATACTAATCAGATATAAATTAGATGCTTGGAAACAAAGTTCCATTAGCCATTTTTGCCCTCAGTTAAGTTTTTTTTTTTTCACTCAAAGTTGTTTGGTGTTTTGGGTTTGGGGTTTTTTTTTTGGGGGGGTGGTCCTTTCAGAACTTTCTGTATTTCTCCTAATTCCATTTCTTTGAGAAGATGCTTTATTAGAAGTCCTCAGAACTAAGTTTCTGGCCCTTTCAAAAATAAAATTAAAAAGCCCAGACCCAAAAGAGACCATCCTTACACAAAGGTAGCTATCTTATTCTGCTTAGATCTTTTCATTTCTGAGTTAAAAATTTCAAGGTTTTGTTGTTGCTGCTGCTGTTGTTTTTAGCTAATCCTTAAATGATGCAGCCTCTATGTTCCTCATCTTTATCACTTTCTTCTATATGATTTTCATTCTGTCAATGTCCTTTCTAAAATGTTGAACCAGAAATGAATATAGGTGTGATCTTCCCAAAGCAGGGAGCAATACCCTTATCCATTACCCTTATTCTAGAAATTAGGCTACCCTAGTCACCAGCCTAAAACACTTTAAGATTTTTTTGGTCATCATATCATTTCATTGACTTAGATTCATCTTAGAATTCACTGAACCTCCCCCCATTTTCCCAAAAATATTTTTTTTCCGTCAGCTTGTGAACGCCTTATGGAGGTATTGACCTTCAGCAATGTTTTTATATCTAGCACTAAGCACAATGTTTGGCACAGAGTGATTCTTTTTTTTTTATTGATAGTCTACTCATACCTATCCTATCCTGCTCTGTGGTAGTAAATTGTTTTAACATATATATAAGATTTTATACTTCTCCTTGGTAAATAATAGGATTTAAAAAATATTTCAGTAATCTAAACTGAGATCTTTTGGGGAATCCCAACTGTATCTTCTTATATGTTGTGTATCCTTCTGATCTTATATAACTTGCAAATGTGATACACATTCACCTTTTCTGTCATACTAGTCCTCAAGAAAATGTTGAGCAGTACAGGTACAAGAAATGATTCTTGGAGATGCTCCTGAAAGTGACACTCACCCATTTATGACTTACTATTCGGGTTTGGACATTCAACCAATTATGAGTTCATCTAAAATCTAGATAATCCCCCTGGATGACATCTAGATTTTTAGATATATTTTAAAGGGAGAAATCTTAACATCCCAAAATTGTCTTCAGTGTTATCTACCACTATGCTTGTAAATATTTTGCTGTAATATTTGGGTCTCTACCTCCTTTTTATCTACCTGAATTAATGAGCCTGCTTCCAAGGAGTTGAGCCCTAACCAGAGTCTGTTTTTTGCTGTTAGAAAAAAAAAATCTATCGTCATGCTTAGCGATTCAAATGCTGTCTTGTTCTCATGGCCTGTGGTCCTGGGTGCTGACTCAGCTACAAAAAAATGCAGGCTGAGTGAGAGGTCAGTTTAATTACTGTATTCTTCATTATTAATAGGGATCTCAAATTAAATAAAGCAGCACAAACAATAGGCAAAGAAATGTGCTTGGTCTCTTTCATTAGAATAGGGAAGGAAGGAAAGACCATATCCTGATTTGAGAACAGATATATATGTATATATATATATATATATATATATATGTAATTTACATGTAAATTATATGTGATTTATAATCACAAAAGGATGTCCGTGTTTATATGGATTTACCTTAAAGCTGGAAAATCCCTGAGAGCTATATGAATGAGACACTGCTTTACCAAGGAAAGTAGAGCTATGAGTGAAGACATTAATGACCAAGTTGTTTTGCTTTGAGAGGTGAAGTGAATAGGGAACTAGATTTGGTATAAGGAAACCCTGGGTTCGAATCCCACCACAGACATATACTAACTATGTGACTTTGGGAAAATTGCTTAACCTATGTTAGTCTTGGTTTACTCATCTACAAAATAAGAGTATCAGCCTTAGCACCCTTTAGAATTTCTTATGTCCTTATTATTGCCCTTTTGGTGGGGACTTTTGATGGAAGAAGTGATGTCACAGGTGAGACAAGCAAAAATGTTCATGTATCACAGAGATTATCACATTAGTTTTTAGAGGGTTGTGTGGAATAAGGGAATAACTCTAAGGGAACCTTAGAATCAGAAAGATCTAAGTTCAGATCCTGACTGACACATACCAGCCATGGAACTACTTCAATTCTCATTTTACCATTGCATCTCCCTGAGACATTAAATTGTCTATTCATTGATGAAGAGTTTCCACAATGGAAATATTTTCAAACCAATACAAATGAAAATTTTAAGATTTTTCATTTATCATAAGTAAGAAAAATCCTATTTAGATGCCTTTCTTTCCAGCATGATCATCTATTTTAATGTTATTGTCTCCTAGAAAAAACAAGATAGAATAAGAATAAAGTTATAGTGAGGAATTTTTTTCTTCTTCAGCTAGACCATCCAATTTATATCTCCAGCAACTGGTCTGACATTAGATTAGGGTTTCACGAACTTGATTATGACACTTGGTATTGATGATTAAATGACTATTGTCAAATGTTCAGGGTAATATTGCAAAGGGTATATGCATTTGTGTGTGTGTGTGTGTGTGTGTGTGTGTGTGTGTGTGTGTTTGCATTCTAAGTAAGGAAGAAACTAATGGGACATTCCTCCTTAATCTGATATACATGGCCCTGCATTATTTGACACCAAACAACCTTGCCAGAATTATATCATGCTACTTTTTTATGTATACTGGATGATCCAACCAAACTATTCTTTGTTTCCCAAATGTTTCATGCATTCCCACTACCCTGTCTTTTTTCGTGGTTATCCTTCTCTGAAATTTACTTTCACCTACATGTAAGCCTGTTACAATCCTACATATCTTTCAAGAAGCAGACAAAATTTCACATCTTCTATAGAGACTTTTCAGTCAACTCAGCTGAAATGATTTTCCCTCCTTAGATTATTCAAAACACTTAGCTTGCACCTCATCTACACTCCTTTTTTTATCTTGGATATTGTTACTAGAGAATCAATGGACATCACAGACTCGGTCTTATCTATTATCTTTGGCTCCCACTTGAAACCTAACTAGTGCTTTCCATATAACATAATTAGTAGACATTTTTTGAATTGTTGAAAGGAATCACTGACTATCCTTCTTTCTATCATGGCACGTTTAATAAGGCCTATTTTGTACCAGACACAACACAAGATTTTTGGCATACAAAAAGAGAAGTGAAACATTCCCTGTCTTCCAGAGCTTTCATTTTTTGGGGAAAAGACAACACACACATATATAATACACACACTCCTATATATGTGTATATGTATATATGAGTATATATACATACACATACATATACATATAAACTTAATACTTACTTTCCCAGTACTTGCACCAATGATTTTCTTTTTCAAGTTGAATTAATATTTCTTTAGTATAAAAAAATTCACTTTAGGAAATGGCAAAATGAGAATCACTACTCTTGCTCAGATTTTCATTTTTTCTCCTTCTGAAGGAAATTGTAAAATTGCAAATAAAGAAGAATGGAATGGGAAAATCTTGTGCTTGGATTTTGTCTTGTTTTATTAGTATTTTTGCTTATTGCAGGAACTCCTGAAATTGAGACAGAGAAAAAAATATTCCTCAACCCCTCTATCATCCAAAATCACAATAATAAGAAACCCATTTTCATTCATTCTTCCAAATGTATAATGTTTCCCCAAAGAAGAAATCAAACCTATATTTTATTTAATCTTGTCTCTTATGAAAACAAAGTAGACAAGAAAAATCAATACTTTCAAACTCCTAAAAGTATATGATCTATGGCTCCCCAAATTAGTAGTCTACCAGGCTGATGGTTTGTAGAGGATTCTATTCTTCATAGTTCAGCTAAATGACCTCTTATGCCAAAAGAGAACCATTTTCCCCACTGCCCTCTGTTTAGAAATATCATAAAAGGGCTAAGGAACAACATTTTAAAGGAATTTTTTATATACGGCTATTGTTAGAAGCTTTTCCTCAAAATATTGTTTAATTTGGGTCTTCAAAATATAGAAAAAATAAATCTGTTAATTACATGCTATTGTGGCTACTAAGTTGACCTGAGATTCAACAAATCAATAATTTCAGCAAACAATTCTTACATACATTAAATAAACAATTATTATTATTTAACCTTTGTCAAATCTCTTAGCCTCTCAGCACTCTAGTTTCCTGGAGTGCTGACAAATAGATGCTGATTTTTGTTGATAGAAATTTTATTTTGGGGAATTCTTTATACCAATGAAATCATAATGTATCATTTTTGCATAGTTCCATGATTTGTTGGCATAGGGAACTCCCAGACTCCTTGTGAAAAAATTTCTTACATAGGTGTAAAGCATAAACTCGTGTCTAATTTATAATATTAGAAAATTGACCAAAGTACTGAAAAGCTCATAGACTTGCTCAAGTTCACACAGCTTATTATTATTAGGATTGTCTTTAGAAAACTTCAAGTTTTTTTTATTGATCTCAAGTTTCCCCTGAAATGAAAATCTATATTTTTAATATTAATTCTTTCAGTGATATAAAATGGCTAAGAATAAGAGAATGCTGCAATTTCTAAAGAAATGAAGTTGAAGAGCAACCAAGACAAAACAGAATAGCATATGGGAGTATGATCAAGTTGCAATACATTATAAATAAGGAATTAAGGAAAAGCAGTGGAAAAGATGGTATAAGAGAAATATAAAAATTCCAGGAAGAGGTTTTTTTTTTAAACAAACAAAACCAATGCAGCTAAAGTTACAAGGAAAGTTGGTAACTGGAGGATTCACAATGGTTATTTGTTAAAGGTTTTATTTCTAGCATATATAGAAAACAGATTTGAATTAAAAGAATAAGAAGTGTTCTGTAATTGACATACAGTGAAAGGATATGTATAGACAGTCTTTGGTTATAATTAATAGATATATGAAATCAACCAAATCATCAATAAAGAAAAAAAATGAAAATTAAAACAATTCTTAGTTTTCCCCTCACATCCAGTAAACTGGCAATATGAAAACTGATCATTGTTGGAAGGGATGTGGGAAATAGGTGTACTGCATTGTTGGTAGAGCTACAGATTAGTTCAAACATTCTAGAAAGTATATTGCCTGGAAATTATTCAAAAGTTACTAAACTATGTATACTCTTTAACTACTATAATACCATTACTGAGTCTAAACTCTCCTGAAAAATCAAGGATGTATCTTTAAAGAGGAAAAGATATGAGATATTAATAGCAGATTTTGTGGTATAAAGAACTGTAAAATCCAAGGTGGTGACCACGAGCAGATATCCAGGTGAACTCTTCCAATATTCCTCTCAGGTAACTTTAAAATCCTCAAATCAAAGATTGGAGTGAGACATTTTTCTAGCCTAAGAAAACTTAAGAGGTCAGTAGAAAAAGTTTGTGGCACTGGGGTAGAGGCTTATATAGAGCCCATACAGGGTGAGACAGCAATAGTAGCCACAGAAGCAGCTTTACAAGCTCTCAGCTAGGAGACAGTAAAGTGGGTCATAAATCTGATAAGAAAGAGACTAGAGGGTTCATTTTCCTGATTTTGGGTACAGTTGGCACTGACTGGCAAGTGTATTACTCATATGCAGTTTGGGGCCACAATTCCAGGGCACAGAGGAGAACAGGGATGAGGGGGTCAGTCGCACAGAGCTCTAGTCATTAAAGAAAATAATTCTTTAAAAATTAAAATTGGGAGACAGCTAGGTGTTGCAGTTGATAGAGTACTGATAGAGACCTGAATTCAAATCTAGCTTCAGGCATTTACTAGCTGTATAACTTTAGGAAAGTAATTTAATCTTGATAGTCTTCCCACCAAAAAGAACAAACAAATAAAGTACACCTACCTCAAATTTATTTTAAAAATATAATTAGACAAGTGAAAGTTAACAACTCTATGAGACAACAAGAAATAATAAAACAGTAAAAAGAATGAAACAAATGAAAGAAAATATAAAATATCTCATTGGAAAAACAATTGATCTGAAGAATAGATCAAGGAACAACAATTTAAGAATCAATGGACTACTAGAAAGTCATGATCATGAAATATCCTAAATATCATATTTTGAAAAATTATAAAGAAAAAATACCCTGATGTCTTAGATCCAGAGAGTAAATTAGATATAGAAAGAATTCATCAATCACTTCCTTGAAAGAGATTCCAAAATGAAAACTCCTAGAAATATAGTCAGATTTCAGAGTTTCCAGGTCAAAGAAATATTTTAAGTAGGCATAAAGAAACAATTTAAATATCATGGATCCACAATCAGGATCACACAAAATTTAGCAGTTTCTATGTTAAAAAAAAATTGAGGCCTTGGAATATGATATTCTGGCAGGAAAAGGAACTAGAATTATAATCAAGAATAACTTAGCCAGAAAAACTAAATGTAATCTCTCAAGGGGAAAATTGATATTTAATGAAATAGAAGACTTTCAATCAGACCTGATGAAAAGACTAGCTATACAGAAAATTTAGTATTCAAGCACAAGACTCAAGCGAAGCATAAGAAGAGTACATATAAAAGAGTAATTATGAAAGACTCAGTAAAGTTAAACAAAGTTTTTATATTAATAGACAGGAAGATGATATATGAAACTCCCAGGAATTTTATCATTATTGGGGTGGTCAAAATGAATTTACATAAGCAAAGGACATGGGTATAGCTGGATTATTTTGGGATAATTTCCACCCCCAAAAAAGGAGTATAAATGATAGGTGTATTGGGGGAGGAGGAGAGAATTCAGAACTCAACATTTAAAAATAAAAGAATATGAAAAAAATAATAGATTAAAATGTTAAACAAAAAAGCCCTGCAAACTAAGCAGATGGTCATCAGTTAAAGAATTAATAATCAAATTATAGAGTATGAATGTAGTGGCATATTATTATTCTATAAGAAATTATAAAGAGGATGATTTCAGACAAACATGGGAAGATTTGTGAGAGCTGATGGTAAAGTGAAGTGAACAAAACCAGGAGAATTATTCATACTTTAACAACAATATAAAGACAAACAGCTTTGAAATTCTTAAGAACTTTGATCAATATAATGATCAATCATGATTCTAGAAAAGTTAATGAAATGTGCTACATACTTCTTGATAGAGTATGATGGATTCCATATACAAATACAGACACCTGTTTTTTTTTATTACAACACATAAAAGAATGTGTTTTACTTGACTGTACAGTTGTTACAAGAGTTTTGTTTTATTTCTTTTTTTATTTAGTAGAAGCAAGAGAGGGTGAGATGTTGGATTTTTATTAATTAAAAAATGAAATTAAAAGTGTTTTTTTTTAAAGAAGTAAGGCAGGATTTTTCCATTGATAAATGGTCAAAGCATATAAACAGACAATTTTCAGATGAAGAAATTGAAACCATTTCTAGTCATATGAAAAGGTACTCTAAATCACTATTGATCAGAGAAATGCAAATTAAGACAACTCTGAGATATCACTACACATCGCATAGATTGGCTAAGATGACAGGAAAAGCTAATGACAGATAGATGTTGGAGGGGATGTGGGGAAACTGGGGTACTGATAAATTATTGGTGGAACTGTGAACAGATCCAACCATTCTGGAGAGCAATTTGGACCTATGCTCAAAAAGCTATCAAACTGTGCATACCCTTTGATCCAGCAGTGTTTCTACTGGGCCTGTATCCCAAAGAGATACTAAAGAAGGGAAAGGGGCCTGTATGTTCAAGAATGTTTGGAGCAGCCTTCTTTGTAGTGGCAAGGAACTGGAAACTCAGTGGCTACCCATCAGTTGGAGACTGGCTGAATAAGTTATGGTGTATGAATGTTATGGAATATTATTGTTCAGTAAGAAATGACCAGCAGGATGATTTCAGAGAGACCTGGAGAAACTTACATGAACTGACGCTGAGTGAAATGAGCAGAACCAGGAGATCATTGTATACAGCAACAACAAGATTATACAATGAGCAATTCTGATGGACATGGCTCTTTTCAACAATGAGATGATTCAGACCAGTTCCAATGGTCTTGTGATGAAGAAAGTCATCTACACTCAGAGAGAGGACTGTGGGAACTGAATGTAGTCACAACATTGTATTTTCACTGGTTTTGTTGCTGTTTGCTTGTATTTTATTTTGTTTCTCTTTTTTTCTGGTTTGATTTTATTTTTCTTTTGCAGCAAGATAATTGTATAAATATATATGTGTGTGTGTATATATATGTATATATCGAATTTAATATGTTTAACATATATTACACTACTTGCCATCTAGGGGAGTAAGTGGGGGAAAGCGGGAAATTGGAATACAAGGTTTTGCAAGGGTTAACTTTAAAGAACTATTCATGCATATGTTTTGAAAAATAAAAAGCTTTAATAAAGAATAAAAAGAAGTAATGTAGGGACTTGACTAAGCAATGCTCAAATAGCATAATGTGATTTACTCTACATAGTTGAAAGTAGTTTTTAAAAATTTCATTTCTTTTTTAAAAAGTTACAAACAACAAGAATGCCCCCCCAAAAATGATTAAGGAAACACCTTCCCTTACTCTTCTGCAATTGTAAGAAATCCATGGATGTGGAATATTGAGTATATTTGCAGACATTTAACTGTATCTATAGGATCTAATAATTTTTTTCTCTTCTAAATTATTTTAAAAATATGAACTGGTTAAAAGGCCAAGGTCCCATCAAGGTAAGGCAAAAGCTCACCTTTCAGAGCTGGGGGACCCAGGGATTGAAGCCAAATTTGAGGAAAGAATGTAGTAGGGATGATGACTACTGAGCATGATGAACAGAGCACCAAGACTATTGATGCTTTTTTGATATCCTAAGGATTTCAGAAAAACTTGAAAGGAGGTACTTGGATAGAAGCTCTTTTATGAACTGATGATAGAACATGGGCAAGATTTGCATAGGATGGACACGAATGACAAGACTGAGATCTATATATGTTGGATAGAGTACTTACATTAAGTACTTACATTAAATCACATAAATCCATTGGAGAATTAAATAAATATAATTTGCAAGATTTGACAACTGGATTGGATACAAGGAAAATAAAGAGTTAAGGATGACTCTGGGATTATGAACTAAGAAGAAAGGGGTAGTGTTGTGATATGGGATCCATATGCCAGTGGCTGCTAGAGGTCTAACTCAGATCTGTAGAATGGATCTCTTCATGTGAGAGGAGAAGGAGGAGGAGGAAAAAGAGGAGGAGGAAGAGGAGGAGGAGGAGGAGGAGGAGGAGGAGAAAAAGGAGGAGAAAAAGGAGGAGGAGGAGGAGGAGGAGGAGGAGGAAGAGGAGGAGGAGGAGGAGGAGGAGGAGGATACAAGGAGACTGGGAGGCAATTGTGTTCTCTGACCTCTCCACTGAGAGTCAGTTATGTTGTCTGACCTCTCTCCTCATTCTTCTGTCTCCAATTTATTTCATTTCCAGTCCACAAGCAACACCTGTGTCAGTAAAGGCTGCCCTGCAACTCCTTCAGATGTTATGATCCACAGCTGTGGAGGCTCTCGGAAAACTGACCTGCCCCTTCACCCAGGCATGGTCCTTAATAAGATAGTGCCTTTATTGGAAATAAGAAAGTTAGGATGAGTTCTGTGCTTTGGGGAAAAATAGTGAGTTCTGTGTGGACATGTTAAGTTTGAGATTCCTATGGGACATCCACGTGGAGATGTCTAATAGGCAAGTGATGCCTCATTAGATTATTGGGGAGAATATTTTTCCAAATCTCAAAATTTCATTAAATTATAATTATATTTAAAAATAACATAAGTGCTATTTTGTTGCTTTTGTATATACTTTTGTTCCTTCACTAAAGTACATTTGATATATTGGAAACATATAAAAAAGATAACCTCAATCAACAGTCATAGATAATTTTATTGAGGGTAATAATTTTAATGCTAGAAATGAAGATTTCTAAAATATATTTCCCCATTACTTTTAGAAAATATTTAGTCTTAAGAGTATGCTAAATGGAATAGGTATTAGTAATGCCACAAGCCAAGCAGATAGTCCAGAATTTCCAACTTTGCTTTCCCTGTAAAACTCATTCAAGTGACAACAGAGTTGTTTGAAGTTAATATTAGAATTTTCAAAATGGCCCAGAGTTTATGGTAAATGAAAATAGCTTACATTCAAAACATATTGGGGGAAGGTATTTTTTTTAGACTGATAGCCCTTTAAATTACACAGATTACAGTAAAATTGACTGGCATAATACCAATTCAAAAGGGAGAACAAACTTTTCTTAAACATTAAAAAGCACACCCCACTCTAAACCCCAGGGAACATGAAGTGGGTGATGGCAGATTTGACCAATCCTCTTGAAAACCAAGAATTCAATTTACCTGACTAATCACCAGAAGAAGGAGACTGGCTTTCTGTTGATTTTAGCTTAGTGGCTGCTTACCTGCTGATGAGACAAACTTCCTTTTCCTAATTTATCACTTTAATTTAAAGTTACATCTTTTAACATTGCACAAATAAGTGGCCTACAAAAGACCCTCACCATTACAGTGATGTACCCCACCCCAAATTACCAATGACACTGAGCAGCTCTCAGAATGCAAAAGTAAGCAGAGGGCTAGGGCTAACATTTATCACCATTTGGTTGGAGAGGGAAGCATTCATTCCATTTATCACTTGATCTCTCTCTATTATTCTTCATGTGGATGGAGTTCAATCAGCACAATTGGTTTGACTTGAAAGTTTCCAGCCATTCCCCACAAAGGGTCATAGTGATCGTCCTTGCTTAAAGGAAATCTCAGCTCCAAAATAAGTATCTAGAAAGGATGTTTACTTTTCTTGTAGTTTTGAAGATGAAATGTTACTATATTAGAGGAAATCATTAGGAAAACATGGCTTAATAATAATTACTAAGATTTGCATAGTGCTTTAAGATTTGAAAATAACTTTACAAAAATCATCTTATTTTATCGTCAAAGATAAATGCCATTGTTGTTCAGTTATGTCCAAATCTTCTGGACTCCATTTGTTTTTGTTTTTGTTTTTTTTTTGGCAAAGATAATGGAGTGATTTGCCATTTCTTTCTCCAGCTCATTTTACAGATGAGGAAACTGACAAATAGGATTAATTGACTTGCCCATGTCTGGACAGCTAATAAGTGTCTGAGACTAGATTTGAAGTCAATAAGATCAGTCTTTCTTACTCCAGGTCCAGTATTATATCCACTCTGCCACCTAGCCATTTCCTAGTAATAGTCTTACAATCCTTGTTTTTATAAATGAGTAAACTGAGGCCCAGAGAGATTAAGTAACAAGCCTAAGTCTTCCTAACTACAGGTTCAGCATGTAACTGCCTACATTAATATATATAGATATAGAGATATAGATATATATGTAGATATATACATATATGTATATATATACATATATGTATGTATATATTTTATACACACACATATATTTATATAAGTCTTGGTTATCTATTTGAAGTAAAATTTTAAAGAAAATCCCTCTTTTAAAAATGAAAGAATAGAATCTAGTAAAAAGATTACTGGGCTTGAAACATGAGAAAATAGGGTTTATCATCTTCCTCAACATCTAAAAATGATTAGTTTCCTGGAAAAATCATTTACCCTATGTGAGCCTCAGTTTCCTCTTCTGTAAGATTTATATATACTATTATTTATATAGCATTACAACTTTTGTAATTTGTATTATCTCAGCTCTGGTAGGGAAAGACTACCATTATCTCCTTTATAGCTGAAAACATTGAGGCAGGATAACACAGTCCATGGCTTTATCCACTGCTTAATTGCCTATCAACTGGTTTGTTGTACTAGATAAAAGAGAATAAAATATGTAAAGTGTTATGTAAATGTCAGCTAATGTTATTCTTTAGAGGCCTGAACATGTGGGGTTCCTATCCTATTTTTGACATGTACTGGTTGAATGATCCTGGAAAAGTCATTTTATGTCTGATTTCTAGGCAGCTGTCTGAGGCGATTAATTACAGATGTATTGCTAATCCTAATTGGCAGAGGGAGTTTCCATATAGTTGAAACAAGACCCCTTTCCCCACCTATCCCCAAAAGTTAATATTATTCTTGATAACAATTATATTTAATTATGAAATGAAAGCATTTCATTAGGAGAAAGTTTATATCAAGTTAAGAATTTGTGGTTCTATTATTAACAATAATAATACTTTAACATGCTTCAAACTTATAAAGTAGATATTATTTTTATTATTATTAATCTCTTTTTAATTAAGGAAACTGAGCTTGAGAATCAGAGGTTCTGTGACTAATACACTAAGTAGTCGAATATTCTGATTCCTCCAAATACCTGGTGGCATTCTCACACAGACTGCCAATTCAGTTAGACAATCTGGGGACAAAGTCTTAACAAAGAGTTTAATTGCATTTCGCATTTCTTGGGATCCCAGGATTTAGGGCAAAAGCCTGAGCAATCATCTCACACACACACACACATCTCACACAATCCCTGGACTGATGTCCATAGCATTTCCCTGACTTACGTAGGACTCATGGGTCTTAGAAAGTGCCAGAGTAAGAATTCAAACTCATGATTCACCATTACTCTAAGACTTAACTTGTTCTTTGTAAAAAAGGAAGCCAAACAATCCAATCCAGTCTGATACTTTTTCATTAAATCCCTACTGTGTGAAAGGCACTGGACATACAAAGACAAAATATATCATGTATAGCCATCCTTAATTCTACTGGGCAGTGAAGGGAGGGATACAATTTGTATAAAGATAAGTATAAAAGACTATACATGATAATTTTGGGGATCAGGAAAAATATCTCAGAGGAGATAGCATGTGAGTTGAGCCTTTGGGAAAGAAACAAATTTCTAGAGACAGAGGTGAAATCCAATTCTCCTCAATTATTCCATTGAAACAGATCTTGGCACTGTGTCAGACACTTGGGAAACAAAGATAACAAAAACAAAACCAAAAAAACAGTCAGTCCCTGTTCTAAAGGAGTTTATGTTCTATTCCAGGCTTAGGAATCAATCTGTGCAAAAGCCTATTGGTTGGAGATGGGGTGCTTAGTGCAGGCAACAGCAGGTGGGACTTTTTGGCTGGAACATGGAGTGCATGAAGAGAGTAACATGCAACAAGCCTGGAAAAAGAAATGTTTATCTTTGTTTGTTAACTGTAAAAATTCAAAACAAAAAAAAATTGTTTTTAGAAAGACTGAGGGAGTAGAGTAGATATAGTCAGATTGTGAAACTATTTATTTATTTTTCTTTTTTTAATTAATTGATTTTTAATATACATTGCTTTATGAACCATATTGAGAGAAAAAAAATCAGAAAAGGGAAAAACCATGGGAGAAAGGAAAAACATGGAAAAAAAGAAGTGAACATAGCATATGTTGATTTACATTCAATCTCCATAGTTGCTTTTTTGGATGCAGATTTCATTTTCTATCCAGAGTCTATTGGGATTGCTTTGGGTCATTGAACTACAGAGAAGAACCAAGTCTTTCATTTTTGCTGTTACTATGTACAATGTATTCTTGTTTTTTCTTGTTTCATTCAGCATCAGTTCATGTAAATCTTTGCAGGCCTTTCGAAAATCACCTTGATCTTCATTTTTATAGAACAATAATATTCCATTACAAACTTCATATACCACAACTTGTTCAGTCGTTCCCCAATGATCGGCCTCTATTCATTTTCCAATTTTTTGCTAGCACAAAAAGAGCTGCTACAAATATTTTTGCAAATGTGGGTTCTTTTCCCTTCTTTATTATTCTATATCTTTATTAAAGAATATATCTATATTCTTTATTATCTATATCTGAGATACAGACACAGTAGTGTCACTGCTGGATCAAAAGATATGCAGTTTTATAGCCCTTTAGATATAGGTCCAAATTGCTCTCCAGAATGGTTGAATCATTTCAAAATTTCACCAATAGTGCATTAGTGTTCCAGTTTTCCCACATCCCTTCTAACATTTATTAGTAACTTTTCCTCTCATATTAGTCAATCTAATATATGTGAGATGGTACCTCAGAGTTGTTTTAATTTATACTTCTCTAATCAATAGTGATTTAGAACATTTTTCATATGACTATAAATGACTTTAATTTCTTTACCTGAAGATTGTCTATTCATAATCTTTGACCTTTTATCAATGGGCAATGACGTGTATTCTTATAAATTTGACACAGTTCTTTATATATTGTAGAAATGAGACCTTTATCAGAAACACTGGCTGTAATAATTTTTCCCAGCTCTGTACTTCCCTTTTAATCTTGTTTCTGTTGCTTTTGTTTGTGAAAAAAAAATTAATATAATGTAATCAAAGTTTTACACTTTGATTTTTATATTGTTCTCTAGTTCTTTGGTCATAAATTCCTCCATTCTCCAAAGATCTAATAGGTAAAT
Source organism: Antechinus flavipes (assembly GCF_016432865.1). Classification (NCBI taxonomy): domain Eukaryota; kingdom Metazoa; phylum Chordata; class Mammalia; order Dasyuromorphia; family Dasyuridae; genus Antechinus; species Antechinus flavipes. The sequence continues at coordinate 51,921,293 of NC_067402.1, read as the reverse complement.
TATCCCTTGCTTTCCTAATTTGCTTATGGTATCACATTTTATGCCCAAATCATTATCCATTTTGGCTTTATTTTGGTATGGCATATGACATGTAAGCCTATGCCAAGTTTCTGAGATATTATTTTCCAGAGTTTCCAACAATTTTATCAAATAACAAGTTCTTATCCCTGAAGTTAGAGTTTGAAGGTTTATCAAATATTAGTTTACTATAGACCTTGATTATTGTGTCATGTATATCTAATCTATTCCACTGATCAACCACTATTTCTTAGCCAGTACCAAATGATTTTGATGACTGCTGCTTTATAATATAATTTTAGGTTTGGTACTGCTAAGCCACCACCCTTTGTATTTTTTTCATTAATTTCCTCGTTATTCTTGACCTTTTGTTCTTCCAGATGAATTTTGTTATTATTAATTTTTTCTAGTTATATTAAATAATTTTTGGAAGTTTGATTGGTATGGCAATGAACAAGTAGACCAATTTAGGCAGAATTGTCATTTTTATTCTATTTAGCTCAGCCTACTCTTGAGCAATTGAGATTTTTCCAATTGTTTAGATATGACTATTTTTGTGAGAAGTATTTGTAATTTTGTTCATATAGTTCCCAGGCTTGTCTTTGCAGGTAGACACCTATTGTAAACCATTTTAAAATGCCTTCTAAAGAGAGTACATTATATATAATAGAAAGCCATTGAAGCTTCTTGAGCAGGAGAGCAACCCCATGTTCAGACTTGCGCTTTAGGAACATTACTTTGGCAGCCGCATATAGGAAGGACTGGAGAAGGAAGAAAATACAAGCAGGTAGTTTAGGTACAGTAGAAAGCTGTTAAAATAGCTTAGATGAGAAATGATAAGGGTCTGAACTAAGATAGTAACTATATAAGTGAAAGGGAAGAGTTGAATAAGAAAGATATTGTGGAAGGAGAAACATAAAGACTTGTTGGAATGGCTGTGTATGAGAGGAGAGAAAAACAGTGACTCTGGGGTTGTGAAGTTGGATGACCAAGAGGGCAGTGGTACCCTTAATCAGAAATAAGGAAGTCTGAAGAAGGATTCTTTTAGGAGGGAAGATGGTACATTCTATTTTAGATAGATTGAATTTGAAACGCCTACAATATACCCCATTGGATATGTCCAAAAGACAGTTGGTAACCCTGGGCTAAGGCTGGATATGTATTTTAGTTAGTCATTTGCAGAGAGAGGATAATGGAACTCATAAGAGTTGAGATCAACCCAAGAGACAGTTTTTGAGTAATGCAAATAACAAACCCCCTGAGGTGGTCTCATTATTCAAATTTGCTTTGCCTATTTTCCTTAGGTTAGAATCAGTTATCACAGTTGACATTACTATAACTCTGAATGGTGTGAATTCAAATCTGTACAGCCACTTTATAGAATTCATTATTTGTACTAATTGGGACCTGTCTTTAACAGTTATTTTCTCTGATTCTCGAATCCTACTACTCTTTTGATAGTTTCTCTTTTCTAATGTTATTTTTGTGTTAAACAGATGCTTTTCTTCATTAGTAGAATTCAGGGCTGAAATCATGCTTTCTTTCATCCTCAAATAGTAGTGACCATGGTTAAGAGTAGGACTGATGCAGTTACAGCAGGGAATAGAAATTTGAAGATTGACTTTGGTTGGGGATGAGCTACTAACTCATTGAGTAAACATGGGCAAATCATTTAACTTTCCTAGGTCTTTTTTTTTTTCATATGTAAAGGAAGGTTAATGGACTAGATAATCTCTCAGATCCTTTGTAGCTCTAACAGTCTAATCCTATTATTGAAAATAGGCCTGCCCATTAAAAAATTTAAGCCACTAAACAATGTCCAGACTCTATGCCCTCAGAATCAGTTGTATGAGTGCCAGACATGAACCTAATTAAAAGTGTTTCAGGCCTCTAAAGCTCTTGGAAGCCCTTTTAGCTGAAATCACACCCTTTCTTAAAAGTGGCTGAGGACTGCTATAGCAACACTCTTAGGGAAGGAGGGTATTCACGTCTTTGAACATGAAGGGACTTGTGAAAGAGCTTTACCTTGACTGAGATAGGCTCAATAGGCTAATTAAGCAGAACCAGGGAATTTCAGAAAATTAATTTTTTTAGAAACATTAACTTAATGTGCCTCTCTAGGGGAAATGATGATAAGATGCAAAATGCTAAGGCAGCCCTGAAGGGAAAAGAAGGATGGAGGAGGGGAATCTTACCTCAGACTTAGGAAGCTGATATTCATGGACCAAAATATGGGGCTGAGAGGACAAGAATCTATTTGAGGATAATTGTCACGGATTTTGAGTTTAAAGTAATAGGATCTGGAGGTCAGTTAAACACCCAGCAGTTGTTCTTAATCAGCATAAGTCGCTCTATAAAATGAGACAAATTTGAGTGCCCGAGTAAGAGGAAAGAAAGCAAGGATTGAGATAGGACTGGTTAATTGAAATGCCACTCATTGCATTCTGGCCAAAAGCAGAACCTGGACGATGAAGCCACTGGCTCCCTGAAACAAGCACACCACACAGTGGAGTCATTAGCAATAGCGAGATATGGCCAAGATAGGACTTTTTATAGAACAGGGAAAGTGGGCCAATCTAAAATCCAATACAAGAAGTGAAAGAAGGAAAACTGAGTTTCTCATTAAGTCCCCCCATATTTATAGACTCAGCCTACATCCATGCCACGGTGGTGAATTAAAGCAGCACTCTCCATGACTTCATTAGCTTGGTAATGACCCCTCTGGACTTGGACAGGTGGGACGGTCCTGGGCACGTGCCAAATCGGGACAGAGTGGCGTTCCTGGAACATTGTCATTGAGGAACGAAGAAGCATCCCAGTTTGGTAAGAAAAGCTACAGCCACCTGACTCTGGAATCTCCCCCGGCCTCCTAGAAGCACTTGAGGGAGCCAAATGGGCATTTGTCTTGATTTCTGGCCTCCTGGAATCTGCACTTCATTGATTGCAATCTCTGCCAGACTTATCTTCCTTTATCAGACCTTTCTTCACCTCCATTCCCAAATCAAAAACAGTTACATTTTTAAAGAGTCCCTATTTCCAGTCTCATTAAATTGAAACTTTTTCTCTGGCTTTGAACAACACATTATCTAGCCTCATTAACTGGTATTACATCACTCTACTCTCCAATACTACATTCTGTTTGACAAGATTTTCCTCACTATCCAAGAAAAGGAACAAGGCCATTCCTGTTTTAGGTATAATGGTGAAAACACTGGGTCTGGAGTTTCTGGTCTTGGGTTCAAATTCTGATATTTACCATTATTACTGTTGAAACTTTGGGTTGTCGATCTTCTAGATGGTCTCTAAGCTAGCTCTTTCTGAACCAGCTGAACCAACTATAATTTATGATCTTATGTTTCCTTCACCATGAGGATTCAAATGCCTGGAATGTTTATCCATCTTTCTATAAAGTCTCCATAGCAAATGTACTCAACATTCTGGTGGTGGTGGTGGTGGTTGTTTTTTTGACATTCTGTGAATGCTGGTACAAGTCTTGAAGGTGCCCATCCATTATTCATTGTTTTCAGTAAATGAATGACTTGTCCTGAAGCTCTATGCTCTTTAAATATCCTTTGAGCACAACTGTAGTCCATGTATACTTCCCAAAATCTCTTCCCATTGTTCTTTGATTCTTCTGAGATAATGGCGTGCTATGATTCACAAACAGATAGCATTGTCAGCGAAATGTTGATGTTTAAAAAAAAAAAAAAAACTAGTTTTTTGTTTTGTTGTTGCAACAAGGGGCTTCCTTGTTTGGGCTCATTGATATGGTGCCATTTTCCAAATGTGATTCAATTCTTGAGGAGTTCTCTTCCTATTTAACTCTGGGTCTAGTTCATTGTCTCTGAGTACAACCTGTCTAGTCTTAGAACTAAGAATTATTATTTTCCTCTCTTTATTACATGTGTAAGCATCAGCCCAAACAAAAGAGAACTATATGAAAAACTTTATTTCTATTATATTCAAGTATCTTCAAAAGTATATGTTTAATTCAATGAAACAATAACAAAAACATCCTCTTTATATCCCTTCCAGAACTTTCTGAACTAAGAATATTCATGTAACATCTTCCTAATTAGTTTCTGAAACTTACTAAATTGGAATCAACTTCTCACCTATTCTCATCTCCTGCATCTCTTCTTTTTAGATTTCCGGATCATCAAACTAAAAATTTAAGTATATGCTCATAACAAGTACATTGTAATGAATTCCAGAAGAATGAAGTAAAATAGGACTATAAAATCATAGAATTTTGCAACTAGAAAAAAATCTTAGAGATGATTTAGTCCATTTCTATCATCTTGCAGATAAATAAACTGAAGCTTAGAAAGCTTGGTAATACAGGGTGATTTGCTTTGGTAGAGAAAATATTAGACTCGGAGTCAGAAAATCTGATTTTAGTTTTTACTTATGAGCCTTTTGACTGTGAGCAAATTAATTAGCTTCTTCAGTCTGTTTTTTAATTTGCCCCTCCCATCCTCAACTCACTAGATAGGTATCTAACCAATAATTTAAAGGAAAGCCCCTATGTTAGGTCAGATGTTCTGAAGTAATTCTTTTTTTCTCTAAAAGCCAGGATGTGGACTTTGACTTAATCATCCCTCGATTCCTTTTCTGCTTCTGAAACACAGTCCATTCTGACACTTGCGGTTTGCGATCTGTTTCATCAGTACCTCCAGAAAATGCTAAGGTAAAGAGGAAAATACCAAAGAAATGCCCAAGTGCATTTAACATAGCTAAAACACCAGCTCCATAAAAGCTGGAAAAGCATCATTAGTATTGCAAATTAGGGAAAGAGCAATTATCCCCAAGATGTGCAGGTATTTGCTACATCTTGCTTGCAAAGGACTGCCATAACGTGATGAATAGGTAAAAATGTCAGCTCTCACACGCTGGGGGAGAGGGGGACTGAGAGAGGCAGAGAGAATGGAGGGGAGGAAGAGGGTGGGTAATGAGGCTATCCTAGCAGGGCTGAGCAAAACATTAAAAATGACAATTGCACAGAATGGTTGGATGATTGTGTGTGTGTGTGTGTGTGTGTGTGTGTGTGTGTGTGTGCAGGTACCCTGGTGTGCTAGAGCTGGGAGGGAGCCTCAGAGTGCGTGGCATAGGTGACCTTGGATAGCTTTATTGGATGAAAAAGAAGATTAAAATTTCCCTGCCAGATACTGTCATGACTTACTTTTAATGAATAGTGGAAAAGTCCAGATGATTGCCTAGGTGGCTGGCTTTCTCATTTGTGGAAATGCTGCTCTGTCTGGCTCTCATCATTTAGATGGAGAGGATTTTAACCAGTTTTATGGGCATTGGACCATGCTGATCTCAGGTCAACAGGAGGACTTACCAGAACATCAACATTACAGGCAGGCCGGCACCATCCCAAATTCTGTCACTTTGACTCAGGGCGTGCAGGGGTGAGCTCCCTTGGCAGCTAGGCGATTTGGTGGCAGCAAAGAACAAGGGAGCTATTGACAGGCTGTTCCAGGGCCTTTAATCTTCTGAACCATCACAGGTAAGGAAAGGTAAAATAGGGTGAATACTAAATTTTGAGGACCGTCAGACCTTAAACCAGGTCCTTTCCAATGCCAGAGCTCTTCCTGTTTGTTAGCTGAGAAAATCTTCCAAATTCTGCCATGCTATTGAGTGCTGGGTTTTTTTTAATATGAAGGTGACTGATTCTTCTATCTTGTATGAATCCAGACTTCAAATCTGGTAGGATTTCAGCAATTGGGGAAAACCAGAACATTCTGTTGGCTAAAGGCTTTTACTTAAATGAAGTATTTTCTGACTGTTCCAAAGCACACCCATTTCTAAGGCCCTGACAATGCAGTAAATTGGCTTCTTCACAAGCTTTGACACTGTGGATCATCCTCTCTACCCTTGACACTCTTCAACTCGTGGCCTCAAACTACAGCCACGGGCCAGATACAGCAGCTGAGGACTTTTATCCCCCTCATATCCAGGGCTATGAAGTTTCTTTATTTAAAGACCCACAAAACAAAGTTTTTTGTTTTTACTATAGTCCGGCCCTCCAACAGTCTGAGGGACAGTGAACTGTCCCCTTATTTAAAAAGTTTGAGGACCGCTGCCTAGGTTTTCAGCACATCCCTCTCTCCTGGTTCTCCTCCTACCCATCATATCATTCCTTCTCAGTCTCCTTTGCTGGATCATCATCCAGGACATGTCCTCTAGTTATAGATCTCTTGTGGGTTTCCATTCTGAGTCCCTTTCTCTTCTCTGTCTATCTACTTACCTTGGTGATCTCATCATTTCTCACAGATTTAATGACTTTTCTTAAATCTATCTGTCCAGTCTCACATCTCCAACTGCCTTTCGGAAACCTCTTAAATAAAGGTTAGCAGACCTCTTAGCAGACATTCTAAATTCAACATATCCAAAATTGAACTGATTATCTTTTCCCCTAACTCTTCTCTAACTCCTATCTTACCTATCACTATACAGGGCAATTTCATCTTCTGAGTCACTCAGGTTCCCAGCCTTGACTTCTCTGTCTCTCATCCTCCGTATCCAATTTGTTGCCAAGATCTGTTAATTTCATCTTTGTGGAATTTTGCAAATAAGCCCCCTTCTCACAGCCCCCACTATGGCACAAGCCCTCACCACTTCATGTTGGGATTATTACAATGATCTTCAGATGATTCTGCCTGCTTCAAGTATCTCCCCACTCCACTCAATCCTCAATTCAGTTATCAAAGTGATTTTCCTAAGGTGAAGGTCTGGTCACACACACCCCCAACTCAATAAATTCTACTGGTTTCCTATAACCTCCAGGATCAAATATAAAATACTCTATTTGATGTTCAAGTCCTTTGTAACCTAGACCCTTCATACTTTCAATCTTCTTATACCTTACTTATATTTACTAGATTAAAATACTATTTAATCTAGAGACACTGGTGTCTTTGCTGTTCTATAAACAAACCATTTTCTCTCTTGGCTCCAGGTATTCCTCCTATAATTCTCTCCTTCTTTGTCACCACTTACTAGCTTCCTTAGCTTCCTTTTAATTTCCAACTAAAATCCCATTTTCTAGAGAATGCTTTTCCTAACTTCTTGATCCCAGTGCCTTCACTCTCTTAATTATTTCCTGTTTATTCTATATGTAGCTTGTTTGGATATTTGTTTGCTTATTGTCTCATTCATTAGATTATGAGCACCTTGAAGACAAAGATCATCTTTTTCTTCTATTTTGTATTTCTTATGTTTAGCACAATGCCTGGAACAGAGTAGGTATTTAATAAATGTTCACTGACTGACTAATAAATTATTCTGAGATCACAAGGTAGATTCAAGAGAATTTTAGAGATAGTAAGAAATTCTACAGTTAAATTTTCATAAGAAGTTATATTATGATTATAAATTTAATCCAATTCTTTCTTTTTAAGATGAGCAAACCAAGGTACAAAATGTTTCATAGAATCATAGGTCCAGAACTGGAAGGGTTCTCAGGGCCCATTGAATCTAACTCTTTCATTTTGCAAAATCAGAAATGGAGGCACAGAAAACTAAAATTATTTGTATAGATTTACATAGCTAATATATATAATATAAGGAAGGGATTTGAACCCAGGGCTAATGACTATACCACAGTTGCCTAAAATAAGAACAGAAACTACACCTGTGACTTCTGGGAACTCCCAAGTGATATCTTAGTCTTAAACATTTGTCTAGAGCACTGAGTGGCTATTAATTTCTCAGTATATGTCAGAGGCAGCACTTAAACCCAAAGTCTCCCTTTCTTCAAGGCCATCTCTTATTCATTATGTTACACTGCCTCTATTTTAAGCTAAATGAGACAGTGTTAACTTTCTGGCCACTTCTTCCTTTACTCCATCTTCTCTTGCCACCTTGCCTTTGTACAAGCTAAATTTGTCCACTTAATGTCCACTTAATATGTCTCCTCATATACTTATGCATTTCATGATTCTTAGTTTTCTTTGTCTTAGCTCCTATACAAGATGTTTTCTTATGCCCCCCAGGTCTTTCTTTTTGATATACTTGAATTTACTTTGTATGTTGCATTTACTTATGTAGATGGAGGACTAGCTTTAAAATCAAGAAAATCTGGATTCAGGGTCTAGCTCTATCACTTACTGACCTGGATAAGTCATAACCTTTCAGTGCCCGAGGCAAATTTCCAAGATGGCAAAATAGAGAAGAGTTGCCACTGTGCATCAGAAGAGGAATAATAAAAAACACAATTTAGATGTGTCAGTGTCTAAGAGTAAAGGGAATATTCACCCTGAAAGGTCCCATAGCAAATAAATTACATGTCCAGACCACCTTCTCTCTCCCTGGAAGTAAACAGTAGTTGCTAGATCCTTACTTCTCCTTTCCTCTCCCGCTATGGTACACTGTGGATTCCTTAAAGGCATCATTTTTATCTTCCTGTCATAAATGCCTAGCATAGGATCTTGTGCTTGCTCCATCACATTGAACCGAACTATATTGAAGTGAAAACAATTTTGATGGTAAAAAGAGAAAATGTGTGCATGCACTGTGAGTCATGGGCTCCCTTGGGATCATTTGTAGTTGTTGTTTAGTTATCTCCGTTGTATCCTACTCTTCATGATCCCATTTGGCGTTTTCTTGGTAAAGATAGTGGAGTGGTTTGCCATTTCTTTCTCCAACTCATTTGAAAGAGAAGGAAACTGAGGCAAACAGATGACTTGCCCAGGATCCCAGAACTAGGAAGTATATAAGACTGAATTTGAACTCTGGTCTTTCTGATTCTAGGCTCTATTTTCTATCTATTGTGACACTAAACTGCCCCAGAGGAGCATAAATACAGAGCTTTTAATTTCCTGGAAGAATTCCGGAGATGATATAGGTCAACCTCTTCATTTTGCAGATGAGGAAAAGAAAAAAAAGGAAAAGGCTGAGAGATGTGAGCTGACTTGGTTCAAACTACCCAGGCAGCAGTAGCCAAGCTAGGATTCAAAGCCTTGTCTTCAGATTCCAAGAGACCCAGAGAGGAATTAAAATTAATCAATTGGGATCCTGATTAGCAGGCACTGATTTAATAAACAAGTAAGCAACCAATTCAGAGGTTTTGGACTGAAGATACATTCTTAATAAAGAAATAGACAGTATTAAAACCAAAGTTTTAATGAAACATTTCATAAATCAGAAACAGTGCAAAAACTATCATCAACATACGACATCTAACACTTGTGTGTTGTCTTTTGCTGAACTGAGACTTTGGCAGTGAGAGATTCTGAATTAAGGAAGTACAGGTACAACTGTTATTTAGAGCAGAAACTCTATGAGGGAGAGAAATGATCTGATCCTCAAATCCTTCCCAGAAAATAAACAAAGAAAAAAAATACTGTGCAGCTCATTACATTTCATATTGTGATAAAACATGACATTTCGACTTAAGTACTTTGCACATTCCCTGGAGCTATGATCAGGGCACAGAACAGCTGTATGTGTAATTAAATAAAGCTCATTTAAATAAATTAGATTTACTAAAAATCACTCCTAGTTTGTATTTATCAAAGTAGTGTGTGTTTTTTTTAAGGTGAGTTGTTATGATCTTTTTTCTTAAATATGTATATTTTAAGATATGATGGGTTCTAAGACATATTACATTATAAAGTAGTAAAAATGGAAAGTTTTCTCCTTAGTCTTCAATTTTTTTATTGCTCTTTTACACATTTGTGATATAACTATCCTTCAGGGTACCAAGAAAGAGAGAGTGAAATAAAGCCAAATTGTATTTTTTGAAGTTCTAACAAGTTCTGCCTCTGTCATACAAAACATCTGCATCTTTCAAAGAAGCACAAGAATTATCCTCACCATGGAGGATACCTGCCCAATTCATATTTGTATGGGTATTTAAATGGGAATCGATAGTCAAAAAATTACTCAAGTTGGCCTTATTTGTGCCCAGACTTGAAAAAGGAGAAGCAAGGATCTCAATAAAGCTAAGTATTATTTGAATAGGAATGAGCACATAACTAATTTTAATGGGCCTGATTTTCTAGTTGTTGTGATATGATTATCAAAGGCCCTGGAACTGTTTTTGTAAAAGGAAAGAATATTTCTGGCAATCAAGGTGAATTGAGGTTTGACCTTCTTTTCATATTATGTCTCTCAAGGCATTTTCTCTCATACATATTTGTTTGTAGGTTTCAAGAATGAACTGCATTGATCTTGCTTTTAGAAATCAGTTGTAGAAGTAAAAAGGAGACTCCATGATTTATGACTAGGCCACCTGATCATTCCTTAGAGATTCTTCTACATGTGCAGATAGAGGACAACTGCAAAGAACTGAGTTTGCAGACACTGTATGTCAAATAACCCAATTCTTTCTCCACCCCCTGAAATGAAAGTGACTCTCAATTTGAAATGATGAATGGAAGTAAGGAAGGAAGGAAGGAAAGAAGGAAGGAAGGAAGGAAGGAAGGAAGGAAGGAAGGAAGGAAGGAAGGAAGGAAGGAAGGAAAGAATTATGGGAGAGAAAGAGAGGGAAAGAAGCCATTTGTATTCATCATCTATAATAAATTTTTCTGGAGTTAATGTTCAATACCCAGATTCTATTTTCTTCCCAAATCATTAACTTAATCCCTAACTTGTTTTTTTTTTAATCTCTTATCTCCCTATCCCATTCTAATTTGCACATAATATTGGAAAGTAAAGGATGCTTTTACTACCCCAAAATTACATCCTTATGCTAGTATTGGAAGTGACTGATATTCCATTATTGGCTAGGGGGAATGATGCTGATAAAAAAAGGCTTGTGGAATGAAACTATTTGATATTGATGGCATGAAAGAGACTGAAAATGACTTCATTTTCTCAGGGTGCGAACATCTAAGTTTGTATTTTATTAGACACAGTTAAGCTCTTTAATTCATAAGTAATAGGGCACTAAGCCTATTTTTTAAGAGCATGCATATAATTGATCCTGTACCTTTTATGGACGCAATATTGTAAGCTCAATGACAATCCTATTGATTATCCACAATTCATGTATATGTCATAATAAATATGCAAATGAACTTCTAATAGGAAAGAAGGTGGCACAGTGTATAGCAGTAGACTTGTCCTCAGGAAGACACTTAGTAGCTAATGACTGGACAAATCACTTAAATCTTTTGGTTTAGTTTCCTTATTTGTAAATTGGGCATAATAGAACCTGAGGATCAAATGAGATATATATAAATTGGGTTGCAAATCTTAAAATGCAAAGGAAAAACTATTCTTTTATTACTTCAATGGTCAAAATATACAATTATGCTCCAGCATATTAGCTATTTCAAATATGCTAATGTCTTGAGTATATATTCATTACTTTCTCTTGTTTCTAAACCTTTTGTAATCTTACATTTTCAGTAAGTAAAAGAAAAAAAGAAAATTTAATTCAATTGAACTTTAAATTATTTCAGTAGTTTAGAACATTGCACACCTAACACATAGTAGGCAATAAATGTTTATTGTTGACTTATTTTCATTAAATATTAAACAAAACTCTTTTATGATTATATTATGTTTATGTATATACTTATCAGGTCAATACTTAAGGGAAATGTGCTTTGTGTAGGTTGATAGAGGGTGATATATTCCAAATTTTATTCCTAATTACATATTCTTTGAGAGGCATGATAATATAATAGAAAATATAGTTTGTTTACAATCAGAGCTACCTCCTTTCTAGTTACATAGTTATAGAGGAATTATGTAATCTCTCTTAATCTAAGCTTTAGGATCCCTCATTTGCAAAATGAAGATAATGATACTGGTATGTTGCTTGAAATTTGGTTTTTTTATTAAATAAATATTAATTGAAACTATGAGAAAAAGATGCTTTGCTAGGCACTTTAAATTTTTTTCCCATGGTATCTTATTTTTGAAATATATGTAAAGATAGTTTTCAACATTTGTGTTTGTAAGACTTTGTGTTCCAAATTTTTCTCCCTCTCCTACCTCCTCCCTCTCCCAATATAGGTTAAATTGGTACAATTATTTTAACATATTTTCATATTTGTCATGTTGTGCAAGAAAAATCAGACGTGAGGGGCAAAAAATCATGAGAAAGAAAACAAACAAAAAAGTGAACATACTATGCTTTGATCCATATTCAGTCTTTATAGTTCTTTTTTCTGGATGCAGTAAGTCTAACTTTATAAACCTTAAAGCACTATGTAAATAGTGACTGAGTTAAAGTGCTTTAAGACCATTGCTAAGGGCATTAGTTAAATTTCCATATGGGCCAATATTATAAAAGACATGTGTAATAACCATGACCCTATTAGCTGTGTTACTTTGCACATATCACTTAACCTCTCTCAGCTTTAGTCTCCTTACCTGTAAAATGAGGGAGTTAGACTACATGGTTTTTAAGATTCCCTCCATTTATAAATCTATAACTCATTGTTAATATAATAATCTACACACATGATACAAATACAGAAGTTTACTTTTAAATAATATTTTATAGTTTTAAATGAACCTTCCTCGTAGAAACCTAAGAAATCAATTAGTTCTGTTTGGGGGTGAGGAGAAAACATTCCATGAATTCTCTACCTTCTTTCCTCCTTTCCCCTTTTCCTCTCTCCCTCTTTTCCTTCTTTCTTTATACTGAAAAATCATTGTCTTTTTTCCAATTCTTTAAAAATAATTTCTCCAAAATTTTATTCTTGGCATTCTTCTCTTGCTACACTATTTCCCTTTCCAACTTTTCATAGGATAGCTATACCTGCAGTTCTTCATGTTTAGTGTATCCAAATGTAAGCTTATTATCCTTTCACTAAATGTTTTCCCCCTTCTGATTTCACTATTCCCATAAATATACTACTATTTTTCCATATCCAAAATTATGTTTTAACATTTTTCATCTCTCCTATCCATTTGCTGATTCTTCAGCAATGTTTGTGGCCTCCAATCCCTCCTTTTTATACCTATTGCCACTATCCAAGAATAGGCTTTCATTATCACTCACCTGGACTATTATAGCAAAAGACTACTAACAGCTAACTGTTACTAACTAGTAACCTAGTTAGTGCCCACTAAACCCTTTTTCCCATTCCAATGTATTCTTCATATTAGTGCCTTTATGAATCAAATTATTTCTTACTCAAAAAATTTTTCATGTTTTCTTCTGATTGCTAAGTAAAGTTCAAATTCCATTACTTGGCATTCAGTACCATTATAATTCAAAGAGAGTCTAAGGACAAGTAGCATGGGCAAAAGGGTAGAACTAGAAGGAAGTATTACTTTTTCAAGGGCAAATTTAAAGGATCAGCCTTGCTAGAATGAAGGATACATGTTTGAGCACAATAGAATATAAATCTGGATAAGTAAAATTGATGAGAATACACAATAATTATTATTCTCTTGACTTTATTTATACCATACTTCTTCACTTTTGGACATTTTCTATACTCCTGCCATGTACATTTCTCTCCCTCCTTACTTTTTTCTTCTTATTGTAAGAGAACTATAAACTTCAAACTATTTAAGATTTTTGAGTCATAAGTTAAGAAATTTGAACATAATTTCATAGATAATAGAGAGCTACTAGAGATTTTTTTTTGAGGAGAGAAATCAGTATTTTAGGAACAGTCTAGCAACATCATATAAAAGGTTTGTTCTTTGCAAGATTTTAACCAGACCTCTCTTTCTTAATGTTAATTAATGCTAACCAATATTGATATTAGTTCAAGTATGGATTTTAGATGTAGCATATGTTTTGGGGATGGTTTTGAATATTTACACCTTACTATTAATTTTCCTTGATAATTAGACTGATCACATTAATAGTAATTTAGAGAAGTCATTAAAATATCTAAATACATTTAGGTTCCACATGAAAAAAGAAAAAAAAATCTTTTCCAATTCTCTTTTTCTCTTTACCTCTTTTTTCTCATCTGTTTATTCAATTACTCTATCTCAATTTATTCTTCACTAAATACAGTCCATTTTCCTAATTCCTGTTACTCTTGCCCAAAGCCACAATTGGACCTTTATCATTCATCAGAAATAACACCTGATTGCTGAATTATGCCATTTTTCTGGTGAATTCTGAAAATTGATGGTCTATGTAGAATATATCTTAATGTCCCAAACTTACCAATGGGCCAATGTTTTATCTACAAAAAATCAAATAAAAATAATCATCCAATACTTAAATGAACTTGTTGATAGCATTATAACCTACAAACTTTGTCCTAATGACCTTTGTGTGTGTTAGCTTGTGAATAATCTGAAGATTGCTATTTTCAGTTTCTGTACTACTTTGCCACTACCTTTCTTCATCTATTTGCTACTTGAAAATCTCATGAGGTCTGATCATTTCCAGAATCAAGTGCCAGGCAACCAAATCTCACCTTTTGTCCAGAGCTAGATATATTTTTAAATCAAAAAAAGGAAAAGTAGAGAGGAAGAATTCTTTAAACTTTGGCTTTGTCACAAAAACAGAGACTGAGCAGACACAAACCAAGACAGAGATAGAGAGAGTGAGACAGAGTGAGAGAGGAGGATAGAAATAAAGTACCAGAAAGAGAAAGCGAACTCCAGAGAGTAAAAGAGTGAATAAGAGAAAAAGAAACAGAGGGTCATAGAGAAAGGAACAGAGTCAGAAAGAGGACACAGGCAGATATTGTCAATGAGTGAGTGAAAAAAATGAGAAGAAAGAGAAAGTCAGAGAAACAGAGAAGGAGAGAGAAATAGGAAGAATCTGAGAAAAGAGAGAAAGAGACCAACAGAAAGAAAGTGTGAGAGAGAATACTAAGTTCAATTTATTAATCATCTTTGTAGGAAATAGGCATTGTTTTGGATAAATTAATATTATCAATACAAAATGTTGCCAGCACAACTGAAGTATGTTATTGCAGTGTTGTTTGAGTGTCAGAGTGGAAGAAGTATAATAAATAAAATTGTTTTTATTCCTGGAGCAAATTGGATCAATATATATTGGGAAATGTGAGCCCAGGAAAATTTCATTCATTGTGGTCATCTCTGGGAAATACATAAATCATTATGTCTCACTAGTAGATGAAATAAATATGTACCTACCTACATACTATGATTCAAGGGAAATATCCAGAGTTCTTAGCCCCCAAATATCCAACTTCCTATCATTCCTTCTTCTTTATTCTTGCTATCTTGCTTGCTAATTCACTAACTTGTTATTATTGCCCCACTTTAGAACCATGATGTTCTGAATGACGAAAGTTTATGATAAGGAGCAAACTAGGCTCCCTATCTACTATGCTTCTACACCTTGGCCATTTTCTGCTTTTTTACGAGGCATATTCCTCTTCCTCACCATTTTCTACTTTTGGCTTTAAGAGGATTACAACCAGATTAGTACTACTATAGCTTCTGAAAAGGACATGTCAATCAGCCATCTTACAGTGTTACTCATTATCTTGGTGACTTCTCATACCAAAGCACCCTTCCTTGGGGACCACCCATTCTCCAATATTCCTTGTCTCTTCTTATTAGCATATAAGCTCCTTAGGAGCAGGGATTGTCTAGTTTTTCATTTTTGTACCCCCACCCCTGTTAGTGCCCAGAGCACATTAAATAAATGTATTTTGTTAATTAATTTATTACATTTATTTCATGCATTTTATTCATTTAGACAAACTTTATGAAATTCTACCATTAACTTTAAAACACTTTCAAGTTTGAGAGCTTTGTGTTTGAAAGAAATAAGTCTGTGAAGAGGTTATAATGGCTCTTTATCAACTAATATTTAGAAAGTTAGAAGAAGGGGAATATGTCAATTGGCTTGAGGAAGCTGTTTTACAAAGTAGGGTAGGACACAAGGGAGACTCACAAGGAGGCAGAGATACTTCCTTTCTGTATGGAGATATGGAATGACTGAAATGGAATGAGTAACTGGTTTTAATAAAGATTCTTAATCTTGGAACCATGAGCTTCTTTTGAAAAATAATTTAATAAACATATTTCAACATAATTGGAATTTCTTTGTAATACTTTGTACCTTTTTATTTAAAATATTATTCTAAGAAGAGTCCATGGTCTTCACTAGACCAACAAGGTAAATGACACACAGAAAAAGTTACAATCCTCTACAGTCAAAGATAAAAGCCAACTTCTTAACAGACTGGCCATGGATAAAGGCAGTAGGGATCTCTTTCCATCATCTCTTTTCCTACTTTGATCCCATAAAACCCTAAATAACAGTGTACAAATAGAGTCATAGGGGTGAACCAACTATGTTATTATTGCATTGATCACTAAAATAATCAAAATTAATTTGTATTTTGCATGTCCAGAGTAATGCTACAATTCATTCATTGCATGTATTATATACAGTTTTCTATTTTCTTCTACAATAACAGAATTAAGGTCTAAAGAAAGTTACAGACTCTCTTTTGGAATAACAATAATAATGATGATGATGGTTGATACTTATATTGCACTCTAGCTCTCCAAAATACATTATATATAATCTCATTTTATCATCACAACAACTTTATGAGGGAGACATTATTATTTTGCCCATTTTGTAGAAAAGAAAACTGAGGTTGAGAGAGGTAAGGTTATTTACTCAGGGTTACATAGCTAGTAAATTTTCAGAAGCATTTGAACTCAGTTTTTACTGACCTCAGGGTCCTATGTACTATATCACCCAGGTAAGAATTTTTAGAATCATTTCTCAAAAATTGGAAAAGACTTACGAAACATTGAGTTGGAAACCTTTTTGATACCTTTGACAGGCGCTCATTTGGCTTTTATCTGAATTCAATTTGAGAAGTATTTATTAAGCACTTACTATCTGCTAGGCTTCAGTGCTAGGCACTGGGAATACAAAGACAAAAAAAAAAAAAAAAAAGAACATTGACACTCCCTCCCCATCTCTGGAGCATTCTGTTCCACTTTTGGATAGTGTTAATTTTCAGGAAGCTGAAGCCTTTCTGTAGCATCTACATGTTGGTTCTAGGTCTTTCCTGTGAGTTTGAGCAAAACACGGCTGATTCCTCTTTCATATGACAGCTCTTCAAATGCTTGAAGACAGCTCTCTTGTCCCATCCTAAAATCTTTCAGGCTAGAAACTTTGGATGAAAATATACTCTACATGCCCACAATAAAGTCTGCATATATTTAGTCCAAAAAGATATCCAGACTGTCTGTCAACTTAGATGTCTGAATTTGGCTTTTTTCTCTAGCTCTAGATGTTTTTAGTTTTTTATTTTCTTATTTCATTTTCTGATAAAGAAAACAGATGTCATGGATTTTCCACCACTGGCCTTTCTACCCACATATTGCTGATTTTTATGTTGTAATTTAGTATGACACTTTGAAATAAAAACTGGCATGTGTGCATCCTACACAGATGCCCTACACAGATGAAATAAACTTGGATTCTTAAAAACTATAATGGTGGGGAGTATAATAAGTTCTGAAAAGAAGCTCTATTTATCAGATGGAAATATTCTAGAATGGGCTAGCTTAATGAATATTATTTCTATTCTATGAAGATGATTTAGCTCATTTAGAGAGGCTCAGTCCAAGAAAGTTGACCACTCCATGATGAACTTTTGGGTCATGGAGATTCATAAAAAGGTTAAAAAAATAGCTTTCAGTCTTTTATGCCCTTTCTACTTTCATAGGGAAAGGAATAAAAGATCAGAAGAGGGGACCAAGGATTGTAAAAATCAGACAACTTTTTGACCATGTGAAAATATTTTATTTAATTTTCTAGTCTACTCACTGGTTTAACATCTAAAATTATGATCAGTTTGGGACAATAGAGACCCCATCTCAGGGTAGGAAATTTGCAAGGGGCAAAAATTTAACATAGACATTTCTACAACAAAATAGGAGAGGGTGAAGGGAACACAAGCTCGTGTTAGTCAAGGAACAGAGAAGAGGTTTGCACGTGGGAAAGCTATGAGGATAGCAGATTGAACCCTGTTTTCTCTCTGCTTCTTTCCCTCTGCATCATAAAGAAACCCCCTGGCACATAGCCATTACTTAATAAATACTTGTTTCATTTTTACTCTACTCTGACTCTCCCCAAGTTTTCCCATTTCTACCTTCCATCCCAAGCCAACTCTTATTCCTCCCCAAGTATTGGAGTATTAACAAATAGTAATCCCATGCCGCCCCCTTATAGGGATAACATTCCCAGTACTACTTTCAGTCCCACCCGCTGTTCAGGAAGCACTTACCAAAGCCTTTATGGTATAGTGAAAAGTCACACATCCCATGAGCTAGGTGTAAATAACTTCTGGGTTCCCTCCCAATACTGATATTCTACAGAATAAATTATTCCTTTTACTCAGATATTTAACAAATCATGAGATCTGATTTAGACCATAGGAGCAATTGAGTCAAATTTCTTCATTTTCCACTGAATGAAACTGAAGCATTCATAGGTTAAATGACAGTCCCAGGACTACACAGCTAGTAAGAGTCCAAGGAAGGATTTGAACCTATCACACCTGAGGCTCTTTCCACTATACTCCACTATCTATCATGGGCCAGGCACTAATCTGAATTTACCTTAACAAATTAATATGCTATATTCACATCATGAATCGCAAAGTTGATTTGAGAGTACATTTCATGCTGTTTATCCCAGTTGGTGCTGCTTGCCCCTGGTAGTAGTTGTTCTAGTGACAAGCTGCTAGATACAACTATGGCAAAGGTATTGATGTACTCTTAGAATAACTAAACTCACTGGACCATATTCATATTGACTTTCTCACCATAACTGAAATATAAAGACCTTTTTAAAAATAGTTTATACTGAGAGTTGGAAGGTAATTCAAAGATAGTCTAATATAAAAAGCTCATTTCCTAAATGAGAAAACTGAATCTGAGTGATTAAAGCACTCAACAAGCATTCATTAAATGTTTACTACATGCCAGGAATTGTGCTAAGTGCCAAGGATACCAAGAAAGGTAGAAGCAGTCTCTGCCCTACAAGAGTTCCCATACTTCTTGGGACATCAACATGGAAAAAACAAGATATGTGCAAGAGATGTACAAAGCAGATGAAAGGTAATACGAGAAGGGAAGCCACTAGCATCTGGGAGAAGCAAAAAAGGCCTGCTGTAGAAAATGGGAATTAAGCTGAGTCTTGAAGAGAAACCAGGGAAGTTAGGGGGAAGGAGATAACACATTTAAGGAATGGGGGGCAGTCAGTGCAAAAGTCCTCAGATGGCAAAAACAGTGTTCTGTTTGAGGAACTGCAAGTAAACTGAAGGAACAATGCATAGTGAAAACAATGCACAGTGAATACACAGAGAATAAAAATATAAGAGTTCAGAATCCAACCATTCGAGGGAGAAATTCGGAACTATTCCCAAAGGGTTATCACACTGTGCATACCCTTTGATCCATCAGTGTTGCTATTATGCTTATATCCTAGAGACATTTTAAAGAAGGGAAAGGGACCCACATGTACAAAAATGTTTGTGGCAGCCTTTTTTGTAGTGGCCAGAAACTGGAAACTGAGTAGATGCCCATCAGTTGGGGAATGGCTGAATAAATTGTGATATATGAATGTTATGGAATATTATTGTTCAGTAAGAAATGACCAGAAGAATGAATACAGAGAAGCCTGGAGAAACTTACATGAACTGATACTAAGTGAAATGAGTAGAACCAGGAGATAATTGTACACAGCAACAAGATTTATACAATGATCAATTTTGATGGACAAGGCTCTTTTTCAACAATGAGATGATTCAGGATAATTCTAGTAGACTTGTGAGAGAAAGAGCCATCTATATCCAGAGAGAGGACTGTGAGAACTGAGTGTGGTTCACAACATAGCATTTTCACTCTTTTTGTTGTGGTTTATTTGAATTTTATTTTCTTTCTCAATTTTTTTAACTTTTTGATCTGAATTTTCTTGTACAGCAAAATAATTATATAAATATGTATACTTATATTGGATTTAAATATATTTTATCATGTTTAACATATATTGAATTACATGTGTATGTTTTAAAAATAAAAAACCTTCAATTAAAAAATAAGAGTTCAAAAGTAGGAAAGAGCATGGTCATAAAGAACTTAAAATGCTAAGCGAAAAATTTATGTTTTATCTTTCAATAGGGAGCTACTGGAGCTCACTGAGAATGGGGTGGCATAGAAAAACTTATACTTTAGAAAAATCACATTGGCAGGTGAGTGGAGGATGGATTGAAATGAGGAAAGAATTGAAGCAGAGTTCCTGTTCTAATATTCTAAATTAGAGCTGATAAAGCCCTAAACTTGAGTTGTAGTTGTGTGAATACAGAGAAGGAATACAAGAAAAATAAAGGTACAAAAAGCGACATTGGCAATGGACTAGAAAATAAGGATGAGTGTAAGTGAGAAGTTTAGGATAACATAAACATAGTGGCTAAGAGAATGGTTTTGCTTTTGGTAGTGATTAAGAAAAGTTTAGAAGAAGAGAAGGTTTCTGTGGAAAACTAATAAGTTCCATTTAAAATATATTGAATTTCTAATTTTTACAATTTAGTAGTAGTTAGTTTATGGAATGGATAGAGTGATGGACCTGGAATCCAGAAAACTTGAATTCATAACTAGCCTCTTACTCTCTGTATGACCCTGAATGGTACAATCTTTGGCTGTTTGAGTTACTTCACTTATAAAATGGAGATAATAATAACACCTATCTCCAAGGATTTACAAATGTAAATTATTTTATAAATTTAAAGTACTTTATAAAAGCTCACAATTATTATTAGCTATTGAATGAAGGAGGTGGGATTCAAACCTAGATTCTCTGGATACCACTTGCATTTACATGGAAGGATAGCTTACATGCTCTCCTTGGGAGAAATTCAATATAGAAACTGTCAGAGTGTGTTTCATCATGTGGCCCAAAGCAATAAGAAATATCCCTTCTTCTGTCATCTTATGCTTATAAGAAGTAGGAGTAAGCAGAATACCATGATGAAAAAATTCCATACTAAAGATGAATAATCAGAAAAAAAAACTATTTGAAGAATTTTACAAGTGGCTCCAAGATGTTTATATTCTACCATAGTCTAATCACATGGGAACTATTATATTCACATACTGGGAAAACTTGACCTGTTGAAACAAACTGTCATCTCTGAAAAATGGAAATAGACAAAAGCAAAGACAGTGACTCTGCTACCAATTCTTGAAAAAGTTTAAATGATAGAAAAGTAATTAGAGCAAGCACATAAACAAAAGTTCAAAGACCACCTCAATTATCAAACATTAAATTTCCTTGGAGTCAAGAGATAAAGCCAAACAAGTATGGCACTGGTTTTATATGCAAGAACTTTTATAAAATGCCATCAGGAAAAATGGCATAAGATGATGAGCAAAAGGAACTCAGAGCAGCAAAAAAAAAACAGTTGAGGCAAAAGAAATCTTGAATTTGGATGATGTGATCTTCTTTTAGAACATTTGTAGATAAAACTGAAGGACAATAAATAAGGGGAAAAAGAAACAGCTCTGTAAGTACTTTCTATAATTATTAGTTTCCATCAGTGATCGTGGGATAAAGTTCACTCTATTTTCAACCAACAAAGAAGTGATAATAACACTTAAGATGAAGTTAGTAAGAATACCTAAACCTGAGAAAATATATGTAGAAGAAATAGATACTGAAGCTGAAACAATTTCAAAGACAATCAGGATTAATTTTTTTAAAATATCAAAGAAGGGAAAGATCTAAAAGAATGAAAAAAATCACAGATTGTTCATTTATCAAGAAGATATCAATAACTATAGATTCAAATACCTACCTATTAATTTCTCAAATGTATGTTCAAATATAATACATACATATACATGGTATATTATGTGTTGAAGGGCATCTTTGATAAAAACATAAAAAGGCCTCCTGTGGACTATTTTCTGTAGGACAAATTTTTATAATAAAACATTAATAGTGGTAGAAAACACTACAGATACTGAGGCTACTTTATTAATTTTTAAATATCATTTTCGGCTTTGAATATCACTCTCAAATAAGATATTTTTCATTCATATATAAAAATCCTTTATTGTTAATTATCTTATATATTTGTGTTCTTCCTATAGAATTAATTATAAGTCTCTCTAGGGCATGGAATAACTTGTACCATTTTGTAGACCCAATGTATCACATAGTGCCCTGAATTACATTCGTACTAAATGGACCTGAAGATGATGATGATGATGGTGATGATGATGATGATAATGATGTGTAAAAAGAATAGCAAGACTCAAAGACTTAGAATCCAGTCTGTCATTTACTACCAATGTAACCTTTGGCATGTTTCCCTTATTTCTCTGAGTCTATGTTTTCTCTTTTATACGAATCACAAAACTTACCTAACTCTTAAAATTGTCAATAAAATCAAATGGGACCATGTATGTTATAAAAGTTAATAAATATGAAACACTCTTCTAAATTAGTGAATTTCTTTAGCATTAGACTAGGTCAGATTGGAAATTATCCACTATACCAGACTGCTGTTCAATTATCAATGGAAAAGGTAAAAGAAATTTTCTCCCTCAGCTACACAATTCACACAGTTGAGAAGACAATTTTGTGTCCTGGACTGGGGCAAAACCAAAGGCTAAGAGAACCTGAAGAGAATAAAGAGAAGAAGATGCTGAAAATAAATAAAATTCTGAGTTATGAATCATCTAGTGAGATTTTGCATAAAGTCCCAGTCATTAGTTCTCAAGTGTTATAACATTGCCCTTAAATGGCTGATCCTTGAAATTTGTATTTGAATGTGATGACCGCGTATTTTAAAATCAGCCGGAGTCAGGAATTTTGGTTAAGGAAAAATCTTCAGTCTTTATTCTTTGTAGAGGTGAAGGGGTATGGCGATAGGAATGTGAGCAAGCGCTACACGAACCCGGCCAGCAGTCCCTCTGCCTCTCTCTCCGCCCCTCTCTCTCCACTCACCAAAATCGTCCCTACCTCATTTCCTTTATAATACATCAGAACTTGCACAAAGAGTGGGCGGGGGCCATTCTTTCTCCAAGCATATATATTTATAGAGTATGGTCTAATTAATATTTAGCCTCACGTGCTTGGGACCTCAGTGCATCAACTCGAGCTTCAGCCCATTACATTTAAAGTCACAATATCATCTTGATTCAATGACACACTTTTCTATAGAACTGGAAAATTTATAAAACATTTTCCTTATGGCATTTCTGTGAGGTAATTAGCACAATTGTTTTTGTACCCATTTTACATATGAGGGAACTGATGACTAATCAGGCCATTGGAAGTGTCAAACCTACTAAGTGTCAGAGGGAGAATTTTTTTTCTAATCCCAAATCCAGTACTTTTATTACCCTTAAGATCCTAAAACATAAACTGAAAGACAATTCAAAGGGTCCTAAGCCTAAATATCTTTTTTTTAAATGCCCAGTGTGCATATTAGAAATAGGGTTTCATACTGAAACCTCAACAAAAAGAAAATAATAGAATGATATCTGACATATGGATTAGAGGCCAAATGATAGGGAATCATTAGCTCTGCCACAGTACCAGAAAGGCCTTCTGCTCACATTAATGTTTAGCAAGCAACCTAACCCTTTCATCTTAATGCCTATTTAAAGCCTTGAATAATTTTACTAATTCAAAGTCAGAAAAATGATGAACTCTACCAGAGATGACGTTTGCAGTGATATTTACCTTTGGAGACCCATCTGAAATTAAAATGTGGTTACTAGACACCCAATATTTCCAATTGTCTTTGTAGCCATAATTACTCCAGTGAATTATTGGTGCTCCTTTGCCAATTATTAATAATTAACCACAGAGCTATAACGTATCAGTCCTGTTAGGGACTTTGAAAATTATGTAGTCCAGTCTTCTTATTTTATAAATGAGGGAAAAGAGGCTGAGAAAGGTTAAATGACTCACAGACTGCTAGTAAATGACCGAGCTACAATTAGAACCCAAATCTTTAACTCCAAATCTAATATTCTTTTCTACTGCATCATTCTGCTCTCAAATTTAATAATAATCGGGATGCTTTCACTTAGAAGTAAAAGTTTGACATATCTACTGGCTACCACAATGGCTCATCCAACACATTCACAGTGTCTGGGAATTTTCCTAAATGGATCTCATCAGCACATATAATGTATATGTAAAGAACAATAAGAAGGCAGAGATCCATCTTTCAGCCACATAACAAGGAAAGGACAATGCTCGTGTACATTTGTATACAACCTTGCTACTTTCAACAGTGTCCTTATATTAGAAATGATGCTTTTTTACTTGGCAGCTCTCTAGTAGCTCTAGATAGAAACTATGTCCTCCTAATTCATATTTGTTTGATGTTACAAAATTTCCAGAGCCCTGGGGAATGGAACTCAGCTATGATTGCATCCATCAGCTTTTCTTTTGGCAACTTCTTTTTCTCATTATGCTTAAATCTTCCAATCATTAAGTCCTAGTCCACTGCACTTATAATCAGTGTTTTGGTGTTTGGGTTTTTTGGGCTCTTCCCTATTCTTTCATAAGTCAACTTGAGTTAGATCAGAACAAATAAAATCCCTAGCAAAAGACAATCTGATTTTTATCAAAATGACCCCAAAATTATTATGCACTTTGCTCTCATATTGTTTCTTTTCTCCCAGATTTCTCTCTCTCTCTCTCTCTCTCTCTCTCTCTCTCTCTCTCTCTCTCTCTCTCTCTCTCTCTCTCTCTCTCTCTCTCACACACACACACACACACACACACACACACACAACTGTTTTCCCCAAGATGCATGGATTCCTTCTCTCTAGATAAAAATTTGACCTATTATGATCATCCAGTTAAAATTCTTGGTTGGATATGGCCTAGAAAATGTGACTTCCAATGTTCCTTCCATACTACTTGAAACTTTGTGATTCTGGTTTTGATATTTTTATTTTGTTCTTTTTAATTAATTTTTCATTTGTCACCATTGGTCTGTACTCACTGCTTCCATTTCTCCCCTCATCCTTTCTTCCTTTGCTCTTTAGAACACAACTATTTCTCCTATACTCAACTGAAATTTTCCTCTTAAAAGTCATTAGTGCTCTTTTTAATCACTGAATTCAAATCCAAAGTCAAATCTAAAGAATTTTCCCCTAATGACTTGTCTGTAGCATTTTATAGTGTTGAACACCCCCTCCTTCTTAAAACTACCCCACTATGATTTTGAGATCATAACTCCTAACCCTTTCACTCCACACAGGGCTTTTGATCCCCAAAAGCACCCGATTACTACTTCTTTCAAGATTCTAAGGCCTGAGAAAATGGGTTTCTATTACAATAGCTCAAGTTCCACCTAATGTACCTCTCAATTTTCTAGTCAATATTCTCATCTTGCTTTTTAGCAAAGGTATTTTCCAAAGTAGTAATTAGAGTAAGAACATTTAGGAAAAAAACAAACAAAAACCATTCTCCCAAAAAGTGAAGTACATTCTCCCCTCTATCTACAACATTTCTGAGAATAAGATCAAATTTACAATAAGATGGCAGTGAGGCACATATCTATTGCTGAAAGTTATTTTTTCCTTTCATAGTCTCCATGGAGTATTGCCCTCTGTGGGGTTCTGAGAATCAGCGTATTTATAGAGGTCCATATCTCAATCACGTGGGCACATCCCTGAAGCTGCCATCATTTCTTGGTAACTGTCCTTTCACATTCATCTGCACATCCATTTCACATTCCGCTCAATCTTGGATTATTACTAGTGTAGATGGTATTACTGACTTTGAACTTTGGTGGGAAAATCCCTGACTTTAGAAGTTCTCTTAAATTCAAATGAGTTCCCAAGGGAGAAGATGAAGAGAAACTCTTGAAATTGGCTGAAATAATAAAGCAAATCTCTGGCCCATTGCATGAAGTAGGGAGCCATTTTCAAAAATATAAAATAGAGGCATTCTAGCTGCTGATTCAGTCATAACAGAGGAATACCTTTCAGCCAAGGTCATGAAAGAGAAAAAAGGAAGAGAGAGGAAGTATCTTTCCTTCAGGTAATTTCCAGCCTCATGGAACATATATTCTGAGTGACTTGCATTCTATTGCACAACTTGAATGATCTAAGTTGAAATAATTTCTGTTAAAAATCTCAAAAATTATCTTAGAAATTCTCTCAAGGTTATACTGAACTTGAACATCTTCTTAACATACAGAAGGATATAATCCAGTGCCAACCATGATACTTGACATGTAGTAAGAACTTAATAAATGATTGATTGATTGCTGTATTCTTACAAGCATAGAGGGAATGATAACCTTTCTTTGTCCCATTTGTAGATGCAGGACTTATGTTGACTTTACATAGGTTGTATCATAGTTTTATATTAGCTTTTTGCCTTGGCATCTTAGAATGCCATTCAATTTCCTTTAAGATTTTAAGAAATGGACAGAAAACCAATTTTTGAATCAGAAGATTCAAATGTGAATCTTGAATTTACCACTTGCTACCTGTGAGATCTTGGACAAGTCACTTAGCCTATAACCTTTTTCCTGATCCAAACAATAAAGAGTTGGATCAGATTGCATTTGAGTCCTTCAAACTCTAAATTTATGATTCTGTGACCCTGAAATTCCCATTTACATACATATTTTCTTCAAAGAATCCCTGTCATTTGTGGAAATCATATAATCAAAGCTTGAAAGAAGCTTCAGAGGTCAATTAGTTTTAGGATCATAGACTATGAGAAGGAAAAGACTATAGTAAAAATATGTTTTAAATTCTCTTCCTTTTGTAGCTAAGAAAACAGCTCCAGGAAAGTTAAATGATTTGCTCAGCATTATCTAGGTAGTAATTGCACAGCTGAGATTTGAATTCAGGGCTTCTGAATTAGTCTTCATTCTCCTGTTCTATGTTGCTTCTCTTAGCAGCATCCAGCACATGCTTGGAGATATTCTCATTATGTCTTCCTCTAAGTAACTGACTATACTCAAACTTTGGAGTTAAAAAAAAAATCTTCTCAAAAAACTTTTTTAAAATTAATTAATTAAAAAAAGTTTTCTCTTTTTTTTTGGAGAGCACATGGGGTCAGATGGCAGAAGAATCATACTTATTTCTCTACTTCTCATAATGCTACTATTGCACATGGCCAAAAAGCTCTTCTGGTATCTATTAACAAGTGGATTCCATGGTTCTACTCCCTTAAGTTTTGTGTTTTTCTTCTATTCTCTCCTTTTTTCATAGCAGAACTCTGTTCTGTAAGGAGTTTGCTTCCTTCCCATTTCAAGCAGTTTATGCTTAGGCTACAATCATGTACTCAATGTGACATTTAATTTCTGCACCAAGTTTCACAGTCCCTGCCAGCTGCTGGATGCCAGTTCTGACTGCCTTCTTCCAATAGGCGGGAATCTTAACTGGCTGTGCCCAAGCTTGGTGTGAGCAGGAGAAACTGCACAAGGTTTGTTTACCCCCATAATTTGCCAGCCAGTAAAACACTTTTGAACAACTTCATGAACAGTGGGAAATATATCAACACATCTCTTTTCTCAGCACTAAATGAGGAAAAGAGAAAGTCTACCTTTAACTAGCAAGAGAATTGGAAGACTGGGTGAAGAGAAACTATCAAGTAATGTAGTCTTTTCCCCAGCTTTCTAAACCTGGCCCCAAAATAAGTGGTCTCAAGACCAAGCTGGACTTAGACGAGCAGGAGGGACAGTAACCATCTTTGGCAGAAACTGAAACCCAAAGCCAAATTGCATTCACATTGCACTACTGTGCTAGCCTAGGTCTATCATTAAAACTTGGAAACTATTGAATGCCAGTTTTTCAGAGGCCCCAGTGCTCATTTTTCAATCCCTCTAGGTACAAAGTTAAAGAGTTGTAGAGTCGAAAGAAATCTTAAAGGTCACTGAGTCAACCATCTAACTAGAGTAGGAAGCCCTCCTAAGGCCCACCTAACAGGTGCTTCTTCTGTTTCTGAAGGGATGTATCCAAAGACAAGACACTTACCAGGTATCCATTATTTGTTATATAAATCTAGGTAGCTCATATTCATTTTTTCATTTAAGAAACCTTCGTGAAGGATCTATTATGTAGAAGATACTCTGCTAGACATCCAAGGAAATGCACAGAGAGATAAAACATATTCCCTGTTCTCAAGGAGTTTGCAATCTAACAAGGAAAAGGGGGAAATCATGTATACAAATACCTATTATAGGTTATAAATGCATGAGAAGCACTAATTAAATGTCATGAGAATTTGTGGGGGGTAATAACACTCCTGGAGGACTGGTAGATGGGTGGGAAATCAAAAAAGATTTCATGGAGTGGGGACCATTTGAGATGGAACATAAAAGTATAGATAGACTTTCATAAGGAAAAAATAGTGTTTTTTTTTTCAGTTTATTTTTTTTATTTTTTTTTTCTATTTTAAATTTTTATTTAATAATTACTTTATATTGACAGAATCCATGCCAGGGTAATTTTTTTTACAACATTATCCCTTGCACTCATTTCTGTTCCAATTTTTCCCCTCCCTCCCTCTACCCCCTCCCCTAGATGGCAAGCAGTCCTATATATGTTGGATATGTTGCAGTATATCCTAGATACAATATATGTTTGCAGAACCGAAGAGTTCTCTTGTTGCACAGGGAGAATTGGATTCAGAAGGTATAAATAACCCGGGAAGAAAAACAAAAATGTAGATAGTTCATATTCGTTTCCCAGTGTTCTTTCTTTGGATGTAGCTGCTTTTGTCTGTCATTTATCAATTGAAACTCAGGTCTCTTTGTCAAAGAAATCCACTTCCATCAAAATATGTCCTTATACAATAGCGTTGTTGAAGTGTATAATGATCTCCTAGTTCTGCTCATTTCACTTAGCATCAGTTCATGTAAGTCTTGCCAGTCCTCTCTGTATTCATCCTGCTGGTCATTTCTTACAGAACAATAATATTCCATAACATTCATATACCACAATTTACCCAGCCATTCTCCAATTGATGGGCATCCATTCAATTTCCAGTTTCTAGCCACTACAAATAGGGCTGCTACAAACATTTTGGCACATACAGGTCCCTTTCCCTTCTTTAGTATTTCTTTGGGATATAAGCCCAATAGAAACACTGCTGGGTCAAAGGGTATGCACAATTTGATAACTTTTTGGGCATAATTCCAGATTGCTCTCCAGAATGGTTGGATTCGTTCACAACTCCACCAACAATGCATTAGTGTCCCAGTTTTCCCGCATCCCCTCCAACATTCATCATTATTTTTTCCTGTCATCTTAGCCAATCTGACAGGTGTGTAGTGGTATCTCAGAGTTGTCTTAATTTGCATTTCTCTGATCAATAATGATTTGGAACACTCTTTCATATGAGTGGTAATAGTTTCAATTTCATCCTCTGAAAATTGTCTGTTCATATCCTTTGACCATTTATCAATTGGAGAATGGCTTGATTTCTTATAAATTTGAGTCAGTTCTCTATATATTTTGGAAATGAGGCCTTTATCAGAACCTTTAACTGTGAAGATGTTTTCCCAGTTTGTTGCTTCCCTTCTAATCTTGTTTGCATTAGTTTTGTTTGTACAAAGGCTTTTTAATTTGAAGTAATCAAAATTTTCTATTTTGTGATCAGTAATGGTCTCTAGTTCATCTTTGGTCACAAATTTCTTTCTCCTCCACAAGTCTGAGAGATAAACTATCCTGTGTTCCTCTAATTTATTTATAATCTCGTTCTTTATGCCTAGGTCATGGACCCATTTTGATCTTATCTTGGTATATGGTGTTAAGTGTGGGTCCATGCCTAATTTCTGCCATACTAATTTCCAATTATCCCAGCAGTTTTTATCAAATAATGAATTCTTATCCCAGAAGTTAGGGTCTTTGGGTTTGTCAAACACTAGATTGCTATAGTTGATTATTCTGTCTTGTGAACCTAACCTTTTCCACTGATCCACTAATCTATTTCTTAGCCAATACCAAATGGTTTTGGTGACTGCTGCTTTATAATATAATTTTAGATCAGGTACAGCTAGGCCACCTTCATTTGATTTTTTTTTTCATTAATTCCCTTGAGATTCTCGACTTTTTATTGTTCCATATGAATTTTGTTGTTATTTTTTCTAGATCATTAAAATATTTTCTTGGAAGTCTGATTGGTATAGCACTAAATAAATAGATTAGTTTAGGGAGTATTGTCATCTTTATTATGTTCGCTCGGCCGATCCAAGAGCACTTAATATTTTTCCAATTATTTAAGTCTGACTTTATTTGTGTGGAGACTTTTTTATAATTTTGCTCATATAATTCCTTACTTTCCTTTGGTAGATAGATTCCCAAATATTTTATGGTATCGACAGTTATTCTGAATGGAATTTCTCTTTGTATCTCTTGCTGTTGGGTTATGTTGGTGATGTATAAAAATACTGAGGATTTATGGGGATTTATTTTGTAGCCAGCTACTTTGCTAAAATTATGAATTATTTCTAATAGCTTTTTAGTAGAATCTCTGGGGTTCTCTAGGTATACCATCATATCATCTGCAAAGAGTGATAGTTTGGTTTCCTCATTGCCTACTCTAATTCCTTTAATATCTTTCTCGACTCTTATTGCTGAGGCTAGTGTTTCTAATACAATATTAAATAATAATGGTGATAGTGGGCAACCTTGCTTCACTCCAGATCTTACTGGGAAAGGTTCCAGTTTTTCCCCATTGCATATGATGCTTACTGATGGTTTTAAATATATGCTCCTGACTATTTTAAGGAAAAGTCCATTTATTCCTATGCTCTCAAGTGTTTTTATTAGGAATGAATGTTGGATTTTATCAAATGCTTTTTCTGCATCTATTGAGATGATCATATGGTTTTTGTTTGTTTGGTTATTGATATAGTCAATTATGCTAATAGTTTTTCTAATATTGAACCAGCCCTGCATTCCTGGTATAAATCCTACTTGGTCATAATGTATTATCCTGGGGATGATTTTCTGTAATCTTTTTGCTAATATTTTATTTAAGATTTTAGCATCAATATTCATTAGGGAGATTGGTCTATAATTTTCTTTCTCTGTTTTCAGCCTACCTGGTTTAGGTATCAGTACCATGTCTGTGTCATAAAAGGAGTTTGGTAGGACTCCTTCATTCCCAATTTTTTGAAATAGTTTATTTAGCATTGGAGTTAATTGTTCTTTAAATGTTTGGTAAAATTCACATGTAAATCCATCTGGTCCTGGGGATTTTTTCTTAGGGAGTTGATTGATAGTTTGTTCTATTTCTTTTTCTGAGATGGGACTGTTTAGGATATTTACTTCTTCCTCTGTTAGTTTGGGCAAGCTATATTTTTGGAGGTATTTTTCTATTTCATTTAAGTTGTCAAATTTATTGGCATAAAGTTGGGCAAAGTAACTCCTAATTATTGCTCTAATTTCCTCTTCGTTAGTGGTGAGTTCTCCCTTTTCATTTTTAAGACTAACAATTTGATTTTCCTCTTTCCTTTTTTTAATCAGGTTTACTAAGGGTTTGTCTATTTTGTTGGTTTTTTCATAGAACCAACTCTTAGTTTTATTAATTAATTCAATAGTTTTTTTTACTTTCAATTTTATTGATCTCTCCTTTTATTTTTAGAATTTCAAATTTAATGTTTGACTGGGGGTTTTTAATTTGTTCCTTTTCTAGCATTTTTAGTTGCAAACCCAATTCATTGACCTTCTCTTTCTCTATTTTATACAAATAGGCCTCTAGAGATATGAAATTTCCCCTTATTACCGCTTTGGCTGCATCCCATACATTTTGGTATGATGTCTCATTATTATAGTTTTCTTGAGTGAAGCTATTAATTATGTCTATGATTTGCTGTTTCACCCAATCATTCTTTAGTATGAGATTATTTAGTTTCCAATTATTTTTTGGTCTACTTCCCCCTGGCTTTTTGTTGAATGTAATTTTCATTGCATCGTGGTCTGAAAAGGATGCATTTACTATTTCTGCCTTACTGCATTTGAGTTTGAGGTTTTTATGTCCTAATATATGGTCAATTTTTGTATAGGTTCCATGAACTGCTGAAAAGAAAGTATATTCCTTTCTGTCTCCATTACATTTTCTCCAGAGATCTATCATATCTAACTTTTCTAGTATTCTATTTACCTCTTTGACTTCTTTCTTATTTATTTTGTGGTTTGATTTATCTAATTCTGAGAGTGCAAGGTTAAGATCTCCCACTATTATAGTTTTACTGTCTATTTCTTCTTGCAGCTCTCTTAATTTCTCTTTTAAGAATTTAGATGCTACCCCACTTGGTGCATATATGTTTAATATAAATAGTGCTTCATTATCCATGCTACCCTTTAGCAAGATATAGTGCCCTTCCTTATCTCTTTTAATTAGGTCAATTTTTGCTTTAGCTTGATCTGAGATCTGGATGGCTACCCCTGCTTTTTTGACTTCATCTGAAGCATAGTAGATTTTGCTCCAACCTTTTACCTTTAACCTGCATGTATCTCCCCGCTTCAGGTGTGTTTCCTGTAAACAACATATTGTAGGATTCTGGCTTTTAATCCATTCTGCTAACCGCTTCCTCTTTATGGGGGAGTTTACCCCGTTCACATGTATGGTTAGAATGACCAATTCTGTATTACTTGCCATCTTGTTAACCCCGGTTTATGCTTTTCTCCCTTCTTTCCCCTTTCCCCCCTTTCCAGTATTAAGCTTGTGAGCACCACTTGCTTCTCACAGCTCTCCCTTTTTAGTATCCCTCCCCCCACCTTAGAGTTCCTCCCCCTATCTTACCCCTTTCCCTCCCAGTTTCCGTATTCCCTTCCTCTTAGCTTATTCCTTCCCTTTTCACTTTTCCCTTCTCACTTTTCAATGAGGTGGGAGAAGTTTCACCATGGATTGAATATGTCTTAAGATTTTTCACTTAAAGCCAATTCTGAAGGCAGTAAGATACCCACTATATTCATCCCCCTCCATTCTTTCTCTCAGATATAATAGGTTTCCTATGCCTCTTCATGAGATGTACTACCCCCACTTTACCCTTTTTCTGGTACAATGTCCTTTCCACATCAGTTTCTAGAACAAGGTATACATGTATTATTTATACATCTTTATAGCCGAAATATAGTTCCCAAGATTAATCTTTACCTTTTTATATTTCTCTTGAGTTCTGTACTTGTAGATCAAACTTTTTGTTAAGTTCTGGCTTTTTCATCAGAAATAGATGAAATTCGCTTACTTCGTTGAATGTCCATCTTCTTCCCTGGAAAAAGATGCTCATTCTCGCTGGGTAAGTTATTTTTGGTTGCATACCAAGTTCCTTAGCCTTTCGGAATATCATATTCCAGGCCCTTCGATCCTTTAATGTGGATGCTGCCAGATCCTGGGTGATCCTTATTGTGGCTCCTTGATACTTGAATTGGGTTTTTCTAGCCGCTTGCAATATTTTAGGAAAAAATAGTGAGTAGAGAAGAATGTAGGAGGGCAACCAAGACATAATAGCAATATTAATAATAATAACAATAATACACATACAACACTTAATACATGTCAGACACTGTGCTAAACATGTTCTAATTATGATCTCCTTTGATTCTCACAACTCTGAGAAGCAGGTGCTATTGTTATCCCCATTTTAAAATAAAAAAACTGAAGTGGATATAGGTTGAATAGGATCAAACAGCTAGTTAATATCTGAGGACATATTTGAACTTTAGGTCTTCCTGATTCCGGGTCATGGGATTTTATCCACTGCAACACCTAGCTGTTCAACAAGTATTAATGGATGAATAGCAGTTGTTAAATGCCTACCAAGTGCCAAGCACTGTGTACTAAGCACAGAGAATAAAAACACCAAAGTAGGACTCCCAAGGAGCTTAGATTTTGATAGGAAGAGAACAACATATGTAAAAGAATTATAGTCAAGGAAGATGTTTTGTTTGGGGACTTTACAGAGCGTAGCGTCAAATGGAAGTCAATTGATTTGTCTTTTTCAAAAGCAATAATTCTATTTATTTTATTTCTATTTTCAGAGTTACAGGTAGGAATTGTGTATGTCAGGGAAAAGTAGGGATTGGGAGAGGGTAGTATGTGAAAGAAACCCCATAAATGTACATCAAATATATTTTTCTTGGCTAAATGAATTATTCTGTGTTCCTAATAAATAACTTTTTGCCCATTTCTGTTTATGGAATCATTAACCATTTTTAATAGGCACAAATGATTCATTTAAAAATCAGATCTGATTCCAAAGAGATAGCTAATAGTCCAAATGCCAGTGAAACAAATATTGTATAATTTTCAATTTCCCTTAGAGAATTACAGTTGCAGAGAATGCCTTCTATTTCTGACCTAATTCTAAATGCAATTAGAAGGGAAGTCTGTTTAAGATGATAGGCGGATAAACTCATATATTCCTCTATGATCCGATGCCATGCTTCTAGTCATACACTCCGGCCATCTTCCCATCATCAGTTATGTGGCCATCATCTGCCTCAGATTATTGTAATGGAACAAGAACTGAATTAGAGATGAGGAATGGTTCTAGTCCTGCTACTGACTTACTGTGATACAATGAGCAGATTATTTAATCTTTATGAAGCTCAGCTTTTCTGTCTGTAAAATGGAAATTAAATAATACCTTTTTTTACTAATCACAAATGATGCTTTTAGTTC
Source organism: Antechinus flavipes (assembly GCF_016432865.1). Taxonomy (NCBI): domain Eukaryota; kingdom Metazoa; phylum Chordata; class Mammalia; order Dasyuromorphia; family Dasyuridae; genus Antechinus; species Antechinus flavipes. Next base: position 51,886,702 of record NC_067402.1, on the reverse strand, counting down.
TGGCTCTACTATTGAACTTTCTATGACCTTGAACTAGATATTTAATCTCTCTGTCCCATTTTTTCCCAACAATATCCTCTTTATTTCTTCATAGAGTTGTAAGGACAAAATGAGATAAGGCACATGAAAGTGTTTTTAAAGTAAAAAGAGGTCTTCAGATATGTTATAACAGTAATGATTAGAATGATACATCTGTATCTACATGTATTTGTGTATATGTGTGTGTGTAAATTTAAAGCAACAGACAGAACATTTATGGTCAAATATAATTTTTGAGGAGATAGTTCATTTGATTTAAGCCTCAGCTTTGGCCACATTTGGGTGGTATGTTTGATCAGAAAACTACACATAAATAGACAAAGAACTTACTTCCCTTTTTCTTGTAGGTCCCCAACTCAATGAGAATAGTTTTTCAGGTTGTGTGTGTGTGTGTGTGTGTGTGTGTTTTATTTTTTTAACAAGTCCACCTCCAGCCCAGATGGTGTAAGGAAGCTCGATGGTAGGTGGAAACAAAAAATAATGGTAAGAAACAGTATTAAATTTTCCCCAAAACTTTCACAAGAGGTCTCTCTCTAATTGCATGCAACGCAAAGGAAGAGATGGATTATTAGAGGGCAGCTTAATGATTAAACAAACTAAGGATTAGATGGGACTCAGAGGTTCAGAGGACTCTCCAAGGAAGGGGAATATTACTTTATGCAGTGTGTAATGAGCTAGTTTGCTAGAGCCACTTACCAATGATTCCCCAACCATGTCCCACAGTGGCCATGTATGGCAAGGGCAGGAGACCAGACAAGTAATGAATGAAAGGCCTTTATTGAGTGTTTACCATGTGCCAAACAGTTTGGGAAGCATTAAGGATACAAATCCAAATCCCAAAACGTGACAGTACCTATCCTAGAAAAGCTTACATTGGATGGTGGGAAAAATACACATAGGGGACTGCGGGCCAGGAGATCTAGAGGCTATAGATCTGAACTCAGATCTTCCTTATTCTAAGTCCAGCACTGTTATGGGCCAGAACTCTGAAACAAGGATTCTTACAAGGTGTTAAGTCAGTACAATTAATGAGACAATGGTTACCTAGTTTAGCATGTTGATTAATAGTTCTCTAAGTTCAGTATGATTGATTTAATCTTACAACAAATAATGGTTCCCTAGTAATATAATGATTGGTTTATACTCAGTGTAGAGCATATAAGCCAGGTGGGATTCAGAGCCAGGGAGGGCAAGCAGACTGGAGGCCAGTGTAGAGGAGAGAGATTCAATTCCATCTTTGGTCCGGCTCCTGGTGGCTGGCCTGGCCTCCTGCACTTCCCTCACTGAGACCAAGGTCAGTCTGAAAGGCTCTTCTCCTGTACTTCTCACTGAAACCAAGACTCCGGAAGGTCTCTATGAAAGCTAGCCCCAGCCAGGAAAGGAGACAAGATTGTGAAGGAGGCAATAAAGAATTTGGACTTTAATACCTGGCTACACTTGTGGTGAAACTAAAACTCTACTGAAAAGAAGGCTTCCCAGAGACTTCCAGGAAAACCAAACAAAGAACATTACACAGCACTCTATTTAAATTTTTTTTTTAAATATTACTTTTTATTTTCAAAATACATGCAGACAGTTTGCAACATTCACCCTTGTGTTTGGAACACCTTGTGTTCCAAATTTTTCTCCCTCCCTTTCCTTACTCCCTCCCCTACACAGCAAGTAATCCAATATGTTAAATGTACTTTTTTTTCCCCTGAGGCAATTGGGGTTAAGTGACCTGCCCAGGGTCACACAGCTAGGAAGTGTTAATTATCTGAGGCTAGATTTGAACTCATGTCCTCCTAACTTTAGGGCCAGTCCACTGCACCATCTAGTTGCCCCTACAATTCATATGTATGTGTGTGTGTGTGTGTGTGTGTGTATGTGTGTGTGTATCCACATTTGTCATGCTGCACCAGAAAAATCCCATCAAAAATCCCATCAAAAAAGAAAAAAATGAAAACAAAAAAACAAAAATCAAGTAAACAACAATAATAAAAAGATGAAAAAATATGTTGTGATACCCATTCACTTCCCACAGTTCTTTCTCTGGGTATAGATGGCTCTCTCCATCTATTAACTTGATCTATTGGATCTGGCCTGAATCAACTTATTGTTGAAAAGAACCAAGTCCATCACAGTTGATCATCACATAATGTTGTTGCTGTGTACAAGGTTCTCCTGGTTCTACTCATTTTACTCAGCTTCAGATCATGTAAGTCTCTCCAGGCCTTTCTGAAATCATCCTGCTGATTGTTTTTTTTTTTTTAAGAAGAAGAATATTCCATAACATTCATATACCATAATTTACTCACCATTCAATAACTGACAAGCTTCCATTCAGTTTCTACTTCTTTGCCACTACAAAAAGGGCTATTACAAACGTTTTCAGCACTCTATTGTATCAAACTATTTCAAGTGAGCTTTATGAAGTAGTTAAAAGAATAGAGAATTCACCTTATTAGAAGTATATTTTTTTGTCTTTTTTAAGCAATTTGAGCTGTTAAAAATGGGAATGTTTTTAATCAGTCAATAGACTTCCCATCATTGGTTGTGTTCAAATAGAAATTGGATATTCTTTGCATATCTGAGATATTATGTTTTTAGGCATAGTAAAAAGGCAATTTTTTTGGTGTAAACCTGGTGGCTCACAGTAGGTCTCACAGGGTAAAAGACAAAGGCCCTTTTGGAACTCGGTGCCCCAAAGTGGGACCCCTTTGTAAGAGAGATTAAAGATTAAAAATTAAATACATATTGTTTTGGCAATGCCTTGAGGGTTGTCACAGGTTGGGTAAGACTCAAATGTAAAAACTTATTTTTTTTTATGAAAATTGCTGTCTTTATATAGTACTCTAGAGGAGTTCTCTACTCTTTAGAAAAGGGAAAATTATGAAAGAACATAAATGTCTCATTTCTATCTCTTGCTCTGACTTTGATTTCCACTGTCAAAGGTTGATGAAGTTTCTCTTTCTTCCTAATTTGCTCCTTAGTATAAAGTTTGCCAAAGTTTTGAGACTGGGGAAAGGAAAAATGCCCAATTTTTATCCTGAAATTATTATATTTATCCTTTAGTTTTAGGAAGGGTGGCAAACTCATAAATTCCATATTTCCCTAGCTGTTATTTCTGTCTGGTAAATTATTTCTTTATTCACAAGGCAATAAAAGGTCACTGGAAAGAAGAATATAATGCTCACTCCCATAAAATAAAGTTAAACAGTATTTAGCATTTATATCATTCCCGAATGGTAAACAAAATACAGCTTATTTGACTCAATGGAGACCTATGAGACCCTGAAAGATAAATCTAATGATTTGTTTGATCAGAGGAACATAAATCTTACAAAGTGAGCCCTCAGTAATGACATGTGACTCTTGAGCTAGTCCACTGTATAAATGATCTGGAGATCAATCTGGGTGGCTTGCTTACCTGTGCTATGACTCTGCCTGTCTGTCTGTTTTCCTTTCCTTCCCTCCAAAATACATAGATTCCGTTCTTTGGGCATTACATTCAGATATATCATAGAGTACTATCCTGATCCTTTTCTCTTATTCCACTTTACTACTTTATTCGGTCATTTCATCATCTTTTATGAATTTAATTACCATCTCTTTGTTGACAATTCTCATATTCATTTATCCTGTTCCAAACTTTCTACTGATCTATTGATGATTTTCAAATCTACCTATCCTACCCTAAGAATGGCCTCCTGACCATTCTTGAGCAAGGTACTGACTGCCAAGCATTCTTTCTGACTGACCCCCATTTGGGAATGGGAACATTCTATCTCCTCTGTTCAGCCTATGGACTTTCCTAGATCCCTTTGAGCCCCAACTAAATTCCCTTCTAGGACAGGGAATGCCTTTGCTCTCTTTTTGTGTCCCCATCACTTAACACAGTACCTGACACATAGTAGGCTCTTAGTAAATGTTTATTTCTGATCAGAAAGTCAAAATCATATTTGTCTTTGTCCTTTACATGTTATACTTTTAACTGAAAGGTGACTGGCAGGATGTCTTATACTCCCAACTAAAAATAACACAAGTTAAGGTTTGTTTTTCTTTTCCTTTATTTTCATTCAGTATATGATTCATTTCAACCATTTATGTTTCTCATATGCCTGCTACTGTTGAAGTTTAAAAGTGAATGGGTATCAGGCTTGTTCTGCTTGGTCCCAGAGTACAGACCTAAGAATGAATCCATGGAAGTTGCAATGAGGCAAATATAGATTAATTTTTAGACATAGCAACTACCTTCATGGAACTTCCAAAGTAATGTAATTAAAGCATGAAAGCATGAAAGAAACCATAACACAAGGTGGAATGTATAAATCAACAGAGACACAAAGTATTTAGATGAGTTTGCTAGAAGAAGAGATCACTTCTACCTATAGGATAAAATAGGGCTTCATGGAAGAAATAAATAGAAGACCAGGACCCAGACATGGAGAGCTATAAGTGACAAATTGGGGTGATCTAATTTAAGAACAAATTAAGATTTTTGAATGACCAGCAGCATATAAGATGAATAAGAGATGAACTTATATGAAAGAAGTCATAAAATCATAGGATTATAGAATTAAATCGAGGTCCCTTCCATCAGTTAAAGGATAGATGGGTCAAAAAAGAATGTAAGTGTTTTTCCAATGGTCTTAAAAGCATTGAGTTGTAGAATAGGAATTTGAACCCAAGACAGCTCGCTCTAAAACCAGGATTTTTTCTTCTGTATCACACTGCCTCCTAAAGATCAGTTAAAAAGCTACTAAAACATTTCATAGGAGAGATAAGAGGAGCTGGAATGATGGGATTAACAGTCATCCCAGTAACAGTGGGATCAGCAAGAAGATGCCTGAAATATTTTAGAGAGCAAAATCAAAATTTAGTCACTGTGTATAAGGGTAATGGAGGACAGGAGGAGGCAATGAGGGGAGTAAAGAGTTAAAAGTTTTCAGTTCTATGGATAGAAGTATGCTTATTCCATTGAGAGAAATAGGACAGGTAAGAGGAGGAACATGGAGGTGTAGAAGAGAAGAAAGGTAGAGGAGGGGGAAGATGATGAAAAGTTAGAACTGGGTTTGCACCCCAAAGAGATCATAAAGGAAGGAAAGGGATGCATATGTGCAAACATGTTTGTGGAAGCCCTTTTTGTAGTGGCAAGGAACTGAAAATTGAGTGGATGCCTGTCAGCATTGGAGAATGGCTGAATAAGTTATGGTATATGAATGTTATTAAATATTATTGTTCTACCAGAAATGACCAGCAGGATGAATACAGAGATACCTGGAGGGACTTACATGAACTAATGTTAAATGAAGTAAGCAGAACTAGGAGATCATTGTACATGGCAACAAGAAGATTATATGACGATGGACTTAACTCATTTCAACAATGAGATAATTCAGGCCACTTCCAGTGGTCTTGTGATGAAGAGAGCCATCTATACTCAGGGAGAGGACTATAGGAACTGAGTATGGATCACAACATAGTATTTTCACCTTTTTTGTTGTTTGCTCGCTTTTTCATTTTTTTCTTTTTTGATCTGATTTTTCTTGTGCAGCATGATAAATACCAAAATATGAATAGAGGAATTATACATGTTTAACATATATTTGATTACATGCTGTCTAGAGGAAAGGGTGAAAGGGTAGGGAGGAAAAAAATTAGGATGCAAGATTTTGCAAGGGTGAAAAAAAAGATTGTATAATTTTAAAAATAAAAAATATATAAGCTCTTTCTATAAACTTGGACAAGACCAAAAAAAGTTAGAATAGAAAAAAAAATTCTGACCTTTTATTTGCACAAGTCAGTTATTTTCTATTTTCCCTTAAATATTTAGAATGTTTAGTTGAAAATTTAAGAACTACATTTTAATATAAATGCAAATTTCTCACTTGTTTTATAAATATTCTCAAATTTTAGCTTAAAATGCCTCTACAATACTGAAAAGTATTCTTATAAGAGTCATGGTGCAAAGAAAAAAACAATGACATTGGTATCATAGGATCTGAGTTCAAATCCCAGGTCTACCTCTTACAGATGATATGAACTTTGAAAGTAACTATATTTTCCTTATCTGTAAAATGAGGGGATTGGACTGGATGATCTCTAAGGTCTCTTCTAGTTATATAGTTATGTAGTTATGATCTGATGATACTTAGAATACTTAGATACTTCAATCCATTTCTCTTTCTTAGGCAATCCAGCTTTGATTCCAAAGTCATCTTTTGATCCTGCTGACTTTCAGACTCTCAGGCTCATCACCTGCTCAGTAGTGAACCTCCCCAACCTACAGCAACAGTTCTGTTGTGGCTTCAGCTTCTTGGGAACACCCTGCAGTAAAGTGCAATAAGCCAGAAGCCCCTAGTAAATCTCCCCCTCAACTATTTTCCACTTCCTTTTGAGTGTTGTCTCTCCCCACTTCCATTAGCCTATCAATTCCTGAAGAGCAGGGACTGTCTTTCTATTTCTTATTTGTATCCCCAGTGTGTAGCATGCTATCTGGCACATAGAAGCTACTTAATAAATGTTTACTGAATTCAATTTATTGAAATGAAAAGAGGAATGAAGAAAAAATGAAGACATCAAGAAAAGAAACAAAACAAGGTTATAAGCAGAATGAATTTTTTAGATTCATATAGAATCTATATAGAAATGAATTTTTTAAATTCACTATAATTTTCAAAATGGTTCATTCCCAGATAGAATAAGCCTATTTACTCAAGTTAGACCATTTTTATTCTAAATGTAAAAAATAAATATTATTTATTTTTATTTTTATATAATGTTATTCATATTTATAAATATCTATATCATTTATACTGCTGTAAAAATAAATATAATTTAATTGCAAAAAATTGTTTCCCAAAAGTATAACCTTTTTTTGCAGATATGATATGCTTAAAGAATTTTAGTGAAGCAACTAAAAATCTAGTTGAAATAATTCATACCTTTAGGAAAGTCACAAGATATAAAATGAACCCACATAAATCATTAATATTCTTCCATTTTAGCAAAGTCCAGCAATAAGAAATAGAAAGAGAAATTCTATTTAAAGTAAGTATAGACAATATAAAATTCTTGGGCATCTACTTGTCAAGATAAATTCAGGAACTATATGAACACAATTAGAAAAATTCACACAAATAAAGTCAAATCCAAAAAATTAGAAAATTAGTTGTTCATGGCTAGGCTAAGTCAATATAATAAAATTGACAATTCTACCTAACTTACTCTACTTATTTAGTGCCATGCCAATCAAAATACCCCAAAAATTATTTTATAGAGCTCAAAAAAAAATTAAATAAAACTGGAAGAACAAAAGGTAAAATGCATCAAGGGAACCAATGCAAAAAGAAATTTAAAGAAAAGGAGACCTAGTTGTACCATATTTCAAACTGCATTATAAAGTGTTAATTAGCAAAAACTGAAATAAAGTAGAATAGTCAGTAGGGAAGATTAAGTACACAATATATTGTAGTAACAGTGTTAGATTAACCCAAAGGTTTAGGTTTTGAAGACAAAATCTCATTATTTCATAAAAATTGCTGGGAAAAATGGAAAATAGTATGGCAAAAACTAGATATAGCTAGTTTAGATAGTCTCATATCATCAAGATAATATCAAAATGGTTAGATGATATAAAGAGTGATATAAAAGTTGATAACATAACCAAATTAAGAGAGCATGGAATAGTTTATTTATCAGATCTGTGGATAAGGAAAGAATTTAGGCCCAAGCAATATATAAAGAACAGTATAAAATATAAAATGGGTAATTTTGATTATGTAAAATTAAAAACATTTTATGCAAATAAAACTAATGCAACCAGAATTGGAAGGAAAGCAAAAAAACTGGGGGTACAATGTTGTGATATTCTGCCAGTGGCTGCTGGAGGTCTAACTCAGACCTGTAGAATGGATCTCTTCATGTGAGAGGATGATAATGATACAAGGAGACTGAGAGGCAATTGTGTTCTCTGACTCTCTCCTCTTCCCTCTGCCTCCAATTTATTTCATTTCCAATCCACAAGAAACATCTGCATTAGTAAAGGCTACTTTGCAACTCCTTCAAGTGTTATGATTCACAGCTATGGAGGCTCTTGGAGAATTGACCTGCCCCTTCACTTAGGCATGGTCCTTAACAGTAGAGGATTAAATAGACTTTACAGCAAATTTCTCTGACAAAGGCCTCATTTCTCAAATATATAAATAATGAAGTCAAATTTCTTTGTTTCTCCTCTTCTTTCTTTCTTTTGTTTTTTTTTTCTTTTTCTTCTTTCCTGTCTTAATTTGTCTTTATTTGTTTCTTGGTGGGGGGTTTTTGTTAAGGTTTTCTTATATAAGATGACAAATATAGAAGTGTTTTACATAACTGACTGTATATGTATAACCTATATAAGATTGCTTACCATCTGAGAAGGGGCAAAAGAAGGAGGGGTAGAATTTGGGACTGAAAACCTAAAAAAAAAAATGTTGAAAATTGTTTTTCCATGTAATTGGGAGAAAAGTAAAATATTATTTTGAAAAGGTTGTTTCCCCCTCTCTTTTCTTACTATACATATTTTTCCCTCATTACAAATAAAAAGTTTCATGTTTTAGAAGGCTTATGTAGAACTTCTTACACTTATACATGCATAATGGAAGTATTTTTCAATAGATATAATTAAAATGAAAAAATGTGGGGATGCTCATAATTAGTTTCCATCCATTGAATAGCAAGAAAAAATTGCAATAGGCACAAGACCATCTTGGTTCTTAAATTTAGACAAAGCCTCCAGAAATCTCTGGGTTTTCAGAAATGGCACCCAATAATTTATTTTGACATAAATCAGCTTGTTCTCTGTTTTCAATCCCAGCTGTGCTGAGATCATTTTTCAATAGAACTTAACAGTTCAGGATTGTTCATGCCTTCTGGACCCCCATGTCTGCAGAAATTTATATTTTCTTTTTTAACTGATTCTCTGACAGTTCAAACCTCTGATAATACATCACAGTATGGTGGGAGCACTTTGTGGGTCATTGTCCTAGAGACCATTTTTCGTGTGTTCTTTTTGCCCTTCTCTAAGTTTTTACTCAATTTTCTCCAGGTGATTGATCATATTGATAAGAAATTATTTTCATTTCTTTTTTTTTGAATGTGAAAAAAACTCTGCTTCTCCAACAAATTCATGAGGTACATCATTCTATAAGACCTCTTTGAAGGGTGATAGTGTCCCAAAGGCATCAAAGGAACTAGATAAGATGATCATGATGGCCTAACAATAGGTTTGCTTTAAAAAATTTACTGAGAAAGACAAGCCTACAGAACTGTCAACTGTTATTTATTGAGCTCTTCTTGCAGGGTTTATGGCACCATGCTAAACATTATGAGGGTTCAAATGTCTAGGATATGGACAATCTTTTAAGAAACTTATAGTCTGGCACAGGAAATCAAGGAAGACATATGATTTAAAGGGAACAAATTTACACATAAAATAGTTAACACTCATAAGTCAAATGTATGTTCAATCCAATAATCATTTTACAGAGTTTTATTTTTGTATAAAGCACCATGCTAGTCAGTAGCAATACAAAAGATGAAAAACAACATGGCTCTTATCCTCTAGGACTTTTTGAACAGTATTATTCCAGTTGGACTGTAGCAAGTGAAAGATCTATTCAAAATCCACTATGAAAATGTGAATATGAGGAACTTACATTCAGCAGAGGAATGAGGGAAGTCTTCAAGAAGGAAATGACACTTTTGCAATAAGGTTTTATTCCTACAATCAAGCCTTTTTTTCTGGACTTGTGCCTTACTAATAATCATTAAATTTTAGCCCCTTTTCTTCTACACAGATTTATACTCTTCTTTAACTAACATTTTTTTAGTCAGAGCTCCAAACTAGGATCTCTCAATTAGAAACCAAACTCTACCTTATAGCAAATAAACAGTATATTACCAAATCCTCATTCTTGCTAGTTAAGCCATAACTAGGAAATTTATATTTGTCTAATAATAAAAAAATAATTTAAAATTCCTGAGCTATTAATTTCAGAACTCTTCTGCTGGGTCTAAACAGATGAGTTCTTGGGAAACAAAGTACCAGGTCCAGTATTGTAAATAAGTACAATGAATCTGTGGATGATTTTTAGTGTTTTTAAATATGAAATTCTCACATTTGATTTTTTCTTTGCACCTTTCAATCAGCAAAACTGCCAAAGTGGGAAAAGTATATACACCCTTAAACTGCACTTAGAAAGAGAATACTGTCAATATACAGTAGCATGACTTGTGAGGAGTCCATAGATTAATGGATCAGATAGAAAAATAGTAAATAATTAGTTGAATTGTAGAATATATTAAGAGATTTTATGTGAAATAATGTTGGAAAAATTATTTAGACTTTGATCATGGACAATTTTAAGTTTATAGGTTATATTTTATCCTCAAGGCAATGGTGAGAGACTGAAGGTTGTAGAGTAATTATGTGATAAGGCTTACCATTAGTAAAATTAATGTAGCAGCTATGTGAAGAATAGGTTGGAGATAGAGAAATTTCAGTAAGAGTAGATGCTGGTTAAAACAATAAATATACAAGAGAGATAAGACAAGGAAAATGATAGACATGTGATAAACACTCAAAAAAACCCTTGTTAATTGATTGATTGCCTCCTGTGTGTTTTCTTAAAGTTCCTCCCTATCCTTCATCTTATCCAGATGGTTTCTGGTTGAAAAAAGTTTTTAATAATCAATTAATAAATCAATACAGGCAGTAAAATAAGGAGAGAAATCAGTAAGTGAGTTTAAATTCTGAAGAAAAGGAGGGAACAAATGAGCACTTTTTTAATATGGGATTACTAGAAGTCACTTAAGCCAAAGGAAGATGGAAAAATGCTTTTTAAAACAAGAACATAAGAATTTTGGGAATTTTAATGAGCTACAAAGCAAAGCTATAGGTCATACCCTACTGAAATAAGTTCTGAGAGTGCATTGGGAGCAATTTTCTGGCACAAGAGATGCTAACACCAACAAACACTTGTGCCTTCTTCATTCTGATACTGTAAAACCAAACTGGCTCCATCCCCTAGAACACTTCCAGCTGGGGCGTTTTAATATTTAACCTACATTCTCAACCCTGCTCTCATCCTTGGAGTTAATCCTAGCCTATAAACTAAGGAGGTGAAAGAAGCAATAGAATTAGGCTCAAGTGCATCAGAATCAGGTAATATCCATTTGCTCCTTGACTTTGTGCTCTAACTTTAGTTTTGTGGTTTTTAACTAATTGAGCTCCTTCCTCACTCCCCAGTCCTAATCTTGAAGCCTTGACTTTTTCACAACTTTCTGAGTCTCTTTCATTACCTTGCTCCATTTTTTCAGTTCCTCTAGAACCAGAGATCTGCCTTGTTCTATGAGTTTTCCTGGACGCTAGAAATGTTTCCTGCCCTAAATGACAGACCCTAGAGTTCTTCATAATACCAGAGTTATTCAGCATCAAACATGTATGTATCTCTGTCACAAAACTAAAGTGATATTATTTAGTGCACCTTGCTAGAAGATCTGACTGTCTACCACTGAAACTTCCTGATGAGGACTCTTTTTACTTACCTGTTTTCACTTCTCCCTGCTACTTCAGCCAGCTCTCAAAATGTTTCATTGGGAAAAATCCCTAACCAACTCCTGATTAGTTAGAAACACTCGACTTCCTCAGGACTGACCAGAAAATCCTACCTGAAGGAGGAACCACATTCAGACTCCATCATCCCAATTTCCCACCTATAGGCAGATAGGCCAGTGATATCTATGATTCCTGAGAGGAGGCTCACCTTGAGCTGGTATTTGTGGCTCAGATAGCACTGTTTTGGCTGAGAAGTTACTCATGAAAACAGCTGGCTTGTTTACTTAACTATTTGAGACATTTTTAAGAGGGTGTGGAGAGGTGATTGTTTAGATCACTAAACAGCTAGCTTATAAATGTTTCCAAAAGATAGACTACAGCCTTGAAGTTGTTCTAGATGTGGGGTGGGGTGGGTGGATATTGTGATCTCTTAAGTTTGGCAAATTTTTCAAGTAACTCTTTATCTGGACCATGAAAATCACCTTTTTAAAATCAGGATCCTGACTTGGGTAGGATTTAGTCTTACTTAAAAAACATATATATAGGGATTAGTATTTTCAGGCAGCGCTGCATCTTTGACCTGATATTACAGTGATCATTTCTACCCGGAGTTTAGTCTTGCAGAAGGAATCCTTTTCGACTGCTGACCTCAAGCAGCTCTTTGGGCTCCCTGTGTTCTGCAGTAGATGCCAGATTTGATGATCTTTTTGACTTCTTCATTAAAAAAATTCTTCAATGCCTTCACCTTTCATTTAAGAAAATAATGTATTGTGATAGTTTGGATACCCTTCGGTTCAATAAGATATCTCTTCCTTATCTATTATTTTTTAGAGTGCATGCCCTATTCTCTATCTTATTCAGATGGTATCTACTCAATAAATCAATAAATAAGCATTTATACGTATCCTCTATGGAAAACCATTATCCAAGATCCTGTGGCCATGAAGACAAATGTCCCCAGTCTTCACCCTCAAAAATATTACATTCTATGCAGAATGCAGAAGGTACACATTTTAGTGTAGCATCTGGAGACTGGATCTGTGATTTCATTAGTATAGGGACCTCCTGGATGAAAAAAATTCCTTCTACCGGTGCCAATTGGCACCTTCGCTTTAACTTAGTCTTTTAAAATTGCCTCGAGCATTAAGAGGTTAAGTGACTTGACTTACCTAGCTAGGATGTGCCAGAGGTGAGACTTGAATCCAGGCCTTCCTGACTCCAAGATCAGCTCTGTAGGCACTACACAATATCAGTCAACCTATATAAAGTAAACACTATATGATTTAAGAAAGAAATGCTAATAGTTGGAAGATGTGTCACCTTATGTAGAAAGTAACACAAGCTGAGTTTTGAAAGAAAGTAGAGTATCTAAGAGGCTAAGTTGAGGAAATAGTACATTCTAGGCTTGGAGTCAATTCATGCAAAGGTATGGAAGATGAGGGGGATGAATAGGGATAGTGAGGATGATATTGATCATGTTGAAGGAACTTACATTTTAAAATTTCCATGTCCAAAGAAGCCTTCCAAGTTCATAACACTTAGAATTCAAAGAAATCCTAAAAAATCATGTAATTTGGTCTTTTTCTTTCAGATAGATAAGGTCACTTCAGAGAAGATAACTGACCTGTCTAAGATCATAACTTTAATAATCAATGACAGGAGATCAAAACCAAACCAATATCTTGCTTCTCTCATATTGTGATACTCTTTCCATTACAGATTGCAGTGTGTTATTTTTTTTAAATCTCCCATGATAATATACAAGTAAATTAAATTAATTGGCACATAGCTATGGAGTCCTATTTATGTACTAGGCACAATATTAGAAAGGTAGACTGAAGAAGAAACAAAGATATGATCCTTTCCCTTAAGATATATATAGTCTATAGCTATTCTTACAGATAGACTCAAACATCAAGGTGCATATATTTCATGTTTTTAATCCCTCTACTTCTCTGATCTATTTTAGAAAAGAAGAAGCAGATTGAAATATGCCTGATTCTTAACCGAAGTCATATTTTAAGTCTTTGAGGACTTTATGCCTTTGCCAATGATACTATAATTCCTCAATACTAGGTAGGGAAATGCCCATGGCTAAATAATGAGAAGAAGTGATAGAGGTCATCACAGTTTCAGAATCAGATTTTTAACTTGGTCACAACCCTATGCATGATGATTTAAAACTTAGCCCAAAGATTTGGCAATACATTTCATCTTAATTCCTCCCATTGATCTCCATATCTAATAATATTTTAGCACAGTAGAGAATATAACTAAGAAGTGATGTGACTGCTATTTTAACAAGCTTCTCAGAAGCCGTAAAATCAATCAACAAACATTTATCAAGTGTTGCTAATGTGGCAAGCATTATGCTAAGTACTGCAATTACAAAAAAAAAAAAAAAAATGAAATAGTCCCGGCCTTCAAGGACCTTACAATCTACTTGGGGGAATACAGCAAGGGATTGTTGAAGTTAGTGTCATGGGTCCCAAATTCATTGCACTTAATAACTGTGCCTCAGTTCCTCTTCTATAAAATTAAGTAAATTGCCTATGTGGCTTCTGTTTCCTTAAACTCTGCATCTATTATCCTAAATTTATAAATAAATTAGGACAGTATTTATACAAAATAAAAATAATGATAGAAGAGGGGAAGTAGAACAAGAAGTACTAAGAATTAAGGGAATAAGAAAATGCATCTTGAAGGATATAGCACTTGAGATGAATCTTGAAGGGAGCTAGAACTTAAATAAATAAATAATTGTTCCTCTTTAGTTGTCTATCTACCTTTGAAGTCTATACACTCATTCTATGGATGCTTCCGTTGGGCAGAATAATTCTAGAAATCTTTTTTTGAAATTTGACTTCTTCCTTTTTTTTGAATATCCCAAATGCTAATAAATCTTAGTCCTTTGATGGTGAACTTAACTTTTAGAGAAAGAAAACTTGTTTTTTGAAGTTTAGGCTAATGATTAAGGGTCATTAAACTGAATGATGCCATTTTTTGTTAAATAATGAGATTTTTTCTGTAGCATATAAACTAATGAACACAGGATCATAGGACCACAAGTCATGAGCTAGAAAATGGTCTTCAAACTCAACTACTTCAATGCTCTGATTTTAAAGTTGAGGAAACTGAGGCACAAATTCAGGTAATAGGCAGGACCAGGATCTACACCCAGATCTTTTAGCTCCAAATTCAGCAGTCTTCGGAGTGTTCCATGCTACTTATGCCAGTATGAAGTGCAAAATTTATTGATGAGATTCTTCCTTTGTGAAGTGTTCTTAACTCTGACTCAAATGAGTTAGAATTGTGTGCCTGTACCCTGTTTCTAATGTTTCTTTGCCTCTAAGTTTATCCATTACAGTTCAGTCCAAGCCGTACTGAGGTTAGAACTTGTCAGTGGTGCTGACTTTGAATGACAAACTCTTCACATAACCTTCAAAGAAAGCCTCTGTTCAAGCCAATCATAGACATTCAGCTACTCCCAGAGCAGCTGTAAAAGTCTCATATTCATTTTTCACTGTACAATAGCTAGAACTTAGGCCTAGAAGGAAATCACACATAACTCTATTACATTTTAAAGGCTTATGATTTCTCTTCTTCCCTTGTTTCTCTTAAAAGAAACAAACCCCTCAAATGTGTTTTTTGGCCATTTATTTTTCCTTCCATTGCTCTCCTTATAGTTTACCTGTCAATTCAAACTTTGTAGGTAATTGTATTGGAAATAACTCTAAGTGTTCAGCCAAACCATGTTTACATAGTTTTCCTAGATGTCTCCATCTGACACCTGCCTCTGTTACATTATGGCAATGTCAGTCAGGACATCTGACCCAAAAAGTATGATTCCAGTAATGAGGGGAGGGAAAGACTTTTAAAATTCTCTTTTTTTTCGAACAGTTGAGTTTTTAGAGAAGAATGGTAGCTATTTTCCAAGATCATTTTGAAACTGAAGACAGCTAGGAAAGAAAAGATGCCTGACTTTCTCAGAATCATGTATCATGTCCTTTCAGGCAGCCAAATGATTTGTCTTTAATAAACTAAGGCAGGAGTCTACGATTTTCCCCAGGAAAAGTCAGTTCAGCTCTGAGTTGGATTAAGAAATGTAGAAGGGAAGGATCCATAAGCTGTCATAATTGCTTTGGGGGTATCATTTTTTAAAAAGAAACAGTGACTTTCATAATCCATTCAGAGTCTTTTTTCTCCTGTAGCACCCTCGCTAAAATATAATTCACATGTACAGGTTGTTATTCTTCAAGATTCCATGTGCTGAGTTTTAATGGCCCTGCTTTACTTAGAAAAGGGAGAGACAGTAACCAAATATATTCTCATAGAAATCATACAGAATTGTAGAACCCCTATAATTTAGGAGCATGACCTTCCCAGAAATTCACTTTTTTAAAAGATGGCATAGGAGGAAGAGGGAAAAACATTCCAGGAAGGACTTATGTGTCTAGGAACAAGAATGTTTGAGCCTTGATCAGGGGTATTTAATGGCAGAAAGTCTTATACATACAAGGAAGCTACACTTCCTGGACCTATAACCCAACCAGATGCTGAGCTAAGAAATGATGAACAAAAATGAGGGAGCCCAGCTGCAGCAATTGATTTCAAGCTACCATGTGAATAGGCTCACAGAATATGGTCATGTTACATATGCCCACCCTCCTCCCAGCCTATAGGCAATTACTTCATGAATTGAGCTTGCCTTTTCATCACCTGTGAGTCAGACTGCCAAGTGCTTTGCCTTCCCTAGTACAGGATGAGCCAGCCTAGCCTAAAGTTGAATCATTTTCAAAAATTTGAGTACCATCTGCAAATCTAAAAACAAGAAACTTCCAGACTAGCAGCTGTTCAGGGAGTTATACAGAAATTTGGGCATATCTGCATGCATGCGCACACATGCACACACACACACACACATTTACTTTATTCCTGGCATACTTTGAATTAGGCAAAAAGAAGAGGATTGATCATTCAACTTAATTTCAGTTCAACAAATCTCTACTAGAACTAGAATAGAGATATAACAAGAAGCAATATAAGTGATTCTTAAATGTTCCTATTTTAAGCATGGTCATCATTGCATATTATTATTAAAGTTACTCAATGGGATCGAACATGTCAAGTGTCTATTAAACTACTGAGAGAAAAGCTCCAGGATTTCAGGAATTTTTGCCACTCATAGTGAGAACTAACACTCACAGTCTCTCTCTCTCTCTCTCTCTCTCTCTCTCTGTCTCTCTCTCTCTCTCTCTCTCTCTCTGTCTCTCTGTCTCTGTCTCTCTCTCTCTCTCTCTCTTTCTCTCTCTTTCTGTCTCTCTCTGTCTTCCTCTGTCTCTTTCTCTCTATCTCTCTCTCTCTGTCTCTGTCTCTTTCTGTGTGTGTCTCTCTCTCTCTTCCATCCAGCCCCTTTCCTAGAGAGACAGAGAAACAAGAAGAAAGGGTAAGAAAGGGGAGCTCTACTCAATCTGTCTGGCCAGACATTTGATAAAATAAATCCAAGTTGTTCCTTCTCCTCCATTTGCCCATTTTCTTATACTAGGTAGAGGAAAATAGACTTTGTGGGCTTTGTGGGCTATATGACAAAAGGAAAAGCCAGTTCAAAAGTCTCTATCTTCTACCCATATGGGCTTCTACTTTGTGAATCATTCTTGGAAGAAATTTCCTGTGAAGATATCTAAACACAAAAGTGTTTTTTTTAATCACACACACATTTTTTTTCTCTTCCATGAGTACCTTATTCAATATTAAAATATTATGCAGATGCACTCATTTCTTTCAATTCAATTCAATAAGCAGCTTTTAAAGGCCAGTTATTTGCAAGACACTGGAGACAAAAATGGCATAATCCCTGACCTTAAGGAGTTTACATTATATTGGATAATGATAATAGTAATACAACAAGAATAATAATTGGCATTTGTATAGAGCTCTAAAGCATACAAAGAACTTTATAAATATTACCTCATTTTGGTACATAAGCTGGGAGGCTATTGTTATTTTTCCTTTTGCAATAAGGAAATGAAGGTAGACTTGTGTTAGATGACTTGCACAAGGTTACACAGATAATAAAGCATCTAGGGCTGAATCTGAACTCAGTTATTCCTCACTCTTTCTTCTGAGATATGCTGCATACAAAGAAGTACAAAACAAAATATGGTATAATAGGAGAAAAGGAATAGACAAAATGATATAGGAATATTTAAGGAAGGAATGAAAATGTTACCCTGAGAGAAATTGGTAATGGTTCCATGGAGGACTGGTCACTAATAAGATCAACTAGAAAGGGAAAGGAGGAAGTAGTGTGCATTTCAGGAACCTTATGAGTACTGAAAGATCAGAAACATATTGTTAGGTTCAGGGAATAGAAAGTAGGCTAGGTTGGTTTTTAATCTAGTGTGAAAAAGTCCTCAAAACCAGGTGATTGAAAGGATAGTGGTAATATCAAAAGAAATAAGGGAGTTTAGAGGAAGAGTAGTTTGCAGGGTAAGCAAAGCTGAATAGTTCTGTCTGGGATCCATCTACTTTCATGGATTTGGCCAGCCTTTCAGTCAGAGATAGCAGTTGGAGATTCAGGACTGTATTATAATTGTGATCTCTTTAATAGTTGGGATCAGAATACTTTAAAGGACTTGTCAATTTGTTGGTGTGAATATTCCTTCCATTAACACAAATTTCATACTCACTTTGCCTGAATACATGTCTTTATGAGCTCTTATGGCTAAAACATTTATAATCTAGTAGCTAAAGTTTTTTCTGATAAACTCCTACAAAACACTCCTTAAACTAGCTCAAAGCCATTGCATGTGATATTCTTATGTCATGTTGTGCAAGAAAAATAAGATGAAAAGGAAAAAAAAAACTATGAGAAAGAAAAAACAAACAAGCAAAGAAATAACAGCAGCAATGGTAAAAAATGCTGAAAATACTATGCTTTGAACCACATTCAGTTTCCTTCATTTTCTCTCTGGGTGTGGATGACATTTTCCATCCCAAGTCTATTGAAATTGCTTTGAATCACTGCATTGTTAAAAAGAGCCAAGTCCATCACAGTTGAACATCATATAATATTGCTACTGTATACAATATTCTCTTGGTTCTACTCCCTTCACTCAGCATCACTTCATGTAAGTCTTTCCAGGTTTTTCTGAAATCAGCCTGTTCATAATCATATGATTTCTGTTAGTTTGTTTATTGATATAGTAAAGTATGCTGACAGTTTTGCTGATATTGAACCAACATTGCATTTCTGATATAAATCTCACTTAGTCAGAGTGTGTTATCCTGGAGATAAGTTGCTGTAATCTCTGCTAATATAATATTTAAGATTTTTGTATCAGTATTTATTTATTAAGGAAATTGGTTCATAATTTTCTTTCTTTGTTTTAGCCCTTCTGATTTAGGTATCAGCACCATATCTATGTCATAAAAGAAATTTGTAGATATAGTTCTCAAGAGTTACAAGTATTAACTTCCCAGGTAGGCAATGTCATATTCCAGGTCCTCTGATTCTTTAATGTGAAAGTTGCTGGTCCTGCATAATCCTGATTGTGGCTCCTTGATATTTGAATTGTTTCTATCTGGCTACTTTCAGTATTTTCTCCTTGATCTGATAATTCTGGAATTTAATTACAATATTCCCTGGAGTTTTCATTTTGGGGTCTGTTTCAAGAGGTAATCATCAATGGATTCTTTCAATGACTATTTTACTCTCTGGTTCTAGAATACCAGAGCAGTTTTCCTTGATGATTTCTTAAAATATGTTGTCTAGGCTCTTTTTTTTTGTCATCATACCTATTAGGTAGTCCAAAAATTCTTTGATTTTTATCTCCTGAATCTATTTTGTAAGGCAAGGTATTTTTCCAATGAAGTATTTTACTTTTTCTTCTATTTTGTTTTGTTTTGTTTTGTTTTGCTTCATTGATTCTTGATGTTTCCTTAAGTCACACATTCAATTTCATTTGTTCAATTCTAATTTTTAACAAATTATTTCTTTGGTTAGTTTTTTTTTTTTTTTTACCTCCTTTTGCATTTGGCCAATTGTACTTTTAAATGAATTGTTTTGTTCAGTGGATTTGTTTTCCCATTTTGCCTGTTCTATTTTTAAAGAGTTGTTTTATTATTCCATTTTGCCACATTTATTTTTAAGAAATTTTTTGAGGACAAAACCAAGATAGTGGAGAGTAGAGCCTGAGCTCTTCCTGGTTTCCCTCAGAACTGATACCAGATCAAACCTTTGAAAAGATTTTGGAGTGACAGAATCCACAAATATTTGGAATGTAACAAATTTCCAGAAGATATTTTAAAAGAACTTCAAGAAAAGTCTGTTTCAATCATGCAGGGGGTGGGGGAAGGTGTGGCCCATACAGATATAACTTGGGGAGGCCCAGGGTGAAGAGGCTCCATATGGAGAATCTAGTGCAAAGTTCCTAGCCAAAATAAAACAGCATTGGTCACTCTGTCCTGATGCAGAAGTCAGTGGATTAACAAGTTAGCTGTGAGCCCTCCAACAAAACTACAGAAGGCAAATAGTGAGCCCCTGAACCCCAACATTACAAGAAGGACATGGCCATGCTTACACAGTGCAGAAAGACCTAGGGCAGCATAAAACCCCTGCTATCCTGTAGAGGAAACTCAAGACAATCTCCCCTTTGTCCTAAAAGTGATCTCAGATCTCAATCTTTAAAGATGAGCAAAAAAGCAAAGAGCTCTGACCATTGATAGCTATTATGGAGAAAAGGAAGAACAGATCTCAAAACCTGAGGACACTTAAGGCAAAATGCTTCCAGATGAAGCCTAGAAGGGTGATATGAGTTGGTCTCCAACTCAAAAGGCTCTTTTGGAAGAATTCAAAAGGAATCTTAAAAGAGAGTTAGAAGAAAAATGGGGAAAGGAAATGAAAGCTTTATAGAAGAGTTTGGAAAAGAAAACACAGAAAGTGTCTGAAGAAAATAACTCCTTGAAAAATAGATTTGGCAAAATGGAAAAAGAAAAACAACTCCTTATAAAAACAGAATTGGTGAAATGGAAAAAGAAAACAACTCCCTAAAAATGGAATTGGTAAAATGGAAAAACATTCAATGAACAAAACAATTTTTAAAGTTCAATTGTCCAAATGCAAAAGGAAGTAAGAAAAAAACTAATTGAAGAAAATAACTCACTAAAAATTAGAATTGAATAAATGAAAGTGAATGACTAAATGAGACATCAAAAATCAGTCAAACAAAACAAACAAACAAAAAGAAGAAGAAAATGTAAAATACCTCATTGAAAAAACAACTGACCTGGAAAATAGATCCAGGAGTGTAATGTCCAGACTAGCTTCCTGGATGATCTCTGGAAGGACCTTGGTCTTAAGTGGAGAAGTGATGAAGGCAGGAGAGCCACCAAGAGGATGGTTAAGAATGAAGTGTAGGGTCTGGAATCTAGTCTCCTCTGTTTCTGTGTCTGAGTCTCTGAGTCAGAGATCAAGCTCCAGCACACATTCTCATCTCTAGTCCTCTTAGCCCTTAAATACCTTAGTACAGTTACATCACTACAGCACACTGAGCATGTGCCAATGGTAGAACAATTACATAATCATATCACACTAAGTACATGCCAACTAGAGTGATTACATTACATTAAGTATATGTGAACTAGAGAACCATTATCTCATCAATCACACTGAATAAACATCTTCTGTAAGTATCCTTGTTTCAAATATACCTTTCCCAGAGGTCCTCTACATAGGAGAGACAATCTAAGAATTATTAGCCTACCTGAAAACTATAATGAAGAGCATAGGCAACATTTTTAAAGAAATCATCAATGAAAACTGCCCCGATAGACCAGAGGATAAAATGTTTTTGAAAGAATCCATCAATCACTTACTGAAATTGACCCCAAAATGAAAACTCCAAGGAATATTGTAGATAAATTCCAGAATCATCAGATAAAGAAGAAATACTGCAAGCAGCCAGGAAGAAACAATTCAAATGTCAAGAAACCACAATCCAGATTACCCAGGACATAGCAGCTTCCACTTCAAAGGATCGAAGGGCTTGAAATATGATATTCCAGAGTCAAAAGAGCTTGGACTGTGGCCAAGAATCAACTTCCCAGGAAAACTAAGAATTATCTTTCAGGGCAAAAGATGAACTTTTGAAATAGGGTATTTTCAATTATTTTTGATGAAAAGTACAGAAATTTTGATCTTCAAATATAGAACTCAAGAGAAACATAAGAAGGTAAAAATTCAAGGGACAAATTATGTTTTTTAAAAGTTAAAATGTTTACCTCCCTATATGGGAAGATTATATGTGTAATTCTTGAGAACTGTATCTTTATTAGGAGTATACTTAGAGGGTATATAAATTGACATTATTGTAATGATACACAAAAGAAACTATGGATGGAAAGATGATTGTACTGGAAGAAGAGGGAAGGAGAACCAAAATGAAGTAAGTTATATCACATGAATAGGCTAAAAAGATCTAGTACAGTTGAGGAAAAGAAGGAAGGGTTATGAGCATTGTTTGAATCTTAATTTCATCAGATTTTGCTAAAAGAGGGAATATCAGATATATTCCATTTGATATAAAAACTTGTTTCACTCTGTAGGGAAGTAGGAAGGGAAAGGGGAAGGGGAAAAGGAAAAAGACAAAGAGAGGCTAATAGAAGGGAGAACAAAAGTAGAACAGGAAAGGGATAAGAAAGGGGAGAGACTGAAAAAGGAAAGGCAGATTGAGGGAGTTGTAGTTAAAAGCAAAACACTAGTGAAGAGGGGAAAAAAAGAGAAAAATATAACAGGAAAAATAGGATGATGAAGAAGGAAAGAAGGGGGAAAAAAAGATAAAAATATAATGTTAAGGACCAGACCAGGCAGATGGGGCAGGTCAATTCTCCAAAAACCTCCACAACTGAATCATAACATCTGAAGGAGTTACAAAACAGCCATTACTGACACGGGTGTTGCTTGTGGACTGGGAATGAAATAAATTGGAGGCAGAGAAAGAGGAGAGAGGTCAGACAATACAACTGCCTCTCAGTGAAGAGGTCAGAGAACAGCAACTGCCTCTCAGTCTCCTTGTATCATCATCATCCTCTCACATGAAGAGATCCATTCTACAAGTCTGAGTTAGACTTCTAGTAGCCATTGGCAGGTGGCTCCTATGTCACAACAATATTATTTGGGGAAAATAGGATAGGTTAGTAATTTTAACTGTGAATTTGAATGGGATGAATTCTCCCATAAAAAGGAAGTGGATAACAGAGTGGATTAAAAATCTACAATACAATATATTTACAAGAAACAAATGTGAAGCAGAGAGATACATACAGAATAATGTTAAAAGACTGGAGCAGAATTTATTATGCTCTAACTGAAGTAAAAAACAGCAGAGTAGGGTTCCAGGTCTCAGATTAAACAAAAGCAAAAATAGATCTAATTTAAAAAGATAAGAAAGAAAATTTCATCTTTCTAAAATGTATCTTGGATAATGAAGTAATATCAATACCAAATATATATGTGCCAAATGGGACAGCATCCAAATTCCTAGAGGAGGCATTAATAGAGGTGCAAGAAGAAATAGATAACCTTCAGCAATGAGAGGATTCAATTCAGTTCCAATTGATCAGTGATGAACAGAACCAACTACATCTAGTGAAAGAATACTGGGAAATGAGTGTGGACTGCTTGCATTTTTGTTTTTCTTCCCAGATTAATTTTATCTTTCTAAATCTATTTTTCTTGTGCAAATAGAGAACTGATAAATCTGTACACATATATTGTGTTTAAGTTATACTTTAACATGTTTAACATGTGTGAGACTGCTTGCCATCTAGGGGAGGAGGTGGAGGGAAGGAAGGGAAAAGTTGGAATAGAAGTGATTGCAAGGTTCAATGTTGAAAAATTAACCTATGCATATGTTCTGTTGATAAAAAAGCTATAATAATAAAAAAAGAAGAAGAAATAGACAGCAAAACTATGCTAATGGGGGAATCTCAACCTCATTGTATCAAAACTAGATAAATTGAACCACAAAATAAACAAGAAAGTGCATACTCTAGAGTGAGGAGAACCTAAGTTCAAATCAGACATTTAACATTTCCTGGTTGTGTGACCCTGGTTGTATGTGGGACGTAATCCCAATTGCCTCACAAAATAAAATTTAAAAATAAATTTTAATTTTAAAATTGCCTCACAAAAGAATTTTTTAAAAGAGGGTGACAGTAATGAGAAAAGATATCAAAATTTATGGGATGCAGTCAGAATAGTTCTTAGGGGAAATTTTATATTTCTAGAAGCTTACTTGAGTAAAACAGAAAGAGGATATTAGTGAATTGGACATGCAACTAAAAAAGCTAGAAAAAGAACAAATTTAAAACCCTCAATTAACAACCAGATTTGAAACTCTGTAAATAAAAGGGGAGAATAATAAAATTGAAAGAAAAATATTGAACTAATAAATAAAACCTAGTTGGTTTTATGAAAAACTAATAAAATAGCTATTTTGCCCAACTGTGTGCTAGGATGATTTTAGAAAAGCCTAGAGAGACTTACATGAACTGATGCTAAATGAAGTGAGTAGAACCAAAAGAATATTGTACACAGCCACAAGAATATGATATGATGATCAGTTTTGATAAATGTGGCTCATAAAAAAAACTATTATTAATTTTTAAAAAGAAGTTGTTTTCTTCAGTATATATATATATTTTTCTGTCTCATCAATTTTACTTCTTAAGGAATTGTTTTCTTTCTGTGCTTCCTTTTCCAAACCATGGTTCCAAGCCATGTTTTTCCCCAAAGTTTCACAATTCTACTGCATGGATCTTATTTCCAAAAAATTTTCTTCTATCTCTATTTTAAGATCCTGTTTGAATTCTTCCAATAGAGCCTTTTGAGCTTGAAACCAATTCCTATCACCTTTGAGGCTTTATTTACAAGCATTTTGCCTTTGCTGTCCTCTTCTAGGTTTGTGTTCTGATCTTCCCTGCCCGCATAAGTAGCTTTCTATGGGCAAAGCTTTTTTTTTAATAATTTAAATTACTAAATTAAATTAAATACTAAATAATTTAAATAAATTAAATAAAGAATTTAAAATAATTGAGCTCTGTTCCTAGGGCACAGTAAGATTGTCCCAAGTTTCTTTTGCAGGTGGACAGGACCTCTCAGTGGCTGCACTGGAGTTGGTAAGGCTGCAAGCTTTCTCACTGTACTGTGTGGGTCTAGCCAAATCCCACCTGTTAATGTGGGGTTTAGGGACTCACGATTTGCCTTCTGTGGTTGGGTTGGAGCTATCACAGCTCGTCTGTTGATTCCCTGGCCATCTGTACTAGGAGACTCCCCATGACAATCCTTTCCTATTCCAGGCCTCCCCACCTACCCCTATGCTAGGCTGCATTCCTCTTGCCCAGTTGAAACAAGCATTTCCTGAAGTCATTTTAAGATATCTTAAACTGGTAAATTATGCTCCAAATGTTTGTGGATTCTGTCACTCCAAAATTCCTTTATAGGTTTGATCTTGCATTGATTCTGAGGGAAGTTGGAGAGAGTTTAAGTAATGTCCTGTCTATACTCTAAAATCCTGGCTTTGCCTCAGAACTTGCATTCTTTGGCATTATCTTCAAGAATACCTCTATGCTACAATGAGACATCATATTAGGAAATGAATGTCAGGCACTTCTGTTTTTTATATTAATCCCCTTCTATCTATTTAGTTCAGTGGTCTTATGACCACAAAGATGTCCGAAGAGGATGAAGCCCACGAGCATTTAATTGAAGTAATTTTCAAAGTTGTGGAATATCACAAATATTCATTTATGATGTTTCTACTATCATCTTTTGTTTTTTTTAATTATCTATATTTCAAATTTATACTTTCTCCTTCCAAGAAAGTTGCAATAACTAAAACAGAAAAATCTAGGAAAACCAATCTATTTTTTTAATTTATTGAAACTAATCACATAAAAATGTTTAACCTTGTATGCAATGTTCTACTCCCATAGCATTCTATTTGTGCAAAGAAGTGGAAAGAATTGTTTTCTCATCTCTAAGGTCATACTTGTTCTTTTTAAACTTTATAGCATTCACTTAAAATTTTTGGTACTTATTCTTTCCAATGATATGATGTAGTTATTAAGTATATTGTTCATTTGGCTCTGTTTACTTCACTTTGCATCAGTTCATTCAAGCCTTTCCATGATTCTCTAATATTCATATTCATTATTTGTTACAGCATAATACTATTCTATTTTATTCACTTATCACAATTTTTAGCTATTCTGAAATTAATAGACAATTACTTTATTTCAAGTTCTTTTGTGCCATGAAGAGTGCAGCTATAAATATTTTCATGAATATGGGATCTCTTTTTTATCACTCAGTTCCTAGAAGTTGTATTATAGAAGTGGGATTTTTGACTCAAAGGGCATTGGCATTGTACTTACTCTATTAGCACAATTACAAACTACTTTTCTAGAATAATTGGACCAATTCACAATAACATGTCATTATACCTGTCTTTCCACAATCCCTTCAATACTGGCTAGTCATATTCTTGCTTATCTTTGCCAAATTCATAACAATATAAATATTCTAGAAAGTCTGTCTTACCAAAATGCCAAGAAATAATGTGAAATTCTCCGCATCTTCCCCCTGAAAATGTTTTTGTGATACCTTTCTCAAATTTTTTCCAAAGAAGCAGTAGGTTCTTAATCTTCTACTTACAGAAAATAACACTTTATGTTTATAATCAAGATAAAATACCCAAATACACACAGAATAGCTTGCAGAGAGGGGAAAAATACCTTGGTAGCTTTGGTAACCTTTTATTAGTATTTCTGCTCAAAGAGAATGGATCAGGAGGGAAGAATATGAAAAATGTAACTTTTTGTAGACAATGGGCCAGTCTCTCACCCTATGTACAATTTTCATAGAATTACTAGTCCTGCATGAATTTCGCTCAGAATCCAACTGGGAAACACAGTCAAGCACCACTATTAATCAGACAGTAATTGGAGCAATATTTCAGCCCCAAATTGCCCTAAATTAGATGGTCATATAGAGTTTTGCAAATAATTTATTGGAGAAATAATCCCATTTATCAATGTTTCTCTAAAAGCTCTAGACTCCCCTCAACTATGACAACTAAAAATAATGTTTCAAGAAAGGAAGAGCCCTCCCCCTGCCCCTATTCTTCAGCCTATTCGTACCAGTATTAAAGGTATGGTTGAAAACATTATAGGAAATTTAAACCAAGTAAAAAGCCAGATACTAAAAGCACATTTTAAACACCCAAGCAAGAGGGCTTGGGGGGAAATATTCTAGTAGAGCTTTGAAGAAGCCAAGCTATTAAAAATGCAACAATAAAAAGAGTTCATCATAATCCTTAGAGGCTATTAAAAGCCTTTGGTTGATAGCACCTTTACTTTAAAAGACTGTGGGACTTTCTGCTAGATGTGACTTTAAGTAGTCAAGGCCTTAATGGACCAAATAAAGGAAACCAGAACTGAGTTCCTAAGAGGGTTATTAGATCAAAGGTTTCCCACCTCTTTTGTGTCACAGATTCCTTTGGCAGTATCTAGTAAAGTCTATGGCTCCTTCACAGAGAACTATTTAAAAAATAAGGTTTTATACATAAGACTACAAAAGAAACCAATTTTATTAAAGTACATTGATAAAAATATACATACATAGATAGATATAAGTATAAATAGAGATACATATAGTGATAAAGATGTAGATATAGATATTTAAATTCAGTAATCCCAAGTTAAGAACTCCTACTACAGAGCCAAATGAGAATCTATAGACTTGGTTTTAAATATTTTCACTACTTATCTCATGTTTGAAGTTATAAAAGTCATATAACTTTTTAGGACTTATTTTCTTTATCTGTAAAATAAGGTAACTGAATTACATGACTTCATAGTGTTTTTTTCTTCCTCAGAACCATATATAAAACCTGTAAATCTCAGTCTTGAACCACATTGAAAGTTAAATTCCCATTATTTTTTATATTTAAAGTTCAATCACTTTTTGAAAGTTGCCAAAGACTTGGAAAGACTTACATGAACTGATGCTGAGTGAAATGAGCAGAACCAGGAGATCATTATATACCTCAACAACAATACTATATAAGGATGTATTCTGATGGAAATGGCTATCTTCGACAAAGAGAAGATCTAATTCAGTTCCAATTGATCAATGATGGACAGAATCAGCCACACAGAAAAGGAACACTGAGAAATGAATGTGGACTACTTGCATTTTTGTTTTTCTTCCCAGGTTATTTTTACCTTCTGACTCCAATTCTTCTTGTGCAACAAGAGAACTGTATGATTCTGCACATATATATTGTATCTAGGATACTATAACATATTTAACATGTATAAGACTGCCTGCCATCTCGGGGAGGAGGTGAGGGAGGGAAGGGAAAAGTCAGAACAGAAGCGAGTGCAAGGGATAATGTTGTAAAAAAATTACCCATACATATGTTCTGTCAATAAAAAGTTATAATTTTTTTAAAAGCTGCCAAAGAGATCCCATGTAGAGAAATCTAGAGAAATAATATGTTACCTGACATATCTAGTCATCTAATTAGTCAGTTGCCAAGTTGTGTTCAATCAGTAGAATATAAATTTCTTGAAGTAATGAATTATCTTGCTTTAATCTTTGTCTTCCTCAATTCCTATTATAATACCTGCTAATAGGGTAGCAACCTAATGGACACTTAACTGTTAATAGTTTGAGTAATTAAGGATTAACATCTCTGTGTTCTTATTGATTATTAGAAAGGAAACACATTTTGTTGCCAAAATTACAATATTTGTCAAACTTCATGATGTAGTGTTCCAGAATTTGGGGTTCCTCTAAAGGAACATCCAGAATTGTGATATTAAGAGTTCAAGTGTGAAACTGCTGTCCTTGATGGTTAAAAAAAAAAGAACTTTTTCTATTTTCCATCTTTTTTGTACTCTATTCATTTTTATCTTAAATGACTATATATTTGCATTTCTAAAAAAGTTTTCTTTAAACTAGTTTTACATGAAGGAAAACCCAACAATTAGGAAATGGCTGAAAAAGTTGTGGCATATAATAATGATTAAATGATTAAATATTATTGGATGGAATATTGAAGTAAGGGAAAGTTTCAAAAAAAAGAAAGGGAAAAAACCTGACAAGATTATATAAACTGATGAAAAGTCAAAGTGAACAGAACCAGGAGTATATTGTACATAGTAAGAGCAATATCATAATGGTGATCAACTGTGAAATCTTAGCTACTCTGATCAATACAATGATCCATGATAATTCCAAGGGACTTCTGATGAAAAATGCTATCTACCTCCAAAGAAAGAAAATTGATGAACTGAGCACAGATTGAAGATTTTATTTACTTTCCCTATTTTGCTTGCTTTTTTTCTTTATAACATGGTTAATGTGAAAATGTGTTTTGAATAACTTCATCTGTATAATATGTCATCTTTTTGCCACCTCAAAGGATGGAGGAGAAGGTTAAGGAAGGTACAGAATTTGGAAGTGAAAATTCTTTTAAAATAAACTAGTTTTATTTTTGACTATTTCTCTTTGATTTATAAGACAGTAGTGATTTTAACCTTCTTTATAAAACTTTATAAAAAAATATACCCTATATACTGTAACCTATTTAACATGTAAAGGACTGCTTGCCATCTGGGAGAGGGGGTGGAGGGAGGGAGGGGAAAAATCAGAACAGAAGTGAGTGCAAGGGATAATGCTGTAAAAAATTACCCTGGCATGGGTTCTGTCAATAAAAAGTTATTTAAAAATAAAATAAATAAAATTTAAAATATATATATATATATGTCCTATTCAAACTGGTATTACTCTTGGTTATCTTGGCATGTGACTCAAATGTTTCTTAAAACAAGTTTTAGTTTTTTTTCTTTTAACTGATTTATATCCATTAAATTTCTATAAGAAATCATTGTAATTTATGTTTTTTCTTCTATTTACATCTCATTTTTTAAAAAATCATTAGTAACTTTTTTGAAAAGGTAAGAATATATTTGTTTCCAAAGCATGTCATATATGTTTCAAAGTATATTTTTTCCTCAATTTTTTCTTTTTAAAAACTGTTGTAATGTTGATCTTAGCTGAGACAATTAAGTAGTTGTACAGAGACAGCTGATTCAGGATCGACTTCCACAGCAAAATCAAGCTTTTTTGTTCATCTCATGTAACTGAATTGATTTCATTTTTGTGAAATTACTTGATGTTCACCACATCTAGTACCTATTGATCCTTTTCTCAAAATACTCATGCTATAAAGGGATAATACTCTATGTAGTTCTCAAGTCTATGGTCTCTCTCATTTCTTATTCCTGTTCCATATTTTGCAATACATTTCTTGGCATCTTCATACTTTCCTATTTTTGAATTGAAGTTACTAAGTATCAAAGCTTGAAATATTTTCATTCAAAAGGCTTTATCTGGTCCTTTACAGAATTCCTCTACCTTGGTGTGTATAAGCTGTAATTCTTTTCCTTACAGCCTTTTGCAAAAACTTATTGGCTTTACAATCTGGAATGACTAAATGACCCATAAAAGCAATCCTTCTGGTTTCCTTTGGACACATGAAACCAGTCCTCCCCTCTCCTTTAGTGTCCTTTCTACAGAGGCTAGAAGGCATCTTTTCAGGTACTTGCAACTTCCTTTTTTTTTTTTTCTCATTCTACTTATGGCAAGAAGAACAAAATCAACATGATATACAATTCATTTCCCCTGGCAATAAATGGTCATTAGGTGAAGATCTTACATTTAGGGCCCAACAGCTAAATGAGCATTTACCAATACTCTAAAAACTTTAAAACTATGATTCACATGATTTTTTTAAATAAATCATTTGCCCTTTTTTAGTTTTCCACTCTGTCATTACCACTGCAAAAGTAGAAGGGAACTTCAAAGGTCTAAGAGACAATGAGACAGGTAGGTGACACAGTGAATAGAAATTTGGAACTAGAATCAGGAAAAGCTGAGTTCAGATGCTGAGTTCAAATTATATATGTAATAGCCATGTAATTCTGAGCTAGTCTTTTAAAAATGAAGATGGAAATAGTACCCATTTCTCAGGGTTATTGTAATGATCCTGATGATTGAAGGAATGAGATCCCTTCTGCTCAGAGACTCAGGTTCAGAAGCGAAAAAAATTCGCTAACCCAAAGGCTGTGCCAAAAATAGGAGGTTTTATTTTTCACTAAGAGGTTTTTCCCTCTTAGTGGGCCTATTTTCTAAATTGAGAAAATCTGCAAAGAATGGTTAGCAAAAGATCTATTTTATGAGTAAGTCTGGGGGAGGTTTGATAACCAGACCAGGATTTCTCAATTGAATTTGAAGTTTTGTCTTAGAATGTGATTTCCTAAAAGATCAGTAGGAGTTTGATTTGCCCTGGAATGGTACTGAAGAGGGAACCCCAAAGCTCTGAAATCCTTAAAGGAGAAAATCTTCTTCAATTCTGCCTCAGTGAGGGGACTCTACCCCAAGCACAAACAGTTTCATCTTTGTTATTTGGGTAGGGATGGCTCAGTTCTGAAACCCATTGAATTCAATTCAAATTCTAACCCTGGCTGAAACCCAGCCAGGAGCCAACCTAGGACTCCACCCATGAGCCCCCTTCAGCTTTTGGCTAAAGCATCCTATTATGAAAGGACCAGACTGGAGCCCTCTCTTTGCAGAGGTTCCAAACATGCTAGCTACCATGCTTGGCACCCCAAGAACGTCTGCCCACTGGAAAACTATTTCCAGTGCCCTCTTCTCTTAACATCATTTATTAACTAGACTTGAACCTTACTTCCAATCCCCATAATAAGCCTCTTTTATCAATCTAGGTTTTGGGGTCTGTAAATTCCTTTACCAAGAACTGCTTGCACCACTACTAGACCTCATTTTCATTTTGGGTACCCCAAATCTAAACCTCATCAGTATTGCTTATCTCACTCTGAGGAGATGTGAGACCATTTGGAGCCTGGGTTTTTGCAAATCAAAGGGAACATGGTTTTTGTGATTTTACACAATTTTTATAGAATTCATTTGGGTCATTTTCAGTGATTATTTTACACAAATTTTTTAAAGTTCACTCCCATCAATCCAATGATATAATACTTGTACTGTGCTTAGTATGTATGAGTGTTTATTTACTTCCTTCCATTTTGCTTTTATTTGTTTCATTGATTGCTCTGGCCAAAAAATTTATCACCAACTGATGATATTGATATTCTTGATATTAAATTTGGCTAGTACTTGGGATGTGAATTTGCCTGAACATACTTAGTGAAATAGCCCAGGCAATAAAATTCAAGACAGCTGCAATGAGGAAAATTTAGAATTTATTTGGTACCGAGCTCGGGACGGAATGATCGAATTCTGTACCTTACAGAACTAAAGACAGCCTTATAAACATTTTTTGTTCGAGCTTGTTACATTTTAATCTGTGATTTGCATTTTACAACAGGAGGATGGGAACATAGATCAGTTTCGAGTACCCCGAGTACCCCCACTGGGAACAGATATCCTTAAAGGTATTGTTGAGCCGGCCTTTTGGAATGCAGAAGAAATCCCCCAATCTAACTGAGCAAACTTTCTTTTGCTGCCCCGAGGCGGAAAGGAGGGATTTGTCCATTTCACTTAGCACTTTTCAAACATAGAAGAACCTGTCAGAGGTTGTCTTCTGCTAGCACAAACTCCAAATCCCAACCTTAGCTTCATGACATAAAAAGCTTTGGAGTAGGATTCTGTAGAAGTCTCTAAATTGTGTGATTTTTTTTTAAAATGGGCTTTTGCAGTAATAAGCAGTTTAGGATCATTAAAACTGCCACAAAGTTTTCTCAATACAATCTATCAGAATCTTCTCCTCTTAATTCAATGCTGGGTTCGGTTCAAATTGGTATTTTTGTATAATAGAGGGTCAAAAGTCCTCCATCTTTAAAAAGAATGGAAACAATTGCTTTAGATGTACATTGAATAATTTCAATACTTAATGAACAGAATTTAAGAATACATGACTGCTTTCTCATGGTGATCCAGTAGCTCCATAATTGTCCTTCCCTCTCAGAACCATTCTTTCCCATTATTCACTGCCTCCTCCCAAAGTTTCACCACTTGAAAGGATATTAAGAAAATTTAACTCATAACTACATTATTTTCTTCATGATCACAGAACTTGAAATTTCCCTGTAGGATGGAGAATAATTTTTGCTTCCTCTTTTCTGTTTCTCATTGAATAGTATTTCCTCTTCAGGATTATGTGACCAGCTCTCTTAGCAAAAACAGCTGGCCTGAGGGGATGGGAAATCTAAGCCCTAGTCTATTGTTGTTTAAAACACTTTTTAAAAGGTATTTTTCTCTCCAGATTCAAAAACTGGAGAGTTAGGCTAGATGGAAGGAATATAAATTTCTATATAAAGAAAAGAAATTAGATAATTAGATCAACTTGTGAAGGATATAAGGTATCACCTCTTTTGCAAGTAAACAATTTAATTTTATTTATTTAAAAAAAACTGATGACATTCAATTGTGAAGAAACATGGGTTTTTAGATGACAAAATAGAGAATTAAGAGAGCCTGTTTAAGGACAGAAAAATGGCCAAGGTTGCAAGGAACTCTGGTCCCTTGACTCATTTGTATGTCAGAGTTTCAGAGATCAAAATTCACAAAGTAATCAATAAAATAACAACTTAGAGTGACTGGTATAATTAAATAAAAACTATTGGTTTCCTAAAAACAAATGGATTATTTTCAGTATTTTCAGTTCAGTCATAAAGGAAAAATGAGTCATTGAGCACTTTAGAAAAGGACTCTGGTTTGAAAAAAATCAGCAAAAGAGGAGAAATATCAGCTAGAAGGAGCTGAGTTGAGATGAGAAGACATCAGGCAATAGTTATGAATCCATCTGGTGAGTAAGGTGTTAGGAAGGCTTTAGATGATTGTGTTGGCAGTTCCTAACTGGTCAGTGGAAAGCTGGAATTTATTGGAAGAAATTGAATTTTGTTAATCCCTCTCTAGTGAGATCTACAGCTTTAGGGAGAAATCTTTCAGAATGTTGGTTGCTTCTGCTGTCATCTCTAATTTCATAGTGAGAAAGAGAAGGAAAAGATTGACTTCACTTCTTGCTTTGCTGTTAAAAGAGAAAAGAAAGCCATTTGGATGTGTCAGCATACTAACTATAAGATGAGACTAGCTAGGCTTGCTCTCATTGCCCAAGTTGCCAAACCTAAAGAACACTGCAGTTCTTTAGCTTGATGGAACTGTTTTTTGTTTTGTTTTTATCACAATAGCACACATCCTCATTTCCTTTTCCTTTCTTTCTTTCTTTCTTTCTTTCTTTTTTTTTCCCCTGAAGCAATTGGGGTTAAGTGACTTACCTAGGGTCCCACAGCTAGGAAATGTTAAGTGTCTGAAAGCACATTTGAACTCAGCCTCCTGACTTCAGGGCTCGTGCTCTATCCACTATCCCACTTAGCTACCCCCTTCATTTCCCTTTTAAAGGTGATTCTGATGTGGTTTGAATGGTCTCAATTCCTAGTGGTTAAGAAGTTAGTGGTAATAAGAAAGTTGTTAAGAATCCCCTTTAAATCAGCCACCGGTTTAGGAGTGAAAGACTTCATTTATTCCCGAATTATCAGTTGCAAAATGAAAGTTTATGTTGGATAGAAGTCAGTTTACCAAGAGACTGACTTCTATAGTGGCAGATCTATTTGGAAATGGAGTTTTGACACTGATAATGCTTTCTCAGTGGGCAGAAGGATCCTGGAAGCTGAGACAGCAAGCTACCTAGGCCATCTGCAAAGACCTTAGTTGAGGGAAGCTGTTATATTGGGTATCTTGATGAAGGCTGGGATACCCTAAGCTGATCAGACCAGGTGGGGTCTGAGACAGATGAGATCAGGATTCCTCAACTGAATGAAAATTTAGAATTTCTATGGGAGTTGATTAGCCCCTGAATACTATTGCTTCTCTTATCCTGGGAGGATGGGGCTCTGTCTCAACTTGTTGGAGCCTGGGAGATCTGATCTCTGAGATCAGAAAAAGGGGACACAATCTCTAAGAATGATAATTTTAAAGGGAACAGTTCCCCTCCCCCTTCAATTCTATGTTAAAAAGAACTTGTCAGTGCTTCATCAGTCATTCAGCTGGAAGAGGAGCAAATTTGCCCAGCAGGAGAATGGAATAATGGTGATAATCGCAAGAAGATCAATAAGCAAAGAAGCAGGTTCATAGGGTGCAGGTTGTTCCTGAAGAGATCAAGGATATCAGGATCTACAATCTGGACTTATGATCTGCCTTGAGCATAGGGATTGCCTTATATGCCTCTCTGCTAGATTACTCTAAGTATGTGCCCACTCTCTCTCACAAAGATAATGTGCATTGGCAGGAATGTGTGACACAGGTTTATTTTGGATAATGAAGTATTGTTTATTCCTACTTTTGCTTTATTTTAAGTAACTGTGAAGTTTTGATTATTCTCGCTTTTTCTTTGTTATTTAATATTTCATATCCTGTTAATTATAATGTCTAAATTGCTTAAGGAAAAATAATTGAGCTCATGTCAAAAACAGAGCAGGTCAAAACTCCTGCACTTACCAGAGTGCTCTTATTCTTTCAACTTGGGTGAAAAAAAAGTTTACCTAGTTTGAAATAATCAATGATGTCATCATTGTTTCTGGCAGATTTGATAAAGATGGGAAACATATTGGTAGGAGTTCATAAACTTCTTTGGCAAATAAAAATAGTGTATCCTTTCCTTAACAGGGTTACTCTACAACTTTTATCTTTTTCAGGGAACTCTTTACATGCCAGTTACAGGTTAGATTAGAATAAGTGAGCTAAGCTCAGCAAACAAGTAGACTAATGCTCATGTAAAAGGCTACATAGGAAAAAAAAAGTCCAAAATATCTATCAAAAGCCAGCATTCATAGGAGAATATTAGATAGCTTTTATCTGGGATTTTTATTTTAGATTATGACACTTAAATGATTACTAGTCTTAGTCTAAATGTGGCAGATAGTTATTTGATGATCTAAGTGGTCATTGTAATCTAAAATCAAGCATTGTGATTTACTGTGAACCTAATTTCTTATGTGATACAAAAAAGTTAACATTTGTAAACAGATCTATGCCCACCTAAATATATGTATGCCTTGTGTATTCCCTCTTCTGTACAAAATAAAAATCAGTATGTGAACTTGAACATTATTTGACTAAAGGAAGCAAAAGGGAAGATTCGCAAATGTTTCTCAGAGAATTTCCCCACTGAGTTGTGGTTATGTGTTTTCAAACCACTTGCCATTCAAAATCAGATAGATTAAAAATATGTATTCAGAGGTTGCTTGCAGGTCATCTAAAGGAATCTTGAGAAGAAAGCTTGTTTGTTACTCAAAGACTTTGCAGAACAAATACATAATGCATTAAAGGAAATAATTTGCAAATTGTATCAGATCCAACCTATAGAATTTTAGGAATAAGTCTTGAGAGTCTGCAAGTCCACAAAATTGCTTAAAATTCTCATAGTAACTGAAATCGCATCTATTAAGCAAGTTGGATAAAGCAAAATAACTACCCATGGCCCATGTTGGTTAAACAACAAAGGTATTTGAGAATCATGAAAAAAAATTTTTTTTACATTGGCTGAGAAATTGAGCTATCCAAATAGGTTGGAAAAATCTTTTTTGTTTCCATTCTTCTTCCCTTGCTCTATTATCAGAGCAAACAAGACAGTGACATGCCTTAGTCAATATAGGAAAAGTATGACCTCCTATTTCAGAGTTAGTTCCTGGTGTGTCACTATCCACTGGGAACTTTAAGCTCTTACTTTGACCTATGATATGAGACTTGACTTATCACAAAAGATATGCCTGCCATGAAGAAAAGAATTTTCTGTCATTATCATGATAATCACACTTATAAAAATTAACATTCAAAATGTCCCTTATGGCATTGTCTGGTCCTTGGATGTTATGCTGTCGGTAGTTAACTACCCATCTCTCCTACTTTCAACTTCTTGTTTCATAAGATGTCACCAATTTTTTTTGTCCCAAATTGCCTTTTCTTGATTTTCATTTTTTTTTCTCTCAGGGGGAATAAAATCTGGGCAAGAAATCTGTTACGTGGGTTTCAGTGGCTGGTGACATCTAGTAGGGACTTTAAGATCAGCAGCTTTAAAACCTGGAATTAACCAAAAACATAAGGACTTTTTGAGTGGGAAAGAGGAGTCAGGAAAGTGGGAAGGAAAAAATGGGCAGGAAGGTGACAAAATAAGTTAGGATTTTTTTTTCTTGAAATTCCATATGATAAAACTAAAGATCTAGCCAAAATATGATTAGATTTAATATTTAGTCTACTTGACCACATCCAAACCTCATTTCTGAACTTTATTCCATTCTTTCCTTGCGTTTACCTCAAATCTTATGGTCAGTAAATACTATTGTTATACCACAGTTTTCTTTAACTGTCCTGACTCAGTTTCCCTGTACTACTTTCCCTTGTCTCAGTTTCCTTAACTATTCTGTCTCAATTCCCTAAGCTGTAAAACTACCCCTTTAGTCTGACTGAGGACCATTTGCTCTAAGGTTATAAATTGTTAGCAAGATAAACAAGAGAGTAGACCTCTTGATTCTTTTTTGCCCTCAAGAATTTACAATATCCCTCTAAAATATTCCAAGATATCTCACAAGATATCTTTACTTCTATGTATTCAGACATCCTGTCTCTGGATTTTTAGGATTTATGGCCTCCCCTATCCTGACAGAAGTTTTACCACGCTTCTCGCCCCTTCCTTTGTTTAGAGAAAAGGTATTTAAGAAGTTGAGGTTCCTCCATTCATTGCTGGAGGCTGGTGGCTGTATGCTAGATTCTTTGAGATGACAGTCTCCTCCAGCCCTGGGACCAACATGGATCCCTTGGTCCCAGTATATCTTTATCTCTGTCTAACTGGATAATTTGAGACGAGAGTCCTGTCCAGTCAATTATACTCTCCCATTAATAAAATATTAAAAACTCTCTAATATCTCTCCTGCCTCAGTTTCTCCAGCATTACACTATGAGACAAAACCATTAATAAAAGTATTGTGTAATGGAAGTTTAGGATGATCTTTTTTTATTGCTAAGTTTATTAAGTACCTACTGCATGTACAAGACACTGAGCTGGGTACTTGGTATACAGAGAAAGGATATGTCACTAATACTGATCTCCAGAAGCAATCTCATGGAAAGGAGCAGAGAAAAAGATAGAGAGAGAAGTCATTATGTCCCAAGATATAGTCAGATAAGTATAAATGCATTCCCCAAACAACCCTCTAAACACTTTCAGTTAGAGAGGAAGATGAGATGGAATCAGGAAAGATTTTATGAAAGAGATTATACCTAAGTTAATTTTAATTATCATTTCAAATAAATTCAAATATATATGTGTATGTTTATATATGCATATATCAAATTATACATTATACATTTATTTCATTTAATATTATATGGTATATATGACATATGAGACAGAGAAAAATAAAATGTTCTTGGAAAAATGGAGGAGAGAGTTGGGGTGGAATAAGCAAGAGTTCATGGAAGAGGGAGTGCTTAGCTAAGTATTGAAGGAAGAATAGTCTTCTTTCAGGTAGAGAAAAGAATCCAGTATCTTCCCCATATGGAAATTTGTTGGCTTCATAAGACATGAAAAAGGAATAAAGACTCCAAGGTGAAGGAAACTCCTATGTATAGGTTGGCATTTTCTCTATAACTTAGTCTTGGAAGATTGCCAAAAGCACTAAGAGAATAAGTGGCTTACCCAAAGTTAACATAGCCATGGATGCCACAGGTGAAACTTGAATCCAAGTATCTGATTTTGTGACCATTTTGCAATCCACTGTTCTCGCCCACTTCCATCAAATTTGGGGAAGAGAAGTAGTCTAGTTTGGCTAATGTGAAAGGAAGCTTTATGTTATGACTGTAACAATAAAGAAATTTCAGTGTAAAACTCAATGGGGAATGAAATTAATAATTCATTAGAACAATAAGCAATGTTGTTGGATTCTTCTTTTTCCAGCAATGAAATTTTCTTTGCAAACATTATTACCGCTTTATTGTCAAGTGTAGAATTGTCAATATATTGGATTATTCCATTAAAAACTTTCCCCAGATTTCTGTAGGGAGGATAGAGGCGGGAAAATTTAAACTTTATATCAGAAAAATCTTACTAAAAATTTAAGTTATTCACAAATTGAATGTTTTTTAAAATTTTTTAATTTCAATTTATTTTTAACAGTCATTTTGAAAATTGAGTTCCAGATTCTCTCTTCCTCTCTCCATCCTCTTCCCTACTCATTTAGAAGGTAAGCAATATGATCCCAATTATAAATGTAAA
This sequence comes from Antechinus flavipes, assembly GCF_016432865.1. Lineage (NCBI taxonomy): Eukaryota > Metazoa > Chordata > Mammalia > Dasyuromorphia > Dasyuridae > Antechinus > Antechinus flavipes. Next base: position 51,847,708 of record NC_067402.1, on the reverse strand, counting down.
ATCATGCAAAACATTTTCATATTAGCCATGTCACCAAAAAGAAAGAAAAATAAAGTGAATTATTTTTCACTCTTTTTCAGAATTTTCATTAAAACTTCCATTTGCATTCAGAATTCATGTATTCTCTCTGTGGAGTTAGATAAGATTTATTTTTTTTTATTATGAGTCCTTCAGACTTGTCTTGGATCATTATATTGATCAGAGTAGCTAAATCTTTCACAGTTGATCATCACTATAATATTGCTGTTACTTTGTACAATAATCATTTGGTTTTACTTCTGGTTCTTTTCAGGTGCTTCTAAAATCACTTTCCTTGTCATTCCTTAGAGCACAATAGTTTTTCATTACAATCATATACTGTAATGGGCTGAGGCTTGAGTTGATGCACTGAGGTCCCAAGCACATGAGGCTAAATAGTAATTGGACCATACTCTATTAATATATAAGCTTGGAGAAAGAATGGCCCCCACCCACTCTTTGTGCAAGTCCTGATGTGTTGTATAGGAAATGATGATTTTGGTGGGTGGAGGCAGGGGAGTGGAAAAGGAAGGAGAGGAGATGGCTCAGTGGGTAGAGCACCAGCCCTGAAGTCAGGAGGACCTGAGTTCAAATCCAGCCTCAGACACTTAACAAACAGAAAAAGTTGTCGAAAGCAGCAAAAGCAAAAAGAAGAAGAGAAACAAATCAGCTAAGAGAGAGCAATGCGAGCCGAGCCAACCGTGGCAATGGCAATCCCAAAAGCCTCTCCTCCCCTTCCTTTTCCACTCCCCTGCCTCCACCCACCAAAATCGTCATTTCCTATACAACACATCAGGACTTGCACAAAGAGTGGGTGGGGGCCATTCTTTCTCCAAGCTTATATATTAATAGAGTATGGTCCAATTACTATTTAGCCTCATGTGCTTGGGACCTCAGTGCATCAACTCAAGCCTCAGCCCATTACATCTCCCGCTTTCTTTTGTTTTAGAACACAGGTGATCATGCCATCCCTGACTCCTCAGGGAGGTCAGAGCCCCCAAGGGGAGGTGATCACAACCTCCCTGATTTCTCAGGAAAGGAGGTGAAAACACTAAAAAGGAGATAATCACGCCCTCCCTGACATCTAAGGAAGGGAGATGAAAAGCACCAAAGGGAAGTGGGGCTTGCTAGCAGGTTTCTGGGCTCAAGGGTCTTATTATGCACAAACCCATCAGCATGGGAACACATAGCACATAGCAACAACGCAGAGACTATTAGTGATGACTCTCCCCACAGTCAGTGCAGGCTTGATGTGGCGTAACAAACATGAATTTTACACCCAAGTAACGGTATAACAAACAATATAAATCAACATTATGATGTAAAAGATTGCCAGAAGTCCTAGAAGGAGAGTATGTAAACAGCAGTCACACATACACCTCTTCAGCAGCCAAGAGATAGTCCAAAACCAATCTATTGTCCATTGCTTCACATATCAGGGAATCCAATGATCCCCCCAAGTTTTTGAAGTCCAGCAAAAGTCTTTTTGTCTTAGGGAATCCAATGATTCCAGTATATTTTGAAGTCCTGTAATAATCCACTCAGCAGAACGAATTATATGCAATCATGTTAGCTCTCACTTATTACCCAGGAGACATAACTATAATATCTGATTCAGCCTATTCAGTAGGTGTGGTACAAAGAATTGCCACAGCCCAAATAAAATTTGCAGCTTCTAATATATATCAGCTCTTTAAGGAACTTCAGGAGCAAGTGAGAAAACATCCAGATAAGATTTATATCTTGCATGTCCAGGCCCTATTTTTGATGGGAATTCAAAGGCAGATAGCCTTTTAACTATGTTAGCCAGTACGCCTTTATTTCAGGAGGCCCAGGAATCCCATTCTAAATACCATCAGGCTGCTCGAGCTTTGCGTTTACAATTTGGGATTACAAAAGAGGAAGCTAGGAGCATAGTAAAAAGCTGTACAGCTTGCCTTCCTTTCCATGCTCCTACACTGCCTCCAGGGAAGAACCCTCGTGGTTTGAGACCCAGTGAAATCTGGCAAATGGATGTGACCCATTATAAATCTTTCGGTCGTCTGTCTTTTATCCATGTTGTGGTAGACACCTTTTCAGGATTCACTTTTGCCATACCAGTAGCAAAAGAGACTGCCCGAGTGGTCACTGAATTCCTCATGCAAGCATTTGCCATTATGGGTGTGCCACAAGCAATAAAAACAGACAATGGTCCTGCATACGCCTCCAAACATTTTGCACACTTTTGTGCACAGTATAAGATTTTACACACCACTGGCATACCCTTTAATCCTCAAGGACAGGCAATAGTAGAGAGGAGAAACAGAGACATTAAGACGCTCCTCCAAAAACAAAAGAAAGGGGGAGCCACAGATAACCCTAGAGAACTACTAAATCTAGCACTTTATACTATTAACTTCTTGATTTTTGACAAAGATGCCTGGCTCCAGCAGACAGGTTTTATAACCCACCGGAAGGGCAATGTCCAGTGCGAGCAGCTCCACTATCTTTAGATAATCGCCAGGTGATGTGGAGAGACCCAGAAAGTGGTGAATGGAAGGGACCAGATAGGCTAACTGCTTGGGGGAGAGGGTTTGCTTGTATCTCTACAGGTGGAGAAGGAATCAGATGGGTGCCAACGAGCCGTATTTGCCTTGTCCATCGCAGAGAGACAGAGCAGGAGAAGACCCAAGAAACATCGGGTGGTTCTGTTGCTGATTGTGCTCACCATTGAAAGAGTGTGGCAGTTATGGCATTTGACTCATGGACATAGAAAATCATTGGACTTCAAAACCCTCAGAAATCATTGGATTCTTTGAGACATAAGGCTTGAAAGCCCTCAGGAATCATTGGATTTTCTGAGAAATGATAAGACTATTACAGGACTTCAAAATATACTGGAATCATTGGATTCCCTAAGACAAAAAGACTTTTGCTGGACTTCAAAAACTTGGGGGGATCATTGGATTCCCTGATATGTGAAGCAATGGACAATAGATTGGTTTTGGACTATCTCTTGGCTGCTGAAGAGGTGTATGTGTGACTGCTGTTTACATACTCTCCTTCTAGGACTTCTGGCAATCTTTTACATCATAATGTTGATTTATATTGTTTGTTATACCGTTACTTGGGTGTAAAATTCATGTTTGTTACGCCACATCAAGCCTGCACTGACTGTGGGGAGAGTCATCACTAATAGTCTCTGCGTTGTTGCTATGTGCTATGTGTTCCCATGCTGATGGGTTTGTGCATAATAAGACCCTTGAGCCCAGAAACCTGCTAGCAAGCCCCACTTCCCTTTGGTGCTTTTCATCTCCCTTCCTTAGATGTCAGGGAGGGCGTGATTATCTCCTTTTTAGTGTTTTCACCTCCTTTCCTGAGAAATCAGGGAGGTTGTGATCACCTCCCCTTGGGGGCTCTGACCTCCCTGAGGAGTCAGGGATGGCATGATCACCTGTGTTCTAAAACAAAAGAAAGCGGGAGATGTAATGGGCTGAGGCTTGAGTTGATGCACTGAGGTCCCAAGCACATGAGGCTAAATAGTAATTGGACCATACTCTATTAATATATAAGCTTGGAGAAAGAATGGCCCCCACCCACTCTTTGTGCAAGTCCTGATGTGTTGTATAGGAAATGACGATTTTGGTGGGTGGAGGCAGGGGAGTGGAAAATATACCACAACTTGCTCGGTCAGTCCTCATTTTACAAATATCCCCGCAGTTTTCAATTACATGATATCACAAAAAGAGTTGCTATAAATATTTTTCTACATATATATCCTTTTCCTTTTTTTTAATCTCATTGGGGCTTGGACTTAGTAATGATATTGCTGAGTCAAAGGGTATACAAAGTTTTATAGCACATTGTGTATAGTTCCAAATTGTTCTGCAGATGATTGAACCAATCACAATCTCACCACTTCATCAGTATGCCTATTTTTCCACATCATTTCTAACATTTGTCTTTTTTTTCAAGACAATTAGGGTCAAGTGACTTGTCCAGGGTCACATAGCGAAGAAGTGTTAAGTGTCCGAGGCCAGAATTGAACTCAGGTCTTCCTGACTCCAGGTCCAGTGTCCTATCCATTGTGCTATCTAGCTGTCCCACACTTGTCATTTCTAATAGGTGTAACATGCTACTTCATAATTATTTTGATTTACATTTCTCTAATCAATAGTGATTTAGAACATTTTTTTTCACATGACTATAGATACCTTTGTTTTTTTTTTCTTCTGAAACTTGTCTGTTCAAATTGTTTGACAATTTATCAACTGGGGAATAGTTCTCATTTTTATAATATATATTAGAAATAAGGCTTTAGCTGTAATTTTATTTTTGTTATTATTTCATTATCTCTGGTACTTTTAGCAAAATGTAGTTTCCATGAACTTATAATTAAGTCTAGTTTTGGTTTTTATTTGTCTAAGATCGTGATTTCTACTCCTATCTTTTTACTTCAGCTGAAGCATGATAGATTTTGCTCCAGCCTCTTATTTTAACTCTGTGTGTCTGTCTCTGTTTCAATCATATCTCTATCATTAAACATATTGTTGGATTTTTCTTTGTTATATATTGTTATCTGCTTCCTTTATAATAGGTAAGTTCAACCCTAGAATGAGTTTTCTTGAGAGGTACTAGTGTTCTCCTTGGAAGTCTTTAAGCAAAGTCTAGATAATCTCTTAACAATGAAAATTTCTTTAGTGTTATGTTGGAGTTGATGACCATTAAGGTTCCTTTAAGCTCTTGAATTCTGTCACTCCATGTTTTTTGAAATGTGGCATACGTATATAACCTATATCAAACTGCTTACCATCTTAGGAAGGGAACACTTGAGGGAGGGAGAAAATTTGGAACTCAAAAAAAAATTTAAATGAATGTTAAAAAATTGTCTTTACATGTAAACAAGAAAAATACTATTTTGAAATAAATTAATAATTGAAAGTACCAGGAATAAGCAGAGGAAGAAAAGAAATGTGATGTGTCTCATTTCACCTTAAAATGATTTTGATGCTTCGGGATAGAAGCATCTCTGACACAAAGGGTTATCCTAATATTTTAGAAAAAAATGGAAATATGCCATCTCACTAACAAGCCAAGAGAAACACCTCTCTCCCTCCTTTGAACTTAAAATATTTCTGGTAATGGAATTCCTAAATTAACTTGATGAAATTTATGGAGGTTAGTTTTTGTAGCTTCAATTGCATTGGCCTAAAAAGGGTATGATCATGCCCAGTAACATCTTGCGTGAGAAGATTAGTAGCCATCTCCTGGGATTTACCCAATTAACATTTCATTGAGAATTAGTAATTTCATCTGAGGGATTGAAGACAATTTGGTTGATTTGGGACATAGGTCAGGAAAACCTTTTTGTGCTGGGCCTAAAGAAAGTCAATTGTAGTAGTGGCCTTTTCTCATTTTCTCTCTGACTGGGATACAGAGTAGAAACTAGAAATCTGAGAAGAGCCCCTGGAGGGGAGGTAGGACAATATCTGTGCACAGGTCCACTTTCTGATTCATTCTCATCTATTAAAGCCAGAAATGATCACTCTAGGGACTGAGTTAACTGTAACCAGGGTTAGTAATGGGACAATAAGAGTTCCTGGATCCCAAGCAGCTGAACCCAGTCATTGAGAGACATGTCTTATAGCCTTGGGAATAAGCAACAGCAGAGAGTTCATAGCTAAGAAACTCATAGATCACAGAACTGGAGATCACAAAAATGTTGTCTGTTGTTGATTGGGGTATTCCCAGAGAACTGTGGATTTTGAGTTTTTTTTAACATGAGTATGGCCTATGAAAATGGAAGACAAGGGGAAATGAGAAGAGATCAAATGAATGAGAAGTCTCAACAGACATCTGATGAGAGAAGCTAAGGATGTTTGAGTGTTCCTGCCTCCATGGAAGAAACAGAGCAGAGAGAATCTGAAGATAAGAGTAGCTACTTTGTACTGAGTCATCTGAGGGGGATGATTGAAGCCCTGCTTGCCTTGCAGATTCTGGGAGCTCATTGGAGGAAGAAGAAACCTCCTGCTGTGTGAAGAGCTGCCTGTAATTGTCATTCTTTAAGCACCAGGAAGTCTGACAGAGGACAGAAATGTACTTCAGATGCTTTGGAGTTGATTGGAAGAGAAAAAATCCTAATGTTATATGAAGAACTGACTGGGTTTATTGCTCTTTAGTGCCCTCTACCATCTGAGAGTGCTTGACTTTGGTCTTTTACTTCTCTCTGGATTGAAATGAAAAATTCCTTAAAGTCCAGAGGCTAGATTTGAAAAGCATTTCATTTCTCCAGCAAGAGGAAACTGAAACAGAAATAACTTGACTCTTTCACCATCTGGTCAAGGGGACTCTATTTAAAAGCTGCAAAATCCAGTTTTAAGGTTAATGTTTCATTGAAAAAGTGTAATGCTGCTGCTGGGTGAAAATATAATTTAAATACTACTTCAGCAGCCATAGAATAGCAGAGAATCATTTTCATGCTATAGTAGGAAGGTTTAGAAGAGATAAGTGACTGATCTTCAGACTGTTCCCTAAGAGATACTCCCTATATCTAGGTTTGAAGTCCAGAGCCATGAGTTGCCCTGGGCATGTGAGTTTATTTATTCAAGTTCTCAGTACTAGATTTTTGTATGTGTGTATTCATTCTCCCCCCTAGACATAGTACAGATTGATGAAAAACATAGTACAGATTGATGAAAGACTTATAGATGGCTTATCATTTAATATTTATTAAATTTATTATTTATTTATTTATTTAATTTATTAAATTTAAAGGTCTCAAGATTTCCAGGGATAGAGACAAAAAGGCATAAAGAAGAACTCAGCCAAGAATTGCCAATATTCTCCTCCAAACAACTTTTTAAAAAAATTACTCAAAATTGAATTCTAGAGTAGTAGAAACAATATGTCTCAATGAGATATCCTTTCAGTCTAATACTACATAGGAGGTCAGAAATGAGTCTGTAACAACTGTGAAGAGGCTACCTGGAGCCATAGCCAATAGATGGACACTAGCTTCTTTCTGATCTTCTCTCATGACCCTCAACTAATTACCAAATTTAGCCTCTGAATTAGTTCTGTCCTGACAGAATCCACAAATATTGGGACTGCAACAAATTACCAGCAGAAGATAATTTCAAAGATATCAGAAAAGGTTGTTTTGGTCAGGCATAAAGGGAGGTGGCCAGGCACAGGCAGGCAGAACACAGGTGCCAGTGGATACTGTGCAGACCCAGGTGAGGTACAATCTCCATGGAGTGGTGCAGACTCCATGCTGCAAAGATTCTATGAAGAGGAATCTACATGAGGGTTGGCTACTCTGCCCTAGTTGCAAGCTAGTAGATCTGCAGAGAAGTTATAAAACATCCATACAAACACACAAGGTAAAAGGTAAATAGTGAACCCCAAAACAACAGAGTCTCACAGGAAATGGCCATGCCCACCCAGCACCAGGAGTAAGTCAGCACAATCCCATTGCAGCCACAGCTGCTTCATTGCTTGTAAGGGAAGTTTGGAAAACCTTTTTTGCCCTAAAAGCAGATCCCAACTTAAAAAAAAATTAGTAAAAAGGCGAAGAGAACTTTAACCATAGATAAGTATTATGGTGAAAGAGAAGAACAGATTTCAAACTCTAAGGAGACTAAAAGCAGATTGTCTCCAACTGAAGCCCCAAAAGGTGATATAACTTACTCCCCACCACACAAAGCTCTCCTAGAAGAAATTAAAACACATTTTAAAAGAGAGCTAGAAGAAAATGGGGAAAGGAAAGAAAAACTTTGCAAGAGGGTTTGGAAAAAACATATAAATCATTAAAAGATAGATTTGACAAAATAGAAAAAGAAAACAACTCCATAAAAAAATAATTTGTGAAATGGAAAAGGAAAATAACTCCTTAAAAAACAGAAATTGTGAAATGGAAAAAATTCCATAGAACAAAACAACTCATTTAAAAACTCAATTGGACAAATACAAAAAGAAGTTAAAAAAAAGTAAATGAAGGAAATAATTCACTAAAAATCAGAACTGAACAAATGGAAATGAATGACTTGATGAAATATCAAGAATCAGTGTAAGCAAAACCAAAAAATGAAAAAAAATGGAAAAAAATGTAAAATTACCTACTTGGGAAAACAACCGACCTGGAAAATGATAATCTAAGGATTATTGGAATCCCTGAACCATGATGAAAAAAGAGCCTAGACACTATTTTTCAGGAAATCATCAAAGAGAACTCCCCTTATGTCATAGAATCAGAAGGTAAAATAACCATTGAAAAAATTCACCAAACACTTCCTGAAAGAGACCCCAAAATTAAAACTCCAAGAAATATCGTGGCTAAATTTCAGAACTATTCCAAGGAAAAAATATTACAAGCAGCCAGAAAAAGAAAAAAAAATTCAAATATCTAGGAGTCACAATAAGGATTACCCAGGATCTATCAGCTTCCACATTAAAGGATCAAAGAGCCTGGAATCTAATATTCCAAAAGGCAAAGGAACTTGGAATACAGCCAAGAATAAACTACCCCACTAAACTGAGCATTTTCTTCCAGGAAAGAAGGGACATTCAATGAAACAGGTGAATTCCATTTATTTTTGATGAAAAGACCAGAGTTAACAAAAAAATTGACCTTCAAATATAGTACTCAAGAGAAGCATAAAAAGGTAAAAACAACTCTTGAGAACTGTATTTCTGTTGTGGATATACATAGAGAGTGTGTGTATAATTTGAATTTACTTTTATAATATTAAAAAAAGGAACTAGAGGTGGAAAGGGGATTGTACCAGAAAAAGGGAAAAGTAGAGGTAAAATGAGTGAGTATATCCCATGAAGAAGCAAAGGAAATCTATTATATTTGAAGGAAAGAAGGGAGTGGGATGAAGATTGTGTGAATCTTACTCTCATCAGAGAAAATATTATACATATTTGGTTTACAAAGAACCTTTTCTCACCTTATTGAAAAATGGGATCAGAAAGGCAAAAAGGAAGGGGTAGGGTAAACAGAAGGGAATACAGAAATACTAGGGGAAAGCTATAAGAAAGGGGGAGGGACTCTAAAGAGGGACAGATTCTAAATGAGGAGGATTGCTTGAGGCAAGTGGTGCTCATAAGTTAAATACTGTGGAGGAAGGAAAGGGGAAAAAGAAAGAAAAAATATAATCTGGGGATAATAAGATGGCAGAAAATACAGAATTAGTAGTTTTAACTGTAAATGTAAATGGGGTAAACTCTCCCATAAAGTGGAAGTGGATAGCAGACTGGATTAAAAACCAGAATCCTACAATATATTGTTTACAAGAAACACATTTAAAGCAGAATGATGCATACAGAATAAAGGAAAAAGGCTGGAGCAGAATCTATTATGCTTTGGATGAAGCAAGAAAAAAGCAGGGGTAGGCATCCTGATCTCAGATCAAGTAAAAGCAAAAATTGATCTAATTAAAAGAGATAACAAAGGAAACTATATCTTGCTAAAAGGTACCATAGATAATGAAGCACTATCAATACTAAATATATATATATATATATGTAATATATATACACACACACACACACACACACACACACACACACACACACACACACCAAGTGATATAGCATGGGAATTCCTAAAAGAGAAGTTAAGAGAGCTGCAAGAAGAAATAGACAGCAAAACTATAATAGTGGGAGATCTAAATCTTGCTCTCTCAGAATTAGATAAATCAAACCACAAAATAAGTAAGAAAGAAGTTAAAGAAGTAAGTAGAATACTAGAAAAAATAGGTATGATAGATCTTTGGAGAAAATTGAATGGAGTCAGAAAGGAATACACTTTCTGCTTGGCAGTTTATGAAACCTATACAAAAACTGACCATATACGCAAAATAAAATGCAGAAAGGCAGAAATTGTAATTGCAATTTTTTCAGATCACAAAGCAATAAAAATTACATTCAATAAAAAACCAGGGGAAAATAGACCAAAAAGTAATTGGAAACTAAATAATCTCATCCTAAAGAATGAATGGTAAAACAGCAAATCATAGACACAATTAATAATTTCATCCAAGTGAATGACAATAAAGAGACTACATACCAAAATTTGTGGGAAGAAGTCAAAGCAGTAATAAAGGGACATTTTGTATCGCTAGATGCTTACTTGCATAAAATAGAGAAAGAGAAGATCAATGAATTGGGTTTGCAACTAAAGAAGCTAGAAAAAGAGCAAATTAAAAAACCCCAATCAAATACCAAATTTGAAATTCTAAAAATAAAAGGAGAGATTAATAAAATTGAAAGTTAAAAACTATGGAATTAATAAATAAAACTAAGAGCTGGTTTTATTAAACAACAACAACAACAACAACAAAATAGGTAATCCTTTAGTTAATTTGATTGGAAAAAGGAAAGAGAAAAATCAAATTGTTAGTATTAAAAATGAAAAGGGAGAACTTTCCACCAATGAAGAGGAAATTAGAGCAATAATTAGGAGTTACTTTGCCAATAAATTTGATAACCTAAGTGAAATGGAGGAATACCTACAAAAATATAGATTACCCAGATTAACAGTGGAGGAAGTAAATTGGTTAAATAGCCCCATTTTAGAAAAAGAAATAGAACAGGCTATTAATGAACTCTCTAAGAAAAAAATCCCCAGGACCAGGTGAATTTACATGTTAATTCTACCAAACAATTAAAAAATAATTAGCTCCAATACTATATAAACTATTTGAAAATATAGAGAATGTAGGGTTCCAACCAAATTCCTTTTATAACACACATATGATACTGATACCTAAACCAGGTAGAACAAAAACAGAGAAAGAAAATTATAGGCCAATCTCCATACTGAATATAGTTACAAAAACCTTAAATAAAACATTAGAAAAGAGATTACAGAAAATCATCCCCCAGATAATAATAATGACCAAGTAGGATTTATACCAGGAATGCAGGGCTGGTTCAATATTAGGAAAACTATTAGCATAATTGACTATATTAATAACCAAATTCACAAAAACCATATGATTATCTCAATAGATGCAGACAAAGCATTTGATAAAATCCAACACCAAAATCCATAGGAATAAATGGACTTTTCTTTAAAATAGTCAGTAGCATCGATTTAAAACCATAGTAAGCATTATATGTAATGGGGATAAACTGGAACCATTCCCAATAAGATCAGAGGTGAAACAAGCTTGCCTACTATCACCAGTACTATTCAATATTGTATAAGAAATGCTAGCTTTAGCAATGAGATGAAAAAGAGATTAAAGGAATTAGAGTAGGTAATGAGGAAACCAAATTATCACTCTTTGCAGATGATACAATGGTATACTTAGAGAACCCCAGAAAATCTACTAAAAAGCTACTAGAAATAATCCACAACTTTAGCAAAGTTGCAGGATACAAAGTAAATCCACATAAATCATCAGCATTTTTATACATCACTAACAAAATCCAACAGCAAGAGATACAAAGAGAAATTCCATTTAAAGTAATTGTCTATTGTATAAAATATTTGGGAATCTATCTGCCAAGAGAAAGTCAGAAACTATATGAACAAAACCACAAAACATTTTTTATAAAATAAAGTCAGATCTAAACAACTAGAAAAATATAAAGTGCTTTTTGATAGATATCATAAAGATAACAATACTACCCAAACTAATTCATTTATTTAGTGGTATAACAATCAAACTTCCAAGAAACTATTTTACTGACCTAGAAAAAATAACAACAAAATTCATATGGAAGAACAAAAGGCCAAGAATTTCAAGGGAACTAATAAAAAAAAAAAATCAAATGAAAGTGGCCTAGCTGTACCAGATCTAAAATTATATTATAAAGCAGCAGTCACCAAAACCATTTGGTATTGGCTAAGAAATAGCCTAGTTGATCAGTGGAATAGGTTAGGTTCACAGGACAAAATACTCAATAACTATAGCAATCTAGTGTTTGACAAACCCCAAAACTCCAGCTTTTAGAATAAGAATTCCCTATTTGACAAAAACTGCTGGGAAAATTGGAAACTAGTATGGCAGAAACTAGGCACTGACCCACACTTAACACCATATACCAAGATTATGTCTAAATCATGAACCTGTTTTTACATTAAAAATGATATTATAAATAAATTAGAAGAACATAAGATAGTTACCTCTCAGATGGAGGTAGAGGAGGAAGAAGAAAATTGTGACCAAAAAAGAACTAGAAATTATTATTGATCACAAAATAGATAATTTTGATTATATTAAGTTAAAACATTTTTATACAAACAAAACTAATGCAGACAATATTAGAAGGGAAGCAATAAACTGAGAAAACATTTTTTTATATTCAGAATGATGATAAAGGCCTCATATATATATGAGAATATATAGAGAATTGACTCAAATTTATGAGAAATCAAGCCATTCTCCAATTGACAAATGGTCAAAAGATATGAACAGACAATTTTCAGATGAAGAAATTGAAACTATTTCTAGTCATATGAAAAGGTGTTCCAAATCACTAGTGATCAGAGAAATGCAAATTAAGACAACTCTGATATGCCACTATATACCTTTCAAATTGACTAAGATGACAGGAAAAGATATTGACAAATGTTGGAGGGGATATTGAAAACTGGGACACAACTTTTTTGGTGGAATTGTGAATGAATCCAACCATTCTGGAGAATAATTTGGAACTATGCTCAAAAAGTTATCAAACTTTGTATACCTTTTAACAAAATTGTTACTACTGGGCTTATATTCCAAAGAGATCTTAAAGGTGGGAAAAGGACCCACATGTGCAAAAATGTGTGTTACAGCCCTTTTTGTAGTGGCTAGAAACTAGAAACTGAATGGATGCCCATCAATTGGAGAATGCTGAGTAAATCATGGTATATGAATGTTATGCAATATTATTATTCTGTAAGAAATGACCAACAGGATGATTTGAGAGGCCTTACATGAGACTTACATGAACTTACATGAGAGAGACTTACATGAACTGATGCTAAGTGAAATGAGAAAAAGCAGGAGATCATTATATACGGCACCAACAAGACTATACAATGATCAATTCTGATGGACTTGACTCTCTTCAACAATGAGATGATTCAAACCAGTTCCAATTGTTCTGTACTGAAGAGTCATCTACCCCCAGAGACAGGACTGTGGGAACTGAATGTGGACCACAACATAGCATTCTCACTTTCTTGATTGTTTGCTTGCATTTTGTTTTCTTTTGCAGTTTTTTTCTTCTTTCTTGATCTGATTTGTCTTGTGTAGCAAGATAAGTGTATAAATATATATACATATATTGGATTTAACATATACTTTAACATATTTAACATGTATTGGACTACCTGCCATATAGGGGAGAGGGGAGGGGGAAGGAGGGGAAAATTTGAAATAGAAAGTTTTGCAAGGGTCAATGTTGAAAAAATTACCCCTGCATATGTTTTGTAAATAAAAAGTTACAATTAAAAAAAAAGAATTAGAGGGGAAAAAATAAGTAAATAAATGAAAGTCAAGAAAGAAAATTATGAAAAGGAAATTAACAGGTTGGTAAAAGAGAAACAAAAAATAAATACTGAAAAAAGCATAATTGACCAAATAGAAAAAGAGATACAGAATAACACTCACATCTTAATTGATTAAAAAGAGAGGAATATGTATATATTATATAATATGTGTATATACATGTGTATATATGTTTTAAATAAAGATTTAAATTATCCAATAGGGAATTAGGAAGGAAAGGGAAAAGGAAAAGAAAAGAAAGGACTGAGAGTAAAAGAGTAATAAGAAGCAGAGAGATAGGGAAAAAAAGAAAGATGAATAGAGAAAACAGGATGAAGGAATATACATAATTAGTAATCATATCTGTGAATTTTAATGGGGTGAACTAGAAATAAAAATCCAATGATATGATGTTTACAAGGAACACACTGGAAAGGGAGACACAAACACAAAATTAAAATAAGAGTCTAGAGAAAAATCCTTTATGCTTCAAATGAAATAAAAAAAGGTAGAGGGTAGCAATCATGATCTCAGAAAAAAAAAAACAAAAGCAAAAATAGTCCTAATTAAAAAGGATAACCCAGGAAACTACATTTTGCTAAAAGGAACCATAGAAAATGAAGATTAATATTAAACATATAATTCATCAAATGTAATAGCATACAAATTCTTAAAAAAAAGTTTAATTAATTACAGGAGAACATAGATGGCAAAATTTGATCATTAATTATGGCACAAAAAACTCACAACAAAATGCAGAAAAGCAGAAAATTTAAATGCACCCCATAGTAGACTACATAGTAATACAATAATTACATTTAATAAAGAGCACTGAAAGCATAGATTAAAAGTTAGTTGAAATCTAAGTAATTTAATTCTAAAGAATGAGTGGGTCAAAAAAACAAAACAATTAATTTCATTAAAGAGAATGAAAACAATGAGATAACATTGCAAAACTTGTGGGATGTGCCAAAATAGTATCTAGGGGAAATTTTATATTTCTAAATGTCTATATAACTCTCAATAATATATAAACTACTAGAAAAAAAATAGGTACAGAAGGAGACTAACCAGGTTTCTTTTATGACATTTGATTTATAAAATCATTTGATATGTAAAATAAGGAGATCAAAAATAGAGATAGAAAAGTATAGAGCAATTTCCCTAATGAATATTGTTGCAAAAATTTCAAATAATACACCAGCAGGGAGATTATAGCAATATATCACAAAGACTATCATTACTAGGGAATTACTAGGAAGACAAAGATATTATTACTAGGGAAGAAATTTTCACCAAACAAGAGATAGAGGAGATTATGGCAAGTAAATTACATAATTCCATGAAATTCAAAAAACAAAACCAATGCAGAAAAAATTAGAAGGAAAACAGGAAATGGAAATTTTGCAGCAACTTTCTCTTTTAGAAGACCTGATTTCTTATATATATGAGGAACTTAGTAAAAAAAAAAATTAAGAGCTATTCAGGAGCATCTAGATGCAGTCAATAGATGAGTCAGGAGGACTTGAATTCAAATTTAAGCTCAGACTGACTGTAAGTCTTTGGGCAAGCCCAATTGCCTCAGGAGGGAAAAAAAAACTTTTATCCAGTTGATAAATGGTCAAAAGATATAAATGGATAGTTTTCAGAAGAAGAAATAAAAATAACCAATAGTGACATGAAAAAAAAATGTCACTACCAATTAAAGAAAAGCAAATTAAAACAACTCTGAGGTACCATTTTACATTTATCAGATTGGATAACTTGAGAGAAAAAAAGACAAATGCTGCAGTGAGGGTGGAAAAATTTGGACATTAATGAACTGTTGGTGGAGTTGTGAACTAGCCCAAGTATTATGGAGAACAATTTGGCACTATGCTCTAAAGGCTATAAAACTGTGCCTATGCATTGACGCAGTAATTCTACTACAATTTTTTTTTTTTTTGTGGCAAAGAATTAGAAATGGAAGAGATTCCCATCAATTGGGGAATGACTGATCAAGTTATGGTATATGATTTTGTTGGAATAAAATTGTGCTATAAGAAATGTTGAGCAGGAAAATTTAATAAAAACCTTGGAAGACTTATAAGAACTGATGAAAAATGAAATGAGAAGAGCAAGAAGATCATTGTACTCAGTAACAATAATATTGTAATGATGATCACCTGTGAAAGATTTAGCTAATCTGATCAAGACAATGATTAAAGACAGTTCCAAAGGATCTATGATTTAAAAAATAAACTATCTACCTCCGGATAGGACACTGATAAATCTGAATATAGATGCCTCTTTGAGGCATATGCTTTTTTAAAAAAAATCTTCTTATTATTTATTTTGTTTGTTTTCTTATGTAACATAGCTAATATGTAAATGTTTTGTATGACATTACATGTATAATAAAAATCAAATTGCTTACCTTTTCAAAGTAGTCTATGCACTGCAACATCTAACTGCTCCTATAATAAATCTTGAGACAAAATAGAAAGCTAAAGTCACTCAAATATCTCAAAGAAGGATTTAGAATCTAGAAGTTAGTAGTTTTACTCCTGAATTTCAAACATTACACCTAAAAAGTATAAGGTGCACTTGAAGTAAATACCCTATCTCTTCATTGCTTTATCAAATTTCATCCTAAGAGAGCTCTAAAAAAAAATTAAACGCAAATGTGTTATGGGTTAGAACTTGAAACAAGACACTAAGTGGAAGTGATGAGACTATGGTTATCTAGTTTAGCATGGTTCAATATGATTGATTTAATTTTACAACAAATAATGGTTTCCTAGTGATATAATGATTGGTTTATATTTAATGTAGAGCAAATAAGCTGGATCTCAGTAGGCCCTCAGGGGCAGAGGCAGAGAAGACATAGGGCTGGAGACAGGAGCTTAAGCTTTCTGAACCAAGGAGAGAAATTCAATTTGATCTTCAATGTTCCTGGTGGCTGGGCTGGCCTCCTGCACTTCCCCCACTAAGACCAAGGTCAGACTGAAAGGCTCTCCAGAAAGCTGCCCAGGATCAGGCAAATAGATAATAAAGAATTTGGACTTTAACCCCTGGCTACTCTTCTGGTGATTACTAAACTGAAAAGAAGGCTGCTCCCAGTGACCCCGAGGAAAAGAACCAAAGAACCAAAAGAACCAAAGAACATTATACACATGTATGAGGGGTTTGGGGGTTAATTCAATGGCAGAAGGAAGAATACTTATTTGAGTTAACAGCTTGTGTGAAGGAAACCTTGAAGTTTGTCAGAACCCTGAGAGGCACAAAACAAACTCATTTACCAATTCTGCTTAAGGATAGATTTTTTTTCTTCTTTTCATATTTTAGCATCATTTTAAAAGAGAATTAACATTACTGGAATTGTTACATAAAGAATTTAATTCCTTTTTTAAGGAAACAGGTATTTAAAACAGATTTTTTTTCTATCATATTTAATAGAAAAATAATTTTTATAACCCTGGAATTTTTTTACTCACATCTGCTTTTACTGATAAATATCCCCATCTTGTGGACCTTAAAGCTGTTTCTAAAGAGGATTTTTATCATGTTTTATTTTCACACTATAGACATGAATTTGAAATTTTTGGGGGGAGGGGTCCCTTACAAAAGTAGGCCAAATGTTTTAATTTGGAGTAGTTGCCACTAAATGATCTTAAAAAACAATCCATTGCCTTAGTGAAATATGTACCTTGGACTATAACATGTCACTCTATTTTGGAAGAACATGGTTCAAATACCATCTCTATCAATTTGTAGTACAAAAAAGTTACTTAATTTCTTTGGACCTTGATATCCTTATAAAATGAAAGAAGTGTTTTAGAAGGTCCTTTAAATTCTAATACTACTTTGAACCAGGCTTAAGAAAGTTTCAGTTGATGTTATGAACTAAATTATTCCTTAGAAGTATTTTCATTTATATATTATTTTATATGTCATTTATATTTTAGATGTTCATTTATATTTTATCATTTATATGTGTTTTTTCTATCCAGTGTCTTTATTTTACCTATAGAAATATGATTCAAATTCAAGAGCCAAAATGACCCCAAAATTAATACATTAAATAGTTTTCTATGTTTCAATTTAAACAATATTTTTATATGATTATTCTTAACTTGGACCATCAAGTAAAACTGAAGGATAAAAGAAAACTCATCATTAATATGTGTTTTTTCTATTTAGTATTAGTCATGAGTAAGAAAATATCTAAACATTTTACAAAATTTTTTTAAATTAAACAAACAATATACAGTGACTAATTTTATGTATCAAAACAAAACAAAACAACAACAACAAAAAAAAAAAAAAAAAAAAAAACAACCACCAGACTCTTGGGAATATAAAGGGCAAGTGGAGACTCATGGCAATGGTACTTAATTATTTATATTTAATCCATGACTTTTAATATTTTGCTTCTTTGCATTTTAATGAGTGTCTTTATTATCCCCAGTGCCTAGGACAATGCTTAGCACATAGAAATTATAATGAAAAGGACAATGATAATGATGTTGATGATGATGATGATGATAGAAATTGCAATGAAATGGATGATGATGACAATGAGGATGATAATATCATTGATATTCACTGTCAAGCCTCAGTCTTGAGATATTTCTATCTGTTGCATTTGATCTTATTCTTGTATTACTTAATGAAACTAAAGAAAATCCTGACTAAGCTCACCACATATTTCTTATATAATCCCAAATGGCACCTCACTGTTGCTAGAAGAATGTTTTTACTCCCCAAATGACTGGTTTTCCCATTTAACATGGTGTCTCTTCCATACATTTTCATACTTCCTCATATCTCTCACTATTCTCTCCCCTTCTCAGCTGATAACCTTCTCTCTTAATTTACAGAAAAGAAAATGAGACCAGTTGCACAAGCTCCCTTTTTCTCCCTCATCCCATCTTATGTCATTCTGATGCCTTCTTCTACTATCTCTTTTATCCCTCTCTCACATGAAGTGTTAGTTCTTTTCTTTGCCAAGGCAAATCCTTCTATATTTGGCAGATATCCCATTCTCTTCTATCTTCTACATTAGATTGTCCCCATTCTCTGTCTTATCTTCAATCCTTTTCTGTCTACTGACTGATTCTCTTATACTACCTACAAACATGCACATCTCTTCCACCCTCAAAAAATCCCATGAGAAAGTCTATCTTCACTACCTACATTCCCACATATCTCCTCTTCTGTGGCTACATTCCTTGAAAAACTACAATAAATGCTTCCACTTTCTTTCCTCTCACTCTTATTTTCCAATTTAGCTTCCAACTTCATCATTCAACCAAAACTGTTCTCTCTAAAATTATCAATATCCTCTTAATCACCTAATCTAATGGTCTTTTCTGAGTGCTTATCCTCACTCACCTTTCTAGAGTTTTTGATCCTGTCAATCATCCTTTTGTCCTTTGATACTCTATCAGGGGTCCTCAAACTTTTTAAATAGGGGGCCAATTCACTGTCCCTTAGACTGTTGGAGGGCCAGACTATAGTAAAAACAAAAACTTTGTTTTGTGGGCCTTTAAATAAAGAAACTTCATAGCCGTGGGTGAGGGAGATAATCATCCTCAGCTGCCGCATCTGGCCCACTGGCCGTAGTTTGAGGACCCCTGCTAGGTTTCCCAAACACTATTCTACCTAGGTTCTCCTCATATTGGTCAGATTGGTCCTTCTTAGTCTCTTCTGCTAGTCTGAGTCCAGGTCACATCCACTAACTGTGAGTGTCCCCCAGAGCTCTATGATGCACTAATTTTTCTTCTCTAATGATACTATTTTACTTGGTAATCTCATCAGTAATTATGGATTCAGTTATCATCTCTGAGCCAATAATTCTCAAATCTACTTTAAACAGTCCTAACTTTTCTTATAACCTCCATAATCACATTCCCAAATAGTCTGTTATATAACAACTTGCATGTCCCAAAGACATCTTAAACTCAATATATGCCAAGCTGAACTCATTTTCTTTCCCCCAAATCTTCCCTTCGTCATGATTTTCCTAATTGTTAATGGTTCAACCAGTCTTCTAGTCATCTATGGTTTGCTATGTAGGTATCAGCTTCAACGCTTCATTTTCTCTATTGCTTGCCTCATAAGGTTATAATGAAAGTAAACCTTAAGAATTGATATAAATCAGAAATGGGAGCCAAGATCATGGAATAAAAGCAGGAACTTGCCCAACATCTCCCCCAAACTGCTCCAAATTCCATTAAATAATGACTGGACAAATTTTAGAGCATCAGAACACCCAAATAAACAAGGTAGAACATTTTCCAATGGAAGGCAACTTAAAAAGTCAGCACAAAAGATCTGTGATACCAGGATATGGACTCCTATCCATGTAGTCCTAGTGCAGGCCATGCCTTGGACCCAGACCTGGCCCCAAGCAGACCTCAGCTATAGCACTCAGTCCAGAGATACCAAAAAGGAGCTGGAAAAGATTCATTGAATCAGAATGGGAACTCAGTGTAAATCGCAACACAGTGCAGAACCAGCCTAGCCCCTAGCCCCAACCTGGACCCCAGCATCATTGAGGTGGAATCTCTGAATCAGCAGCAGTATTGGAGGCTTCTGGATCTCTTGGCCTGGGGAAACCAAGAAAATGACCTATATATACAAAAAATTCATGACAGCTCTCTTCTCAGGGCATAAAAAATGGAAATATATGGGGAGTGGTCAAGTAAAATATGATGGAATGTTGTTATTCTTCAGGAAATTATGAGCAGGATGCTTTCAGAAAAACAACAACAACTTGGAAAGTCCTCAATGAACTCAAGCAAAGTGAAATATATACTCTTTGAAAGAGATTAAAGGAATAACAATAGGCAATGAGGAAACCAAATTATCATTCTTTGCTGATGATATGATATACTTAGAGAACCCCAGAGACTCTATTAAAAAGTTATTAGAAACAATCCACACCTTCAGCAAAGTTGCAGGATACAAAATAAACCCACATAAGTCATCAGCATTGTTATATATCACTAACAAGACCCAACAGAATTACAAAAAGAAATTCCATTTAAAGTAACTACTGATTGTATAAAATATTTAGGAATCTATCTGCCAAGGGAAAATCAGAAACTTTATGAGCAAAACTACAAAACACTTTCCACACAAATTAAGCCTGATCTAACCAACTGGAAAAATATTAAATGCTCTTGGATTGGGCGAGCAAATATAATAAAGATGACAATACTACCTAATCTATTTATTTAGTGCTATACCAATCAGACTCCCAAAAAACTACTTTGATGACCTAGAAAAAATAACAAGTTCATATGGAAAAACAAAAGGTCAAGAATTTCAAGGGAATTAATGAAAAAAAAATCAAATGAAGGTGGCCTAGCTGTAACCAGATCTAAAATTATATTATAAAGCAGCAGTTACTAAAACCACCTGGTATTGGCTAAGAAATAGACTAGTTGATCAATGGAATAGGTTAGGTTCAAAGGACAAAACAGCCAATAACTTTAATAATATAGTGTTTGACAAACCCAAAGACCCCAGTTTTTGGGATAAGAATGCATTATTTGACAAAAATTGCTGGGAAAATTGGAAATTAGTATGGCAGAAACTAGGCATTGACCCAAACTTAACACTGTACACCAAGATAAGGTCAAAATGGGTTCATGACCTAGGCATAAAGAATGAGATTATAAATAAATTGGAAGCGCATAAGATAGTTTACCTCTCAGACCTGTGGAAGAGGGAGGAATTTATGACCAAAAAAGAACTAGAGATCATTATTGATCACAAAATAGAAAATTTTGATTATATCAAATTGAAAAGTTTTTGTACAAACAAAACAAATGCAGACAAGATTAGAAGGGAAACAATACACTGGGAAAACATTTTTACAGTCAAAGGTTCTGATAAAGGCCTCATTTCCAAAATATATAGAGAATTGACTCGAATTTATAAGAAATCAAGCCATTCTCCAATTGATAAATGGTTAAAGGATATGAACAGACAATTCTCAAAGAAATTAAAACTATTTATAGCTATATGAAAATATGCTTCAAATCATTATTAATCAGAGTAATGCAAATTAAGACAACTCTGAGATACCACTACACACCTATCAGATTGGCTAGAATGACAAGGAAAGATAATGGGGAATGTTGGAGGGGATGTGGGAAAACAGGGACACTGATACATTGTTGGTGGAAGTGTGAACACATCCAGCCATTCTGGAGAGCAATTTGGAACTATGCTCAAAAAGTTATCAAACTGTGCATACCCTTTGACCCAGCAGTGTTTCTACTGGGCTTATACCCCAAAAAGATACTAAAGAAGGGAAAGGGACCTGTATGTGCCAAAATGTTTGTGGCAGCCCAGTTTGTAGTGGCTAGAAGCTGGAAAATGAGTGGATGCCCATCAATTGGAGAATGGCTGGGTAAATTGTGGTATATGAACGTTATGGAATATCATTGTTCTGTAAGGAATGACCAGCAGGATGAATACAGAGAGGACTGGCGAGACTTACATGAACTGATGCTAAGTGAAATGAGCAGAACCAGGGGGTCATTATATACCTCAACAATGATACTGTATGAGGATGCATTCTGATGGAAGTGGATCTCTTCGATAAAGAGAGCTAATTCAGTTTCAATTGATCAAGGATGGACAGAAGCAGCTACACCTAAAGAAAGAACACTGGGAAATGAATATAAACTGCTTGCATGTTTGTTTTTCTTCCCGGGTTATTTATACCTTCTGAATCCAATTCTCCCTGTGCAACAAGAGAACTCTTCGGTTCTGCACACATATATTGTATCTAGGATATACTGTTACCTATTCAACATGTAAAGGACTGCTTGCCATCTGGGGGAGGGGGTAGAGGGAGGAAGGGGAAAAATCAGAACAGAAGTGAGTGCAAGGGATAATGCTGTAAAAAATTAACCCTGGCATGGATTCTGTCAATAAAAAGTTATTAAAAAAAAAAGAAGAAAGAAATATATACTCTTTACAAAGTAATGGCAATGTTCTGGGATGATCAGCTCTAAATGACTACTATTCTCAATAGTACAATCATTAATGATTATTTTGAAGAACTTAGGATGAAAAATCCTATTCATATCCAGAGAAGAAACTGATTATCTGAATATAGATGAAAGCATTCTTATTTATTCTCTCTCTCTCTCTCTCTCTCTCTCTTTCTCTCTCTCTCTCTCTTTCTTTCTCTCTCTTTCTCTCCCTCTCTTTCTTTTTAATTTAATTTTTGAGAGGGAATGGTAATTATGATGTAGCTCTTCCTGATTTGGTTTCTAGCTAAAACTGTTGGTTTCCTCTTTATTCACTAATATTTTTTGAGGACTTGTGAAGGGTAATACAAGAAAACATAAGATAACATCTGCTTATCAAGGAGCTTGTCATCTAATTTGGTATATAAAATAACAATAATAGCCAAGAGTAATATAGTGCTTTTTGTATATCATCTTATCTGATCCTCACAAAAGTTAAACTAAGAGTTAGATACTATTATCCCCATTTTACTCTATAGAGTAGAGAACTGAAGTGGAGTGATAATAAATGACTTGCCGGAATCAGAAGGCTATTAAGTATCTAAGATAGGAGTCAGAATCAAGTATACCTGACTGCAAGTCCAATATTCTATTCATGAACTACCTAGTTGCCTAATCTCCATCTTTGGGTATATACTATCTGCACAATACATTTGTATCTTATATGCTGCTTTGTACTGCCATGACCTAATTAGATGAAAAGCTCCTTGATAAGCAGATGTTATCTTATATTTTCTTGTATTACCCTTCACAAGTCCTCAAAAAATATTAGTGAATAAAGAGAAAAACAACAGTTTTAGCTAGAAACCACATCAGGGAGAGGTACATCATTAATTCCCATTCCCTCTCAAAACCATTAGTTTCAAAAAGGAAAATTCCTTGTAAGGAGCAAATGCGAGTTTTTTTTACTTTGTAAGATGAGCAAGCTTCATTATAGGAGGGTATATTTGCATATCTTGTAGGAATAAAGATCATATCAATTAAAATTTATCTGAAAACCTATTATGGAGGTAAAATTAAAAGACCTAGGAAATGCCACAACTCAAATTTGAATAATGTACCATTCTTCCTGATCCTACTTAATACCATACTATCATATTCTAGTTTCTGACTTTAAAATCATAGAATTGTCATTTTTGAGAACCAAAAGGGACTCTAGATTTCACCTAGTCCACCCCTTCTTGTTTTAACTCAGAAAGTACATGGCGTTTTATTATATAAAATATAATTTACACCATGAACTCCAGTTTAGGCTTTAATCTGGATTTCTACTTGCAGATGTAATGGTCTACCCTATTCAGACTTAGCAAAGTTGAAGGAAGGGGACAAAAGCGATACTGAAACATAAAAAGAAGGAAGCATTGCATGTCCTAAAGAGGGGCAGAGTCTTTAAATAACTCCATTGTATATAAAGAGTTAACGAACTTGCCTAAAGCACAACTTGTCTCCCTCAGTTATCTGCATTATACTCACCTGGCATGTCTAACTTGACTGATCACCATAAATCCATTAAGTGGTGCTTCTTCTCATCCAGAAAAGATGTTGGAAAGACCTCTCTTCTCCTGATTAGAGGTGAAAAGTCTCAGAGATAAGGCCCTGAGGAACACAAAGAGGAGTGACTTCTGCCAACTGTAGACTAAGAATCATTGCCCTTGCTGAAAAGACCACTATAACATGCATCCAATTGATCTAACAGATGAATGTCATGAAGACTCTGGCTGCCAACTGTAATTCCAGATTATCTAAGGGATGGATCAATGACCCCTCAAAGAAAACACACCCAGATTTAGCCCAGTTCAATAGCAAAATAGCTGCTAAGCAACCTGTCTGGCTCAGCCCAGAGCCAGTCCTTTAGCTGAATGACTTTTTTGGCCCAGTATAGCAACAGATTAACAGATGTACTTGGCATGCTATATCCTCTGAAGAACCATCTCAGCCACAGCAAATGCCATGAGGACCTTTCTGCAAAAGAAAAGTCCTTCAGGCCCTGAAATTCCAGAATTAGCTATATAGGTGTCTCAATATTTTTATGGTATCTTCTTTTCTTTTCCAGGACTCTATGTATGCTTGAAGGAAAGAGAACCTCAGGTTTAGGTGGATGGAATGCTTTGTAAATACTGTTCTTATTATATTATTTGAATTATTGCCTTTGCTAAAGAAGGTATTGAGACTGATTGTTAAAAGGAAGGACACACAGTAGGGGCTCATGATCTTCTATAGTAAGAAGATAGCCACCCTCAGAGGTTACTCCAGGTTACCTCAGGGGACCCCAAACTGCCAATGCTAGTGCAGTTGGGTGAATAAGCCACACAAATAATTTGCCATGCACAGATAATATACTATCTCTTATTTTAAACTAAAATTTACTCATAATAGTAGACATTTGTATAGTATGTTAATGTTTTCAAGGAATTTTTGTACCTATTCCCCCATTGCTCTTCATGACAATGTTATAAAGTATGTTGTACAGATATTTCATGTCCATTTTTCAGATGATTATGATGAGGAATAGAGAAGTTAAGTATCTTGTATACAAACACACAATTAGCAAGTAAAGGTTTAAGTTGGGATTCAAAACCAAGTTTGTCTGGATTCAAATTCCAAATCTAACAGTCTTTTCTGTTAGCATAAGAAATGCTAATATTATCCATGCTTGCAAAAACAAGTTTCCTATATACTTAGTATTATTAATGAAAAGAGACATAAAAAGGGAGTGAACATAACTTTAAATGAGCTCAATACAATATACAATGTGGAAAGTTAGACTACTTCAGTGGCAAATGACAGCCTAAAATATAAAAGAAAACTTTTTACCATTTAGAGTTGTTAGAAAGTGGGGCAGGTAGCTTTGATAGAAACCTCCCTATCACCTGAGTTGCACAAGCAAAGACTAGCTGCCTATTTTTTAGGATATTGCAAAGAAAGTTCTTCTTCAGAAAACTCTTAGACTCAATTACTTCCATGCCTTCCAACTCTAATGTTTTAGATTTTGTGATATCTATCTGTAGGACTTAGAGGTCTTAATCACTTATTTCTTCTCAGCCATGTTCCCAGATCAGTAAGGTCACTACATCAGTAGTTTCCAGATAAAAGAGGGGTTTGGGGCACTATTACTACTTACTCTCATGTTGATGTAAAAGTTGCTGCAAGACATAGGAAATGCAGCTGGAGAATAGAATTTAACTTGTTCTATCTGCTCTTTCAGAAGGGAGGGGAAGGAAAGGTATTTTGTCTTATCCCTAGGAATATTTCTATGAAAGAGAACTGGTTTCTCAAGATGTTATGTGCTAAATACCACTGTACTTTAGTTCTGAACTAAGCTACATTGCAATTTTAGTCCTAAATAATGGCTTTCACCTACAGAAAAATATACTAACCATTTTGAAATGTCCCAAAATGTTAGGAAATGTCCATCAATCAGAGTCCTAAAATTTTTATGGTTTTCATCCTTTGGAAACCTTTTACTATAATTTTTGGTACCATTTTAAATGGAGCAGTTTAAATAGTCATCTTGCTATTGCCTTTTTTTCCCACCAAGGAAGCAGCTACACTTTTATGCTTCCCCATAAAACTTTATCATATAATCAGCATAAGGTCAGGAGAAGTTGAATCAAAGCAATGAAACAATTCTCAAGAGATAACTTATTTGAAAAGATGTAACCCTAACACTTTTCATATGTATCAGTGTAAACATGTACATATACTTGTGTCCATATCTGTGTATACATGTCCTTCTATATAGGATATGTATATATGTGCACAGATGGATTATTTGTGTATACACATATGTATGTGTGTAGGTACATATATAACACACACACACATATCACAATAGGATTAAGTACATTGCCAACAAAGATTTGTGTAGGATAATAATAAAGCATGGTATCCTGGATAATAGTATAATAGATTCTTTAAAGCTAGAGAGAAACTTAGTCTGGTCCAGCTCCCTCATTTTACAGAAAAGTAAAATGAGGGCTATGTGGGGTTGATTTTTCCGGGGTCTATTACTAATTAGTGTTGTTATCATAAAATAAGGATGAGTCATATAGCAAGCACATGAGATAACAGAGAAACAGCTGTGTGCTTCCTTGCTGTTTTACATACTAATTCATCAGAGCTAGAGGAATAAGTTTAGCATGTTGGCTAGACCCCCTTTGGAGGATTTATAAGATAATCACATAAGATGAGAGAGTATATATGCAATGGCCATGATTTGTATTTTTGAAGGGAGTAACTGCATTCATTATGTCTTTCTTAGATAATGTTTCTTCCTAGAAGAATGTAGCATTTTCTGGGAGTCAAAATGGTGGTGTTGGTAGTGAATCAGTGTAACTCTCTCATGTTCTCCTCAGGTCAACAATAAATAGCACCACAAAACAAGTCGAAGTAGTGGAACCAACAAGGAGACTGGGTGAAACAATCTGTTAGCCTAGGAAACATGGAGGATTGACAGGAGGGTTAGGCTTGTTTGGGTAAGGGGAGATATAGTCTAGGACAGGAAACTTTCCAGCAAATCAATAACAAGCCCC
Organism: Antechinus flavipes; assembly: GCF_016432865.1. Lineage (NCBI taxonomy): Eukaryota > Metazoa > Chordata > Mammalia > Dasyuromorphia > Dasyuridae > Antechinus > Antechinus flavipes. The sequence continues at coordinate 51,820,654 of NC_067402.1, read as the reverse complement.
ACCTCAGCAAATCAACAGGAGATCCTGAACCTCAGGGTGATAGAGCATGAAAACATCAATGTCAGCACCCCCATGTGCCTTGGCATGGGCAAAGGAGCAACCATCATATGTTTCAATGAGGCCATGGGGCAGGCAGTCATCTGCCATACTTAGGTATAGACCCAGCCAAGTGAACATCCTACAGAGGCTGGAGCACTGTGGGCTACTGCACATTTTCTCCATGTGCTTCAGTGCAGCCCTGGGAAACAAAGAAACATCCTCCCCCAGACCTCAGCACATGCCAGTCACCACATCAACGCACATCAATGCAACACCAGGTAAGTTGCCAGACCCCTACAGCCTATAGCAGTTCCAGACACCCTCACCCCATCCCCTCAGCACAATACCAGACACAGTGTTCCTTCTTGGACCTCAGGGCAACATCATAACAGCATCAGGTAAACAGTCAGGGCCTACAGATACTAGCAGAAGAAGCCTAAGAAAGTATTCCTTCCATCCTGAAAGCAGAGCTCAAATTTTTTAAAAAGGGTTAAAGGGAGAGGGAAGATGAGCAAAAACCAAGGGAAAAAGAATCTGACTATAAAAAATTATGCTGGTGAGAAACTCAGAAGGAGAAAACAATATCAAAACATCTATGGACAAAACCCTAAAGAAAAATGAGAAATGCTTTCAAGCCAAAAAGAACTCATGAAGAGCTCAAAAGGGAACTTTAAAATCATATAAGAGAAGTAGAAGAAAAAATGGAGAAAGAAATGAGAATTGTGCAAGTACAAGAGAATTGTGAAAAAAGAGCTTGGAAAACTGTTTAAAAATATAATTGGCCAAATGAAATAGAAAGTACAAAAGCTAATTGAGGAAAATAACACTTTAAAAGTTAGAATTGGGCAAATGGTAGTTAGTAACTCTACGAGCCATCAAGAAACAGGCCCTTTGTTAGGAGGGAAGGAAATACACAAGTAGTAACCATAACTGTGAATGTGAATGATATGAACTCTCCCATCAAATAGAAGTGGAAAACAGAAAGGATCAAAAGCCAAAAACTCACCACAAGAAACACACTTGAAACAGAGAGACACATACAGAAGAAAGTAAGGAACTAAAAGAAGAACCTATAATGCTTCAACTAAAGTAAAAAAAAAAAAAAAGACAAGAATAATAATTCTGATGTCAGGCAAAGTAAAAGCAAAAATAGACTTAATTAAAAGAGATAAGGAAGAAAACTACATCTTGTTAAAAAGGCATTAGACAATGAAGCAATATCAATAGTAAACATATATGCATGAAGTAGTATAGCATCCAAATGCTTAAGGAAATTAAATGAGGTACAGTAAGAAATAGAGAGCAAAATTATACTAGTAGGGAACCTCAACTTTCCACTCTCAGAACTTGGTAAATTCAACCAAAAAATAAATCTAATCAAAAATAAAAATAAAAGAAATAAACTAAGGAGGATAAATAGAATGTTTATAAGCATAAGCACCATAAGCAAATTAGAAGAGCATGGAATATTCAACCTGTCAGTTTTTTGAGCAGAGAAAAAAATTATGATCAAACAAGAGACAGAGAACATTACAAAAAGCAAAATAGATAATTTTGATCATATTAAATTTAAAAAACTTTTGTAAAAATAAAACCAATGCAACCAAGATTATAAGGAAAGCAAAAAGCTAGAAAAAAATCTTTAAAGAGAGTATTTCTGATGAAAGTCTCATTTCTCAAATATTTATAAAACTGAGTCAAATGTATAAGAATACAAATCATTACCAATTAATAAATGGTCAAAGGATATAAACAGACAATTTTCAGATGAAGAAACCAAAGCTACAGATAGGCAGAAGAAGTACTTTAAATCACTTTTGATTAGACAAATGCAAATTAAAACAACTCTGAGAAGCCATTTATACCTATCAGAGTAACCAATATGATTAAAAAAAAAAAAAGAAAGGAAAAAATGTTGGAGAGGATGTGGAAAACTTAGGACACTAATGTATTGTTGATGGATCAGACCCAACCACTGATAAAGTTGGAACCGATCCAACCATTCTTAAGAGCAATTTGGAACCAGACCCAAAGGACAATCAACTTGTGCATACCCTTTGACCCATGAATACCACAACTAGATCTGTATCCCAAATAAATCATTAAAAAGGAAAAAGTAATATACATGAGCAAAAATATTTGCCACCTGTTTGTGGTGGCAAAAAAATTGGAAATTGAGGGGATGCCCATCAGTTGAGGAATGGCTGGACAAGCTACGGTTTGTGTATTAATGTAATGGAATACTATTTTGTAATAAGAAATAATGAACAAGTATATTTCATAAAATCCTGGAAAATCTTGGACAAACTGATGCAAAGTGCAATGAGCAGAACAAGGAAAACATTGTACATGGCATCAGCAACATTGTGTGACAATCAACTTTAACCAACTAACTCTTGTCAGCAATACAATGACCCAAGACAAGTACAAATGACTTATGAAGGAAAATGCTATTCATAGTCAAATAAAGAACTTATGGACTCTGAATACAGATTGAGGCAAATTTTTCCCTCTAACTTTATTCTTTATTATGTTTTTTTTCTTTTTTCACAACTATGATTAATAAGATAATGTTTTACATGATAGTACATATATAAACAATTTCAGTTTGCCTACCATATTCAGAAGAGGGGAAGGGGAGAGAGAGAAAGAAAGATTTGGAACTCAAAATATTGTAAAAAGCAATTCTAAAATTTTTCTTGATATGTAACTAGGGGAAATACTATTTTAAAAAAAGTAATGTGCAATGGCCCCAAACTTCTACTTGAAACAAAGGTCCATCTTTTTAAAACCAATATTCTATTAAGCCTGTGAGACTCTGCAGGATATTAGAATCTTTGTTGATGAAAAAGACTTGACAATGTAACCTAATCTACCTCTTATTTCAAAAGAAAGGGTAAGGATGCATATATTGTCTCATTTCAAGAAATATTCTTATGGTTTCTCAAAATGCTAAATGCACCATGTGAACCTTGAAATCTTAAGGACTCTAAAGAATTAAAAATGGGTATCAGATAGAAGTCAATAAAGAGGAGAATAGTGGGTGTGAGTAGGCTACAACATATAGCAAATAAGGAAATATAAATAACCAGAATAAAAGATGCCATTAAAGTAACATATGGTTTTTAAACATGGGCAAAGAGAGGGAGGAATAACCAATAGGTAGTCCATATGTCCCATTATCATTCTAGTAATAATCTCAAGAGAAAGGCAGAAAAGTCCCAGTATCATGTTGGATGGATGGATGTTCTAACAAATTTCTATTAGGCTATAGAAAAAGTTGCAGAGAATGAGCCAGTATATATGGGCTGTACCATATGTCACTGGAAAGAAGGCCCAGGCCAATAAACTCATCACATACATTTGGGTCTTAATTCTAGTGTCTTTCCACTGTAGATTATCTCTAGTTTATTCTGTCTTTATCTTGATGTTAGTCATTTGCATTCTGCCTCTTCTAGTAGACTGTGAGTTCCTTGAGAGTAGAAATTGCTGATTGCCTTCTGTTTATCTCCAGCACAATCTTTATATCCATTTAGTATAATGTCTTGTACATAGTAGAGACTTAATAAATATTTATTAACTGAATTTACATATAAATTATATATATATATATATATATGTGTGTGTATATATATATATGTGTGTGTGTGTGTATATATATATATATATATATATATATATATATATATATATATATGCTGTTGTTCAGTCATTTCAGTCATGTTCAATTCTGTAGCCCCATTAGAGTTTTTTGGGGAGAGGTGACAAAGATACCGATGTAGTTTGCCATTTCCTTTTCCAGTTCATTTTACAAATAAGGAACTGAGGCAAAGAGAGTTAAGATACCTGCCTAGAATCACACAGTCAGGAAGTGTCTGAGGACAAATTTGAACTCAGGAAGATGAATCTTCTTGATTCCAAGCCCAAAACACTATGTGCTTTGCCACCTAACTGATACACGCACATACACACACATACACATACATGTATGTGTATATCAATATATTTATATACATATGTATGTATCCATACACATAGCATGTATATTGTTTATATATGTATATACAAACATGTTTCTCCATTATTTGATGAGGTTTTCTATTCAGCAAAATATAAATCAATGTAATCTCAGATCTCTATTGGTCACACCTTATGCTCTTCTTCCCTGTTAGATACTACCTAGTAAGTGCCTTAATAATGAAATTTATATATAGGACATTTTAAAAACTGGATATGTAATTTGAATAGTGTAGGAACTCTGAGTAAAGACTTCTTCCTATCGATGTAAATTAAAATCTGTTTTGCAATTTATAGTCTTACAAATATATCTGGGATAAGTGATCTGCCCATTTTCTTATAATCCACTAAGTGTCAAAGAGAAGAGCTTTGAATTCAAGTATTTCCAAATCCATGGCGATTTTCCTATCCATAACATTGTTTCTCATTATAGTATTAGTATTTTGAAAATTCACTTTATTCCATCCTTTCAGATATTATCAACTCCTCCTCCTCTTCCTTCTCCTTCTCCTCCTCCTTCTTTTTCTTCTTCTTTCTTTTTTCTTCTTTCTTCTTTTTCCTCTTCCTCCTCTTTCTCCTGATCCTTCTCCTCTTCTTCCTTTTTTTTCCTCCTCTTCTTCAGACACAGATATTCATTTTACAATATTTTGGAAATCTATGGGGAAATAAATAAATGTCACCAGAACAAAAAAGCAGATCAGTTTCAAAGGAATAATAAACAATGTTATCAAAACAAGATTATGTTCTTTGAATTCTTTAATATATTCTTGTTACATGTGGCTTTCTGAGTAATACAGTGCTATTTCTTTGATCAAATAATTTGTTCTTAATATATAAGCAGTTGTTTACTAAAATTCCTTAGCACATTTCATATCAAATAATAATTGGGTTGAATCAAAGTTGCTGTTTCAGGATTTTGTAGTGACTATTTTCCATGAATTTCAGTATATTTAGTTTTAAAAAAAGGAAAGAACAGGTGGCCTCCAAAATTTCTGCCAAATTAAAGATAAACACTCCTACTTGTATATCACCTGAAAAAAATTGTGAAAAGTAGGGATTTGTACATTGCAGATGAGAAGCAAAGATTCATGAATGGTGATATCTATATATGAAAGGTATTATCTAGAAAAATGGAAACATGAAGCTGGAAGAGTTTATTAATGACAAAGCAATAACTGAAACAATAAAAGAGTAAAGCTATATGAATGAATGTAATTGAAGAATACCTAAGAAGAACTATTGGTAAATTGAGTAAGAGAATATACATATCCAAATTATGTCAGATATACTAGAATACAGATCAGGATTTGTAAAAATGAGAAATAGTTAAAAACAATAACAAAAGAGTTAAAGGTTAGAAGATAAAGAAAACTATGGGTATGATACAGTACTGAAAACAGTAGACAGATATAATTTAATCTCACTTTCAGTCTAACATATGTCTTCCAACATATGGTGTATCCAATTAAATTATTATAGAGCCCTTCCTATTTACATATAGCCTTTAATGACAAAGGTTAAAATGTTTTCTATTGCTTCCAAGATAAAATTCAAAATCCTCAATCTGGCATTTAAAGTCATCTCCAATCTGGCTTCCACCTACCTTTCCAGGCTTATTTCTTGTTTTTTTCACATTCTTTCCATTCTAATCAGACTGGTCTGCTAGCTATTTTCAGTACTTGGCATGCCATTTTTGGTTTCCAAGCTTTTTCCCAGTTAGTCCCCACTGTCTGGAATGTACTGCACTTCTCATCTCTACCTTTTAGACTCTCTAGGTTCTTTTAAATCCCAGTTTGCATACCATCTTTTATATATGAGCTTTTCGAAATCACCTCATTTTACTTCACAAATCCCTTCTCTCCCTTTTGAAATTATTTTGTATATGCTTTAGACTGCATGCCCCAACAGTCTTAGCGCTTAAAATGCAAAACTGCCCTAGGATTTTTGGAAGACCCTGTCTTCCTATATTAATTTATATGTGTACATATTGTAGAATTAATTTTATGGAAATCAAGAGGTGTTTTGTTTATCTCTTTGTATCCCCAACACTTTGCACAATGCCTTGTATATAGAAATTGCTCAGTTAATGTTTATTCAAATGAAACTAAGAATAGACTATCTTCTGAAAAGCAACTGATTAGACCTCAATCCTATATGGAACCTAAAAGGGGAGGCCATAAAAATAATGATATATAAGAAATGAAAGGAGTGGGTGAGAAATGCTCAGGAGAAATAAGGACCTAGTTCTGATAATCCACACACCAAAGTTTTACCCTCAAAAAACAAGAAAAGGAATACTTGGAACTAAAAATAAAATACTAACATCTTTAAAGTATTTCCTTTTGTTTTCATATATCAAATATAATCATATAATGTAAAAGAATAGAATATTAGTGCCATAAAAATATTTCCCATCAATTAAAGATCATATTTACATAGGAAAAAGGATTACCATCCATGGAATATTGTATGGACAAATATGTATGTATGTGAGTATGTGTGTACATCTGCTATGTCTGGGTCTGTGTGTTTTCATGGTTCCAATTTGCCTAAATAACAAGCAAAAATTTAGACAAGATATTGCCTTCTACCAAAGTAGAGCATATTCTTTAACTATTCAAAATCAGCTCTCAACTACCTCACATGTAACAAAAAAGGGGCCCCCAAGAGTCTTCTGAGTGAACTCAGGAGATGTGCAAGATCAACACAAGAAATTCTGGTTAGTCTATTTAAATCTAATAGCCTGGAGGAACCTTAAGAAAGCTACAAAAAAAACAGTTTTGCTTTAGATATAGCTAAATCCAGTTGCCATGTAGTTGTAGGCCCTTTGCCAAAAAGACTTTCTGTTCTTTAACTTTGACTTCAGATTTGCTTTCTGGAAGACAGCGAGATTGAGGTTCATTGGGCCATTAAGTCATATTCCTTTTTCTATCTATACAAAATCTAAGTTACATAAGTGAATGAATACTATAGGCAAACGAGATTTGTGAAAGCTATTTAGAACCACACAGAGGTTATTTTCTTAAGAAATTCCCAGAAACTCATTATTTACATGTGGCAAAGCACACCTAATTATTCTTTTAAAACTTCTGAGTTTGTGCCATTGAAACATTTCATCACACAAACTTTTTTTAATTAGCAGAAAAAAAACTGTGAAAAGCTATTAAAAAAGAAAAAAATCATAACATCAACTATAATATTGGCTATATTTGTATAACTTTATTGTTTTAAATAATTTTGATTACAATAACAATAATAACTAATGACAAAGATATTACTTCAAAAGTTTACAAAGTACTTTTCTCCCAACTCTGAGAAGCAGGTAGTGCCAGTATTATCCTCCACATTTTCAAATAAGAAAAGTGAAATTTTAAAGAGTTTAAATAATTTATGCAATATCTTATATCAAGTAAGAGTCAGAATTTAAACATAAAGACAATCTTCTTGCTACAAGTCAGATAATTAAATAAGTAAGCATTTATTAAACAGCTACTACATGTTAGGAGCTAAACTAAGCACTAGAGATAAAAAAGACCAAAGTGAAATGGTTCTTAGAATCTGTTGGAGGAAATGTGCTCCTCTACAGTGATATACAAAATAAAAACTTACGAGAAGACAGTGTCTGAGCTTATCTTGAAGGGAATTAGATATTCTGAGATGTGGAGGTAAAGAAAGAGTGCATTCCAGGCTTTGGAGAATAAATTGTAGAAAGTTATGAAAATTCCAGAAAAAAAAATGTGATGTTTATGGAATAATAAAAAGGCCAATTTGTCCAGAGTGACAAGTATATAAAGGGGAGTCATTGGAAAAAAGGCCAGACAAGTCAGATGCAATGAAGTTATAAAAGGCTTTAAGTTCTAATATTGTAATGACCGTGTATTTAAAATCAGCCGGAGTCAGGAATTCAGGTTAAGGGAAAAATCTTCAATCTTTATTGAAGTGAAGAGGTGAATAAGGATTGCGATAGCAATATGGGCAAGAAGGATTGTGATAGCAATATGGGCAGCTGCGACAGGAAGCCAGCTAACAGAGAGCGATCTGAGCTGAAAGGGCCATCGCAATGGTAAATGCAAGCAGTTTCTCTTTCCCCTTCCTTTTCCACTCCCCTGCCTCCACCCACCAAAATCGTTATTTCCTATACAACCCATCAGGACTTGCACAAAGAGTGGGCGGGGCTATTCTTTCTCCAAGCTTATATATTAATAGAGTATGGTCCAATTAGTATTTAGCCTCATGTGCTTGGGACCTCAGTGCCTCAACTCAAGCCTCAGCCCATTACAAAATATTTTCAAGTTTGGTTCTCTTTCTGTTATTATACAGTGCCGGGGGAGGGAGAGGCAGATTGAGTGAAATTCACAGAAACAGAGGACCTACTCAGAATATGTTCTATTAACATGTTCCACTGGGCAGTTAAGTGGTACAATGGATAAAGTGCCAGATCTGGAGTCAATATGACCTGATTTCAAATCTGGCCCTAGATACTTACTAGCATGACTTCCAATTCAACTATTCCCTTTGCCCTCATTTCAAAAAGGTGGCTTTCTTTTAACATGAGGGATGCCTGCTCCAAAACCAACCACTTAGTTAGCCAAAGCTACCATTTATTACTCTTTTGTTTAGAGAACAGGGTCAAGTTATGCTATTTAAAACTTCCATTTGCATGACAAATGTAAAGCAAAAATCAATCAAAAATATCTCATTTAAAAGATGTCTTTTCAAAATTGTCTCAGTCTTTGCTATACAAGTGACCCAGAGACCAAACTATTTCTGGAAAGAACTTTAAATTATAGATGAAGAGACCCACCAATCCACTACTATAAGTATTTAGCATATTTTCATAATTAAACTCTTACTATATGCAAAATATTGTCCTAGGTGCTACAATATAAATAGTCTCTACTGTAAGTAAGCACACATTCTACTAAATAGATACTGCATGTAAACAAGTATATACTTGTTTATTTAAGGAATGACAATCAATAAGTATGAAGATCAAGAAAAAATAAAAAGCAGAAACATGATTCACTTACTGACATATAAGAGGAAATAATAATGATGATGATTAAATATTTTTCAGGCTTAAAATTCCCAGTTACTAAAGTCTAGCAAAAATATGACTTATTAAAAACCTATCAAGTTCAATTGACCCATGACATTTAAATTTGAAAAAACAAAATAGCTATAACCTGGAAAAAAATTGCATGCATCATCTAGTCTGAGTCCTTCTAGGAATGTGAAAAGGCAAGTGGAGAGGGAGTGAATTCTAGATAACAAGATTGTTCTATGGAACATGGAAGTGAGAATCAGAAAGCTGAATTTGGGGAACATTAACTCCAATAGGACAGTGTTGATTACATGAAGAGGAGTGATATTAAATGAAAACTTAAAGTTGGAGCCAGGTTATATAGGGCTTTAAATGACACTGCAGTCTGGATAAATTGCCTACATTCCTATTCCTTAGTTTTCCCATCCACAAAATAAGGATAGAAAAACCTGACAACCTGTTTAAATCTTAGACATATTTGAGATGTTTTAAAATTGCATTTGTATATCATTTGAAGTTATTTGAGAAAAAAAGACACTTTGGATTGGCTCTTCTGGTAACAGTGGAAATAAAAGGCTCTCTTGGCAGTGCAAAGTTTCTATTCTTTTGAGATAATAAAAAATGTTTATTTCCCTAAAGTTTTGTTATTTCCACCATCTTTTCTGACCAATTCCTTTTTAAATAAATACAGGAGATTTTAAAATAACAACAAATTGTGGGTTACAAATGCATGATGTTAGGGAAAGATTAGATTCCAGAGAAACTTTGATATTTAGGGACTGGCTCTCTCTGGCAAACCCAGAAAGGATAAAAAGGAGGGAGCAAAGAAATATATAGAACAGTAACTAGAAATATTTGTGCCTTAGGCAGCAAAAACTGCTCCAGGGAAACATGGCATAAAGTGTACCCTTCAATAAACTTTTAAAGCTGGGTTCCCATTGTAGCATTAGAAAGCTACAATGGGTGGGAGTAGAAGTCAAAAGAAGAAAACAGACCATCTGGTATATTTATAAAATAACTATATCTTCTTGTTAACTAAGCTCTAAGTTCTGATACTCCTACAGTGATGGAGGCTAAAAGTTTTTTCAATGCTTTCTACGATAGGTGCCCTGGGACAAAGTCTGATCCATCTTTTACTAGTTATGATGCTGGAAGTACATTTCCTTTGTTGGTTAAATAATGTCTTTTGTCTAATCCAAAAATTCTTAATCTGGGGTCCATGAACTTTTAAAAAATATTAATTTTATAGCTTTATTTAAATATAATTGGTTTCTTCTGTAATCTTATATGTTTTATTTTATGCACTGAAATACATTGTTCTGAGGAGTCCATAAGCTTTAGCAGACCAGAGAAGAGGTCAATAACAGAAAGGTTAAGAAACCCTGCTTTAGAAACAAAATTTATCACCACCCAAAGAAATTGGGTTTGAGTCCACAACTCCAATTAAGGGGTGGGGGGGAAGAAATAAGAACTTTTATCCCAATCATTCACCTTTTAGTTTGTAAAAAATACCCAACATTCAGAGAAAGTGAAGAATTTATTCAGAATCTCTGGTTCATTTCTTTTAGTAACTATGTATTGTAAGACTGAGATACCTCTCTAAAACATTATCACATGACTTTTTAGCATAATAGATGGTTATAATAATGAAAAAGACAAACATATTCAATAATAAAATTATTTTAAAATATAGGAATCCTCCTCATATCCAATAGATTAACGTCCATTCCTGTGGCTTTTTAGAATCATTTAGAACTATCTAAAATACATCTTATAATTTGGTTTTGAAATATGCTTTCAGACCCATAAAGTCATAAAGTTGTTGGAGAAGCCATTTTGGGAACTCAAAGACCAAACAGCAGCATCCTGACGTGGTATTGTTTAGATAAAGCTCAGCATCACCTAAGGGGAATTTTCCACCTTATCAAGCCTAAATGAGAGGACAAAAAGGTGGATTGTCTAGAGTACAAACAGTGACCTATAAGATTAAAAAGAAGTCTCTTTTTCGCAATTTTATCATCACTTATAAGTGACAAAGTGCCAAAAGACAGGTTTGTGGCAGCAGCAATACATTTTCTCTGGGCCAGTAAAATCATCAACAAGATTCCATGTATCTGTAGCACTCCTTGAATATGAAAGCAATTTTCTGAAACTCTCTGCCTTAATTCTATTGTTTTCATCAAGAACGAATATTCTGGATTACATTTTTCAGTGACTGATTGTAATAGACATGGCTTGAAAAATGGATGAGCAGGTTCCCCCAAAGATTGCTGGACAAGATTCCACTACTACCAATAGCAATATTTGCATTTATCTAAAAAGAGATTAAATGCTAACAGGACTTCAGTACATTTATCTGCCTAGCACCAATGCCTGCTTTTCCTCTGGAATTAAAGGGAGAAAAGGGCGAGACTGGAAGGAAAAAAAGAAGAGGAGAAAGAGAAGGAAGAAAGGGCAGCAGGGATTAATAGAGGGCAAAAGTTTTGGGGGAGCAATGCAGATTATAGATGCTGTACTCATATAAAAATATGACATACAAACATGTTTAGTTATCCACTGAAGTTAAAAAAAAAATCTGCTCTTTGCAAATCAAGTATTAAATCCAAAATGCAATTAGACATCCCATTTAATTACGTGCTATCTATAACAAGTTCTCCTTAGGATCTAAGGGCAGGTTTTCAAGTACAAGACAATCTCAGAGCTGGGAAATATTAACATTCCCCCCTTCAGGTATTTAATCTGCCGATCACTGTAGGCGGTTTTAATTATTCAAATTCCTTCACAGCTTTTTATGGGTGATTTTATGACCAATAATTACATGTGTAGTTATGCTGCTCAGAAAAGAGTAATAAATTTCATGTGTCAGGAAATAAGCAGGGTTGTTGGGGGTCAAGGAGTAATTTTCCTCCCCTCCTTTTGTACTTCATGGATTGATTGGCCAAGTTTATACTAAAGAGGAGTTTTCAGAGTCCCTTGAAGAGCCTTTGTAATGACTAGTGTCAAAAGGAGACAAACATAATGGAAGGGCTTATTCTCAGATGTGGCTAGATAGTCAGCATTTTATTACAGATATAGAGACATTGTATATAGATGCTGTGGACAGAGAACTAGACTAGAGTTCAAATCACTCCTCTGGCACTTATAAACCATGTGACCAACAAGACAACCTCTACTTATGTCAAGCGGATCTGTAGTGTTAATCTTCTAAGTCATACTTAAGTGGCAATCTGAATTGGTAAAAGGAGTTCTTCCATTATGAGAACTCAATGTAATGGAGATCATAGGTCAATCAGATCTTAATATATGATTATAGATACATAAAGAATTGAAAGATTAAGTTTAATTTATCAGATTCTAGAACACAAGGGGAATATGAGACTTGGAAAAGTAGGATCACAATAACAATAGCATATTGTTTTTGCATAGATGTTTTTGTTTGTTTATTTATTTATGTATTCTCTGGAATTTTAAGGAGATTCACCATGAAGCACTACAGTACTATGATACCAAAGGAATACTGTAGTGGATGAAAAGGTTAATAGTTTATGCAGGTTCTTATGGTTTAATCTTGATCCTCAACACTAGCTATGGGATTCTTATCTATTACCCCTTGTCTTCCTTCTACTTAATGTTCTACTTAGACATAGCCTTGCAATTGACTTAATTCTATCTTGATTTCAATGGATTTGGCCAGTCTGTCTCTTCCTCTCCCAGAATTCAGGAACTTGCTTCTTCATCTGCTAAAATAGTGTATAGTATTCTGGATCCTAGAAAGGAATTTTATCCAGATATCCAGTTCAGTTATCTCTTGACTTTCAATATTCCACTCAAGGTCTAGAAAATGAAAAGCTCTATTCTGTAGCATGCTGAGTTTAAATTAAATACATGTGAAAAGAAATACTAAAAGAAAGAATTTTTAAAAAAAAAACTTGTCATGTTAAAACTTCTGTGAATTATCACAAAGATGCAGTGTGTTAATGGATTTAAAAATAGTTAGATATGGTTCCCATGTCTTGGACACATATTGGTTGTGTGACTCAGAGTAAGGTATTTAACATTTTAGTAGATTAGTCACCTCTCTAGAATTCTAACTTATAGAGAAGTCATTAACGTGCACTAATAGAAGTTTGTTCATCTGGGGGCTTACTATAAAACTTATAGCACAGGGTCAATTGGAATTTTTCAGTTCTTCATTCTAAATATACCAAACAACAATAATAATTATATTTTTCTGTATATGTAAATGTGGAAGATGGAGAAAATGTACCAAAAAGTATTCTTGTCCTCAGAGCAATCACTGGAAGCTAATAGTTTTAATAATTCCCCAATATGATCTTGTTTTCCTTTGATTTACTTCTCTCTCCAAAACACAGAGTACTAGGAAACACTTCATTAATTGAGGTTCCTGATTAGTTGGAAAGGCACTGCAACTTATGCAAAAATCTTCAAACTTATCATTGCATACTAAATATAGTACAAATTCTATCATTTATGAAAATGTTCTAACATACCTATCAGACTTAATTCAACCCAATTCTCTTTGTCGTTTCTTTACTCCAATCAAACTGCACTCTTCCATTTCTGAAAAGGGCTGATACTCTTGAGTTCATGCACTGAGGCCAGACAACCAAGCATTTAAGGCTAATTACCAATTTGACAATACTCTATTAGCATATGCTTGGAAAAATGGCCCTTCCCACTACTCTATGCTGGCTTGATAGTTGGTGTATACAGAGAATTGTAGGAAGGATTAGGGAGTGGTGACTAGCCAGTGTCACTTCTGGGAGGGAGACTAAGAGGGAAGTTGTGGAGATCCTGCATCCATCCAATTCACTCCTACCTCTAAAGACCAAGAATAAAGACCAAGGACTTTTGCTTATCCTGACTCTGGCTGATTCTAAGGTATCCAGAGTGCTAATAATGTCATCACACATTTCCATTTCTTATCCAGCTTAGTATTGTGATGACCACATATTTAAAATCAGCTGGAGTGAGGAATTCAGGTTAAGGGAAAAATCTTCAATCTTTATTCTTTTTGAGGTGAAGGGGGATTGAAATAGCAATATGGGCAGCTGCGACAGGAAGCCAGCCAGCAGAGGTGATGGGGGATTGCAGGTGAAGGGTGGTTGCGATAGCAATGGGAGCAGCTGTGTCACGAAACCAGCCAGCAATCTCTCTTTCTGCTTGCTTTTCCACTCCCCTGCCTCCACCCACCAAAATCATCATTTCCTATACAACACATCAAGACTTGCACAAAGAGTGGGCGGGGGTCATTCTTTCTCCAAGCTTATATATTAATAGAGTATGGTCCAATTACTATTTAGCCTCACGTGCTTGGGACCTCAGTGCATCAACTCAAGACTCAGTCCATTACATAGTATCACTAAAAAGAAAGCTGCATTTGACAGCAGATCAAGTACCAATCAATAAACAAGTATCTCTAAGTGCTTACCTTGTGCCAGGCATTGTGATGGGCACTGATGGTACAAGTACAAAGAATGAAAAGCTTATAATGAACTTATATTCTACAAAGGAAGACAACCACTATATATAGAAATAAAAACAATATAAGTATAAAATTAAACACATTTATATACATTACATGTATACATATCTGTATGTATATATATATATGCATATTCACATATGCACACATACATATTCAAAGTAGTTGAGTGCGTGGTAGTTTGGAAGAGATGGAACTAGTAATTGGAAGATCAAGACTGACTTTAAAGAACATTCTTAAAACATCTAAGTTCAAGTCCTGCTTTACCATACATATAATCTCAGGCAATTCACATCACTTTTCTGGGATTCCATTTTCTCATTTGTAAAATGATGTGGTTGGACTAGATGATGTCCCTTCCAACTCTAAGACATTGTTCATCTTTCCCTCTCCTGCCTACATACATTTGTTTCTGTGATTAACCCTTAAGAATAATATGAGCTAACTCCTCTTATCTCTCTGTTAAAGTACAGGCCCAAATCAGATATAACTTCTTTCAAAATTATCCTTATTACCTCTTTTCTGCTAGATAAAAATGATCTCAAATTTCTTGTACTTATGCACTTAGGTTTCTGTTCATCTGATTAACCCCCCTTCATAAAATGAATCAATCCTTCCTACCTCTCTTTGTTGAAGACTTACATTTCATTTCCAGGGATATGTGATTTCAAATTTCTCATAATACTTTGTTTTCGACTTTTTTCTTCACTTAGGTGATTAGAGTGTAAATTCCTTGAGGGGAGGGATTTTTTCTTTTTGTATCCCCATTGCCTGGCTTCGTAAATGTTTATTGATGAATGTGTTGGTTCCATTCCTCATAACACAGTGATTATTGTAAATATCCTTAATTTCTCACCTCAATTAAACTATAAGCTCCTTGAAAACAGTATCTATATATGTTTATCATTGTATCTCCAGTGTTAAGGACATTATTTAGGCAAGTACTTTGAAATTTTTTAATTATTGAATTGAATTGAATGAAAAGAGCATTGATACTGGAGCAAAAAAATTTAGGCTGAAGTCTAGATTACATCTGTTCTCTTTTGAAGTCTTATATAAGTCACTGAACATCAATAAATTATTTTTTTTATTTTTTTATTTTATAATAACTTTTTATTGACAGAACCCATGCCAGGATAATTTTTTTACAACATTATCCCTTGCACTCGATCCTGTTCTGATTTTTCCCCTCTCTCCCTCCCTCCCTCCCTCCATCCCCTCCCCTAGATGGCAAGCAGTCCTATATATGTCAAATATGTTGCAGTATATCCTAGATACAATATAGAACATCAATAAATTAAAGGTTCCTCCTCCACAAAACAAAATTAATAAAATGTAAAATACCTGCAAAACTCAGTATAAATTGTAAACACTCTACAGACATGGGTTACTGTCAGGGTCCCTTAACCTCTGACAATGGCATACTGAGGAAAAGAGAAGTCTCAGAAGCAAGGGGTCTAGCCTGCACCAAGTTCAAACCTGCTATAGTTAGCTGGACAATTCCCTAATGGTAATATGTGTTGAAACTATCTTTATCCTACAAAGGTAGTTGCCTTCCCCCAGTCTGAACAAAGGAGAAAATTTGTGGGTTTCCTTTCTTAGGGCACAATAACTCCCAAACAAGAGAAAATGCCTTCCGGGCCTCAGACCCTGAATTGCCAAAGCTACAACTTTTTTTCTACTGAGGAGGTCCCACTTGATTCCCTTTTCTCCCTCCATACTTCCCTATTCTCTATTTCCCATATTAAAAAAGAGTTTGTTTAAAAACACATTATAGGGGGCAGAGCCAAGACAGCGAAGAAGGTACAAGCAACTTTCTAAGCTCCTCTCATACCCTCATGACCAATTATTAAATTCAGCCTCAAAAACAGAGTTTCACTGGTAAAATTTACAAAGATTAGAAGTACAACAACTTACCAGCCGAAGATAATCTGGAAGATCACCAGAAAAGGTTTGTCCTGAGGGGTGGGAACATACCAGCACAAACAGGGATAAAGAACTAGAGGCTACATATTGAGCAGACTGGGCAGGGGGGTGGCCTCTGTGGTTAGAAAATTTAAAGAAACAACTTTACCATAGGCTGACTGCTCTGCTCTGCTTGCAAACAGCAGACTAGCAGAGAAATTAAAGGCAAAGATAGAAGATACACTAAAAATGCCAGAACCTAACAGGATCTGGCTATACCCACTCAAAACCAGAAGTGAGTGAAACAGCACAGGCCACAGCAAAACTGTGCAGCTGCATTCTGCAGTACAGGGCTTTCACTGGGGTAGTTACAAATCTGCCTGGCAGGGGGGCGCAGCTCAGGGCAGCCTCTAATTAGCATGAGACTGCACTTCCCTGGGCAGACACTTCCAGTCTGTACTGGGCTATTTGCTGGATAACTGCTAATACCCATAGCCCCATAGCGGGCTTTAGTTTGGAGTAGTGACACTTTCACTGTCCAGCCTCTAGTCCCAGGGCAGCCACTAATCTGCACAGCGGGGTTCTTCACTGGGCACTTCCACAGCTTGGCCTGTGCTAACCAGGTCTGAATCACTTCTGGGGAAACTTTTTTCCCAGAGCAATCCCCCACCTTGCTCTTTGCAGCCCATTTGCAGGACAGCTACCATCCATACACCTATCTCTGTTCTGTGGAGGAAGCTGATAATCTCCTTGCCCTGAAGGCAGACCCTACCAGCTTTAAAAAAAAATGAGTAAAAAAATCAAAAGGATGATTGATAGCTTCTATACAGAAAGAGAACAGGTTTTTTGAGGAGACTAATAGCAGATAGTCTCTAGATAAAACCGCAAAGGGGGATGTAATCTGTTTCCCATCACACAAATCTCTCCTAGAAGAGACTATTAAAAATCTTAAAAGAGAGCTAAAAGAAAAATGGGAAAAAGAAAGAGAAGCTATGCAAGAAAGTAACAACTTCCTGAAATGTGAATTGGAAAAGGTAAAGAACTTCCAGAAAGTTCAGGGAAATAGAATTTGTGAATTGGAAAAAATAAAGAAATCCCAGGAAAGTAGGATTTGTGAATTGAAAAAGATAAAGAATTCCCAAGAAAGTAGGATTTGTGAATTGAAAAAGATAAAGAACTCCCAAGAAAGTAGGATTTGTGAATTGGAAAACATAAAGAACTTCCAAGAAAGTAGGATTTGTGAATTGGAAAAAGAAAATAACTCGCTTAAAAAAAAAATAGTGAAATGGAAAAAAAAATTCCATAGAGCAAAACAACTCATTTAAAAACTCAATTGGACATATACAAAAAGAAGTTTTAAAAAGCTAATGAAGAAAATAACTCATTAAAAATCAGAAGTGAACAAATAGAAATGAATGATTTACTGAAACATCAAGAATCACTCAAGCAAAACCAAAAAAAAAAAAAAAATGAAAAATTTGGAAAAACCGTTAAATATATACTTGGAAAAAAAAACAGATCTGAAAATATATCTAGGAGAGATAATCTGAGGATTATTGGACTTCCTGAAAATTATGATGAAAAAAGAGCTTAGATACTATTTTACAGGAAATTATCAAAGAGAACTGCCCAGATGTAATAGAATCAGAAAGTAAAATAGGGAATGAAAGAATTCATCAAACACCTTCTGAAAAAGACCCTAAAATAAAAACTCCAAGGAATATTGTGGCCAAATTTCAGAACTATCAGACTAAGGAAAAATATATTACAACCAGCCAGGAAAAAAAACAGTTCAAATACTGAGGTGCCACAATAAGGATCACTCAAGATCTGGCTGCTCCACATTAAAGGATCGAAGGGCCTGGAATCTGATATTCCGAAAGGCAAAAGAACTTGGAATGCAGCCAAGAATAAACTACCCAGCTAAGCTGAGCATTTTCTTCCATGGAAGAAGATGGACATTTAATGGAACAGATGAATTCCATTTATTTCTAAGGAAAAAAAACAAATCTAAAAAAAAAAAAAAAATTTGATCTCCAACCATAGGACTCAAGAGAAGCAGAAAAAGGAACCCTTTAGAACTGTATTTTTGTTGTGGATATACATAAAAACCACATGTATAATTTGATTTTACTGATATAACATAAAAAGGGAAGTAGAAATGGAAAGGGGATAGTATTAGAAAAAGGGAAAAGGGGGATTAAAAAAAGGGAAACTACATCCCAAAAAGAGGCAAAGGAAACTTATCATATCTGAGAGAACTTAGAGAGGGGGAGGAACATTGTGTGAATCTTACTCTCATCAGAGTTGGCTCAAAGAGAAAATAATTGACATATTTGTTTTACAGAGAATCTTCTCTCACTTCATTAAAAAGTGAGAGAGGAAAAGGGAAAAGGAAAAGAGTAATAAGGGAAGGGTACAAGGAAGGAGAAGAGATTCAAAGGGAAGAGGAAGGGATCCTAAAGAGGGAGAACTGCATGACACAAGTGGGGCCTATAAGTTTAATACTGGGAAATGGAGTAAAGGAGGGCAAGAAAAAGAAAACCATAATCTGGGTATAATAAGATGGCAGGAAATAAAGAATTAGTCATTTTAACCATAAATCTGAATGGGATGAACTCTCCCATAAAGCAGAGGCAGATAGCAGACTGGATCAAAAGTCAGAACTCTACAATATGTTGTTTACAGGAAACATATTTAAAGCAGGGAGATATATATAGAGTAAAGGTGAAAGGCTGGAGCAGAATCTATTATGCTTTAGATGAAGTCAAAAAAGAAGGGGTAGCCTTCCTTATCTCAGATCAAGCAAAATAAAAAAATTGACCTAATTAAAAGAGATAAGGAAGGAAACTATATCTTGCTAAAGGGTAGCACAGACAATGAAGCAATATCAATACTAAACATATATGCACCAAGTGGTTTGGCATCTAACTTCCTAAAGGAGAAGTTAAGAGAGTTGCAAGAAGAAATAGACAGCAAAACTATAATAGTGGGAGATCTCAACCTTGCACTTTTAGAATTAGATAAATCAAACCACAAAACAAATAAGAAAGCAATTAAAGAGGTAAATAGAATATTCGAAAAATTAGGTATGACAGATCTTTGGAGAAAACTGAATGGTGACAGAAAGGAGTATACTTTCTTTTTAGCAGTTCATGGAACCTATACAAAAACTGACCATATATTAGGACATAAAGACCTCAAAATTAAATGCAGGAAGGCAGAAATAGTAAATGCTTTCTTTTCAGTTCACGATGCAATAAAAACTACATTCAACAAAACATTAGTGGTAAATAGACCAAAAAGTAATTGGAAACTAAATAATCTCATCTTAAAGAATGATTGGGTGAAACAGCAAATTATAGACACAATTAATAATTTCACTCAAGATAATGACAACGGTGAGACATCATACCAAAATTTATGGGATGCAGCCAAAGCGGTAATAAGAGGAAATTTTACATCCTTAGAGGCTTACTTGAATAAAATAGAGAAAGAGAAGAACAATGAATTGGGCCTGCAACTTAAAAAGCTAGAAAAAGACCAAATTAAAAACCCCCAATCAAATACTAAACTTGAAATTCTAAAATTAAAAGGAGAGATTAGTAATATTGAAAGTTAAAAAAAAAACTATTGATCTAATAAATAAAACTAAGAGTTTATTTTATGAACAAAAAAATAAAATAGATAAACCTTTAGTAAATCTGATTAGAAAAAGGAAAGAGGAAAATCAAATTGTTAGTCTTAAAAATGAAAAGGGAGAACTCTCCACCAATGAAGAGGAAATTAAAGCAATAATAAGGAGTTACTTTGCCCAACTTTATCCCCAAAAATTTGATAACCTAAGTGAAATGGATGACTACCTCCAAAAATATAGCCTTCCCAGATTGACAGAGAAGGAAGTAAACTGCTTAAATAGTCCCATTTCAGAAAAAGAAATAGAACAAGCTATTAATCAACTCCCTAAGAAAAAAATACCCAGCACCAGATGGATTTACATGTGAATTCCAACAAACATTTAATGAACAATTAGCCCCAATGCTATATAAACTATTTGAAAAAAATAGGCAATGAAGGAGTCCTACCAAATTTTTTTTATGACACAGATATGGTACTGATACCTAAAACACAGAAAGAAAATTATAGACCAATCTCCCTAATGAATATTGATGCTAAAATCTTAAATAAGATATTAGCAAAAAGTCAGAAAATCACAGAAAATCATCCCCAGGATAATACACCATGATTAAGTAGGATTTATACCAGGAATGCAGGGCTGGTTCAATATTAGGAAAACTATTAATATAATTGACCATATTAATAACCAAATTAACAAAAACCTTATGATCATCTCAATAGAGGCAAGAAATGCGTTTGATAAAATCCAACATCCATTCCTATTAAAAACACTTGAGAGTATAGGAATAAATGGACTTTTCCTTAAAATAATCAGTAACATCTATTTAAAACCATCAGTAAGCATCATAAGTAATGGGGATAAACTGGAACTATTCCCAATAAGATCAGGAGTGAAACAAGGTTGCTCACTATCACCATTACTATTTAATATTGTATTAGAAATGCTAGCTTTGGCAATAAGAGTTGAGAAAGAGATTAAAGGAATTAGAATAGGTAATGAGGAAACCAAATTATCACTCTTTGCTGATGATATGATGATATACTTAGAAAACCCCAGAGATTCTACTAGAAAGCTATTAGAAATAATCCACACCTTTAGCAAAGTTGCACTATACAAAATAAACCCACATAAGTCATCAGCATTCTTATATATCACTAACAAAATCCAACAGTTAGAGTTACAAAGAGAAATTCCATTTAAAGTAACTACTGATAGTATAAAATATTTAGGAATCAATCTGCCAAGGGAAAATCAGAATCTATATGAGGAAAACTACAAAACACTTTCCACATAAATAAAGTCAGATCTATCCAATTGGAAAAATATTGAATGCTCTTGGATAGGGCAAGCAAATATCATAAAGATGACAATACTTGGAAATTCTATTTATTTAGTACTATACTAATCAGACTCCCAAAAAACTATTTTAATGACCTATTTTAATTAATAAATAAGCAACAAAGTTCATATGGAAAAACAAAAGGTCAAGAATTTCAAGGGAATTAATGAAAAAATAATCAAATGAAGGTGGCCTAGCTGTACCAGATCTAAAATTATATTATAAAGCAGCAGTTACCAAATCCATTTGGTATTGGCTAAGAAATAGACTAGCTGATCAGTGGAATGGGTTAGGTTCAAAGGGCAAAACAGTCAATAAGTTTAATAATCTAATGTTTGACAAACTCAAAGACCCCATCTTTTGGATAAGAACTCACTGTTTGACAAAAATTGCTGGGAAAATTAGTATGGCGTAAACTAGGCATTGATTCACACTTAACACTATACACTAAGATAAGGTCAAAATGGGTTCATGACCTAGGCATAATGAATGAGATTATAAATAAAATAGAAGAACATAGGATAGTTTACCTCTCAGACCTGTGGAAGAGGAAAGAATTTATGACCAAAAAAGAACTAGAGATCATTATTGATCACAAAATAGAAAATTGTGATTATATCAAATTGAAAAGTTTTTGTACAAACAAAACGAATGCAGACAAGATTAGAAGAGAAGCAATAAACTGGGAAAATATTTTTACAGTCAAAAGTTCTGATAAAGGCCTCATTTCCAAAGTATATAGAAAATTGATTCCAATTTATAAGAAATCAAGCCATTCTCCAATTGATAAATTGTCAAAAAAAAAAAAAAAGACAATTCTCAAATGAAGAAATTGAAATGATTTCTAGCCATATGAAAAGATGCTCCAAGTCATTATTAATCAGAGAAATGCAAATTAAGACAACTCTTAGATACCACTACATACCTGTCAGATTGGCTAGAATGACAGGAAAAGATAATGCAGAATGTTGGAGGGGATGTGGGAAAACTGGGACACTGATACATTGTTGGTGGAATTGTGAATACATCCAGCCATTCTGGAGAGCAATTTGGAACTTTGCTCAAAAAATTATCAAACTGTGCATACCCTTTGACCCGGCAGTATTACTACTGGGCTTATACCCCAAAGAGATTTTAAAGAATGGAAAGGGACCTGTATGTGCAAGAATGTTTGTGGCAGCCCTCTTTGTAGTGGCCAGAAACTGGAAACTGAATGGATGCCCATCATTTGGAGAATGACTGAATAAATTGTGGTATATGAATGTTATAGAATATTATTGTTCTGTAAAAAAATGACCAACAGGATGATTTCAGAAAGGCCTGCAGAGCCTTACATGAACTGATGCTGAGTGAGCAGGACCAGGAGATCATTATATACTTCAACAACAATACTATATGATGATATGATATTAAATAAATGTCCCCATGTCATAATTATATGGTGGCAGAATCATAATTAGAATGCAACTGTTTTTATTCTCAGTTTAGTGCCTTGTTCATGAGCTAATTTCTTTGAAGCAGTTTTTGACCATGCTTAGAGGGAAAAAAAATGTTATGCTAGTTTAGAAAAAAAAATCTATTTTTAAAAAAATAATGTTACTTATTTTTGTGGCGTAACACATACTTACATATATATCTTTTTAATATAAAAGGTCATAAATTATACTCTAGTGCTTGGAATTTAGAGTTTTCTCTTGATACTACCCCAGAATTTTTTGTAAGTTGTATGATACCATCATAAAGCTGAAGATTTTTTAAATACAGAGGTAGGTAAAATAATAGATGAAATTAGAGACAATCCAGTTTCTCTTCAACAAGCTGCTGTGTATTTTTACCAAAGCATCTATAACTCTATAGTTGCATATCACACAGGAAAGACTGACTATAGAAAATCTTTTGTCTCAAGCAACTATATCAAAAGTTCCCCAGGGATACAGATGTAATTGTATTTGACTTCAGGTTAAAGAAAGCTTTTCCTTGGCAGCCAATTCTAGCTAATCCCTTGGGTAGTTGCTTTCATTGTATACACCTGGTATATACAAGGCCTATGAACAATATACCTACGATGGATATTATGTATTAGAAGAAAGAGCAATAAAGAAGTTTGCCTCAGGTGTCAGCCCAACAGGGACTTTTCATTCAGAATGCAGCCACAAAGGGTAACATTGACCAATGGGCAAAACATTTTAGAGAGACTGCAGGGGTTTCAAGATAACATTTTCCTATGCTTTGGGAGCCTTCTTCCTTCTAGGGCTTTTTTCCCTAAATGATACCTGAGAAGCTTAGTATGTGAACCACCCATCACCAAAGAATACATAGTTTTATTGACAAGGGGAATAGAAAGGATAAAAAGAGCTCTTATATGTTAATGATACTAACAAGTGAGTAAATAGTAACCCTGAGACTTGTGGTTTGGGGCTTTCATAAAATGGCAGGGCTCCACCTAGAAAAACTAAGAGGTTGCCCTTTTTGGCTTTTCTTTTCTGTAGCTCTGACTTTCACCAACTCTCAGCTGGAGGTACTGTTAGGATTTGCTGATGCTATAATCTTTATTCTACTTTTTATTTTGAAAATCAGAACATTTGTTCTCACTTATTCTTAACAATCCTTTTACAACAGTGGTTCATTGTTAATATTTTTCTTTTATCTCAATATTCTAGGATGTGATTCATCTTGGTCTGATAACCTCATGAATACCGGTATTATAAACAGGAAGAGAGAGAGAGAGAGAGAGAGAGAGAGAGAGAGAGAGAGAGAGAGAGAGAGAGAGAGAGAGAGAAAGAGAGAGAGAGAGAGAGAAAGAATGAGGCAGAGACAGAGAGACAGATTACATAAGAATAGTTATAGATATATGAATATATTTCTGCTACTTACCTGGGGAATCAATTTTCTATTAGTCAATTTTGTCCTGCCCATTCCTATCCAAAGATCTTTTAACTTGATAGAACCAAACAACAGGAAAAGAAAATAGTTGGATAGGTTTTGTTTTTCCTGTTTTTGTCCCATTCCACCAAAACTGAGCAAAAGTTCTTTTTCTTCTTTGTTTTTCTGTTCTTATCACACACTCAAATAGAATTGTAATATCATCAATTTGGGTGTTTTCTCCAGCAATGCCAAACACAATCCATCTGATATAATCCTTATCCATGTCTCCACCTAGGCCATCCACCCATTCTACTGAAGGCCTTTTTCATCTTCTTCTAACATGGCAAAGATACCAGCATTTTCAACCCCCATTTATCATTCTTCATTCTGACCACATAATCAGCCCATCATTTCTTCCTATTCTATAGTTTCCTGATGACATGCATGTTGAAGTTCTCAATCATGTAAGGCATTTATAAAAGAAAAAGGAAGACAAGAAGTTGCAATTAAATGGAAAGGCTGCTCAGAGATTCTTTGTAGACAATACAAATTAGAAGGAAATGTTTTATCTTGAATTGATAGGTAAAAGAAAAGATTATTTTATGAGATATTTGGTTATTTTGTAGTGCTAACAATAATAATTTATGAGATTGCATAATGATAATTAGAATATATGTATCAACATCTGTTGCTAAGAATGAGGAGATAGGAAATTTCTACAAAAAAAATTGAATAAGACCCTCCAGATTAAATCAACATATCCTTTAATACTCAGAGATTTAACTGTAAAGGTAGACATAGAAAAAGATGATGAAAATTATTGTTAGAACACATTGTTCTTGAGTGAGAAAAGAGAAAAGCCTGTTTTGTAAATTATATGTGTTTGTGTATAATATGTTTATAGGTATTATAAATATTTTCCTCAAGAGTCAAAAGACATTGGGCATGTTGAGCACTGAATAACATTAAAAACTTAAATTGCTTTTATTTTTATAGATAATGTAAGAATCAGCTGTGAATCAGTAATAGAATTTCTATACAGTCAGACCATCAACTCATTAGCAGAAAGATGAAATACTATGTGAAGAAAGAATAAAAATGAGGAGATATGAGAATCTGGGCAACTCTAATGTGACCTATTTAAGTGAACTATTGATTCTAGGAAATGGGAAAAGTATTAGAACATATATTGCTTTTAAAAATTGCCATTTTGTAAGAAAATATAATTGATATATATCAATTGTTAAAAGAAAAAAAAAGAGCCTAGATATGACTTTAACCATCAAATACTTGATCTCCTTTGCAAGTTTATAGATATTACAGCCATGGTAATACTAGTTTGGAATATAAACTAATCTACAAAATCTTGTGGAGGAAGATGTCGATTCACATAGATCCTGTATTTGGAGCCAAAAAGAACCTCGAGTCATCTAGTCAAAGTTCCTCTTTTTATACATGAAGAAACTGAATTCATAGAAGTGAAGCAACTTGCTCAGGCTCAGAAAATATGTTTGACAGAATTAAGATAGAATACTATCCTTGTAACTCAAAAATCCAACATCTTCCCACTGTGCCAATAATGATCAACAAGAGCAAGAAATACCAAGTTATAGAGAGCTTAGAAAAAGATCCAACTAAACCACATTATTTCAAAGGAATTCAGAAGTGAAATTGGAAGGAAGCAGCAAAAAAGGTGAAAAGTAGAAAAAACTTTAAAGAATCATAAAATAAATGGTCTTCATTAGTAATGATGACGAAGCTACCAAATCTCTCTCTGATGCTGCTATTAATAATCAATCAATTAATATTTATTAAATATCTACTGTGACAGGTACTGTCTTAAATTCTGGGAATTCAGGACTACCAAGAAGCTCTTAGGCTAATGGGAAAGACAATAGGCAAAGTGTATGCAAAAATAAAATTATACATATAAATGACCAAATGTAGATAATCTCAGAGTAATGACACTAAAACGAAGGAGAAATACCAAAGAAAGGGGTCTTATAGAAAGCAAGATTTTAGTTGGGATTCAAAGGAAACTAGGTAATTCAGGAGGCATAGATGAGAATGGAGAGCACTCCAAGCATGGGGACAGGCAGCGAAAATGCCAAATTGAGAGATGGAGTATCTCATGCAAGGAATAGCAAGATCACTGAATCAAAGAATATATGTGTTTGTGGTGAGGAGAGTCTAGAGAGGTCAAATCTGACAAGGATTTTGGTGGTCACTTGAATACACATACATATTAAACAGAGATATATAGATATAGATGTATACACACAAAAGCAGTAAAAGAAATTGAGGAACTAATTGTACATAGAGACATTATAGGCTGCTTATCTTCTCTTTCCTTGGGAGAGAACTGGAATTGGATAGATCAGACATTAACAGATGATTAATGCCTGACAAGGATGAAGGAAAAGAAAAGAAAACTATCTAGGAACTGGAGTATGTGAGGCTCACAAGCCCATTGTACAGTCAGCTACCTGTGCTACCTGCAGTTCCTGATCTACAATGTTTGATGGAGCAATTTATAAGTATCTTGGTATGCTGGAGCTAGAAGGATGGGGACAAGGGAAATCCTTTGATGTGATGGTTGTTGTTGAATCATTTCAATCACATATGAAACTTCACGACACCATGACAAAGACAATTTGATACAATTGGCAAAGACACTGGAGAGATTTGCCATTTCCTTTTCTAGTCTATTTTACAACATGATACAACCTAGCCCCATACTTTCTATTAGAGGTCAGGACAGAAGCTCCTCTTCTGTTTCCTTCCCAGAAGTTTCTCTTCTAAGTTCTATACCATTGAAATGATAAATTTTGGGAATTTATTCCATTTGCTATAGCTATTTCCAGATTTTAACATCTCTATGGAAACACTCTCTGTGAGACCTACAAAGGAAAGAAATTATCACTAAGCTAAGTAAATAAATTATTTTTCTGCCTGAGCCAAAAAGTGAATTCTAGAAGATGGTTCAATAACTGAACACAATTATACCATGCCTCTATGCCAGGCTTGTGATCTGTTCTCCAAATTACTAATATATCTCCAGGAGAAACATTGTTTTAGTTTCTACTTCCAAAGATCTTAATCCAGAAGCTATCCATGTGATTTTCTATTCTAGTTCCTGAATTTCATTAAGTGAAATATTAAATAATTCAATTAAAAAAGCATTTATTACCTGCATTTACATAGCTGACTTCATAATTGTATTATAGCACTTTTTTGGGATATCACCCAAACGAAATGTTTGTCTTCCTAAGTTCATTTTATACACTAAAGTATATAAAGGCATTCATTTTCTTAGCCAGAAATGTTTCCTGAATAAATATTTTGTGTAATAAGGTTATCATTTTAGATGAAAAGAAGATATAAGGTTAAGGAGGGAGAAAAAAATTATAAATATTTAACAAGTAAGAACAAAAAATAAGTAATTTAATTTTATTTTTCCTTTTTTTAGTTTTATTGATGTTTTAATTTTATATTTAAACTATTTTAAGGTTATCTCTCCTAGTTTTCTTCTACATAAACCAATTAAAATTAATAATATAATGACCTCATCTAAAAGGGCATGCAACATTCCACATCTGTGGCACCTCCCTCCCCCCAGTTTTCTATTTTTGAAGTTATTTTTCAATTAAAATGAATTTATTTTATTTCCCACAAATCCCTTAAAAAAGCAAACAAATTTTTTAATTCACTACATACAAAAATCTACATGCCTCATTCTACTGTCATAAATTAATACCCTCCCTGTCAGAAAAAAAAAATGGATAGTATATTTTAATCATTGGTCACTTTGAATCATGGTTGGTTATTTTATTAATTGTAGTTATTAAAGCTTTAAAATTGTTTGTCTTTACACTATTTTTTATATTTTATACTTAATTTAATGCTTAAATTATTCTCCTGGTTTTGCTCATTTTATTCTTCACAAATTTATAAAAGTCTTCAAAATTTTTCATTTTTGTAATTTTGACATCAAATATTGTTTCCCTGTCTCTGTTACTTTACTCTTTATCAGTTCATATAAGTCTTCTAAGTCTCTCTGAAATTTATTCTGTTTAATCAACAAGCTTCATATAGCTTTATTTTTAAAACAAAAAGACAAAATAAAACAAAAAAATAAAATGATTAAAACATAACATTATCCAAAATTTATTTATATATATATATATATATATATATATATATATATATATATATATATATATATATATATATATATATATATTAGTGTATTGGTATAAGCCCACAGTGTCCTGACGAGTGACATGCTCTTTTCTGGACAATCTTAAATGCTCTAATCTGAATTCACTTCAACAAAGACAATGGCAATAAGAAAGAATGAAGTGTTAAAAATGTTTATTTCCCTTCTGGTGACCAATGGTTTCTCTTCTAGGCAGCTTCAAAAATCAAAGCGTGGAGAAGTGAACAAGAATTTAAAAAATAATCTCTGTGTATAGCCAGTTTGGGGAGAGAGCTTAAAAGGAATCATATAGTTATTAGCCATACTTAAAACATTTGAAAAATATTCTTTCCCCCTAAAAATGTCTCACTCTAAATGAAGTTATGGTGACTATCAATGAATGTCATTAGTACAATGTGGACATTTTTTGTAATGTAAAACTATGCCCCTACCTTTTTTTCAACATAGTTATCTAGAGCATGATAGTGTTCCATCACATTCATATGCCATAATTTATTCAGAAATTCTTCAAATGATAAACATTCATTTAATGTCCAATTATTTTTGTTACTATAAAAGCAGTTGCTACAAATGTAATATATACACATACATACACACACACACACACACACACACACACACACACACATGACCTTTTCCTATTTCTTTGACCTCTTTGGCAATAGGCCTACTGGTTAGTTGCACAGCTGGATTAAAGGACACACATGGTTTATTAATTTTTTCTGTAATTACTAGCTGCTTTACAATGGTTACTCCCATTCACAATACATTAGTATGGCTGTGGCCCTCCAACATTTATGAGATATGTTTTTATTAGCTTTGCCACTCTGATGGATGATGGATCTCAGAATTACTTTAATTTCTTTTTTTTTCTAATTCATTGTAATTTAACCTTGCTTTTCTATTGAAATTTTGTTCTTTATGAAGGCACTCAGATGGCACCTCTTCCATAAAGTTTTCTCTAATTTTCTAGTTGAAAGTGACTCTCTCCTTGTCAAATGTTCTATGAGCATTTGCTGGAAATTTCTTTTTCTCTGTATTTTTGTTATTTATTTGTATTTACATACCCTCCCCTTATAAGCTACATAAGGGCAACAATAAGGCTGTTTTTCATCTTTATCTCCCCAAACTAGTCCAGTGCTTTTTACATAGTAGATGTTTTTAAAACTTTCACTGAATTTGTTGCTGAATTAATTGGGGTCCATTTTAAGAAAACATCAGACTATAAATAACTTTGCTCCAAGAATCAATCTTTCCTGATTACTCTGACACCCTGCTGCATTAAAAATTTCTCCTGCACATTTTATACTGTAGTTCTTTTTCTTTATCTCTGGATTTTAAGATATTTTTAATAGGGGGAAAAAAGAAAACCATTCCAGATTCCATTCCAATGTTGAAGAATCAAAGCTGAATCTTTAAGCTTTCAATCTGCTTATTTAATACCCTTGTCATGGCTCTTGTTGGAAAAAAGGTTTAGTGTCACTGTCCTCAATCAGTGTCCTTTCATTCACTTTCATTAAGAGCCATGTTTTCCTGACAAAGGATAACAAATGGACACTGTTGGTCCCTAATGTGCTTTTTGACTACCAAGCCTGGGCCATTTCTCTGGTAAGCAATTGCAATTATTTGTCATTTTAATATGATTTGGCAAGGAGGCCCAAAAAGCATATGACTATGATTCATCAATATGTATATTTTGTACTTAAATTAATATTAGAATATCATTATTATTGCTCTTACACTGTATGAGGTAGAAAAAAAAATTGCAGCATGTAAAAAATGCATTAAACTCTATGCTATTCCTTTCCTATAGCAGGAATATGTATAATTTAAATGCAGACACCATTTGTGGCCTAACAGTTACAATTTATTATTATCATTATTATTATTATTATGGGCAGGATGCTTTTATCTCTTTACTAATAGCAAATTTATAAAATGTTTCCATTATTAATAGGAAATAATAGAACTACATATTAAAACTATCAACAAATCTATTACAAGACAATTTTGATTTAAGCCTTTCCTTGGGTTGCCTTCATATGCTGGTAGCAGCATATTAAAAATGAGGCATTCCAAAAGAACGGGGTAATGAAGGATGACATCCAAGAAATATATGGGTGAAAAAATAAATGGGTTAATTACATGGCAAGATTGAAGACAGCTGGTATGATCCACTGATATCCTTGTAATATCAAGCTAAAGTAAGGAAGGTCCTAAGCATATATTGGGTGGCAAACCTATGGGAGAACATGGAGAAGTATAGCACAGGATAGTAAAGTATGAATAAGCTGTGATATATGACCTGGGGAGAGAATGCTCACATTGAAGGGATCACATATTCATTTTGTATTTGAGTACTTCATTGGCATCCCATTCTTGCTTTGCGATCCTATGGGACACTAGTTTATGTTCTATAAATCTACCATGAAGATGCCCAATGTTCTCTAGGTCTCTACCATTATATGAATGTTAATGCAGCAAATATTCTGCATTTACTTACTCCTTACTCTTTCTAACTGATCAACCCACATCCTTTTCCATTAAGATTCTTGAGAGCAATAATATTGAATTTCTGTTTTTGTTTTTCCAATGGCAAGTTTAGAGTAGCTGCTTAATAAATGTTTGTTTAATTAAATTGCTGAATGCAGCTCTTTTATAATGCTTCTTGGTGGCCAGTTTGATGATGGCTATAGACTCTTTATTTACACCTTATTGTTGCCCTTCCATTGTTTCAATCATGTCCAACTCTTCATGATCCCATTTGGAATTTTCTTGGCAAAATTACTGGAATGGTTTGTCATTTTCTTCTCCAGCTCATTTTATAGATGAGGAAACTGAGGAAAACAGGGTTAAATGACTTGTCAAGGTTTACACAAATAGCAAGTGTGTGAGGCCACATTTGAATTCAAGAAGAAGTGACTCTAGTCACAGAAACTTGAATCTAAAACCAGTGCTCTAAACCAAATAAAGATCAATTTTATTCTCACCATTCATCTCTCCATTTTATTTAGAATGGCTTATTTTATAGAGTTAAGTGGAAAGTAATCATCC
This sequence comes from Antechinus flavipes, assembly GCF_016432865.1. NCBI lineage: Eukaryota > Metazoa > Chordata > Mammalia > Dasyuromorphia > Dasyuridae > Antechinus > Antechinus flavipes. Next base: position 51,789,026 of record NC_067402.1, on the reverse strand, counting down.
AGAGGTGATTAGAGAATTTCAATCAAATCAAGTGGAGTTCTGTTTCTAAAAAGACAATTTGTAGGTACTTTGGATTAAAGCTTTAAAGAGAGAGATAGAAAGCCTGGTTGGATTCAACTGATTAGGGAAAGACAGAGAAAATAAGCAGAAAGCTCTAAGGTGGTAGGACACAGGAACACAACTTTACAATTCACTTGAGCAACAAGATGGCAGACTAGATATTTTATGCAATCTCTGCCTCCCAAACTTCTCCAAAACAAAAATTAAGCACCAAAAACAAAACAATTTCAGCTGGACTTGGTTTCCATGGTCTAACACACCGAGAATCCAAAAGAAGGTAAAAAATCCCAAATTCAGGAACTGACAAATATTGATTCTAAGTTCATTCAGCATTCCTCACCCACCTCCTAGCCTAGAAGCAGCAAGGCTACACTAGCAGACTCAAGGGCACAGATTACATCAAAATTTATCCCTATACTTAAGGATACTCTTTCCACTGCTGTGGAGATCCTTGTCCTAGGCTGCAGAAGTTTGCTCAGCTCTCAACAAACAGATTGGCCATAGCCCCTCAAGAACAAAATTGTTCTGGGTGTTGCAAACTCGAAGCACTGGTGCTACAAAGATATGAACTGTTAATTCTGGGGTAAACAGACTTAGAATTGTTGGTGCTACACCAGAGAATTGATGAACATAGAAAGAAAGATATCACCATGTTTGTGTATAACTGGCTTTACTCTATGAGGCCTAAAGGAAAGAACACAGCACTTAGCTAGGACCATTTTGACCACCCACAACTCAGTTGGGGCAGAGAACTAGCTAGTAAACCATGAATTGCCCAGTGTAGGAGGAAACCGAGATGCTTTGAAATCCAGTATTCAGGGAAATCAATCAGAAGGGAGGGAGTCAGGAAATGAATGACAAGAAAAATAAAGAGGAAGGAGGACAAAAGATCAAAAGTGCCACAGGTTTCAGGAAGAAAAAAGTTCCAAGAACTTGAACATAGACAAGTCAAGAGGAAACAATAGAAACATTAAATGGAAAGGAGAAATCTAATCTAGTAAAGAGTTCATGCATCTATAAATAAATAGTGCAAAATAAAAGAAAACAATACAACATTTGATGAGACAAAGAACATATTTAAATTTCAGGTGAACATGGAACCACAACATATTGTACCTGAGTTGTTTAAAAGATTATGAAAGTATAATTTATGTCCTGCATAGCAAAAATAATGAGCAGAATAGAAAAACCGGATCTGCAATGGTGTCAAAAAAAAACAAAGAAAAAACAATAGATTATGAATGTAAGTACATAGAAATGAAGGACAACTTTGAAGAAGAAAAGAAAAACAAAAAAAAAAATAACATTAGCAGACAGTTATCCTCTGTCTGCAAGCAAAACATACTGATCTCAAAGATAAAATATATAGAGAATCTCAGAATATAGAGGATCACAGAAGAAAAATGTCAGTGAAAAAAATCTTAACTATATAATTACAGTAAAATAGGAAAGTATTCCCCAGACTTTCTAAACAAAGGAAATGATGTTTCAATTAAAAGAATTCACAGAACACCTCTAAGAAAAAACAAAAGCAAAAACCTGAATCTGCAAATTCTAAGGCATACAACAGTTAAATTTAACAGTTTCCTTCAGAAATAGTTCCATTAGTCATCAGTAGAAAGACTTTTAAATATAAGGGAAAGAACATTTAAGCACCACACCCACTATAAAAAGAAGCAGGGAATGTAATAATAATATGTTCTGGAGATCACTGGAACTTAGGATACATTTCAACTTGACTTTTTTTTTTTTAATTTGAGCTTAATGATAAAAGATAAAAATTAAATCTTCAACAATAAAGAATGATTTAAAACATTTTAGAGAGGAAAACAGAATTGAAAGAGATTAGAATTCTCCAAACCAAAATTCCAGAATTGAAAAGAAAAAAAAAAAAAACATAACAAGTAAGGATAGTAAAAGTAATAGAGTGACAACACAAAGAATTCTAAGAGATTTCTTTCTAAACATACAGAAGGAGACATCTAATAGAGGCAACAGGAAAAAATTAATAGAAGATATTATGGATAGAATCTGGTAACACCTGCCTACAAATAAATGCTTATTTTGTGGGATTACATTACAGCATGTAAGGTTACATATCAGAGAAAGGACTAGGAAAATAGAGAAGAGGGGATGATGCTCTGAGGTCAAACCACAGGCTACCAATGAGAGGAAGATACCTTTGTGGTCTCAGAAAGAGAAGAGTAGGATGGAGGAAAAGTTGAAAAGAGGAAGAAAGGAAGCAGGTCTTACTTTGAATGTGGGAGGGAGTTCCACTGATGAATGGTCCTACAGCTAACAGAGACGAAGACATTATCCTGGGTGACGTCTGGGGAGATTTAGTCCCTGAAAAGTCTACTTTTCCTGAGTGTAGAGAAGTTGAATCTCCTGTGAGCAACTGTAGAAATGTAGAAAAAAAAAGGTCAAAAAGATCAGTGATGAGAGAAGGACCCCATGATGGAGTAGTGTCTCTTCTAAAAATTGAAGTAATTGTCATTGTTAAAAGAGTGAGGCACAATGGGAAAAAATGGATTCCATGGAACAAACCCTATAAGGCAGTTGCAGAATGTATACAGACAGGAGAGCCTAGAATGCACACCTTGAAAGCTTTGATTGTATGAAGAATACAGATAAAAGAGGTAAACTAGGCAATTATAGCATTCATGAATCAAAGAATGAGTGCTAGAAAAAAGAAAAGAGAAAGAGAAAATGAATAATGAAGAGAGTGAGAAAAAATCCTATTTGGAAAGTGGCACCAAAAAAGTGAAAATTTTAAAAATAATGAGAAGAAAGAGAGAAGAGGGAAATCTATTTGAAAATAGGAGGAAAAAACAGGAAGAATAACTAACAAATAATAACAAGAGAGAGGAACTAATAATCAAAAATTTCAAGGGAAAGAGAAAAGAATCCAAGAACAGGGCATAAAGGATGAATAAAAGAGAACCAGTGGGAACAGGGCCACCTTAAAAATAGTAAAATAAAGTAACTGATAGAACAAGATATTATGTTTATAGAAGAAGAGGGGAAAAACAGAACTTAAAGTAATTTTGGAGGTAGATGAAAAATATAAACATAATTCATATGTGTTCATTTTCATAATTCATTTGAATTTCAATTATGAATACTTGATTCATAAACACAATTACATGTGAATGGATTAAACAATCCAATAAAATGGAAAAAAAACTAACAGATTAGATAAGAAAAAAATTCTACAATCTGTTGCTTATAAGAAACATGTTTAAAAAAACAAAAGTATAAATAAAATGAAACTGAGGGGAAGGAAATTTACAATGCATCAAGAAAATTCAAAAAAGCAAGAGCTGCCATCATGGGGACAAAGCAAAAACAAACATATGAAAAATAAAAGGGGACAAACAAACAAAAAAAGATTTTTCTGAGAAGCACAAAGTTGAGGTAAAAAGTGATGTAGAGAGTAGAAAGAAAACAAATTCAATCTTCAAATGTGTGTTTTTGTGTGTGTGTATGTGTGTGTGAGAGAGAGAGAGGGTGAGATGAACATACATAGTTTAAGAACTCTTGATTAAGAGTCTTTTCAAGATAAAGATGCATATATTTTAGAAGTTTTGTATTTTGTTTTCCATTTTAATGATTTATTGTATCAAATATTAGTATATAACCAAACTCACTTTACAACATTTACATTTAAAGAAATGCAATTCTACCCATAAGTTGTAACAAAACTTAAGCCATTTCTTTGAAGATTGCATTAGAGTTCCTTTAGTCATTCCTTCTATAGCATTCATTTTTCCTCCTTTAGTTAGTGTATGTGTCATTCTTCAGGTTCTTTTCTCTCCATTTTGCTTTATTTCATATTTTATACCCCTTATACTTGTCCATCTTAATTGAATTACATTATCATATTGTGTCACTAGTCTACCATTTATTAGACCTTTATGCCACAGGTAGACTTGTAAGTTGCTTTCAATTTTTGTACAATTACAAATATTGTCGCTATGAAAACCCTTGAAGAGGTTCCTTTTTTCTGTTGTTTTTGGTAACACTTTTAGGGGATTTTTTCCAAAAGTAGACTTTAAATAAAAATCTGTACTGGATAGCTTGCTCTCCAAAAAAAATTACACAAGTTTTCCATTCAACCAGCAATGAATGAGTGTGCCTATTCTACCAACACTTGATTTTTGTTGCTTTTAACTACTTTTGCCAATCTGATAGTTATGAGGTGGTACACAATGCTTGACCATAGCAGATTCTTAATAAACATTTATTCATTGACCAACTGATATTTCAAAGTGGTTTTAATTTTTGATACCTTTAACTTTCTTTAAAAGATTTTTCAAATTACAGGCAATTATTGCTTTTTTAGTAACTGCCCATATTCTTTGACTATTTATCTAAGTGAAGTAAGAATTATCTCTGTAAGTTATTAACAGTTCCCTGTGTATTTTAGATGTTATTTTATCTATCATAGTCATAATATGTATTTTCCAATTACAATTCCAAAATTTTATTTTGATTATACTATTTACATTGTACAAAAATTTATTTTAACATAGTCAAATATATCTTGATACAGCTATACTCCTAGATTCTTGGTCCTATTTCTTGTGGCAGCTTCCTTTGTTCATGCTTCATTTCTCTTAGGTACATGTGTCTTCTGGCAGCCTCCTTATTCCTAGATCCATGACTTTCCTATGCATCCTACTGGGAGCTTGATTCTCCTTGAGGATAGCTCCTCCCTAGAGTCAAACTTATTTCTTTTCAAACTATTTAATTGTCTTTTAAAGCTCATCTGGGTATGTAGCGCATCAGTTCTTGGCCAATGATATTGTTTTCTTTTTAATTCATGCAAGGGACTTATTCATACATGATAAAGCATTATGAGGCAGGGTACAATTTTTTAAAGTTAGTTTATTATTTAGTTTGGGGCTTTATGGAGAAGGACATTGCAATCTACTCAAGTATCATCCCACCCTCCCCCCAAAAAAATAACCCGTAGAGAGCCAGAACCCTGGAGAAGTGTACTTGAAAGAAGTATACTTGAAACAAGGTGTTAACTCAGAGGAATTGATGAGACAATAGTATCTAGTTTACATATACTTACTACTTAGCTTGGTGATATAATAGTTCTCTAGTTCACACATATTCAGTATGCTGTAATGATGTAATTGTAATAGGATATATTAGAATTGGGGACAGGAAGTCAGACCAAAGTCAGACCAGCAGACAGGCAAACTGGGTCAGATTATGACAGACATAGGAGACAATAAAAACTCTGGACTCTATTCTTGTCCATTCTCCTGGTATCTATCCTGTTGAGATCAAGACCCTTCCTGAGAACCTCCAGAAAGCTAGTCCAAGCATTACATTTTGGCACCCAAACATGGATGTAAGGATTTATATTCTGCAGTTCGACTGACATGATAGTGAGTTCAATGGAGAAGTCCCCGTGGCAGGAAATAGAATGAGTACAAAAATAGACAAGCAGGAAACTTTGGAAAGGGCTAAACTAGTGTTTCAGCTGAAATGGGACAAATGCTTAGAAAAGAATCTTCCCCACCCCAAGGGAAGTGTGTAGACTGCATAGGTAAGCTAATAAAAAAGCAAGGTTTGATTGTAACTTGGAAGTAGATCACTGGACTCTTAGAAACATTAGAGTACATGTCTCCTTGGTTCTCTAAGGAAGAAAACTTAGAGCCAGATAAGTGGAAACTAGTGGGAGAGCAACTAATTGAATATTACAATGATAATGGTCCTGATTCAATTCCTGAAGAAACATTCTATATGTATAACATAATACAACTGGCTTTAAGGAATTATATAAATTTTAGAATAAGGAAAAAGACAAAGAGGAGGAGGAGGATGGTCCTGACAAAGCAGGTGAAAAGCATGAAGAAATAGACAAGAAAGGAGTTAAGTACAATGCTGATGAAATTAAAGAGTGTGGTGCTTCTCAGCAGGAGCCCTTAGGATATTCCCCATCTCATGTTCTCCCTATCAATTTTCCCTTCCTGGCGGGAAGGGAGGGGAGGAAGGGCAGTGACACCATCAGCACCACCCATGCAGCAGCTTTGTCCATCCCCTATGACAAGATTACAAAGGATACTAATTAAATCTAAACATGAAGGATATGTTATATCTGATTTAAAAATAGAAGCATACCCTGTGATTGAAGTTTGACTCTTCAGGCCAAAAAAAAAAAGAAAATACACTCTGTTTAATTTGGAAATTATCAAAGATCTGAAAAATGCTTCCCCTCTTCATGGGTCTATATCATCTTATGTTAATATGTTATTAGAGAATTTGGCTTTTGAAGTTTTAACCCCTAATGATTGCAAGTCTATAGCAAGGACATGTTTAGTACCTAGACAAAACGTGTTGTGGTTTTTGGAGTATATTGAACTATGTAGAATACAAGCCCAAGGAAATAGGCAACCTGGAGTTAATATACTAGTCACCTTTGATCAACTAACAGGATTAGGTCTTTATGCAGACACTTTAGCACAGATTAATTACTGTGCTTGTAATTTTGACAGCATATGAAAAAATTGCTTCTGCTGCTTTCAAAGCATGGGGCACCCTCCCAGGAAGACAAGATAGAGGGGAAGGCTTCACAAAAGTAGCCCAAGGTCCAAATGAACCCTTTGCTCATTTCATGGGATATCTGAAAACAACTATCATACAAATTATTGGGTGAAAATATAGCAACAGAAATTATGATAAAACAACTTGCTAAAGAAAATGCTAATGAGGTTTGTAAAAGAATTATACTAGGACTACACAAGGATGCTCCTTTAGATGAGATCATAAGATACTGTGCCACAATGGGCATAAATATCTTTTATACCCAGGCTCTATGATGCAGACTTCTCAAGATCCGAACATGAGAAGACAGGGTCCCTTTTGACAAGGGACTTCTAGAGAGACTCATCTATCAATGCTTTCAATGTGGTAAAGTAGGGCATCTGAAGGCTCAATATTGGTATAGAAGACAAGATGGGCGAACAAACCCAAAACCTTATGTCCAAAATACAACAGAGGCTTCCATTGAACATCAGAATATAGATTGACTCAGGGAAATGAGAAGTAGAGCCCAGCTCCAAGGTTCCAGTGGGCATCAGAATGTAGAATGATTCAGGGAAACAGGAAGTGGGACCCACCTCCAGGGTCCCAGGCAAAAAACACTTAGAGCATGATGGCAGCAGATGTTACATCCAGAGAGTCTTTAGAATTTCAGTACTCAGACATGATCAATCAGCCAAGAAGCAATCTGATGGGAGAAAGGGATTACAATTGGTGAGAATACAGGTTTTATAACCCACTGGAAGGGCAATGTCCAGTGTGAGCAGCACCACTATCTTTAGATAATTGCCAGTTGACGTGGAGAGATCCAGAAAGTGATGAATGGAAAGGACTAGATAAGTTAACTGCTTGGGGAAGAGGGTTTGCTTGTATCTCTACAGCTGGAAAAGGAATCAGATGGGTGTCAGCAAGCCGTATTCATCTTGTCCATCAGAGAGAAACAGAAAAAGAGAAGATTCTCAAAGAAAAGAAGAAGACCCAAGAAACATCAGATGGCAATTGACTCATGACCATCAAAAATTATTGATGAGACAATTGTCTGTGTTCTAAAACAACAGAAAGCAGAAGATGTAGAGAGCCAGAACTCTGGAGAAGTATACTTGAAAGAAATATACTTGAAACAAGGTGTTAACTCAGTAGAATTAATGATACAATGGTTATCTAGTTTACATATACTTAGTACTTAGCATGGTGATGTAATAGTTCTCTAGTTCACACATATTCAGTATGCTGTAATGATGTAATTGTAATAGGGTATATAAGAACTGGAGACAGGAAATCAGACCAAAGTCAGACCGAAGTCAGACCGGCAGAGAGACAGACTGGGTCAGACTATGACAGACATAGACTGTGTAGGAGACAATAAAGACTTTGAACTCTATTCTTGTCCATTCTCGTGATGTCTATCCAGCTGAGATCAAGGCCCTCCAGAAAGCTAGCCCAGATATCACAATAACCTAAATAGGATCATGAAGAGTTGTATATGACTGAAAAGTCTGAACAACAAATAGAGGCTTCTTATTCTCTTTGATTAGATCCTGGACTTTCAGAGGCTTATTCTATCACACTATCTGTCAGTGGACATTTGTGAACCCTACAAATCAACCAGAATACTTTTGGATATATTAATCTTTACTCTTTATCCTCATGTCTTATATATCTATCTAGTAACTACAAGTTAAAATACATACAAGCCATATTCCATATATGTCACATCAATATTTGTATATCAATATAAGCAAATATTCATAATCAAATAAATCAATATGAAACCAGAATATCTGCATAATAACAAAATCTATAGAAATAGAAATACATAAGTAAATTTACATGTGACAAAATGATGCATAACAGTAATTACAATCTTTATTAGTGAAGTTATGCAATTACATAAAAGGTACTTGTTCCACAAGTAAATACTTTATACTTTATATATATATATATATTTTATTATGTTAAATATATATATTATATATATAAATACTTTATAAGTATTGTCATCTAGTTCAAAATTTAATCATTTCTCCAGTTTCCTCGATAACATTTTAAGTTAGTGTAGTCATAGGTCAAATAGATGCAGGTTTCCTTTAATCCAATTTATCTACTATCTTCTATATGTGAATTAGTTGCTGGGATTAAATGATCATACTTCTAATCGTAACTATAGTTCTACATCCCTAAACCTGTCCTGGAAGAAGATCTAAGCTGATTAGAAGTATCACAATACTTGGTGAAGTGTACTGTAATCTATAGCAGCTAAAACTTTAGACAATAAATATGTTGTCTCTAGTGTTATCTTTCCCCTATTTGAAATGTCTTGTTGAATGACAGTATGACTTAGAAGAATGAATCATCATTCCTTGAAATGTCAGGGGGTTTTGCACAACTGACTATAGGCAGTCTCTTATTCTTTCAGTCCCCTAAAGAAATCATGCATCAGTTTTTATCAATTCATACAAGAGTCCATCTAACTTACCTTTGGCCAATAACTGATTTATGGAATTGTCTTTACTGGCCCCTGTCATTTTCTTGTGCTATTGCACAAATATACAAGTTGTCTAATCTCTCCATAACCAAATAAGAAAAGCTCACCATAGGTCTGTTTAATTGTATACCCCATGAACATGAAATTAAAAAAGGAAGCTTCAACTAAATAGAAGAATGACTCATAGGTTCTCCTTAGTGAGAGAGATAAAAGGCAAGAAGAAACATAATTTTATGAAATATTTAATTATTTAATAGCCAAATACTTATATTTATTATATAATATATTATTGCTGAGAAATCTGATATTTAAATGAACTTATTTTGGACATTTCTTCCCCATCGTTAATCCACAATATTTATTTCATTTTGTTTTCCCTTATGTTTAATAGTTTTTAATTTTTAAAAGATTTCTCATAGTTTTGTCTCTTTTCTTCCCTCTCTTCTTCCTTTCCTTCTCCTTTTTCTCTTCTCCCTCCTCCTCTCTCTTCTACTTCTCTTTCTTCTTTTATATTACCACTGTTTTGTGGCTAATATTAAAGAAATAGGCTTCCTGACAATCTCTTACTCTACTATATTCAGGGGCATTCTCCAAACCTTTTTTTAAAAAATCCATTCTTTAATCCTCTATCCATAAAAAGGAAGCATTACATGGTAAATCTGAGGAATTCAGAAAGATTCAGTAGATAATATAGATTAATAGAATGACACCCAAGATGAATCTGAATCCTTATTTATAATTTAGAGAACTCATAAAATAGTTTCTGCAAGAGGTAAAACTTGCAAACTTTTGAAAAGTTGCATTTTAATTGGGATTATTTTGTTTCAATTTCTGCAGTAAATGATCCAAATAAAGAGTCTATAATTCTGCTATTGAAGGACATAGAAAATATTAACAAACTGGAGGGGACTTAGAGAAGAATGACAGCTCAAGATAAAGAAGCTAGGGGTACTGATTTATGATAGAAAATGGAAAGAACTAAATATATACAACTATCTTTGCTGAATGATGAATAGAAGGAACTCCAATAATTACTTATGGCTATTTAGTGAGTATGGAAAGCAAAAAGGGAAAGAAATGATTTAAGGACATAATGGATGGAATCAAAAGAATGGAAAGTTTAAAATGGATCAAAAAGTCAAAAATGTTATAACAAAATTTACACAAAAGATATCATTACCTGTAAGGAAGCTAAGGAAAGCTCATCTTCTTAATTTAAAATAACGGTTAAAGTAAAAAACAATCAAAACATAATTTAAAATGATACTACATTGTTAGGGTCAAAGATGGTGGGTAAAAAAAGTGAATTTTATCTAACCTTTAATTTAGTATCTTCTCTTTATTATACTTTGTATTGCTAACAGAGCATACAAATGTGCTTCATAGATAATCTCTGTGTGAAAGTGTTGCTAGGAGAAAAACAGGTTTTTGAGAATTTTTCCTTAAATTCTCGTGTAGTATCTACTGTTTATTAATTCAGGGGTAGAGGCTGGGGATAGGGGTTGTTATTGTTATTGTTATTTATCACAATAAAGTTAATTAAGTTTTTTTTTATTTTTCTTTATTTTTTCTCTTTATTTCTCTTATCAAAGATGAGCAGCTATATTAAAATTTTTGAAGGTCAAGAGACTGGAAACAGAAACAGAAGCTGCCACATGAAAAATCCAAAGTAGAGTCTAATACAGTGACAACCTCTCTTCCCTGACTTGCCAAATAAGTCAGTCCTTGACCTTGACAATCTCTTGGGAAACATAGAAAATTCAATTTTTAGCCTTTCATAAGTAAGGGCAAGAGATAATTGAACTCAATTGTGACAGGAAACATTTTCTTACAACCCTATTTGATCACTACACAAAGTCCATTTCTTCCTATATTTCAGCCCAAAAGAATCTTTTTTCCTTCTCATTCATTCCTAAATCATATAATATTAGTCATTTTTCCTGAAAGGTTTCCACACTGGAACAACTTAGAAAACCATTTGTCCCTTTAATACCCTTGTCTTTCTTTTTAGTTTACTGGAATGCTGTCTCAAACCAACTTAACTTTCTCCCAATCTCTATCCTGTTACATCAGTCATTGATGTTTCATTTTTATACAAGAGTGGGAAATTTTCAAAACCCTTTTTGAGCTCTTCCATGGCTTGAGATCAATTCATACTTTTCTTTGGATGTTGGAACTTTCACTTTGTTATCTTCTGAGTGTGTGTTTTGATCTTCCTTGTCACCTATTCTTCTTTTTCAGACATTTTCTTCAGTGAATTTTTGTACCTTTTTTCCTACTTGTCCAAGTTTGCATTTTAAGGTTTTATTTTCTTCAGTATATTTTTGTGCCTCCTTTACCAAATTATTAATTTTTTTCATTAATTTCTTTTATTACTATCATGCATGTTTCCAATTTTTCTTCTACCTCTCTTGATTCTCAAAATTCTTGAGTTCTTCAAGGAATTCTTTTTAGGTCTGTAATAAGTTTATATTTTTCTTTGAGGTTTTGAGCGTAATAGTTTTGACTTTTTTGTCTTCTGAGTTTGTGTTGTGATCTTCCTTGTCACCATAGTAACTTTCTAAGGTCAGGTTTTATTGTTATTTGCTCATTTTCCCAGCCTATTTCTTGATTTTTAACTTTATATTAAAGTTGAGCTCTGTTCTCAGAATGAAGAGGGCAACAGTCCCAAGCTTCAGGGTTTTTTAATACAGCTATTTTGGGAGCTAGTAGGGAGGCTCTGTAAGTTTTTAGTTTTTCCAATGAAGCTGATCTAAGGAAAGATGAGTATTGCTCTCTTGGTCTGTGCTCTGTTCAGTATACAACCACAAGCATTGTAACTGTGACCAGGATCCCTGCTCCCATGCACTACAAATTCCAGTGAGCTAGTACTCTTTCTTTCTCTGAGACCCAGCTCTGAGTATGAGCCATGCAACACAATCTGGCCACCCAGTACCAGCAAAGGAACCCTTGTAACCTCCTTCTGACCAGTTGTTCTACCCTCTTACTAAAGCTACTATTACTCTAATGGATTCAGTGACTTCCAAGGCCTGCTGCTAGTTTGCTATAGTGGCCTATGATGGATTGCTTTACATTCTCACTCAGTGTAACAGATATTTCCTGCTGACATTATAAGTTGTTTTGGGCTAGAAAATTGTTTTACCCCCTCCTTTTATGTGTTCAGCCACTCCAGAATTTTTTTTTGAGTCGTTATTTAAAGTTTTTGGAGGAAAATTTTGAAGAGCTTAGGTAAGTCCCTGCCTTTTCTCCACCATATTGGTTCCAACTGAATTCTGTTTTAGTTTTTTTCATTTTCATGTAAAAACATTTTTAAACATTCACTTTTCATAGTTTTTTTTAATTCCATCTTCCTTCCCTCTCTCTTTCCTCTCTCCTTGCTTGAGAAAGCAAGCACTTTGAAACTGATAATACACATGTAGTCATGTAAAATAAAATATATATAAAACTATTATGTATATATGTAAGATATATAATAAAACAACTTGAATATAATATATACATAACAACTCTAATTGTTAATTATTTCAACTACTTTTTAAAACTGATTATCTAAATATACCATCATATCATTGTCAAAGAGTGATAGTTTTGTTTCCTTAGTGCTTATTCTAATATCTTATCATTGCTATAGATAGCATTGCTGGTATAATATTGAACAATAAAGGAGATAATGGACATTCTTTCTGTAACCTGATCTCACTGGGAAGTCTTCTAGCTTATCCCCATTATAATAGTGCTGGCTTATGATTTTAGGTAGATACTACCTAACATTTTAATAGAAGCGCCACTTATTCCTCCTATGTTTTATAAAAAAAATTAATAGGAAGGAGTGTTATATTTTATCAAAAGCTTTTTCTACATCTTTTGAGACAACCATATGCTTTTTGTTTTTAATATTGATGTGGTTAATTATGCTGATAGTTTTCCTAATACAGAATGAACCTTACATTCTGGCTATATATCCCACCTGATTTATTTTATCTGTAGTCTTAATACAATGAAAACTCTCATTCTAGACTCACCTCTGAGGACATTTTCCACCTCTGATTTTTAGGTCTTATTCCATGGATTCCACCTTTCCATTGTGCCTCACCTCCAGAGAAATGCCAGTTATTAGAAGTGTTAGAGGGGATACTGCCTCATGGTAAAATCCCTTCCTTGCTACAAATCTGTACCCTCTTGTTGACTTTTCCCCTATGTTTGTCTATATATTTCTTCCCTATGTCCATGCTCTTTTGCTCCTCTAGGTGCTAACTGATCACAGGGATTCCAACTTCTCCCCTCCAAGGATAAGTAAATTTTTCATTTATTAAGTCCCCCAAGCCTTATTCAGCGTAGGATCCTTATCTTCCTTCACCTGTAGAAGCATTTACCAGTTATATCCCTTCCCACCTCCAAAGTAAGACTTTCTTTATATTTTCTCTTTTTCAATATTATTCCTCTCCTCCTCATTCATTTGCCTAAAAGCTCTTCTTTTTTTTCTGAGCACTTCCTTTCATTGCTAACCCTTGATTTGACTCCTCACTCCAGAAGTCAGTGAGGGAATACCGTAATGACAATAAAAAGATAAGAAACAGAAAATTAATTAAACCAAATTTTTGATCCTTTGTGATGGAAAGTTATATTCTTTGTAGCATCCACTCTAACAGTGTCAACACAATGTATTATGAGTTAATTTACACATATTTTCAGGAAGAATTTTGCCTTGATTAAGAGATATAAGACATAGAGCTTTTAACTCAGTAAAGACATTTGGGGAATGACCTGGTAGATAATACTATGGAATTATTAATAATTTTCACTTAGTTACCAAGGGTATTCATCTCATTAGCAAAGACATTTTGCTGAAATGTAAGTGTGCAAGCCATAAAATAGATATTATGTGATCTTGCAAATGAATTGTGAGCTTTAGAGTTTCATTCTTCCTTAAGTTTTTTTTTTAACTTAGTATCTTTGCCAGAAAACTAAATATTAGTTTTCTTTAGGTCCCTATTTCATTATTCCTTTTGGAGCTATATTATTCGGACTGTGGCTTTATAAACTTTTAGCCACAAATAATTATAAAGTTCAACCAATTTGCAGAATTCTTTCAAAGAAAGAGTCGTGGTAATAACAATAGATAGATATAAGAAGCATAATGGTTTATTATTATATTAGACAACCCAAGCAAGGACAGAAATCATCAATTTAAGAGATCCTAGTGACTAAATTTCAAGACAAACCTAAGTATATCATTCAAAAGGGGCTAGTTTTACCCCTGAAGTTTTGTTTTGTTTTTGTTTTTTTAAGAAAAATAAATTATATCTATGTCTAGCATAAATTACTAAAACAATGGATTTTGTTTTATACTAAAATGAGCTTAATATTTTTTAGATATAGATATGGATCTAATTCCACCTATGCCACCAATTAAATGGTGTGATCATGGACAAATGACCTAATCTCTCTGTTTTCTCATTAATAAAATGTGAGGGTTGAACTAAAAGGATCTTTAAGATACCTCACAGATCAAAACTCTATGTGTTCTAAACACTAATGACTTAAAGCTAAGTTCAGATTCCAAAATGTATTTCAAAATATTCCTAATTTCTTTCTAGTAATATTTCATGCAAAAGATAAAGTTTACTTTAAAAAAGAATTGTCAATATTTTCTAAAATGGACCATAAAAATAACAGAGGCATCCATTTGATCCTCATGAGTATACTTTATTTGTCCTTGAAAAAAAAAAATCCAATGTACCTTTCAGAATGATTTATTATGTCTTATTGTTATAGTGTTCAATATTGTTCAATAGTGAACTCCTGTACTGATTACCACTCTCCACTCAGCTTTCGTTCTATCATGTGCTTTTATTTACCTCCTGAGGCAAAAACATTTTAATTGGTTTAGAGAAGCTTGAACTCTCTTTTATCAATGACAGATTTCATCAAAATGGAACTAAGCCAGGAACTAAAGTCCCAGGGCTGAAGAACTATGATTTGGTTTGAGTTTCCAAAGCTTAAAAGACTGAACTTTTTGCTGTATATGACAAGTAGCAGTTTTCTTTTTTTAAGGGAAATATATTTATATTTGACTACATTTTTTCTTTAGTACCTTCCAATTGTTTTTACATACGAGTTGAATTTCTGTAAAATTAAATTTAGTATAGCAAAGCAAAATGGCTGCCAATTCAGTAGGTAATTGATAGAAAGGATAAATCCACTAATTATCATATTATAAATGTAGTTGAAAGGGAATTCTGAGGTCATCCAATTAAGTTCCCTTGTTTTACAGATTAGGTCATTGAAGCACGGAGAGGTTAAGTGATTTGTCCAAGATTACACAGTAAGTAGTAATGTTAATATTTGAATCCAAATCATATGACTTGAGACCTCTTCTCGGTACCATATTACTAGCCTCCTTCTCTTTTCCTGTTTTGTTTTCTTAACAGGCTGCTTGCCAAATTATCCACCCATTAAGTTTATGGAGCACTGCAGTCAATTCTGGAATAATTTACAGTTACAGTAAAGCCTGCTAAATACATAAACTCTTACACAAATGGTGTATTATTTTAATAGGTCTGTTCTTCAAGTATTCATTTCACAGTGTTCCATTATTTATGAACAATAGCACTAGGAATAATTGGTTTGTTGCACAGCAAATGTACTTATTTAATAGATTTAAACCCCATCTAGATTATATAGTACCTTAAAAAAAAAGACTGAAATATACTTTGCATCAGACTAAATTTTAATCATAATATGATAATAAATTCACACTAATAGCAATAATAGACAGCTACTTGGTTGTCACTAATGTTGAGCAAGGTTGCAAAAATATCTGTAGAGGAGATTCAAAAGCCATTGGTGATAAAACTTCGTAGAGGAAAAAAGAGGAGAGAGACTCTTCTTACAGCTTAAAGAGGTAGAATATCTGATGCAATGCTAAATGAAGTCAATTAGGAAAAGGAGAAAAGGAAAAGGAAAAGCATTTATTAAGTACCTACTAAGTGCCAGGCACTGTTTTAAGCACTTTAAAAATATCTCATTTGATCCTTTTCAACAATTCCAGAAGATAGGTAATAATGTTATTCCCATTTTAGTTAGGAAAACTAAGGCAAAGATTAAATGATTTACCTAGGGTCCAACAGCCAGTAAATGAGGTGTTATTTAAACTCAGACTTCCTGACTCTAGGCCCAGTACTTAATTACACAGAAAATCTGTGGGAGATAAAAGAGATAGAGTTTAAAATTCACAATAATAATAACTTGTGTGATTTTTCTTAAATTAAACTACTAGAATAGTTTCTTAAATTTTGATCAGCAAATTTCTTCTGAATAGTGATATACTTACTTGTTTGTTTGTTTTTTGCTGAGGCAATTGGGTTTAAATGATTTGCCCAGGGTCACATAGCTAGGAAATGTTAAGTGTCTGAGAACATATTTGAATTCAGGTCCTTCTGACTTTAGGGCGAGTACTCTATCCACTGTACCACCTAACTGCCCCATATATTTTTTAAATGATGACAAAATAATAATAATGATTAAATATAGACCATATTAGAAATAATTATATTCTGCAATGTGGTCTTATAGAAAGAGAACTGGGACTTGAAGTCAGGAGACTTGGGTCCAAATTCTGGCTCTGATGATTATTAGCTAATTCATGGCAGAGCCAGTATTAGAACCTAAATTTTCTAAATTTTTAGTACTGCAGAGCTGAAATCTTCCTGATCTAGTGCAAAGGGAATGCTTGACTTGTATGCAGAGCAATGAGCTGAAAATGTCTTTGATCCCTTAAACTTTCTCAATCAGTCTGTCATAACTTCTGGAAATTTCAGAGAAAGAAATTTAGTCCTTTGAGCTAGCAAACATTACTTATAAAAATGAAAATTTTATTGGTAGATTAAGTTAGCTATCAGTCAACAAACCCACTCCATCAGTTGAGATCCTCACCTTATATTTCACTGAAAAAAAAAAAAAAAGGCAACACTTACCAAAAGCTTCTCTTTCTTTCCTCCTCATCTCATGTGATTCAATCATATGATCCTATCTCCTCCATTATCTCCTCCTTCATCCTTGTGTCTCATGAAGAAGCAGCTTTTCTACTTACCAAGGCAATTCCCTCTATATAGATCCTGGACCCTATCCCACCCATATTCTTCAGCAAATTGCCTCCTCTATAGTAGTCACTCTATCTATAATATCTAGTTTCTTCCTATCTCTATTTCCCTACTGTTTATAAGTACACATGTCTCTGCCATGCTTAAAAAAATAACTTCACTTCATTGTTCAACTAGTTTTATCTAAGTTTTCTTTAAACTGCAGGAAGAGCTCTATTCCTGATTCTTCGTTTGTCATTTTTTCCTGATTTTTTTGGATGACTAACTCGACTCAAAATTAAGAGGGTCTTCATGTGTGAAGTCACCCTCCCTTTCTGTCAGTATAAAAAACCAAAATTCACATATGTGCCAAAAATAGGCAATATATATTCTTTCCATAGTCATCAAAAAGTTTAGCAGTTTAATTCTTATTGATTGAATAAATCAACAAGAGATTAATGAAAATTGTTACTGAACTATGATAAGGGCCCAGTTAAATGTCAAGGGCATGAATTAGTCTATCTATGCATTTTTATAAACCTTTCTTCAATAATACAAAAGAAGATAAAACAGGTGGTGGAAGAGTGCTAGATTTGTGATTTGTAGGATGAAAATCAGTTGGATGTTAGATCCTTGGATGGTGGTAAACTCAGCATTGAAGTAAATGTTAGAGATTATAATGCAGCTAGAAGTGGTTAAACTTGTACAGTATACCTCATGATCTATTATTCCCACTGCCTTCTAAATCAACCCAAAATCATAAGACTTGGAAAAGAACATTAATTATTCTAAGCCACCAGAGTTCAATTACCATTATAGTATACTTAGGAAAATAGCACTAGGGAGAATTTGATTCAATAATTTTAGCTGCTTTCTTCTCTAATAACTAATTCTCTAGATAAATAAAGATAACCCAAATGTTATTTTAATATGTGATCTGGCTCTTGTCTTGTGAGACCACCAGTCTTTTCCTTTGTTGGTACAATTTTTAAAGTTACATTTACATAGCACTGAGATTTTCAAAGCACTTTCTATAAAATGATCATATGAGATAGTGAACTATTAATGATTTTTGCTGAATTGTATTGCAAATATCATAATTCCCATTTTACAAGCAAAGAAACTAAAACTCTTAAGAAGTTAAACAACTTGCCTAGAAAACAATTACATAATTCACCTTAGGAAACACTTATTATGCTCCCATGATGAGCAATAGATATACTATGTTTCAGGGCAAACACAGTCCCTGTCATCAAAGAGACAATATTCTAGATGAATTGGAGAAGGAAAAAACATAATGTCTATGAGTAAGCAAATATATGTTAGATATAGAATAATTTCAAGAGGTTGAGAGGAAAAGGCCATAAATAACAGGAAATCAGGACAAGTTCCATATAGTGAGGCTGCAGGGGGGACACAAAGCTAAGTATTTTACAACACAAAGAGTAAGAAAAAAAGACATTCTAAGTTCTGGGAACCACTTGTACAAAGACATGGAGGTAGGAAATAGAAGATGATGTATGGTTGGGATCTAGTAGGCTAATTAGATTAGAATAGATAAACTTTCTGTTCTAACAATTATTTCATTTTTAGGAATTTTTTTCTTTTACTTCTTGCTTATGACATGAAATATGGTACAAGGAGCACATTAGAGTCAGAGATTTGGGTTCAAATACTCTATCTGAAGCTTACAACTTGTGTGGTCTTGGTCAAATTACCCTTGGATTTTAGTTTCCTTATTGATAAAATAAAGGGATAACATTATATAGCCTTTAAAATCCTTTTCAACTCTAGATCAATAAAAATTCTCCCAAAATGAAAAAGATGATATTTTAAAATATTTGAACAGAATCTAGGATGCTTCATGATAATTAATAAATATCTGAAAAGGGGATATTAAGAACTTCCATGTAATATGACCAACATATTTTCCTTAATCCTCATAGCATCTAAAATTTCTATAAAATATGAATTATGCATGAGAAAAGAAATAATTTCAGCTGTCTCTAAAGTTTGGGTAAAAATGATGAACATCAGAGAAAGTTATGCTCATTCAATATCAAAAACCCCACAATCTACCATCTTTAGGTAGGCCTGCACTAGTATCCCTTGAGGCAGAGACTGAGGCTAGGGAAACATGAAATACCTAATAACCTAATATGGGAGGAGATCAAAATAATTATGAGGTCCTCAGGAAAACATTGTCAAAGGGGAAAGATTCAGAAAGTGAGCAATAGAGGAATATAAAATGAAAAGGCCAAAATTACTGAAAATGTCAAAAAAAATTGAACATAAGAAATAAATCAATAGACCTTTAAATAAAAAAGAGAGGAAACCAAATGACACAAGACTATTCTATATCCCACCAGAAAGCCCTGGAAAGAATAGAATAATGGGTTCTGAAGAATAAAGGAACTCAAGCTGCAATCCAAGGTAATATATCTACCAACCTGAGTCTAATCAATAATTTAAAAAAAAAAATAGACTTTCAATTTAAAATAAGCATTCTTATAAAGAAAACCAAGCTTAGTCAAATCATTGTTTTTCAAACACACCAAACAATAGAAATGCAAGAAACATAAACCAACAAAGCAACCAAATACATACACACACACGCGCGCACACACACACACACACACACACACACACACACACATACACACACACACACATAACCAAAGATAGCATTAAGAGGTTTCAAAAAATAAAGTATAAAAGGAGACAAGAATAGAAGCAGAAGACAAATAGAAACAAATGATGGTTAAGAAATAAACTTCCCAGAAGCCCACACAAAGGTTAATAAAGATTTTTATTAGACTAAGTTGCAGAATGGAAAAACATATAAAAGTGGAAAGGAAAAGAAGACTGTTATGGGCAGGAACTTGAAACAAGGTGCTAAGTCAGTGGGATTGATAGAGACAATAGTTATCTAATTTAGCATGTTGCTTAACAGTTCTCTAGTTCAGTACATGTAATTAGTACTTATTATAGTTCTACAAGATTCACATCTTTGATGAGAGAGGATATAAGCTGGAACAAACTCAGCCAGAATCAGAACTAGGGAAGACAGAGAAGTGGTGGCAGGCTCTCCTTTGCTTCTCCACTGAAACCAAGATGTGGAAGACTTCCAGGAAAATTAGCCAAGTCCCAAGTGAAGGAGACAAGACTTTGAAGGAGACAATAAAGGATTTGGACTTTAACCCCTGGCTACTCATGTGGTGATTACTCTGTACTGAAATAAGGCTGCTCCAGAGACCCCAAGAAAACCTCAACAGAGAATATTATATTTTAGAGAGAATATTACAGAAGACGGAGGAAACTATGTCATAGCCATATCAAGTCTTAGGTTAACTATGAATATTAACTAGCATTTACATAGTTTTGTTTTGCAAATTGTTTTATATACATTATTTCATTTGATATTTTACATTAATTCATTTGATCCTTACAGCGACCCTAAGAGTTAGGAACTATTTTTATCTCACCATTTTACAGGTGAGGAAACTGAAACTGAGAAAAGTTAAATGACTTGCCAGGGTGTTACATAGCTACTAAGTTGCTGAGGTAAGAGTTGAACCATAGTCTTCCTGACTCTAAGTCTAGTACACTATTCACTGTGCCACCTAGGCATCAATGAAGAGAAAAATAATTTCTATAGTCAACCTCTTGGGGGGAAGTGGAGCATATAGGAAAATAAGGATGATGGCAAAGGGGTGGATACAAACAGGGGAAAGGAAAGGAGAAAATACTGTTTTTTAAAAAAAATTTTATTGAAGTTTTTTATTTTCTTTTTTTTAAAAGCTTTTTATTTTCAAAACATATGTATGGATAATTTTTCAACATTGACCCTTGCATAGCCTTGTGTTTCAGATTTTCTCTTCCTCCCCCAATCCCCTCCCCTAGATGGCAGTGCAATATATATTATACATGTTAAAATATATGTTAAATCCAGTATGTGCAAACATATTTATATAATTCTCTTGCTGCACAAGAAAAATAAGATAAAAAAGGAAAGTAAATGAGTAAGAAAACAGAATGCAAGAGGACAACCACAAAAAGAGTGAAAATGCTTTGTTGTGATCCACATTCAGTTTCCACAGTCCTGTCTCTGGGTATAGCTGATTCTCTTCATTACTTCATTCAAACCAGTGGAACTGGTTGATGGTAGCATCAGTTCATGTAAGTCTCTCTAGGCCTCTCTGAAATCATGCTCCTGATCATTTCTCATAGAATAATAATATTCTATAACATTCATATACCATAATTTATTCAGCCTTTCTCTAATTGATGGGCATTCATTCAGTTTTCAGTTTCTGGCCACTATAAAAAAGGGCTGCCACAAACATTTTTTGCACATGTGGGTTCCTTTACCTCCTTTAAGATCTCTTTGGGATATAAACTCAGTAGAAACACTGCTGGGTCAAAAGGTGTGTACATTTTGATAATATTTTGAGCATAGTTCCAAATTGTCCTCCAGAATAGTTGGATCTGTTCACAATTCCATCAACAATGTATCAGTGTCCCAGTTTTCCTACATCCTCTACAACATTCATCATTATCTTTTCTTATCATGTTAGCCAATCTGAAAGGTATGTACTGGTATCTCAGAGTTCTCTTAATTTGCATTTTTCTGATCAATAGTGATTTAGAGCACCTTTTTATATAACTAGAAATAGTTTCAATTTCTTCGTCTGAAAATTGTCTGTTCATATCCTTTGACTATTATCAATTGGAGAATAGCTTGAATTCTTATAAAGTTGAGTCAATTCTCTATATATTTGAAATGAGGTTTTTATCAGAACCTTTAAATGTAAAAATGGAAAACACTGTTTAAATAGTGGGCAGAGGTACTACTAAGAAACACTACCATGGGGAAACCAAGATAGTCTGCCAAGAGAGATGGAAAATTATACAATGGACACAATCTACAAGGATTTGTTGCTTTAAAAGACTCCTCTATCCTGCCTTGTAAGGAAAAAAAAAAAGAGATATCAGGGCAATTGACAACCAGAATATTAAGAGGACCTGGACCTAGAAAGGAGCTTTCATGACAAATGGGATAAATGACTATGAAAAGAACAAAAATCAATAATGAATTGCAAAATTAGGGATATAAAATAAGTCCTATCATTGTCTCCACCATCAGACAATATTTTCTCTCTTATCTACAAGAATTATTTCTAAAAGTGAAGTTCAATGGAAAAGAGGGGCAAGATCTACAAGATACCAACATAGTATACAGAAAAAGGAATCCAATAGAATTACCATAGATTTATTTTCAAGACAGAAACTAAAATAAGACTAAATAGATATAAGAGCCATGCATCAAAGAACAAAAGTTAGAAGTAGATAGAAAGAAAAGAGAAATGAATTGAAAGAGAGAAAGAAATCTTTTTCTTAGAAAAAGGAACAGAAAATGACATTTAAAAAACTAATGAATAAAACAAATTGAATGAAAGGAGGGAAAAAAGGATTTTACTTGATTACTTAGCTGTGAAGGAAAAAAGAGAAAAATTAAATAACTAAATCAAAGAAAGAACAACATTTTTTTTATTTAATCTGAAGAAGGACTTGACCTTAGGAATCTTGATTCTATATCCAGAACTTCATATGCTTCATCATGCTACCAATAGCAATAATCAAGGTAGTGCTTATTGGTGGCAATAGAAATTGCTCTAGAAATACTGTTGATTAAATTACTTTTAAAAAATCTCTGTTAAAGGATTTGCATAATGGTAGAAGGTAGGCGTTCTAAAAATTGTGACTTTTTCTGCCAGGGCAATATCTCATAATCACACAGGATTATAAGAAGAAATAACATGTATTTTGACAGCTGTAAAATATAGTGTAAAATAAAATACTACAGAGAAAACTGTAACCTGTCTTAAGAAATATCAATTTGCAAAATTTAAAGTTACAAACCAGATAAATTAGGAAGTAATAATTTATATTGTAAAAGGATCTATTAATTAGTTCATTTTACCAAAGAATTTGTAACAAGATTCACTTAAATAGAGGCACTATCACCACTATCACTTTATGCCATGACTTTCAAACCAAGATATTTTAAAATATCATTTAGTTGGTACTATGTATTCTATAGACAACCTTACAAGAATGTTTTATATTGATGAGGATAAACATTTCCTAAACCACAGTCAATATCCATGAAAGACACAATTTTCATTTGTAGAAGTTAGTGGAAAACTTAGGCCCTAATGAACTAATTTTTAATTTTCTTTATTTATCTTTTTATGACATGCAGCTTAAGACAAGAAAGTGTTCCTCAAGTGAAAAGTTAATACGATTTTATGTGAGAATGGAACCCATGTTACCAGGTGATAATTAAGAAACATGAGAAAAAAGCAGCAAAAACATAATTGAACATTATATGTAAACACATGTGACTAGTCTGCATTGCATGGGTAATAGGTTTCAAAAAACTGGGTGAGCAAACACCTGTTTCTAAAAAATAATCTGCTTAGACTCTTCATAATCAAATGAAGCTATGTGTGTTCAGGAAGCCAATGCATAAGAGTGATAAACAAATCAAGTTGGAATTAGATCCTTGGCCCCAAAAATAAGCCTTATAAAAGTTAGGTGTAAGAAAATTAAAATATATTACTTAGAAAAATGCAATACTGAAAATATAATCCAAAAATAATGACACCAGTGTGAATAGGAACATCTTCCCTATCTCCAGGAAGCATATATTCTATCCAAAATTTTTACTTTCAGTCACAGAATAAAGAGAACCTTTGGCTCAATAAACACTACAAACAGATTTCAGTCAGAAACAAGGACACCCAGAAGCCAGAGATAGCTAAGAATAAGACCATATGGTTATTATTTTATGGCTAGACAGATTAAAAGTTAGCATGGATGATGCACATGGCATAAAAATTGTGATTTGCTGACATCTAGCTGAGCATGATCCTTATTGACTTAACCCACAGATTTGAGGGTTCAACACAAGGCACTATGAGTAAGAGTGGCCAAAGGAGAAAACGGAACAATGGTCTACACTATTTTTACAAAGTCTGTACTTGGACATGGTATAGCTCTACTTCTGTCAGGCTTAACTATTAGAAATAAGACTTTTTATTAGAAATTTCTTTTTGTAAATACATCTACATATCCAGACCTAGATCTAGACAAAAAATCATATTGATTCATTATATGCCTTACCTATAGCCAACTCCAATCTATCAATCCAAAAAACTATGCCTCTCAACTTCCCCCCCAAAATAGTACTTTACGAACATGAGCATAGATTTATTGTACTCCTAATAACAGACATAGTTTATCTCTAGGAATTAGGCTAAATAAGGATGGAGAGGCTTATCAATATTAAAGATGTCCATTTAATGATGAGTTCTTTGGCTGCAACAATTAATAAAAACAAGAAAATATGAAATGACCCTTAGTCCTCTAAAGTCCCTTTTTGTTTCATTAGAGTGGTTGGAAGGGGGAAAGCAAACAATGAGAGCTATACAATATCTTAACATTTTTATGGCTGGTCATAATTCAGGCTAATTCCTGGTAGTTTAGGTCTAATATAGAGGGAAATGATACATGTGTAGGTCACTTATTATATGACCCAGCCATAGCAAGTGAAGGATATTTAACAAAGATATGAAGTAAGGATACAGAATATTGATTCAACAAATGAGAGCTTCCTTCCCTCTGAATTGTCCATAGTTATAGATCAGCCACATATCAGAATGAGGCTAGAACTCCTTGTCTTAGAAGGTATTTTGTGCTCAGAAAATCAGGAAATGATAGCAATGGTCTAAGCCTGAGAAAAATAAATCTTTTGGATAGTTTCAAACCCTTTTAAAACAAAGAACTAGGGGAAGTATGGCAATATTCCTCCTGTGAACCACAACTTAGCTATTGAAACTTTCAATATGAGATCTTTTTCCAGTAACCAACAAGTAGATGGATTATCTTACTGGAGAAAATGGATCATATGATTCTTGATCTTCTCACTGTAGATAAAACTAGAAGTGATTATAAAAGGGATAGAGAGTCCTGGTGCTGCACTGACATTCTCCCAGTGTTAAAGAACCCAGAGAAAGGTCCACCACATGTTGAGTGAAGGGCCTGTGAACAATGTAAATTAGTACATAGGCGGGATGAGGAGGAATATATAGTTTACAATATGCACCATTAGAGAGAATATTCACATTGATGAGATCAAAGATTTGCCCAAGTATTAAAGTACTATTATGTGGTAGAACATCATTATAAATCCTTTCGTAAAAAATTCTGAGTATAAATTGTTACCTATCAATTTTGTTTACTTTATATAGTCAAGCTTTTGTCTTAAAATAAGGCATGCTTATAGTCATAGGTACATGGGGCAATAGTATAGATTTGGGTTGTATCCAGCTTGTCAGTAGTTTGTAAAATATGAGTGAGAAAGTGGATGTTCATGGAATAGGTAAGGAAAAAGACAATATTTCTTAATACCTTCTTTAGCAGAGATTCTCACATTTTTACAGTTAACAGAGCCCTTAATATTTCAGTAATTTTTTTCATGGCTCTTCTAGTCCAAAAAAATTCCAAT
This sequence comes from Antechinus flavipes, assembly GCF_016432865.1. NCBI lineage: Eukaryota > Metazoa > Chordata > Mammalia > Dasyuromorphia > Dasyuridae > Antechinus > Antechinus flavipes. The sequence goes on along the minus strand of NC_067402.1, from coordinate 51,763,267 downwards.
AGTTAAAGTTTATTAATTAGTCGTGGCAAAAATTTCAAATATCCCATGATGCCACTGTAAGTTTAGTACAGCATACAGTTTGGAAACTGTAATTCTATGACCATCTGGGCAATCCCAAACCCCAAAAGATCTAGGCATCTTACTGTGCTTTCCACAATTTACTTTTCTTTCTGGTTACTACAACTAAAAATATTCTGCTATACAGGGTCATTAGGAAACATCTGACTTTTTGTAGGGTACAGGAATCTTTTTCAGCATTTATCCTTTTGAGTCTCATTATTTTCTATGGTTCCCAGGCTTTGTTGCAATATCCTAGCAACTACAACTCCCACTTTAGCAAAAGCTGGATTTTTGTACCATACTTAGAGCTCTCTATATCTCCAAAGTCACATGTTCTGGTCTTCCAGTTACATCATTTATTCATAAAGCTGAGCTCTTTTCCTTCATTCCCCTGTGGTTGCAAATTGAATTGCAGAGCTGCCAAATATTCATTTCAAATAGGTTGTCATTTTGCCTAAGGCCACTCCTATCAAATATCATAGAGATATTTTTATGAGATGAATGAGAATTGACACTAATGCTTTACAAAGATGATACTATCAGAAATAGATAACAAAATAGTTGAGGATACCTCTACTCTTGTGCCTTATATCTGAATTGAATTGAGCACCACCTCATATTGGGGTTCAAGATTCATATACATAGTATTTTATAACTACCAGAAAAATTATCAGGCCAGCAGTTAATTTCACATAAGTAATAAGTCTTAGTTTATGCCATACTGCCCTTTGTTGTATATCAACAAAAGGATGAATTCAATTTGTATATTATTTTCAAAAAATATTACTTATGTTCACAGCAACCTTTTGGAGAATTCACTACTCCCATTATATAAAAAAATAAGGATGTTATAAAGTTGTGATTTTTAAATCTTCTATTCTTCAAGAAAACTTGGTTTGATCCATGAAGTATTTTCTTCATATACACAGATGCTCACTCCCTCCAGAGAAAATAGATGTGAACCCAAGGAACCCATAGGGATACCTATTCACCCTCCTCAACTTGTTATTAACACCTGTGGATCTAGATTTCCATAGAAAGAAAACTGTCAGGCAATTACAGTCAAATTTTCTCAAGTTCCTAGGAGTAACCCTATTTTGAAATGGAGAGAGGAAGGAAAATATTCTCCCTACTCACTATCTCTTGAGCACCTAACTGATGTATTTCTATTTATAGGTCAGCCATTCAAAATAATGACACTTTTAAATCCTAAATGTAGCAATTTTATTAGCAATTAGGTAAAGAAGTAATAGATCATATGTAATCATATGTTAAGTAAATGAAGACTAAAAAAATACACAAAATCAGCCACATTCTCTTGACAATATACTTATTTTTCTGAGGGATGTGGGCAAATTCTTATTGCATTTAAGAATAATTTGTTTCTTTTGTCATTCTATCATTTTAATTTGCATTTTAACATTATTCTGGGAAAGGGTCTACCCTATGCTTTACTTAACTACCAAAGGGAACTGTGACCAAAAATAGCAGAAAAAAAACCCTACTCTTTATGCTCTTCATTTATTTTACAATAGTTCAGTAATAAAAATATGTTGAAGCAAAGTATACAATTGCTTAAACATAACTGTCAATGTTTATTTTTTTAGTAAATTTTAGTAAAAGGTAAGAATACCATCTTGTACAACTGTACAAGAATGTGTGTGTGTGTGTGTGTGTGTGTGTGTGTGTGTGTATAGGAACATATTTTTTTCTTGAAAAAGCTTAGCCTAAAAGTCAATAAAACCAGCCTGCTGCCTATTTTTTTTTAACTATCCCATGAGCTAAGAATGTTTTTTATTTTTTAAATATGTTTTATTTTATTTTTTAAAAAAGCAATTTTTAGGAGGATTCTGAGAAGATGGCAGAGTAGGTCAGAAAATTTCAAGCTCTCCAGATTTTCCCCACAAACAGAACAAATTTTCACCTCAAAGTGAATATAGACTGGTTAAAGACAAAAAAAAAAAAAAAAAAGACTTAGAACAGAACAGGGGTCCTCATGAGATGACCAGAGAAGACTGAAAAAAAGATACCAGGACAGGGTTTAACCAATATAAACTGCAAACACCTCCACCCTAGCTCTGCAGAGCCAGCCAGTGGGGAGCCTGGGGCTAGATGGATTGGCAGAAGCTCAGACAGAACCATAGAAACTTTCATCTCCTATACACTGTGCAGAGTCAGGGGTCTGAGTCCAGGAAGACTGAAGGAACTTCAGCTGATCAGGAAGAGCAGGCACCGGAAGTGCAGGGACAGTGAGATAGGGATGCTACTGGGCTGAGGGAACTTGCAAGAGGGGAGAGCTTTTGGTTTGGGGTTCTAGTCAGATGGGAGAGCTGAACTGAAGCTAGAGGCACCAACTCTCCACCCCCGTGATTAGAGGTACTTACAATAATAATTTTCATTTTTAAAAAAATGAACAAAGAAGAAAGAACCCAAGGATAGAAATTTATTATGGGAATAGGGAGAGCCCAGGATGCATCTTAAGAGGAGTGTTTTTCACTATTGAAATAAAAACCAACCAAACAAACAAACAAAAAAAAACTTCTACCCTAAAGAGTAATATTAAAGAGTAATGTTAAAGTGCTCCCTACTCAGAGAGGATTTATTATTATTATTATTATTATTATTATTATTATTATTATAGCTTTTTATTGACAAAACATATGCATGGGTAATTTTTCAACATTGACCCTTGCAAATACTCTGGAAAGAATTTAGAGAAAAACTCAAAAAAGAATTTAAAAATCAAATGAGAGACACTGAGGAAAAACTTTTTAAAAAATAAAAAAAAGAAGATAATGAAAACCAACTAGAAAAGGAAATACAGTCTTAATGGTGAAAATAACTTTGAAAATTAGAATTTGGCGAGAAGAAGCCAGTGAAGCAATGAGTCCAAGAAATAACAAAACAATATAAAGAATGAAAAAAAAATTAGGACAGAATGTGAAACAGCTTATAAAAAAATAAATAAATCTGGAGCATAGATTAAAAAAGAGAAAACATAAGAATAATTGGACTATCTGAAAGCTGTGACCAAAAAAGAACCTTGACACATTACAAGAAATAATCCAAGAAAATTATTCTGGAGTGATAGAACAAGAGGGGAAAATAGAAATAGAAAAAAAAAATCTTAAATTATCACCTTAAATTAATACTTTGTAGAAAACACATATGAATATTATTACCAAATTTCAAAACCCCCAAATCAAAGAGAAAATTTTGCAAAAAACAAGAAAAAAACAATTCAAATATGCTGGAGTACTATTAGAATTGTACAGGACTTAGCAGCTATCATAAAAGATTTCAAACCTTGGAATCATATTCTGGTAATAAAAGAACTAGACCTGCAGCCAAAAATATCATATGCAGCAAAATTATCTATAATATTAAATGGAAAAAATGGACATTCAGTGAACTTGCAGATTTTCAGGACCAAACTTGAACTCAAATGAAAATTTAACATATAAGAGCCATTATCAAAGATCAATTTCAAGGAACTTAACATGGACAAATTATATATGTTTTTATATGGATATATATACCATATGTTTAAAACTGACATCAGCAACTGAGTAGCTCAAAAGAAAGATTAGGCAGAGTTAAGATAAAAATAATAATGTGATACAAATGAGGTGCAGAGGAAAATAGACACAGAGACATTAGATGGGGAGGAGGGCCTGTAGTTCTGAAAAACTACTCACATCGGGAATGGGTTAAATAGACCATACATATATACCATGAAGAGTACAGCATCCCACAAAATCTTTAAAGAAATAAGGAGGGGAGTAAGATTAGGTGAATTACAGCAGGATATGTAGAGTAATGGTAGTGGGACAAGGTATGAAAATTAATGGGAAAGGGATAAAGAGGTGGGGAAAGGGTGAGGTGAGAAAATAAGGGAGGGATCTATGTGGGTGGGGAGAAGTTAAGTAATACCAAGGCCAGTTAAGGAGCAGAATTAAAGTAGAAGAGATAACAGGAATAGGAAATAAGAGATATACATATACACTATAAGAGTAGAACTTATTTATTTTTGTATTATTATTATTATAGCTTTTTATTTACAAAACATGTGCACGGGTAATTTTTCAACATTGACCCTTGCCAAACCTTCTTGCAACTTTTCCCCTCCTTCTTCCCACCCTCTCCCCTAGATGGTAGGTAGTCCAATACATATTAAATATGTTAAAGTATATGTTAAATACAATATATGTATACATATTTATACAGTTATCTTGCTGTACCAGAAAAATCTGATTTAGAAAGAAGGTAAAAATAACCTGAGAAGGAAAACACAAATGCAAGCAGACAATAACAGAAGGAGTGGAAATGCTATGTTGTGATCCACACTCATTTCCCGGAGTTCTTTCATTGGATGTAGCTGGTTCTCTTCATTACTGAATAAAATGAAGTGATTTGGATCATCTCATTGTTGAAGAGAGTCACGTCCATCAGAATTGATCATCATACAGCTAATTGTTGTATGATGTATATAATGTTGTTGAAGTATATAATGATCTCCTGGTTCTGCTCATTTCACTCAGCATCCGTTCATGTAAGTCTCTCCAGGCCTCTCTGAAATCATCTTGATGATCATTTCTTACAGAACAATAATATTCCATAACCACAATTTATAGAATTGATTTTTTTTAAAAGTAGGGCCAGTAATCATTATTCTTAGACAAAATCAAACTTAAAGATTCAGTCAAGAGAGAAATCTCCATTATATGTCAACCATATTAATATTGTTTTAGATGCATGTTTGCATGAGTAAATGTGTGTATATATGTATGTGTCTGAAATGTAGGTATGTATACATATAGGTCTATGTATGTGTGCATACACCTTTATGTATATTGTGGGGGTTTCTGGATAACAGTGAATATACATGTATATATAAATATATCTGTGCTTAACTGAAACCAGCTTTGGGGAAGTGTGAAGGATGGGAGGGAGAAAAAGAATAAAGTAAAAAATGTGCAGCAGAGAACAAAACAATAACGTACAAGGAAGCAAAGAAAAGATGGACACTCATGAATATAATTTGTTCTATTATTACATATGTTTTCTTGAAATGGAAATTTATTCTTATATATTTTGAATCTTTCCTTATGTTCAGTTGTGCACATAGCAATGTTTGATTTGGTTTGGTTTTCCTTTTTCTTTTTCAATTATTTCTTATTTTGTATTTAATTCAATAAAAAAAAAAATTATGCTATTCTTAGTTCATGATTCACACAAAAACAGGAGGTGAGCTGAGTTTGCTCCATGGGCTGTAGTTTGTAACCCATGGTTTAGCCTAAAACTCAATAAGGAACTTAATAAATATGTCATAATCAATATATTCACAAACGAGGGCAATTTGAGGATCAAATGTAATATCTGACCCTCTTAATGAGTCTTACTCTACGTCACCACATTCTACCTTATCTTCTGTATCTTTTATACATTATCTAATATTTTCTTATGGATTGATTTAAAGATTAAAGTGCCTTCTATTGTGTTTAGCTATTTCTTCTGTTTGAAGCCTAACAAGCTAGTCAGGATATAGAACTGAATTTACCTCTCAATGCAAATAGCATTTAAAAAAATATTCATTTGCTATGTCAAGGTGTCACTTTCAGGTAAGCTTCAAACATGTGCTTGATTTATATACCATGATAAAAATCAATGGGTATAAAATCTCCCACTTTTAGAATTTATTCAGACATCAGTATTCTTTTTAGCTGGTTATATGAAAACTGTGATCTATTTAAGCTCAATATAGAGTTCAAAAGGAACATGTATGTACAGGACTAAAGCAATATTTGCTCATAATGAAATTGTAAAGAAAGGGAGGAACACAATATGTCAGCGAAAGAAACTCCATGTTATAGGTATTATATCACGAACTTGATAGAAGAATTTAATCATATTTATTTCAGACTGGTGCAATGAGGAAGCATTTTGGTGCTTGAGAATAGGTTTTCTTTATTTTTCACAAAAATTACTTTTCATCAGATCAATTTTTTTTCCAGCATGAAATATCCCATTAGTGCAAACATGGTACTGAACACTATAAAAAGATGCACTTTCAATGAGAAGACAATACACTTTCCTGTCATTTCAGTCTAATAGGGTAACATTGAAGGTTTCACAGGCTCATCCATTTCTTGTCACCCAATGAAGGCCAGAATCCCTTTCAATTGAATTTTAGAGGATGAATGTGAGACACTTTTTATTGTATTTCAATTCAATTCAACAAACCTTCATAAGTACTTACTATATGCCAGACACTATGTCAGGCACTATGCAAGGCAGAAAAGCAAAAATAAAATAGTCCTGTCTTCAAGGAGTTTATATTCCAGGTTACTTTGGTTATTCATTAATTTTCTTCTTAAAGTTCTTTCTGGTTCTATATCCTGTAATCCTCTAAAACATTTTCATTATACATGCAATTATGTATATATGTTTATGTATATAAAATGCTTTAGAATGGTAATATCAAACTCAAATAGAAATGGGGCCATGATTCTGTCTGATTTAGTTTTAAAATGTAATATGTTCTATGTTTTTTGTGTCATTATTTTATTAAGCATTTCCCAAATACATTTTAATCATGTACATAGTGCTCTCAGAAATGTTGTGGGCCATGTGAAGCCTGTAAGCTACATATATGAGATCTCTATTTTAAAGGATCATAGTATCTTCTGTGTATACACATATGTACATATATATGTAACCTAAGTATATAAATACATATGCATATATGTAATACATATACAAGGAGTCCCAAAAGGATTAATAAAGTTTTAAGGCCAAACCTCAAATAACTTAGTATCACCTTTAAAAAAATTAAATTAATTGTTTTAAATACTTCAGCTTTAATAATTTAAAACTGAAGTAAGACTTTTAGAACATTCTGTATACGTTTGTTATCAAGAATATATGAAAATAACATCTTAATTTTTGTTAGGTTTCCTCTACCTGGATTTAATAAGATGAAGTACTTCTGATAATTCAAACTCATTTTAATTTCTGGAAGTTTCCTCATCTATAAAATAGGGATAGTAACTCCAGTAGTACCTACTTCATAAGATTAATGTGAGGAAAGCAATTTGAAAATTTTAATGTATATTGGTGGAATTGTGAATACATCCAGCCATTTCTGGAGAGCAATTTGGAACTATGCTTAAAAAGTTATCACACTGTGCATATCCTTTGATCCAGCAGTGCTACTACTAGACTTATATCCCAATGAGATTTTAAAGAAGGAAAAAGGACCTGTATATGCAAGAATGTTTGTGGCGGCCCTCTTTGTAGTGGCCAGAAACTGGAAACTGAGTGGATAGCCATCAATTGGAGAATGGCTGAATAAATTGTGGTATATGAATATTATGGAATATTATTGTTCAGTAAGAAATGACCAATAGGATGATTTCAGAAAGGCCTGGAGAGACTTATATGAACTGATGCTGAGTGAAAAGAGCAGAACCAGGAGGTCATTATACACTTCAACAACAATACTATATGATGATCCATTCTGATGGACCTGGCCATCTCCAGCAATGAGATGAACCAAATCAGTTCCAATAGAGCAGTAATGAATTGAACCAGCTACACCCAGAGAAAGAACTCTGGGAGATGACTATGAACCATTACATAGAATTCCCAATCCCTATATTTTTGTCTGCCTTCATTTTTGATTTCCTTCACAGGCTAATAGTACACTATTTCAAAGTCCGATTCTTTTTGTACAGCAAAATAACTATTTGGACATGTATATTTATATTGTATTTAATTTATACTTTAACATATTTAACATGTATTGGTCAACCTGCCATCTGGGGGAGGGGATGGGGGAAAGGAGGGGAAAAATTGGAACGAAAGGTTTGGCAATTGTCAATGCTGTAAAATTACCCATATATATAACCTGTAAATAAAAAGCTATAATTTAAAAAAAAAAAAGAAAAGAAAAGAAAGAAAATTTTAATGTATAAATGTGTCTTTACTTCAATGGAGCAAGTATTCTCTCTTTAGGGTATATCTCTTAATCTATGACCACATGATCCCCACTTTCTTATCCTATGCAGTTCTCATCCTGTTTTCTCATATACCATCCATAGGAAATACACTCAAATAATAGTCAGGTTTTACCATAGTTGGGCTATGTAATAATAGAAAACATTTAAAACTTCTAACAAAACAATTCACCAATACTCTGACTGCAGTTAATGGTTTAAGAGACAAATATAAAGATTAACATTAACAGTAATTGAAATTTCCTACTTACAGGTAGGGAAACTGAGGACCAAAGAAGCTAAATCATCCATTAGAATGTAAGAGTTTTAGAAGCAGGGGCTATTTTATTTTTCATTTTTGTTCCCACCATCCAACACAACATCTGGCTCTTTAAAATGTTAACTTAATTTTGTGGCCCAAAATCACATAGGTAACTTTAAGGGTAAGGCCCTTAACTGAGGCTATCTGGTCCCACACAGTAACTAGAATTAATATCAATTGAAGGTTTGCAAAGCGCTTTACAAATATCTCATTTTATCTTTACAACCACCCCTAAGCTATTATTATGCTCATTTTACTGATGAAATTTAGGGTCACAGAAGTAGGAAGTATTCAAGGCCTGATCTATTCTCAGGTCTTTCTAACATTCCTGGGACAGTTTTCTGTGTACTACATTACCACACTGCTTCTACATTCAGTCCTCCTTCCACCATAAAAAGAGAGAGCATGCTTAGAAAAGAACTAATATTTCTGTAGGACAACTATAATAACACATTTGTAGAACATTTTAGGATTCCTTAAAATAATCCTAAGAAGTTAGGGTTATAAATGCTATTAGCCCCCTTTGCTGTTGAGGACCTGAAGCTCAAAGGAGTTAAATTACTTGACCATGATGACACATCCAGTCAGCATCAGTGGTGAGAGACTCCAGATCTTTTCTGGCTCCTAGTTCATTCCTTATTAGATTGGACTTTAAATAATATTCAAACAACTACAGTGTGATCATACAGAGTGACTCTTGAGAGTTTATTATTGCTCTGCCATCTGTGACCAAAGTCTCTTCAGAATTCTTTAAATTCAAATTTATTATCCAAAGTTATGTCTATGATAGGAAAAGAGAAGAAAAATTTGGCACTCCTTCACTAAGAGAACATCTGCATTCATTTTAAGAAAGTTAAGAGCCAGTTCCTTGATTTTGACATTAAAAATGTTTTAAACAGCCATAATGAATCAATACGGGTATTTATTATTTTAATATAACACTTGTAGGAAGCATGGATTGAGAATTATATGCCAAGATAGGTTGAAACAACATAATATGTTCTTGTAAATTTATGTTTTGTTTTGTTTTTAAAGATAAGAGTTTGGAAAATTTGTATAGTGAATCAAGCACCAAATGTTGGACTTTGATGAAATTAGTAAAGAATTTCATTTTTCTTAAATTTTTTTCCTAGGGTTAAAAAGGTCAATTGAAAGCATTTACTGCCCTCTCGGAAGAGAGTGGAAACTCCTCCCCATTAGGAAAAAAAGTGGGGGGAGAAGGGATAAGAAATATTCGTAGTGAATTAGACCACATTTCTACATTGGCTATGGCCAATATCTATGTCGAGACTGAACCCTGAGACCATCTCTTTATAACAGGAGGTAGGTAACATGGCTTTCATTACCTCTTCCCCAGACTTGTGGTTGGTCATTGATTTGATCAGAGTTGTTAAAACTTTTCCAAGTTGTTTCTGTTTCTAATGTCATTCTTAATGTATACATTATTTTCCTGGTTCCATTGTATGTTATTACATACAATGTCTTCCCAGGTTTCTTTGAAACCACCTATTTCATCATTTCTTGTGTCACCATTTTTCTCTCTGACGTATGAAAGTAAGCTGAAACAATATCTCCTATTCTCTTCTGGATTCCAAGTAAATTTTTTCTTCTAGAGAGCAACAAGAATTAAGGAGACATTCTTCCCTAAAGAAAAGGAATTTTGGATATTTTTGTAACTTATGGCTTGGAGGACTTGTATCTAATCTCTCTACCATTTTCCTTTTACAATTTATTATTTTTTTAATTAATAATTGTTCATTTTCTCTTCCTCCTCCCTCTCCACTAAAAAATAATAGAAAAAAAAGTAAATAAAAAGAACTCTTGCAACAAATATGCAATGTTAAGTAAAACAAATTCTTGCATTAGTCATGTCAAAATATGTATGTCTTATTTTTGCAGATGAGAATGGAGAACATTCCAGGTGTGTGGGAGACATAGTTCAAAGATACGGAGATGGGAGGAGGAGCTTGGCATGTGAAGGGCAGCAAGAAGGCCAGTATAATTAGACTAAAAAGTACACACACACAAAAAAAGGAGCAACGTGTAATAAGGATAAAAAGGTAGGAGGAAGTTAGGTTATGAAAGGCTTTCAGGGACCTTCCCCCCCCCAATAAACAGTAAATTTTTGCTCCATTTTATCCAGAATATGAGTGTATATGCTAAGGAAATTGTTGAAGGAATGAGGTGGTTTGTAGAAAAATGACCTTATAAAAATGTTTTGATTAAACCCTGAGTTTTTTTAATGTTTCTAGTTTTCTAGTAATTCAAAGAGATTATTGTCTATTATCATAGGCAGAGATATCCTCTATTAATATTTTCCCTCATAGGATTATTAAAGGATTGGGTGATGGATTCAAGCTCTGGCAAGGTCCTGCCAAGCAGGAAATATCTAGGGTATAGGCTTGGGGCCAGAGTGAATAGCTTTTGAACCAAAGCCAGACTAACCTGATTCAGAAATGCCCATCAGCAGGTTAGCTCCAGAGAGAAAAGTTCCGCAGTCACATAACTCTTCAAAACTATCTCCTACAATCTTAAAGGAGACAGAGATATGCATCTGCCTCAGCAAAGGGAATGCCTACCCCAAAGAAACCACAGATCCTTGTATTAAATAAGTATACATATCTATTTCACAGCCAGTGAGCAGGAATAAATTCATTTTTTCCTCAACAACTCATCTATTCTTAACCACAAACCATCATTTGTACTACTCTTTTATAGCTTGTTAGTCCTGGACCAACACATAGCCCAGCATGAAGATTCATACTTTTTCCTTGAATTGATTATGTAATCACATTCTCTTTTAGCTTCCCTGATAATACTTATACTTAGTTGTTGGTTTTTTCCCCACTATATATTGTTCCTTACAATTAAAAAGAATAATTAACTCTTAAATAGACTTTAAGCATCTCCTCAAAATGATTATTTTTAAAACGTTAAATTTTCCATCACAAAGTTTTTTTCTTGATACTTTTTGCTCTTGGTTGTGCATTTGTTTTTCCCCTAAATAGAAAATACCAAAAAACACATTAGTGCCAGTCTTAGATTGCTAATTTAAAAACAAAAATTCAAAGCTAAGTCTCCCTTATCATCCATAATTTGGTCACATGATAAATATAGGACAAGGCATTAAAAACAACATTGTAAAAACATCTTTTTGCATATGTGGAAGATCCTAAGTTACAAATAATGTCCGAAAGATCCATAATTTGATATTTATGCACTGGAAATTTGAATTCTCAAAGATAACTTTTAAAATATTATAGTTTAGATCATTTCTTTTATTTTTCCTATAATGCAATAAGTACCATTTATATTGTTACACCTCCCCCTACTGGCAAAAAGAAAATTTTCAGGCAATTTCCAAGGAAATCGTAACTGGGATTTATAGGACATGAATTAGTACACCACTCTATACACAGCATTGTGTGTGTGTGTGTTTTCTCTTAAGATAAATGTGTTTCTTCCTATATTTATAAGTTTTTCATTAAAAATAAAGAGCTTTTTTGAAAAACAAGAAAGACACACAGATTTAAGAGGTTCGATTTAAAGAGAGAAGGGGAGCATTTATTAAATGCCTACCTTATACCAAGCACTGTGCTAAAGCACTGTGCTTTATAAATATTAACTCATTTGATCATCACCACAATTCTAGAGGTAAAAGGAAAAAAGGCCAATTTTTAATAAATTTCAAATTTTCCTTAAAAGTACCATCTTTTTTCCTTCATTAGGTTATATACTACCTAAAAATAGGCATTTTATAATAAATATTGATTAGTTCTCTGTTCTATAAATATGTTCCCAAAGAATCTAGTTTATTGATCTGGGAACTCCCTCAACTGATGGGGGTTGGTAACACAATCATAGTCTATAACCAGTTGACCAGAGAACTTAAATTCTTGCCTCATCCTGCCAGTATGAACTTGAGAACCCAGATGTTTTTGAGTCGAAAACTGATTCTGTTTCTCTCCACTACATCACATTTCCTAACTACTCAAAACACTCTATAAATATTTATTTTTGGACATCTTGCACCTTCTAATTTCTCTCTGTCCAATAACATAATTGTACTATTTTCTCTTATTCTGCCTTCATGATCGTGACTAAGGATATTTTGCTGTGGGATTAACTTTAAATCCCCCTGCCTTGGAATCAAGATTTTCACCAACTAATCCCACCTCATCTACCCAAACTTATGTTTCACTACTTCCCAGACTAACATGAACCTTTTTTTTCTTATCGAGCCAGTTTTCTTGTTAGCCCTACACATGCCATATTCCTAGCTGCTTTAACTCATTCTTTCCTCATCACCAAGTCCTACAGTTTTTTTGAGGTTAACTGTAAGTTTCCTTCTCAAAAAAATGTTCTGTCTGTAACTATAGAAGTATACAACAGTCTTCTCTTTCTCTGGATTCATACAGCATTTATCAGAGACTTTGAGTTACAGGGCTCGGAGAGGCCAGCTAATCCAACCTCTCTCATTTTACATATGAAGAAAATGGGACCCAGAGAAGCTAAATGACTTGGCTAATGCTGTATACACAAGCTGCTATCAGAGCAGCCATTGACTGCAGAGTCATTGCTCTTCCCGCTGTATCTAGAGTAGGTCATTTAGGCACCTGATCACTATACAGGTTACCCTGATCTTAAAATGATTTTAAGTATCCATCTTCTCTCTCAAGGTTGTTAGGTAGTTCAAGAGATACAATGCTAGACTGAGCTGCTGAAGGAAATGACAGTCCCAACCAGGGTTGGTGTGAGGATCAAATGAGATAATGGGGTAAAGTTAAGCAATAAATACATGCTAGTAATTACAATGGTGAGGATGATAGTGATGATGACGATAAGGACAATGATGAGCCCAAGAGCAGAAACCATTCTACCACTTTTTTGCATCTAATAGTACTAACAGTTCTCACTCACAAGAAATTCTACATACATGTTTTTTGGTTCAGTTATTACTCTTCTCGTTATTAGATCTTATCATATTGAAATAGTATCCCTCACTCCCTGTGATAATGTCAGTTTCAGAAAACAGCATTAATTCCTGCAGGCCTCTCAATTCCAAAAAGTTACTGCTTTAATAAAGCCATCCTTTGCTGAATAGAAATTCACTAAGAAGGATTCTAATGTGAAAGAATCTGTTAATTAAATCACAAATCCCCTCCATAGGACAGCCCTCCTGGAATGTTCCAGTTTTAAGGGGTTTATCCTCTCTTCTTAGGCTCAGGAGATTTCCTGCTGGCCCTCCTGGGCATATTATAGCTCTCCATTAGAACTCCAACACCAAAAGATAGTATTTTTTTAGGTTCAATAGTAACCAGATGATGTAAAAAAAAAAGTTTAATGAAGGCAGAAAAGGCAAGCAAAGATTTTTTTAAATCTCTAAATGGGACCAAGAACAAGTAAGTTGCTCATAAATCTTTTGTGAAAGGCAGAGTAGTATAACCTAGTCCAATGTAATAAGTATGTATTAGATGCCTGCTATGAAGAAGTGGGGGACACAAAGACAAACCAAGAACCACTCTCTGATCTCAAGTAGCTTATATTCTATTAGCCTAGGAAGCAACAACATAGAATTGGATGATACGGTAAAAATTTTTAAAAAGAGTTTTATTTCTTCATGATCTTCAGTTTATCTTGTCTATATCTTATTTGTACATAGCCATTTTCATGTTGTCTCCTCCATTACATTTTGAGCTCCTTAAAGCAGAGACTATCTTTTCTCTTTCTTTGTATCCTCAGTATTTAGCAAAATATTTGGCACATAGCAATAAATGTATTGCCTATTGACTGGCCAGCAGACTGGTAGTGATGAGGTTCAGCACAGGGAAGAGAGTTGTAGGAACCCTTTTGATTGGTGCAGATCCTTCATAAAAGAATTCACAAACCTGAAAAGTTAGACTAGCAAAAAGTTTGTTGGCATTGAGAAGTCAGCTTTTGCTAGGAGGCTAACTTCCTCAGTGGCAAGGTCCCGACAGAAAAGTAAAGATCTATCAGAGGAGTCCTGGCAGAAAGATAAACAAGGGGTATAGAGAAATCCTGGCAGAAAGACAAAGATGAGAGTTAACGCTGAGAAGACAATGTCTTCTCAGGAGGCAGAGGGTCCTCACAGGCAGTTATGACAAGGAGAGGTCCCTTGGCCTGGCATGTTCCTGCTTTGGGCCTCTGCAGATCCTGACAGAGACGTAGGTGAGAGAGATAAAGAGGGGTTAGCACTAAAAAGAAACTGTCTTCTCTGCAGGCATGGAGTCCTGAAAGGCAAGTCCTATGCCAAGGGGAGAGAGAGAGAGGTTGGTCCCTTGGCCTGGCATGGTCCTGCTTTTAGGTCCTCTCTGCAAAGAAATGAGGGAACAGAAACTTATTTTATTTTGGCTGGGGGCTGGGGACAGTTTGAGTTGAAATCAGACCAAAATCTTCCAATTGAATAGAAAATTTCCAATTTAATGAGTGGCCTTGGACCAATCTTCAACTCAATAAAGGGTATAATCAGTAGTGAGTGTTATCAATAGGGGATGTGCCAGTCTCCTCCAGGATAACAGAATGAAACTACTTATCTTGATTCCCTGGGGCAGGTCTTTCTCAGAGGAGAGCTTCAAGGAGTTTCTCAAGTGTTTACCTCATGGTCCCCCCCAAATCAGGACAGTTTTGGGATTCCCCCATCAGTAGCATGTTTGAATCCCACCTCAGACAGTTGTATAACAATAGCCAATTCATATTACTTCTCTCAGAGCCTCAAATTCCTCTTCTATAAAATGGGGATAATAGTACTTGTACTCTAAGATTGTTGTAAAGGGAAACATTTTATAAAAGTATTATATAAATGTAGAAAGAAAATTGGACCTGAGATCAAATCCCACATTTGACACTTATTATTTTTGTAACCATAGGCATCACATAACTTTCCCGAGCTTCAGTAAACAAGGCAGAATGGAGTTGAACTAAATGTCTGAGGATCTTATGATATAGTGAGTATCTACTATGTGCCAGGCACTGAGTAAAGCACTCAGGATAAGTGAATCTTTCTTCTCCCTCACTTCCCAAATAAAATCAGTCATGACATTCAGTTAATCCTCCTTAGCTATTTATCATATCCACAACTAACTGCACTGTTCTGGCTCTCATTATATGGATTTCAAGAACTATCACAACAATCTACAAAATGACCTCCCTTACACTTGTCTTTCCTTCTTCCATCTGAAACACTCTGGCCTGAATAATGTGCTAAAACATTGCTTTCATTTTATCATACCTACAGTGGATGGAGTTTTCAATTGTTCCCAAGACAATCCAAATCAACAAGCATTTCATTAGTCTATTTATTATGTGTCAAGCCCTGGGCTAAGAACCAGGGATACAAATAAATAAAACAAACAAATATTAAACCAAAATAAAATAACAAAAACAAAACAACAACAACAACAAAAAAGATATTCTCTCTCTTTTTTTTAATGAGTGAATTCCATTAATTTCTTTTTTTTTTAAATAACTTTTTATTGATAGAACGCATGCCAGGGTAATTTTTCACAGCATTATCCCTTGCATTAACTTCTGTTCCAATTTTCCCCTCCCTCCCTCCACCCCTTCCCCCAGATGGCAAGCAGTCCTTTACATATTGAATGGGTTACAGTATATCCTAGATACAATATATGTGTGCAGAACCGAACAGTTTTCTTGTTGCACAGGGAGAATTGAATTCAGAAGGTATAAATAACCCGGGAAGAAAAACAAAAATTAAAGCAGTTTATATTCATTTCCCAGTGTTCTTTCTCTGGGTGTAGCTGCTTCTGTCCATCTTTGATCAATTAAAACTCTCTTTATCGAAGAGATCCACTTCCATCAGAATACATCCTCAAACAGTATCGTTGTTGAGGTATATAATGATCTCCTAGTTCTGCTCATTTCACTTAGCATCAGTTCATGTAAGTCCTCTCTGTATTCATCCTGCTGGTCATTCCTTACAGAACAATAACATTCCATAACATTCATATACCACAATTTACTCAACCATTCTCCAATTGATGGACATCCTTTCATTTTCCAGCTTCTAGCCACTACAAACAGGGCTGCCACAAACATTTTGGCACATACAGGTCCCTTTCCCTTCTTTAGTATCTCTTTGGGGTATAAGCCCAGTAGAAACACTGCTGGATCAAAGGGTATGCACAGTTTGATAACTTTTTGGGCATAATTCCAGATTGCTCTCCAGAATGGCTGGATGTGTTCACAATTCCACCAACAATGTATCAGTGTCCCTGTTTTCCCACATCCCCTCCAACATTCCCCATTATCTTTCCCTGTCATTCTAGCCAATCCGACAGGTATGTAGTGGTATCTCAGTGTTGTCTTAATTTGCATTTCTCTGATTAATAATGATTTGGAACATATTTTCATATGTTTATAAATAGTTTCAATTTCTTCATCTGAGAATTGTCTGTTCATATCCTTTAACCATTTATCAATTGGAGAATGGTTTGATTTCTTATAGATTAGAGTCAATTCTCTATATATTTTGGAAATGAGGCCTTTATCAGAACCTTTGATTGTAAAAATGTTTTCCCAGTTTATTGTTTCCCTTCTAATCTTGTCTGCATTTGTTTTGTTTGTACAAAAACTTTTCAATTTGATATAATCAAAATTTTCTATGTTGTGGTCAATAGTGATCTCTAGTTCTTCTTTGGTCATAAATTCCTCCCTCTTCCACAGGTCTGAGAGGTAAACTATCCTATGCTCTTCCAATTTATTTATAATTTCATTCTTTATGCCTAGGTCATGAACCCATTTTGACCTTCTCTTGGTGTACGGTGTTAAGTGTGGGTCAATGCCTAGTTTCTGCCATACTGATTTCTAATTTTCCCAGCAATTTTTGTCAAATAATGCATTCTTATCCCAGAAACTGGTGTCTTTGGATTTGTCAAACACTATATTATTAAAGTTATTGGCTGTTTTGTCCTTTGAACCTAACCTATTCCATTGATCAACTAGTCTATTTCTTAGCCAATACCAGATAGTTTTAGTAACTGCTGCTTTATAATATAATTTTAGATATATAATATAATATAATTTACAGCTAGGCCACCTTCATTTGATTTTTTTCATTAATTCCCTTGAAATTCTTGACCTTTTGTTTTTCCATATGAATTTTGTTGTTATTTTTTCTAATTCATCAAAGTAGTTTTTTGGGAGTCTGATTGGTACAGCGCTAAATAAATAGATTAATTTAGGTAGTATTGTCATCTTTATTATATTTGCTCGCCCAATCCAAGAGCATTTAATATTTTTCCAATTGGTTAGATCGGACTTAATTTGTGTGGAAAGTGTTCTGTAGTTTTGCTCATAAAGTTTCTGATTTTCCCTTGGCAGATAGATTCCTAAATATTTTATACAATCAGTAGTTACTTTAAATGGAATTTCTTTTTGTAATTTTGTAACTCTAACTGTTGGGTTTTGTTAGTGATATATAAGAATGCTGATGACTTATATGGGTTTATTTTATATCCTGCAACTTTGCTTAAGGTGTAGATTGTTTCTAATAACTTTTTGGTAGAATCTCTGGGGTTCTCTAAGTATACCATCATATCATCAGCAAAGAGTGATAATTTGGTTTCCTCATTGTCTATTCTTATTCCTTTAATCTCTTTCTCAACTCTTATTGCCAAAGCTAGCATTTCTAATACAATATTAAATAGTAACGGTGATAGTGGGCAACCTTGTTTTACTCCTGATCTTATTGGGAATGGTTACAGTTTGTCCCCATTACATATGATGCTTACTGCTGGTTTTAAATAGATGCTACTGATTATTTTAAGGAAAAGTCCATTTATTCCTATACTCTCAAGAGTTTTTAATAGGAATATATGTTGGATTTTATCAAATGCTTTTTCTGCTTCTATTGAGATGATCATATGGTTTTTGTTAATTTGATTATTAATATGGCCAATTATATTGATAGTTTTCCTAATATTGAACCAGCCCTGCATTCCTGGTATAAATCCTACTTGATCATGGTGTATTATCCTGGGGATGATTTTCTGTAGTTTTCAAAAAAGACATTCTCAAGGAGCTCAAAGTCTGAAAGGAAAGACAATAAGAAAATAACTATGGACAGTAAATATACAATGGGACTCCCAAAAGTCTTAACTTTGTTATACAGTTTTTCAGCTTTAAGACTTTTGGGGGACACTGTATGCAGGATAAAATGGGTTAATCAACAAAAGGAAGATACTAGAACTAAGGGAGGAGGTAAAATGTCAGGAAAGGCTTGCTGTAGAAGCTGGGATTTATCTGGGACCCAAAGGAAACTAGGGAAGCTAGGGGGGCAGAGAGAAGGTGGGGGGGGGAGTTTTCCAACATTCTAGATATTGAAAATTCCCAGAGCTGGGAGATGGAACTTATTGTGTGAGTAAAAGCAAGAAGGTTAGTGTCATCAAATAATAAAGGATGTTGGGGAAGAAGAAAATGCAAAAAGATTGGCTAGGTAGGAAGGGGTAAGGTTATAAAAGATTTTGAATGCCAAAGAGCAAAAAGATTTTATATTGGATCATAGAGGTAATAGGGAGTTGCTGGCATGTTTTAATAATAATAATTAATAATAACTAACATTTATATAGTGCATACTATGTGCTGGGCATTATTCTAAGTGCTTTGCAATTATCTCAGCTGATATTCACAGCAACCCTTGGAGGTAAGTGCCATTTATAATCAGTATTTTACAAATGAAGAAACCCACGGCAAACAGAGGTTAAGTTACTTGCCCAATATCACATAACTAATAAGTGTCTGAGACTGGTTTTGAACTCAGGTCTTCAATACCAGGGCTGGTGTTTTATTTACTATGCCACTTAGCTGCTATTAAGTAAGGAAATGACATGATCCACACCACTTTAGGAAAATCAATTTGCCAGCTGAATGGAGGATGAACCGGAACAGGGAGAGACCTTAGTCAGGGACACAAACCAATAGGTTATTACAATAGTCTGAATCTAATGTGAGAACTTGCACCAGAATGGTAAAAGTATCAAAGTAGAGAAAAAGGCACATATTAGAAGTGTTATAAAGGTGAAATGACACATCTTGATACATGATTGAATATGGGTGGAGGAAAGGTAAAATAGAATGAAAAGGTAAGAGTGATACATACTTTGTGGGAGAATATGAGGATGACGATCCTCCATAATAATAGGAAAGATAGGGTGAACAGGCTGTTCAGGGAAACTAGCACCTCTAGTATGAGCTTGTCGAGCTCTGGTATCCTCCCAACTCATCCAACTTTCGTCTATGGCTCCAAGAAACTATAGCACACAAAATGGCCACACCTCACTAAACTGTCTCAGCAGATGGGCAAAATCAGTTCCATGATAACCAACAGGCCTCAAACCTGTCAGTGAGTTGGGGAGAATGCTTACCCCAACTATGTGAAGACTTTCCCCCATGGAATGGGTAAATGATAATAATTTGTTCCAATGGCCAGGAGGGCGGCTATGCAAGTGTTGTGGGGCACTTAGAGTTTGGTCATACGTCAGAAACACCAAGGTATTCCAATGCCATTACCAGTTATTTTGACTTCTGTCCGGCCACTGGACTTTGTTAACTCAGGGAGAGTGAAATTAATAACTTTGTGCAACACTGACTCACTTAAATACAATTCACATACAAATCAAGACATCACCTATAATGTCACTGGTCCTCTTTGAAAATGAAGAACAAGAAACAACAGTAGGAAAGAGAAAAAAGAGAGGGCATGGTGGGAGAGAAGGAGAGATGAGAACAATTTTGAACATGTGGAGTTTTAGATGATTGTAAAGATCTAATTTAAAATGTCCAATAGGCAGTTGGAGATATGAGTATGAAGATTAAAAAAAAAGTTAGGACTGGATAAATAGAAGAATCATCAGCATAGAAATGATCGTTGATCCATGATCTGTTCCAATGGGAACAAAAAAGGGGGCGGGGAAGAGGTCATGAGTGGGAAAAGTTTAAGAAGCCCTGCTCTAGAGAAGAGGTGATGAGGGTCTAAACAAGGGTGGTGACTGTGAATAGAGAAAAGGAGAAAGAAGTAAGTGATATCTTACAGACAGAAATGGGAACTTCTTGGATATCTGAAGGGAAGAAGAATGAGGATCACTAAGGTTCTGAATCTAAATGACCAGAAGAATTATGGTATTCTTGACAGTAATAAGAAAATTTGGAATAGGTGAAACTTTTTGAAGGAAATTTTAAAAATGTGAACATCACAGGCCATCCATAACTGCTTAAATTGTGCAATCCTATCCTATACAAATTTAAAAAATAAAAGCAGAGTTCTTACTTCAGATCACTACTCTAAAGCTTAGAGTTTGACATCAGAGGAATATCTGCCGTAGCCAGTCACATGGTGATCTTCAAATAAGGGAATATATAGGGACCTTTGGAGGGACTTTCTCTACGACACCTTTCTAGTTGCCATTAATTCTTGTGTGGCACATAGGTTATAATTTCCCCACAGACCCAATAGAGTTCAGAAGGTAAGAAAAGTTGAGAGTTTGCAATGTGAAGAGAGTAAGTAGAAGTTAGAGTGTGCTAAGAAATTAGTATTACAATAACTATATTGGACACATCCTCCACTATTGTGGGGAAAATAGGAGGTAATCCATTTTCTCATTCTCAAATTAGTTGATCACATGCCCTTTCTGGTCATATCACAGCCATTTAGGATTTAGCTCCTACTTTGGATTTAGAGTCCACTGATAAAAGAATTAAATGTAAATTCCTTGCCTTGATCTGGGCCCAAATGATCTTCCCAAACTTATTTTTCATTGCTTTCCTTTAATAATCCTTCACTCTAATCAGATTAGACTCTCAATGTCCCTAAAAATGTCACAATAACACTATTTCCACTATCTAAAATATTTCCCCACTGTTCTGCACATCTCTAAATTCAAATTCTATTGCAAAGTCCAATAGAGATATCAAATTCTCTATGAAACTTCCTTTATCAGTACAGCCCCAGTGCAGTCTTTCTACTTTCTGGCTACAGTAACACGCATAGCATATTTTGTTATACCCCAAGAGAACCCAAGACCAGAAGGCTTAACAAGGAGGATAGTTTTTGCCAGTAACCAGAGAGCTAAAGCACAATCTAGATTTCTAACAGTCTAGAAATTCCTAATCTTTTTGTGGCATGAATTCCTTTGGCAGTGGTCCCCTATTGGTCCACTTCTCAGAATGACTCTTTTAAATGAAGAAAATGCATAAAATTACCAAAAAAAAATCATGTTGGAATATAGTTATGACAATAAATTCCTTACTAAATAAACTCCAAATTCATTAATCTCCTGAAATCTATCTATGGACTCTTTAGGGACCTATGGACCTTCACGTAAGAACCTCTGATCTAGATGATAAAATGCTCTTCTCCCTTTTAGGTGAAGACAGAGCGTGGCACATAATACAGTTACCATCTACCTGTCTGTCTATCTATTTATCTATCTATCTCAAGAATCACATATAAAATGAATGAAAAGATGCTGGAATGGAGCTACATCAGAACAGAAACAAAGATACTGACAGTTCCAGAAGCCAAAGGTCTAATAAGAGAGGGAAGAAGGTGGGTATAAATCATCAGAATTGTCTTTAAGTATTTAAAGAGCTGTCATGTAGAACAAGGACCAGCAAACTACAGTCAGAGGGCCAAATACAATAGGCTGCCTGTTTCAAAGTCATTTTTACATTTTAAAAATAATTTAAATGAAGTATTTGACAATGTAAAAAAAATCTTAGCTGTGGAAAGGTCTTTATAAAAACAGGTATGTGTTTAAGGATAGGAGAGAGATTTGGAGAAATATGGCATCCTGGCTATGGTCTGCTGCTCTTGACGTAGAAAATAGGTAAGAATTGTTCTGTTTCCCAATCACCACTACTACCACCATCAACTAGAGCAAAACTAAGAACAATGAGGAAAGTTAGATTAGATGTCAGGAAAATTTTCTGACAATTGGAGTTGTCCAAAATTTGGAACAGGTTGTCTCAGAAGGTAATGTGTCCATTAATATGGGAGGTATTCACGCAAAGCCTTGATGACCACTGGGGGAGGGGGGGGGAAGGTGCTACAGAGTAGATTGTTGGGTAAAAGGTTAGACTAAGTAACTCCTAAACTCTTTCAATTTTGAGATTCTATGATTCTGTAAAAGTCAAAGGAAAAGATCCTAGGAGAGAAATCAAAGAAAACATGCATGAAGTAATCAGCAGAAATAAGTTGAAATTGTCTGAGGCAGTTAAAAATGACAATATTTGGGGAAAGGAAGGGAGATTGGAAAGGTTGGGAGCTTTAGCAATGTCCCAGAAAACCTATTCTCTTCTGATTCTAAAGGGCAACCCCTATTTAGTTAGGTGCTGCTAACTAGTCAAGATTTGACTTGCCTATGGTGTACTGACTCGTAACATCACTTAATTTTTATGTCATCAATAATTTTTCCTTTCTCCCTCCCCATCCCAGAGAGGAATCCACTTATATCCATGTAGAGTTCAGTGGTCTGGTGCTAAAGACTTCTTTTAAGTCATCTTGATAGTAAAAGATGAATGCACTTGAGTAAAAAGATTGAAGTGGGCTTCTGAATCTTGAGTAATATAATAGAAATACAAGACACCACAATGAAATTGTTAGGCACCATAGCAACCTGGCACTCAGGATTTGTCAAGCCTTATTTTAAATGCCAAGACTCTAAATTTTAACTACTTTGGATGGTAATGAATTGCATAAAAATGAATTGCATACTTTTCTGTCTTAATAAACAGGGAATACTGAAAATAAATTTACCTCTCTTGATGACTCAGGGTCATCATTTGAGAGAATTGATGTAAATAATTTTGTAGAACATAGAAAGCTATGTAAATGTCAGCTATTAAGATGATGATTAGAAGCACCAATTATTGTGTGCAGCTGTAATATAGTATTGTCTTTGAGGGCTATGGTAGTAGAAAGACAAAATGCCTACTAAGATACTCTGGTCAATATATATACTTCGTCATTCTCTATCTGCCCTGTTATCTACCCTGAATCTACTACTTAATGTCACCTTTGCTACTGCAGCATTCACCATTATCTTTACTTTTTTGTTGCTTTCTTCTTATGGGTGTCTGCATTTCCAGACATATTTTTGCCTTGGTATTTTCTTCGGGATGG
Source organism: Antechinus flavipes (assembly GCF_016432865.1). NCBI lineage: Eukaryota > Metazoa > Chordata > Mammalia > Dasyuromorphia > Dasyuridae > Antechinus > Antechinus flavipes. The sequence goes on along the minus strand of NC_067402.1, from coordinate 51,739,731 downwards.
CAAAACGATTGCATCATATCTTCTGTAACGTTTGTATCTTTGTTCTTCTATCTTTGTCTCTGAAACTACTTGAAAACTGTTTAATTTACTGAAATAACTATAAGATTTAGAACAATAAGAAACTTTTTGGGGTTTGCTGGTTTACTATTCTCATTAAAGATGAGAAAACTGTCTTTAAAAAGTTGACAAAGTCAAGAGAGTAGTAAAAAGTGGAATCAAGATTTGAATTAAGGTCCTATAATTTTAACTCACTGTGTGTTGTTGTTGTATTACTTCAATAATATGAATAATCTTAATGACCCCATATGGAGTTTTATTTGCAAACATACTAGAGAAGTTGGACATTTCCTCCTTCAGCTCATTTTACAGCTGGAAATAGAGGCAAAGAAGGTTAAGTAACTTGGCCAGGATCACATAGCTATTAAGTATCCAAGGCCAGATTTGAACTCAGGAAAAGAATCTTCCTGATTCCAAACCCAGTGCAGCAATTGTGATATAAGAAGGAGGAGCAAGGAGCAATTTCTATTGGAAAGATCAAGATCATCTCCATTTTAGATATGTTGATTTTGAGACCATGGTTGGATATCCAGGTAGAAATATCCTGTAGACAACTGAATATGAAAAAAAAATGTCACAAATTTGGAGTTATTTGTCTAGAAATGGTCATTGAACTCAAGAGAGAGAAAAGGAGAGAGAGAGACAGAGACAGACATATAGATAGATATATAAACACAGAGATAGAAAAAGAGAGAGAGAGAGAGGAAGGAGGAGGAAAAGGAAAGAATAAACTTGCCAAAGGAGAAAGAATAAATGGAAAAGAGGGTCCAGGAAGAACTCTTGGAAAACACTCAGGCATATAAACACATACCCATTTAAAAGGAAAGGAAGATGATGAAGATACAGTGAAGGAGAGATAGAAGGAAAACCAGGATACTTATGTTTCTAAAGAATACAGTATCAAGCATGGACCTACACTTAACATCGTACATCAAGATAAAATCAAAATGGGTCCATGATTTAGGCATAAAGAACGAGATTATAAATAAATTAGAGGAACATAGGATAGTTTACCTCTCAGACTTGTGGAGGAGGAAGGAATTTGTGACCAAAGAAGAACTAGAGATCATTATTGATCACAAAATAGAAAATTTTGATTATATCAAATTAAAAAGCCTTTGTACAAATAAAACTAATGCAAACAAGATTAGAAGGGAAGCAACAAATTGGGAAAACATTTTTACAGTTAAAGGTTCTGATAAAGTCCTCATTTCCAAAATATATAGAAAACTGACCCTAATTTATAAGAAATCAAGCCATTTTCCAAATGATAAATGGTCAAAAGATAATGAACAGACAATTTTCAGATGAAGAAATTGAAATTATTTCTAGCCATATGAAAAGATGCTCTAAATCATTATTGACCAGAGAAATGCAAATTAAGACAACTCTATAACATATTTAACATGTATAAGACTGCCTGCCATCTAGGGGAGGAGATGGAGGGAGGGAAGGGAAAAGTCGAAACAGAAATGAGTGCAAGGGATGATGTTGTAAAAAAAAAAAATTACCCATGCATATGTACTGTCAATAAAAAGTTATTTAAAAAAAAAAACAGTATCAAGAAGGAGTCAACCGAGGTGAATGTAAATATGGACCAAAATAAGTCACTGCGACTGTTGATTATGGGGAAAAAACAGAGCAGAAGTTTCAACAGAATTCTGGGGATTAAAGCTAAAATTCAAATGAGTGAGGTGGGGAAATAAAAGATATTGTACATGAATGTTTTCCAGAATTTGTTAGTGACACTAAAGGGAGAGAGATGGTAGTAAGAATGCATAGATAGGAGAGTCAAATGAAGGCTTCTTCAAGACCAGTGAAATTGTTTTTAGATTTGCCTAAGGAATTTCAGATAGCTCTCTAATGGAGATTTACTATATATAAATTGGGATATTCTGGCTGCCATGGATGTAAACTAATTCTTTTTTTAAGTATTGTTTTTATACAACTATCATTTCCCTCTAAGCATCCCTCCATATTAAATACTCCTACTCTTATAATACTGAAACAAAAGCAACTCACATGACAATAACTGACAACACAAACCACATCACATATCCAATTGAGGATTTCATTTCATCATCAGTTCTCTAAGACTGAAATTTGTTTGTTACAATTAATCCATGTTTAATCACCTTTTAGTGTTATCTACATTCTGACCGTGGGCAAATTGAATAATCTCACTGACTCTCAGTTTCTGCCTCTATACAATGAAGGAGTTGGACCACATAGTGTCTGAGATTCCTTCCAAGACTAGAACTATGAACAGTCTACAATACTCCAGTCCTTGAGCATCTTGTGTTCTTAGCTGTGCACTTTCTTTGCATCACTTCTCACAATAAACCAAGTTGCTGCTTATTCATTCAACAAATATTTATAAAATACCTCCTAAGTGCAAAGCTAAATACTAAACCTAATTCTTAATGCTTAGAGGGACTGAAGAGGTTACTATAACTTGGGGAAAATGTAACTTATAAGAAACTAATTCTGGCATTGGGACAATTTTATTCAATCAGATTATTTGCATACATCCTATCAATACTCTGGTGACAGATTTCTCCTGACTTATCATAATCTTCCATGTCATGCTTCCAAACTCCATGTTTTTCCCGCCTACCTTCTGCCAGTCTTTTCAGTTCCTCACAAAAGAGCTTTCTTTAACAGACTAAAATTAAAGCTTTGTATACAAAAATTTGTGCAGTCCATATTTGTCAATTGCTTCTTACAGGAAAAAAATTATAGGAATTACAAGTAGATTTTAATGAATTAAACTTTCAAGTTCCAAAATTTATTTATGTAGAGAACCAGGTGATTTTTTTTTCATTTTATTGTATGCCAACAAACCAATAAGCATTTATTAAATTCCTAATAGGTTCAAGGTACTATGCTGGATATTGAAAATACAAAGACAAAAATGAAATAACTTCTTTTCTTAAACATCTTAGATTTTATTGGAAGAACAACTTATATAAGGTAATATAAACTATCTACACAGTAAGTTTTAGGGGACTTGGAAGCTAGAAGGGTCAAAAAATGCTTCAAGTAAAAGATGCCTCTTAAGCTGAGTTTTATAGAGAACAAGGGAGTCTGAGAAGCAGTATCAAGGAAAGGGGGCATTTCCTGCATGGTGGAGAGACACTATAAATGCACAAAGAAAGGAAATGATATGTTTTCATATGTGAGGAATGGTCAGTTCTTCAGTGGGCCATTCTGACTGTGCTGTAAAGTGTGAAAAGGGGAGTGAAGCATAATAACCTAAGAAGGATAGATTCAAGTTAAATTGATAAGCATTTTAGATGCAGAGTTAATATTTCAACCTAGAGGCAAGTGAAACACTAGAGCTTTGTGAGGAGAAAAAAATGTAGTCAGACCTTTATTTTAGGGATATCTCTTTGAAAGCTATAGATAGGATAGTTTGGAAAAGGGAGAAAAAGCAAGAAGAGCAAATACAAGCCTAATGGGACAATACTAATAAGAGGTAAGAGTCTAAAGTTGGACACTGGTCATATGACTATGGAGAAGGGAACAAATGCAAGAGATGATGTGGAAATACTATGAAGACTTACCAATATATGGGTTATGGTAAATAATCCTTAGAAAAGACTCTAATGCTGAGAAAGATTAAAGGCAAAAGAAGAAGGAGATGGTGGAGGGTAAGATGGATAGATAGTGTCAAGGAAGCAACTAAAGAAATGAGCTTAGACAAATTGCAGGAGATGGAAGAAGATAGAAGGGTCTGACTGACATACCATAGTGTATGAGGTCACAAAGAGTTAAACACAACTGAATAACAACAATAATGAGCATGAAAAAAACAATGACAATGAAGTTACAAATTCCACTGACTGGAAGGATGACAATAAGGAAGTTAGGAAGAGGGGAGGGCTAAGGTGGTGGTAAAAATAATGAATTCTGTTGAAGGTATATTGAGTTTGAGATTTCCATGGAACATTCAATTCAAATATCCAGTAGCCAGTTCATCATGTAAGACTGGAGCTCAGCAATTTGGAACTATGCTCAAAAAGTTATCAAACTGTGCATACCCTTTGACCCAGCAGTATTACTACTGGGCTTATACCCCAAAGAGATCTTAAAGAAGGGAAAGTGACCTGTATGTGCAAGAATGTTTGTGGAGACCCTGTTTTCAGTGGCTAGAAACTGAAAACTGAGTGGATGCCCATCAATTGTAAAATGGCTAAATAAGTTATGGTATATGAATGTTATGGAATATTATTGTTCTGTAAGAAACTACAAGCAGGATGATTTCAGAGAGGTCTGGAGAATCTTACATGAACTGATACTAAGTGAAATGAGCAGAACCAGGAGATCATTATATGCAGCAACAAGACTATAGACAATCAATTCTAATGGATCTCTTCAGCAATGAGATGGTTCAAACCAATTCCACTTGTTCAGTGAAAAAGAGAATCATCTACACCCAGATAGAGAACTATGGGAAATGAATGCGGACCACAACATAGCATTCTCATTTTCTCTGTTGTTGTTTGCTTGCATTTTGTTTTCTTTTGCAGTTTTTTTCTTCCTTCTTGATCTGATTTTTCTTGTGCAGCAAGATAATTGTATTAATATGTATACATATATTGAATTTAACATATATTTTAACATATTTAATGCTTTGGACTATCTGTCATCTAGGGGAGGGGGTGGGAGAGAAGGAGGAGAAAAGTTGGAACAGAAGGTTTTGCAAGAATCAATATTTTTAAATTACCCATGCATATGTTTTGTAAATAAAAAGCTTTAATAAAAAACAACAACAACAACATGTGTCAGATGCAAGAATTGAGTCTAGGCATTTTGACTTAAAAGTATAAAATTCAATGTAATTATTTTTTTAAAAAAACATGGACTCATTTTTTATGTTTTTTTACATGGGAAATGCATATTATGTTTAATATTCACATCAACAATAGGGCAACTCAAAAGAAAGACTGGCAGAGTTAAGGTAAATAGAGTAGTCATGTTATACAAATAAGGTACAGAAGAAGAATAGACACAGAGACATTAGAGGGGGTAGAAGGGCTCATAGTTTTGAAGGCTTACCTCACATTGGGAATAGGTTCAATAGGCAGCACTATATATATACCATGAAGGATATAGCACCCTTTGAAATCTGTAAAGAAACAGGGGGAAAGGGATGTATTGATGAGGAAACAAAGGGTTTGGGAAAAAGGAAAGGGAGGGATCCTTGGGTAAGGGAAAAGTAATAGCAAGGCAACTTGTGGAGCAGAATTTAATTAAAGAATCAGCAAGGATAGAAAAGACATGTATATGAGGTATGTTTATATGTGTGTGAGTGTGTATATGTATGTATATATCTATGTATGTATCATAAACACAGCTTGCTTGGGGGTGATGAGCAGGATGGAAAGAGAAAAAAAAGAATAAAGTAAAAAAGGTGAGTAGCAGAGATCCAAAGAAAAATTTACAAGGAAGTAAAGAAAAATGGACATTCATGAATATAAATTCTTCTACTAATGGATATACTTTCTTGATCTGGTAATATGTTATATACTTTGAATCTTCCTTGATGTTCTGCTGGGCACATGACAATGTTCTCTTTTGTTCTGCTTTATTTTGTTTTGCATTTCTTTTCATATTTCTTTTTTTTTCAAATAAAATAAAATAATAATTTTTAAAAGACTGAAGCTCAGTAAAGTGTCTAAGTTCTTTCTCTGAATCTCTTTCTGTCTTAATGTTTCTCCTTGTCTCTCTGTCTCTGTGTGTGTGTGTGTGTGTGTGTGTGTGTGTGTGTGTTTCTTTCTGTCTCTCTCCATATGTATGTATGTACATATGTGGTTTTATGGGTATGTATATATGTGTGTGTATACAGATTTGAAGTCATTTTTATGAAAAGAAATTATAATTGAATCCATGAGAAAAGATTATTGAGAGGATACAATGAGAGAAGAGAGACCAATATAGAGCTTTTGAGTATACCCACACTTAGCAGATGAAACATGGATAATGCACCAGTCAATGATACTGACAAGGAATGAGCAAACAGATGAAGGCAAGTCAGAATAAAGGAAGATCTTTAAAAGTCAGAGGACATCTAAGAATAAACATTCATCAACAATACCAAATGCTGCAGAAAGAACAAAAATTATAAAGAATTGAGAAAAGAACAATGGATTTGGGAATTAGGAATTGTCAGCCAGGCTAGCATCAATTATTGTCAGATCCTATCTTCTATTTTAAGTTTCACTGTATATGCAATTGACCCTGAGCTTTTTAATTCTTAAAGACTACATACATGGAATTTCTGCTCTTACTGATCCACTATCCAAGCTGTAAAGTTTCTGAAAATATGTGAAGATTTAATTTATTACCTGAATTTCAGAGGAGATAAATTTGAAAAGGCTTAACAGAAAAAGATTGGCTATCAGATAACGACCATATTTGACCACAGAAACTTACAAAGACTGTCTATTAAAGAGAGATTTAAGTTTCAATTACTGAGCTGTTTTTTCTTTTCAATATTTTATTAGTAACTTTATTTTTTAGTCAGTTATTTCCTTATAGAAATTGTTTGAATAGATACCCCTGCTTACCCCAAGCAGAAGCACTTTAACACTGCTCTGAATACTTAGAAATTTCCCTGAGTACTCTCTAATGTCCTAAGTGAACTCTTCTGGACTCAGATATCAAGTACCTAAAGCAGATTATCTTAATCAGCACTAGGATGTAGTTTGAACTTACCACCATTCTTTCATCCCTACCAAGGTCACAGTTTGTTTTCCAATCTTTCAAGGATATGTGCTCACAAGGTGAGTATGCATAGCTTTCTAGGAAGCCCACTTTCACTTGAATCACTGTTCAGATCATCACATTCACGCTAACAAAGATGTCTGTGCTCATATCCATGCAAACAATCCACAGGAGTCCTGCCCCTCAAGCCTCATTCATCCTGTACTTAGCTCTACAGAACTCCACTACAATGCTCAGTCCCACTCACTCATCATTCCTACTCTATAATTTCCAATAATTAGCTATGGAAGAGATGTTTCCTAGAAGAGGGGACTAGATAGCTCAAGAGTGGGATAAGAGGTAAAGTGGAGGGCTTCAGGGAAAAAGAGCTAGTTCTTTGTTTAACTTGTTATCTAAATAAGATCTCATCAAATTATTGGCTGAACTATTTATCTGCTTCATAATTGGTCTCAGTAACTCAAATCTCAACCACACTAATTCATGTTCCACAGAGGTGTCCAACAGTAATCTGATAGTATCATTCTCTCACTCGATAAACTCCAGTAGCTCTCTGTTACCTCTAAAATCGAATAAAACTTTTTTGTGAAGCATTTAAGTTCTTTACAATCTATCCTTAGTCTACCTTCTCAACATTATTAGACATTACTCATCTTCTTATACTCTGCTGACAATTAAACTTGCCTCTGTACTATTTTGCATACACAGTATCAATTTTCCTCCTGTGTACTGCCTTTCCCTCATGCCTTAAATGCACTCCCTCCTCACTTCAGTGAATCTCTAGTTTTCTTCCAGACTCAGTTCAAGACATACTGAGTTTGACATGCCTAGGAATAGAGCTGGAGATGTCCAATGGGTAATTAGTATTGTGAGACAGAGTCTAGGAGAGATTAGGCCAGAAAAATCAATCAGAAAGTTACTTGCATAAATAGAATGATTGAGCCCATGAGAACTGATAAGATTACCAAAAAAAGATATAAAGACAGAAGAGAAGAGGGTCCACACCAAAGGCCTCAGGTATAGGCACAAGTAGGAGACTAAGTGATCAGAATAGAAAGATAATTAAGAAAAAGTAGTGTCAGGAAACCCAGGAAGGAAAGGATCCTCGAAGGAAAGACTAGTAAATAGTGTCAAATACTACAGAGGAGAAAAAGGATAAAAGACCAATGGATTTATCAGTGATGGAGAGATGGCAGAGAAATGTTTCAGCAGTAAGATGAGAAGCCAGATGTCTAGGGGGGAGGGATGAAAAATGAGTGGAAGGAGAGGAAAATGGAAGCAATGAGTTGAGAGAGCTTTTCTCTAAGAGTTTGGCTGTGAATGAGAGGAGAGACAGGATGATAATCATGAAGGGAAGGAAGGGTCAAGAAAAGAATTTTGGAGGGGGCTGTTTGTTTTGATTTTTATTTGTTAGGTTATCTTTTTTAAGGATGAGGGAGATCTTCCTATTTTATAGGTAAAAGTAAAAGTGATAGAGAAACAATAAAAATTTGTTGAGGAAAGTTTCTGAGATAGTTAAGGAAGGAATTAGAAAAAGAAAACGAGATATTAATCATTGAAAGTTCAAAGTGTATGAGAGTGATTGGGTGGAAACTGTTTATTCATCTAGTAATTTTTTAGGGCTCCACCAAGTTTCTGTTAGATTCCTTGGAATACAAATGATGCTTCTGATGCTGAATATTTTCTCCTTTTTTTATTATCCAAGACACTCATTTCACTCTCAAGATTCACTCCAAACCTATTTGACCACTTCTTTTAAGTAATCTTTACCATATCATCATGCATCTCTTGCCCCCTAAATTTGGTAATCCACAAATATTAATCACTTTCCTAAATGCTAATACCATATTGACCACTGCCTACTGGCCTTTTCTTAGAAGCCATATCAGACTTTATGTCTCCAAAATTTAAATCTAACTCCACTCCTCTTCAAACTTACTTGTTCTTTTGAAGGCGCTACTATCCTCTTAGGAATCTGGGTTATAGAATTACAAGAGTAATTTTTTATTCTTTTCTTCCCCACTGGCCAATCAGCTGCCAGATTTTGTTGGTTCTACTTGGATAATTGATTGGATATCGGAGAGGGGAGGGAAGGAGAGTGAGAACAAAGTAAGCATCTAGGATTACTCCAAAATTGCAAACTTGGATGACTAGAATGATGGTTAACAGAAATAAATAGAACAAAAATTTCTTAATAGAAATAGAGAAATTTAAAAATGGGTACAGAAAAGAAGAAAGATAAGGAGTAATGTTTCAGACATAGTGATACCTGTGGGAAATCTTGTTAGAGATGTCAATAGTAATTGGTGTTTTTCTACTAGGGTTGGTTGTCTTGGCCCATAAAGCCATCACTATATTCAAACCCTTAGCATCTCTTGCCACTCACTTATTTTCCCCAAAACCTTCTTCTCTTTTGAACTTCCCTGTTACCATTTGAGGGCATCAACTTCATGCTAGGCAATCAGGGCTCACAACCTCAGTATTATCCTCAACTCTTCATTCTTACTCACCCCACGTAGTTTAAGCCCTCATCACCTCTTTTTGTATTACTGTATTGTTGTTCACACTTTGTTCTCATGTCTCTCAATGACATTAGGAAAGTGATGTTTTGACTTGAAAGTAAATTGGATTTAAGTGAAGCAGAGCTGTACAAAGTCATCAGCTCCTCTCTCTCTTTCAGAGTCATCAGAATCCAGTGATAAAACATAGATCAAAATGACTGGTGATGGCCCTGGATGCAGTGGGAGATATTGGCCTGTTTAAAATAAAGTCTCAGTTTATCTGAGGCAACACGCTTTCAGTAATTAAAGGTTAGGTAAGGATTGAAGCAAAAGATGGCCCGATTTGCTTTCACAAAAGAATTTTTCTCAATGGACTCATTCCTATTTCATGTCTCTCCTACTCCTGTCCATCCTTCACTCCATAGCCACTCCTTTTCTTTTCTTTTCTTTTCTTTTCTTTTCTCTTAAATATAGCTTTTTATTTACAAGATATATGCATGGGTAATTTTTCAGCATTGATAATTGCAAAACCTTTTGTTCCAATTTTTTCCCTCCTTCTCTCCACCCCCTCCCCCAGATGGCAGGTTGACCAATTCATGTAAAATATGTTTAAGTATAAGTTAAATACAATATATGTATACATGTCTGTAATGGGCTGAAACTGAGCAGATGCACTGAGGTTCGGACAAGCAAGCACTTAAGGCTAATTACCAATTGCTTGGAAAATGGCCTGCCCCACCATTCTGTGCAGGCTCAATCTGTTGGTGTATAGAGAGATTAGGAGGAAAGATAAGGGGTGGAGTAAGAAAGCCAGAGTGACCCTTGGCCAGATTCATGTGGCCATTCCTCTCATGTCCACAAAGAATAAAGATCAAGGACTTCTGCTTATCCTGACTCTGGCTGATTCTAAAGTATCCAGGGTGCTAACGCAGTCATCACACATATCCATACAGTTATTTTGCTGTACAAAAAGAATTGGACTTTGAAAAAGTATACAATTAACCTGTGAAGGAAATCAAAAATTCAGGCAGACAAAAATAGAAGGATTGAGAATTCTATGTAGTAGCTCACAGTCATCTCCCAGAGTTCTTTCGCTGGGTATGACTGGTTCAATTCATTACTACTCTATTGGAACTGATTTGGTTCATCATATTTTTGAAGAGGGCCACATTCATCAGAATTGATCATCATATAGTATTATTGTTGAAGTATATGATGATTTCCTGGTCCTGCTCATTTCACTTAGCATCAGTTCATGCAAGTCCCTCCAGGCCTTTCTGAAATCATCCTGCTGGTCATTTCTTACAGAACAATAATATTCCATAATATTCATATACCACAATTTATTTAGCCATTCTCCAATTGATGGACATCCACTCTGTTTCCAGTTTCTGCCCACTACAAAGAGCTGCCACTCCTTTTCTAAGGAGTAGTTAGACAATGAGATAAACCAAATCAGTTCATTTGTTCAATAATGAATATAACCAGCTACACCCAGTGAAAGAACCCTGGGAAATGAGTGTGAACCACTACATAGCATTTCCAATCCTTCTGTTTTTGTCCTCTTGCATTTTTTATTTCCTTCTCAGTTAATTTTACATTATTTCAAAGTCCAATTCTTCTTGTGCAGCAAAATAACTGTATGGATATATATACATATATGGTAGTTAACATATATTTTAACATATATAACATGTATTGGTCTACCTGACATCTGGGGGAGGGGGTGGGGAGGAGGAGGGGAAAAGTTGGAACAGAAGGCTTTGCAAGAGTCAATGCTGAAAAATTACCCATGCATATATCTTGTAAATAAAATGTTATAATAAAAAAAGAAAGAAAAAAGGAGTAGTTAGATAAGGACATACTCCTTCTCAAAGAATTCAAGTATTTCTCTCTTACCTACAGGAATAAATATAAAATCATCTCTCTGCAACCTCTTTCCTTCCTACCTTTTCTGTCTTTTTATACTTTATTTCCCTCCAGGTACTCCACAATCCTGGGCCACCTAGGTGGTACAGTGTTAGAGCACCAGGCTATAAGTTCTCCATAAAACAGTCTTTTAGGCAAGCATTTGAACATTGTGGCCAAACCATGAGAGTTGTGCTCTCTGCAGTAGAGTTGGGTTCTTTGGCAGTTTAGTTCAAGAAAGGATATCAGTATTTGGTACCTTATCCTGCCAGGTGATATTCAAAAGTTTCCTAAGACAATTCAAATGGAAGTAATTCAGTTCTTAGCATGGTGCTCATATATTCAAAGGCACGACAATAAAGTCAGCAAAACACTCTGTAGTCCTTCAGTTTGGTAGTTAATCTAATACCTCTTCTCTCCCATGATTTCCTTCAAAACTTCCCAAACACTGAGCTAGTTATGACAATGTGGGCATCAGCCTCATTATCAATGTGTACACCCCTGGAAAATATAATGCCAAGATAAGTGAGCTTATCCATAGCATTAAAAATTTCTCCATTTGTTATAATCTATGGCTCCACATATGGATAGTGTGATGTTGGCTGATGAAGTACTTGTAGTTTCTTGATATTAATTGTCAGGGCAAAATTATCATAAGCATCTGAGAGTTGATCTATACTTTTATTATATCTTGACTTCATAGACTGCATTGAGTGCACAATCATCTAAAAATAAAAAATGAAAACTATGCACTTTAAACATCTCCACTATGGTTTTGGTTTATAGGCTTTTCAAGTTGATTAATTTATTATCAGTGTTTCAGCTGACCTTGATGCTATGTTTATCCCCATTGAAGATGTTTGACTATTAACATGGTTGAAAACATCATGCTAATAAGCATGGAAGCAGCTTTGTTTCACTCTATTGGTGATTAGGAAAGCACAAGAGCAATGACCATTGTCCAGAACCTGGGCAAGCATGCCATTGTGAAATTGACATATACTACTGATAAACTTTTCTGGGCAAATACATTTTGACATAATTTATCATATTTCATAATCCCTTACAACTGACAGTATTAAAGACTTTGCTCAGATCAAGTCCATATCAGAGACATAAAACTGAACTACTAGTTGTTTTCTCAGCTTTTTTCCTAACCCATGCATAATTGAACCACTGTCCTGATCGACAGTTACCCCATATCTGACGTACTATCATTGCTCCCTCTCAGGATCTTTCTTTTCTTTAATTTTTTAAAATTTAATTTAATTTATCCAATTTTAATTTAATTTAATTTTGTTTTATTTTAATTTAATTCATTTAAATTGCTCATTTTTTTTCCTCAAAACGTTCCTGAACCATCATTAGTGGTCTGAGCCTTTACAAATCACCTTGTATGTTTTTTGTACCTATGCTATATGCCTGAGAATGCATGAGAACCTCTCATGATTAGGACTATTTTTAGTCTATTTCCTATTTAGTTTATAATCCCTTTCTCAGATTAGATGCCTAATGTAGGCTTAATTGAATCATACTCCTGCTAAGGCCTTATAAACATATCAAAAATAGCAACAATGAAATCTTCTAAAATAACATACTGCTGATCGAGTACTAAGACTCATTTCATGGGTACAAATAATCATATCAGAATGTTATAACAAGAACTGGAAAGAGGCATTTGTGTACCTCAAGCAAGTTTTGAAAATTGTGCCCTTATGTCTATCCACAATAATCTACAAGAGGCTTTGAGCTTTTATTATTACATATTAAACTTGATTTATTACAAAATAAATATGTACAAGCTATAGAGAATGGAGTTTTCTGGAATGAAAAAATGCATTTGTTATAAAAGTAATATTAAGAAATAGCTCTTGTGCCTCCCATCGTCTGTTATACCCTAGGTAGATGTCTACTCCTAGTAATAGTTCTGGCTATAACCCAAAGTCATATTAATATAAATTAGCATTCAAATTAATAAATGCTTTGAAAATAAAGTCTAAAACCAAATATGAATGTCTTTTCTTAATAAGCAAAACATGCCCTCAAGCAAAGGTTGTCTTTTAGCTAGATCCATAGTATCATTTGCTATAGTAATGTTACAACATGTTTGTCAAATTTGTATCCAATTCTTGCTGTGTAAATAGGGATATTAATTTTTGTCAACATTTTTGAAAATGATGGAGTTACTTCTTGGTAAGAATCAATTTTACATGATGGTCTTTTTGTTTTGTGAGCTTTGAAAAAAAATATAGCCTTTGGTGATGTGAATATTGTCGATTTCCTACTGAGATTATTCTGTAAATTATAGCATTAACTTCTTTTTATTAATTCATCCAGCAAATATTACTGATTACCTTCTATGTGAATGACACTGTCATAGAAGTCACAGCAACAATGACATAATGTGAATTCTTGGGGGCTTATAGTCTCTTTAGAATGCAATGGAATTGTTTCTCAGTATTAATGGAAGTTATGGTATATGTTTTGGGAGTCAACAAATATATTCCTTTACTATAAATATTAGATAATTCAAACAATTAATGTTGTAAGAATCAATGCAATTTGGAGGCTTCATTTAATAAGAACATAGAAGATGTTTTTTTAATCTTTTCATTTCCACTTTCTCCAAAAGTGAAGTCCATTTTAAAGAATTTTGATTCCATTTATCTAAAATGCTCTAGTAGTATGAACAAGATTAAGAAAACTTGACATATTCCAATCTTCTGAGCTTCAACTCTGACTTATCTGATCTTCAAAAAGACAATTAAATTCTTTATGTTTGTTTCCCCAGCTGTACAAATCTGATAATCAGTTTCAAACATTGCTTAATGGTAAACTGCTTTTGTATGAAAAGGTTAGAGAAAGAACTGAAAACATAATTTTGTAAATCAAAAGCATTCTCACTACTTACAAAGAGCTTAAATTCTTAGAGGAAATGGATATATAGCTCACTGTGCATTAAAAATAGGATTCATTTTTTAACAGAAAGAGAAAGGACCAAATTCATCATGTAATTGATATTTATTAAGTACCTACTTTGTGCTAGACACTGTGATAAGTGCTGGGTATAAAAAGAAAAAAAGGAGGCAAGACAGATCCTGTTCTTAAAAAGCACCCAGTCCAATGGAGGAGAAAACATAAAAACAATAATATGAAAACAAGTGAAGTAGTGAGAAAAAGTGAAGGTAATCAACATCGAGAGATGTTTGCAAAGAGCTTACAGAAGAAGATGAGACATTAGCAGAGACTTAAAGAAAGTCCAAGGAAGCCAGGAGGTAGAGATAAGGAGGGAAAGGGTTTAAAACATAAGGGAGAGCCAGAGAAAAATGCCCAGTGTTGATATAAAGAGCTTGTATAAGGAATAGCAAAGAAGCCAATGTCACTGGATCACAGAGCACATGCTTAGGAGTAAATGATAAAAACACTAGAAAGGGAGGAAAGGTCCAACTTATGAAGGGCTTTGAACAACAGAAGCTTTTATATTTTATCTGGAAGTTGATAGTTATTAGAATTGATGATCACCAATCTTTAATTGAATGGTCAATAAGTGTTATGATAAGTCCTGAATCTTAAGAAGATTAATTTAACAGCTCTATGAAGACTGGACTGGAGTAAGAAAAGATTGCAGGCAGTTAGTTCAACCAGCAGGATATTGTAATAGTGGAGGCATAAGGGTCTGCATCAGAGTGATAGTCATATCAGAAAAGGGGGCATCTGTGAGGTAATTACCTAAGAAGCTGGTACTGCCCTCTATAATAATCAGAAAAGTAGGAAGAGGAAAGATTTGGGAGAGATGGAGATAATGAGTTCAGTTTTAGAAAGATTAAATTTAACATTTATAACTCAAAAATTACAAACACCACAAATTAGGGCTAGATTTATTGTTTTATTGATTGTCTAGATTTAAGAAAGTAATAGGAAAAATGTTAGTAATATACCAGACTTCAAAGTGTTATCTTTGTTTTGATGGCAAATTGTTAAATATTTATTAGAGACATATGGAGGTTAGAGTCTTTAAGAGAATATCAATCTATATGCTGAAGTTCCCTACTATAAAGACAAGAGCTGTTGGGAAAGAAAGACTGTAAGGCAGGCATTGAACAAATTTAGGAAAGGAGAGTGTAGTAGAGATCAATAGATAACAGCCTCCATAATCTTGATTGGGTAATAAATATGGATTGATTTAACCTCAAAGGAGAAAAGGTTACTGGGTAATCATAGTAGAGGAATAGCCTGGAGGTGTTAATGGGGAGCAAAGGAACATTCCAACTCCTCCACTTCTGCCAGGGAGTTAGGAAGTAAGACTGAAAATGAAACTAGTTACTAAAAGATGACTAAGGTGAAATGGAAAAAGGACTGGTCTCCCCTCCCCTCCCTCAGTCTTAGGTTAAAGGGCCTGGGACTCGCAGAGAAAGGTCTGCTTAGCTAGATTAAAGAAGGTATTTTGCACTTCAAAGTGTCTGCTCAACAATGAGGGGTATCTGTTCTATAACCCTGACCTATAAACTATGTTAAACATCTGCCATTGTATCTTTTGTCCTGTAAAGTTGAGTCACTGTTTAATGTCAAAATGTGCCAGCAAGGGTGAACAAGAATGCTTATAAGGCTGTCCCTACTTCAGTTGGGCACGGAACCATGCCAGAATCCTACTGGAGGTCTGTCCTGGCCATGCAGACCATCTAGGCCAGTTACAAATAAATTATTTCTAAATTATGAACTACTATGGCCATCCTGAATTTTGTTGCCTGGGCTATTTCAAAGGTAGTCTTTGACATCAAGAAGGAGCCAGGTCTGAATAAGAATCAAGAAATAATGAAAGGACAATGAAATGAAACTGTTTAAAATCAAAGAAAATATTCTAGAGTGCATAGTGAAAAGTGTAGGTAGCTTTAGAGAGGAACAAAGGCAGTAGTGGGGTATGAGAAAAATTGAGTTAAGAGGGATGAGAATAAAGAAATGGACAGTAGAGAGTGGATAACATGGATAGAATAAAGACTTCCAGGGGTTCAGAATCACTGCCTATGTCTCTATACCCATCTCTGTTTCTGTCTGTCTCTGTTTTCTTTTTCTCCTTTTATTCCTTGTCCCTCTTCCTTTCGTTTCCCCTGATCTAGTCTTAAAAGAGCCAAAACTAGTTAACTATCTGCACTCAGAAACTCTCTCTTCTTCCTCTGTGACAAAGTCATCATGGACTAGCTCAGGCTCTTAGTTTCATGGATACTACCACAGTTTCTTAAGGAGTCTTCCCATTTCTAAAAAGTTTCTGTTATCCTCATGATACAATCACCCTGTGTTTCAGTTACACAGTCCTATGGCAAATGAATGAGGACTATCTTTGTGACCTGGGACCTTCTGGGAAATGCAGTTCTTATCTTAGATATATTGCCATAAGATTTAAAGATATGATAAATCTGTATAAAGAAATAAAATGGTTGCACTGATATTGTTGCATTCTAAAGGCATTTAAGGATTTTCCCATTCTGTGTTCCTATAAAAATAATAACAGTGATTATTAGAGGATTTTTAAAGTTGAGATGGACCAAAAAGATTATTTAATCCAAATGATTCATTTTCACAGCTGAGAAAAATAAAGGTCCAGAGGTGAAGGACTTGCCAAACTTAAATGGATAAGCAGCAAAGCCAAAACTCAAAGTGAAGCACTTAGAGTACAAATGTAATGTTCCTTTTTAATACATTATGGGTACCTACCACACTAAAAATGCAAACTATGTTGAATGAATTTTTTTGTTGTTGAAAGAAAAGATTCTTAAAATATCTATCAAAAGAGCTGTCATTTTGCAAAATGTTCATAAATGCTGACACATCTAAATTAGGAAAATTGAGATGACTACATAGAATTAAATAGAAAAGAATGCTTCTATTCAGAATCAAAATAGATAAGTTCTGTTGTGCTCAAATTGAACTTTCTATCTACCCTTCTCAGAACTTCAGTATTCTGTCTACTTTGGACTATGTTTGCCATCAACTGGTCCATTCATATAAATGATACAATGTTTCTAAATGCAGTTGCTTTTAATTCTTGATATTTATCCTGATTGTAGTTTAATATTAGTTAGAATTTTATCCTATTCTCAATATTCAATTCAGTTCAATGAACATTCATTATTCACCTACTATGTGCAAGATTAGGATTGTCTACCAGTCAATATGTAATCAGTAAAGCCAGTCAATTTAGCACAAAAGTTTATTTTGCATGAATATGTCTGACTCTAAAATAAGCCCTTTGTTTTATTAATGAACACACAACACTCCTCAATCTGTTTTTTACCCTGCTTCCCTTTTTACCCCCTAATCTTTATAAATGGTATGATTTTTAATATTTACATTATTTAGAAAGTCAGTGTAGTATAGGGGAAATGACACTAGATTTGAAATTGGAGTGATTCAGGCATGACTGTGAATTTAACCTTTGCCACTTACTATTTGTGCAACCTTGGACAAGTTATTTTGCTTCTCTGAGTCTGTTATCTTAAATATAATAAGTTGTCCTAGATGATCTCTAAATCACTTTCCATCTCTCAATCTTATGATCTATTTGTTATTTCTTCTCAGATACAGTAAAAAATGCTTATCTAAACTAATTTTTTTTTTGCCAAACTGATTTTGATTTTTTCCATTATTTCTTATTTTAAAACGCAATCATCACCATTATCATCATCAAAATTACAGAAACAATAGCTAGTATTTTACATAATGATAAAAATGAGAGTTGTATACATATTTCATTTTTATTTTTCCAACACTCCTGCAAGATTTGCAGATGAGGAAACTGAAGCAAACATATTCACTGACTTGCCCAGGGTCGCACAACGAATCTAAATTCCGATTTTCCTGATTCCAAGTACAAACACCATTGGGCCACCAATTTGTGCTTTTGAGTATACTGAACTTTAGATGACTGTTGGAATCCTTACAAAGTGTTAACTCATTAGAGTTGATAGAGACAATAATTATCTAATTTAGCATTGTTCAGTATGATTGATCTGATCTTACAAGGAGATGTTATGGGCCAGAATTTGAAATAAGGTACTAAGTGGAACTGATAGAAACAATGCTTGTGTTTACACCTTTAGAGAGCTCATATAAGCAAGCAGCTCTTAGGGCCAAATAGAACTCTGGGACAGACATGGAGGCCCTCTGGGACAGACACAGAGCACTCTGGTAGGAAGCCCATAAGCCCACTCTTGGAGATGGAGTCAGATTCATTCCATTTTCCACCTTTGTGCTGGCTGGAAGCTGAAGGACAAACCTTTGGATTTAGAGACATTCAGAGGGAATTCTTAGAACCAATCAGAGAGATAGGCCACCAAGAAAACTAACCAGGCTATTTTGGAGGAAGCTATAAAAGATCTGAACTTTTAACACCTGGCTGCATTTGGAGTGATTATTATTCTGAACTGAAACGAAGGCTGCCTCCAGAAAACCTCCCCAAGAAACCTGCTCCCAGAGAGAATTCTTATATTATAAAAAAAAAAAAAGAGAGAGAGAACACCACAGATGACCATGTTCTTTTATAGTAATTTAAGATCTTGTTCATCTAATGGTTGTGAATTTCATCTCATTTATTACACATTTTAAAAATACAATGCCAGATTGTTTTTGCTAAATGTGTTTTTTCTTATACTTTAAAATCCTCCTTTCTATTTTTTATCATTTCAGCTAATTTCTCCAGATAAATTTTGCTATTATTTGTTTAATCCTAAAGCATATTGGTAATTTAATTAGGATAACACAAACATTGCATTTGGTTAGTATTTTCATTTTTTTATTATATCAGTGTAGCCCAACCACAAATACTGAACATCTCTACAATTATTTAGGCCTTCATTTGTTTCTTTAAAAAAAATCTTGTAGTTGTATTTATAAGTCATGTGTATATCTAAATAGGTTAGCTGCTATGATTTATTTTACTACAATTTTAAGTGGAATTTCTCTTTCCAGTTTTCTCATTCTCCTTATTTATTATCTCCAAGATGAAATATAAAATCCTCTGTCTTTTAAAGCCATTTTCTGGTCACTTCCAAATTTGATTATACTTAAATCTCTTCTATATACTTTCAATCCAGTGACAAAAACTTCCTTATTGTTCCCACACAAGACATTCTATCTCCCTATTCTATATCTTTCCCCTGGCTGTCTCCATTTCTGAAATGTTCTCCCTTTTTGCCTTTAGAGATTAGATCCATTTTATCCTTTATATATCTTGTATGAACTTGGTCTTTATCATGGTATAAACTATGAACTCTTTGAGGACCAGGACAGTGTTTTTGCCTTTATATGTGTTCCCAGCACTTGGTACAGTGCCTCAGCAATAATAAATACTTGCTTACTTGTTTAGAATATATAGAAATGATAATAATTTAGAAGAATTTATCTTATATTCCTCTACTTTGTTAAAGTATTATCTCAATTTCTTGATGATTATCTACCATAATATCTATAAATAGTTCTCTCCCTAGTTATCTTATTTACTTTTAAAAAATTTTATTCTTATAGCTAGCATTTCCATAACTATGTCAGATAAAAGTAGAAACATATTGCTTTATGCCTGAATTTATTCAGAAAACTACAGATGTTTTTTCTATTATAAATAATACTAATTTTTTGTTAAATAAAGCTGTGGACTAGCTCATGGGTCAATAGACTATAACTAGAGTGCCAGAATTTATCCCTCTTTTTGACCAAGTTAAGAATGGCTTTCACATTTTTAATACAATAAAATTTTATCTTAAAGTATTTTTAAATAATTTTAGAAATTTAGAAAAATGTTTTTGATCATATTAAGGATCTTTTTTATTCCTAAGCTTCTTAGAATGGTTTTTCTTTACACAAGTACTATATTTTGTAGAATATTTATTAATGTTTTCTCCCAAGGATTGTTTTAGTGACATCCAACACATTTTGATGTTAATTCTTTGTTATTGTTCTCTTTGGAATAACTATGTATCATTTATAACTACATTTATCATTAAGTATTATTTCTCTGATTTATTCTTTGATCCAGTAATTATTGAAAATATATTTAGTCTCTATCAATATAGTTTGTTCTCACCTTTTTTTTTCAATTTTCTGTAAAGGATATGTTTAATAATTCTGCATTTATGATCTGTTTATATCATTTACATTCTAAATTGTCAAAGGCACTATGTTATGCTATAAAATGTAAACATTTTAAGATTTGTATTCAATAATCATAAAAGTCTATCATGTATAATTTTTGAAATTTGTGTAGAGCTATAATTTCCTTCAAGTCTGTCAAGTTTCTTAAGGTTCAAAAGAGTAATGTTAAAAATCACCTATTTAAATAAGGGTTTTACAATCCAGTTAGATTTTTCTTTAATTATTTACATGCTTTCTCATTTGGTGGATTTTTATTACTATTTAACATTGAATTACCTTGTAATAGTAGAAGAACTTGAACAGCTCAATGAAACTATGATATACATCATGTAGGATTACCCAAAATTTAAATTTTTTAAAAGTAGGGGAAAGTATCACATCATATCAGTATGACCTAAGTAATATCCCTTGATAAAATGAAGTAGAAGTGATGACTAGATTTAAGGGATTATATCTGGTAGCATGTCTGTGAAACCATAGACAGAGATTTGCAACATTGTACAGAGATCAGTAGCAACAACAACAAAATTCTGAAGAAAAAGAGCAAGAGAACAAAGTGGCTGTCTGATGAGGCTCAACAAATAACTGAAAAAAGAAGGAAAGTGAAAGGTAAAGGAGAAAGGGGAAGATATACACAACTGATTGCAAAATTTCAGAGAACAGCAAGAAAAGAAAAGAAGGTTTTCTTACACAAGAAAAGGAAAAAATAGAATAGGAAAGAAAAGACATCTCTGCAACAAAATTAAATATATCAAGGGAAAAATTTTGTGCAAAAAATGGGCATGATAAGGAAAAAATTGTAGAGACAACAAAAGCAAAAGAAACTAAGAAGAGGTGGCAAAAATATACAATAGAACTATACAAGAAATATCTTTAAAAGACCAAAAACTGGCGTAGTTACTGGATCCCAAGGCAAATATCCTGAAGAATAAAGTCGATTGAAACCTTTGGAAGCATTGCTAACAAGAGTACTGCAGATGATGCAATTCCAGCTGAATTATTTAAAATGCTCAAATATGATGCCATTAAAGTGCTACACTAAATATAGCAGCAAATTTGAAAAACTCATCAATGACCTTTGGATTGGAAAAGATCAATTTATAGCCTAATCCTAAAGAAGGACAATTCCAAGGAATATTCTAATTATCAAACAATTGCATTCGTTTCTCAAACCAGTAAGGTTATACTTAAGATTCTTCAAGCAAAACTTCAGCAATATTTAAAATTGCCAGAAGAACAGGTTGGTTTTCAAAGAGGCAGAAGAACTAACGAACAAATTGCCAATGTTAATTGGATTATGGAGAAAACAAAAGAATTCTAGAAAAAAAAATTTTTACTTCTGTGTCATTTACCACACTAAAGGCTTTAACTACGTGCATCACAACAAAATGTGAGAAGTCATCAAAGAAATGCAAGGATCAGATCATATTACTTGTCTCCTAAGGAATGTATACATAAACCAAGAAACAAAGTCAAATGTAATCCATAAACCATTATGGAACTGAACATAGAATAACTGATTTTAAGATTGGAAAAGGAGTATAACAAGTTATCTTATTTATTTAACTTATACACAGAGTAAAACTATTTAACTGATAAACATGTGAAAAATACCAGGCTGAATAAATCAAAAACTGAAATTAAGGTTGCCAGGAGAAATATCAACAACCTCAAATATATAGATGATACCATTCTGATGGCATAAAATAAAGAAGAATTAAGAAGCCTCTTGCTGAGAATGAAAAAGCAGAGTGTCAAATCTGGCTTAAAGTTTAACATCAAAACAAAAGCTAAGATCTTAGCAATTGGTTCCATCGCATTCTGATAAATAGAGAGAGATGAAATGGAAGCAATATTAGATTTTACATTCATAGCCTCAAAGATCACTGTATATGGTGAACATAGTCAAGAAATTAAATGATGCTTATTCTGTGGAAGAAAAGCTGGACTGAATACCAAAAGCAGAGATATCACCTTGCCTACAAAGATCCATATAGTCAAAGCTGTAGTTTTTAGTAATAAATGTATTGTTGGACTGTAAGGAAAACTAAGTGACATAGAATCAATGCTTTCAAATTGTGGTGCTGCAGATTTTTGAGGAATCCCTTGAACAACTAGATCAAATAAGTCAATATGTAAAGAAATTAATTCAGATTCACTGGAAATTCAAATACCAAAACTGAAGTGTATGTACTTTGGTCACTCAATGACAAGAAGGAGCTTTTTGGAAAATACCATGACATTGGAAGGAAGGCAAAAGAAAAAGGGGACAACAGAAGATGAGGTGGATAGATAATATCATGGAAACAATAAAAATGAGCTTGGAAAGATTTCAAGAGATACTAGAAAATAGAAGGTCCTGGCATGCTGTGGTCCATGAGATCACAAAGCATCAAACATAACTGAAAGACTCAACAACAAAAACAAAAAAATTCCTATTCTACTAAGTTTGACAAAAAAAAAAAACAGTATTAATGTATGTCACAAGATTCCTACTAAATAACAAAGAGAATACAAATAAAATTGGCTTAAAACAAAAAATTAATTTTTAAAAATGGAAAATTAAGCTTATTTCAAAATGAACTTATTTTCTAAACAATGAGAGTCTTTGTACCATTATGATAACTAAAGTACTGTATTTTTCCCTTATAATCACTAAAGTATGAAGTAAAAGAAAAATAGGGGAAAAAAGGACTAAAAGAAGGAAATAAGTCTGTAGTTACTAAAATTGGACTCATAGAGGAGAAAAAACAGATTTCCAGAACTATTAAAAAACTTAATGAATATAAAAACTCAAAAGATAAGGAACAAAATTAGAATTATTAATGGAGAATTAATTCTAAAAGAAAAACAATGGCATAGAAAAAATAAAATTTTAATAAATAGTTTATATTCTGGCAAAAGAATGGTAGCAACAAGACACAAAAATCCAGAAATGCAACAAGAGATTTTTTTTCCCACAGTAGTATTTTATTTTTCTAAATACATGTAAAGATAGTTTTCAACATTCATTTTTGTATGACTTTGTGTTCCAATTTTTTTCCTTCATCCCTTACCTCCTCTCTCCCCAAGACAATGAGCAATTCTTTTAAACGTATTTTCATATTTGTCATGTTGTGCAAGAAAAATCAGACCAGAAGGGGAAAAAACACAGAAAGAAAAAACAAAGCAAAGTAAAAAGGTGAAAATACTATGCTTTGATCCACATTCAGAATCCATAGTTCTCTTTCTCTCTCTCAATGCAGATGGCATTTTCCATCCCAATTTGGAATTGCCTTCAATCACTGCATTATTGAGAAGAGCCAAGTCCATCAGAGTTGATCATCAAATAATCTTGTTGGTGTATACAACTTCACTTAGCATCAGTTCATATAAGTCTCTCTAAGCCTATGAAATCCCCTGCTGATTGTTTCTTATAGAACACCAATTTTCCATAACATTCATATACCATAAGTTATTCAAACATTCCCCAACTGATGAGTATCCACTCAATTTCTAATTCCTTGCCACTACAAAAAGAGCTGCTACAAACATATAGGTCCTTTCCCCTATTTTGTCATCTTTTTTGGGATACAGACTCAGCAATGACATTGCTGGATCAATGGGTTATGCACAGTTTTATGGCCTTTTAGGCATAATTCCAAATTGCTCTCAAGAAAGGTTGGATCATTTCACAACTCCACCAACAATGTATTAGTGTCCTAGCTTTCTCACATTCTCCCCAACATTTATCATCATCTTTCCCTCTCATCTTAGCCAATTTAACAGATGTGAAATAGTGTCTTGGAGTTGTCTTAATTTGTATTTCTCAAATAAATACTGATTTAGAGCATTTTTTTCATGTGACTAGAAATGGCTTTAATTTCTTCAACTAAAAATTGTCTATTCATATCCTTTGACTATTTGTCAGTTGGGAAATTCTTACAATTTATTACAAATCTGAGTCAGTTATCTATATATTTTTACAATAAGACCTTTATCAAAAACACTAGCTGTAAAAATTGTTTCCCAGCTTTCTGCTTCCCTTTTAATCTTGGCTGCATTGGTTTTGTTGGTGCAAAAACTTTTTAATTTATGTAATCAAAATGATCCATTTTGCATTTCATAATGTTCTCTAGTTCTTCTTTGGCTAGATATTCCTCCCTTTTCCACAGATCTGACAAGTTGACTATCTCTTGCTCTACTAATTTGCTTATATCACCCTATATGTCCTAGATCATGAACCCAATTCTATATATTTCTTGGTATAGGGTGTGAGATGTTGACCAATGCCTAGTTGCTATCATATTATTTTCATATTTTCCCAGGAATTTTTATACAGATAGTGAGTTTTTATTTCAGAAGTTGGAAACACTAGATTATTATAGTCATTAACTAGTATATCTTATATATGTAACGTTTTCAACTGATCTATTACTCTGTTTCTTAGCCAAGAAAAACCAAATGGTTTTGATGGCTGCCACTTTATAAAATAATTTTCAATGTAATAAGAAATTAAAGACAAACAATAATAATGTTAAGTCCTATTATTTCCTTATGCAGCACAATGGAGGCTATTATATAAAAGTTGACTTGTATTGGCTCCACTGTCATTAATGAAGAAAAAAGTTTGTTACAAAAATCCTGAATGATCTTTCTTATATTTTTTTAATTTGAGGGGCTTGTTTAGGGTCATAGACTTACTAAATTTCTTTGATAATATTTCTACCTAAAGTTTTTTCATTCCAAGTCTAACATAGCCACCTGCTACAAGACATCACCAGTAGTCAGGATTACCTAGAATACATTTGGAAAGAATAATTATAACCTTGTTCAGATCATCCATAGCAATGGAAGAATATTCATATTCATATTGTGCATATATTACATGTCTATGTGCAATTTTAAATAGCATTCTCATTATAATGGTAGCTTATTATTTGTAGGTACTATTCCTTTTGGCCTGTATCCCCAGCATTTAGCACAATGCCTGACACAGAATAAGTGTTTAAAATATGCTTGTACATTAATTATCACTGAATTAACCATATAACAAGCCTCAAACCATTCTGTGTCACAGTCTTGTCCCCCATTATTTTGCACAGTGATTACAATATGATTCATAAGTCACTTTGAGTAGAAGTTACCTATTCAAGGTCTATGGCAGAAAACAGCATAGGATGAAACTCTTTGGTCATCCAGTGTGTTATTAATCTGAAAGACAGTAAAGGAATAACTATTTCCAATAATCCCATTGTTCTCTCTTCCATTTTGAATCTAATTGTAGACAGCATATACAAAGAAAAAGAGCCATGTTTTTGATTGGCTTATTAAAGTACAATCATGGAATAGTGAGTATTTAGAGGCAAAAAAAACCAAAACGATCTGATCTGTCCAGCACAATGTACCATTAGTGGTGGTCTGGTGGAATGGCACTCTGTATTTGTTTCCTTGTCAGTCACTCAGTAACCATTTATTAAGCACTTTCTATGTGCCAGGTGCTATGCTATGTGCTGGAGATAAAAAGAAAAGTAAAATAGTCCCTGCTTTTGCGGAGTTCATAGTTTAATGGGGGAGATGACATGCAAACAACTATGCACAAACAAATATAAGGAATAAACAGGAAATAATCAAGAGGAAAGCACTAAAATTAGTAGGGATCAAGAAATGTAGGATTTTAACTGGGACTTGAAGGAAGTTAGGAGGAGGAAGTACAAAGGGAGAGCATTCTAGGCATGGGAAAGACCTAGAGTCCAGACATGAAGAAAAGCTAAGGATGTCATATCACTAGATCAGAATGGGATAGCCTTTCTCAGAACACACACATATATACATATGTGTGTGTGTGTGTGTGTGTGTGTATAAAATATATATGGGATATATAAGAATTATGGGATAGTACAGAGAAGTGGAATGAGAAGGGCTAAAGTATTAAAAAAAAAAAAAAACCCTAGAAAGATTTTGGGGAATGACTAGCAAGTTTGAACAAGAAGGAATTTATATTTGATGTGTCCCTAGAAAAGTCTTTCGTTAAGATTTGGATAGCAAGTGAATTTAATTCTTAGGCACAGGGAACATGAAAGAGTCATCTGATTACAACTCAGTCAGTGAAAAATCAATGCATCTACATCCTTGTCGGCATCTTTTAAATCTTTTCTTTTTCTCTAAGACATATCTCCTTCAGTTAGGAGCTTCAAAATTTAAATTTATGTTCCCATTTTATTATGGAATAGCCTTTCTCAGAACAGACATACATACACATATGTGTGTGTGTGTGTGTGTGTGTGTATGTATAAAATAGATATGGGATATATAAGAATTATGGGATAGCCTTTCAAAAAGGCTATCCCATAATTCTTATGTATAAAGATTTATGTCTGCATTTTTTCTGAGATGCAGTGTGACATAATAGAGTAGGAATAAAGGAAATCTGGTATAAAAGTTCACCTTATATACTCAATTGCAATAGTACCATCAGCAAATCATTACACACACACACACAAACACACACATACATACATAATGTTGACTAAATTTAAGAACTTTCTGAAAATTCTCAGTTTCTTATTATAAGGAAAACTTTTAATGCAATGATATTAGAAAATTATCTTCAGAATCTTAGATCTATGGTGTAAAGGGGCCTCGGAGGCCTTTGAGTTAAACCTCATTTTAACTAAGATCCAGGAAAGTTAAGTGACTTCACAAGTTACCAAGTTAGTAAACTCAGATCAGGAACTGAAATCTGATTTGCATTCCATTGTCCATCCTCTTTTCACTATTCTATACTTCCTTTCTTTGTGTCATTTTAAAGGAATTAGAGATGGGGACAAAATCTATAGTGCCTTTCTAACCTGACAAAAGATGTTAATATATACATATTGTTTCATTATGTCAGGAAGTATAACCATTAGATCCAAATATCTATTGCTTTAGCAAATGAATAAATTAAAAGTTTCAAGTACTATTAAATAAACTGAAAAATGAAACAACCTAACTCAGTAGTAAGTAACTCTTAAGTACCTTTTTAAAAGTGTGTATACATGTGTGTACACACATATATACATATAAAAGATTGCTTGGCACAGTGGACACAGGGTCAGTTTTGAAATAATAAGGAACAGATTGTACCTCAGATGGACATGTACTATGGTATTCTAGGCAACTCTGTAATTTACTCACCTATTTGGTTGGAATAAGTCCCTACACTAGGGGTTTCCTTCCAAACATTACAGATACCTAACAATGTGACATGTGATATACATAAAATAAATTCAACTGTAACACAATGGCACCACCTGTTGATGTATTGGCAGAACTGAAATGAACCAGAACTAAGAGCAGTGTTGTCTATCGAGATACACTAAGAATGTCAGTAATGATCTCCTCCCCTTCTCCCTCCCCAATAGACCAGTTTATATACCATAGTTTGCATTATGGCTAGTGCCTTATCTCCTTACTAAATCACAAGCTCTTAGAGAGCAGGAGTCATATCCAATTTCATATTTCTCTTAGTGCCTAGCACAGTGCTCTCTGCATTCTGATAATCATAACAAATGATTGTTTTAGAACATTAATTTGGTACTTAATATTCAAAAGAATATTAAATAAGAAAAAATTGGACATGGTGAATAATGAATATTATCATAGCAAAATGAAACTTAAATGAAAAAAATTAAAAGGTGACTGGTAATTGGCCTGAAGATAATTCTGTGCAACAAAATCAACAAATTAGAGTAAAAATCAACATCAAAATCAAATTCAATTATATCCCATTTTAAAGGATTTTAAAGGAGGGAAAGGAACCCACGTGTGTAAAAATGTTTGTGGCAGCATTTTTTGTAGTGGCTAGAAAATGGAAACTTAATGGATACCCATCAATTGGAGAATGGTTAAACAAATTATGGCATATGAATGTTATGGAATATTATTGTTCTGTAAGAAAAGATCAGCAGGATGATTTCAGAGAGGCCTGGAGAGATTTACGTGAACTGATGCTACATGAAGTGAGCAGAACCAGGACATCATTATACATGGCAACAACAAGATTATACGATTATCAATTCTGAATGGACGTGGCTCTCTTCAACATTGAGATGATCCAAACCAACTCCAATTGTTCAGTAATGAAGAGAGCCATCTATACCCAGAAAGAGGACTGTGGGAACTGAGTGTGGTTCACAGAATAGCATTTTCAGTCTTTTTGTTGTTGTTTGCTTATATTTTATTTTGCTTCTCTTTTTTAATGGTTTGATTTGATTTTTCTTGTGCAGCACGATAATTTTATAAATATGTATACATATATTGGATTTAACATATATTTCTATCTTGTTTAACATATATTGGACTACTTGCCATTTGGGGAGGGCCTGAGGGAAATTGGAACACAAGGTTTTGCAAGAGCTAATGTTGAAGAATTGTTCACGCATATGTTTTGAAAAATAAAGTTTTAGGAAAATGAATGGGTGCCCATCAATTGGAGAATGGCTGGGTAAATTGTGGTATATGAATGTTATGGAATATTATTGCTCTGTAAGGAATGACCAGCAGGATGAATACAGAGAGGCTTGGAGAGACCTACATGGACTGATGCTAAGTGAGATGAGCAGAACCAGGAGATCATTATACACTTCGACAATGATATTGTATGAGGATGTATTCTGATGGAAGTGGATTTCTATGACAAAGAGACCTAACTGAGTTTCAATGGATAAATAATAGACAGAAACAGCTACACCCAAAGAAGGAACACTGGGAAACGAATGTGAACTATTTGCATTTTTGATTTTCTTCCCGAGTTATTTTTACCTTCTGAATCCAATTCTCCCTGTGCAACAGGAGAACTGTTCGGTTCTGCAAATATGTATTGTATCTAGGATATACTGCAACATATTTAACATATATAGGACTGCTTGCCATCTTGGGGGGGGGGTGGAGGGAGGGAGGGGAAAAAAACGAAACATAAGCGAGTACAAGGGATAATGTTGTAAAAAATTACCCTGGCATGGATTCTGTCAATACAAAGTTATTATTAAATAAAATAAAATTTAAATTTAAAAAAAAATAAAAAAAGAAAAAGAAAGTTTTAATAAAAATATTTTAAAAATTCAAAGAAGGGATTAACAAGAGAAAAACTGCATACAATGAGAATAGTCTTATCTTAACCTATCCAAGCACGTTCTTAATGCTAAAAAATGAGAAATTTATAAACTGAAATTCAAGAAATCAGACTATCACTTTTCTTACAGAAGTTTACCAATATCATCACAAGAAAGAAGTCAGTAGAGCCCAGAAACTATTTCAGTCAAGAAACACTTTTTTTTATTATACTTTTTTATTGACAGAATATATGCATGGGTAATTTTTCAACATTGTCCCTTGCAATTACTTCTGTTCCAACTTTTCCCTTCCCTCCTTCCACCCCCCCCCACAGATGACAGGCAGTCTCATACATGTTAAACATGTTAAAGTATATCTTAAATACAATATATATGTATATACTTTTACAGTTCTCTTATTGCACAAGAAAAATCAGATTTAGAAAGGTAAAAATAAACTGGAAAGAAAAACAAAAATGCATGCAGTCCACATTCATTTCCCAGTGTTCTTTTTCTGGGTGTAGCTGGTTCTGTTCATCACTGATCAATTGGAACTGAATTGAATCTTCTCATTGCTGAAGATATCCACTTTCATCAGAATTGATCCTCATATAGTATTGTTGTTGAAGTATAATGACCTCCTGGTTCTGCTCATTTCACTTAGCATCAGTTCATGTAAGTCTCACCAAGCCTCTCTATATTCATCCTGCTGATCATTTCTTACAGAACAATAATATTCCATAACATTCATATACCACAATTTATCCAATCAATCTCCAATTGATGGGCATCCATTCAATTTTCAGTTTCTAGTCACTATGAAAAAGACTGCCACAAACATTTGTGCACATATGGGTCCCTTTCCCTCCTTTAATATCTCTTTGGGATATAAGCCCAATAGTAAAACTGTTGGATCAAAGGGCACAATTTGATAACTTTTTGAGCATAGTTCCAAATTGCTCTCCAGAATGAGTTATATCCATTCACAACTCCACCAACAATGTATCAGTGTCCCAGTTTTCCCACATCCCCTCCAACATTCATCATTATCTTTTCCTGTCATCTTAGCCAATCTGACAGGTGTGTAGTGGTATCTCAGAGTTGTCTTAATTTGCATTTCTCTGATCAATAGTGATTTGGAGCACCCTTTCATATGAATAGAAATAGAAGAAACTCTTTTTTTGACAAATAGAGAGACAGAATAGCCACATACCACTAATTGGTGTACTCAAAAACATAGAGAAAAGCAGAATATTGCAAGCAATATCATCTCACAAAACAACAAACAAAAAAGTGGAGAAGTAATATAGGAAATATTGGTCCTCCAATAATTTAGATTCAATACTAGAATTAAATGTAAATGCTCTTATAAAATTTGACAGCTAATAAAGATATACTTAGACACAGCAGCAAAGGGATATTGAGTAGGAATATTCAGTGAGGACACTCTCATGGTTAAGAAGAGGGCAGTTCCTTTGCCTCTGTGCTACCTATGTCAGCCTTAACCATTAAACCTCAAGACCCAGTTTGTTACTCTAGGAGACTAGGAAGCCAAATTAATATCCTGAGTCAATTAAATCTTAAGGAAATCTATGATACTTTCTAATAAGTAAAACTAATCTAGCCTGAATGGAACAAGGCCTTAGAATAATCTTTCCACCATAAGCAAAAAAAAAAAAAAGAGTCTGGGAAATAATTAAGGAAAATCATTCCAAGATAATTATGCCCAGAATTAGCGTAAACGCAATGAATAAAAAGTATGGACAAGATTCATCAGCATTTCTACAATTATCTATTCTTGTTATTGATCTCTGCCATATTTGAATTCTAAAAATCTCAGAACATGATATTCAACGTAAAGAAGGAAAAGGCAGTTAGGATCATATATTTAGAGCTCAAAAATACCTTTAAGGTTGAGTCCAATCCCCTTTTTTTATATGAGGAAACCATGGCCCCAAAATTAATATATTGTTCAAGGTCACACAGCTGGTAAGTAGCAAAAGTAGGATTTTTATTCAGGTGTTTTTACTACAAATGCAATGCTTAACAAGATGAAATTGAAACAATCAGCTCAAGCACACACAAAAGGATTCTATACATTATAGGAAGGAAAGCTAACAGATCAGTTGTTACTGAAGGCCTTGACTAATTTCTTGGCATCATTTTCCTAGTTTGCTCCAAATTGCTTCTTTCTATGTCTATTATAAAGTGAAATGATACTGATTTACTTTGAAATATAGTCATTAACATAAATTAAGAAAATAATTATAAAATGTGTATATGAATATTTTAGCTTAATAATAGCTGTATGATGTTGATATAGAGCCTTCTTTCACTGATGTAGATTATACCAAATATGTCTTATATTATATGACTTTTGTATATATCCATAGATCAATTTGTCATGCTTAAAGTCATCTTCAATATATTTTTCTGTCTTTTGATCCAATTGTAGCATTGAATTTATCTCTCAGTTATTCCTTGTTCTCTATTTCATAATCATCTCACCTCTTTTTCTGGTCATATGTTTTTTGTATGGAATCTCTTATTTGCATGCAAATCATTATTCCTAACATGCTAAAACTTATGCCCACCAACCTGACAGTTTTTAAAGCACTGAGGAATCACTTTTCAAGATATATTAAAGAAGATGCCAAATAATGAAATTATAATTTGGTGGGGGAAAATGTTTGAAAGAACATTAAGAACCACTTGTCCATGTGACAATTTTCTCATCTCAATATAATTATGAAAATAGGGTGCACACTAATTTAAATTATCTTTGATGAAAATGTAAGCCTGTTGTCAGGCTGTCTGAGATGATTTGCTACAAAAGACCAAATCTTTATATATTTGTGACTGGAAAATATACATCATGCAAGATCCTACTATGTTTAGTAATCATTTTTTACAAAAATTATTTGATTAAGAAGAGCAAAACATAGCTGCAAAGGATCTCCTCCAACAAATTTTCTACCATGCTTATGTTAACATATAAAATACTTGGAAAAAGTAACTGCAGAGATAACTGATAGTATTTTTTTAAATTATTTTTATATCAGTCAATATATAAAATAACTAGGGACATGCTTACCCAATGTCTGCCATTGTCATGGAGAATGTCCTACTTTTATAATCCAGCCAAAGGAGTAATTCTATTTAAAAAAAAAAAAAAGATTTTAAAAAAGACTGTTTGAAAAAAAGTGGCAAACCTATCCACAATTGTCACTGATTCTTACAACTCAATAGCTATGACCTCAGGTTCTGCTCCAATTTTATAGAAGTAAATATATACACTAAGAAAATATAAATTATCTGGCCCTCTGTGAGTTAAGGGGTTGAGTATAAAATATTTTAATTGAATTAATCTAATTTAATTATAAATTTAATCATCATATGTAAAGGAGGACTACAAAATTATATGAGGTGGGAGGATAACCATTTAGGTTATAGGTTAAGAGATAGAATAATGCTTTTTTCATATTATCTTCTTATTGCTTTGATACTTTGAAAGTGGTAATACTCTGTCTTGAAATGGAAAATGAACAAAGAGAAACTTCATTAATATCTACTGACTCATATTTTCCTGGTTCCTACCAACCCAATAGTAAGGAAAATTATAGATCAAATGTTTTTCCCTTTTGCTCCCTGACTACTATCATACCTTCTTGTTGGCCTCTCTGCTTCAGGTTTTCCCCCTCTCTAGTTCATCTGTCACTCAGTTGTTGTCACTCAGTTGTCTAAAATATAGATCTGATCATGTCACATATTACCTCCCACATCATAATTCTTTTCTTCAAAGCTCTCTTCATATCTTTCTAGTCTTTTTAGACTTGCACATACTTTATGAGTCAATGACTCTGAGCTTCTTGCAGAAGACATTTCATCTCCCTTCTATCCATTTTCACTAACTATTGGAATCCTTACAAACTGCTAACTCATTAGAGTGGTGATCTTCTTCTTCTCAAAACACAACTAACTATCCTGTGTATCTGAAATTCTTTACCTCTTCACCTCCACTTTCTGGTCTCTCTGTCTTCCTTTTTTAAGTATCAGAAAAAATCTCTTGTGCAATAAGCCTTTCCTAGTCATCCTTAATGTTAGTGCTTTCCCTCTTAGAATTACTTCTAACTTGTTTGTACATATTTCTTTGCATATCATGTCCCCCATTAGATTGTGAGTTTCATGAGTGTAGGAACTTTTTTTTTGTTTTCATTTGTATCTCAGTATTTAGCATATCTATCATGTACTAGGGATTTAATAAACAGTGACTATGTGACTTTTTTTAGAATACTTTCATTTCTCATATTTGCCTATCTATAACAACTGCTTTTTAATTAACCTGTCATTTAACTAAATGTCAATATTATTACCTTATAGCCACACACTAAACTGATAATTCACATTCAAATTTAAACAGGAAATGTAGAAACATTCGTTTTGCAATTTATAGGCTTGTAGAATTAGACATGTAAACCTCAGGGATAGGTCACCTAGTCCAAATCCCACTTGAGGAAGCAGAAGTCCAGAGATTTGGGGACTTGTTCCACACAAGTACGCAAAAGGAGAGCTTAATTTGGATTCAATTTCATGTGGATGAGGTTTTTCCATCAGAATTATCTAAGGATTCCTAGAGGCTTTGAGCAGCCTAGGTTCAACACAGAAAACAACAGAGCTCAGATTCATAGTCCCATGGCTCCAAGTTTAAGGCTTGTCCAGATTTATAACAGTAGGTCTTCTGGACTGCACCTGGCTGGCTCTCTCCCACTATAAGTCACATTACTACTGCTACTACTACCACCCCCACCACTCCTGTCACTGCCACTGACAATACCTAACACACAATACAGTAAGAGGTGGAGAGAAAGAGCACAAAAGACGAGTCGGATTCTTCAGGGACTGGGAGGTGTCCATTCTTTGGCGAGGTTAAAATGCCCAATTTTCATCTGCTTATCGGGGTTCCCCATAGACTTGACAGAACAACAATGTTGTTTTATTATTATTGAATAATACTTTCACAGACAAAGGGAGCTCGGACCTTGCCTCCAGGCGAGCCTTGGAAAGCCCTCTTTAGGGATATGACTGAGGCGCTGTGGGATGGGGAAGGGAATAGGAGACACATATAAGGGGAAAAAAGGACGGTGGCTGTCTTCTAAAGAAACTTCCCCAGCAGGTGCCAGTCTCGATTCACCCACTAAACCAAGGATAAGAACTGGCTGGACAGCTCCCCAAGTTCAAGAAGGAAGGAGCGCCTCTAGCACTCCGGCCACTTCCGCTTCCGGGAAGGGCTCCCCGAAGCCGTCCCCGCCTCCCAGGCTCGGACGGGTGGGTGGGGCCAAAGGGAGGAAGTAGAGAAGAACAACTTCCGGTCCTGCGGAAACTCGGCGCGGTGCCTTGGCTGACAGGCACCGGATTCCGTGCAGAAGTGCCCGGTCCCTTCCATCCTCTTCCCGGTCCTCGTCTTCCTTCTCCTCCTTCTTCTTTCTTTCCTCCTCTTCCTCCTCTTTCTCTTTTTTCTCTCCCTCCTCCTCTTTTGCCTTCTCCTCTCCTTCGCCTCCGCTGCCTCAGCCCGAGCCTTCCCAGCCTCCCCAATCCCCATGTTTCGGGGCGGGAGGCCTGGAAGCGAAAACCCGTTCGCCGGCACTTCATCATGTCCGAACTGACGAAAGAGCTGATGGAGCTGGTATGGGGCCCCAAGTCCAGCCCCGGCCTCTCCGACACCATCTTCTGCCGCTGGACTCAAGGTACCGCGGGGCCCGCGCCCCACCCCCGGGTCCCGCGGGGCTGGTCGCCCCCTTGGCCTGGGCCCTTCGGGCGCGGGGCGGGCAGGTGCCAGATCTCGGGGACCCTACTCCACTGGGGCGGGGAAGTCCCAGCTGAGGCGCTCCCAGAGGGCGGTGGTGTGGGCTGGCTCCGAGAGCGCTGCTCCATTTACCCGGAGTCCGGGAACTTCAAAAGAAAGATAACTTATGTCCATAGGATCGGTTTCCTTTGTAATCTTACACTGGGTAAAGCATTTTATCAAGTGAACAAGCAGAAAACTAAGCCCTTGTGATGTGTCTGGCACCTTGTGAAACGTTAGGAATACAATGAGAGACAGCCAAACAAAATGACCCTGCTCCCCAGGGGCTTAGTTTATGGAAAAACGTTACGAGAAAGGGAAGTGGGCTTCTTCAGACTGCCAGAGTGGAGCATGGTACAAAAAGATGAAAGATCTCGGGTGTACACTTTTCATCCGCGTCAGTTTCCTAGAAAAGGTCGATTTAGTTGGATTGTTCTAGACTAAGGTTATGGAGCCTCATGTCTACCCTCCATTCCTGTCAGTTTCAACTTTTAAAAGGGTGACCTCATCGAATTATTCTAGGCTAAGGTTAAGAACCCCTTGACTACACTTAAGTCCTCATTAGTTTCCTATAAAGATTCCCTTTAGTTGGATTATTCTAGGCTTTGGTGAAGATCCCCTTGGCAACACTTTGTCCACACCGGTTTCCTATTTAAAAAAAAAAAAAAAAAAGATTTAGTTCACCTATTTTAGGTTAAATTAAGAACCTCCCTTTTCCACACTTTTCACCCTCATCAGTTTCCCGTTTTTTAAAAAAAAAATTGGCTGTGATGATTTAATTGTATTGTTTTCAGCTTGATTCAGAACTTTTTGTCTACATTTTGTATTCTCATTAGTTTCCCATAGAAATGAGTGACTAAGTTGGAATATTTTAGGGTAAGGTTAATAAAAAATTCTTGGTTCACACTTTGTACCCTCATCAATTCTCCTCCACCCTTCCCCACCAAAAAAAGATGACTCAATTAGATTGTTCCAGACTGAGATAAATTAAGAAGCCTCTTTGCTGTTCACATCAGCTTTTTTCTTAGACTTAGATTGTTTGTGTTAAGGGAGGAAAATAAGAGGTGGATAGGTGGTCAGAAGAAGCTGTTTTATTACAACTTACATGTTGTAAT
This sequence comes from Antechinus flavipes, assembly GCF_016432865.1. NCBI lineage: Eukaryota > Metazoa > Chordata > Mammalia > Dasyuromorphia > Dasyuridae > Antechinus > Antechinus flavipes. The sequence goes on along the minus strand of NC_067402.1, from coordinate 51,703,367 downwards.
TGTTTGTGGTATGTCACTAATGTTCAAGGTGTGGTACAGGATATAAGATTACACTATATTATTGCCTTCAAAGTTTAGATGAGAGGACAAGACTGTTTTCTTGTGGAACATTATATCTCTCTTATGAAAGGGTGGGGAATTTTATCTTCAGAGCCCAAGGGAGCCAATAACACCAAACAGTTTCCCTAGTACTGTGGTAATTTTGGCAGATCACATTTGGAATTGTATTTCTTGGTATGAGAATAAAAGTTTGTGGTTACTTTTTAGACAACCTTTTTAATATTTTTTTTAAAAATTCTAACAGCTCATTTATGGAACAAATATCTGCTTGAGAAATGATTATTGAATATTTAAAATTGAAAACAGAATATACATCATAAAAAAAAGATAATAATCCCTTTCTTGGAATTGTTTCACTATGTTTCAAAATAAGAACTATAGTATTTTAGAGTTGGAAGTTTAAAGATGCTTTACTCCATTCTTTCTCTACTTCATTTTAGGACAGCTGGTTTTTATTTAAACTGAGAACCTAAAATAGTGTGTTGACAGCTGCTTAATATATATTTATTGATTAATGACAATTTAGATATTGGTTCCTTTCCCAGGGTAAGTGGCATGTCAAAGTCATAGCTCTGGTTAGTAGTAAAATCATAGAATCTTTAAATTGGAAGTATTCTCAAGTGGCCAAATAGTCCAGTTTATGTCTAAATAAGAATCCTTCTGTGTCATACTAAGTTGTCATCTCAGTACTTCCAATGAGAGGGAACACAATACCCTCTTAGAAGCCCATTTCATTTTTTATAATTCAAATGGGTAAATTAGTCAGTTTTTCTTTTATTTGAACCTAACTATCCTCCCTTTCCCCCCTTTTCCTTTTATTGTAACTTCTATACTTTGGTTCTACATTTGGCCCTCTTGGACCAGAAAGAAATGCCTGATCTTTCTTCTATATATCAGTCTTTCAAATACATGAACACAGCCATTCATATACCAGTCTCCTCCATCCTTAAATTTCCCAGCTTTTTCAGTGACCAGTATATGATCTGAACTCTTTACTAAATCATTTCCATTTAAACTGTTTGCTATTCCCCACTTTAAAACACCCCCCACCTCTAAACCTTTGCATAGAATATCCTCCATACCTGCAATACATTGCCTCCTTCTTAGAATCACTAATTTCTGTTCTGCATGAGATCTATACTGATTTCTGCCTTTTCTCTTCCTTAGTATTACTGTTACTCCTCAAACTTACTTTATATTTGGTTTAGGAATTGTGGTTGTTGCAGTGGTACTTTTGCTAGCATAGTGCTTGGCACAAGTAGATACGTAGATACTTTGAATAAATCTTATGTCCACTCTTTTAACCCATCAAAATCTTTGAATTTTGATTTTGTGTTAGAATTGCTTCTCAGTGTTGTTTCATTTGCAAACTTAATAAAGGCTTTTTTTTTTTGAACAATTGACAATCTTGTCATCTATACCTCTGAATATAAATGCTCATGTTTATCATAAGATTAAGCATCAGTTTTTTAGGGCCTTGAAGATCTCCTTTAAGTTGACATCAAGTCATCACAGTTCTATTAAAATACAGCTCTCCTTATTTTCTGCACCATTTTCATCTTATTGTTTTGATGGAATTTCTGATCGTTTTCTCTCTCTCTCTCTCTCTCTCTCTCTGTATGTATGTGTGTGTGTGTGTGTGTGTATATATATATCTTGATGGGATGTAATTGGTCTAAAATCTTGCATTTTCAAATCTTATCTTAAATTTTATATTTTCCTTTTAATTACTCTTTGGATCTTTGCATTTTGATAACAAACATGAATAAAACTGGTGATATTTATGCATAGTGTTGAAATAAAAAAAAAAACTTAATGAAGCATTATTTTGCTTGCCTCAAAATTCACCATCTAATCTGTGTGTAATCTGTGATAATGTTTTACCTTACTAAAATAAGGAAATATTAAACTTTCATTTTGAACTGTTAAAATAAACTTACAGTGTGGTTAATGTAGTGTGAAATAGTTGAATTGTGGGCTTTATCAAACTTAGAGGACACCAGGTTTTTAGACCAGAAAGCTACCTTAGAAATCATCAAGCCCAACTGCCTTATTTTACCAGATGAGAAAGCTGAAGGAAAGAGATTTTAGATGGGTGCTCTTGTCCTCAAGAAGCTGTCAATCTCTAGTTCCAAATATAATGTTTGAGAGAATATGTTCTCTTATATTTATCCTTTATAAAATGTAAAATAAAATTAAACTTGACAAGTTTTCAAGAGGAATAATAGTGATGAAGCATATCATTTTCTTGTAATAGTGTTCTTTTACATTAGATAGTTTCACCCTGTTGTATTCTCAGCGCTGAAAGAAATGCTTGTGTTTTCAAGTTTTCTTTGACAGTTACCCACACCTAAAGAACTACTACACCTACTTCCATTTTAATGCTTTAAGGTTTGTGGAATGCTTTCTTCACTACAGCTGGTTGAGATAAATAGTATCACAATTAATTTTTTTTTCCTTTTTTTGAAGTGGTAAATTAGCTAGGGTTGTCCAGTAGGTGGAATACTTGTGGCCTTCTGCTAGTAAGTGCTAGTAAGTGCATGCCTGTTATCTATGATTCTAACTTTCTATAAGTCTGGACCAAGACTTTAATCAAATTGAAAAGTACATACATTTCAGCATGAAGATATGACTAACTAATGGACTTTTGGATTATTTGCAGATACAAGATTATATTTATAAAATTGCTGAAAAGGACTCATTGAAATATTAATTAGAGTAAATGCCCTTACAGGGAATAATTTAATAAATATCACTTCAGAATTTAGAATGTTTCATATTCACTTAGAAAAATACTTAACAGAATAAAATGCTTAGATGAACAATTCCAAACATTGTTAATGTTTCAGGGCAACTAAGTATATGCATTTGGTGATTAAATTGGTTACACTGAAATGAAGTTTGGAGTTGGCTTTTGTTTTATTTTATTTATTTATTGAAGTTCCAGTTGCCAGAGATTGCTCCAGTGGTCATTTGGGATATCAGAGTAGACAATGAGACTCCACTTTGCTGCACTTAAAATGCTGCATTAGTGTTCTGACATCAACTCTGGCATTGTTTCACAAATCTATAATGGTACTTAGTATTGGATTGCATTCAGATTTTTGAGCCATCATAAAGAAACAATTGATAGATTTAAGATTTGCTTTTTGGTTTGTTTGTTGTTGTTGTTGTTGTTTGGGGGGGATTGGTTTGTGTGTATGATTTTGTTGATGTTGTTCGGTTTTTAGAAATAAGGCTTTTTAAAAGACCATGTTTAGAGGATGTTTCTCTTCTAGAATTGCCACTGGCTAATCAAATGGAGAAATTTTGAAATGTAGTCAGAGCATAGGCATCTATATTCTGGCAACTGCACTGAAGTGAATTTTGAAATGGCAGAATTCCAGTATAAATTATTTTCATGAATATCTAGAAATGAAAGTCATCCTTATAGACCTTATAGATCTGGCATAATGTTGTCAAAAATACATTGACAGGCTAATCTCATTCCTTTTGATTGTTTTGGATTGCATTAATTAGTATCAGAAGGATTTATAAGTGTGGTTTATGGTTTACCTAAGAGTAGCAAAATGTTTGATAATTTTGTGAACAAGATGGAGAAATGTGGATTAAATGATAGGTTAGGGAGGGAGAAAGGAAGCTCATTAAAGAGCAGAACAGAAAGATGAGTCATTAGTACTTTGATGGTAACTTGGTGATTGTATTTAGTGACTTACTCTAGAAATCTTTTCTTGTCTCTGTGTTGTTTTAATACCTTTATGACCTGAATATAGGTATATGTTTATATGCTAAATAGAGAAATGGATTAAATATATATGTGTGTGTATGTGTGTATGTATGTATAAGATGTGTATTCTAAATGTAAACATGTTATAGTTAAATATATATAATGCAAACAGCAAATATATACATATATGGCATGTGCATATGTGTTCATGTCAAATATGCAGATGCATAAGGTAGGAGAAATAGCTAATACACTGATAAAGTCAGGACACAAAAAGTATTTGATAAGCTACAACATTGATCTCTGCATGATGAAATTTAAATCAATGCTTTGTTTTGCTTAAAATATACACACACACATATACACATACATATACACATGTATATGTATGTGTATATGTGTGTGTATATGTATATGTGTGTGTGTATATATATATACACTTATATATGCACACAGTATACGTGTGTGTGTGTGTGTGTGTGTGTGTGTGTGTGTGTGTGTGGAGAGTATTACAAGGGAATGTTTCTGTATCGGGATAGAGATAAGTTAGTGAATAAGGATTGCGACTCCCCCCAAAAGGAAATCATAACATTTAAAATGCACAAAACAAACAAAAAGTATATAGAAAGGGATATAAACTAATGGTTTTTACTATTTTTACAATTTGCATATATTTAGGAAAAACTACATTAGAAATTGTTTTGTTTCTCATTCTTTGCAGAAATATTTATGGTTTATTAAAAAGATGCTGTATAAAAAACAGGGACATGGAAAGCTTTTTATTATCATAAAATCAATTTTAAAAATACAAGATTGGAGATGGACATGGAAGAGTTTTTAGTGGACTTTAGATTCACTGTGCATAGTATGAAGTCTAATGTCCAGGACTAGGACAGTGATAGTATCATTGTACTACTTTCCCCTGGTGAGATCATATCTTATATTCAGTTCTGCATTCTATATTTTAGGAAAGTCATAGATTAAGTGGAAAATGACTAGAGAAAGTAATGAGGATCGTAGAATTAGAGCTAGAAGGGATCTTAGAAGCCATGTAGTTAAACTCTTAAGATGAGAGTTGATGAGATGAGAAAATTGGGGCCCAGATAGTTTAAGTGACTTGCCCAAAGTCAGGCAAGTCGTAAGTGAAAGAAACTTGATTTGATTGAAGTTTGCCTTCCTTTACTTCCAGTGTTTTTTTCCTCTGTACAGTCATAATTGGTGAAGGACCTTGAGTTGCCTACCGTATATTTTCCCTTGTTTACTATTTCCAGTTTATCCTATAGCTTATTTGTACATAGTTGCATGTTTTCTCCCTCTTTAGACTGGAAACTCCTTAAGAGCAGGGTTTACTTTTTGCCTTTTTTTTTATTATACCCCTTTCTATAACTCCCTCCCTCCCCCCCACTCCCAGAGATAAGTAGTGTTTTGCAAAGGGTACTTAGTAACTATTTATTGAAAAATTCCGTTTTGCAGCAAAGGAAGGGAGATGTATTTTCTCCTTTTTTAAGTTTCAACATAATTATACGACATTTAGTTTTGTTTTGGTTTTTCTCATTTACATTGTTATAGTCATTTTGTATTTGTGGTAATTGTTTCATTCAATGTCAGTTCATTAATGTATTTTTCAAAGGAAATTATTTTTCATATGTTTGGCATGTATTCTTACTTAAAGTTTATGAAAAAGTTCATACTAACACATACTTCTTTTTTCTGTAACTTAAATTCTAACACGGGAAGACATAATAAGAACTGGTGTAGAATAAACTAAAAACAAGGGGGCATATTGGTGAAGTGGAGAGAGCACTGTCCTTGGAGTCAGGAGGACCCAAGTTCAAATTTGGCCTCATACACTTAACCCTAACTGTCTCACAAAAATAAATTAAAAATAAAAACATCATAAAATATCTAATAGCTACAAAATGTAAAAAACAGAACAAAAAAAAAAAAAAACCCTACCATTTAAAGTTCATGACATAATAATTAATTGTAATGACCAACATGGGTAAAAAACAGCTAAGTAGTACAGTAAATAGAATGTTGGACTTCAAGTTGGAACAACTTGAATTCAAGTCTGCTCTCACACTTAGTACATATGTAATATCTACTTCTTGAGGTTGTTGTGAGAATCAGATAACTTGATATTTGTGAAGTGCTTAACACGGTGCCTGGCCCTTAATATGTACTTAATGAATGTACTTGATGTATTATTCTTTTCTTCTCCTACTGGAAAAACTAGCCACAAAACATTACCTTTAATGGTTTGAAACAGGTCATTTAAATCAAACCTGCCTCTTTTCAATTTCTGCTTCTTGCTCCTAATTCAGCATTTTTACATCAAACAGAACAAATTAATCTCTTTTCTAATTAATAGATTTTCAGTACTGAAATATTCTTTTCATGTTCTTCTTAAAATTCTTTTTCTCCTAGGTAAACACCCTAAGTTTATTTAAGTGACCCTCATATTATGGCATCAATTCAACTCCTGTTTAAAGTTCTTACTGGCATCTGACTTTTACATCATCTTAATTTCTGATCATATTCCCTTTTCAAAGAACTATTCCTTGTAATAAAGAATAAAAGGGGAGGGGGAAGAAATTAAGCCAACTAATAAATTAATCAACTAAGTTGGATACTAACTGCTCTTCCCAAAATTACCAGTGATCTGTTCACTAAATCTAATGACCCTTTCTTAATCCACATTCTTCTTGACCTCTATAGCTTTTGACAAACTTGATCAGCTTTATCTCCTTGATAACTCAGAGGTTTTCATGACAGTATTTCGCAGTCTCCATTGATGGATCTTTATCCAGTGACTGACCTCCACTAATTGTGAGTGTCCCTCAGGACTCTGTCTTTGATTTTCTTCTCATCTCCCACTAGATCCCAGTTGACAGTTTCATCAACTTTAATGGAGTTTCAAATCTTCTTATTTAACCCTAACTTGTCTCCTAACCAATAGTCTTATATCTCAAACTTCCTTTAGGTCATGTTGAACTGGATGTCCTATCTTAAACATTTCCAAAATTGAATTAATTATCTTTCTACTCAAATTCTCCCCTCTTCCACACTTCCCTATTAATGTTGAGGGTACCATCATCCGTATAGTTACTGGGGCTTACAACCTTGGTGTCATCCTTGATTTCTTCTCTCTCATCCCCCCAATATAAAATCTATGGCAAAAGCCTGCCTGTTTTACCTTCATAAAATTTTTCGAATGTGACCCTATGTTTCTCCAACCCTGCTACCACCCTTATCTCATATCTGGACTATTAGTTGGTCTTCCCACTCTAGTTCATCTTCCATTTAGCTCTCAATGATCTTCCTTGAAATTAAGGTTAGAGCTTGTTACTTCTTTCCTACTTAGTAAACATCTATGGCTCCCTATCACTTCCAGGATCAGCTATAAAATTAATCTCTTTAAGACAGTCTTACTATAAGAAGAATGCATTTTGAATTTTTTTTTTTAGGAAGGAGCAAAACCATTTATTAGACTCCTAATTGTTATATAGATTTTGCCTATGCACAACTTTTATGATAGGCAAAACAAACTTTCATAATCCCCAGAAGAGTCAATAATGACGTTTGTAAATAAAGGTAATCCTAGGACCTCTGTCATTTTTTGCCCACTCTGTTTTTGTTTGAGTATTGAGTAAATATTAAATAGTAAGCTTTAGAGATTCATCACCCTGAAACCAAACTCAAGAAGATCTTAAGGCATACTTAATACTAATAATAATAGATTTGAGGTGTCTCCAGCCTTTTATTCCACTAATCAATGAACTCCATAGATATTTTGCTTGCTCTTCATGGTCTTTTTAATCATTTTATTTATTTTTACTTTTAGGCTTTGTGTTTAGTGAATCAGAAGGTTCTGCACTGGAACAACTTGAAGGTGGCCCCTGTGCAGTTATTGCTCCTGTTCAGGTAATATGTGCTAGTGATGATTATTACAACATACATGGTGAGGAGACTCCGTGTTAAATCTGAGGGTTGTTTGTTTTTATAAGGGGGTTCATCTGGATCTATATTTGCATTGCTTTAGGGAACTTCTCAAGCAATGTACATATCTCTGGGTATTTCACCTATAACTTAAAATTCTAAGTTTCCTGAGGCACTGAGGGTAAATCATTTGCCCGTGGTCACATAAGCAGAGGTGATCTTGAATCCAGGTCTTCTTGCCTTCAAAGCTGCCTTTTTACCTATTATGCCTGTGCCACACTGCCTCCCATATTTGCAAAGTTATTGGTTTACAAAAATTTGTATAATTGTTAATCATGGACATAAGGCTCTTACTAATCTTGAACCAATATAAGGTGCTATATAAGCCTAAAAGGCTAAAATGCTTATTTATAAATATATATTTCTACAAGGTTCATGCATGTACTTTGAATACTTAAAGAGAAAATTTGTCATATTACACTTTACCATCATAGAAACAAATACTTATTTATGTAGCACTTTCAAGTTTGCAAAGTGTTTTGAAGGTTTTTATCTTATTTGATAATCTAGTGAGGTAGGGAAAACCCAGGGTCAGAGAGGCAACATGTTTGATCATAGAGCTCAGAAATGTCAGAGGTAGAATTTGGACTCAAATCTTTTAAATTCCAAAACCAGTATGTTTTCCACTGCACTAGTCTGCTCACTATGAACGAATAATTAATTGTCAGTCAATAAAATTTTACCTGCCAAGCATTGTGCTAAATGCTTGGCTTATAAATACAAAAAGGAAAGTCCCTGCCCTCCAAGAGCTTATAATCTACCAGGAAAGATAACACACAAAAGGAAAAGGAGTGGAGAATAGATGACTGGCTTGAGTATCCTCCTTAAGTGGAAGTTTAGAGAAGAGCTCTTCACTGTCTAATCAGAAGCGTCCTAGGGACAGAGGATATTGATTTAATGTGAGTAGAAAAATAGTCTTGGGGGATGATGAGGTTCCTGAGAGCATGGTGGAAAAAGTCTAAATGAGACACGTAATTGTAAAGCTTTTTGCTTTCATTCACTTCCATTTGTTGAGAATAATATGCCTGACAGAAGAATATGCTATTATGCTCTAAATATATATTGTGTATATAAAAATATAATATATAGTATAAACATATGTAATATACAATTGTAATATTTTTGAATTTCTGTTATTGCAAACTTAGTTTTAAAATTAAATGTAACTTTAAATCAGTTTTAGCAATTAAAACAAGTTCAAATGAAAAAAACCTTAAAAGAATGTTTTCATAGAGAGGAAATTTCATTTCAATAGAAACTTACAAAGTATAGTTAAAAGATCTGAACAGAGCAATAAGAAATTACTTATACTTTAAAATTAGAGATTGAGTTTTTGCTATGTTATGTATTCTAATAATTATTGCTTCAATTTCATAAAGGCATTTCTTTTGAAGAAGCTATTGTTTACTTCTGAAAAGTCTTCTTGGAGAGATTGCCAAGGTACTTTATTTTTTTTTTGTTGTTAATTATTCATCTTGGTTTTTAGAAACTTACTTTAAATGCATTTTATCTAATCAACAAGTATATTATAATTACATCATTTTTCCACTTAATAGTATTTTATTATTTTTCAATTATATGTAAAGATAGTTTTCAGCATTCACTTTTATAAGATTCTCAGTTCCATATTTTTCTCTCTCAACCACCTTCTCTAAGACAGCAAGCAATCTGATATAAATAATACATGTACAATCCATGTTTTCATGTTTCATGTGGTGAAAGAAGAATCAGGGAAAAACTACAAGGGGAAAAAGTAAAATAGTATTCATCACTTTTTTTTAAATAATTTTTTACATTTTATAAAATATATTTTCTCAGTTGATTCTTTGAACTCTACCTTTCCAATTTACTCTTTACTACCCTGTTCAGTTCAGGAAGAACATTATCTTAAATAGGCATTATCCTAATTTTACAGTTTGAGGAAACTGAGATTAAGAAATTAAAACTTGTAACAGTAAATAAGTACAGCACAGAATCAAGTGCATGTGTTCATGATCTATACTATGTGCTTTTTCTAGCACACCATTTGGCCTTAAAATGAGATCTCAGAAAATATCCTTAAATAAAATGAATTTTTCTAAAATAAGTTTTTCCCAATTTATAACTCTTCATATTTAATCTTTTGTGTGAAAAATTTATAAATCAATAAAACTGTATTAAGAAATGCACAGAATGTATAATTTTTTAAAGTTCATAGTTGCTGTTTTACTACTAAATATGTACTTGACTAATATATACAAAATCTTATTCAAGAAGTAGTAATGCCTACTTTTGATAAGCAAAAAATTATAAAAAAAAGCATAGACATAACTCTATTATATAATTATATAACATATAATATCACTTCAAGTCCTTTCCAGAAAGTTTTAAATATACATAAAATCCAAATAGAAAAGTGCTTTTTTTCTAGAATATTTCCAAAAACATGGTTTTAACTAAAGATCTTATTTAAATCTTATAGAACATCAGATTATACATGTTATAAATATGTCAGTCCTTCATAATTGGAGCTATCATATGGCACAGAATCAGGTGTTTAAGCCTTGCCTCTCAGAATCCTCCAGTAAGCACTTAACAAATAAATATATGTTGATTGAACTTATTTTTAAGAGTACTACAAAAAAATGGAAAATGAAATATGAACAGTTTAAGAAATAAACATTATGTTCTGAAAATGTGATCAACCAACTGCTTATAATTTTGTAGTATTTTTAATATGCACTCATATAAACTGTAATTTCCCCATAATTGGAACATTGAATAAATGTCTTAACTTCTTAAATTAAAAAAAACTTTCAGTAAAGAAACTTTCTCTTTTTATTTCCTTCCTTTGTTTCCACTCTTTATCCTTTCCTTTCTGCTTTCCTCTTTCTTTCACTCCCTGACTTTCTTCCTGAGATTTAGATGGTACTCTGAGAAAAAAGAAATGTTTCAATCCTATAATAGCTGACTTTTTTTCTTTTTAAAAAAGTGTGTCTGTGTAATGCAATAATATAAAACAATGAAAATTTTCTCCTCTCTCACTTATCCCCTTAGTTTATAGCCAGTTATAGCTACCCAGTTCTCATCTTTAAATCACTTCTACCATTTTTCACTTTTGTTCCTGCACATGTGCTGCTCAATGAAGGTAGAGAAAAGCCATACACTGTTCTGACTGGATCATTACAAATTTGTATTATAAAATCTCAACTGGGCCCTCATTGCTGTCAGGAAACGTGCTGTGTACCTCCCTTATCACCTCACCATCCCACTCTCCAAAACAGCTTTTTCAAACTTTCCATGGCTCCCCGTCCCTCTACTCTCTCAGCTGAGAACTTCTTATTTTAAAAAAAAATAAAGGCCTTTCACTATCACCTCCTCTTCCCTCTTCCTCCTCTTTCCTCACTCAGATGTCTTCTGCCATTCTGTTCTCTCCTTTCTCACATTATGAAGTGCCCTGATTCCTTACCCTTTGCTTGTTCAGGCAATTCCATTCCATGCAGTTTTCTTCAACAGATTATCTCTCAGCCCACTCTCTTATTTAACCTCCAACCTCTGTCATGTTTAACAGATCCTTCTCCAGAGCATGCCCTCGACCACAGATGTCCGTAAAGGTTCTGTCCTTCTCTTCTCTGGCTCCTGCCTACCTCGCTTGGTGAGCTCCTCGGCTCCCATGGATTTAATTATCATCTTTATGCTTTTGTTCAGTCAAGTTCAACTCTTCAGAAAACCATGTGGGGTTTTTTCAGCAAAGATCTTGGAGGGTTTTGCCATTTCCTTCTCCAGTCCATTTGACAGATGAGGAAACTGAGGCAGACAAAGTGAAATGACTTGATCATAGTCAAACAGCTGGGAGAAATATGAAACCACATTTGAATTCAGATCTTCCTGACCTAGCACTTTTCTGTTACATACTTGCCTGCCTTCATGCTAATGATTCTCAAGTCCACCTCTCCTGCTGCAGATTCTCTGCTGATATCTAATCATGAATCTCCAGCTGCCTTTCAGGCTTCTTTAACTGTATATCCAGCAGACATCTTAAACTCTGTTCATCTAAAATATGGCACATTTTCTTTCCACTTACTGCTGAGGACAAGACCATCCTACTCGTCCCTCAGGTTCCCTACCTTGGCTTCATGCTGGATTTCTCACTCTTTCTCTTAATATCCAAGCCCTTGTTAAGACCTATTTCACTTGTTCTCTCCTCTGACATTGACCTTACCCGAGTATCCGGGTCCTCACATCCAGATTACTGCCATTTTTAACCTATTGCTGGGTCTGATGCCTTTTAGTCTTTGCAGGCTCCAATCCATCCTCCATTCAGTCACTACAGTGACTTCCCTATAGCTCAGGTCCAATCATGTCACACCCTACCCAACAATACTTAAGAGCTTCCCATTCATTGCCTCCTAGACCAAAAACAAAATACACAATTTGATATTCAAAGCACTTCAAAGCCTAGCCCCCTTGCTATCTTTCCAGTTGTCAGACATCTTATTCCACAACATGTATATACTCTTTGACCCCATAACACTGGTCTCTGGACCATTCCACAAACAAGATACTCCATCTCTCAGCTCCATGCATTTTCTCTGATTGTCTCTGATATCTGGGACAGTATTCTTCCTTCACTAACCATTGAACTCTGCTGTCTTTTAAGTTGCAACTAAAATCCCATCTTCTACAGAACCTTCTCCAGCCCCCCTTGAATGTTTTTTCTTCCCTATTATTTTTATTTCTCCTCTATACACACACACACACACACACACACACACACACACACACTTTGATGGTTTTATAATTCATGACAAGATACAATGTTTAGTCTTTCTTTAGAGGCAATATTTATTATAACTTTTTAACTTGTGTCAATTTTAGAGGAAGAACGGAAGGATCTTCTTTGTCATACCCTGTGTGATATTTTAGAAACTGCCTGCTCTGAGAACTCTGGATCTTACTCCTTGGCAGCATGGATAAGAGGGAAGACTACAGAGGACACTGCAAGTATTTCAGAAGGCCCTGCAGAGTCTAGTTGTCAAGAAGAACATACTTGTAAGATGCTACTTTATTTTGATACTAATGGAATTTTGCACTTTATTTAAATTTTCACAATTTAAGAAAAAAAACCAACCTTTGTTTTTATGTTTTATCTTCATTTGTGAACCTAGAGTTTGAATACTGATACTTTTTGAATAAGGCTTTCATTTATCTAAAGGCAAAGAAGACATTAGCTTTCTTTTAGTAGTCCTCTTTCATTTTTACTTTTTCAGAAAGGGAAAAATACATCTATCAAAAGCAAAAATGTTTTAATTTTGGTTATCTTTTCCTTTATTACCATGGATTGTACTTTCCAAGCTTCATCTTGTGAGCTCAGTCTATTAAAGTATCTCTTACTATACACTCTCATCATTATTTGTAATTAACATTCTTCTCAGGTATTCCAAAAAGGAAGATTAAGATAATCTACAATAAAGTTCTTACTGTATTTTACTACTTTTAAAAATATATGTATCCTTTGTGTTTTTTAGATCTTTGCTAAAATAAAGTTAAGGGAATTTTTTTACATGAGACATTTCTTACCAGATTTTGTCAATATTATTTGTCTGTCTTGTTTATGCAAAACAGATTTTTTTTTTCCTTGAAGTACCTGGCGTTACAATTTTAAAAGAGTAATTTAAAAAAAAGAGTTTTAAAGTATCTTTATTTAAGTATGTCAAAGTACAGGGTGGTGACTTTTATATCTAAAGTGAAAATCCAAGAAATTCTTAGCTATTTTTATTAGACATTATTATTATTTTTTTAATCCTGAAAATAGACTCTCAATTTCTGTGTGCCGATTGGCTGAAATTCTCTAAATGAGTTTTGTGATATGCTATCTTCTGGTAGTAAAGAAACCACTTCTAAATTTGTTTTATTTCAGATATTGAATTGCTTATAGAAGTCAGTTGATAGTTATAAAGACTTAGTTTTTGTTCAACAGTCAGTTCTAGATAACGCCTTAAAGCATTTGACAATCTTAAGCATTTTACACTATTTCAATTTTCAGCCAAAGAAATCAAAGTACTAAAAAAAATTTAGAAATTCTCTCTATTTTCTCTTTCCATGTGCTTCTCTTTCCTATATCCTCTCTTTCTCAAAATTGGGTGCCAGATTTCTAAAATATTAACTTTTTTATTCTTACAATATCTATCCTGATTCTTTCATAATCCCATTCCACTGAACTCTGAAAGCTATTTATTGTAATTATTTACCACATCAATATAGTCTTTCATTATTAAACTACAGAAAAAAAGATATTTCCTCTTTCAGTTGATAAAAGTGGCCCTCCAAATTTTTAAAATTATTTTTGTAGTTGATATTTGTGTTGAAGGAAAATTTTAATGTTTATTTCCTGAGTGAAAATAATAGACCTAGTTATGATTTATATTATGTGTATTGTTTTATAGCTAATGTAACGACCATTTAAATATTTAATATAATATTCTTAGGTTGAGATATAGATGGTATGTGGGTATTCAAAGTATTTAATTTCAAACCTAATTTATTTAAATGACCATTAATCAAATATATTATTTTAATAAGGCTCTTATATATATGAGATGTGCTAAAACCTGAGTACCTTGTATTTTTAAAATTAATATTATGGATTAATATACAGTCTTGTTTTCTCGAGATTTTACCATATTTGGTAAGACATTTAATTTAGGTATCTGGTCTAGAGTCTTTCTAAAAATGAGATTGGTACTTACTTAACTAATTCAATTGAGGTCCCAAGATACTTGGTATCATACCAAAGCCTTTTATGTAGTAAATTGATATTGTAGTATTTTGCAGCCTCATTTAAAAGTTTATGACTCTGCATGATATTTCATTCAAAGTATAATTTTTTTAAAAATTTAAGGTAGTATTATATCCTTCAAAATGATTCCTGAAATTTGGAGAAGTTGTTTTTTTTTTTTTTTGGGGGGGGGGTGAAGTTGTTTTTGTTGTTTTCAGGAAGTTTTGAAAATTTATCTTAAATACATAAAAGTGAAATAGACTTATGTAAAATATTATTTCATCATAAATATTTTCTTGTGCTGTTATTTCCTGTTTTCTATGCTTTGTTCTGTTTCTTGTATTTCTGTAATATCTTTCCATTATTCTTGCCTGCTAAGCTGTTTTGTCTTGTTCTGTTTTTTTGTTGTACATTTTAGTATAAATTAACTCTTTTTGTCTGCTTTCATGGGATATAGTGCAATAAAAATTATTGGGATTATCAGCCAGTATAATTAATTGTATTTGTAGAAAATTAAGCACAATCTTTTAACATTTTAGTACAAATTATTTGTTTGTTTGTTTTTTCTGAATTGCATATTTTATTCTGTGTAAGCATACCAATTTTAGTGGCTTATGTGATGTATATTTGTGGCTTATTAGTAAATGCACATTTGTTTGCAATATTAGAGTCTCAGGTTCAATTACAACTTTGTTTCCATGAGTAATGTATTTGATATGTGAATTCACCTCTCTTCTTAATTATTAAAATATCTGAAGTTTTTGTCTTTTCTGACAGATTCAGGTTAGGTTTGAACTGAATTCAGAATCTTTCAGCAGGAATTTTTCATAGCTGGTCACTGAGAAGTTTTGTTCATTAGTTCTATTTTTTTTTTAAATGCTAGAATTTAAGGCCTCTTTATTTTAAATGAAATGAGGCATTTGCATTGATACAAGACTTTTAGGGACATTGTTTCCTTTTATTTCATTATTTTGTGGGATTTTTTTTAAATTTATATTTGTACATTCTTAAAATACAATTTAAAGAGGTAAATTGACAAAAGTACTCAAAAAATTGTTTGAATAATTGCAAGGAAACAGATCTAAAGCAGTTGTTGAACCTGAATAGACTCAGATTGCTATGTCTTTGACATTTGAGGCATTTAACACCAAAAATTAATAAGATAAAGGAAAAAAGTAATGAAAGAATATTTTACAATGGATGGCAAAATTTTAAAAATAAGAATTTTTAAAAGCAGACTTACTAAATTGAATGCTAGATATTTTAACTTTTAAAAAATAGAATTCCTGCGTTATAAAATGATACTCGCCTTTCTTTAAGAAGTAATTTTTTTTTAGTTGATTATAAAGTGTAACTTAGTTAACACTGCTAATAAAAATTTTAAAGGTCTGAATTTATGCTTACAATTATAAATTGGGCAAAACACTAACCTGAAATTTCTTCCCATTCTGCAAGCCCTCCTAGCTTAGCTTAATTAAAAGGAAATGTGACTATCAAATTAGTATTTTGTAATTTGTGTCAAAAATATTTTAGTTTAATCACAAAAATTTAAATGCCAAAATGTTTTATTTCTTTATATAATAATAAAATTGAAGATAAACTGGTAATCTTAAGCGGGGGAAGGAAATAAGAGAGAGACATTATGTTTGAAGCTTGAAAATATTTATAGCTTGCTGTGTGTATCTTGTGTCATTTATTTGCCATGTGTAGTGCTGAAAAGTGTCTTTTATGTATAGCTGCCTTGGCTGTCGAAGAGCTTGGCTTTGAGCGGTTTCATTCATTAATTCAGTAAGTAACATGTTGGAACATTTAAAATACTTATTTTGTGGGCACATTACTTTTTGAAATTCATTCATGCTATGGAAAGGGGAAAGGTGCTTAAAAACATAGTATTGAAACTATTGAATGTGAATTTTAAATGAATACTTTGAGAATAACTTTTTATATTGTATTTAAAGGATAGAAAATAGTATATGCTTATATATTAAAATTTCCCCAATTATTAATTATTAAAATTAATAATAATTTATTTATAGAAATTATTTTCATAGTGAAAATGGAAAAAAAGTAATTAATGCTAAATTACAGTTGCCTTTACTCTAAGAGAATAGAAGGATTTACGTGGTTCCCAACTTCTTTTCAATTCTTTATTATATGATAAAAAAGTAGATATGCTTCCTTATTAATTTATTAAAGTGAAGTTTGGATCAGAATTTAGACAGCACTTTCTTTGAAATTAGCTTAATTGTGTCTTGGTTTCTCATATTCATATCTATAATAAATATTTTTGGGGGTATTTCAGGAGGTGGGGTTTTTTTTTTTTTTTTTTTTTTTTTAACTTTTCCAGCGATTTCATAATTCTAAAAAACTTCCAAAAAAGAAAATTTTTGTAACCATTTGAAGTATACTGTTTAGCAAATATTTTTATCATGAGAAATTCAATATTCTTTTTGACTGAATTGCATCAAATCTATCTTATTTTATAAATTACACATACACACACGCATGCACACACACTTATAATTGAATAATGTTAATCCCAGACATTACCCACATAATGTTTAGGTCCGCAATACAATGATGTTCCTCCCAGGTAGCAAGTCTGTCTTACTGAATTCCATGTATTGGGCAAAACCAATAGTCTACTCATCTCTGCTGAAGGATATGATTGTATGAGAACCTATTTAATACTCAACATCTTATTTGTTATAGTTTTTTAAACATATAAAATAATTTAAAATATCCACATTCTGCCTTTTCCTTGATTATTGGTTTATACTTTTTATGAATAAGTTACTAATGTTCATTTCCTTTTTTCCCCCAGCAAAAAATCATTCAAAAGTTTTCCTGAGCTAAAAGAAGCTATTTGGGATCAGTATTCCATGTGGGCAAACAAATTTGGAGTATTGCTTTTTCTGTATTCGGTGATACTCACAAAGGTTTGTTTAAGAAGTGAATACCTGTCACTTGTTAATTTCAGTTGAGTACTTTATTTCCTTTTTGAGATGAATATTATTTAGTCTCAAATTTTAGATGTTTTTGTTTTAAAGTTTAGAAATGGCTATATTCTTTTTCATATTATAGGGGAAAATCTTCATCTATTTATTCTTTACCCTTTTAAGAGTTAACTTCCACACTCTCAGACACTATAGTGAAGTAATCAGTAGAGATTGCCAGTAACTTTTTAATGACCAAATCCAATTGTTTTTTTCTGAGATTTTGTTCTCTTTTATCTCTTTTCCCCACCACCTTTTACTTAGCATTCTCTTTCCTTAGTTTCTATCTACTTTCACAGGTTTAATGATCATTTTTAGCTGGATGATTCCCAAATTTATACCTCAAATCCTGTGTTCTCTAGTTTTGGCTCCTCATCTTTAATTTCTTACTGATCATTTTTACTTTAATATCCTGTTATTTCCCGAAACTCCCCGAATCTAAATAGAACTCATCATTACCCTGAAGTGCTTTCTCCTCCTGGCTACTCTGTTTCTGCCAATCATTCTCAGAGGCATGTAAAATTCAAAACCACAGTGATCTTTAATAACCTTTTTACCTTTCTTCTTTAACCCCAATATTGAATCAGTCAGCAAATTCCATTGATTATTTGTTCATGATGTTTCTTGCATCTGCCTCTTTCTTTTATCCCACCTCCATCAGTAAAGGTCTTTACCATCATTATTTCCTCACTTTTCTCAAGTCTCTCTACATTCCAGTCCATCTTGTAGCTAGCCCTCAAACTGGTTTTCCTAATTATTGTTTTGATCAAAAGCTTACTGGGATTCTTCCCATGTAGTATGACATTTTAAGTCCCTTTCTAATTTGATTACCTACTTTTTCATTCATACCTCTCACTACTTAATTACACAAACCCATTACATTATCTATGCACATTGACCTATTTTGATAAACTATCAGGACCATTCTATATTGAGCTTATGATATTTTACCTGCCTAAAACTTTGTTCTGCCTAATTTCTACTTATTTGTCAAGCTTAATGGATCAGTTGGTTGAATGTGAAGCTTTCATAGATTATTTCATTACAGTGATCTCTCCCTCCATATTTGGTAATTACCATGTACTTTTATGCCTTGTGAGTTGATCAGTAAAAAGTTCACTGAGATTATTTGGTTTTTGTATCCTCCTGCAGTACTTATGAGTGTTGGAGGTATTCAGGATGCATTTGATATTGGTTTGTCATTACAGTTTTACAGATAGCTATTAGCCTAATCCAACTATATCTTTATCTTGGTTTGAGCATTTATCTGAATCTATTTTTTTTTTTTTTGTAAGCAGTGAATTAAGTATCCTGTGTCTTTGTTACACAAATACATATAGTCTATTCATAAGTTAGGAAGTCATATCTTCTTTTCTTTTTTTTTTAATACTATTCAACTTAATTTTTAGAAGATTGTGTTAATACAAGATCAGATTAAAGCTTTTTTTTTTTTTTTTCTTTTAAACTCCACTGTGTAGGGTAAACATTTCCTTTTACTGTGGGTAATTTCTTTTGCCAAATATAATTAGTGTATATTTTAAGCACACAGAATTCTCTGAAATATACTTGGGCATTTCTCATTTAGGTACCATAATCTAATTTATATCTCAGTAGATATAATAGGTAAACTGAGAGACTGTGAATCATAATTAAAAAAATGTTAGGCTTGATGTTAAGAAGACCTGTGTTCAAGCCCTGCCCTTGACACATACTAGCTGTGTGACCATGTACAAATCGAACCTCTCAATGACCTCAAGCAGTTGTCTTACACTATACAAACAAGTTAAATTCCCAGATTGTGAAAGCAGTTTCTACATCAGATTTTCCCCACTAATAAAGGCATAACTTGAAATGTTTCTCTCCTCCTCCAAAAAAAAGCAAAAATTAAAATGTTAAGTAATTTTTCTTCTATTACCTCTTAAATTCAGGACATAATTTAAATCTTTTAACATAAGAAATATATCTCATTATCCTTCTAAGTTCACTGAACCTATTTAGCCTCTCCCCCACCCAAAAAATAATGTTAAGACTTGTGTTCCTTTCTAATAAAGTTCCTTGTTCTTTTTACTTGAGATGTCTCACCACAAGCAGCATTATTTGTTTTTCATATTTGTTTATTTTATATTAGTGATTGATCAGTGTAAAACACTTTTAATCTAATTTTAAAAAAAAACATGCCAATGAATTGTAATAATTGGTTTCTTTAGGGTATTGAAAACATAAAAAATGAAATTGAAGATTCAACAGAACCTTTGATAGATCCTGTATATGGACATGGCAGGTAATGAATTAAGATGTCTTTATACAGTCATCACATAATATAAGCCACTGTACTAGGAACTAGTTAACAGTATTGTTTTCAGGAACATAACTTGTTCTTTTATGACTTGATTTCCTTATATATAAAGTATTGAATGAAGTTTTCTTCCATATATTAAAGATATTTACATTTCACAGGATAATACTTTTGCTTTAGGAAAATGAAACTTAGTGATTTTTGAAATTCAATTTTGTTTCCATTTCATAGATGAATATTTTTCTTTATTTTCCAAATAAAATTTACCTCTTCTTAAAAATGAAAATTAGTACCAATTTCATCCCATCTCTCTAACCTTGACTGTTTAGCTAATTCTTTTCTTCACTTTATTCTGTTACCTTTATTCAAAATAATTTTCAAGAGATGTGGAAAGAAAATAGCAAAAACATTAATCCCGTCCATTACATTGTTGTAGTCACTAATTGTCACCTATTTTCTTGACATCACATAGACTTTCTCGGGTGAATTCAACATATGTGTCAATACCTGTAATTAATAATTTGGATATTCAGTAATGAAAGTAAATGGTATTAATATTAAATATTATCAGTTCAACATTCTCTTCACTTATATAATACTATCTTTTGTAAAGATCTTAAATTTATATAGAATATGTAATATTCTATATAAATATATAGAATAGGGAATAAAGTTTAAGGATCAAGTGACATTTAAGAAATGAAAAATTTTGGAATTAAGACATCCCTACCCTTCCCTCCTCCCCAAAATCATAGAATTCAATACAAAGAATTCAAAGTTAAATGATATGTGCCTTTGAAATAATTTTATTCAAAAACAAATAATTGTTTGCTTCTGGGTTTTTGTTTATTAATTATAGATTTTTTTTATGTTAAATAGCCAAAGTTTAATTAACCTTCTACTAACTGGGCATGCTGTTTCTAATGTATGGGATGGAGATAGAGAATGCTCAGGAATGAGTAAGTATATTCTTTGTTATTTGTATAATTTTTTGTGATTGTATAATTTTTGTCTAGTGTAAATTGATTATTTTTTCTATCTGTTTTCTAGCTTTCCATTACCTTGTAGAGGACAAGAGTGTCCCAATAGTAGAATCCTTTACAGGGTCAGAGGTACTTATAATCTACCTAATTTTCTTAAGTTGAAAGTATTAAAAAAAAAAAAATCTGAGAAGCCTTTATAAACAAGAGTATGTAGAGAACTCTCACAAATACTCACAATTTTGAAATTCCTATGTCCCATTATTTGTAAGTTAATATTTTTGCTACTTTAAATTTTTTAGATTATATTTAATAATAAATCTGATCACTTCATTTCAGAAATCTAACATTTTCTCCCATTTACTATTAATGCATTGCAGAAATCATTTAATCAGTCCAACTACTCAAAGAAAGACAATTTTCCAATTGACTACAGTTGGAAATAGAATAGGCTTGACTTTCTAAAAGAAATTACCTAAAAAAGTGTGAAAAAGTTGGATAGTAATTGCCATAGTTTGCCAATGCATGCCTTTCATAAAATGATACTTAAATTAAATTATGGTTTTCTTTAAGAATAAAGCCATACAATAGTAACTGTATTTAAAATGATGACATAATTTTTCTTAATCATTATTTTTTATAATAATCGTTTTGTGTGTGTGTGTGTGTGTGTGTGTGTGTGTGTGTGTGTGTGTGTTTATTGCAAGTATGTATTAGAAATGTCCTAGTTCCAAATAGCTGAAAGAATACAATTTCATAGAAAAAAACCCACAGAAACATATCTTTCTTTCTTCCTAAATTCCCCAAATCACCAGTTCTAGAATTGGAAGAGAACTTCAGGATCATTTAATTCAGGCTTCTTGTGTTGCAGATGAGGGAACTGAAACCTATGGAGTTTAAAGGGATTTAATGGCTCCGGGTCATTCAGTCAGTTATTGGCAAAGTTGGGTGGCGATTCTAATTTTCTTGACAATCTTAATTCATTGTTCTTTGCACTATGCTACTAACTCCTTTCTTTCTTCTTTGTAACATGAATTCATTTCCTTGAATCACTTAACCCAACTGTCCCCTGTACTATACTGGAAATTAGATGGCA
Organism: Antechinus flavipes; assembly: GCF_016432865.1. Taxonomy (NCBI): domain Eukaryota; kingdom Metazoa; phylum Chordata; class Mammalia; order Dasyuromorphia; family Dasyuridae; genus Antechinus; species Antechinus flavipes. The sequence goes on along the minus strand of NC_067402.1, from coordinate 51,681,456 downwards.
TCCATCACTGTACATAGATCAAAAACATAAGATTAGAAGGCTTTGTTCATCATAGTGACAGACTTTTAAGGAGAGAGAAGATAATGCTCATAGTTAGGAGATTTACAGTATGCTGAAGAAGGTATAATTAGGTGGTCTGGTTGATGCATCCCCTTCATCTAGTTCTTATACTAAATACTAAAGTCCATACGTTTGGCCAAAATAATAAACAGAAAATTGTTAACTTTAAAGCTGTCCAGTTCTATGGCAGTTTCTCTCATTTGACTTTCTTTTCCTTAGTCCAGTTCAGGGGCATTTTTTAACATTTATTTTTGCAAGGTATTGTGCTAGGTTCTAAAAAATACAAAAAAAGAAATGATCCCTGCTTTCAAAGGGAAGGAAGAATACATGTCCACAAATAAATATAGAGTATTTGCTAGAGTAAGAGAGTGTTATCAGATGATAGCAATAAAGACTTTGTAGAAATTATCAGCTGAGCTTTACTTTGAAAGAAATTAAAGACTCCTGTGGCCCAGAATTTAAGGAGAAATTTAATTCTAGACATGAAGAACTTCCAGTGCATAGATATGGGAACTATAATATCTTGTCCACAGACTATCCAGCTTCATGGACAAGAAGAGAGAATTGATGGCGTAGAGGAATAGGAAATAAATCCAAAAAATAGGTGGAAAACAAAATGGGAAGAGATTGAAATACCAGGCTAAGGAATTTGAATTTTTTTTCCTAGAGACATTAAGGAGCTTTTGGAAATTTTGAGTAATGGGTGGTCAAATGTGTGTCTTAAGAATATTAATTTTACATATTTGTGGAGAATTGATTGGATTTTGGAGAGACTAGAAACAGAAAGCCTATTGTAGTGGACTTGGTGAAACTTGACGAGAATTCAAACTAATATGGAGTCATATACAGAGAAAGAGGGGTTATTGTGAAGTAAGTTATGGAAATAAAAATCAACAGGTCTTGACAAATGATTAGATATAATCTAATATCTTAGCTAAGCATGGCTTCAAGAATATACACTCGGCTGCATAGATGGTAATGATTATAGGAGAAATAAGAAAGTGTTGGAGGAGGATGGTTTTAGGGAAAATATTATTTCTCTTTTATACATGTTGAGTTTGAGATGCCTCATTGCACATGTCCAACTGGAAATTGGTATTGTGGGATTGAAGTTCAGGAGAACCCATAGGAGCTGATGAAATCAAGGGAGCGACTTGCAATATAGGTACAGCAAACCCAACTTAGCTAATTTGTTCCATTAAGTTATAAACAGCAAAAACATTAATTTTAAAGGGTATCTGGAAAAACAGCATTATAGAAGGGTTTTTAAACATTATGGGATTTTGAATATAATATATAATAATAATGTGAAAAGTTAATGTTCAGGGCAATATTTTGCCATTATATGACAGACATTTTGCTTGTTTTCCTTATGTTCTTGCTTTTGAGTATATTGTAGATATTCTGATTTCAATAGAGAATTGGTGTACCACAGTTAGTGAACTGGTGTCAAGGGTTAATGAAAATGAAAAATGAAGCTATTTTCTGTGAGCTTTCAAACTCTCAGTACTGTTGTGGAAAATGTAAATGAATAGCTTTAATAAATTAACATAGATGATTCAGATACATATTCTTTTTCTCTCAAAAATATAAATTAAAATGTAGTATGAGTAATTGGAAGCTGTCTGTTAAGGTAAAAATAATCCTCTTTTGGGTAATTGCCTTATACTCATCCATTTACCCCAGTTTGGGGGAGGAGGCATGTTTCATTTTGGTTTTTTTAGTTCCAACTTGATACTGGTTTTTCTTAGATTTAAAGCAATTTAAACAATTTTGTTTTAGTCAATCTTATTTACTATTGTTTTAGTGATTGCTTTTTATCCTTTTGAGTGTTAGTGTGGCAAAATACAGGAAAAGCTATACAAATAAGAACAAAAAGTGCCCAGCCGTCTGGAGCTATAATAGTTTTAAGCAATTATCCTTCCATACCTCCAGAGTTAGATGTAGAAAATATTGAAATGGGAATAATTGGTTCATAATAATATCCTGAGCCACCAACAAAAGGTTCAGTTTTGTTACATTATCCTCTGATCAGAAAGTATAATATTAACAAAAACAATAAAAATAGCTCATATATATATATGAACTTTTGAAAACTGATATATACAAGGGATACGATGGCTTAGTGCATTGAAAACTAGCCTCATAATCAGGAAGACCTGTGTTTAAATCCTGTCTAGCACATGGTAGCTGGGATCCTGGTAAACTTATTTAACCTCTTAATGCCTCAATAGCACTTGAAAATTGTAAGTTGCAGAGAAGGTAGCCACCTACATTGGTAGAATTTCCTTATCCAAAAAGTATTTCTCTATACTAGATAAATCACAGATCTAGTCTGATCACAGGACCAATCTTATACATAGATATACACATGTGCACGTGTATGAGGCAGGTGCTCATGGAGAACTAAGACAAAGAGGAGCTAAATACATGCATAAGATTACATGGATGATAAGTGCTTGAGGTAGATTTAAACCTACATTTTCCTGACTCCCAAGTCTAATATTTACAGAACTGTTCATCAAAAACAAATAAAAGAGGTTCTGATGAGTAATGGATAAGCACTTAATTCTCTAGAAAATTTTGCTCTCCAGAATAACTCTATTCCAAAGTGTTTCAAATGCACATTTTACTATGTGTAAATAGTTTGTTACAGTATTTCAGGGTAGCTGCCTATTTAAAAAGAAGATTTCATATTTTCCTGGTTCACCTGTAATCCTTTAGTTGTCTTCACATTCTGTTTTGGGATGAATGTTTTGCTTATATGGAGATCGTGTTCTTTTAAGGTTATTGTTTTTTTTTTAACCTCTCTTTGCATTCCCAATCAGTTATTCTGTCTTTTGTTTCTTTTATGAAAATTGCTTCTATAGATCCAAGGTGTTTTTTGTTTGTTTGTTTGTTTGTTTTGTCCTGCTACTTATTTCTATTGTGCAGGTCATGAATTTTGCTTTCCCAATTCTTTTTTTTTCTCTTTTGAACCATTTAGGAACAGCCAGCTGTGGTTCCATGCCCTTTCCAGAGAGTCCCTACTGATTCATTTTCCTTTATCTTGCAATATTTATTCATAGATGAATTTGTGGGAGGACTTATTCTTTTCTGTTATTAATAGCTTCCCTGTTGATTTATCTTCTTGTGTTCAAGGTCTTTAACTGAGTTTTCTTCCTCTTGAGATCTTTGGTAATCAGGTTTTGTTTTTTTTCTTTTTTTCCCTTCCTTGTTGCTCACTTTCTACCTCCTTCCCCTTTGAAGATATTCCCGGGCTTTAGAACTCAAAATTCTGGACAATTCATATTTCACAAAAGGCAGTTAAGTGACTTGGTTTAGAGAATACCTGGCCTGGAGAGAAACCTACCCCACTTTACATTTGGCCTCCAACACTTAGTCTTTGAGCCTGGGCAATCTGCCTCAGTTTCTTCAAATGTAAAGTGGGGGTAATGATAGCAATTAACTCTTCAGGTGGTTAGCACAGTAATTAGCACATGATAAGTGCTTAACAAATGCCTGTTTTCTTCTTTCCTTTCTTTATCAGCCCTTGTTCGGAGCCAAAGTGATTTTTGGGGGAATCATGGGGGGAGACAGTACTGACCCAAGATGGATGGTAGGCTCTTTCCCTCTAGTTTACTGGAGTACCACATAGACATATACCATGCCCTGCCCCAGTTCCTTTTAATTCTCATTTCTCTGGTTGACCTACAAAATAACACTGTCTTCCCTACTAGGATAAGCTTTTGTCTTTTGGTTTCCAACAACAGAGGGGGAGAATGCTTAAAAGTATTGTAACCCCACTTGTGCAGCTCTTCAAAATCCTGATAGATGGTTGAGATGAAGATACTTAGCAAGTATATTACGAGTTAGGATTAGCTTTCTCTGTTGTTAGTTTGTTGGATTGTTTCATTGTTGGTGTCCTAGACTATGGATTACAGATGAAATTATTTTCTTTCTTTTACATGATTCCTATTTTTAGTAAGGATTTAGAGGTTGTGAGAATTGGACAAAAAGCGTAGTTCTTTATCTTAATGATACTATTTAAAATTACAAAGCAATAGCTAATGCAATTTTTAATCTTAACACTAGGTGGTGGTAATTGATTTAGAGAAATAACTTAGAATGTGAAATTTCTCTTTCCCTGTTTCTTCCTCTCCCTCTCCTCTTCTCTTTCTTTTTTAACATTCATAAACTTTAAAGCAATTTTGGTTTGAGGTAATCTAAAGACCAAGAAAATCATGAGCTGTGCTTTTATTTGACCTACTTCATTGCTTACAGAAAAATTTCTGGTTCACATAAATAAGTGAAAGTAATTTTTTGTTCTCTTCGTATAAAAAAGACTTGCAGATAAAATGAAACTTGGTTTTTACTCAAATAAACATTGTTTTATAAGGCAAGGAAAAAATACCCAACTTTCTTAACATACCATTTATCAAAGTATAAATCTTCCTGCATTAGGGTGCTCTTAATTTTTCTTATTTGTGATCTTTCCATTCCTTTTGTTAAATTATATTTATTCAGCAAAAAAAAAAAAAAAAGCCTTCCCTCCCTCTCACTTCAGCCAACTTTCCTTCCCCCAAATGAGAATAAAAGAAAAGCAAAAAATCTATTACAAACATCTATAATTAAACAAAGCAAATTTCAGAATTGATCATGTCCAATAAAAATGTCTCATTCTACACTCTTGAGTACTTTCTCTCTACCGGGAGTCTGGTTAGCATGTTTCATCTTTTGTCTTCTCAAAATCATGATTACTCATTTTGCTGATTAGAGTTCGTAATGCTTTCATAATTGTTTGTCTTTACCATATCATTGTTATTTTTTTTAAAGCTTTTTATTTTTAAAACGTAATGTAATGCATACATGGATAATTTTTCAGCATTGACCCTTGCTTGGCCTTGTGTTCCAGATTTTCCCCTCCTTCCTTCTACTCCCTCCCCTAGATGCCAAGCAATTCAACATATGCTATACGTGTTAAAATATATGTTAAATGCAATATGTGTAAACATATTTATGCAATTCTCTTGCTGCACACGAAAAATCAGATCAAAAGGGAAAGTAAATGAGTAAGAAAACAAAATGGAAACAAAGAAGAGCAAAAAGAGTGAGAATGTTATGTTGTGATCCACATTCAGTTCCCACAGTTTTCTGTCTGGGTGTAGATGGTTCTCTTCATCAGAAGATCATTGGAATTGGCATCATCTCATCTCATTGTAAAGAGTCAAGTTCATCAAAATTGATTGTCATAATCTTGTTGTTGCCATGTATAATGATCTCCTGGTTCTGCTCATTTCACGCAGCATCAGTTCATGTAAATCTCTCCAGGCTTCTCTAAAATCATCCTCCTGATCATTTCTTAGAGAACAATAATATTCCTTTACCTATACCATAACTTGTTCAGCCATTCTCCAACTAATGGGCATCTACTCAATTTCTAGTCTGTTGCCCCTACAAAAAGGTTGCTGCAAACATTTTTGCACATGTGGGTCCCTTTCCCTCCTTTAAGATCTCTTTGGGATATAAGCCCAGTAGCAACACTACTGGATCAAAAGGTATGCACAGTTTGATAACTTTTTGAGCATAGTTTCAAATTGCTCTCCAGAATGGCTGGATGTATTCACAATTTCACCAACAATGTATTAGTGTCCCAGTTTTCCCACATCCCCTCCAACATTCATCATTATCTTTTCCTGTCATCTTAACCAATCTGAGAGGTATGTAGTGGCATCTTAGAGTTGTCTTAATTTGCATTTCTCTGATCAATAGTGATTTACTGTATCATTGTTATTTAAATTGCCTTGCTCATTTTATTCACATCATTCTGCACTAGTTCATAAAAATCTTTCCTGAAACCAACCTTTTTTAAAAAAAAATTTTCTTATAGAACAACAGTATTCCATCATATTTATATATCACATTTATTCCCTATTTTATGAGCACCTCTTCAGATCTACATTCTTTGCTGCCACAGAAACAGAATTATAAATATTTTTGTATATCTTGAATTAGTCTGTTTCAATTAATAGTAATTCCTCTAATTACCCCTTCTCCTTTCTCTCTTTCCTCTTCTATTGCCTTGTTTAGTGAAGTATATTTCTGTGCTTAGCTGTGTGTGTATATGGTTCTTCCCTTCTTTTACCAGTTTAGGTGAGAATGAGATTGAAGTGACAGCCGGTTCTCTAGTCCTTTCCTTGTAGGAAAGTGTGTGTGTGTGTGTGTGTCTATGTCTGTGTGTGTCTGTATGTCTGTGTGTCTGTGTGTGCACTTGTGCACCTTGATTATGTGTGATAATTTTCTTTAACTTTATCCTTTCTCTGTGCCTTCCATCTAGTATATTTCTCTTCCTTTCTATTTTTATTCTTTTAAGATCAACAAGACTTTACAAAACCAATTGTAGTATCTAACTATACTCTTGAGTCCCCTGATGATGATAGAGTTCAAAGGGACATAAGTACATCTCTCCATATTTGAATATGAATAGTTCATTCTTTTTTTCATCTTAAGATTTTTCATTTGTTTGTCTTTTTTATGTTTTTTTACATTTGAGTTTGAACTTCAGAGCTATGCAACTTTGTTCTTTTCGGCAGAAATGCTTGGAAGTTCTATGTTTCATTAAAGGTCCATTTTTTTCCTCCTGTAGGTTTATATTCAGTTTTGCTGGATAAATTATTCTTTGTTCTAAGTCTATATACTTTCCTTTCTGAAATGTTTTATTCCAACCTCTTTGCTCTCTTTTGACAGTGGCTGCAAATTATGTGTGATACTGACTGGCTCTTCAGTATTTAAATTTTTTTCTTTTGGTTGCTTGCAGTATTTTTTTCTTTGACCTATACAGTCTGGATTTTAACATCAGTGTTCCTGGGAATTGGGTGATTCTTTCAGGATGTGACCTATGAATTCTAATCTTTCTTAATCCTTTGTTGCTAAGAGACCTGAGTAGTTTTCTGAGATTTCTTTGGGAGCCAATATGGTGGAGTGCAGGCAAAAACCAGGCCAAGGTCTCCCCCCAGATCCTTCCAAGTTATCTCTAAATAATGACTCCAAACAAATTTTAAAGCATCAGAATGCACAAAAAGATGGAATAGTACACTTTTTCAGGTGAAATTGGCTTGGAAAGTTGCCTGGAGCATGGCCCCAAGTTCAGCAAGGCAAGGTGGGCCTCCAAGCCTCTAACTCAGCAGTGGCAACAATCTCCAGACCTCTCAGCTCACAGACATTAAGGACAACTTGGAAGGTCGGCAAGGAAGGTTTGTCCCATTAGGATGTGAAGGGAGCCCCAACAAATCAGGAGCAAGTTTTGGAAACCACTGAATGGCCATAGTAGTTAGAGCAGCAATTTCTGGAGATCTCAACTGATAGATGGGAAGACAAAGGGTTTGTCAGAGGGAGATTGTAGGGGCCTCTTTGCTGACATTGAAATAACACTCTGTTGCTTTGTTCATATTCAGATCTGGGTAGCAGTGCTAGCTCTCACAGTACAGGTCTCTAGAAGGATCTTTGAAAACAGCTGCACAAAATCTCTGGATCCTATGTTGCACTCTCTACCCTGGAAATAGAAGCCCAGTAATAAACTGAGAAAATGGGTATACAATAGAAAAAGATTCTGACCATAGAAAGATACTTTTGTGACAAGGAAAATGAAAATACACACTCAGAAGAAGATAGCAAAGTCAAAGTTCTTACATCTAAAGCTTCCAATAAAAATAGGAATTGCTTTCAGATCATGGAAGAGCTCAAAAAGTATTTTGAAAATCAAAAAAGTTAGAGGGAAAATTAGGAAGAGAAATAAGAGTGTTGCAAAAGGAAATATAAAAAAGTAATGAGGAGAAGAGTGCCTTAGAAAGCAAAATTGAATGTAAAAGAGATACAAAAACTCAATGAGTAAAATAATTCCTTAAAAATTAGAATCAAGCAAATGGAAGCTAATGACTTCATGAGAAATCAAGAAACAATAAAACCAAAAGAATGAAAAAATAATAAGGAAAAAAAAAAAACATTGTGAAATATCTCACTGGAAAAACAACTGATCTGAAAACAGATCCAGGAGAAATAATTTAAAAATTATTGGTCTACCTAAAAGCCAAGAGCCAAAAAAAAGAGCCTGGCCATCATCTTTCAAGAAATTATCAAGGAAAACTGTCCTGATAGTCTAGAACCAGAGGGTAAAATTAGAAATTGAAAGACTCCACCAATCACCTCCTGAATCTCAAGATGAAAATTCCCAGGAGTATTATAGTCAAATTTCAGGATTCCCAGGTTAAGAAGAAAATATAACAAGCATCCAGAAGAAAACAATTCAAACATGGTAGTTACAGTTAGGTTAACACAAGATTTAGCAGCTTCTACATTAAGGAAATGAAGGACTTGGAATATGACATTCTGGAGAGCAATGAAACTAGGATTACAATCCAGAGTCGCCTACCCAGCAAAAATGAATTTGATCCTGCAGGGGGAAAGGTGGATATTCAATGAAATAGAGAATTTTGAAGCATTCATGATGAAAAGACCAGAGATAAATAAAAAATTTGAATTTCAAATACAGATCTTAGGAGAGGCATAAAGAGATAGGAAAAGAATATCATAAGGAACTTAAGATTCATCTGTTTATATTCCTACATGGGAAAATGATACTGACAGAAAAGGAAAGAGTGGGAAATTATCTGCCAGAAAAGAGGCAAGAAAAAGCTTTTCCAGTAGAGAAAGAGGAGAGGGAATGAGTGAATTTGACTCTCATCAGATTTGGCTTTTTAAAATTTTGTATCATCTATTCTGGGAAATCAATTTGAATTTATGCCTTTGGGTTTTTCTTTTAGACTTTGCTTATAGGTATTTTGTAGTAGTTTTCTTCTTTTTGTGTGTCTTGAACATCAATTGTTTTTTGTCATGGGATTCTATTTTTTATTTTCTCATTCTTCCATCTTTTGACTTTATTTTTGGACCTATTTAGATTATGCTCTGCACATGTCTGGAGGAATGAACTGGGTTTGTCCCATTGCTGTTTTCTTGAAATATTGAATAGTAATATTATTATTCCAGCTAAGAATTAGGATTTGTAAGCTTTCAGTTCTCCCAGAATGCTCTGATTTAGGATAATATCTAATTGCTCACCCTCAGGCCTGAGCTGTGTAAGTTCCCAAACTGGGGTTAAATCTAAACAAGAGTAGACACTTTTGGACTCAGCTACTGTCAGCCATCTAGAAAGCTCTCCTAGCCCTAAGTGATAAAACTTTGTGATGTAACCAAGGCTTTGCTTAGGTCTGGGATTCTTGTCCTGATTGTTCTGCTGCAGATTTCAGATTGGGCTGGAAGTTGCAACAGAGACCTTGCTCTGTTGTTTTTTGAGGGAAGGGGGTGTGATACCAGTGTTGGTTATTTCTGCTCTTCTAATAATGAACATTCTGGGACCTATGACTCTTTCCTCCCCAGGAACACATCCAGGACACAGGCACCCTCCTCTGAAACCCTGAATTTGTGACCTGGACCTGGATTAGTAGGTGCCCGAAAAACTAGCATATTTTTCTTCATAGTGCCATGGTGTAAGCCTACATGCTGAATTGACAGTCTGTGGCTAACTTGCATTTGGAACGTGTAACCAATAAAAGATAGGTTTAACAGAAATGTCCTTTTTGATTATATAGTTATGATTCATAAAACCACCATGATTTCTAAGAATTTGTGCATCTCCTCAGGGATAGTGGTGAGATTCATGTGTTTGACAAAAAGAGACTATAAAATATTACTGATTATTCAAGAGTTATTCTGAGAGATGATCCTTTGATAAGCCGAGGATCATCCAGTAAAGGGCCTCAACAGGTGGGTAGCTGTCTGATTGGAAAGAAGAGATTAATGGTAGAATAAGTGGGGATTGTGTGAAGAGCATTTTGCCAGCCTTGATTAACTAAAAAGACCGACTATACTGACCTGTGAGTGAATATTCAGCCCTCCTTTATATACTTTAGATAAAAGTGAAATTCTTCACAGACACCCTACATAGGAGAAATGGCAAACTCCTCTCCCTTCTTTATTTCTTCACTGATCTATTCCTTCTTCATAACTTTCTTCCTCTTTCTTCTAAGACCTCCAGAATAGAATTAATGTGTCACTATCATTTCAAGACATTTACCTTTTTGAAGAAAATATTTTTCTTCTCTCCCATTAGTATGTTAGCATTATAGTATCTTACAGCACCTTCTGTTTATTCAAGTAAATGTCTTTCTAAGTTTCTCTGGGCTCTTTGAATTTCAGAGTTTCTGCTCACCTGTGATCCTTCCATCAAGAGTACTTGAAAGATCTCTGTTCTATTAAAGGCTCATTTTTTTCTCTTTATAATATTATGCTTATCTTTGCAGGTTAAGATATTCTTGGTTGTAAATCTAGTATTTTGTCTTTTGGGGATTCCAAGATAATGTATTTTTAGTAGAATTAACAGATTTTATTTGATCTTCAGCATAGATCCTTAGTACTTAAACTGCTTCTTTATGTTTGCTGTATTTTTTTCTTTTGGTTGTAGCCTGGATTTTAGCTGTTTTATTCCTGAGACTTTTGGGATTTCTTTCATATTTTATGTGTATTATGTATTATGTATGTATGTGTATTAGTGTATTCCTTTAGAACCTGTGGTCCTAATAATTCTGGGCATTTTCATTTATGATATCTTGAAATATGGTATTCATGTTTTTGTTTTTATTTTAAAAGACAGTTTTCAGGGAAGCCCATGACTTTTTAATCATCTTCACCTTTTTTTTTTTTCAGTCAGCTCTTTTTGTTATAACATTTTATATTTTAATACTTCACAGTATTTGGTTTTATTTATTCATCTCTTCAACTTTAGCTTCTGAAATGAGATTTTCTTCTAAGACCAAGCTCAGCTTTCAGATGGAATTATCAGCCCTGTTCAGTCTTGCCCTGAGTCTCCTACCTTCTTGCACTTATTCTGTCCCCCAGGAAAACCCTGGCCTGGATCTTTGAAGTTCAGAGTATGGAATCTTTAAAGCCTTTGTGAAGTCCCTGATCCCATTGGCTTGTGTCCAGCAGAAGATAGTGGATTTTTGTTGCTGATAGAGTTTTGTAGGCTACATGTGTCCCTGATCACCTCTGGTTTTAACTTGAAAGTTACCCTATGCTAATGCTGGCTTTGCTGGTGGTGGTAAGGGTTGGCTGATTTTTATGGCATTGTTCAATAGGAGAAATTCCTTTTTTTTTTTAAATTAAATTTCTTGGTCTTTATAACATCTGGTAGAATTTCCGGGGTTTGTTGGTATAGATATGTAAGGAGTACATTGCCTATATTCTTAGCGGCCTGTTGCTAATTTTTCTCTTCTAAGTTGAATTCTGTAAGTATATGGCATAACTCTACAAAAGCTTAAATATTTCTTTTAAAGGAAATGAGAACTTTTCTACATAGCATAAGTTTCAGCTACAATCTTTTTGAATTACCTGAAAGTCATTATGAACTAACAAGGTTATTTTTCTTTACATTATCCTGCTATGTAGGTTTAAACTAAAGTAGTCTTGTGAAATCCAAATATGAAATTAGCAATATGTCACTTTTTAAAATTCTGAATTTTGCTACTAACAGTTATACTACCTGTTTGGATAATTTTGAAGTTTCAAGGACTTTAATGATTATGTCACATGTCATTGTCACATAAGATTTTGTGATTCATCTGTAGTTCTTTGAGAACTTCTAAGTTTAGTGGTTTCAGAAATAGACATTTTAATGTACATGTTTTTCCCTAAAAGAGAATGATCATATTTAATATCGTAATAATACTTGGAATCGTGGAGTTTTTAATCTACGATCAAATAATTTATTTTAACACCCTTATTTTACAGATAAGAAAACTGTAGCCCATAGAAATTATAGTTTGGTCAAAGTCATGCAGCTAATTGATTATACACACAGAACTAAACTCCAGATCTCCTATTCTTTCAGCTAAGACTTTTTCCATATTCTACACAATGTCCTTACTACTTCCTTCAGCATCCTATTTTATGAGATGAGGAAGATTGTATGCCAAATCTAATTTTAAATCATACCATTCTTGGATAGTAAATTAAGTAGTTAAAAAGATCTAATTATGTATAGGTAAATTATTTTGACTCTGGTTTGAATTCTGTTTATTTTATGATCAAGACAATTACAATACAAAGTTTCACCCCTCATCAACAGAAAAATTTGATTGGACAAATCTTGCTAGAATAGGTTGCAAATTTCCAAAATTCTGTCAAATGAAGTATTAGTTAGTACTTGGCTTTTGATAAGAACCTAAAAACACTTGAGCTACTTTACATCATAATTAAAATGGATTTGGGGGGGTGGGGCGGGGGCAATTCTGACAATGAAAATTAAGCTGTTAAAAATTCATGTAGTCCTCAGGCAATAAAAAAATTTCAGTTTTGCTTGTATTAATTCAGAATTTATAAAGTTTAAACAGAAAAAGAACTGGTAGTTATCTTTGTACTCTTTCTAAATTGTTACTAGAATGTCTGCTATTCCAGTGCCAAAAAATTTATTTAACTCATATACAGTGCACAATCTCAACTAATGGTGTAAACGGGATTTCTGGAGAACTATTTAAATTATTTGAAAGTATAAATTTTTCTAGTAAAGTTCATAATTCAAGCTTTTCATTAATTCAAAATTGTATACTCCTTGTTTGGTTTTGAATTAATGAGGTTTTATTATATTTGCATTTACTATATTACAATGAATATCCACAATTTTGGTAATGTGCAAGTACACAGTGGAAAATTTTAATTTTTATTGGAAATAATAAAAAGAAATAAGGATCAAACTACATTAGTATTTTGCATAAATAGTAATTAAATGTTTTTTTTCTCAGTAGTTTACGGATTTTCAGTATTTGTTTTGTTAAATGAAGAAATTGAATAAATGAATAAAAAGCTTCTTACTATTGGGAAGATTTTCTAAAGATGTTTAATGTTTATACTTAAATTTAAAATTTTACATAATTTGCTTATTTAGTTCGATCAGTGGATTTGTGCCAAAGAATACAAGTTCAGCTGTCATTTTGACTAACTCCTTAACTATATAATTTCAGCAAGTGACTTGGCTTCTCTGGGTATCAGAGTCCTCATTTAAAAGGAAGAGGTTAAATTAGTTGATCTCTAAAATCCTTTCTAACTTTGTTTATGGTCTACTGTTATCTCCTATGGTGAATTTGCTGTCATCTGAATGAGTAGTATATGAACCTATGAGAGTATTAAAAACATACATATGTAACATATATGTATATATTTCATATACATAAAATATTTGTATGTGTGTGTATATATGTATGTGTATCTCTGTAAAATCCCACTATATTGGATTTTTTATGTTTATCTTTCAAAAAATGCCTATAAAATTCACGTGCTAAATTTGAGCTAATAGCATATGGTAACAAATAGGTAGTCTATAAGACCTTATTATAATGTTACTAAGAGATAGGAATTAAAACCTTATTAAAGAGAAAGAAAGTGTTAGTTTTGAGCCAAACTGAGAAAATATTATGCATATCTTTATAGTAATAAAATAATCTTTCTTTTTTTCCTTTTAAACAGAACTTCTTGGCATACATAAGCAAGCAACTATAGGCTTTTTAACATTAATGGAATCTTTAAGATATTGTAAGGTAAGTTGATTTTTTTAAAATACTGAATATTAATAACTTTAATATAATTTTTCAAATGTTTGACTGCTTTAAAGTGTATTTTGTTGCTACTAGATATGTTGAGAGTATGTTGTGGATCAAGAGCTAGGCAATAGTGACTCTAAACATATAATGATCCATTTCATTTCCTGAAAATAACAAATGAATCTGTACCTATATGTTGATTTATCTCATGAAGACAAACATGTTTTGTATTGCCATGAATTGCAAGCCTTTGAAATGGGTAGAGTTCAAGTCCAAAGTTTTCATGTTTCTCTCCAAAGCAAATCCAGAGCTAGTAGAAGTTTTACTAGTTTATGAAGAAAGGAAAAAAAAAATTGAAATTTGAATCTGAATTTCTTATTTTTATCTTTTCCAACTGCAAAAGCCATTTAGCACTCTTATTTTGTTATCCTTCATATCCTTTCCTTAGTAATAAAATATATCCATGAACTTAATTTTTGAATATTGACAATATTTATTTTATGGAGCCATGATATCTATAAAGGTTTATATTTATGGAGATATCATTTTTGGGGGGAAAGGACAGTTTTAGGAAAAATGTTTCATCTATCTTAGGTCCTTGGTGATGGTAGGATTTTATAAGAATAATTTTAAAATATAGTAATAATCATTTTCCTTCCCTCCTGATTATTGTTCCCTTTGTGTCTTGCATTCTTTTAGTTTTTGTTGACTTTATTCATCAATAATAAAAAAAGGCAAAATTGTCTTACAGATCAATAAATCTTATAACAGTGACTTCCTCCGTATAAATTAGTTCATTCTCTGGTCTGCAGTTTTGACCCTTCCCACTCAGTTCCCATTTTACTAACCTTCAACAGTTGGCATACAATAAAGCCAGGTGACTTTCCCACTAGTGCATATAGGAATGACTTGAGAAGCATTTATTAAATGCTTACCATATGCAAAGTTCCATGCTAATAATTCAAAAAGAAGATCAGAATGGCCCCTCCACTCAAGGTGTTCACAATCTGATGGAGAGTGGAGATTGCAAACAATTTATATAGATATTTAATTGGACACACTAGGCAGAGTACTTGATCTTTGTTATCTAATGTGATTTTTTTTTTGGGGGGGGGTGTCCATATCTTTCAAAAAATGCCTATAAAAGTTCCACCCAATATATGAGGGATCTGCTTTTGGTTGTAATATTTTGTAGATCCTAGGGAAACAGCACTTGACCTGTCCATTTCCCTTACTGTTGCTACTTTTAGCCTTATATTCATCATTATGAAATTTTAACCTTGTATCTGAACATATCAGCTACCAGAATCTTACAAATCTAAAAATATCTATATAAATTGTTTGCATTTATTGGAAGGTGGCGGGGAGAGGACTGAAGGCTTAGCATGAGTTAGTCAATGATTATTAATTCCCAACCCCATGCCAAGTACTCTGCTAAACCCTAATAAATGCAACCCTTCTCCTAGATAGCAAGCAATCTAATATATGTTAAACATGTGTGATTATGCTAAATATATTTCCACATTATGCTCTACAAGAAAAATCAGACCAAAAAGGGGAAAAAAAAGTAAGCAAACAACAAAAAATGGTGAAAATACTATGTTGTGATCCACATTCAGTCCCAACAGTTCTCTCTCTGGATGCAGATGGCTCTCTTCATCACAAGTCTATTGGAACTGGCCTGAATCACCTCAGTGTTGAAAACAGACATAGCCATCAAAACTGGTCATTGTATAATCTTATTGCTGTCTCTCACTTGAACATAAAGCTCTTATTCTTGCCAGTGCATAATGTTTCTACATGCATAAGTGATACCATTCCATCCTCTCATTTCCAGCGTATTACATCTTCTAAAATTCTCACTTGTCATTTATCTTCAGTCTCTCATGTCTACTGGCTGCTTTCCTATTGCCTACACACATACCCATATTTCCTCCATTCCTAACAATTATTTGATCCATCCCCACTAGCCTATTGTTCCAGATGTCTTATCCATTTTTTTTTTTTTTTTTTTTACAGCTAAACTCTATGAGAAAGCCATATACAATCAATTTCTCTGCTTCTTTTCCTCCTATTCTCTTCTGTACTATCCAGTCTGGCTTCTAATTATTCAACTGACACTGCTATCTCCAGTGTTACTAATGATCTCTTAATTGCCAAATGGAATGGCTTTTTCTTAATCCTTCTCATTCTTGACCTCTCTTCAGTCTTTAACACTGCCAGCCATCTACTTCTCATTGATACTCATTTCTTTAAGGTTCCGTGACACATTCTCTTTCCTGGTTTTCTTACTTTTCTGACCACTCCTCATTTTCACTTTTTTGTATCTTCATCAAGGTCATGCCCAAGGTTGTCTTCATCCATTTTCTTTTCTACCTTTATAACTATTTCACTTTGTGATCTCAGCAACTTCCATGTATTCATTTAATTCTGTGCTTCTTGAATTTACTAATCCAAATCTTGACTAGTATCTCCTGTCAGACATCTTGAACTGGATCCCTTGGACATCTTAAACCCAACATGTCTAAAACAAAATTTAATACTTTCTCAGTCTTATCATCTTATAAGATCTTATAAACCTTGGTACTCTACCTCATCACTACTTCCTTTCTCTTTAATTGAAGAATAGGGCCATAAACTCCAAATCTTTGTTTAAGGAAAGAACTCTGCTCAGACATCTCGTTTCTCACTTGGTTATGCTATTTTGGAACTTCTTTGCAGGACATTTCTTGTACCTTCTTTTCTTCCTCTAACCTACCTTTCCTTTCTGGCTTCCTTTTGGGCATTGTCTTCCCCCATTATATGGTAAGGTCTCTGAGGGCAGGGAGGGACTGTCTTTTTTTTTTTGTACTTGTATCCCTAGTTCTTAGCACAACGTTTGGTAAATAGTAATTGCTTAATCATTATTGACTATTGATCTTCCCTATTACTGTTGAGGTGTCACTAACCCACTAGTTGTGCAGATTTGCAACCTGGACATATTTTTCTATTCCAAGCTTCCTTTTCTTTCTCTGCATCAAATTTGTTGCCAAGTTCCATGACTTAATTTTGTAATATCCCTCATATATATTCCTCTTTTCTGACATTGCCACCATCCTGGTAGGTCTTCCATCATCTCATGCTTGGAATAGAACAGTTGCTTTTTAGTCATTCTCCCTGCCTCAACCTACTCATCTACCATAGTCTACTATGTACATAGTCTCGTACTAAGTTTTCAAGTTGATCTTCTAAAAGTACGGGTCTGACCATGGTGCCTTCCTTCTATCCCCATTCATTTAACTCTCAGATCTTTTTCATTTTGAGCATCAAATATGGAATTCTGACATTCAAAGTCCTCCCTAATCTGACTCCTACTTAACTTTTCAGTCTTATACCTTATTCCCTATTACACTCTCTTTGATTCATTGACACCACCTTTCTCTCCATGTATGAATATTTTTCTTCCTCAACTCCATGTTTTGGCTTCTTTCAGGTTCCAATGAAAATCCCATCATTCACAAGAGGTCTTTACTAATCTCTCAATGCTGCTACATCCCCTCATTTTATTATCTCTAAATTGTACTATATTTATCTTATTTGAACATAGTTGCTTGCATGTTTTCTCCCTTATTAGGTGGAGGCAAGGAGGAAAGATGTTCCAGCCTTGGGGAATAGCCAATATAAATTACACATAGTACTAAATTTAAATAGGTCAGGGGAGCTGGGTTGGAGAGTATGAAAAGGAGTCTGTAATGTATGAAAAGACTGAGGAAAGGGATTAAGGAGCCAGATTATGAAAAGTTTTAATTGCCAGAGTTGTTTATCTTTGTTCCTAGAGGCCATAGGGAACCACTGGAGTTTGGTGATCAGTGGAATAATATGAGTAAACTTGCTTTTGAGGAAAATTCCTTTGTTTTCCATATAGAGTATGAATTGGAGAAGGCAAAAGACTTGAGATAGAGAGACCAGTTAGGAGGTTATTGTAGTTCAGCCAAGAGGTAGTAAGGGCTTGACTTGGGAGATAGCTATGTAAAAAGTGAGGAAGAATGGAGTGTGTTGTATAAATAAAAGCAGTATTTTATAACTTAATCTGATGCCTAGGATGACCAAGATGGCGAATCTGAGTATTGAAGAAGATGGTGGCACCTTCAGTAGTGATAGGAAAGTTCAGAAGTTAAGGAGGGAGATCAAAGCTGAATATAAACAGTTTACTTTGAACCCATTTGAGTTGATAAGATTACCAAGTGGGAGTGTAGAGAGAAAAGGAGAGGGCCTAATACAGTCTTGTTAGGGACTGCAGTTAGGGAGTGTGATCTGAGTGATGTATATAAAAAATATAAATACTCTTTTATAATGTAAGCTTCTTAAAGACAGAGGTGGCTTTGGCTTTGTATCCCCAGCATTTGATACAGCAACTGCTGTGTAGTGAGCATTCTGTAAATGCCTTTTGGTGAATTGTTGATTTGACAAAGGAAATTAAGAGGAAATGTTCAAATAGATAACAAAAGAATCGGTGAGAGCAGTATTACAGAAACCCAGAGGAAAATGTATTGGTGTGGCAGGGTAGGAGATTGGGTGAGAGGTGTCAAATAATGCCATTGGTTTTGGCTATTAATTACATGTATCAGATTTTTCTTGAAGCTTTTGCAGTATCTAATATTGGTCACAAAAAAATATAGGATAATGGAACTAGGTGACCCATAGTCATCTTTCCATGTCCACAATTGTACTCATCATCTTTCCCTCAGGCTCTTTTCCCTTCCAAATATCCCTATTACTGAAGAGGACCTGGCCACCTACCCAGTCATCCAGGCTTTCACCTCACTCTCTGTCACCCCAACTCCTTCCCCCTGACCCAATATCCAGTGTGCCGAAGCCTAAACATTTGACCTTTGTAATATCTTTCCTAGTGGTCTCTGCTCCTCTCCCGCAGCCAGATCAGTCCATCATCCCTACCACCAGCATGATTACAGGAGTCTACTGGTGTCACAAGTCTCTCCCTGTTCCAATGCTCCCTCCCCTCAGTTACCAAAGTGATCAATCTGATCATGTCCTCTCCATAACCAGTTACAGGGCTCTGGATCAAAACTATTTAACATTCAAAGCCCTTCATAATTGCTGCCACTCAACCTGTTTTTCCAATCTTCTTACTCCCATGCTCTTCTTCCACCACATACACTGATCCCAAGACACTGGCCCCAAGCTGTTCCATGAACTAGACACTCCTTCTCCCCATTTCAGGCCTTTTTCACTGCCTGTGCCCCCAGCCTGGAATGCTTTTACTCCACATTTCTATTTTCCAACAACCCTGGCATCCTCAAGTCCCAGCTTGAACTCTTTCTCAATCCCTCCTAAGTCTCATGACCTCCCCTCTTCTCCCTATCTATAACCCCATTAGACTGTGAGATCCTCAAAAACAGGGCCTGTCTTGGCTTTTTTTTTTTTTTTTTTTTTGGTGTCATTAGCCCCTAACATAGGGCCTGACACCTATTAAATATTTAATAATTATTATTTGATGAGAAAATACTGGGGTCTAAGAATGAAGACATCTACATTGTAAGTCTAACTCAGCCACTTTTAGTATGAGCAGATCATTTAATCAGTTAATTTTCTTCAAAATGGGTATAGCAGCACCCCCATTTTAGTAATGAATCTGCCTACCTCATAGATGAAATTGCTTTGAGGAGTCAATGAAATAATACATATGGAAACATTCTGTAAAATTTTAAGTACTATACAAATGTCAAATCATTTTGTATTTCTTTGTCGTGAATTTTTTTTGGAAGATAACACATTTTTATATGCTTTGATTTAATTATTTCTTATTTATGATAGTTAAAATTATAGAACACTGTGCTACAGTGAAAATATTTTACACACTTTCTTTTTTAGAGAGATATTCATTATAAGCCTGTTATTACAAGGGTGTTTTTGACTTAAGATCTGCATTTAGAAATTCTTTGTAATAATAGAAGAGTCATTCATCACTGCACTGCTTATTACTGATGGAATTTTAAGTTTTGAGGTATTTTGCATATCATACTGTCCTGGAATTTAGGGCGTAGCTTTCTGAATAACTTTTCAGCTTAGACAGCTTTCTCAGAGCTGTTCTGGTTACTTCTAGTTGAGGTAATGCTGCTTCCTCCTTTTGCTGATTTAACAAGGAGTAGTATTGTATTATCTTTTTTTTTATTCTGTATTGTTCTATTTTTTCTAGTTATAAATGTATACTAGCTTTTTAAATACACATTTCCTTATGAATCATGTTGAGAAAAAAGTTAGAACAAAAAAGAAAAATGACAGCAGAGAAAAAATAAACAGAAAAAAAAGTGTATATAGCTTGTATATAACCAACAGATTACATCACATTCAGTTTCCATACTTCTCTTTCTAGCTGCAGAATGGTATTTTTTATCTAAAGTTTATTGGGATTGCTTTGGGTAGTAGTGTCTTATCAACCAGACTAGGGATACCTAAATCTGCAGAAAATAAAAACTTCCTTGGTAGTAAAAGTATTTAATAATTTTATATACCTGTTATCATAATGAAATAGAACAATCCACCTGACCTGTTATTTTTGTTGCTAAATTTTCCCTAGGTTGGTTCTTACTTGAAATCGCCAAAGTTCCCCATTTGGATTGTTGGCAGTGAAACTCATCTCACCGTCTTTTTTGCCAAGGTATGATATTTAGATATTTTGATTTTTTTTTTTTTTTGTAATAAGATTTCTACAATACAGGTACAATATGGCCTTGTTAAATCGAGGTCTTTGTGCAAACTTTATTAAATCTTTTTTTCTAAAACCCATGATTAATCTCATGATTACCTCTTCAAAAATTATAATAATACATGTTCGTTTTTCTCTATTTTCTTTTGTTAGCTAATTATAGAATAATTTCAGTTATAATTATTTATCTTTTCTAGCTTTGCAGTTTTTGTCTCTGAAGTTTCACAGAAATTGTTCAACTTATAAAGGCTAAATGACTAAAACATTGAGAGTGCTCTACTAGTAGAAGTAAAAAGTAATCTATGCAATACTAAACAATTATGTTAGTAATATCAGCAGTAAGAATAGCAATAATACCAAATTGACATTTTGTGTTTTACAAGTTCTTTCCTCATAACAATTTTGTTCCTCAGTATATTATTACAATATGTGTGTGTGTGGAGGGGAGGAGAAGAAAGAGGACTAAGGCTTATAGAAATTAGATACCTACAATAAGGATTGAAATTAGATTCAAACCAAGATCATTTGATTCCAAGTCCATTCTTCTTTTCATGTATTCTAATATAACCCTACCATTTTACAGATGCAGAAACATCCAGCAAAATATTTTCCACAGTCACACAGGTAGTACATGTCAGAGACATTTAAATCTATGTCCTCTGATGCAAGATCAGTATTCACTATGGTAGAGTAGAGGAGACAAAATATTAAAATATGAGATTGGAATCAGGAGAGTTCTAAGTTTGATTTCTGCTTCCGACACAAGATGTGTGATGATGAGCAATCATGTCCCTCTTTTTGCCCCAGTTTCTCATATGTAAAATGGTGAGAATACATGAGCAAAAAAGCAGTTTGAAGTGCTGCTTAGTATGTCTGACTGTGCTAGAGATGTAAATACAGAAGGACAAAAGTCCCTCCCCTCAAAAAACTTACATCCTAATAGGAGGAAACAGCATATAACAGCATTGGCTAGAAGGGTAATTTGGTCAGGGAAGTAACAGGAATGGTTGGATAGAGCTTTAGGGAAGTCTAATGACAGCCTTTTCAGAAGCACCCCTGACACTGATGTGATCCTTGTTTCCAGAACTAGGAGAAGAAAAGGAATATGCATAGCAACTTGGAAGGAAGGTGGTTGAGATCAAACCTGATTGAGAAACTAGGCCAGCAAAAGGAATGAATGAATGAAGCATTACTGGGGCATGGATGCAAAGCACTGTGCAATGTTCTGGGAATATAGAGAGAAAAGTAAGGTGCTTCCTCCTCCCAGGGAGCTCCTATTCTAAGGAAGGAGACAAATTTATGAAAGGTTTTCACTGCAAATCAGATGGAAAATCCCAAGATTGCTAGGGTACAGTGACACAGCAGATGATAATGGTTCTTCTTTAAAGTCATTTCTATCAATAAAATCATAATTGGTTTATGATGTTGATCTGTTTAACAGTGCCAAGGGCTTTATTGACAAGAATTTTCTTTCCTGGGCCTTCAGTAGCTATGGCCACTTTTATCATATGCAGGATCAGTTGCCCTGTTATATGTTGTTTCCTCCTTTTAGAATGTAAATTTTTTGAGGGAAGGGACTGTGTTTTTATATTTACATCTCTAGCACATAGCCAGACATATTAAGTAGCATTTCAAACTGCTTTTTCTTTCTACAAGGATTGATTCAGGTTCAGATTATTAGACTGTATCTATCAGGGTCTAAGGGAAGATAGTGGTCAAAAGGTTGATGGTTTGACTTGCCTGGCATCTGCTGCCTCCTGTTTCTTCTCTCAGGGTACTTTGCTGCTTTAGCTAGACTGGCTTGGCTACTCTGTGAGTTACCCTGCAGCTGATTGGCTGCCCCCTTTCCATAGTAGTTGTTTCCCCAGATGATGACTGTAAAAGTTGGACTGGGGCAAGACCACTTGTTTGGGTAATTCTGCCACTAACAGGCTTGGGTACTAAACCCTGGAATAAGTAGTAGGTAGTCTTTACTAATCTCATTTTGTGGATAGAGATTAAATAATTTACTGAAGGTCCTAAGTGTTTGTACTGAAGTACTGAGGCCATAAGTGAGGCCACATTCGAACTCATGTCTTCCTGACTCTAAGGTCAGCACTTTGTATGTAGTATGCCACCTCACTGCCTCTGGTGATGAGGTGAATTTTGATATTTCTTTTTAGATAGACAAATAGACAAAAGTACTAAGACTTTACTACTTGTGTCACTTTATAGAAATACTTTAGCTCTCCTCGATCTCAGTTTCTACATATGTAAAATGAGGAATTTCAGCAAATGATTTTTAGGTCCTTTCCAGTTGTAGATCTGTGATCCAAAGGTATAGATTATGTAGCCTATATTCCTGTATTCTTATTTTCTTTCATGTAAATTTGTCAGTTAATTGTCATCTTTTCTTGAGAGTTCATGCAAGAAGCAGAGCCAATTATGTCATCCATCATGTTATGAAAATGAAATTAGCTCCTTTTATAATCATTACAGTTAAAGAATTTTGAATATCTTTTTAAAAAAGAAATGACCATGAACAAAGAAGACATCTGTGTTTCAGGGGAGGCAATGTTAGATAACAGAATAAATGTGAATGGGACACAGTCCTACAAAAATAGTATCAGGAATACTAAAGCTAGGATAAGTTGAGGTTGTTGAGAGAAATAAAAGTGAACGAAAAAGTTTTGTTTTGTTTTCTAATTATACTTTAATATGTTTTATTTCATCTCTTAATACTCATAGGATGAATTTGATTGATCTTTTATGAAGTTTCTTACAGTCTCATTTTTTTCTCCCACCACTTCTGACTCTTATGAGGTAATGCTGATCATAGAGTCAACCATCCTTCATAAGATCTTAAAAATGAGTTATACTCTAAATAATTGTTGCCCTGAGCTATTTTTTGACTTTGTAGAGATTAATTTACAATGCTTAAAAGAAAAGGCATTTGAAAATCGTAGCCCATTTTTCTTTTATGGATTTCCCATCACTTAAAATAGGTCAATTTGGGGTTGCCACAGTTGTATACAATGTCTTCCTAGTTTATTCATACTACTAGTTTCATATTGACTTTTATCTTTGTTTCAACGTATAAGGTAGCCTCATTGCACTTAAATAGCTAACTAAGACATAATTCCCACATTTGTAATTAATTATTTTCTCTCCATTATAACTAGTTCAGTTTTTTTATATTATTACTCAGTGTTCTAGTGCTTTCTCTTCTCTAGAAGGAAGCATTCTTGATATATAAAGTTGTGACACTTCTTTATAGTCTATAATCCTTTGACTGCTCTCATTTCTCTTTCCTGAAACATGTTTTCCAACCTTGTCACTGCCAAAAATGTGAATCAGTAGTCAATATTCACTGTCACTACTTAATCTCTATTCACTCAAAACTAAACTCTTTTTGAGCTTCACTTTTGTATTGAAATTGCAATCGTAAAAGCCATTAGTGACTTTCTAATTGTCATATCCAGTGCCCTGCAATTAGTATTCATTTTCTCAACTTCTGTAATTTTGAACATTCTTTTAAACCTGTTCTCCTTCATTCTTCTCCTTTTCTTCAGATTCTATAACACTGCTTCCCTCCTGTTTTCCTAGATATGCCCTAGGATTCTAAACTGGATTTTTCTAGTCTTCTTATCTCACTCATCAGCTTTCATTTTTGTGATGATAATTTTCACATCTTTAGCCCTGTTCTCTTTTTCATACTTCAATTAGGCATCTCCACCCAAATATCTCACCATTATCTTAATTCCAACATATCTAAAGTGGAATTCATCAATTTTTTTCCCTCAAATTTTGATCTCCTTCCCTTACTTTCTCTACCAGTGATACTAATTTTCTCTTCCAGGCACCAGAATTCATAACCTAAGAATCAATTTTAACTTCCATATCATTCTCCCATACACTCATTCTCTCTCCAAGTCCTGTAGATTCTCGACCATAGTTAAGTTTCCCTTCCTTTCCTACAATTCTCACTGTCACCATCCTGTTTCAGATTCTCCTTAACTAGAATACTGCTTAGCAACAGATCTTTCCACCCAATCCATGTGAATTTTACAAATTGGTGGAAATGATGTAGAAATATGTTTTTGTTACTTTATTGCTTATAAATATTCAGTAACTCCACCCTGAGTTTGGAATAAAGGTAACTCTTCTTAGCCTGACATACAAGGCCTATCTGTTATATATCTAATCTTCCTTTTCAGCATAATGTTCCCCTCATTCTATACACAACCCAAGTGTTTTGTTCTATATTTTCCAAACATTCCTGATGCTTTGTTGTCTGCTGCCTTTGTCTCTTATTCTTACAGGGTAAAATAAATTTTTCTGGTCACTATCTATAGATTTTCTACCCTTGCTTGAAGCCCGGTGAGTCTTCCTCTCCTTTCTCTCTGCCCATTCCCTTTCCTCAAGCTGGAAGTGATTTCTTCTTCCTCTGACCTCATAACGTTTTCATTCTTCCTGCAGGTCAGGTATTCCATGAACTTTCCAGAGTCCCACAGTTCTTAACATAGACATAACATTATAGTAAAGGAACGACTCCAACGATTTTCTCAGGAACTGACCTCTGGTCCTTTGATCAGAACTTTCCCCTTTCCCTCTGGGTGCAGATGAATCAGATCCAGAGCAACAGACATTGAAGGCACAAAAGCACACAAGATACTACTCGAGGATTCTAATCGGCAGAATTCTTCCGATATCATTCTCAGAATGAGTGTTCACCTATAGACTCTTACTGATATATTAGGTACATAATATAATAAGAATTCTCACCAAACTTCAATCTTGATCTCTTTCTATCTGTATGTTTCTCTCTCACTTTTCCTTGTTCCTCTTCTCTGTCAGGTGGATATATGATCAGTACCAATTATAATGAAGTACAGGAAACTGTACAGTTTATAGTTCTTGACTTTTGTTTTAGTGTTATTCCAACAAAAATAACTTAGTATTCTTTATTTATGTGTGTGTGTGTATGTACATATCTGCATATACATACACATACACACACACATACATATATATATATATATATATATAGTTTTTTATTGATCATTTAATCAAAGCCCTTCTTAGGATCTCAGCTTTATCATACAACCACACAATTATAGCCATTCTATGTAGTTATTTTAACCTATTTATTGAATTGAACTAACTTCTAAAGTTATACTCTTTTTACTCCTTTCTAGTTTTTTTTTTAATTTTGTTCCAAACATGTAAAGCAATTTTTCAAATTAAAATTTAGTAATTCCTTCTAAACTAAATATGTTGTTAATAGAGCTTGTCACATTATATACACTCTAAATAGTTTGTTTAAAGTTAATATTCATGGTTGGTTGATGTTAGACCATGAAAATGTAATTGTGTGTTGCCCTTAGATGAACAAGAAAATTGTTTCCTTTTGGGAAAATGTCACTTATCCATATGTTTTGTGTTTTCTCTTTAAGATGAGGTGTTTAACACTTTGAATTATAGTGTTAAACTCCAAGAAAATGTTGGTTGTACAAGTTCATGAGTCTCAATTTGAGTGCTGACCTAAGTTATGATTTCATATATTTGAGAAGTCCTATTGGATGCTCTTATTTCCCACCAAAGTATTATATATAATGAGGACCTACCCTTCTGGAATGGAAATAAAGGTTTTGTTCCATGTTGATGAAAACCCTCATTTTCTGAGCTGCCTAGCAAAAGACTGAGTAAAATAATTTTGATAGTTCTGGGAGAGAAGGTAAATTTTGGTCAGTTTAATTTTAAATTTACAGTTGTAAAAAGATACCAAGAGCTTTTAAAAATTATAAAAGAAGAATTCATAAATGACAAATTTTAATAGCTATCCTATTTACACAAAATTTACACAAAATAGTCATATTTGAATCTTTGCCTTTTCAAATAGGACTTTATCTTTTCTTATTAGTGTATAGTAAATTTGCCATCATCTTGTTTCATATTGGTAGTTAAAATATATGCATATTTAGATTTTTTTTTTCTGACAGATGTTTGAAATTGCCTAGTAAGAATACTTAGATGACCAAGGAAAAAACAAGTTTTCATTTAATTTAGTTATCCTCTTAAAGTATTCATCAAGGAGTCAGAAAAATTATTAGCCTTCTTTATTTAGCAGTGTACATCTATTTTCCATAGCATTTTTTTGCCTTAAAAAGATGCAAAATTCACAAATAAGTTATAAAATCCAATTCAGAAAAATCTTGTTTTTAGAGTACATGACCTATACTATTACAGAATTATTTTGAGTGTAGGTTAACATTAGTCTACCTATGTAGGAATGATATTGACAAAGATCTAAAAAACTGTTATTGTGTGATAAGATTTGATCAGAATTCAGTAGAATAACTGTGAAGTAGTTCTGCTTTCTTGACTCACATGTTTAAACAGCCGTCGTGTTGCTTTCTATTCTGCAGTTCCTAACAAATAAAATACACTGTTCTATATTGAAATATTTTGAACAGATTAAAGAACTTAATTTTGCAATCCCAAGGTGATATTATTTTGCAGTAACTATTATTGGTGCACATTCTGGCATGGAGAAAAATTGGTATTCTTTTGTAGCAGAATTGTCAATAACACTTGCAGATACCTATAATATATACTTATTTTACATATACATATATATAAAGAGAGAGAGAGACACAGAGAGACACAGAGAGAGACAGACAGACAGACAGATACAACTTGTTCCATGTCCATGGCTGAATTTGTTGAAAATTAAAATAAATTTATAAAGGATGCCATCAAATAAGTGATTAATGCAAAATAATTAAAACCCATTATTTACTTTTTAAGGGCAACTGTTAAAAAATACATTTAGTGTATTCTTTTCATAATATATAACCTTTGTTTAATGTTGTTTTGTAATTGCACCTTTAATAAAGTTTGCAACTGTAGTAATATCTTGTCATTTTGTATAATCCATGAAAATATAGATAAATCCGCCGTGGAAAATTAATAGTTCCCAAAGGTTTAATTTCATGTTTGTACGACTAATTCACAGATCTATATATTCAGCCTCTGAATCCAGATCTTGGTCTTCTAAAGTGATCTAGCAGCACCTCTTCCTCCAGACTCTTCGCTGAAGCACCCTTTTTCATACTTTACAAAAAAAACAAGGCTATTCAACAAGATTTTCCTCCTTTTCCATCTTCCTCATCTTACTCAGTTACCTTTTCCCCATTATCTCCTTCAGCACTGTCTAATGAAGAAATGTCCTTTCTCATTGCCAAGGCAAACTTCTGTATGCTTCCCTGATCTCATCACTTCCTGACTTCTCCAGCAGGTGGCCCCTCTTGTTACCATGTGCTTTGTAATCTTCAATCTCTGACTACAAATTTCTCCTGTACAGCACAGAAATATGCTTATCTTTTCTCTATCCTTAAAAAAAAGAAAAAAAAAGTTCATTGGGTCCTCCCTTCACTGCTAATTTAACTATACTTATTAGCAATAGCTTTTTTATGGTTCCTTGTATGTAGCCTTCAATCTCCTGGCTCTGCTTTTTCATCAATTTTCTTCCATTCCTTGAATGCTCTCCCAACTCACTTCTCCTCCCTGGCTTCCCTGGCTTTCACTAAGACTCAATTTAAATCTTACTTTTGGTAGGAGATATCTTGGACCTACTTCTTGTTCCTCACACTATTAGTGCCTTTCCTTTAAGGTAACCTTTCATTGCCCATGTGCATACAAGATAAATGCTGACGTGTCATTTCACCCATTGAATTGTGAGCTCCATGAGGAATGACACTATATTTTGCCTTTTCTTTGTATTGCTTGCACTTAGTAGAGTGCCTAGTGTACAGTATTTAATAGATGCTTTTTAATTGTTCACAAGAAATGGAAACATTGGTTATGGAGAGATAGACAATTCTCTGAAGGGCTTAATAACACATGAAAATAATGCAGTTCCATTTCTAGTGATTTAAATACACAGTTGAAAATATTAAAGAACTGTGAAAACTTTGACAGTAGCTGTTTGAGTAGAGAAAAGAAGTTCCTCATGAGAAATGTAAAAAATAGAAATGAAAAGGCTAGTGAGAATAAGAGTTTGGATGACAAGAGTAATTGTGATGACTTTGACCAAAGTTTGTAAGAAGTGGGGTTTGGTTTTTTTGTTTTTTTGTTTTTTTTTTGTTTAGTTTTTGGTGAAGGACAAGGAGAGAATGAAGATACTAAGTTCAGTGTTGCCCACATGAAATTTGAGGTGAATGAGGTGAAAAATGTAATTTATAATTACTTTCACACTGATGGCAGCCCAACTTATTATATCAGTCATTTTCTTTATTAAGTAATGAGAATCCAGAATTTATGAAAATCGTTCAGTGTAACAAGAACAAGACCCCAGTGCTTCTATAATTCCCTATTTCTCTTTCTTATTAGGTTAAAAATAACAAACATAACCTATTTAAAGATGGAGAGTTGTTCTTCAAATAGAATTAAAAGATTTCATTATCATGTCATCAGAGCTATCTCTAACTACAGTGAGACTTTTATGTGAGAAACCTTCAGCTCACCTAGCAATTATATAAGGGATTTGAAAAAGCAATTAGGAAGCAGGGAAGGGGGGAGGGGAATTATTCTGAAAGTTATATTTTTTAAAAATAGCCCAAACCACCTATAGTTTTTTAAAGTCCAAAGCATTATGTATATACATACTCCTTTGCAAATAAATAATTTGTAGATGACTTTGACCATCATACACACATGTAATCAGTTAGAATTGTATTTTTATCCAACCCATTTCCTTTTTAATTCCAGATGCTGAATATTGAATGTAATTCAGAGATTGTTGTTACAGGTGTTGAGGAGTAAAGTGGTACTTTTGGTGTCATAAGTTAAACTATAAAAAGCATATTTATAAGAAATCCATTTTGTTAGGTAGTCTTATCCATATTCATCTTTAAAGTATATTGTTCTTAATATGAGAAAAATTGAATAAAGGGAAATATGAGGAATTAACAGTTGATTTCAATCTTAATTAGTGCTTTTTTTGATTCTTTGAAAATTCCCACATGTAGATATATTTTATATATGGATATTTCTCCAAATAAAGAATTTTTGCCTTCAGGTTTCTCCCTTTTGTTCTTTTTTTTTTCCCCATCCCTAAATTTACTTTGTCTCCCAGAATTGAATTTGGGGACATTTTTTAGTCTCCTTTATTTTTTGTGACAATTTTTTTTTTTAAAGAAAATGTGAATAATTAAAACACCACAAAATTGTTACTGATTTTAAAATTACATTAATAAGTGGTAATTGAAATCCTTTTTTTTTTCTCATGTGACAGAATGATTGGGCATAAGACCTTACTGTGTGGTGTTACAGCTACTGATTCAGTAACAACAACAAACATTGAAACCTACCTATGGCATCTAGTTTCACTCTTCGGAAGCTGGGTGACTAAATTTACTTGGAAATCCATTTCAAAGTTTCTTTTGATGTGGCAGGAAATGATGAGTTTTGCTTTCATCCTTTTATTATTCCCTTTTCATGATTACATAGGGACTCTTTGTACATATACAGAGTACTAACTTTGACCTTTCTTGTGATGAAGCAGTTTTCCTTTCAGATTGAGGGTACATTAAAACACATTAAGATCTAAACTTTAAATATGTAAAGAAACTAGTTTTATGTGAGAGTAAGAGAGAAAGAGAGAGATGCATTTGACCTTTCTGGGTTTGTTGACAATGTTCTTACTGTGATATCTATTACTGGGAGACTAGATAGGATTGTTTCTGCAGTCAGGCTCTTTTTGTCTGTTATTTGCTTATGTAATATTAGAAATCCATTTAAAACCTTTTGCTTTTAATTTTCTGGAAGAAGGAGGATATGTGGGTATTTTGAGAATTTGATGTCCATTTTACCACTTCAGTAAATTTCTTTACATTTAATGTAGCAAAATTCCATTATAACATTGATTTCTAAGGGCAGTAATGTGTTATTTTTTTTATTTTTATTTTTTTTTACAGAGAAAGATGTGTTACTGTAGTTGGTTGGCCTGGCAATCTGGGACCAAATAACGATGGGGTTTTACTGTGTTTTAATACCTATGACTTGCTACACTTTCATTTTTTGTAGGGGGAAAAATGCGTATTTAAATTTAACCCTTTGTATTCCAAGGGGAAATGTAGAAGAGTTTGGGTAGAAAATTATATAAAATGCATACATACATACACACACACACATATATATATATATATATACATACACATACACATATACATATGTATATGTATGTATGTATAGAGAGAGAGAGAAAGATCTATATCTATATATATGACAGTTTTCTGGAATCACATTTAAAGTGACCTTTTTTGTTAAAAATCTACATGTTCTTTAAATTCTAAGCTTCATCTCCTCACTGCTTAATACACTTTGGGGATATGTCTTCACTACCCAGAAAATGAATATTAATTTTCTTGTCAGCCTAATTGAAACATAATTAAAGTTGTAAGTATGAGGTAATACAATCACATAATGCTTTCCAAACCAAATATAACAAAATCTTGACTATCGGGAACCTTTCAGAAAAAATTAATCATTTTGGAACAATCAAATTTTCTATACAATTGATTAATCATATTGATGGAAATTTATTTTTAAAAAATTACAGGTGTCTTAATATGTTTAATAAAATGTTCTGGGGGCAGCTAGGTAGCTCAGTAGATAGAGCACCAGCCCTGAAGTCAGGAGGCTCTGAGTTCAAATCTGGTCTCAGACACTTAACACTTCCTAGGTGTGTGACCCTGGGCAAGTCACCTAATCCCAATTGCCTCAACCCAAAAAAAAAAAAAAAGTTCTGAATATAATTTAATCTTTATTACTCAGTCATTAAAAGAATCAAAGAGTAATACAGTTGAAAAGGATGTTGGAAATCATCAAAGAAGTTCAATGACTTGGCCAAATTCATTACTGTAGTTGGCTACAAAACAGTGATGACCTCATAAACTACTTAAGAGCAATTTTTCCTTATTCCAAGTGACCCCAGCATGATATTTTTTTGAGTTTTTGTGATTTTTATAGTGTTCTTTCTCCTTTGTTTGTTGTTATTGTCTACTGTTGATAGTATGTCTACCTGTAGTAGCTTTTTTTCTCCACTTTTAATTTTCCACTTTTGCTCTTTGAGCTTGGATATTGAAATTCATTAGCATTGGGGTTGTTCAGTCATGTCCAACTCTTCTTGACTCCATTTTGAGTTTTTTTGCCAAAGATATTAGAATGATTTGCCATTTCCTGCTCCATCTCATTTTACAAATGAGGAACTAAATAAATGGAGTAAAATAATCTGCCCACATTTGTATAGCTAGTATGTATCTGGAATCAGATCTGAACTCTGGAAATTGAATCTCTGACTTCAGGCTTGATACTCTATCCACTGAGCCACCTAGCTTCCCTTGTTTGTATACATGTATTAAAAAAAAATAGCTCATATGGTTATGTATATTTTAGATACTTTGAGTGACCAAAAAAAAAAAAAAAAAAAGACTTCCCTTTGATTTCTGGTACTTGCTATATTCCTGGATAGGTGAGGTGACCAGCTTGATTAGGTTACTGATTTTAAAAAAAGGTTTACTGTTTAAGGGATTTTTGTTGTTGGAATATATTTTCTTTTTTCATTTCAATGGTAAAGTAAGTAGTGCAGAAAAGACACTTCAGTGTATTTAAGGCTTTTCCTTGAGTAAGATGGAAAATTAAATTAAAAATTCTTTTATCTCATTCTTTATTTCATAAACATATTTTAAAATTCTTGTTTTGTTTGGATTTAGATTTTAAATTGTATTGAACTAATGTTCAGTAACTAATTGAAATGTTATTCTTTAAATGATTACTCGTAGCATATATGCATTTTCTCAATTAACAGTTGTAATTTTGATAATCTTGCTCAAAAAATTTTTAATTAATCTTCATTGCCTTACACACACACAAAAGCAAAACTCTTTGACTTGGTATTCCTGGCTTGTTGTAAGCTGAAAAACAGCAATGTATAATCTAGACCTATGCACCTAAAACTTCTTGTTGTGAATCTTACCTCACATACTTCTTAGCTTTGTCTCTTAGCAAACCACTTAGTTCTCTGAGAATCAGTTTTCCTAATCAGTAAAATAAGTTTAATTATAGCACAGGACTAATTATGAGTATCATTTGAAATAATTAATGTTTATTGCTTGTAAGTCATAAACTACAAATAATTGTGATTATTATCTTACGCATATCAAAACCAAACTAAGAATTTCCCTCCAAATAGCCACTTGTTCCCCATAATTTTATTTTCTACAGCTGACATGGTTCCTTCCTCTTTTATCCCTATTGAAATTTCAGCCATCCTTCCAGGCATAGCTCAAACTCCAACTCTTTCTTGAAGTTTGGAAGATAATCTAGATTTATAATGAACAACTTTTACATAGCTCATGGAAGGCCTGGGTGACATCTTTTAGTTTAAATTATTACAAAAGAACTGAACAAAAGGAGGGGAAGTGCTTCATGTTGAAATACAAAAAGCAATTCCAGTGAGATAGAAGAAGAAATTATCTAAAGCTACTAATGGAAATAATGAACATTTTATCTTTTATTGTTCTCAGTTGTCAGGCATTCTTTTTTCTCTTCCTCACATCCTCCCTATCTATTGGAAAGAAAACAGAGAAAAGGGAAGAAAGCAATATTTTTCTTTATCACTTCTCTGGAATTATAGTTGATTAAAATTCACATATCTTTCTTAATGGTTCATTTTATTGTTGCTCTGGTTCTGTCCTCCTCACCATGTATTAATTTAATGTTTCTTGAAACCTTCTTCCTCATTTTGTTACAGTTCAATAGTCTTACATTATATTCATTTACCACAGTGTATCCAGCCATTCCCCAAATGATTGGCATCTCCTTAGTTTCTTCTCCCTACCCCTCCCACAATGGACTTTTCTCCATTGTTACCCTTCTTCACCTCTGTGTAGAATTTGACGTATTGATCACCTTCATCCCCTGGATGCTATTTTTTTTTTTAGTGACAATACTTTGGGTACACTACGTTCGTCTAGTCCTCCTCAGTCTCTTTAGCTTTTTTTTTTTTTCCATTTCTGTATACCTATAACCATGGATATCCCCTAATTCCTGCCCTAGTCCTTTCTATTTTCATGCTGTACTGTCTTATTTGGTACTCTCATCAGCTACCATCAGATTAATATCTTCATACAGATTCTTTCCAAATATTTATATCCAGTCAGTATCTCTCCTGAGTTATAAATCTGTATTACCAAATGTCTTTTTTTGGATATGTCATACAGTATGTTCCATAGGCATCTCAAATTTAGCATGTCCACCCATAATAAGTAAATTATTCATGGCCTGAAAATATATACATCATAGCATTATCAGTTTAGAGCTAGAGATTATCATAGAGGATGTCCAGTAATCAGCCAACTTAAATTGGGAGATGTGATTGCTAAATTGTTGATAGTGATCTTTAAAAGATTATGGGAAATTATGGAAGTTCCATAGAACTAGAAAAGGATAAATGTCCTAATTTTACAAAGGGGAAATGAATGCTATCTGAAAAATATAAACCATTGAGCTTTACTTCATTCCCTTACAGAATTAGTTATTATCTTATCAAAGACATCCCCAAAATCTAGCATAATTCCTGGAAAATAGTAAACATTTAAAATGCAGATTGCTTTATATCTTGAAAAGGGAGTGGTATTCAATTGAGCATAGTATAACTTCTTTGAGAATATCTAGTATGCTTTCTCAATCACAAAAATTTAAGTAGTTATGATGTTCAGAGAACTAGCATTTGGGATACAAGGAATGGCATAAAATGGTTTCTTCCCTCAAATTATTAATAATAACTAAATACATACAAGAAACATATAAAATAAATGGGAGGTAATAGGAGGGGATACATTAGAAACTTCTTTCAGAAGTCAGGATTTGAGCTGAATCTTGAAAGAATCTAGAAAAGTTAAAAGATGGAAGTGAATGAAGCAGACATTCCAGTCATGGTGACAGCTGGTGAATAGGCATGGAGATAAGAAAAGGATGTACTCTGTTTGAGCAATAACAAATAGATCAGTGTTACAGATTTTTGCATGGGAGATAGTAAGGGATTTAAATCAAGAGCTAAGATGGTTTGCAACTGAAAAATACTAGAGGCTTTCCCATTAGAAATAGGTAAAACTAGAACATATCTTTCTTTTCAAATAATGTAATTACTTAGGAAAACTCCAGAGAATCAGCAAAGAAACTAAATGACTTGCTTCAGCCTAGTAGCTTGATATAAAATCCACAAAAATCAGCATTTCTAAACAGTACTAAGAAAAAAACAGAAACAGGCAATAAAAGAATTTCCATTCAGAAGAAGAACAAAGTACATAAAATATCTGGGAGTTTACCTACCAAGAAAGTTTTAATCTAGAATATTACTACAAAACACCATATAGAAATATGATGAGACTTAACTGGAGAGCTGTTCACTGCTTGTGGATATGCCCTGCCAATATAGTTTAATAAATAACATAAATATATTTAGTACTCAAATTACTGAGTAGAGCCCTTTTGGAATTATACAAAATGTTAGCCACATTTGTTCAAAAAAAGTAAGTTTAGAATTTTAGAGGAAATAAAGAGAAGTAAAGTATTAAGGAAGGGGCATAACATCACATCTCAAATTGTATTATAAAGCAGTAAACATCAAAGCTTTTTAATACTATTTAAAAACAGAAGAGCAAATTAGTGGAACAGACATGTAAATTTAGACTTTTCATGTAAATAAGGTCAGAAGAGAAGAAAAGTTATATGCATCAAAAAAAACATAAAAATTCAAATCCAAAATATATAATGAATTGATATAATTATATGGCACTAAAATTTATTTCTGTTAGTCAAAAGGTGTGAGCATACAATTTCAAAAGAAATTCAGATTTTAAATGCCTATGAAAACACATTCTTCCAATAACTAAGAAAAATGCAATTTAAAACAATTTTGAGTTGTGGTTTTAAGCCATATATATTGACAAAGATCATAGATGAGAATATCAATGTTAGAGAATGTCAATGTTAAAAGGACATATGAGAATGTAAGCATTCTTATCCACCATCATAGTGATATCACTATGAAGTGATCCAGGTATTCTGGATTCCAGTTTTTAATTATACAAGAAAAGTATAACTAAATCAGAAGTTTGTAATCTTGTGTCATAGACACAATATTTGTAAATGCATAAAACAAAATAGAATTACAAAGGAAACCAGTTCTATTAAAGTAGAGCTATAATGGCAAAACAAGATTATACGATGATCAATTCTGATGGATGAGATAATTCAGGCTAGTTCCAATGATCTTGTGATGAAGTGAGCTATCTGTACCCAGAAAGAGGACCATGAGAACTGAGTATGGATCAAAAAATAGCATTTTCACTCTGTTGTTTGCTTGCATTTTGTTTTCTTTCTCATTTTTTTCCAGTTTGATTTGATTTTTCTTGTGCAACAATATAATTGTACAAATATGTATGAATATATTGGATTTAACATATATTTTTACCATGTTTTACATATATTGGATTACTTATCATCTAGAGGAGGGGAAAAATTGGAACACAAGATTTTGCAAAGTGTTAATGTTAAAAAATTATCCACACATATGTTTTGAAAATAAAAAGTTTTAATATAAATGAATGAATGCATGAATGAATAATAGAGCTGTAAAATATTTTTAAACAAGTTGTAGACCCCAGGTTCAGAGCCCAAAGAGCTAATTCTCTTTGATCCAGTGATCTTGAGAAACAAAGAAACAAAGATCTATTATATAACAAAAAAAATCATAGCACCCTTTGTGGAAGCAAAGAACTGGAAACAAAGCTAGTGCCCATCTAGTGGGAAGTGGTCAAATAAACTGAATTCATAAACTGTTATTGAAGAGCAAAAAATTATAAATATGAGGAATTCAGAGAAACATGAGAAGATATTAAGAAACTATCCTAGTGAAATAATCTGGATCAAAGAAACCAAGCTGAATGACTACTGCAATATAAGTGAAGTGATTACTAAAAGGACTTTAAGTAATGGGTAGAAAAATAATAAAAATTCTAGGAAAAAAGAAAAGAAAACATACTTTCTTCTCCAGAGTAGAAAAGTGGGGGATTATTACCAGGCGAAAGTATTTTATATGGTTAGAGATGTATATTTTAATTTGTTATACACATGTTACTTAGACTGTAAACAAAAAAGCCATCTATTAACATTGTAAATATTAATGAGTGATATACCATCTCTGAAGATACTTTGCTAACTTCCTATTTTTATATTCATAACAACCTGTTTAAGAGGGAATAGGTTTAAATTGACTCACTAGTTTGATCAGACATAAGCAGATTGACTAAATATTAGAATAGGTTATCTAGAGTAGTTATACACTTCATCTTTACATATTTTTTTAAAGTAAGCCTTTTAAAAATATGTGGGCATTCATTTGTTTTTGGCAAGGATTCCAGGTCTTACTTTCCTTTCAGCTACATAATTTTAGAGTTTTGGAAAAAGTAAAGTCATCTGAAGAAGATGGGTTCAAGGAAAGAATTACATGAGATGGTGATAATGATTATATGTCCTCTTCTCTGAATAACTATTCAGAATGATCGCTTACTCTAACTAATAACTAACTGAATAACTTACTCTAGCCTTTCAATGAGCTTGAAGTTTTGATCTAGATTGTCCTTTTTTACATTCCTTATCCCCATGGTTACTATTTTGTTAAAATTTCTACTTCTTTCTTATCCAAACCAGAGGTTAGAAAAAAGTCTTCATCTTTAGCTCTCTTTGAAGCATTTTACATTGTTGATCATCCAGTCTTTCTTGAAAGATTCTCCTCCAATTGTTTCTATATCATTCTCCTGATTATTTTCTGATCTCTTTGATGAATTCTTATCTTTATTCCTTATTTATTAATCATGCTTCACTCACTGTGGATATTGCAAAAGACTTGAGTGTCTACTATGATTTTATTTTTTAATTTAAGCATCTATATAGTGGAAAGCACAGTGGGAAGTAACAATTCTTGTCTTTAAGGAACTTAAGCACTTAAATGAAAAATAAGATATGTCCAAAGATAAATATAATTTAGTGTAGTGAGAGCAAAGGAGATTTCCAAACAAAATGCTACACACTTTGAGCCAGGAAAGTCAGAGGGAAGACTTTGATGGAGATGACCTTAATTCTGATATAACACTGCAGTTCAGTTATGTAAGATAGACCTCACGAATTCAGAAAGGATAAAATAAGGGAACAGATAGAGATATAGTTTGTGTCAGAATTTAGAGGAGAAGAATGAATAAAGTTGAAAATGTTGTTTGGAGCCCAATTTTAGAATACCTTAAATGTCAAGTTTACCGTATGTTTTATTATCCTTTGAACACTGGACATCTGCCAAAGTTTTTTGAGCAAAGAGCTATGGAGAAAGGTGTTCTAGTCACAAATGTGTATTGGGAATATTTTTCTAGAAACTTCTTTTTTTAAATGAATTTTTATTCAGATACTTTGTTTTTATATCACCTAGATTTCCTTCTCTGTCCCTTTACTCAACAAACTATCCCTTATAATGAAAGTTTTTTTTTTTTTAATTAAAAAAAATTCATCAAGAACAGTGAGTACATCAAAACTATCTGACATTATTACAGGATTTCAGCACTTGTAAAGTGCCTTCCTTCCTTCCCTTCGGCAATGAGTCAAGAAAAGTTTTTTTTCCTCTTATTTCTTCTATGGAGCCAGACTTGTTCTTTACAATTTCACCACATTTATTTTTGATTGTTTCAATTACTCTTTCCATTTTTATTGTTGTAGTCATTTTGATATTGTTTTCCTTAGTAGTCTTACCTCCATTTTTCACCAATTCATAGAAGTCTAATTATGATTCTCTGAAGTCATCATGCTTAAAATTTTTTAGAAAACAGAATTATGCTGTTAAATTTGCCTATCACAATTTGTTTAGCCATTTCCAAACTGATTGACATCCACTTTGTTTCCAGTTATTTGATGCCACAAAAAGTACTGTTGTAAATATTCTGAAGTATATGGAGCTTTTCTTTTTGTCAGTGCTCTTATAGTAAATGTTTAACCTTAGAATCTCAGGGTCAAGAAGATC
Organism: Antechinus flavipes; assembly: GCF_016432865.1. NCBI lineage: Eukaryota > Metazoa > Chordata > Mammalia > Dasyuromorphia > Dasyuridae > Antechinus > Antechinus flavipes. The sequence continues at coordinate 51,642,953 of NC_067402.1, read as the reverse complement.
TAAATAATTTTATTGACTTTATTTGCATAATTACAAATTGCTTTCCAGAGTGATTGTGTTCATTTATAGCTTGACCAAAAACATATCAGTACACTTAGCTTTTCACAACTCTACCAACATTGACTATTCCCATCTTTTGATATCTTTGCCAGTTTGTTGTGTGAGCTAAAACCTCTGGTTTTTTTCTTTGCTTTTTTCTTATTAACAGATTTTTTTTTCACACCGTTTTTAATAGTTTGTCAGTTTTACTTTAAGAGCTGTTTGTTCTTACTCTTTGATGGTTATTTATTGGGGAATTTTGGTCTATGCGGAGGCATAAGTAGTGAGGTGGAATAGTGAATAAAACTGATCTTGGGTAACTTTTACTTCGTTTGTTCCTGTCTCTTTTTTCTCCCCTCCCCTTTTTTTTTTTTTTTTTTTTTAGTAATAGCTCTACTCCTCTGAGTTGTTGATTTGAATTGACTATTTAAATTTTTTTATCTTTTCAGGATATGGCCTTAGTTGCACCTGAAGCTCCTTCAGAGCAAGCTAGGAGAGTTTTTCAAACATATGACCCTGAAGGTAAGAAACGTCATTGTTTTCACTTTTGTTGACTTTATTTTTCTATGTCCCTACATAAACTGATACTTAGTGATATTCATCTCAGTCTTACCAAAAATATTTAATAAATTGTTTATTTGAAAACATTGTAAAAAATAAAATACACTTCTTGCAAAGTGGAAAATAAAACAGAAAAAGAGTAGTCATACTCAACACTTAATAATTAGGTGAAAATTATGAGTTAAACATTTTTCAATAAATCTGTATATTTCAGTAGACAACAAAAATTGTATATATGAAACAGATTTTCTTATTTTGTTTTCAAATATGTATCAAATTTAACTTAATAGTAATAAGAAGACTCAGAGTTGTTTTCATTTTCTTTTGTATATAATTTTGTATATAATGTTTTATTGATGCTTTTTTAGCTGACATTGCTGTCAGTATTAACTTCTCTTCCTCCAAGTAGATTTGTTTAATTGTAACAAATATAGTTAAGGAAAATAAATCAAGATATTAGTCTTATTCTTTGCCTCTACTCTGTTACCTCTCTGCCAATATGTGGATCAGTTGCCTAAAATCTTGATTGTTTTCTAATTTGATCAGAATTCTATAATCCTTCAGAGTTCCTTTTCTATAATTAACTTATAAGTTTTTCTGTCTTGGTTCTTCTTATTTCATTCTGAATCAGTCTTTCCAAGTTTCTCTAAATCCATCAGATTCATCATTTCTTAAGATACAGTAATGTTTCATTATATCCATAAACTATAATTTGCTCAGTCACTCCCTAATTGATTAACACTTTTTGTTTCTAATACTTTGATACAACAAAAAGGACTGATACAAATATTTTCGTTTGTATCTGTCCTCTCTTAATGTGCCTAAAAATGTTATCATTGGATTAAAGCATATGCAGAATCGTTGAACTAGTTCACAGCTCTACCACACTTATATCAGTGCCCCATCCTTCTATGGTTCCTCTAGCAGTTGCCATTTTATTCTTCTATCATCCTTGTCAGTCATGTGGATGTGAGATAAAACCTCAAAATTATTTTAATTTACTCCTTTTTTTTATTGTGATTGCTGATAAGCTCCATGTAGTAATTTGAAGTTATTCATATTTTTCTACTAATCTATCTAGGAATAGTTCTCATTTTATATTTGTGTGAATTTCCTGAAAATTTGGACACTAGGGGAATTTGTTTAAAATTTATTTTTAAGTGTTTTTTTTTTCCTCTAGTTAACTATTTCTTTTTCATCCTATGTTCATTTTACTTGTTAGAAATTTTTTATTTTGGATTATCAAAATTTGGGTTATACTAGCACTCAAACCTTGGGCACAATCTGAAAGGAGTAATATTACTTTCTGAGTAAGATAATGCCAATATTTTATTCATGTGTTACAAATTTCAAACTACAGGTTTTAAGTGAGCAGTTTATAAACTCAGAACTTCAGAAAGAAATTATATAAATTAATGTTATATTAAATATGGTCACAGTATCAGATTAATTTATTTACATTTGCTAAACATTCAGAATGTTATATCCATATTTAATCTGAAAATGATATTTCCAAATAACCTCTGGTGTTATGTGAAAGTGTTATTACATGGAAGACATTTGCCAAACTGTATGTGAATGTAACATGAATGCATTGTATCATAAAAAGATGATGAAAAGAACAAATCCAATGAATTTGTGATTTATATGAATTAGGAAGATTTACATGAACAGCATTGAAGTAATCAGAATCAGGAGAAATAAACAATGACAACATTGTAAAGGGGGAAAAAAACTGTAAGACTCAATATCCATGATCAATGTAATGAGCAAACACAAATCCAAATAACTAATAATAAATCATTCCCCTAATTCATTGTACAGAGATTATAGAGTAGAGCTGCTAAAAGAGATAGTTTTTCTAGATACTGCTATTTTGTTGATTTGTTTCTCTTGGCTTATTTGTAACAAGAGAAGATTTGAGAGATTGGATGAGGAGGGAACAACCTCTAAGGAAAGAAGTAGACAAAGTTAAAGGTTCTAAGAAAAAAAGAGGAGAATGGGGAAAAAAACAGCAGTGACACATTAAAAAAATAAATAAAAGAAGGTAGTTCAGAAAAAGACAAGTGTTCCCTTTATGATTCAAAAATTTCTTCCTCTTTGAGCTTTATAACAATTCTATTATAGCATTTTCTTCCATTCTTTGTCTTTGCTATGTTTTGACCTCCATGATTACATTCATTTTTCATAGTGGCTTTAGCACTTAGGCTCTTCTCTCTGTCCCTGACATCTTTGTCATGATTTTAATATTCACAGGAAACCCTTATTTATCAATTCTCTAAGGAATTTATTTTACCTCCAATGATGGCAGCTTCCCTTATACAAATCTCCTGGCACCTTTCATATATTATTCTTAAAGCCTTCTAATTGTTTGCCCTTACTTGATCAGTTGCCAAATATTCATCCCAAAGGCATAGATCAAACCATGTCCTTCTTATGCTTAATAACCTTAGCAATAAAATATAGGTTCTTTGACAAGATCTATTTCATCTTTGTCTTTGTTATCTAAATTATGAGAACACACACACACACACACACACACACACACACACACACTGCGGTTGGGGAAAAAAAATCCTAATCTATTTTTTAAAAGTTAGGAAAGACAAATGACATTGACATCTATTGTTGTAATTTTATACAGAATTTTAACTGATAGGAATTCATTGCTATAAAAAGCAGACCAAAAAACCCTTAAAAGCCTTAATCAGAAAACACGACTTGCTTTTCAAGAAAGATTATGGTCGAAGATAATACCTGTTTCAAATAGAAGTATATTTTGCTTGACTGTGCTTCTATGTGCATGTTTATACATGTGTGTGTCTATATATATGTATGTACATGTATATTTCATTATTTAGAGGAAAGAAGTAACTATTAATAGGCCTACCAAAAAGGAAAAGAAAAGAAAGAGAAATACTACTTAAAATGTAAAGAAAGACAGAAAGAAAAACAAACATAACAGAACAATTTGTAAAGTAACAAGTAACATATCAGACATCAAGAGGTCATTCATAAAGACAAAGTCTCCATATATACCAAAATCTTTATAGCACCAATTATTGTGAAAGCAAAGAATTAGAAACAAAGAGGATGCCCATCATTTGGAGAAAGGCTAAGTATTATGGCACATAAATGAAGTGAAATGTTACTATGCAGGAAGAAATGATGCATGTGATAAGTACAGAGAAAAATGGAAAAATCTATTGGAACTAATGGAGAGGAAAACAAGTGGAGTCACAAGAAAATGGTACATACCCTGACTGCAAGAAAATGAATGAAAAGAGCAACCACAAAGAATAACACAATAACAAAGACCAGTCCTGGCTCCAAGAAGCCTGAGCTAGAATATCTTCAGGAATTTACAAAACTTCTTGAATGACCCAGACTTCATGCAGAGACAAAACCAAATCCATTAATTTTGGTACTCTGATAATGTTATGGATACAAGACATGAAACAGTATGGACTCAGAAGGATTGAAAATAAAGATCACAGAAAGTAGACCATACTTGGGTCTAGGTGTGGGCCATCAGACTACAACACAGAAATAGCCAGTAAGAGACTTCAAAGAGGACTAGGATTAAAGAAACCTATCAAAGACATGTATAACAAAAAAAGAACATAGGTGAGGCTCATGATCGGAACAAGGGACTTAGAGTGGATCACTGATGTCTTTGCAGTGCATCAAGAAATCAAAGAAGGCTTCTAACACGGGTATACTTTTTGTGCTGAAATTATAGTGGACGTAAATGGGAGTTACACATCTACAGTCATGGTTGCAATTTTACATTGTGAAAGCAAACTTACAGATCAGTGAGATAACAGATTTGGGTATATGCCTTCCATATAGTAGGCACTTAATATTTTTTAAACTGAATTGAAATGAAAAACTTCATGGGGTCCCTATATATTACTCTCTAGGATAAATGCAGACTTCTTCCTTACCTGACATTTAAAATGCTCCATAATCTTACTTGCATATCTTCACACATAATGTTCCAGCCAACTAGACTACTTAGATATTCCCTGAATTTTAAATGCCATCCACTGCCTCCCTGCATTTCCACAGGACATCTTCCATATCCAGATTTTAGTATCCATTCTTCTCTTTCTCCCAAGCTCAACTCAGTTTCCCTATTATCATTGCCTCTTTCACTGGTTCCCTTGAAATTTCCTTAGAGCACTTTTAATTTTAACCTAGTGGAAGACAAAATACAGTAGAAAGTGCTGGATAGGCAGTCATAAGACCCGGATCTTATTATAAGCTCTGCCACTTAATAACTTCCTTTAACCTCTTTTGTTACCAAGTTTCTTCAGCTATAAAAGGAAAGAATTGGATTAGATTAGGTCTCTTTGCCTGAGAAATATTTACATGATCCCAATAGTAAGTAAAACAAGTATAAAAAAATCAAGCATTTACTGATAATAAATCATAATTTTGTGGCCATCACATCAGACCCATATGAGGTCATGATCCATAGATTAAGAAGCTTTGAATTACATGACCTTTGAGGTGCCATCTCTGTCCTGCAATCTGTAACAAAAATGGAGGACATTTCTAAAAATCCTACTCTTCTAATTTCCTCATTCCTTCTGATATTGGCTATATGCCTATAGTGTCCTTGACTCTGCCTTTTCTCCCATTTTCCACATGTTCTCATTTGTCAGATCTTTGCAACTCAGCTCTACCTTAATAATGTCATTTTCTCTCTTCTTATCTATTTGCTCTGCAGTCGTTTTTGGCTCTTCCTATCTCTCACTTTTCCATAAAGACCTGCCTTGTTATGTCATAGTGACATGAAAATGACCCCAACTTTCTAAAAGACTTTGGAAACAGTATAAGCTCTAGCAGATCATAACGTGCCTGGAAGTACAATGCTAGTCGAAGGACCAGCTTAGGTCTACTACCAGTAGCTTGGCCACCTGGTGCTTATATGCCCATTTAAGAAACAAAAATACAAAATCATCCCTCAATTTTGAGCCACTTCACTTTTAGGAGGAGGCAAAGCAAGAGGGAGGCAGCAAAAATTAATATCTAAAATGCCTATAAACATTAACTTAGTGATATGTTAAGTGTTTAAGAATAATATATTAACTACAAATAAATCTTAAATACTAATCTTGTTGATGGTAGAAGTTTAGCTGAGACATTAAGGAAGCTAGGAAACTCGAAAGGCAGATGTGAGAAAAGAGGACAGTCAGAAAATGTTATATACAACAAAAAACAAGTTATTTGAGTTCACAAAGGGCATTTCCATCCATTTTTTATTGATTTTTTACAACAGTCTTATGAGATTTGGAGAGTTTATTATTATCTTCATTTTATAGTTGAAATTTCAGAGTGACTTGTCTGAGGTCACACTGTAGTAAGTAATAATTCTATGACAAGCAGGTAAGTTTTCTCTCCCCCTTACCCCAAGCATTTTATTTATTTAAAAATTTTCCTCAGTTACATTCAAAACAAAACTTTATATTTACATTTTTTACAAAAAAATTTTGAGTTCTAGTTTCTCTCCCTTATTCCTTCTCACAATTAAGAAGTCACAGGTGAAGTTAGGCAAAACATTTCCATAAAAGTAAAGTTGTAAAAGAAAAATCTTGTACCATAATGAAAATTAAAAAAAAAAAAACCCTCAAGAAAAATAAAGTTTTGTTTTGTTTTGTTTCTTTTTTTAAAAGAGAATGAGAAAATGCTTCAATCTGTATTCAGAAACAATCAATTCCTTTTCTCTGGGTATGAATAGGATTTTTCATCACAAGTCCTTCAGAGGATAATTGTACTACTGAGAATAACAAAAGTGATTTACAGCTGGTCATCCCAGAACATTACTATTATTTTGTATGTGGTATATTTCACTTTGTTTATGGAGGATTTTCCAGGTGGTAGTGGTTTTTTCTGAGAGCATCCTGCTCATCATTTCCCAGAAAACAATAATATTCTATGACAAACACATACCACAGTTTAGTGAGCCATTCCCTAACTAATGGACATCCTCTCAATTTCTAATTTGTCTTATCCTTAGAAGAGAGCTGCTTTGACTCTTTTTTGGTACATATATATTAGATAATTTCCTTTTTTTTTTTTCTAATCTTTTTTGGTATTCATGCCTAATAGTAGTGTTGTTGGGTCAAAGGATATGTGGGAATTTTTAGCCCTTTGGGCACAGATCATATCTTTTGATATCACCCTTCCTTCCCATATCCCATTCTCCTATTTTCCTGCAAGGTAACATAGATTTCTATATCCCTATTGATTATATGTGTAATTTCCTCTTTGAGCCAGTTCTGATGAGAATAAGGTACACTCACTCCTCCTGTCCTCCCCCTCTTTACTTTTACTGTAAAAGCTTTTTCTTGCCTCTTTTTTTATGGTAGATAATTTGCATCATTCCACTTCTCCCTTTCCCTTAGTACATTCTCTTTTTGCTCCTTAATGTATTAATTTTTCAAATAGATATTATCCCTTCATCTTAAACTCATACCAATGCCCGGTGCCCTTTGTCCATATATGCTTCTTTTAGATTCCGTAATAATGAGAAAGTTGTAATAAGTTACAAGTATCTTCCTCCCATGTGGAAATATAAATTGATAAATTTTATTAAATCCCTTATGATATCACTTTCCTGATTACCTCATGCTTCTCCCAAGTCCTGTATTTGAAAATCAGATATTCCATTCAGCTCTGGTCTTTTCATCATGAATGCTTGAAAATCCTCTATTTCATTGAATGATCACCTGTTCCTCTGAAGGATTATATTCAGCTTTGCCAGGTAGGTGATTTTCGGTTGCAATCTTAACTGCATTGCTCTTGGAATATCATATTCCAAGCCTTCTGGTAGAAGCTGCTAAATCTTGTATTATCCTAACTGTGCTCTAATATACTTTGAACTGTTTCTTTCTGAATGCTTGCAATATTTTCTCCTTAATCTGGGAGTTCCAGAATTTGGCTATAAAATTCCTGAGAGTTTTTATTTGGGCATCTCTTTCAAGAGGTGATCTATGAATTCTTCAATTTCTGTTTTTTCCCTGGTTCTAGAATATCAGGCAATCTTCTTTGATAATTTCTTGAAGAATGATGTCTAGACTGCTTTTTTTGATCATGACTTTCTGGTAGATCAATAATTTTTAAATTTTCTCTCCTGGATCTATTTTCCAGGTCACTTGTTTTTTCCCAATAAGATATCCCCCTCCCTTTTCCCCCCTGTTTTTGTTTTGCTTTATTTTATCTTGATTTGTCATATAGTCATTCACTTCCATTTTCTCAATTCTATTTTTTAAGGAATTATTTTCCTCAGTGAGCTTTTGTACCTCCTGTCTCAGTTGGCCAATTCTGCTTTTTAAGGCATTTTTCTCATTAGCTTTTTGTACCATTCTTAATTCTTTTTCTAATTTTTCCCCTCTCTCTCCTTCTCCTTCTCCCCCTCTTCCTCTTCCCCTATCTCTATCTCTCCCTCTCCTTCTTTTTCTCCCTCTCCCTCTCCTTCTCTCCCTCCTCTGTGTGACTCTGTCTCTCTCTCTCTCCTCTATCTCTCCTCTGTCTCTTTCTGTCTCTCCTCTCCTCTTTCCTCTTTCTCTCCTCTTTCTCCTTTCTTTTATTTGTTTCCAGGGTAGAAGGTGCACTATCTCAAGCTTCAAGGGGTTTGTGCAACTATTTTCATAAATCCTTCTAGGAATCTGACCACAAGCACTCTTTTCTGGAGCTGTCAGATGTATCCCTGCCCCACTGTAAGATCTAGTGAGCTGGCCTGAGCTGGGGCTATGGCACACTCCTACTCTGGTCTCACAGATCTTTTCTGCTGGCCTTCCATGTCCTCTTTGGTGACTCTGAATTGAGAGGTCCAGAAGCTGCCAGTACTACCGCTGATTCAGAGGTCAATCTGAGCTGGGGCTTGGGGTCAGGGTCGGGGCTTAGACCTAGGCTGTGCTGAGGTTGCACACTAGACTCCCACCCTGGGGTCATAGACTTTTTTTTTTTTTTTTTTTTTTTTTTTTTTTTTTTTTTTACTGATCTTCTAAATTGTCTCTGGCTGAAAAATATTCTACTCCATCTTTTTGGATGTTCTGATGCTCTAAAATTTGTTTAGCATCATTATTTAAAGGAATTTGGAGTGGTTTAGGGGAGAGGTTGCCTTTACTTCCCCATCTTGACTGCCCCAAATAGGTTTTCTTACCACTAGTATACTGAACCATTTTTTTCTTCAATCCCAGTATTTTAAAAGAAAAATACACAAATGACAACATTATCCTTCTCAAATTTATGCATGTAGTAAATTTTATTTTTTATACTTCATTTTTCTTTTTAAAATGTTGATAATAGCTTTTTATTTTCAAAATACGTACAAAGATAATTTTCAATATTCACTCTTGCAAAACCTTGTATTCCAAATTTACTCCCTTCCCTAGACACCAAGTAATCCAGTATAGATTAAACATGTACAATTCTTCTAAACATATTTCCATATTTATGTGCTGCACAGAAAAAAAAAAGGAAAGTGTGTTTTGAAGGGAAAAAGGGGAAAAAAAAGTGAGAAAGGGGAAAAAAAAAACAAAAAAGTGTGAAACTATAGAGACTGATTTTAACTCTCAATTTGTCTAAGATCAGGATATGCTTCTCATACTTTTAAAAATAAGATGTAAGACATATATATTTGCATACATGATATATTTTTTTAAACTGTTTATTTCTTTTTTTGGAATCCTACCAATATTTTAATTTTAGAAAGACCTTGGCAGATCACCTTCCATTATTCACTTCCTAGCCTATGGAGTAATTCTTAATTCAAAGTAAAAATAAATACTATCCCATGTGCTCAAGGTCTAAATTTAGCTAATTAGACAAACTTAATAAAAATCAGGTTGTGGACCTAAGGAAATGTAATAGTTTGATTGCTTTTTTTTTTTTTTTTTTTTTTTAGTTCCTATTTGTTTCTGTGTGTATATAAATTCAAAAGTATGTTTTCAGAAACACATCAGCAAATGAAAATGGAATCAGAATACATACTGAGTAGCAAATGTCAAATAATTTTGACAGATCTGATTTTAAAAATGTTTTTCAAGAATATTAAAACTTATACTTGTATACATGTTCTTTGAATCTAGAGCTCATTGTAGAACAGGAATCATAGCAATCAAAAACACTTAATTCTGTTGAATTATTGGATAGCAATTTAATAGACTCTTAATGATTATCCCAGTGTTTCAGCTCGTTATATATGCTTTGGTGAGCTAAAAGTTGACTTAAATTCTCTCATTTTTCAGTCATTATGGTTGAAAATGTTTCTAATAAATAATATTGTGTGTGTGTGTGTATCTGCACACATATACACATCTATGAAGGGTGAGGCTGCTTCTCTTACAGTGATTGCTGTGATTCTGTCACTGCTTTGCTAATTGCTATACTCATAAGCATTTTTCTTCTTTGTCTTAGCAATCATACTTTTCTTGACACCTGTGCCATATGCTTTCATCTGATATTTTTGGATTTGCAAAGGAATCCCTGTAGTTTATTTTCACTTTTGTACTATGAATACAAGTCTAATTACTACCACCATCTGAGTTATAATGATTTCCTTTTAGTTCGGTAAACCCCATGATTTATTTTTTCTACAAGCCCAGAGATCTCTCTTTTTTTCCTCTGTTAAAAATATGTTTTTAATTAAATAACTTCCTTCTTATCGTTACTTACTTTTTAAAATTTAAAGTAAGCTATAGTAACAGTACAAAATTTAGAGAAACACAAATAACTTCATTACTAAGTCATTAAACAATAGCAATTACTTAAATCTGTTTTCCTCTTCTAAGAAAATCTATATTTTGTCTCACAGTAGCTCCAAACATTTGAAAATTCATAGATGATCAACCTTAACTTAGTTTCCTGGCAAATTAATTTATAGCTTGAATATTTAAAAAGCCTTTTATTCTATTGCATGAATTAATTGAAAGTCATTGATGCCTTGATTTCCTTCTGCTCGTGCTCATGCTCATCTCTCAGTAGCTAGTGGCTTTCCTGAAAGCATGCTATCATTGTGCTAATCTTAGTAAAGGCCCCAAACATTTCCATACATCCTCTATCCTTTTGATCACTTATATATATGATTGAAAACAGAAAAAAATGGAGGAAAGAAACAGTACATCTTTTCTGTCTTATCTGTGTAAAGTCCAGCTTTGATTTCCTTCTGGTTTCAAATCAGTCATATTCCCAACTCCCCTATTCCATCAGGACTCACTTAGCAATAATTATTCTTTGACTTTACAGTTTCTGTGGTTTTTAGTGACTGGATTTCTGCCATTTTTTAATTGCTTTTTTCTTAAGTGGGGCATGTCTTTTTTTCTCTTGGAACCTTTAAAAGTACAATTCAGAGGGAAGTTTTTAAAATGAGTTATGCAGTGTTTTCCTCTCATCCTCTCTTTTTACCTTAGTGTGGCTAGTGTGATAATATTAATATTTTAGAGCTAGAAGAGACCTTAGTGGCAGTCAAATCCAACCCCTTTCATTTTACAGACATGGAAACTGAGACACAAATCAAGTAAATTACCTGGAGTTTCATAGCTAACTTAGGTACGATTTGAACTCAGGTTCCTGACTCCCAAGTCCAGTGCCTTTCCATACTATGCTATATTTATACATAACACTACCTCACTTCTGAGCTCCAACTTCTGTAGGTCTTGGCTTTTGTAATTTTATGGTTAGATCACAAACCAATCAGATTTTCAACTCTACAGAGGTTCCTAGTTAGGTAGTGAGATTTTCTTTTAAATTTCTTCGAAATGTATATTTTTGGTAACACATGTATTCCTCAATCTCGTCCTATTTCCAGTTTCCCCATTGTGCCAATTTTTAAAAATGTTGGTTGCCTGGCTACTGGATTATTGAAGTTTCTATATTTATATTTTGAGAATTAATATTTCTGTTCTCTTTCTAAAAGTAAATTCTTCTACTCAAGTCTTCATGATTGAATAGAGTATGAAATAAAGAAAAAAACTATAGATATTCTGTACCTTGGTCATCTCAAACTGTTTTCTTGAACTAATGAATGAGTTAGGATATTTTCAGTATGTTTTTAGTTTAAGAATGAGATATGTGGAAAATAGACAATATTGGTTTCACTTTATGTACATACATAGGTAGGGTAGATCTGCATATTTATACTAACTAAGGAATTAAAGTAATGTTATGTAGAGGTTGTTTAAATGATACTAAGACTGGAGCATGCTGTAGATCAGCATTGTCAAACTCAGGACAAATTTATGTAGTCTGCATATCAACTTAGAAAACTACAAATTAGCATTATCTGTAGTATATTGCATTTTTATTTATTTTAGTAAACATTTTTCAATTACATTTTAACTTAATTCTTTTTGTACTTGGGAATTTTGTAGATTAAGAGTTTGAAAACTTGTCTATAGATGGAGTGTGGATTCAATTCTCAGGAAACCCAATAAGCTTTGTATGCATCAACAAATGGAAAATTTCTTTAGCATGAAATTGTCAGCGGCTTCATAGATAGTTGCTATTCTACCATATAGAAACTAGGTGATCATGCATGGATAGTTCAGCATCAATCTGTTAATCTTACTAAAAAGATAATTATTAGTATACACAAGTAGGGTTGGGCCATATATGCTATGCCCTATGAACAGAAACTTGCTCATTTTCATATTGAGATGTCTTTCTCTAGGTAGTTTAATAAATAAACTCTATCCAAATGTGGAAACTTATTTAATATTATTAGTTCTGAACACAACTAAGCAAAATAAATTGTTGTAAGCCTTTTTTTTTTTTGCCCACTAGAGTTTTCTAAGCCTGAATAGTTCATAAGTACTTTACTTAAATGTTTTCCTTTTTTAAATTTCTGCTTAACTCTATGTTAAGATACCTTGGCATGTACATTACTGTAAACCACTTAATAGTATATTGATTTTGAAATTTATTAAATGATTCTCATTACTTAATCAGGCCCCACTGATATATTTGTCCAGATCAACACATGGGCTTATTTTTGCTTATGAGCCAAAAAAAATACCATATTGAGAAGGAAGCAGTACAGTATGTTCCACATTTTGTTGAAGAGTAACTAAATCTTACTTTGCAGTGACTGCTTTGTTTGATTATAGAAGCCGAGCTCTTAAATACCCTATTCTACTTGGCAGGATGTAAAACTCTGCTAAGCAGTATATTTTATGCAAGGTATTTTAAAACTGAGAAAATCCTCAGGAATGAATCAATAGGTATGGGGAAAGGGCAGTGTACATTTATGGATATAAAAAGATGTCTCTTTAAAACTGCTTTAATTTTAAAATATCTTAGAAACATTTTTGTGTCATATTTTTCCTCTGTTGAGTATGATTTGGCCACAACTCATATAGTTTTCCCATTGTGCCAAAAAAGGATTTTTTCCCATAAAGTGGTCTTTATCCACATTAAATACTATTCTGCATTTAAACATTGTAATATTCTTTAATTAGATCCAAGTAAAGATTTTTGATTTTTATTTATTTTATCTAAAAAAATAACATCACTGAATTCCTTTCAGAAGTTAAATATATGTTTTATGGGGGGGGGGGGAGGTGATAGTATTTTATAATTTGTTTCAACAATAGTAAAAAGAAAACTTTTTATTAAAAGATATGCTTAAGTAAACAGGGCTACAATGTCAATGTGGGAAGAAGCAGTACAGTAAGTTCCACTTCAGACTTCTCCAAACAAAGTGAGAATTTGCACCAAACCAATTCCTTATAGGGAAATCAGAAAAAGTCACAATGAGCCTTTTTGTCCAGCTGAGCTCAACAAAGAGTCAGACACATATATGTGCACTCATTGGGGACTAAGTTTGCCGGAAACACCCTGCAAGCAGCAGCTTGACATCCAGGGAGAGAGGAACCAGACAATAGGAGGTCTCAGGGCCACCGGACCCATATTGTGGATGACAGGCAGCCTCTTTGTGGCCACTCCTGGAGCACAGAGCCAGGGAGGACAGAGAACAGGTATGAGGACAGTATTTACTTTGTTTTCAAAGAGTTCCCATGACATCATGGGGTGGTGACTTGCACATGAATTGAAATTCTGTGGAGCAGACTGGCACCAAGTCATCAGCCTCACTCTCTCTTTCTGAGTCCTTGTGGAGTGAAAGAACAGACGTCATGTCAGCCAGCAGCAGCCCAGCATGAGCGGACATCTTTAGATTAAGATCTAAGCCCTCTGTGTTGCCCACCTCAGCCTCCTTCATGGCTGCTGGAACAAATTTTTATTGGCTGTTTCCAGGAAATTTAGTGGAAATCATCCACTGCTTGGGATAAACATCGCCTAACTCACTGACAGATTTGAGACCTGTTAGTTACTCTCAACTGGGTTTAATCTGCCTACCAAGATGGTTCAGTGAGACATGCCCACTGAACATGCTATAGGTTTTTGGAGCCACAATTGAGAATTGGATGAAACAGGTGAATACTAAAGGTGGGTGAGTCCTAAAAAGAACTCAGCAAGACTCGAGAGGTACTAGTTTTCCTGAACAAACCTGTGCATGGATAGAGATGGCCCAGAAAAGGAGGTGCTACTGAGAGGAGAAAGCCCTAGAAGCCAGAAGAAGCAGTATTGCTCAGATTATAGACAAAGTCTCGAAGCATCTAAGCTTGTTTGTAAAGGAATAGTCAAGTAGGAATCCCAAACCAAAGAGAAGCCCACTCTAAACCAAAAAAGTTTTTTAACTGGCTGACAGGAGCTTAATCCAGTAGTGGTCTACTCTTGTTCAGCCCTTCTCTCAGCTTAGGAGCATGTAAGAACTCTGACTAGGAAGCCAAATCAAAATTTTTGTGGATCAGCCCACTTTGGAAATACTAGAAGCTTCTGTGTCCTAGCCTTTCCCTCGAGTTCCTGGAATAATACAACACTCAGTACCCTAAGGAAACAGGAAAAGCATCAGCCGAAAAATCATACACTTCAAGACAGACATTAAAGAAGAAAATGATTCCAAAACATTTACAAGCAAAGCCTCAGAATAAGAACATAGCTTGGGCACACACTCAGCTAGAATTCCTGGGAGAGATGAAGCAAGAGTTTAAAAAATAAAAAATCTAAAATATTTTTTATAATAGAATGAAGGTGCTTGAAGAAAAAACTTAAAGAAAAAAAAAGAACTGAAAGCCATGGAAGAAAAATTAGAAAGTGAATTAATAGTTTGGCACAAGAGATACAAAATCTTGTCTGAGCAAAAAACTACCTTGAAAATTGAAATGGACCAAATAGAAGCCAGTGACATCCTGAGGCAACCAAAAATATTAAATCAAAATCCACAGAGTGTAAAGTTTCTCATAGCAAAAATATCCAATGTAGATAACAGAAGAGGAGAAAGAAAATTTTAATCATTAGACTATCTGAATACAATAACTTAAAAAAGAGCATTGACATCATACTTAAAAAAAAAAAATACCCATATATCTTAACCAGAAAGCAAAGAAGAAATAGAATCCCTTCAATGGATTAATGCTACAAGCAAAGAAAAAGCATTTGAGCATTAGTGAATAATAATCAGGATCACACAGAATTTACCAACCACTTTGAAGGAACAGAGAACTTGGAATATGATATTCTAGAAGGCAAAGATTTAGGTTTAGAGCCAAGAACAACTTAGCCAGCAAAACTAAATATGATGCTTTTTTGTGGGAGGAGAAGAAGGGGAAGAAGAGGAATTTTAAATTAAATAGAAGACTCCAAACTTTTCTGGTGGAACTACTAGAGCTGCTTAAAAACAATGAAGTTCAAAAATACAGATAAAAAGAAACATTATAAGGTAAACAAGAATGAGCATTGATAAAGGATAAACTGTTTACATTCAAATATGGAGAGATTTGTCTCTGAACCTCAGCGTCATTAGGGTTCACCAATTAAATAAGGTCTTGGAGCAGTCATGTCATATCTTGATGATCTGAGAAGAAGAATATACTAGTGTTAAGGAGAAGGAAAGGAAGGTTAGGGAAAATTATCTCAATTAAGTTTTACAAGTAGATACTGGTTCAAACAAGGAAGGGCAGTAGAGAAAAATAGTTGACACATGAAAGTCAATTTCATCACAGCTGGTCCAAAGTAGGAAGAACAAATAAGAACAGAGTTGGAGGTGAAAATACATTTCACATCACAGGGAAATTGGAAAGAAAAGAAAGAAGGAATAAAAGGGTGCCCATAAATTGGGGAATAGATGAACAAGTTAGGATGTAAATGTAGTGGTACTATAATAGTGAGCTCTTGCCAGTAAAATTAATAGCCATGGAAAGTCCAAGTTAAGCGAAATAAAAGTCCAAATGAGGATGTGACAAAAACTTATTAAAATAAGTTTCATGTTGTTTTCACTCTTATTTGATTTTTATGAGAATTTGTGTGGCTACAATGATTTTTGAAGACTATTTTTAAAAGATGATGTTGACTTTTTCTGTCATAATTTCTTATTTTCTGTTATTTTTACAGATAATGGATTTATACCTGATACACTTCTAGAAGATGTGATGAAAGCTTTGGATCTTGTTTCAGATCCTGAATAGTAAGAGAATAGAAAATTAAAGTCTTTATTTAACCATAAATAAAGCTTCCACTAAAATCAAAATTTACCATACCATCATTAATTATTTTATTGAGATATGCATTCTACACAATGTGTTTATTATACACAAATGTCATAGTGGAAAATAGTATAATTAAAGGAATAATCAGTTTGGATTATGGATAAAAAAGCTTTTAAAACTTTATTTGAATTACCTTTCTTGTTTATACTCTTGTCTCTTTTATTAGGCATTTAAAAGTTGTGTTGGAGTTTTGTTTATTTTTGTGGAGATTTTTTTTTTTTTGAAATTTTAAAGTATTGTGCTGTTAACTATTAAAACTTTTGAATATTATTTTTTTTTTCTATTTTGAACTTGGTTTGGACAACTTTGAAGGAAATTATAACAGTTTTCTTTATTATAGATAATAGTGTTTTCCATCAATAACCAGCCCCCCTTTGACTCTTCAACCATATATATTTAAAGGTAGTCAAAAATATTGAATACTTCTAGATAACTAAATGATCTGGACTAAATAATGTGTCAGTATATGAAGAATCAAGTGTTCATTTTTTTTCTTGTCCTCATAACATTGGTGTTATGCAGTGGCACTTTTTAAATTATATAATAGCTTCCTTTAAAAAGCATTTTCTCATTTTGTTTCTCCTTAGGGGTAATTTGCATTTTTATTATGCTAAGTGAAATATTAATCAAACATGAAATTGAATCTGGAAATTTGACCAGTTTCTTCTGAACTAAATTAGCATGATAGCTTCTAATGTTTTTAGGCTCTGCACGTTTTTTAGCTGACAATAATAAAATAAACTTTAACATGTTAAGTATTGCAACAAGGAATTTCACTATAAGCAACGTAAACAATATTGATATTCACAATTCTGTTCGTGTTTTTTAGATGAATTTCAGATGTGATCTCTTTGCAAATATACAGCCACATATAAACACATATACTAATCAAATCTAAATTAATATCTAAGAATCTTATTAAATTATGACTTAGTCATATTCAATAGGTAAGCATAGGTAGAAATAAAAGAGATGTCTAAAGGAACTTCAGCTATTTTAGCAAGTAATATGATGGTGGTTTGCCAGGTTTCCTCTATACTATTTAGGTATAAGAATGACAATGTTGTGTAGTAGAGCAAATGTTGGACTGAGAATCAGAGGCATTTAAGATCAAATCTTTGCTTTCTTCACTTACCCCCACTCCCATGTCTAAATTCATTTTAAAATTAATCCACATTTCTCATGCCTTACTATAATATTTGGTGGTATCCTTGCTGTATGAAGTAGGCAACAGTAATCTGTTTAAATTGTTTTCTAGCTGTATGGAGGGATGAATTAAAAGGTCTTCATGCCCACTCTTATGGTTAGCATTAGACATTTTTAAAATGACTGAGGTCCAGTCTGTGGTAGTAGAATGACTTGTTCCCTTCTGGAGAGTCCATCATTTTTAAGTAGGCTAGAATCCATGAGTCTGATCTCATTAGCCTCCGGTTCAAACCTACTTATCTAATCATCTCAGACCCATTAGATAGAATATGATATTCAGATCCTTTATTTTCTAAGATAGTTGGTAATTTGATATCCTTATTCTACATGTAAAAACACACAGAGAGACACACACATTTTAAAGGACACAGCAGAGAATTAAAAAATGAATAAGAATAACGTTTTTATATTTTGGTATTCCAAAAAACCCTAAATTGCTGGCTTCAAAATAGAAATTTCAGATTCGAAGGATTTTATTTTCTAACTTTCATTCCACTTTCTCTTGTCAGTCCTCCTTAGTATTGGTGTGCAGTGTTCTTTCTTCCCAACAGATAAGACTTGGAATAAAAATGGAAAAGTGGGGCAAAACACAATGTGGTTTGTCTTTATGGTCTTTAGCAACTAGCCTAATATATATTCCCACTTCAAATCATATCACATTTCTGTTTCTGGAATGAATAATTTCCTTTTTCTACCCCAAGATTTAGAGGTTAAAATTTTCTGCTGCATGGGCTTACTTTTTTGTTCTTAAAAGTGACTTTTTTTTTTTTAAATAAAGAATTGAAAAGAATTTTTTTTTTTTTAAGTGTGTGGTAAAATTAACTTCTTGTTATGAAGATCTCATGTTTATACACTCCACTGATATTGTGTTTCTTCACAACAGCCTTGTGAGGTAGTTAGTATAAATACATGTTAGTATAAATGCCTTTTTATAGATGAACAATAACCACAGAAAAGTCTGTGATCACACATCTAATGAGTGTTGGAACTGAGATTTGATCTCAGCTGTCTCTAATTCTTTGCCCAACATTCTTTCTACTCTATAACACTGTCATTCTTATACCTAAGTAGTATAGCATGATCAAGCTTGAAGGACCCTTATTGAACAAGTACAAGCTTTTATTTCACAGATCACGAAATAAAGCCTAGAGAAACTGATCTGCTCAAGATTTCACAATTAGATACCATAATAGCCGGGAACAAAATCTTGGACTTCCAGTTCAGTGTACTTTCCACTCTGCCAGGAAAGAGAAGAAGAAAAATTAGATGAATGATTTGTATTTTCACAGTGAAATATACTTCTATAAAAATTGTTCTTTAAAAACAGACAAAAGAAAGAAATTCTTTTTGGCAGGGGGCAGTGCTGTGGATCTAGGCTTATAAACACCCAATTTTAAAATTACTTTACCTAATAAGGAACAAACCTTCAAAATTATCTTCACATTTTAAATTGTAAATGTTAACAGATTACTCTGATTTAAAAATAACCACATTTTGGCAAATCAAGTGCCATTCCTATGTATTTGTCATTAAGGTTCTAAAAAGAACAACTCTCAAAAGTTTTTGGCAGTGAGATGTGTTGTAATGCCACATATTTTAATCATGTAAGAATAAAAATGTACCACTGCACTTATTGTTTTTGTATTTTTTGATATTGTTCTAGTGTCAACCTCATGAAGAACAAATTAGACCCAGAAGGACTAGGAATTATCTTACTGGGTCCTTTTCTCCAAGAGTTCTTTCCCGATCAGGTAATGTAAGGAATTGTTAGTTGATTCCTAATATGGTTGAGGTCCTCAGAGATCATGGTGGTAATTTTCCTACACATTTAAAACTATCCTGCTTATAGATTTAATTTATGTCGAGAGTCTTTTAAAGCTTCTCATACTGATAATATATGTGCTTGTGTGTGGACATAGTTAAGTTACATTGTATTTAATGGAAAGATTTTCTCGAATTCCAAATATTTGTATATGTTCACTTAGTTATGAACAATTGCTATTTATACTGCTCTTGCTTATTTTGTGATTTAAAAAATAGCATTTCATAATTGTGTACTAAAAATACATTGTAGCATGTAAAATCACTGCATAAAGTAGGATACAAGTGAGTTCTACTCAATCTGAGGCTCATAACTAGGATTATATGGCAGCAAGGTTCCTTCTGCCAGTTCCCATATCCTGGAATCTTTAAAATTTAAATGATCTCTTTGCCAGAAAGAAAGCCAAGGCAGCAAATAGTAAGAATTCTCCCAAGGACAACTTAATTATCTTAAGGATACCTTCTTTCTTCTGGAGGGCTAGGTGGGTTGTAGAAATCACACACACACACACACACACACACACACACACACACACACACACTGTTTGCTCTACTGCAAACCAGTTTTGACTTTCCCTTCTTGGTCTCCTATGAGCCATTGAATACTGGGCAAGTTAACTACTCTCCTGTAGATTGTTCCTTATCTCTTTTCTAATGTAAGATTTTGTCACTTAACTGAGTTGCTCAGTTACCCAAATATACTTTGGTCCTTTACTCTTCAAATAATAACACGATTGTAACTTGAAGTTAAGTTTTGTAAAATTACCCATATCATTTTCACCACTATTACAAAAAGGAGATAGCTGCCAAGTAGAAAAATAACTCAGAATAGAAAGGAAAAAATGCTAGACTTAATAGTCATTTAGAAAAGTTTAAAAGAACTTAAATTGTTAATCCCACATGTCAGATTCATATTTCTCTGAATTATAATACTTAATATTCTTAAAATGGTAATAGCATTATGAACATAAAACTTTGATCATCTTTTAAATGACTAAAGCACCTACTTTCTAAAACTGTTACTGCCCCAGAAATTTGAGAAAGGAAAAAAGAATGGAGAGTGTTGTTGTTTTGTTTTGTTTTGTTTTTTAAATAGAGGTTCAAATCCTAAACTATTGATTAAACATTCTTTGCAGTTACTTAATAATGAGAAAGTTGGAAAAGTATTTTCCAGTGATTTCCAGTGTTTTAAATTGTAGCACTTAAAATGTTAGGCTTCTTAATAAGTATTTAAGTTTTATAGATTTCATCCTCATTGTTTTCTGTAGTTGAAATAAAAATCTGATTTTTAATTAATGCATTTCTGATGTGGTCTTAAGTATATTTCTCAATGACATCTTAAATTAAAAAAAATATATAGTCCCACCTATATAATATTTAATTTTGTGTTATCCTACTAGAAAGATTCATAAAAATGGATCTTATTTTTAAATCTTAAAAAAAAATTTTAATGTTTGAGGTAATTTCTAACTTTTTTAGAAGTAGGATAGCCTCCTATTTAAAATTGTACTCTACCCCGCCCCTCCCTTCCCCCCCAAAAAAGTTCTAGGGCTATGTATTTGTATAGAATTGTATTTAGAAGTCGGATTATATGTTTGGATGCATTTTTTCAAATTATAGTTTATTGACACTGTCAGGTAATTTATTAGATCATTTCATTTGGTCCTTATAGATTTTCTTGTTAAAATGCTGTCATTAACACACAAGCTAGATATAAAATTCTTAAAAAAAAAAAAAAAAAAAAACACTATTGAGCACCAGCTGTGCAAGACATACCAGAGAATGCAGAGCAATTAGGATACTGTTTGCTCCCAATAGCTACTTACACTTTATATCACACTTTATATAACAAAGCAAGAGGTAAACAGTCACCAATGAATGTTTCAAAGAATTTCCATAGTAATTAAAAGGAGAAGGAAATCACTTCTCAGTGGTCAGTGGACATGAATGTGACCTGGATTTCGAAAAAAATAGACAATGTTCATAGCCCTTAGAAGGGTTGAAATTCCAGTTGATAGTCTGGTATTAATAGTTAGGAAAATTGTATCTCAAAGTGAAAGCATTTTTGAGGGAAGAGTGAATAAAATACCTGGGCTGTGGCAGAGTGTTCATGAAAATTAGTCACTGAAATAAAGCCTGGAGAGGTAGGCAGGGACCAAGAGTACAGAATGCTTTGAATGCCATGTTAAGTAGTTTGTTCTTTACACTTTAGGCAGTAGGGATTAATCACAAGGTTTTTCAGGGAATTTACAGTTAGCTAGAAGTCACATTCCAGATGGCCATTTCATGTAGAATAACAGCCTTCATGGGACATTCTATGCAGAGAATCCAAAGTCTGTGCAGTAGAATGAGCACAACTGCAAACAAGTCTGGATTTAGAAGAGAATAAAATTCTGGAGTGCATTTTTCTAGATACAGCTTTTTAAAATCCTTTTCAAGTTGACATTTAAACTTTCAGTTACTAATTAGAAACAATTTGGTTTGTAATAGAAACATATAATGATACTTTTACTTGTCATAGGATTCCAGTGTGCCAGAGTCATTTACTGTATACCACTACAATGGATTAAAGCAGTCTAATTATAATGAAAAGGTATGATTATTTAAATAAATTATTTATTTTTATTGGTTCAGAGGATATAAGTATATAAGAGCTCTACATTACAACATGATCTCAAAATTCTTTTTATTTTTCCTTTATTCTATCTGCATTATTCTTTGCAGACAATTGGGTCAGAATTTTTTCTTTTGTTTTTCATTTAGTCTTATGTTTTAGGGAGTTCAAGCTACTTATCAATCTATTTTTCTTTCTTTCTATGGTGTGTATGTAGTTTCTCCATGTAAATATTTTCTGACTGCTATTCCCTTCCATAAAATTATTTTTATTCTTATGTGTCTTTCTTCCTGATATCCTTTTTCCAATTGCTTCCAATTTCTTTTTTTAAAAAACATATATACCTATTCACTCTTTTCTTTTTTCATATAGTATTCAAATAAGATATATTTTTTGGCTAAAATTTATTGAAATATGATCTATTAGAGATTCTTCTATAGACTTCCCATTGACTCATACTATTAGCCTGTGACGTAATTTTTTAGTGTACGAGGCCATTTTCTAAGTCTACGAGTTACATGTCATTGCTGATCAGCATCAGTAAAAATTTGCATACCTTTAATTCTCTACAATGATGAAGTCACAGGTCCATACTCAATGCAAAACAAAATTAAAATTAAGGCAAAAAGAGTCTTTTAGGATATGTCGATTGTTACTGCATGAATATCTGATCATTAGAGTTATAGTTTCCATATATGTGCAACATATAGACTATATTATATGAAGAAACATATAGACTATATGATATATATAAATATATAAAGTTTAAACAACCAGAAAAAAAAATTATTCATTTGAGTTCTTCTTTCTAGATGGACTAGAGATCTTTTGCATATTTTCTGTGAGGTCATAAATATTTTATATATTTTTAACTATTAAACTGGAACAAACCTGTTAGCCAGGCATATGCTATTGCATATATACACATTATTCTTTAGTTCTGGGTTTTTTCTAGAAACATCACAAATGCACCCAGTCTGTAGCCTAAGAACAGATAGTTTTATGCATAATTTCTACTGAGACAAAATCAGATGTAAGGTTTTGTACCCGAGTGGAAGAGTTATCTTGCTTATCCTAAAGATTGCTTAGATCCCTCGTGGAGTATCTCTGAACACATAGGCTAAATTTGTAGGTGTCATCTTTATTTACAGGTCATGTATGTTGAAGGTACAGCAGTTGTTATGGGCTTTGAAGATCCTATGCTTCAGACAGATGACACCCCAGTTAAACGCTGTCTCCAAACCAAATGGCCGTATATAGAGCTGCTCTGGACCACAGACCGTTCTCCTTCACTGAACTGATTTGCCCAAGTGTTTATAAGGAAAGTGGTACATACAAATGCTTTACGGAAGGATTGAAAAATGGCAGTTAGATGTAAAATATTATACTTTGGCTAAATGAAGATATACACTGGTATCATTGATAAATTGTAAATAATTTTAAAACACTTTTTCAGTGTTTGGAATATATTTAATTTATATTTCTTTTTAAATGTCTTCTGTTAAAGTTTATCATTTGGGGCCATTGTGACATTGACAATAAAAATTAATTCTAAGCTTTAAATAAAATGTGTTTATTCTAGGACAATTCGCCATCCCTTAAAGTCTAGGATAATTTGCCATCCCTTACAGGCAGATTATGAAGGTCCAGCATTGTAACATCTGCATACTGGATATCAAAAATGAAAACATTATTACATTACAGTACATTAGAAAATTGAAAAACTTCACTTCTGCTTGTATTTTTAATTCATCCAAGCATGTTTTATTACTTAAATAATGCTGGCTTACATCATATCATAGCTTAGCCTCAGCACTAAAATGCATAAAAGTTTGGGTTTTTGTTGTTTCTTTTCTAAAATCCCTTTTCAACTAAGTAGCTCGTACAAATGTTGGTCAGATGGTACACTTCAGAAATATTCCTATGTAACATAAATCATCAACTCCATCTTTTGACAGTTATCTGTTGCTTAAGCTTAATTATCTGGCATGTTGAAAGGCAGAAATTTAAGGGGATGATGTATTAATTTATTCAGAGATTATGAAAGGAATATAAAAATAAGTTCAACAGATTCTGTTCTACAATTGTAACTGTTCACTTTTATTGTATTGCCAAATACTCTTCTGAATTTGTCCCAACAACTATGTAAGCCAGCTTTCTTGTATATTTGTAACTGTGTTAACTGCATGAGAACATCTGTTATTACATTAGTATATTACATTATTTATTATGATCCTAGTTGATGGCTCTAAATAAAACAGACTTTTTTCCTGAACTATAACCTAGAATTTCTTTTACATTAATTATCCAAAATGAATCTCTCTTCTTACATTCAGATGTGTTGATAATCTCTAACTCGGTAGTAGATCTCATAAACCAGCAAAAATACTAAAGGAGCCAAGTCAGGAGTTTTTAGATTACCAAGGTTCTTATCTTCCTCTTGAGAAAATGCCCCCACTCTGCAGAAAAGGACCCAGAGCAAATAACATCGTAATTCGAGGCTGAGTAGTACTCACATGGACATATTCCTTATCGACCTACCTGGTCAACAGGAATTCTAGAAGGATCTGCCTCTAATATCAACAATAACAGTAACTGACATCTGTGAGATGCTTTAAAGTTTGCAAAGCACTTTACAAATGTTTCATTTGATCTTCCCAATAATCAGCAAAGTAGATGCTATTATTATCTCTTCTTTACAGTTGAAGAAATTGAGGCAGACAAAAACTTGCTTGATCATGCACCTACTAAGTATATAAGGCCAAATTTAAATTCATCTGCCTAACTCCAAGCTCAGCATGCCACCTGGCTGGGTGCATATATTTAAATAACCTTATTCAAATGATGTGAATTAGCATATGTACTCTAAAGGCAAAACTTTTTTTTAAGCTTTTTATTTTCAAAACCTGCATAGTTTTTAACATTCACTCTTGCAAAATTTTGTGTTCTAAGTTTTTCCCCTCCCCTAGACAGCAAATAATCTTATACATGTTAACATGTACAATTCTTTTATACCTGTTTCTACAATTATGCTTCACAAGAAAAATCGGATCAAAAAGCAAAAAGAGAAAACAAAGGCAAAATTTTCAGTATGACTTAGTCGGGGCTTTGAAACATAGTCTACCTTTTTTTTTTTTTTAATTCAGTTGGGAATTATTAACATCTACTGTTACTATTTCTTCTATTATATAGATATAAATAATGCTTTTGTCATTTTATGCCAGGTCCTAGTTACCTATATTGCTTTAAATCAAACTGTTTTATAGGCACTATTTACTCCTTTCTCACATGTAGCTTGGTCATTACACTGCTTGAAAATTCTTATTAGCTCTTCTCTGTGGCCTTTAGAATAAGGTCCAAATATTTGAGTCTCATAGTCAAGGTTCTTCACAGTAAAATTTCAATTTACTTTTCAATCCTCTACTACCACACTTCACCAAAAAAGAAAAAAAAATCCTAATCCAGTTGAGCTAAAAACTTTCTAAAAACATTGCACACTTTCCCTTCTTATGTTCACTGCATCCCTATATTTAGACTGCTCTCTCTCCTCTCCCTTTTTCCTGATGAAATCCTTTCCCTCCTGGGAGGCATATCTCAAAAGTCATTCCCTTTATTATTAACCTGTCTCCAAATTTGCCCTAACCAAAATCTCCATCTAGATGTCTTGTTCATACCTTTTTTTTCTTCTTTTTTTTTGGTAATTTTGTAAACTGCAGAGGTAATATGTTTTTGTGCTACAACATCTGACTTGTACTAGGTCAAAAACATCTTCACTTCCTTTTCCTCGTTACTAATTTTAGATGATTAAATGAATGAAACTAAAGCATTCAAAGTTTGAGTATAGAGAAGCCTAAAGACTTTTGTTTGCCTTCAGAGCTATGAATAAATCTGAAATCTGTCTAGCAGATGCCTGTCTGAGATTTTGTTTGTTTTTAAGGCACATTTTCATTGCAATGGTTAAATAGTTGTTAACACAGAAAGAAGTGATGCAAGTTTGTATAAACTTGGAAACATCTCCTATGCCCGAGTATAGAGCTAGCTACTATAATTAGATCTGGAAAATGTCAAGAGCTCAGTCCTAGCTTTACTGTGTTCAACCAAATGTAATGGCAATATTTTCATCTTAGAATAACTCTTTTAAGTAACCCAGTTCCAAATTGGACTTTATTACCTGCCTATATGAACACAGAGATGAAGAAAGGAAAAATTGTGAAACTTTCAAGTATATTTTGGGCAGATATATATGTAAAATGTATGTAGAAAGCAAGAAAGGAAAAACAATTGAGGAGTTGAGTTCCCACACTTCCAATGGGAAATCTCTTTCACTGTCTGATGTATATTTTCATGTATATCTTCTCTAATTTCTGTTTTGCTATTGAATTGAACAAATAGATTTCTTTGCTACTTCCTCTGCTCAATATAAAACTGGTATTTGGTGGGAAGGGAGTCAAGTCTTGGATATAAAGCTTGGGGTTCTTCCTCTAGTAATGAAACTGGTCAGAAGTAGCTTGAATTTGAAAACCCCCAAGTTAAAAATATTTAAGGGAGAAGATAATATTTTAGCCTAGTATCCCTGCTCTGTGAGCCCAGTAGAATAGCCAGATTTCAGTTGAATCTAATCTACTTTCCCTCCTGGCTGAATTAAAAGTTTCCCTTTTAAGGTGGGGAAGGGGGAAGGAGAGAGAAGGAGCTGAAGATATTTATTATGATTCCATTCAAACCACATAAGGACACTTCTATGATACATGCAGGGAATTGCCTGAAGTAAGACATGGGATTTGGCTAAGTGAGTAAGATATTGGTGAGAGCATGCCATTTAATCAGTAACTGGCAAAATGGAAAGAAGCAATTTATTGCATGCACAGAATTAGTCTCAGGAAATAAAAAGATATCCTTGAGGCCGTCAAATCTGACCCATATCTGAAAAAACAATCCTCTTATCACACATCCATTGAGTGGTCATCTACCCTTTGCTTGAAAGACTTTTACTGACAGAAAACCTACTACTAACAATGCTGGAAGCATTGGCGAGGTAAGAGCAGTAGAGGAAAAACTGAGGAAAAAATTAGAATGGTGCCAAAAAAAAATTATGAAAAGAGAATTAAGATCATGGCAAAAGAGGCATAAAAAATACTGAAGATAACACCTTAAAAGACAGCATTGGTCTAATGGTAAAAAAAAGAAAAAAAAAAAGAAAAAAAGCACAAAAATTCACTGAAGAAAAGAACTCCTTAAAAAGCAGCCTAGGACAAATGAAAAAGAAGGTACAAAAATTAACTGAAGAGCACTCCTTAAAAAGCAGAATTGGCCAAACTTGGGGGTGGGGAGAGAGACACAAAAGCTTACTGAAGAAAATATTACTCTAAAAATTTGACTTAGACAATTGGAAACTAATAACTCCATGAAACTTCAAGAAACAATAAAACAATCAAAAGAATGAAAAAAAAAAAAGAAAAGAAAATGAAATATCTCATTGGGAAAAAAAAAAAAAAAGTGACCTGGAATTAAGAATTAGTGGACCACCTAAAAGTTATGATTTAAATAAATAAAGATCTCAGACATATTATTTCAAGGAAATTATAAAGGAAACCTACCCTGATATTGTAGATCTAGACAGCAAAACAGAAATGGAAACAATCTATCAGTCACCTCCTCAAAGAGACCCCAAAGTGAAAACTTCCAGGAATATTAAAGTCAAACGCCAGAGCTCTCAGGTCAAGGGAAAAATATTTGCAAGCAGCCAGAAAGAAACAATTCGGATATTGTAAAGTCACAGTCAGAATATCATAAATTTTAGCATCTTCTTCTGATATCTTTTCAAAATATATAGAGAACTGACTCTATAAGAAATCAAGCCATTCTTCAATTGATAAATGGTCAAAGGATATGAACAGACAATTCTCAAATGAAGAAATTGAAACTATTTCTAGCCATATGAAAAGATGCTCCAAGTCATTATTAATCAGAAATGCAAATTAAGACAACTCTGAGCTACCACTACACACCTGTCAGATTGGCTACAATGACAGGGAAAGATAATGATGAATGTTGGAGGGGATATGGGAAAACTGGGACACTAATACATTGTTGGTGGAATTGTGAATACATGCAGCCATTCTGAAGAACGATTTGGAACTATGCTCAAAAAGTTATCAAACTGCATATCCTTTGACCCAGCAGTGTTACTACTGGGCTTATACCCCCAAAGAGATCTTAAAGAAGGGAAGGTGACCTGTATGTGCAAGAATGTTTGTGGCGGCCCTGTTTGTAGTGGCCAGAAACTGAAAACTGAGTGGATGCCCATCAATTGGAGAATAGCTGAATAAATTGTGGTATATGAATGTTATGGAATATTATTGTTCTGTAAGAAATGACCAGCAGGATGATTTCTGAAAGGCCTGGAGAGACTTACATGAACCGATGCTGAGTGAAATGAGCAGGACCAACAACAAAATTATACAATGATCTATTCTGATGGATATGGCCCTCTTCAACAATGAGATGAACCAAATCAGTTCCATTTGTTCAATAAAGAATAGAACCAGCGAAAGAACTCTGGGAAATGAGTGTGAACCACTACATAGCATTTCCAATCCTGTTTTTGCCTGCTTGCATTTTTTATTTCCTTCACAAGTTAATTGTACATTATTTCAAAGTCCGATTCTTCTTGTGCAGCAAAATAACTATGAATATGTATACATATATTGTATTTAACATATACTTTAACATATTTAACATTGGTCTACCTGCCATCTGGGGGAGGGGGTGGGGGGAAGGAGGGGGAAAAATTGGAACAAAAAGTTTTGCAATTGTCAGTGCTGAAAAATTACCCATGCATATATCTTGTAAATAAAAAGCTATAATAATAAAATAAAATTAGCATCTTCTAAGTTAAATGAACAGAATACAAAATATATTCCAGAAGGCAAAAGAGTTAATATTACAACCAAAAATAATCTTTCCAGGAAAACTGACTATAATCCTCAGGGATAGCGATGGGGGTAATGGATATTTTATGAAATAAAGGATTTTCAAGCATTTCTGATGAAAAGATGAGTTGAAAAGAAAATTTGACAATCAAGCACAAGACTCAAGAGAAGCATAAAAGAGTAAATATCAGTGTAACCATGAGTATCAATAAAGTTAAACTGCTTACATTCCTATATAGGAAGATGATACATGTAAAAACTATTATTTTTTATGATTGTAGGAGTCTATGTAGACGCAGGGCGTTATTTTGGGATGATCTCAAAAAAAATGAAGGGGTGAGAAAGAAGAATGCAAGTGGTGAAAACAGAAGGGAGAAATAGAATGAGGGAATTTTCTTACATAAAAGAGGTAAATAAAGGAGTGTTTTTATAGTGGAGGGAAAATTTGAGTATCGAAATCTATTTTATCCAATAGAGAAAATAAAAGGGAAGGGAATAAGAGATGGGAGATGGGAAGGAGTGGAGTGTAAAGGTGATATAAAATGAAAAGTGGATTAAAGGAAGCAGGGATCAAAAGCTAAACAGGCTTGAGAAAGGATAAGATAAAAAAAAATTAAAAACAACAAGAAAAGAGAATAGAGGAAAATACACAGCAATTATAACTGTGAATGGGATGTTTATTCTTAAAGTCAAGAGCAGAATGGATTAGAAATCATAATTCAACAAAGGACACAAGAAAGACAGCGTTAAATAACTAGAGCAGAATCAATTATACTTCAGGTGCTATTAAAAAAAAAGTAGTAATGATGATCTCAAAGTAAAACATCTAATTAAATAGGAAAACTACATTTTGCTAAAAGATACTGTCAACAATGGGATAATATTTTAAAAAGTTAACAAGTTTTTCTAACCAAGGCCTTACTTCTTAAATATATAGGGAACTGAGTTCAATTTGTAAAAAATGAGACCCACTCTTCAATTGATAATGTTCAAAGGATATGAAAAGACATTTTGCAAAAGAAATAAAGCTATGTAAAATCAAAGTTATATGACAAAAGTTCTCTAAATCAACATTGATTAGAGAAATGCAGGTTAAAATAATGCAGGATATTCATCAGAAATGACTAATGCTGAAGGGGATGAGGAAATGTAAGTACACCATATTGGTGGAGTTGTTAACTGGTCCAACCAGAACAATTTGATGTACCCAAAGGGCTATAAAACTGTGCATATCCTTTTATCTAGCAATGCTACTACTTGCTTTGTATCCCAGAAATTAAAAAGAAAGGAAAAATACAAAGAACTAAACATCTGAAGAATGGTTGAACAAGTTGTAGCAAATGTGATGACTTACTATTGTATTGATGAGGGGAGTGGTTTCAGGGAAAACCAAAAAAAAAAAAAAAAAAACTTATAAGAACTGACGCAAAGAGAATAAGAACCAGGAGATCATCTACAGTAACTGTAAAGTTGCAATGATGATCAACTGTGAATGATTTGGATCAATAAAATGATCCAAAATATGCATGATGAAAAATGCTATCTGCCTCCAAAGAGAGAAAATAGTACAAACTGAAGTATAATTTTCTTCACTTTACTTTTTTGCTTCTTTTTTGAGTTATAGCTAATATGAAAATTGTTTTGTATGATTTCATGTACATAATTAATTGATACTATTTTGCTGCCTTTTCAGTGTGTGAAGGAAGGGTGAGGGAGGGAAAGAATTTAGAACTCAAGTTTTAAAAAGGATAGAATGGTTAAAAATAAATAAATAATAATTTTAAAAAGAAAAAATTGTAATTTATGTAGGTGAATTCAAATATTATCCAGAGAAAGAATTTATGTCATCTGAATACAGACCAAAGCATACTATTTTTTTATTTCCTTCTTTCCTTTCTCCCTCTTTCTTTCTTTCTTTCTGTCTGTCTTTCCTTCTTTCAGTTTTCTTATACAAAATGACTAACATGAAAATATAATAATAATAATAATAATAGCAAAAGTGTAGCCTATATCAGATAACCATCTCAGGGAGAGAAGAAAGAAAGGAGGGAATTTGGAAAATTTTAAAAAACGAACGTTAAAAATTGTTTTTACATATAATTAGGGAAAAAAATTAGATATTATCTATAACTTTTTTGAAAAGAACTTCTGTTCTGCCTGTGGAAACACTGTCAAAAGGTCCAGAAAAAAACAATATCCTTTTATACTTGCTCCATGAGACTGAAAAAGGTGGAGTGAAGTGGTAAACTTCCTTCTGAAGGTCTGTTTGAATATCCACAGATGATTTTCATTCAAATGCTTAAATAAAAAGGCTTTGAATGTTTTAGTAATTAACTGTAAATTCTCGTGTTGAATTAAGCCTTTCACATATAGAATTTATTATTAGCTGTAAAGAAAAATATAAATCTTGTTTTTCCAATTTGAGATTTCTTTCTTATAATATTGGGTGACAAAAGAGCTCATTTTGTGCATCAGCTCATCAAGAATCCTTTTTAAGATCTTCCTAAGAAATTAAAACCATTTCTAGTCATATGAAAAAAATGCTCTAAATCACTATTGATCAGAGAAATGTAAATTAGGAAAATTCTGAGGTACTACTACACACCTGTCAGATTGGCTAAGATGACAGGAAAAAATAATGATGAATGTTGGAGGGGATGTGGGAAAACTGGGACACTGATACATTGCTGGTGGGACTGTGAACTGATCCAAACATTCTGGAGAGCAATCTGGAGCTAGTGCTCAAAGGATTATCAAACTGAGCATATCCTTTGACTCAGTAGTGTTTCTACTAGGTCTATATCCCAGAGAGCTCTTAAAGGAGGAAAAGGGACCCACATGTGCAAAAATGTTTGTAGCAGTGCTTTTTGTAGTGGCAGAAAACTGGAAACTGAGTGGATGCTCTTAAGTTGAAAAATAGATAAATAAATTGTGATATATGAATGTAATGGAATATTACTGTTCTGTAAGAAACTATGAGCAGGATGACTTCAGAAAGTCCTGGAAAGACTTACATTAACTGATGCTAAGTGAAGTAAGCAGAACCAAGAGAACATTATATACACAGCAACGAGATTGTGTGATAATCATTTCTGATGGACATGGCTCTTTTCTTTTTTTTTTTTTTTTAAATTTTTATTTAATAATTACTTTATATTGACACACGTTTCCGTTCCAATTTTTTTTTCCCTCCCTCCCTCCACCCCCTCCCCTAGATGGCAAGCAGTCCTTTATATGTTGGATATGTTGCAGTATATCCTAGATACAATATATGTTTGCAGAACCGAACAGTTCTCTTGTTGCATAGGGAGAATTGGATTCAGAAGGTATAAATAACCCGGGAAGAAAAACAAAAATGCAGATAGTTCACATTCGTTTCCCAGTGTTCTTTCTTTGGGTGTAGCTGCTTTTGTCCGTCATTTATCAATTGAAACTTAGTTAGATCTCTTTGTCAAAGAAATCCACTTCCATCAAAATATGTCCTCATACAATATCGTTGTCGAAGTGTATAATGATCTCCTGGTTCTGCTCATTTCACTTAGCATCAGTTCGTGTAAGTCTCGCCAGTCCTCTCTGTATTCATCCTGCTGGTCATTTCTTACAGAACAATAATATTCCATAACATTCATATACCACAATTTACCCAGCCATTCTCCAATTGATGGGCATCCATTCATTTTCCAGTTTCTAGCCACTACAAACAGGGCTGCTACAAACATTTTGGCACATACAGGTCCCTTTCCCTTCTTTAGTATTTCTTTGAGATATAAGCCCAATAGAAACACTGCTGGATCAAAGGGTATGCACAATTTGATAATTTTTTGGGCATAATTCCAGATTGATCGCCAGAATGGTTGGATTCGTTCACAACTCCACCAACAATGCAATAGTGTCCCAGTTTTCCCGCATCCCCTCCAACATTCATCATTATTTTTTCCTGTCATCTTAGCCAATCTGACAGGTGTGTAGTGGTATCTCAGAGTTGTCTTAATTTGCATTTCTCTGATCAATAATGATTTGGAACACTCTTTCATATGAGTGGTGATAGTTTCAATTTCATCCTCTGAAAATTGTCTGTTCATATCCTTTGACCATTTATCAATTGGAGAATGGCTTGATTTCTTATAAATTTGAGTCAGTTCTCTATATATTTTGGAAATGAGGCCTTTATCAGAACCTTTAACTGTGAAAATGTTTTCCCAGTTTGTTGCTTCCCTTCTAATCTTGTTTGCATTAGTTTTATTTGTACAAAGGCTTTTTAATTTGATGTAATCGAAATTTTCTATTTTGTGATCAGTAATGGTCTCTAGTTCATCTTTGGTCACAAATTTCTTTCTCCTCCACAAGTCTGAGAGGTAAACTATTCTATGTTCCTCTAATTTATTTATAATCTCGTTCTTTATGCCTAGGTCATAGACCCATTTTGATCTTATCTTGGTATATGGTGTTAAGTGTGGGTCCATGCCTAATTTCTGCCATACTAATTTCCAATTATCCCAGCAGTTTTTATCAAATAATGAATTCTTTTCCCAGAAGTTAGGGGCTTTGGGTTTGTCAAACACTAGATTGCTATAATTGACTATTCTGTCTTGTGAACCTAGCCTTTTCCACTGATCCACTAATCTATTTCTTAGCCAATACCAGATGGTTTTGGTGACTGCTGCTTTATAATATAATTTTAGATCAGGTACAGCTAGGCCACCTTCATTTGATTTTTTTTTCATTAATTCCCTTGAGATTCTCGACTTTTTATTGTTCCATATGAATTTTGTTGTTATTTTTTCTAGATCAATAAAATATTTTCTTGGAAGTCTGATTGGTATAGCACTAAATAAATAGATTAGTTTAGGGAGTATTGTCATCTTTATTATGTTCGCTCGGCCAATCCAAGAGCACTTAATATTTTTCCAATTATTTAAGTCTGACTTTATTTGTGTGGAGGCTTTTTTATAATTTTGCTCATATAATTCCTGACTTTCCTTTGGTAGATAGATTCCCAAATATTTTATGGTATCAACAGTTATTCTGAATGGAATTTCTCTTTGTATCTCTTGCTGTTGGGTTTTGTTGGTGATGTATAAAAATGCTGAGGATTTATGGGGATTTATTTTGTAGCCAGCTACTTTGCTAAAATTATGAATTATTTCCAATAGCTTTTTAGTAGAATCTCTGGGGTTCTCTAGGTATACCATCATATCATCTGCAAAGAGTGATAGTTTGGTTTCCTCATTGCCTACTCTAATTCCTTTAATTTCTTTCTCGACTCTTATTGCTGAGGCTAGTGTTTCTAATACGATATTAAATAATAATGGTGATAGTGGGCAACCTTGCTTCACTCCAGATCTTACTGGGAAAGGTTCCAGTTTTTCCCCATTGCATATGATGCTTACTGATGGTTTTAAATATATGCTCCTGACTATTTTAAGGAAAAGTCCATTTATTCCTATGCTCTCAAGTGTTTTTATTAGGAATGGATGTTGGATTTTATCAAATGCTTTTTCTGCATCTATTGAGATGATCATATGGTTTTTGTTTGTTTGGTTATTGATATAGTCAATTATGCTAATAGTTTTCCTAATATTGAACCAGCCCTGCATTCCTGGTATAAATCCTACTTGGTCATAGTGTATTATCCTGGGGATGATTTTCTGTAATCTTTTTGCTAATATTTTATTTAAGATTTTAGCATCAATATTCATTAGGGAGATTGGTCTATAATTTTCTTTCTCTGTTTTCAGCCTACCTGGTTTAGGTGTCAGTACCATGTCTGTGTCATAAAAGGAGTTTGGTAGGACTCCTTCAATCCCTATTTTTTCAAATAGTTTATATAACATTGGAGTTAATTGTTCTTTAAATGTTTGGTAGAATTCACATGTAAATCCATCTGGTCCTGGGGATTTTTTCTTAGGGAGTTGATTGATAGTTTGTTCTATTTCTTTTTC
This sequence comes from Antechinus flavipes, assembly GCF_016432865.1. NCBI lineage: Eukaryota > Metazoa > Chordata > Mammalia > Dasyuromorphia > Dasyuridae > Antechinus > Antechinus flavipes. The sequence continues at coordinate 51,608,227 of NC_067402.1, read as the reverse complement.
TGAGATGGGACTGTTTAGGATATTTACTTCTTCCTCTGTTAGTTTGGGCAAGCTATATTTTTGGAGGTATTTTTCTATTTCATTTAAGTTGTCGAATTTATTGGCATAAAGTTAGGCAAAGTAACTCCTAATTATTGCTCTAATTTCCTCTTCGTTAGTGGTGAGTTCTCCCTTTTCATTTTTAAGACTAACAATTTGATTTTCCTCTTTCCTTTTTTTAATCAGATTTACTAAGGGTTTGTCTATTTTGTTGGTTTTTTCATAGAACCAACTCTTAGTTTTATTAATCAATTCAATAGTTTTTTTACTTTCAATTTTATTGATCTCACCTTTTATTTTTAGAATTTCAAGTTTAGTGTTTGACTGGGGGTTTTTAATTTGTTCCTTTTCTAGCATTTTTAATTGCAAACCCAATTCATTGACCTTCTCTTTCTCTATTTTATACAAATAGGCCTCTAGAGATATGAAATTTCCCCTTATTACCGCTTTGGCTGCATCCCATACATTTTGGTATGATGTCTCATTATTATCGTTTTCTTGGGTGAAGTTATTAATTATGTCTATGATTTGCTGTTTCACCCAATCATTCTTTAGTATGAGATTATTTAGTTTCCAATTATTTTTTGGTCTACTTCCCCCTGGTTTTTTGTTGAATGTAATTTTCATTGCATCGTGGTCTGAAAAGGATGCATTTACTATTTCTGCCTTACTACATTTGAGTTTGAGGTTTTTATGTCCTAATATATGGTCAATTTTTGTATAGGTTCCATGAACTGCTGAAAAGAAAGTGTATTCCTTTCTGTCTCCATTACAATTTCTCCAGAGATCTATCATATCTAACTTTTCTAGTATTCTATTTACCTCTTTGACTTCTTTCTTATTTATTTTGTGGTTTGATTTATCTAATTCTGAGAGTGCAAGGTTAAGATCTCCCACTATTATAGTTTTACTGTCTATTTCTTCTTGCAGCTCTCTTAGTTTCTCTTTTAAGAATTTAGATGCTACCCCACTTGGTGCATATATGTTTAATATAGATAGTGCTTCATTATCCATGCTACCCTTTAGCAAGATATAGTGTCCTTCCTTATCTCTTTTAATTAGGTCAATTTTTGCTTTAGCTTGATCTGAGATCAGGATGGCTACCCCTGCTTTTTTGACTTCACCTGAAGCATAGTAGATTTTGCTCCAACCTTTTACCTTTAACCTGCATGTATCTCCCCGCTTCAGGTGTGTTTCCTGTAAACAACATATTGTAGGATTCTGGCTTTTAATCCATTCTGCTAACCGCTTCCTCTTTATGGGGGAGTTTACCCCATTCACATTTATGGTTAGAATGACCAATTCTGTATTACTTGCCATCTTGTTAACCCCGGTTTATGCTTTTCTCCCTTCTTTCCCCTTTCCCCCCCTTCCCAGTATTAAGCTTGTGAGCACCACTTGCTTCTCACAGCCCTCCCTTTTTAGTATCCCTCCCCCCACCTTAGAGTTCCTCCCCCTATCTTACCCCTTTCCCTCCCAGTTCCCGTATTCCCTTCCGCTTAGCTTATTCCTTCTCTTTTCACTTTTCCCTTCTCACTTTTCAATGAGGTGGGAGAAGTTTCACCATAGATTGAATATGTCTTAAGATTTTTCACTTAAAGCCAATTCTGAAGGCAGTAAGATACCCACTATATTCATCCCCCTCCATTCTTTCTCTCAGATATAATAGGTTTCCTATGCCTCTTCATGAGATGTACTACCCCCACTTTACCCTTTTTCTGATACAATGTCCTTTCCACATCAATTTCTAGAACAAGGTATACATGTATTCTTTATACATCTATATAGTCAAAATATAGTTCCCAAGATTAATCTTTACCTTTTTAGATTTCTCTTGAGTTCTATATTTGTAGATCAAACTTTTTGTTAAGTTCTGGTTTTTTCATCAGAAATAGATGAAATTCGCTTACTTCGTTGAATGTCCATCTTCTTCCTGGAAAAAGATGCTCATTCTCGCTGGGTAAGTTATTTTTGGTTGCATACCAAGTTCCTTAGCCTTTCGGAATATCATATTCCAGGCCCTTCGATCTTTTAATGTGGATGCTGCCAGATCCTGGGTGATCCTTATTGTGGCTCCTTGATACTTGAATTGGGTTTTTCTAGCCGCTTGCAATATTTTTTCCTTCATCTGAGGGTTCTGGCATTTGGCCACTATATTCCTTGGTGTTTTGATTTTAGGATCCCTTTCAGTGGGTGATCGATGAATCCTTTCAATGTTTATTTTTTCCTCTGTTCCTATGGCTTCTGGGCAGTTCTCTTTGATAATTTCCTGGAAAATAGTGTCCAGGCTCTTTTTTTCATCATGTTTTTCTGGGAGTCCAATGATTCTCAGATTGTCTCTCCTGGATCTGTTTTCCAGGTCTGTTGTCTTCCCCAGAAGGTATTTCACATTTTTCTCCATTGTTTGATTTTTTTGGATTTGCTTGACTGATTCTTCTTGTCTCCTCGAGTCATTCAATTCCACTTGTTCAAGTCTGATTTTCAGTGAAGTATTCTCTTCACTCACTTTTTTAAAATCTTTCTCTAATTGTCCCATTGAGTTCTTTTGTTCTGTGGAATTTTTTTCCATTTCGCCAATTTTGTTTTCCAGTTCACCAATCCTATTTTTCAAGGATTTTACTTCTTTATCCACTCTCTCTTTAACTTTCTCCAGGCTCTTTTGCCAAGCCTCCCTCTCCTTTTCCCAAGCCTCCCTCTCCTTTTGCCAAGCCTCACTCTGCTTTCCCCATTTTTCTTCTAGCTCCCTTGTGAGAGCCTTTTTAATTACTTCTATGAGGTTCATCTGTGCTGAGGAACAGATGATCTCCTCTTTTGGGGATTCACCTGGGGACTGCCTGTTTTTAGTCTCCTCAGGATTTAGAGTCTGCTCTCTATCTGTGTAGAAGCTGTCAAGGGTTAAAGTCCTCTTCAGCTTCTTGCTCATTCTGTCTATTAATCAGAGACAAACTACCAAAGAAAAACAGAAAAAACTGGGGTCTTTCTTTGGGGGAGGGGTTGGGTATGTTATCGAGCTTCCTCTACAGACTGCAGGGGGCAGCAGTGAGGCACTAGCAGGACTGTGCTGCGCCTGCGCTCTGAGATCCCAAAGCGTGCCGAGTCACTGTGGGGGGGAAAGGGGAGGGTGGCCAGGTCCCGAGAGACTCCAGCTGTTTGGGGTTGTATTCTTCAGCCCCGGTGTTTTTAGCTTCTCTGCTGGGCTGCTGACTTGCTGCCGGAGTAAAGTATCTAATCCTGTAGCGAAGCTCTCCCCGCAGAGACGGCTGCGATCACTCCCCACCCCCTCTCCAGTCTGCTCCCGTGCTCTCACTGCCGCTGCCCTCAGCCTGCGCCCGATCTAAAACCGCCCCAGCCCTCCAGTAAAGACAGACCTTTCTTGGTGGATCTCAAGGATGGCTTCTCTTGGTAACTATATGTGGGTTTTTTTTCAGTCAATCATTGATTCAGAGGCTTGTAATGAAGTGGATAGTGAGAGAAAGCGTGGAGCTTATGCAGCTGTGAGCCTCCTCTCCGCCATCTTAACCGGAAGTCCGACATGGCTCTTTTCAACAATGAGGTGATTCAGGCCAATTGTAATAGACTTGGGATGCAATCATCTGCATCCAGAGAGAGGACTGTGGAGATTGAGTGAGGATCACAACATAGTCTTTTCACTTTTTTTTTATTTACTTGCTTTTTGTTTTCTTTTTCATCTTTTTTTTTTTTTTAACTTTTTGGTCTGATTTTTCTTGTGCGGTGTAATAATTGTGGAAATATATATAGAAGAATTGCACATTTAACTATATTGGATTACTTGCCATCTTGGGAGGGGAAAGAGAGGGAGAAAAAAATTGAAACACAAGGTTTTGCAAGAGTAAATGTTTAAAACTATGCATGTATTTTGAAAATAAAAAAGTTAAAAAAAAGATCCTTCCTCTAACCTATAAACTACATTGTCCATATCATCATTAGAACTCAATTAGAGATTCAGGCATGGGTTCTGTCAATAAAAAGTTATTTTAAAAAAAAAGAACTCAATTAGATTTTTAAAAAAGATAAATGATTGATATGTGAAAACGGAAACTCTCAAATTTCCAGATGAGTTGCAGGTACACAGGTGTAATGTTCTTCCTATAGCCCTGATAATTATCAAGTAAATATCACCAGGTTTGTACCAGCTTTTTAAAATTATTAATATTATGAAAAATAATTACTTGGAAGGCCATAGTAATTGGGTTTTCTCAGATTCTGCTAAACAATTCTAGGTTTTATCACTAGAACATTTGAGTAGGATTACCTAACAGAACAGTTCGAGGTTCATTGAATGACCTAGTACCTGACAAATAGATCTACTGGAACAAATACCTCTGCAAATCTATCCTAGAAACAAAGTCAAAAGGCCTATCCTGTTAACAATCAATACCACAATGAAAAAAAAATCCAAGCTGTTGATTCATATGTGCACATCTCTTACTGTCAATGTGCAAAGATGGATAATTTGTAAATAGTGGCCAAGGACAGACCTCTTCGACAAAAAATTTAAGAAATGTTTTCCCAAGTAGATGACTTCATGAAGTAGATAGCTAAATGCCAAGTGACAGAACAAGATACTTGCTATCTAAAAAAAATTAAGATTCATTCCCTGTACTTTTTTGTTTCACTAATCATAAAGTTATATCTTTCATTCATTGTCACTCACAGTGGCCCAATCCTTTTGTAAAGGTAGAGGACTAAATTAGACAGACCTAGTAATTTAAATCCAAGTACTTCTTGTCCCAATCTTTTATAAAATTACTGGTAATAATATAGTCAACAAGCACTTTGAATCTCCCTCTAAAAGCTAATTATTTTGACATCTACATATCCATTTCTGTGTGGATATTTTTTGCCAAATAGTTCCCCCTATTAAAAACAATAGCTCTAACTTAACTAAGTTTCATTGGATAAATGATGGACAGAAACAGCTACACCCAAAGAAGGAACACTGGGAAATGAATGTGAACTATTTGATTTTTGATTTTCTTCCTGAGTTATTTTTACCTTCTGAATCCAATTCTCCCCGTGCAGCGGGAGAACTGTTCGGTTCTGCAAATATGTATTGTATCTAGGATATACTGCAACATATTTAACATATATAGGACTGCTTGCCATCTTGGGGGGAGGGGGGAAGGAGGGGAAAAAACGAAACATAAGTGATTGCAAGGGATAATGCTGTGTAAAAATTATCCTGGCATGGATTCTGTCAATACAAAGTTATTATTAAATAAAATTAAATTTTCAAAAAAAAAAAAAAAAACAATAGCTCTAGAAGGTACATGGGTAAAAACTTTTTCCTCCTTATTGTGACCCTCCCATTCTTGCTAAGGTTTTATTTAAGCTGCTTTCTTAATTCCCCTCTGGATTTATTTTATATGACTGATAGATGATTGTTTTGCACTATGTATTATTTATCATCCATATATTTTTATTTCATCAATACTAAAAGCTTCAAAATAAATAATTTCTTAATATAATATGAAATATCTAATATAAATATATAATATGAAAGGGAGTAAAAAGCCATCACTATCTTTCAAGTAAAAATACTAATTGTTTTTTTTTTAATTTTTTATTTAATAATTACATTAAATTGACACTCGTTTCTGTTCCGATTTTTTTTTCCCCTCCCTCCCTCCACCCCCTCCCCTAGATGGCAAGCAGTCCTTTATATGTTGGATATGTTGCAGTATATCCTAGATACAATATATGTTTGCAGAACGAACAGTTCTCTTGTTGCGTAGGGAGAATTGGATTCAGAAGGTATAAATAATCCGGGAAGAAAAACAAAAATGCAGATAGTTTACAGTCGTTTCCCAGTGTTCTTTCTTTGGGTGTAGCTGCTTTTGTCCGTCATTTATCAATTGAAACTCAGGTCTCTTTGTCAAAGAAATCCACTTCCATCAAAATATGTCCTCATACAATATCGTTGTCGAAGTGTATAATGATCTCCTGGTTCTGCTCATTTCACTTAGCATCAGCTCATGTAAGTCTCGCCAGTCCTCTCTGTATTCATCCTGCTGGTCATTTCTTACAGAACAATAATATTCCATAACATTCATATACCACAATTTACCCAGCCATTCTCCAATTGATGGGCATCCATTCAAAAATACTAATTGTTAAGGAAACTACTAAAAGACAAGATCAAGCAGAGGAATTTTTAAATCTTAACAAACAAAAGCTCCTGAGTAGTATAGATTTCATGATATTCCACATGGAATCAAAAGGGAAGAATTAAAAGAAATTTAATATTGTATAACAAGTAGGTAAGTTCCCATATGGTCCCATCCACTGTTGTAAAAACAACAACAACAATTTTTTGTATTTGGATAAGAGACACCTGCAGTTCTGTCTAAATGGTTATCTCAATCCTCTGGCTTGAATCTAGTAGGCTTCTTCAAAAATTGTAAAAGTAATTGATCACCTCCTTTTATTTGTTGGGTATGTTTTCTCATTCTAATGACAAATTATGCCAGTTGCATGACAAAAATTTCCTTAAAAATCTCCTTTTTTTTTTTTCAACCCTCAGTTGATTTTCCCTTTTCCCTTCTATGAAATCCTTTACTTATCTGTCCTGTTGCTGCAGAATACTGATAAATGGTTACATATCCCAAATGAATCTGGAAAGTTATGAAAACCAAAACTGTATTCTGAATAGCTGAAATTGTTATCAGTAAGCAGACTTCCTTAGCATACAAATAAATCTTTTCATTTTCATCTTGGTTTCTTAAGTTATTTGACCATCAGTCAGCAGATTTAGCTCATGAGCAAGATTTCCCTGGACTTCTTGGCCATTTAAGCAGAGATTACTCCCAACAGCTAATAAGAGTGATTTTCCAAAATCACAAGACCCTACCCACACTCAATAAACTACCTTCCATCTGCTTTCTATTACCTCCAGGATCAAATATAAAATTTACTTTTCGGTATTAAAACTTCATATCTGATCCCTTCCTACCTTTCCAGTCTTCTTGTATTTTACTCCCTTCCACTTACTTTATAATCTACTTACACTTGCCTATTTGATGTTCTTTAAAACATACCACGCCATGCTTCACACCCATATATTGCCCTGACTCCTTACCTTCAACTTTTGGTTCCCTTAGCTTCTTTCAAGATCCCATAGGAGGTTTTTCCTACTTTCTTCCCCAGCTGCTAGTGCCTTTCCTTCTCAAATTACCTCTACTCTATATAATATGATATCATATCATATTATATTATATTGTATTAAGACATTATACTTAACCTTTGGAGAGCCACCATTTCCTCATTTGCAGTCCAAAAGTGTGAGTCTGTTAAAGTGTGAGTCTGTTATATATTATATATATATATATAATATATATATATATATATACACACATACATATTATATAACTCTATATAACTCTCTCTCTCTCTCTACTCTCTCTCTCTCTCTTTTTCTATATATAACTCTATCTATCTGTTGTTATTTGCATGTGAACTCATTAGATTGTAAGCTCCTTGAAGGCAGGGACCATGTTTTTGTCTTCCCTTGTATATCCAGCACTTACCACCAAATCTAACATATAGTAAGCAATTAATAAACATTTGGTGACTGACTGGTATGGCCATGAAGGGAGTATCAAGTAAATTCAATTATGCTTCCATTTTGGGGGATGCACTAGAGAAATCAGAAGACACTTGGTACATTTGCCCAGATTTGCAAAGGACCAAGGTTCACAAGAATAGAAGAAAGTAGTCATTGCAGTGGGAGCTGTAAACCTTATCACCATTATGTTGTTTCTTCAGGTTCACTCTTCTGCAACAATTATGAGACGAGATCTTCTAATGTGATCCCAGAACTACCAAAGTTCCAAGTTGGAAGACATCTTAATAACCACTTGTACCTGAACAGGAATCCTTCTACGACTTTTAAAGGTAGCTGAAATTCACAGGGTCAAAGGACTTAGGTCTACAATGGAGAGAATTTTTTCACAGTGACCTGCCTTAGAATGCATATTAACAACCTTACACGGTCATCTATTAAACTAACATACTGGTTACATTAAGCAAGAATGTTTTGTTCCCTGTCAGTGACTACTTTTCTCATTCTCACTAATCCATGTTACATATTAAATCATATGAATAATCTCAAACAAAAACTTGGAGCAAGAAATAAAATATAAGGGATTTCCAGCTGTCTCATAAGCATTAATAAATTAAAACATTTTGTCTGTGAACACACAATGAAATCTTGTTAAAAATTTAATAGCGGAAACACATTCTGTACAATTCATATGTTTACAGAGTGAAAAAATGACTTTGTTTCTTTTTCCTTTATTTTATTTTTGTACAGAATGGACGATCATGATACAGTCAGGAGAGACTTGGACTCTGTCTATGACACCTGCTGGCTATGAAAGGACATTATACTTAACTTTTGGAGAGCCACCATTTCCTCATTTGCAGTCCAAAAGTGATTTCATTAACACAGGAGTGAAATGATCAGAGCTCAGACTAAGCTAACGGAAGAGAGAATAGTAAACAAGAAGGGTAATTTAGTCATTGGAAGAACACACAACTTGAAATCAGGAAGAAGGCTGTTGAGTCATATCTGCCTCTTAATGACCCTATTTGGGATTTTCTTGGCAAAGATGCTGGAGTGATTTGCCATTTCTTACTGTAGCTCATTTTACAGATGAGGAAACTGGAGAAAGTAATGATTTGGCCAAGATCACACAGATAGTAAAGTTGAACTCAGGAATTGAACCTGATTCCAAGCCCAGTGCTCTATCCTCTGTGCCACCTGACTGCCCCTCCAGGTGAAGGACACAAGTCCAAATCCCACCATAGATACTAGCTATTTGATCCTAAGCACTTAACCTCATTGAGCCTGTTTCCAGGAAAATAGGATTAGTAATAACATTTACCTAGGGGAATGCTAATAAATGTTTAACAACCAGCTTTCTGAAAAAAAAAAAAACATTATGGCATAATCTGAGCCTGGATAATCAACAGAACAAAAATTAAACCCTGATTTGTTGCTTTTGCCCACTTCTGAGATGTAAATGCTCCTGCTGAAAATTTAACCATGAATGTTACAGCTGCTCTCGCCTACTGCTGCCTTTATCCTCAAAGCTGTTGTAGGGTACAATGAACTCATGTCAGCAGAAGCACCTTACAAAGAAGCCATCTAAATAAGTTATTTTTAAAGCAGCTACACAGTGTTGTGAGTACAGGTCTAGCCTAAGACTCAAGAAAGACCCAAGTTTGAATCCCACTTCCTACATATCCTAGTTTGTGAGATTTCAGTCAAGTCACATGGTTTTTCTCAGAGTCTTCATTTATAAAATGAGGGGAATGGGAAATAGCAGCCAACTCACCAAGCGATTTTGTGAGGATCAAATGAGATACCATACACAAAATATTTTGTAAACCTTAAAGTTTTAAATATATGTTATCTATAAATTTGAAAGACTTTTGAAGAATCAACAGGATGTACAGAGTGATCAACTGGGTATGGGGGAGGAGAAGGAGGAGTCAAAAATGGTTGCTGAGGCTTAGAATAGCCTGGGAGAAAGGATCTGAAAAGGAGAGGCAATCGGGGAGGGAAAGGGAACTCAGTCTGTTTCTATACACAATACATTTGAGAGGATGGCATTGTAATAGGTAATTGGAAACATGAGTCTAGAGCTTGGGAAAAAAGTTTGGGGATGGTAGCAAGAGGAAAGAGAAAGAACATCATTGCTAGAAGTTTTCCATTCTGTTTTGGTACAGAAGAAGTCAGAAGAAAGAATTCTAAAAGTTTCATTTTACTTTCCATGGATCTTGGAAGTTTCCACTCTCATCTTGTCATTTAAGCTGCCAAAACTTGATATTTTATGTCTCCTCCTTGTCCTTTGTTTCATTTTTTAAAAATGTAATTCTTTGCTAAGTTATTTATGTTTCTAAAGCATATAGGTAGATCATGAGCCCCTAAGTCTTAGGGGGTAGATACTCTTCATGTCTCACTTTGCTGTTTCTGTATGTCATTCCTAACACATTTCCAATGCAGAAAAGCCCATCAAGGGCTTGGCTCAGGAAGGAGTTTACCATCTTTATCAAATTCCCTCTAAATTTTTCAAATACTATTGTAACATTTTACAATCAATGTAGATCTGAAACATGCTGACATCTACTTTTGTCAGAGATGGAGCGACTTTTTTTCTATTTTTATCAAGGATGGATTGACTCCAGAGTCATGGAGCTGATCCATGGTTTAATAGTTGAAAGTAATAAGATATATACTCTTTCCTCAAGAAATTGTATCAAAATATAAGCATACAATTATTTTTAATTGAAATAGCAATATGTTGTTATATATTTTGAATCCTTCCTGATGTTCTGTGGGCACATGACAATGTTCTCTTTTGTTTTTGTTTTAATTTGTTTTGTATTCCCTTTCTGTTTTTCTTTATTTCTTATTTTGTTTTTAAGTAAAATTTTTTAAAAATTAAATTGAAATAGCTCCAGATCAGTTTTGAACAAATAGAGCCAGTTTAAAGGTATAAAAAATGATTTGAAGTTTCTGAAAGCATTCTTATCACTGAGAGACAAGAGAAAGATAATGGAAAAGTTAATGACCTTAGCTCAGTTTCAGTTCCAATCCCACCATTTATTGTCTGTGTCAACTTGGACAAAGTATTTTATTTCTATGGGTCTCAGTTTTCTCATTGGTCCAGTGGAGATGAGGACTTGCATGAGCTACCACATTTTTAAAAATAGAAAATTGCTTCATAAATATGTGAAGTATTATATAAACATGTTTTTAAAAGTTAATAAAATGGTGGACAATGCCACTAAGTCTTAGCAGTAGCTTTAAGGGAATCCTGGGTTATAAGTTCAAGTAGGCAGAAATCTCAATATAAGGTACAACAACAAAGTTAAACTTTTAAATTCAGCTCTGGGGAAGTCATATTCACAATATGGAAATAAATAGAATTTTGTTTTTGTTTTTGTTTTTTTTTTGTATTTACTAAGAGGTGGGGGAATAAAGATCTCAACTAACATGTTTAAATAATATTATTAGCAATAAATGAAAAGAAAAACCAGACACTCTATTATCATCACAAAAGATGAGTCCTGTTTCAGATGCTAATTAAAATCCCAGATGTTCAAGCTAATTACACCTATCTCTTTTCATTTTTTATATCCCTGTTGTTCCAGTTACTACATCATTCTATCAAAACTCTCTCATTAAAACAGAAAATCAAAGGAATTGCATGAGACAGTGTGTTCAGCTCAGCATTACAATAAAGCAGCAGTACAGTACAGTGGAGAGCATGCTAAGGATTTGGACTCAAAGGAACTGGGTTCAAATCTCAACTATACTATTTCTTCTCTTTGGAAGAATCATTTCCTCCCTTATGTTTCATTTGTTTTGCCTGCACAATGATAGCCAAGGGCTAAGTAATTTCTAAATCCCTTGTCAGCTGTACATCAATGATCATCTGACTTCATTACTAGCACTGGAAACCTAATTCAAAGTTCAGAATGGTAAGCCATATCATTATATATATATTTTTATAAATCCAATAAATATTATCAAGTTGAGTGTTATGTATAGGGAAAAATTCCCAAAATAGCGGCTCTTAACTTGAGTTTCATAGATGATGAAGAGATGACTAGATTTCAGAGATCTATACACTTGAATAGTGGGAAAAATATATCTTTATTTTTCATTAACTCTATGGAAATTTATTATTTCTATCAACTAAGAATATAGACAATAAAATGGTATTCCGAGAAGGAATCCATAGATTTCATCAGATTATTAAAGAGTTCTCCAATGCAAGAAAAGTCAAAAACCCTTGATTTAAAGGGAAATTGTTACCTTTATGTCCATTCCCACTATTAGTTTATTTTATTTGATCGACTAGGTTGAATTAAATTCTCCATGAAAAATGCTGAATCGTTAGGTTAACATCTGAAATTAAGCCGGGCTCATACATATGTAACAGTAAAAAAAAAAAAAGGAAGAAATAGTTTGGCCCCAGGATCTCTGGATAAAATTAATCATGGCCTTTACAGAAATATATCTAATGTGCCCGGTTTCTTTCTTTCTTGCATTTTCACTTCTTAAAAGTTTTCCTGGCTGACCTGGACCATAGAATATATTTATTTGAAAAGATAATTATGTTAATAAGCAATTTAAAATGCTGTCAGTAAGGGTATTAAATTCAGCATGTGTTTATTCTACTTAGCATGAGAGGGTATGAAACGATGCCATCAAGACAAAATACATGGCTTTCTTTTTAAGATCAAATCCATTGATGCCTAGGGATTGTGTCATAATCATGGGAATATAATTATATGTTCTGGACTCAGTGTTTAAATGAGAGTTGCTGATTTTACTTTCCTTTAGCTAATTTCCTAAAAATCTTCTAATGCTTCTAAATTTAAATATATGGTTTGAGGTTTGAGTTTTTTGGTTGGATTTGGGGACCAGAAGGCTGGTTTTGTGGGATTGGGGTTTGAGAGGTATGGAGTTTTTTTGTGTTTTTTTTTTTTTTTGGTTTAACAGTAAAAGAAGATTTCATTATTTCTTTAGTATGAGAGCTCTGGAGATTTCTAGCTGCACGTAGTGCAGACCTTGGCAGAAGAGGCCAAACGAAGGAGTAGTTTACTTTCATGACCAGGAAGGGCTTTGAGAGCCAATAGTAGGAGGTCCCATCAGGGCTGGGACAGCTTCGTATTGCCTTTCCTTATTCAGTAATAGCAAACAAACTATTAATGGTTTGACTAAAGTCTGTCCAGAATCTGCAGTCTTGAATCTTTCCACATGAGATTTAGAGGGTCTGGGGTGGGTAGTTTTTTTCTCTCTGTAAAAATTTCAGAACAGGAAAGCCATGAGTCAGGCTCTGCTTCCTTAAGCCTCCTTCTTGCCATCATTCTGGGGGATGAGGAAACACACACACACAGACATACACACAGACACATAGATAAAAGAGAGAGAGAGAAATACACAGAGACAGAGACAGAAATAGAAAGAGAAAGAGGGAGGAGAAAGAGAGAGAGAGAGAGAGAGAGAGAGAGAGAGAGAGAGAGAGAGAGAGAAAGAGAGAGAGAGAGAGAGAGAGAGAGAGAGAGAGAGAGAGAGAAACAGAAAGAGAAACAGAGACAGAGAGACAGAAAGAGATAAAGAGAGACAGAGAGAGACAGGAACAGAAAGAGACAGAGAGCGACAGAGAGAGGAACAGAAAGAGACACAGACAGAGACAGAGAATGGGAGAAAAAGAGAGAGATAAAGATAGAGACAGGGAGACACAGAGAGAGACAGAGACAGAGAAACAGAAAGAGACAAAGAGACAGAGAGAGAACCATAGGGCCAAGCTCTCTGCAGTTGTAATTTAGCACCATTTAGAAACAAAGACACTTTGATTCCAGCTGGTAACCTAAATTTCAGTGGCTAACTTCACCTCTATCTAAAAGGTTAAGGAATCCCACTTTCTGTACTTTTAGTATAGTTTTTAGTTTCTCATGTCTAATTGACACGGCTTATCTATCTCGATTATTGTCATCTCTCCAAACCATTGGCCAGAACCAAAGACGCTAAATCTAATTACTAGGATTATATTACAACTATACAAAGGATCTCTGACTTCTTTTGATAGACTCTCCTTTTAGTTGGTCCAGATAATCACTAAGTTGTGCTTATGTCTTTGTTGGTTTAAGAAAAGGGGGAAAAAAACTCCAGAAAATCTTTCCCCCCTTAAATAATTAAGAATTCATTTCCCAACCCTTCTCTCCTGACCATGTACTTTCTCTCCCATGACAAAGCAGCTTTTACTTTCCACAAAAACCTAGGGAATATATTTTATGTGCATACATGACTTTTGCGGTGTATGTTGTCCTGTGTAAGATTTACTTTATGTTTTTTAAATTAATTTTGATTTTTATTCTGAACTTAAACACTAAGTAGAATGTGTATTTGCCAAGAAAAACATAAAATAGGTTTCCAAATTTATTCTATGAAGCTGCCTTTCATTCTTCAGTATTTAATAACAAATCTGGTGCTTTAGATGCTCTCCTTACATAGCCTTCTTTCTGATTTTCTTTCTGTTCTTTTTTGGTTTTAAAAAGATGTTCATTGACTTTCTTTTTCTTTTTCCTTTTTGTTTCACCTATTCCTATTCCTTTGCTTTTCTATATTAATCTCTCCCTTCTACTCTGCCCCAGCCTCCCTCCTCCCCTCAAAAACAGAAACTCTTATAGCAAATATAGTCAAGCAAAGCAAATTCCTACATCAGATGTATCTGAAAATGGATGGCATTCTACATCTTGAATGTCAAGAGGAGGACAAGTTTCACCATCAGTCTTCTGTAAATATGGTTGGCCATAACTCTGATCACAGTTATTATGTATATTAAAGTTGTTTTCTTTATAATATGATTTTATAAATTGTTCTGTTCACTTCTCTCTGGAGCAGTTCGTACAAGCCTTGCCCAGGTTTCTATGAAACAGTCCATTTCTTCATTTTTTTTTGCCAACAATAGTATTCCATGATATTGACATACCATAATTTATTAATTCATTCTTCATTTGAAGGGAACCCTCTCCCCTTTAAGTTTCAATTTTTGCCACTATAAAAAGGAGTTTTTATAAATGATTTTGCACATACAGGTCTATTTAATCTTTCTTTTATCCTATTAGGACCTAGTAGTGGGATAACTGAATAAAATGTATGCATGGTTCAGTTATTTTTTTAAATACATTTCCAAATTGCTACAATGCATTAGTATAACTTTTCATACTGCCTCTCTAGATTTGTCATTTTCCTTTTTTTTTTTTTTTTTTTTTTGTAATTTTGTTAAGTTGAAGAAGATAAAGTAGAGTACTGGGGTTAGTTTAAATTTGTATTTCTCTAATGAGCAATTTGGAGATTTTTTTTCATGTTTGTTGATAACTAGAATTTGTTCTTTTGAAAACTACTTATTCACATCCTTTGATAGTTTATCTATTGGGGAATGCTCTTATTCTTATAAATTTGAATCCATTACTTTATCAGAGAAACTTGCTGCAAAAACTTTTCTCTGATTGTTTTCCCCTTGAATTTTCACTGGTTTTGCTTGTGCAAAATCTTGTTAATTTTATGCTATCAAAATTGCCAGTGAGATTCACTAGCACAGAATATCTCTGATCCTCTCTATCCTTTGTTTGATCATGAACTCTTCCCCCAATTCAAGAATTAAAAGGTAATTTCTTTCTATTTCCTCTAATTTTTTTTTTTTATGATTCTTCTCTTTGTGTCTAAGTGTCCATTTGGAAATTATCTGTTATCCTGTGTGAGATACGCATTATACCTAGTTTTGGGTTTTTTTTTTTTGACAGATCATGTTCCCATTTTCTCAGCAGTTTGTCAAAGACTAAACTATTGTGTCTGCTTGTTTCTGTGTAAGGACCTAATACAACTTTCTGGTTGGGGGTTTCTCTTGGACTTGGTAGGTGCCCAACCACAAGTCCCCATTCGCTGATGACTGACTGACCAGACAAATTTCCAGAGAAAAATAATAGGGTATACATGCAGAGAAGATACTAAGTGCTAGGGTATCATTGCTGCATGTTCTTGTTGAGTTAGGGCAAAGCAAACTTCCTTTATTAAATATTCAGTGACTCAAGTCTTGCCTCATTTTGCTCCAATCTCAAACCTGAAGCGAGAGTTCTCACTATAGAGCCATAACTATAACATGTACCTAATCTGTTCTACTGACTGATTTGTTATTTTTAAAAATCATTGAAATGATTTTACTAAATCATTTTTATGACGAATGCTCTGAAGTAGAGTTTGAAATCTGGTCTGTTAGGCTCTTTTCTTCTCCATTATTGTTCACTATTTTCCTTGAGATCATTGATCTTTCATGCTATATTTTTCAAAGCTATTAAAGATGAAAAAAATCATCTATATAATTCATGAGATCTGGAGATAAATGAATAAAAAGCATTAATTATTTCCTATATGCTGAGTACTATGCTGAGCTGGCTAAATACAAAATCAAGATACTTTTTGCCCTCAAAAAGCTTACATTCTTCTTTTTTAAAATTCAATTTTATTGTGTTTGCAAATCTGAATTCAATCCTTTTCTCCTCTACCCCACTCATTGAGAAAGCAAGGAAAAAAAAAATTAAAAAAGCATGTGTGATCAAGCAAAACAAATTCTCGCTTTTGCCATGTCCAAAAAATACATACATACATATATATATTTAGTTATATTTATATGTGTGCATATATGTATATGTCTCTGTGTGTAATATGGGTGTGTTTATGTGCCTCAGTCTGCACTAAATCCATTTCTTCTCCATCTGAAAACAAGTAGGTCGCTTCATTGTGAGTCTTTCAGAATTTTAGTTGGCCATTGTGTTGATCAGAGTAAGTAGCCTACATTCTAATGGTAGCAACAATAGTATAGAGAATAGTGGCCAGAAAAAAAAAAAAGAATTATGATCTAGGAAGTCATAAAAAAGCTACAACAAAAATGAATGGAAAATAGAGCATTCTGTTAATGAGCCCTGCCCAAAGGCCATGTTGTGGTGAATTGATTACAGTTCTCAGAGAAGTGGAGAATGAAAGGGGGCTTGTTAAGAAGAGGTAATGGCAGGCTAGAAAAATATCTAGGGTGAAGATGAAGACACAAGATCTCAGGGAGTGCAAAGTGGAGGGCCTTATTTTCTCTAAGACACGGTCTAGTTTGCAGGATAATTAGGGGAAAGGATGTAGCTAAATGACATAGTGAATAGAGTGCCAGACCTGGAGGTAGGAAGACTCATGTTCCTGAGTTCAAATCCAGCTTCAGACATTAACTAGCTGTGTGACCCTAAGCAAGTCACTTAACTTCTATTTATCTCAGTTTCCTCAACTGTAAAAAGGGAAAATACAGCACTACTTCACAGGGTTATTGTGAGGATCAAATGAAAAATATTTGCATAGCACTTGACACTGTAGCGGACACATAGTAGTTACTGCAGAAATGATTGTTTTCTTATAAGAAATAAATATTGTTGACTATTCTCATAGGTCTTAATGGAAGGATCCATTTCTGCTAGTGATAAGTTAGAAAATACTTTTAAAATCTAGCCTGTTGAGTAGACAGGATGATGTATATAAGTCCTGAAATACTTGTTCTTTCTCTCCTTTTTTGAATTTGTGGAAAATTAAGTATATCTACCCTCAAGAAATATATATGGTGATGGGTGGGCCAGGCAACAGAGGGAGGCAAAAATCAAAAGAGAAGCAAGCAATAATAACCAGAGCAAAATGGAGTTGTGGGAAAGCTTTTCTCTGCTACCCTCTTACACTCTGGAAATGGCTTTCAAAGATAGGAGGATTCTTGAAATTCAATTGTCTCCCCTGAGGCAATTGTCACTGCCCAAGGGCAGTGATTCTATTCCATTAGGGAAATTCTCATATTTGGGACTATAAATGACTAGTGATATACCTAAATGTTCATTTTAGTAATAATGGCTGTTCATTTTAATTTTTCCATTTTGTATTCCTTCTTTAAAACAATTTTCCTCTGTACTATTATGACTCCTCGCAAGTAGGTAGAACATGATACCCTCTGCAGAGGTTTTCTCAGAAGGGTTTCCAGATGGGATGTAAGAAGTAAGAGAGGAGAAAAAACTTTTAACTTGGATCCACAGGAGGTATCTGTGGATAAAGTTCAAGGTGTCTGTGAATTCAAATGAAGAAAAAATATCATCATTACTTTCACTAACTGCTAAGTAAAATTTCATTATTTTCTTTGATTACCAATGTAAGCAACTAATCTTTTTTTTTTTTCCCTGACATGGCCATAGACTTCAACAAACTGCTAAAAAGTATCCAATGCAGAAAAAGTTAAGAAAATTAGGACTTACATTGTTCCCTTTTTGTCAAAAGAGTTTCCTAACAAGGGTTAGAAGTTCTTGAAATATGCTAATAAAAATGTACCTAAAAGAAAAGCACATCCTGTATGTGATGTTCTTATGGTTCTAAACAAGGTTAGTAAACTTCACTGGGGGTAGAGGGAGGGAATAGAAGGAGAAACAGATCTACAACTTTACGCAAACAACCCGGCCAAATATTTGCTTTGATAGCCAGGCTTTGAAATGCTTTGAAAACTGAACTCCAGGGTTAGCCATTTGTTTTTCCAGTGACTACATTAAAATATCTCTGGAAGAGAACATGTTTGTTCTGATGGAGCATTATTCACTTTGAGTGAAGTCCATACTTATGAGTACTTTCACAGCAGTAAATAGAAGGCAGACATAGTCTACCTTGTAGATGAATTTGGCAATCCAGTATTATTCCCACTCCATCCACAGGAGTTCAGGTCATCTTTGTCTCACTACTGAAATGTTCTCCCCATGTAGCTAGGGAAGGGAGAGGGGCAGGAGATGGGCAAATGTGATTTCAACCCTGAATCACAATCTGGGTGGGACTCGGGCCCCAGCTACAGCATGGAGACTCAGTGATGAGAAATTCCTATTCTGCTTCCAACCAGGACATCAAAGAAATTCAGTTGATCTGCAAAGAAATGAGTTTTGTAGAAGTATTAAGGAAATGAAGTCCACAGCTTTAGTTTTATCAGTTCTATTAATCTGATCCTAGTATGACCCAGGAAAATTTTCATAGCAAATTTCTAGTTTTCTTCCTTTTATTTACAATATAGATAATCTATTCCTCTGTCTTTTTTTCTATAAAATGTTATGAGAATAGCATCCATGCCTAAGTCAAGTCAACAAGCATTTTTATGCTCCTATTATGTGGCAGGCACTGTGCTAAGTGCCATGGATAAAAAAAGGTAAAAGATGATCCTTGAGATTGCTCATAAATCAAAAAGGATTTACAAAATCAAGTAAGAGAGGTAGGAGAAAATGTGGTGGGAAATGAGAGTTACGCTGGAGAATTATGGAAAAAAAGAGTTACAAAAATTGGCTGAAGGAAACAACTACTTAATAAATAGAATTGGCTAAATTGGAGGGAAAACCACTAGTGAAGAAAACAATTCTTTTAAAAGGAGAATTGGCCAAATGGAAAAAGGAGGTACAAAAGTTAAATGAAAAAAAAATCTTTTAAAAATGTATATTTAATATTTTTATTTTCTCTAGTTACATGTAAAGTAGTGTTTTATATTTATTATTTAAATTTTGAGTTCCAGATTCTCTTCCCCCTCCTCAGCCACATGTGAAGTTATACAATATATTTTCATAAAAGTCATGTTGTGAGAAAAAATCCCATAGATTTCCCCCTCTCCCCCCCAAAAAAAACCTCAAGAAAAATAAAGTAAAAAAAAGACTATGCTTTAATCTGTAGTCAGACACAATCAGTTCTTTCTCCAGGTATGGATATTATTTTTCATCACAAGTCATTCTGAGTAGTTGTACATCATTGTATTGCTGAAAATAACACACTCATTTACAGTTGATCATCCCACAACATTGCTATAACTTTGTACATAGTACATTTTGTTTTGCTTTCATTCATGGAGGACTTTCTAGGTTTTTCTGAGAGCATCCTGCTCATCATTTCCCAAAAAACAAGAACACTCCATCATAATCACACATCACAATTTATTTAGTCATTCTTTAATTGATGGGCATCCCTTCAATTTCCAATTATTTGCCCTGAGAAGACAGTTGCTATAAATATTTTTGTGCATATAAATCTTTTGCCTTTGTAAAAAAAAACTCTGTTTTGAGATTCATGCCTAGTAGTGGTATTATTAGGTGAAAAGATATGTATGGTTTTATATCACTTTGGCACACACAGCCCTTTTATAGTAGAGGGAAAGAAGTGAGAGAGTGAGCGTCATCAGATTTGACTTAGAAAGAGAATAGCATATACATTCAGTAGAATTTGGAAATTTATTATAATTTAGGGAAGTAGGAGGGGGAAAGGAATTAAAAAGGGAAAAGATGAACTGATAAAAGGGATGGCAGAAGTAGGAAGGAAAATGAGGAAAGAAAAGATGGTGTTGGTAGAAAGGATGCAGATCCAAATCAAAGACAAAGCAAAAGCAAAAAAGATTTAGTTAAAAGAGATAAAGAAGAATAATACATCTTGCTGAAAGGTACCATAGATAATGAAGTAACATCAACATCAAACATATATGCATATGCATAGCATTTATACGTGTGTATGTATGTATGTACATATGATGTATATACAAAGAACTTATAAGTAGTATAACATCCAAATTCTTAGAGGAGAGGTTAAGTGAGTTACAGGAAGAAATAGACAACAAAACTATACAACCTTAGTAGAGGACCCCAACATTCACCTCTCAGAACTAGGTAAATTGAACTATAAAATAAATAAGAAAGAAACTGAGGTAAATATAATTTTAGAAAAATTAGATATGATAGAATTTTTTAAAAAGTTAGATATGGAGAAAACTGAATAGACATAGGAAGAAATATACCTTTTTCTCAGGGGTATGTGGCACCTACACAAAAAAATTGGTATTAAAATATAAAAACATAACAACCAAATGAAGAAAGAAAAAAATCTTAAATACATCCCTTTAAACTCATGATACAATAAGAATTATGTGTAATAAAGGGTGATGGAAAGATGGACCAAAAACTAATTGGAAACTAAATAATCTAATCCTAAAAAATGAGTGAATCAAACAACAAATCATAAAAAAAAATCAATAATTTCATTGAAGAGAACAACTATCATGAGACCACATGCCAGAATGTATGGGAGGCAGCCAAAGAAGCTTTTAGAAGAAAGTGTATCTCTCTAAATGCTTACATGAATTAATTAGAAAAAGAGTGAATTAAGCACACAGCTTAAAAAGCTAGAAAAAGAACAAATTAAAAATCTCCAATTAAATACCAAATTTGACATCATAAAAATCAAAAATTGAATAAGAAAACTATCAAAATAATAAATAAAACTAAAAGCTGGTTTTATGGGGGGAAAAACAAGATAAACTTTTAATTGACTTGACTAGAAAAAAAGACATAAACCAAATTATCAGTATCACAAATGAAAAGAGTGAAGTTACCCCCAATGAAGGGGAAATTAAAGCAATAATTAGTACCTATTTTGCCCAACTGTATGTCATTAAATCTGATAATCTAAGTGAAATGGATGAGTATTTATAAAACTATAAACTGCCTGGGTTAACATAAGAGGAAATAAAATATGTGAATAACCCCATTTAAAAAAAAAAAACAAATTGAACAGGTCATCAATGAATTTTCTAAGAAAAAATCTCCAGGGCCAAATGGATTTATAAGTGAATTCTACCAAACATTTAAAGAATAATTAATTCCAATATTATGTGAACTGTTTGGAAAACTAGGTGATTCCTACCAAATTCCTTTTAAGATGCAAATATGGTGATGATACCTAAATCAGAAAGAGTCAAAACAGAGAAAGAAAATTAAAAACCAATTTCCTTAATGAATAATGATGCAGAAATTTTAAATAAAATATACAAAGATATTACAGCAATTTATCACCAGGAATGCAAGGCTAAGTATTAGGAAACTCATCAGCATAATTGATTGTATCAATAAACAAAACTAATAGAAATCATATGATTTTCTCAATAGATGTTGAAAAAGCATTTGACAAAATATAGACCTATTCCAATTAAAAACACTAGAGAGGGGCAGCTACCTAGTGCACTGATGCTGGAGTCAAGAGAAACCAAGTTCATATCTGACCTCATATACTTAACACTAACTAGCTACATGACCCCAGACAAGTCACTGAACTCCAAATATCTTGTCCCAAACAAAACAACAACCAAAAAAATACCAAAACATCCCCCACCCACCCACCTACAAACACTAGAAAACATAGAAATAAATGGAGTTTTCCTCACTCTTTCTGATTTATATCTTGTTCCTGGATCCAGCTTTGAGAAGGAAGGACAAGTAACCTCTGTGGCAAATTCAGCAATACGTCTTTTTTTCTCTTCTTTTCTTTCTTCTTTCCCTTCCCTTCTCTCTGTCCATGCAGGACATCATATCTTTATATGTGGGTACTCCATCCAAAGAAATAAAAGTTTTAGTCACTGAAACCTTTAAAGATTAAGGGATAGGATCATTTTGTAACCTCAAATTACTCTGGCAAAATGATAAGCAGTATTTACCCAATACATCAGCAAACATTATATGTAATGGGGATAAGTTAGAACCATTTCCAATAAGATCAAGGGTGAAACAAGTTTCTCTATTGTCACTAACACCATTCAATATTATACTAGAAATGTTAACTTCAGCAAGAAGAAAAGACAAGGAAATTGAAGGAATTGGAATAGGCATTGAGCAAAAAAACCCCATTACTTCTTGTACTTATGTGATGGTATATGTAGGGAATCCTAAAGAATCAACTAAAAAAACTACTTGAAACAATTAACAACTTCAGCAGAGTTGCAGAATATAAGATAAACTTACATAAATCATTAGCACTTCTAAATATTACCAACAAAATCCAGCAGCAAGAGATATTCCATTTAAAATAACTGTAGACAAGGGGCAGCTAGATGGTGCAGAAGATAGAACACCAGCCCTGAAGTCAGGAGGTCCCGAGTTCAAATCTGACCTTAGACACAACACTTCCTAGCTGTCTGACTCTAGGCAAGTCATTTAACCACAATTGCCTCAGCAAAATAATAATAAAATAAAATAAGTGTAGACAACATAAAATATTTGGGAGTTTACAAACAGAGAAGGGAAGACTCTATGACTGACAAGAGATAGAGAACATTATGAAATGCAAAAACAAATTCTGATTAAATTAAATTAAAAAGATTTTGTACAAATAAAACCAATGCAACCAAGATTAGAAGGGAAATAGAAGGCTGGGAAACAATTTTTACACCCAGTATTTCTGATAAAGTTCTCATTTCTAAAATATATAGAGAACTGATTCAAATTTATAAGAATACAAGTCATTTCCCAATTGATCAATGATATAAACAGGCAATTTTCAGATGAAGAAATTAAAGCCATTTCTAGTCAAATAAAGAAAATCTTCTAATTCATTATTGATTAGAAAAATACAAATTAAAACATCTTTGGGGTACCACCTCATATCTACAAGATTGGCTATGACAGAAAAGAAAAATGATAAATGTTGGAGAACATATGGAAAAATTGGATACCTAAAGCATTCTTGGTGGAGCTGTGAACTGATCCAACTATTCTGGAAAGCAATTTGGAACTATGCCCAAAAGGCATAGCAAATTGTGCATATTCTTTGACTCCATAAAATCACTCCTGTATCCCAAAGAGATCATAATAAAGGGAAAAGGATGCACATGTACAAAAATATTTATAGTAGCTTTTTTAGTGATGACAAAGAACTGGAAATTGAGGGGCTGTCTGAACAAGTTGTGATATATGAACATAATGGAACAAAGAGGTGAATTGCAAATTTCAGAAAAATCTGGAAAGATTTACATGAACTGATGTCCAACAAAGTGAATAGTAACAGTTACATTACATGATGATCAACTGTAATAGATTTAGCTCTTCTCAGCAATGCAACGATTCTAGACAATTTCCAAAGATATCCATGTGATAGAAAATGAAGATCACATTCAGAGAAAGAACTATGGAAGCATACTATTTACACTTTTTTATTTTTTTCTTTCTCATAGTTTTTCCCTTTTTTTCTGAGTCTTCTTTTACAATATGACCAATGTAAAAATATATTTAGCATGATTGTACATGTATAACCTATATCAGATTGCTTTATCAGATTTGCTCTAAGTAACATTTAAATTCTAAATTAAAGAGAAGGTGGCACTCTGTTTTAGTAGAAGAATTTTCCTTCCTTGGAAGTGTCCAATGCTAATGAAATCACAGGTCTCATCCTTTTCCCTATAAGCATGATATAAATGTCATAAATATTTGCTGAATGATGATTTTTTAAGATCTTTTGATCATGTGGGAGAAGTAAGGATAGTTTACCCCACTCCCTTGTATATAGCAGATAGTATAACAACAACAATATAAACATTTTTCATTCATTTATTCATTTTGTCTGAAAAAGACTTAGCACTTTTAGTCCACCTAAGACAGTAGTGTGATATGACAATCAATGAAATTCTTACAATCTTGTATTGCATTGAGAGGTATGGCATCCAGGATTAGTCAAGCAGCCTCAGATAGAATAATTGAATATTAGGTTCAATTCTGGGTACTGTCATTTTGAAAAATCACTGGTAAACTGAAGAACATCTAGAGGAGAGGAATTAAGATAGTGCAAAGCATGGGATTTGCACACCATGTGAAGAATTAGCTTAAGGAACTGTCCAGCCACAATTTTCACCATTTTCTTTTATGAAGCAGATTCTTGATTTTGTGAAATTTGTTGGAAAACCAAAAAAATCCTTGGGACATATGTCAGGGATTGAGATGACCTCATTAACCAGATTGTACCTCCCCAGTATTTATAAAAATATTCTCTGTTTTTCTGATTAATTATGGGTTTTTATGCAACATGGTCCCCATGGGTCATGAATTTGAATGAATTCCATGAATATGGAAGCATGAGCACTAGGTTTAGAGGCAGGAATATGTATGTTCAAATCAAGACTCAGATATCAACTAGTGGTATGAGCTTGGGTAAGTGACTTAACCTCTATGCCTTAGTTTTCTCATTTGTAAAGAAAGAGAGTTGGACCTATGGTCTTAAGTTTGCTTCCAGTTCTAAATCTCAGGGTTTATATGTGAGTCCAAATGGAAGTAAGACTCCTCAGATGTATAAAGGAAGTATAGCACAATAGGAAAAATGCATAATTTGGAATAAAAGCACCAAGATTGAAATTTAGTTCCTACTACTTACTATCTGTATAATCATAAGTCATTCTCCCTCTTTTTTTCAATTTCTTTTCTTTTTCAATTAATCAGCATTTATTGAACAACTACAATATGCCAGATAGTGTGCTAACAATCCAAAGGGAAAAAAAAATGCCCCTGACTTCAAGGAATGCTTTCAATAGAAAAAGAACATACACAAAAACCCAAAATTTATAAAAGGCAATTGGATAAATCCCCCTCACATTCCTGTTTGAGTCAGTGAAAAGACCAGTAGGTATTGAATCAGAGCATCTTGGTTGGGATCCCAATTTTGCTACTACAACCTGTGTGATCTTGAGCCAGTTTACTTTCTCTCACCAGATCTCTGCTTTCTCATCTTTAAAATGAAAGGTTTGGACAACCCAGACCTGAGATCCCTTCCAGACCCAAATCCTAGCATCTATTTTGAAACATTAGTCATCACCAACCTTTTCTTCAGCGTGAATATTTATGAAGAACAACACTGTGTTCTAAATTTTGTTCTGAAATGTGTGATAAGCCACATATTTGAGAACCAAGTCACACACCCAAAAGCACAAGTCCTCAGCTCAGTATGCTCTCTGTGTTTAGACTGGCCAACTTCCAAAACAGTGCTATTTGGGAAAAATATGAGAGTTTTTTTAGCAACAGAATTCAAGTCATTTGGATGCTATGACCTGAAAAAGGCAAGTTGCAAGCCAATTAAGCAAGTGTATATCACAGCTGGTCTTGAATATGAACTCTGAATCCTGATCATCTTCATATGTGAGGGCCCCAGGTCATGTGGGCTACATGTGTTCATAAAACTTCTTTGAGATCCAGAGAAGAAGCTTCATCTGGGACCATTCTCTGCAAGTGTTAAGTCAACTGGAACACCTGGACTTGTATGTCAATTGTGAACATAATTAATCCTGAATAAATAATCACTGAAATGCTGAAGATGGCTAAAACATACTTCACAGAACATTTTGATTTAAAATCACCCCTGTAAAGAGTTTGAAGTACTTTGTGTTCTTTAAAAGAATAATAATTTAATTCATTTTAACAAAGCTATATTAAGCATACACTATATGGACTCTTGAGAAAGACACATTTTAGAGAAAATATAAGAAATAAAGATTAAATAAATGAGTTCTTGCCCACATGGAGCTTACAGTCTAGGGGGACATATGATATATGTGACCCCAAAACTACAATAGAAACAATTCATATTAAATGTATGAGAGAAGTAAAATCCAGATAGCTTTCTACAGATGAGATTCAAGAGAGGACATATAATTAGCTACTAGAGGTATCAAGGAAGACTTTTAGAAAGAGGTGACATTTAGTTTGGGATTTAAAAGATAAGTGGGAAATTCACCAGGCATAAGTAAGGAGGAAAGTTTGGGGAGAACATTTTAAAGATAGGGAATAGTTTGAGGAAAGACACTGGAGTAATAAAATTTGAACACATAAGGTTTGACTATAATATGTGGCCTAGCTTTCTAAACCATGGTTTGTGACCCCATATAGGGTCTAGTAACTGAATGAGGGGAGGAGTCACAAATATTAGTAAATGTTTAATTTATATTCCTATTTTATATACCTATATATCCAAGGTCATGTAAAGATTTTTCTAGCCGAAAGGAGTCACGAGTGGAAAAAGTTTAGGAAGCCTTGGTATGTAGAATATATGGAAAAGAGTAGTGTAAAATCAGACTGGAAAGGTAGGTTGGCACCATATTGGGGAAGGTCTTGAATATTTGGCTAAGGAGTCTGAAACTTACTTGGCCTTCATTAGGGAGTCACAAAAGACTTTTGAGCAAAAAAGTGTCATAATCAGATCTTTGCATGAGAAAGATAGAGCTACAATCAGTCAATAAACATTTATTAAGTACCTACCTAGTACAAAGCACTGGGAATACAAACAAGGCAATCCCTGCCCTCAAGTTCCAGGCAATCTAATAGGAGAGGTAAAAGACAGTCTTCTTCTCAAGGAACTCACAATGTAATTGTATCACGAATGATTTGGTGGAGGAAAGGACAATGATGGAAGGATTTGTAGAGAGGACGAGGCAATAGTGTGGGCAACAAACAATAATGAGATGATAGGAAAAACAGAGAAGATGGATGCAAGAGATCTTTCAGAGGGAGAAGAGATAGGGTTGGTTGGATATTTTGCATATGAAAGGTGAAGGAGAAGTAAGATTCAAAATTAATGTCAAGATTTCAAACACAGGAGACTTGGTGAATAGCGGTGTGCTGACTGACAGAAATAGTGAAATCACAAGGAATAGCAGATTTGGAGAAGGGAGATAAAAGAACTGGACCCTTTCAACTCTAATAGTTATAATGCTCTTGTTTGGGCTATGCAGAATTGGAGATATCTGGAGGGCATTCCTTAGTAGTCATTAAAAACCCATATGAATAGTTGGGTATGGATCTGTTAGTCAGAGGAGTGATGCTTGAAGCCCCAGAATTACAGTGAATTACTTTGCTGGTAAAGAGAAAGTAGAGGGAGTCTACAAGAGAGCTGAGAATTTTGGGAACTCTTCTCTCTTAAGGAAATTAGGAAGCATAAAGGGAATTAGCAAAGGGCACAGAAGTGAATAGAGAAGAAACATGACAAATGGCCTGTGAACACTAAAACACATTGAAAGGTGAACCTAAGAACCACACCATTCCTACAGTGGAGGGAAAGAAAGGCCAGATTAGGGCAAATGGATTCTTGTCTACTATAATAAAGGACACTATCCCCTCCTTGGGAGGCAATGTGACATAAGATAGAGTGAGTTGGTCTTAAAACCAGCAAGAGCTGGGTTCAAGTTTTACACACACACAAATCATGCTTGCTGCAACCTTGTAAGATTATTGGTTACAGAGAAGGTGCTATGGTGCATTGATGGAAGGAATTATTTGGTGGTTTTAGGGGTGGGATAGGGAGGAAAAGTTCTCTATACTAGGATTTCTATACTCAGGACTCCTTTTTATCTGCAAAAATTTTACATGATTCCAGGTGTATAGATATATAAAATAAGTAGACAAATCAAACATTTGCTGATAATAAATAATAATTTCAGCATTCACATTCAGTTATGAGATCCCATATGGGGTTGTGATCCATAATTTAAGAAGTTGGGCTCTATATTAAGGATATCACAGGTCCAAAGGATCTTCCCTATAAATCTCCTTGATGGGCAAAACATGACCCACTGGCCAAACAAAAAAGGGTTACGAAAGTTAGAGGACCCAAGTAGTTGGATCCAGCTCTTGGTTAAAGGCCAGCATTCAAATCCAAGGGGAGTTTGAGGGCTACGGGCCTGCTCTGAACACTTTTGGAACTGTGCAGCTGACAGAGTCTGGAGGGGAAGGTAGCTGTATTTGTCGAAATCTGCAGCCCTGGCAGTGTTTTATTTTAAGCCTGAGAAGGAAAGAATCAAGTTGGACCATCTGGTTTTATAATATAATCTTAAAATAAGATGAAAACCCAGGGTTTTCCATGTGAGAAAAGAGACAAAGGGTTGGGGGAATCAAAAAAAGATAATAGATATTTTAATTCAAAACATCTTTAAAGGAAAAAAAATAAAAGGTTATAGAATCCTAAAGACTAAGAAAGTAAAATGGATGAAAACAGTGAGGGGAGAAAAACTGTGATGATGTTTACAATCTGTGATACAATCAACAAACTTGTTAGTGCTAATACTGTGCTTCACTGTTGGGGATGTAAAGAGAAAAAACAAGGCCTGTCTTCAAGCAGCTTACATTTTTATGGAGAAGACAACCCATAAATAACTAAGTATGTAAGATACAAAAAAGATAGAAAGTAATCTGAGAAAGGGAAACAGTAGCTGAAAAGCCTCCTATGGTGCAGTGGAAAGAACCCAGAATCTGGAACCAAGAAGAGCAAAAATCTGGCCTCAGACTTTTACTAGCTCAGTTTCCCTATTTGTAAAATGAGCTGGAGAAGGAAATGGCAAACCAACCCAGTATCTTTGCTAAGAGAACTCCAAATGGCATCACGAAGAGTCAGAAAAGACTAAAAATGACCGAGCAACAGCAGCAGCAGCAACAACAAAGAAAGTGGGACTTTCAGCTGCATCTTGATTTTCTAAGAGGTAGAGGTAAGTAAACACAAGCATATGGGATCATACATACCTTCTAAAGGAAAGGAAGAAAAAGCCTTTATTTATTCCTCGAGATGGGTGTGCTCAAACTACTGCTCTTTTCTTGCCAGACTCCTAAGGCTTCTGCCAGGATAGGACAGAAGTCTGATATATGGGGCATATCTTGCCTGAACTTTGCTGTGGAATCAGTCCTAATTGGCTTTCTCATTAGACTTCTCAAAGAATGTATAGAAAGAGACTGTTTCCTCTACATGTCAGAGAAAACAGTTCCCTTATTTTAGGGAAATTCTCGGCATTGAGCAATTTTGCACACTCTTTTTGTTCTCAAGTCACTCTCAAGAAATCATCTTTTTTATTTTTTTAATCTTTCCTAATTATGATAAAGTCAATGTGTCTTTCCCTCAGAATCATGGGGATCTAGGTCATTGTGAACTTTTCTTAATGATGTTTACTTGGGAAATTGCTTTGATTCACTTTTTTAAAATAATTGTTCTTTTTTTCAAAATACATGCAAAGATAGTTTTCAATATTTATCCTTGCAAAACCTTGTGTTCCAGATTTTTCTCCCTCTCTCCCTCCGGTCCCTCCAGTTCCTAGACAGCAAGTAATCCAATATAGGCTAAAGCTGTGCAGTTCTTCTAAACATATTTCCACAATTATCATGCTGCATAAGAAAAATCAGATCAAAAAGGAAACAAATTGAAAAAATAGCAAGCAAACAACAATGAAAATGGTGAAAATACTATGTTTTGTGATTCACTTTTAAAGGCTAAGAGAAATGTCAGCTCACCTCTTTTCTGGATTCTTTCTTCCGTTCTTTATTTACCTGGTTGTATTGTGAGCACCTCAGATCAGACTCATCTTTCTCCCCAAAACATTTCCCCTGGATTTCCCTGGTTCTGTTACCATCATTCTTCTAGCACTCTGGTTGGAAATCATCTTATTTTTTTCTTACTTCTAACCTTATATTCTCATATCAGTTCCCAAATTTCACCCATTTTTAATTTGTAATTTTTCTGAGATCTCTCCTTTTCTTCCCATTCCAACTTTCACCATACAACTTTGTTACTTCACACCTGAACTGAACTATTATGCTAATCCCCCCATTGGTCTTTCTTCCCCAAGTTTTCTGGCCTCAAGTTATGGTAGCAGAACAAATATTCAAATTCAGATCCAATGTTATTTAACTTTTCAAATATATTTTCTTCAATCTAACTAGAATGCAATATCCTAGAAGAAATGTCTTTCAATCTTCATAGAAGGCTCTGAAGAAATGTTCATTGGAGAAGGTAAAGAAGATAATGTCAATTTGTTGCAATATTCAATATCAGCCTACTTAAAGATAACTAAAATTACACTAATTCTGAAATTATTACATTCCTTTGGTTATGGCAACTCATGAAACAAAGGAAATGTGAAATGGCTAGACGAATGATGGTGGTAGAATGTAAATTTCCCCTTTTACCACTGGGATCAAATATAAAATCCTGTTTGGTTTTTAAAGCCATTTATAACCTGGTATATTTTTTGAACTTTTCCAATCTTCTTATACCTCATTGCTTTCTCTGTGCTCTAAAATTCAGGGACAATGGTCTCCTTGCCATTGCCCCCACAAAAGATTCCATCTTCTAACTCCACGCATTTTTTTCTGGGATATCCCCTCTGTTCTGAACTCCCTTCCTCCTCACCTTCACCTCTGTCTCCTGGTTTTCCTATCTTCCTTCAAGTCTCAGTTAAATCTCACTTTCTAAAGAAAGTTTTCCAGGTTCCCTTTTAATACTAAGTCATTCCTTTTGAGTTGATCTCAAATTTATCCCTCATATATCTTATTTACATATAGTTGTCTGCAGATTGTTTCCTCCATTAGCTGGTAAGTTCCTTAAGGACAGATACTATTTATGCCTTTTTTTGTGTTATTAGTGTTTTTTTATAAAGTGACTGGCTTGTAGCAGATGTTTAACAAATGCTTGTTGATTTGGTTTTACTTGACAGAGTTGACAAAAAAAAACTGACACTTCTATTAATCTTTAAAAGTGAATCATAAAAGATAGTATTTTCACCATTTTTGTTATTGTTTGCTTGCCATTTTTTTCCAATTTGTTTCCTTTTTGATTTTTGGTTTTGCCTGCCAGACCTTGTCACTGTCATCATCATAAACATTATGGTCATAATAATTATGATCATCATCATCTTCATTATCATCATCACTTAATACCTTTATAGAATGTCCCTTGTTGATCTTTAGGCAAGGAGCTAACATTTAGAGTACTACTGGTAAGTTAATATTTACAAAATACCTAAACATTTTGATTCTTAGCTCATATTTTTGGACAATCACTGCAAACTAACAGTGATTTGATCCTAGGATTGAACAGAAAGAGAAGAGCAAGTTGGACTTTCTTGAAAAAATACAGAATTGTTTTGGTGGCCCCAAGTTTCCTCTTGAAAAAAGGCCTTGCTTTTATATGCTACTATTTCATATGACCTTGAGTCATGGAACATCACATTCCTGGGAGAACTGAAACGGAAGACAAGTAACAATGGAGAGACATAATCTGGAAATGAGTAGGTTTTGGTGTATCACAAAATAAAAAATTATTAATAAGATGAGAAATAAGGGATGTCATAAAATATATGTATGTGTAAAAAATCAAATGGCCTAGTCATGTTGGTAAAAGCAAGTAATAATGGGTGGATAGCCCATATTCTCCACTGGTGTGATTGTGCCATTAAGAGACAAAAAAGAATGTCTCTCAACAGGCTGTCCTAGTTATGGGAGCATATTGTTAAGAGCCCAATAGAATGAGTCTGGAATATGTGAGTTATGGTTGGCCTTGTTGACGGGATCCCACATGGGATCAGAGAGCTTTGCAAGTATTTGATAAGTAAGTAATCTGAACGGACTGCCAAGAATTCTGTTGTGTTCTAGATTGTATCGCTCACATTCATTATCATGGAAATTAAGAATAAAGCTATATGATTGCTATTAGTTTACTAGATTTTAATCTGAAGATAGAAATAATCAGCATTTTTTTGCTTCATTCCTTCTACCAAGGAAAATGATACTCACGCTGGGATGTGTAGAACAGAAATGCTTAACAGGGAATTGGAGTCCTAGATAAGAACAAAAATTGTTAAGAGCGCATTTAGCTGCTTTTAGTGAGTACAAATGCTGGATTAATTATATTCTAGGATACTAAAATAACTGGTAGATTGCTATTGTTTATCTGGACCAATGGACTTTGGAAAGTAGTCTTTGCTAAGAGTCGGCATGAGTCTAATAAGAACAGAACATTCCAGACTAACCACACTGCCAATCGCCTAGAGCTCTACAGAATAAACTGGGGTACCAGTGCTATGGCTGAGACAGTGCTCAAGACTTCAGGAAACCATTTAACATAGTGGCTATGTTATTCTTGTGTGGAAGGGGCCTGGGGGAGAGGGAGAGAGAGGGAGAGAGACAATGAGAGAAAGAGAGAGTGTGTGTCAGAGAGAGAATGTTGTCAGAAAAAGCGAGAGAGGGGCAGAGACAAAGATAGAGAAAGGAAAAGAGAGGGAGAAGGAGAAGAAAAGGAAGAGGAGAGACAGAGAGAGAGGGAGAGAGAAGAGAGGGAGAGACAGAGACAGGGGGAAGAGAGGGATAGGGAAGAGAGAGGGAGAGAAAAAAGAAAAAAAAGAGAGACAGAAACAGGGACAAAGAGAAATAGAGACAGAGCCAGGGGGAGAAAGATGGGGAAAGAGAGGGAGAGGAAAAGAGAGAGGGGGATGAGAGAGAGGGAAAGAGGGAGGAGGGGGAGAGAGGGAAAGAGCAGGGAAGGAGAAAGAGAGGAAGAAAAGGAGAGAGGAAGAGGAGGAAGAAGAGCGAGAACAAGAAGTACATTTTGACAACTAATGACTTTCATACAAGCCAGAAACCCTCTCATCATTTCATGACCAAAAATGATGTGATGGTAATGTATCAAAAAGGCATGCACCTGAGCATCAGTCCATCTTCCCTAGGAAAGATGGAACAGATCAAGTCATTGAGGCGAGTGACATAGAACTGATAATGGTTGATGTCACTTGTCTATGTATTTAAGAATATTCATGCAAAAGGAAAGAGAGAGGAAGAGACATTTATTAGTATTTACAGTTTGCTAGGTACTGTACTAAGCAATTTTGTAAAGTAGATGCTATCATCATCATCATTATTAATATCTAACATTTATTTGGTGTTTTCTGTGTGTCAGATACTGTGGTAAACATTTTCCTATTTTTATTCTATATGTCCCTGACAACAACTTTGGGAGGAAATTGCTAGGATTATACCCATTTTCCAGATGAAGACACTGAGGAAAACACATGCTAAATAACTTTCCAAGAGTCACACAACTAATAAGTGCATTATGGAGCCAGTTTTCAACTCAGGTTTTCCTGACTCAAGGCCTAGCACTCTAACCACCACATTACTTAGCATTAATGGTATTCTGGAACAAAATACTCTATTAGAGATAAACCATAAAAACAAATAATGACTTATGTGGTCTGCTTTGGTGAAAAAAACTTATAGTCCATCCAACATGAAACTCTCAATTTAAAAAAAAAAATATTCATGGTTTGGTTTCCATAGTAAGCTGTTTGAGAGTATGCTATAGACAGATATTTACATTTTTAACTCTGAAATAGGACAATTAACAACTAGATTATAAGCTCTTTGGGCAGGGGCTATATTTTACTACTCTCATTGAACACAGAACAGTACCTCACACAAAGTAGGTATGTTATGAAATCAAAGGATAGTTAAGTGATAAAATGGATATTGTATCAAGACTCATTTTCACGAGTACAAATCCAGTCTCATACACTTGCTGGCTGTTTGACTCTGGGTGAGTCCTTTAACAACATTTCCTCATCTATATAAAATGAGCTGGAGAAGAACATGACAAACCACTCCAATATCTTTGCCAAGAAAACCCCAAAAATGGTCATGAAGAGTAGGACATGACGAACAACAACAAAAGTGAGATGAACTGGCCTGACCTTGGAGGGAGAATATATTGAAGTTGTGAGATACATGTCAGGAAGAGGTATTTATTGCTAAGATTTGGAGGTCAGGAGAAGCCATCCTGATCCAGAGGGAATGATTTGACAAGAAAGTGTCCTGAGACAAATGAATGTTGCAGGGGCTTAGATGAGAATAGGAGGATGGATCCACAACATTCTTTTCCATTTGGAAGGCTAGATTCCAGAAGACTGCCACCAGAAGCTCCAGCCAACCAAAATCTAGCGCAGTGGAATTAGGTGCAATTGTAGGCTAATAAATGGTTAACCATTTGATTTGCTGTAGGAAGGGCTCCCCCTCCAGATTTACCTTTCCTATAATATTTCCTAATAAGTTCCCTTAAAATGATACACACAAATGTCAGAAAGGAGAAGTAAAGATAGGAGAGGGCACCAATGAGCTGAGACAATAAGCATGCTAATGGAGGGGAAAGAGGGCTACTCAGTATAGGAGTTCTTTTATACCTGTAGAATTGGTTGGTGTTTTGATGTTATTTGAATTTCCTCCAACTACACTGATGACTACCTAAGTCAATGAAAGGTTTAGATTATTCTTTAAGAAGGGGAAGCTAGATGGCATAGTGGATAGAGTGCTGCCCTGAAGTCAGGAGGACCTGTGTTCAAATCCAGCCTAGGACACTTAATACTTCCTAGCTATGTGACCCAGGGCAAGTCACTTAACCCCAGTTGCCTCAGGGAAAAAAAAAGGGGAAGCTATTAATAAATGGGTAAGAGTTAACATTGTTTTTTACAGCAAATAGAATTTGCTATTGAGGTGTCAATAATTTTCCAACTCTTTTCAAAAATCTAGATTAAATCTTGGGTCATCAACTTAAAAAAAAATTCTTTTTTTCAGTTAAGGATTTTTCTTTTGATGGAAAATTCCACCAAACTTCAACATTGTCGTCCCAGCTGCCTAAGCATAATCACAACCACTAGAGGGCAGAGCTAGACACCCCAAAAGTATCCCTCAAATGCCAACTTTTAACAAGCAGTATGCTCTTGCTTAAAACCCACAGTTTAGTTAAGACCCTGAGAATGCAGGTTTAACTCCCTAAAATGCTGAGTTCAGAATGGCCCCTAAATGTCAATACCTCCTTTGCCAGTAACCTTGCCCCAAAGGAAATTTTATTTTTTTCGAATGAGGGCTGCACTTAACAAGCCCAGCCTAAAAGGAGAACGGATTTGGGTATGTATGGTTTTGACTAATGGGAACTTTCCTTTAGCTAAACCAACTGTTGGTAGTGCCTGAATGTCTGCCAATAAAAAGCGCCACTGCTGAAGCGCTTTTAACTTAAAAGTGGCTAATAAAATCATGAAGGGAAATCATAAAAGAGAATTACAAACAAAATCATCAAAAAAATGAATTTACAATGATGAGAGACACCCTCCAGGGACCAGAAGGGCAAATGTGCAGCCTGGAATCCGTTGTAACGCAGGGGCCTTTGACCGATTGAAACACTGCTCTCCTCTGGAGAAGTTTAATTCATCAGTTTGAACTTATCAGTTATTACAGGGATTGCAGAGAAGGGGAGGGGAGAAAAAGTTGTGTTTAGTTAGAAAAAGCTGAAGTCATATCATATTATCTGGGGTTGGGACAAGAACAGCCTTCCATTTTAAATGTCTTACTTTTTGAGGAGTTGATTAGAATTTTCAAGAAGAGATTTCTTCCTCATGGGATGTTTTGCAAATGGTTTAAATAGCACTTTTAATATCTTTTTAATGTGGATTTTACCTTATAATTCACAGGATTATAAATATAGAACTGGAAAGGACCTTTGAATTTACCCAAACCATTCCCCTCATTTTATAGTTGAAAAAACCAAGGTTCAAGATTTAAGTGACTTACCCAAGATCTCATAGTTGAGAAATGACAAAGCTAGAATTCAAACCTAGCTTCAAACTCCCACTATTCTAGATTTTGAGATCAAGTCATATTTGGTCACCTAAAGGAAGAGACTGAAATTATATTGTAGTTGTTCAGTGACTATCAATTCTCTGTGACCTTGTGGACCATACTGTCCACTGGGTTTTCCTGGAAAAGATGTTGAGGTGATTTGCAATTTCTTTCTCCAGTATATTAAGACAAATAGAAGTTAAGTGATTTGCTAGTCAGTGTCTGAGACTGTATTTGAATTCAGATCTTCCTGATTCCAGGCCCAGTGCTCTATCCACTGTGGTTGAGTTATGCATTTGGTGTCAGTATCTTGAGATTTCGTTTGGGAAGGAACCATAGAGATCTTCTAGTCTAGTGATTTTTAACCCATGGATTCCTTTGGCCGTGTCTGGCAAAATCTGCAGACTCCTTCTAATAATAATGTGTCTAAATGCACAAAATATCATAGATGGTATTACAAAAGTAACCAATTTCATTGAAATATAATGATTAGAATACATAGAATAGTTCACAGACCCCTGATCCAGTCTAATCCTTGATTTTACAAATGAAATTGAGGCCCAGTGAGATGAAGGGATCCACCCATGGCCACACTGTAATCATAGCATAACTGGGCACTGAATTCAGATTCCTTGCCACTACCTCTAGATTCCACAGCTTCTATAAAGAGTATCCTAACTGGTTAAATGTTGCAAAGCTCCTCTATTTTTAACTTCTTTGTACATGGCTGCAACCCAAAGGTGAAGTTTTTCTATGGCACCAATGTACTTCTTTATTTTTGGAAAGTTTAAGCCAAATCTTTTCACTCTTTTGAGTTAGGATTATTTTACGCTCCTCCCCTTTTTTCTTTTTAGTATATACTGTGTGAGAAAGAAACAAATATACCCTTCCCAGTACCAAACACATAGTCTTTCCAAACAATTTGAAGACTTTGCTGACAAATAAATCAATTCTATGTGAATTCTAAGATGTCAGACTTCTCAGCTGATGTGCTCTAACCAAAAGCCAGTCACTATCTACTTCATTTCCTAAGAGCTCACTGTACACCAGAACTCACTGATTTAAGCTGCAGACTACTTAAGTGTTCCAAGCCACCTACTCAGACTTAAATTTCTCTGGAATCAATAACTTTCCCCCATTTTTTTTCCTGGCCTCTATAAGAGTTTACTATACTCCTATGTCCTGAGTTCAAATCTGGTCTCCTACCCTTAAGAGACAAGAAAGAGGAGAATGAACCAGTGAAAAAAGGAGCTAAGTAGATAGAAGAACAAAGAAATAACGAGATAACTATTATTGTAGAAGTTAATGGAGGAGAAACAAGAAAGGATTGAGGAGTAATAAATTATTAAAAACTATAGAAAGTTCAAGGAGAACAAAGACTGAGAAAAAAGTAGTTAGATTTGGCAATGAAGAGATCATTTGTAATTTGGGACAAAGCAATTTTTAGAAAGAGACTCAAGGAATTATTAGTATGAGAACACAGCATCTAAAATATGAATGCTGCTTTTGCTGCTTATATCCTTGAGATTTTTCTCCCATGGACTTAGTTTCCTCATCTGTGAAATACAGGGTTGAATTAAATAGCCTCAGAAGTTTTGCAATCTATGATTCTATGAAAGGATACTTGAGTAAGTAGAGATGGTGAATGCCAACTACTCTTCCTAGAACTTTGCAGAGAAAAAGAGATAAGATGGAGGTTGAAGAAACAGAAAGTGTAAAAGAAACTAAAGTGTTTGCAAGGTAGCCAGTTCAGGAATAGTTATTCTTTTCTTATTATTTTTAAAGAAAATTTTGGCACCTAATCAAAGGAAATGCTTCTGCAACTATTGTAACCACTATGATTACATATGTGACAATCATAACTGACATACTGAGAGTTCCCAACTCACTTGTTGAATATTCCCATCAAAGAAAAGATTAATACTAATTAAATGGAGCCTTCACCTGCATCCAGAGAGCTACAATTATCCCCTGCAAAGTAAACTTTATCCAAGTAAAACAGGTGAAGGGGTCCAGTGATACTTCTGTGTGAGATTTTCTTTTTATATCTCTTTAGTTTGATCATCAATTGCTTCGAGTAGTTGCTTCGAGATCATTATATACCTCAACAACGATACTGTTTGAGGATGTATTCTGATGGCAGTGGATCTCTTCGATAAAGAGAGCTAATTCAATTTCAATTGATCAAGGATGGACAGAAGCAGCTTTACCCAAAGAAAAAACACAGGAAAATGAATATAAACTGCTTGCATTTTTGTTTTTCTTCCCAGGTTATTTATACCTTCTGAATCCAGTTCTCCCTGCAACAAGAGAACTGTTTGGTTCTGCACACATATATTGTATCTAGGATATATTGTAACCTATTTAACATGTAAAGGACTGCTTGCCATCTGGGGGAAGGGATGGAGGGAGGGAGAGGAAAAATCGGAACAGAAGTGAGTACAAGGGATAATGCTGTAAAAAATTACCCTGGCATGGGTTCTGTCAATAAAAAGTTATTTAAAAAAAACAATCATTTACTGATTAATAAATATGATTTCACCCTGTATGTGCCAAAATGTTTGTGGCAGCCCTGTTTGTAGTGGCTAGAAACTGGAAAATGAATGGATGCCCATCAATTGGAGAATGGCTGGGTAAATTGTGGTATATGAATGTTATGGAATATTATTGTTCTGTAAGAAATGACCAGCAGGATGAATATAGAGAGGCTTGGAGAGACTTACATGAACTAATGCTAAGTGAAATGAGCAGAACCAGGAGATCACTTTACACTTCGACAACGATATTGTATGAGGATGTATTCTGATGGAAGTGGATTTCTTTGACAAAGACTCAATTTCAATTGATAAATGATGGACAAAAGCAGCTACACCCAAAGAAAGAACACTGTGAAACGAATGTGAACTATTTGCATTTTTGTTTTTCTTTCCAAGTTGTTTTTACCTTCTGAATCCAATTCTCCCTGTGCAACAAGAGAACTGCTTGGTTCTGCACACATATATTGTATCTAGGATATACTACAACATATTTAACATATATAGGACTGCTTGCCATCTAGGGGAGGGGGTGGAGGGAGGGAGGGGAAAAATCGGAACAGAAGTGAGTGCAAGGGATAATGTTGTAAAAAAAAATTACCCTGGCATGGATTCTGTCAATATAAAGTTATTATAAAATAAAATAAGAAAATATGATTTCACAATCCTCAAAAAAAATCATCAGTTGCTTACTAAGTCTTTGTGAGATTTTCTTTTTTTATATCTCTTTATTTTGTTCATCAGTTTCCAGTGATACTTCTAATTCAAATCCTAGCTCTGACATATATGAGCTGTGTAACTTTGGGCATGTCACTTGACCATTTTCAGTATGTAAAATGACAGAGTTGGAAAATATGATCCCTAAAGTCTGTAGCTCTAACTCTTACTTTCCTATGATCCCAAATTACCCAGTCTTCCTATACCTCAGTTTTCTTATTTTTAAAATAAGGGGGTTGATCTCCATGGTTCCTTCTAATTCTGAGGTCCTATGGTCTGATGTTCTTAGTTTCTCTTGTGAAAGAAAAAGAAGACAGCTGTATTTTTTTTCTTTTACCTGGCTAGAAAGCCTTCCATTCCAACACTAAAATCTACCTGGAATAGGGGCTAATTTTAGTATTCTAGAATCAGGGCCCACCAGATGAAAGATTCTCCTCCTAATTCTAGCTTTGTAATGTGTAGGCTTCTAGCCAGTCTAAGTTTAGAATAAGGAGACCTGGATTTGCCACCGTCTCCTATAATATTTTTGTGTTCATGGATAAGTATTGTTTCAAGCTCCAAGATAAATCTGTAAAATGGAGATAACAATTGTACTATCTACTTCATGGGATAGACTATTGGGAGAAGAATTCTTTGTAAATCTTGAAGTTTTATATAAACTTATTTGTTCAGCTTTTTCAATGTGTATTCCATTAGGATTATTTGATTGAAGGTTGCTATGGGAAAAAACTAAGTCAGATTGACCTCTGGTACCAGCCACTGAATTTTTGAAACTCTAGACTTGGGTAAAGGCTATATGGTCTGCTTTTTATTACCTAGTGAAGGGCTAAACAATTTGCAGATCATCTAAGTCATCTAGGACTTTTCCATGATCCTTTTGACCATTTTATTTCTACTTTAGCACCTCTCCAGATGAAGAACTTCTAAAGGGGAGGAAGGCAAAGGTTTCAGTGCTGGGTAGATGTGGCCAGGTTCTATGTTTTAATGGGGTTCAAAGGCTCAATATCTGGCTTTTGAATTTGCTTTGGTTGTCTCATAGGAAATCTGCTGAACCATTGGCTTATAAACCAGAGTAACCTAAGAGCTTCACAATAGAATTATTTCAAAAATTTAATTTAGATCAAAACATTAGATTTTTAGGGAGGTGACTGGGAATAAGAATTGAAACTTCCTTTGGGAAGCTAATGCATTCATGATTAGGGCAAATGATTACCCTATCCAAAGCCAGAGTGAAACAGTGATTTGGGAGTCTTACATTGAGGGCCCAAGTCCTACCTACGCTGTGTAACTAAGCAAATCACTTAAGCATTTGATTTCCTTATCTGTGAGATGAGAGCATTGGAGTAAATGAGCTTTTATGTCCCTGTCAGCTCTAAATCTTTTGATTCTGTGATATGACCTTTCACCTAAAGTAAGGTTGGGACTTTTTTGTTTTTAAATTTCAAACTACCTACGGGATCTTTCACGAATATTTCTATCACACCAAGTTCAACATATTCCAAATTGAACTGGTTATCATCCAGTCTCCTCCACTTGTATCCTTTATCAATCACTCCATTGTCATCAGTGATTTTACCATTCCTTCAATCCTCTGGGTTAGAAATCTGAGAATTATCTCTGATTTCCAGCTTTGGGGCATTTAGGTTTAAACTTTAGTCACAATACATTGTTTCTCTTTCTGCCATATGTTAGTTTTATACCTATGCGCAGGACCAGAAGAGTCACATCTCTTCTGTAAAATAAAGACAAGAAAATTTATATTACCAACCTGACAAGGTTAGGTTAGAATTAGGAAAACAATTTGCATACTTTAAGATACTGTATAAATGTGAACTCTTGCTCATGTAGAGAGAGAAGTAATACAGAGCCAGCCTAAGAGTTAAGAGGATCTCTATTTTCCTCCCCATCCCTCCCAAACTGGTCAAATTAATTTCAATTCTTCTTCCAGCAAATCTCTCCAGCCACATTCATTTTCTGCCATTTCCCTAAAGAATTAGACAATATAGGCTCTGTCCTTTTTCTTGACCTTCAGCAACTCTTCCTAAACCCAACCAATCTATCCAAATCCTAGATACCTAAAGCCCAGCACATGTCCAACTTTCTCACAAAGACTTCTCAGGCTACTCCAGCTGACTGTTCTTTCTCCTACCCCTGAATCTTTATTGGACATTTCTGTCAGCACTCCCACTTTCTCTCTTAATTGGGTGCTAATTATGAGCAGTCTATCCTTTTTCCTTGAAGGTAGACATCATATCATATACTCTGCCCCTACTCAAACACAGAAGATACATAATGGGATCATAGGTTACAGAGCTACAAGGGATCTTAAAACTCTAGTCTAAATCATTCCTTTTTACGGAAGAAGAAACTGAGACCCAGACATATACAGTTGTAAAAATGGAAAGTGACCAAGGTCACTGCCCTGAAACTAAACCCCAGAGTTGGACTGGACTCCAGAGACCTTTTACTCCAACCAGTCTCTTATTTGACAGATTAAGAAACTGAGGCGTAGGGACATAGCTGTTAAACATCAGAGATGAGATTTGAACCCTGCTCCTCTGTTTTCCGGTCCTTACATTGTGCCAATTTGTCTGTTTCCTAATTCCAAGTTTTAAACGTTAATCCACAATCGGAGGCGGGGGAGGGAAGGGGGGGAGGCAATCAAAAGTCTCCCCCCTTTCCTACTCCTCCTCAATTCCTCTGTCTTAATAGATAGCAGAAAAGGAAAAGTGCATCCTGCACAGCATAGGGCCAAGCTTTCCAACACCTTTGCACTTCGGGGGAAACGAGCAATTCTTGCCGCTAGATATTTGGGGTGGAAAGTTTGAGGCACGAGCATAGTGCCCGGCATTAGGCAGAGCCCTCCAACCCAGGAGGTGCCCAGTAGCCCCAAGCTCCCTGGAACAGAAAGTCTTCCGTGGAAGGAACGCGTGGGTGCCCACCCGGAGACATGGGGCAGGAGCAGGCTCCCGTACTGGGAGGGGCAGCGTGTCCAGGAGCCGCGGTGGCGAAGAGGGCCATCAGTCTCCGGGGGCCCGCTGATCTCGGGCCCCCACGCTCCAAGCCCACGCCCGCGCGAGTTCGTGCTGCTCAATGCGGACGCCAGGGGGCGGCAAAGAGCACGGCGTGCGCTCGGGTCTCCCATGCCAGAACCCAACTCTCCCGGCTTGATACCTTCCACCAGCCTCCGCCGCCGCTCAGAAGGGGG
The DNA here is from genome assembly GCF_016432865.1 of Antechinus flavipes. Taxonomy (NCBI): domain Eukaryota; kingdom Metazoa; phylum Chordata; class Mammalia; order Dasyuromorphia; family Dasyuridae; genus Antechinus; species Antechinus flavipes. The sequence continues at coordinate 51,565,888 of NC_067402.1, read as the reverse complement.
GAGGGAAGGAAGGAGAAGAGGGGAGGGGAGACGAGGGGAGGGGAGGGGAGCCCTGGACGGGATGCAGGCTCAGAGCAGCCGCGCGCCTGTCACCGCTGGTCAGCCCCAGCCTGCCCAGCTCTCCTCTCCCGGCTGCCCTCCTCGGCCAGCCGGGCTTCGGCCAGGGCGCACGGAGCTGCGTGCGCCTTCCCAGCGGCTTCTCGCCTCCTCCTCCTCCTCCTTCTGCACCGACCCGGGGCTCGGGCAAAGTTTGCTGGAGGGCAGGAGGCGAACTAGGCATGGCTCGGGGCGGCCCCGGCTCCCCGCCGCGGGGCAGCTGGGAGCAGCGGCGGGCTCCCCTCTGGGGCTTCTGGACAGCCTTGGGGATGCTCTGCTCGCCCGCCTCCCAGGCGTTCAACCTGGACGTGGACAAACTCACTGTGTACAGCGGTCCAGAGGGCAGCTACTTCGGCTACGCCGTGGACTTCCACATACCTGACCCGCGAACGTAAGTAGTCCCGGTCCTGCGCCTTCTCCGTCCCCCAGTCCGCCGGAGGTGGCCCCGGGACCTCGGCTCAAGCCCTCCGGCTGCCTCTCATTTGGGTCCCAGGAGCCCCCTGAGTGGAAGGAAGGCAATAGAGCAGGACGCTTGCTGCCCCATCCTTGCTTCCCATGCCCGGGACACCCCAGCCCTGAGCATCTTTTCCTTTGCGGAACTATGGGTACATCCCAAAGTAGAGAGGCAGCTCTGGTCCAGCCCCGACCCTCGGAGAGGACCGCGGACCGAGACTTCTCCATCGAACCGACGAGGTGACAGCGCCCCAGAGCAAACAAAGCCAGACTAGTTAAAACTAAACAGAAACCTGTCCCATGAAAAGCTGCTTCTGCTGCCTGTTTACACAGTGATGGGAAGTAGATTGGGGACTAGCTGCGGGATCGAGAGCGTGGGGCGACTCTGTGGATAAGCACTTTTCTCCTTTCGTGTCCTTGTGTGTGTTTGTATACAAACAGCTGCGGCTGAAGGGACGTCCCTAACCCCCAAACTCCAAAGTTTTTGATGCAGACAGATTTCAGGCAAAAGATAATTGGTCGCTTAAGTAGGTTCTTTGGAGCGGAGCTATTTGATTTCTCGATTTTCCTGAGTCCCAGTTCTTAACTTTGGTCCAAATGTTTTGCAGAGTGAGTATCTTGGTGGGAGCTCCCAAAGCCAATACTAGCCAGCCGGACATAGTGGAGGGTGGCGCTGTCTATTACTGTCCCTGGCCGGCCACTGGGGATGTTCAATGCAAGCAGATCCCGTTTGACACCACTAGTAAGTGACTGCTTTTTTTTTTTTAAACATTAATTAACTAAACATTAATCCATTTACTCCAGCCACCACAGAAATCAAAATTGGAGTGTACATGTGCTCTGTTGGCTGGTTTGATGGGGTGAGGATATGCAGGTCCCAAGAGAACCCAATTTTTTTTAGGCAGACATGTCTGGATGTTCCGGGTGAGGGGTGTTTAATGGGCTCTAGAGAACTAAATATATCATGACCTTGAGCTTTTGAACTATACTAGTTTTTACAGTTTGTCTTAGTGTCCTGGGACCATCGAGGGCATGATGGTCCAGAAAAAGCACAAATGTTATACAACAGCCTTGGCAGAGAACTCCGTATATTCCTAACCACAAATCTGGGAGCAGACGGATTCTGCAAACCTCCAGTGTCTTAACTCCCAGGGCAAATTTTACTTGCTACAGCCTAACTTTACTTCACGTTGCCATTTAATTCTTTACAGAAAGCAAGAATTTTCTTTCAAAATATTGGACATTGGATGCAAACTAGTACAGTCAGAGTGTAGATGGATTACATTCGTTTCCAAAATCCCCAGACAGCTGTTTCTTATTTAATTAAAAGGAAAATACATTTTAAACAACTCAGGCTGGTTCTGTTTTCTGTGGTGTTTCCCTCTTTATGTCCTGAGAAAATAATTTAAACCCAGTGCTTTTGAAAACATTAACAGTGAATGTTTTAATTTATGTGGGCAAATCTTTGTGAATATAGAAACTTGACATTATTAGATAAGCATGCACTTACCTTTTTCTCAAGGAAGCTGAAATTTGTCAACTGTAATAGAAGCCCTGAGTTGAGGAGAATATCATTTAAAATACCTTGTGAAACACTCAACTAACTTGGTTCTGTAACTGCTCACTTTAATTGTTAAATAAATGGGGAAACAGTGTACTGTAGTGGAGAGTGTGCTTGCAGAGTTCCTATATTTGAATTCTCTATCAGTTCTTACTTGTATGACCTTGGGAAGTAATTCCCACTGTGTAGCCTTCCATTTACCGCTATATAAAATCAAGGAGCTGGATGAGGTGACTTTTGACATGCCTTCCACCTCTGATTCCACAATCCTATATGTATTTGCAATTTACATTTCATCGAGGTGAAATAACATAAATAATATGTATCTCATGCTTATAATGTATGGCTAAATGTTAAGGAAATAAGTTAGTTTTGGTTTTTTAAGTAGATAATATTTCAAAAGATGAAATCACTTCTGTTAGAAATACCTTGAATCAAGACCAAAATGCATCAGTTTTTAAAATTAAAAAATCTTTTTTTCTAAAAGTAAAAAAAAAGTTCTAGGAAGTTCTGGGGTAGGGGGATAGGATTTGACTATGTAGATTGGTAAATGTAGGTAGTATAACTTTAAATTCTTGTGAATGTTTTTAAAATATCAATTCATTTACTTTGTAAAAATTTTCAATGCATTTATTTCTAAAGGCATTTATAACTTGTTCTTAACTCCTGCCTTTTCCTGATTCAACAACTTCCCTCCCCCCCCAAAAAAAAAACTTATCATAAACATGTATTGATCTACTAAAGCAAATTCTTCCAAATAGAAATTGACTTTGCATTTTAAGTCAATCACATTTGTAGCAGAAAATGAAGGGTGTTTCATTATCATTCTTTTGGACATCAGTGCATTGATAAAAATTCTCAAATCTTTCAAATTTGTTGAATTTTACAACATCTTTACAATATTGCCATTAAAAATAGTTCTAATTCAACTCACTTTTCTCTTCATTAGTTCACAGAGTTCTTAGTTTCCTCTGAAACTATTTATTTCTTAATTTCCTACTGCACAGTAATATCCCATTACATTTACGTGTTATGATCTATTTAGCCCTTCCCCATGAAGAGGACATTCCCTTGGTTTCCAATTTTGGGTCTACTAGGAAAAGAGTTACTGTAAATATTTTTTTATATATTGGTCCTTTTCCTCTTTCTTTGAAGTCTTTGAAGGCATTTATCTAGTAAAATCACTTTCATTTACATATGTTTCTTCTCTACTTAACAAGTCATTCTTTATAGCAAAGATTAAGAAAGAAAAAGTAAAAAAATTTCAGCAGAACTTATGAATATATCACCCAGATCTGACAGGATTTGGAATGTCAAACGCCCATACTCCCCTACCTCTTCAAAGAAAGGATGTAGGAACTTTTTGTCATCTCTTTTAGTATGAGCCTGATCATAATTGCCAGTTCATATATCTTCCCATATTTCACTAAATTCTTCATATTTACCATTTCTACTTAGTTATTACTGATTTCATTGTTTTAAAAGATCTTTGGAATTATTTGTTTTCTTTCAAGGACTGCTTATGAGCTCTTTATTATTGCTATACTACCTTAATTACTATTTTTATTAAATGCTGCAGGTGTCTTCATGTCATTTGGTACAAACTTTCACTTAAAAGATGAAAGTTGGAAAATTAAAGTCTACTCATTGACTTTCCTTTGTACAGGAAATGTTTCCACTACTGCAATAGTTTTAACAAGATTTTGAAAGCTTCCCCAGTTACTGACCTTTAGGTCAGTATTAGGGATAATCTTTCTGAATCAACAAAATGAAACATTTAAACAGAACAAAGTTGAAGGTCTGATTAAAAAACAATATAACAAAATTTATATTTTAATAAAAATACTTTATATTTGGATATAGGAATAGTTAATTTAGTGATCAGTACCATCATAACTTTAGTTAGAAGAAAATAATCATGTATAATTTGAGGAATGTAAATTACTGAGTTTTACTGAGAAATAACATACATCACAAAAAATGTTGAGTCCAAATGTTAGCATAAAGTGAGAATTCAAATGAAGAGTTACTTTCATATCCTAAGTCGGGCATCTGCCTCTATTATGAACTGATTTAGCTACAGAGACAATAAATATCTGTCACACAGAGGAGTTATAATTGAATCCATTTCTCATTAATCATTATAATAACAATCTTGCTTCAAAATATGAAGAGAATACAGATTGAGAATGAGAAATGTGTGTAATTATAAATAAGTAGCCTTTAACTTACTGGAGGGTTCTAGTTTAAAAGTTCATTTGTGGGTTGGCTATTTGGAACCAGAAACTCATTTTCCCATAGAGTGTCATCAGTTAGAGTTAGGGTCTCAGACTGGACCACAATAAAACCTAATCAACTAATAATGTATAGCTGAAATAGGGTATATTTGCAATGAAAAAAAAAAGGTAGAAAACAATATTGTTTCAAAATTAGTTATTTGACAAAGAAACAGTACAAATAAATGAGGTCTCTTGGCCCAAGGAAAATGCAGTTTTAATTAGAGAAAGATGAGAAAGACAGAGACTTTGCAGATTTAAAGAGGGATTTTGTACACTCTCAAGGGCTTAAAAGTTATTGATATTGGCTTTTAACTTTGGATAACAATTTCAAAGTTGTAACTTTCTTTTCCTCTTGATAGATTTCAGAGGGCTATAGATTTCAAACTGAATGGAATCTTGAGGTTTATATGAGTCAGGCTTCTCATTTTAAATATATGAGGAAACTGAGGTTGAGATTTGCAACATGAATAAAGACAGTAAATGGCAGAGTTAGAACTGGAATCTACCAGCTCACACTTCAACTCTAGTACTCTTTCCACTGCACCATAGTCTACTTTTATGCTTATTATCCATGATCAAATTTAGTTGTTGGCTCATAAATGGAATGAAAATGGAGAGAGAGAGAGAGAGAGAGAGAGAGAGAGAGAGAGAGAGAGAGAGAGAGAGAGAGAGAGAGAGAGAGAGAGAGAGAGAAGAATCAGTTTCATAAAGACTAGGGTAGGAATTGGTAGAGGGGAATAGGTGTAAAAACTTTTTTCAGAGTACATTTTCATAGATTTAATAGAATGGGAGATCTTAATGAGAATTTTAAATTACCTACTTTAATTCTTCAAAGGAAAATATTTTTTAAAAATCCATGGAAAATTATGGTAGAGGGAGAAGTGTTACCACCTTCTTCACCATCACCCAAGAGGAAGAAAGTGCTGGGGAAAAGAAAATTCTTCACACATGTCACCAGGGGGGGTTGTTGACTAAAGACAACTTTGTTGCTCTTCACCATGGCCTCTGAGTGTGTAAAGGTGGGTCAGTGGAATACACATAAAATTCATAAATCTTAGGTGTCTGGGACTCTGGAGTACCCACATTGTTTAACTACCTACTGCATATCTGTCATCTTATTTACCTGATTCTAAAAGATAGAACTCAAAAAAGCAAAATAGAACACAAGAATTTATTTAGCACATATTTTAGGCCAAGTGTTAGGGCTGCTGGGCATTATGGATGGAGATATGACATTGGAGTTAAACCAAGGTTTCAGTCTTACCTCTGGTGTGCCCATGGGTAAGCTACTTGACTCTCAGCAATCTGGACAACTCTTAGACTTTAAATCACATAATAAGTTGCTTCTCTGAATTGCTGCTGGAAGTTTCCATATTAGGAAGTCTAAAAACACAAGAAATCACAGCTCTGAATATGTCCCAGGTACTATAGATTCAAAGACAAAAATGAAACAGTCCCTGCTTTTAAGGAGTTCAAACCCTAATTGGAGGATACAGCACATAAAAGCGCATTCAGCTGCAGGGCAGATGGAAAGGCTGAGAAATCCCAAGGATTTGGTGGTGGGATAGATGGCAAGACCCAGGGATCCTCAAGTCATAAAGATAAATCAGATGACAATGCTTGGGGATTTCATGGCGCAAAGGCAGGGAAGATGATAAGGAAAGGTGGACTTCTAGGTCGTAGATAGAAATAGAGCTGGGACTGACTTCTCTTCCAAGTGTGTGAAGAACTGATCACAAAAGCGCCTAAAGATGACAGGTGCTTCTGGTTGTCCCAAATAGATTTACATAGTGGGTACTTAAGAAGAGCTTATTGGTTGACTGAGAGAGATTGGGAAATCTTCTACATAGAGATAAGAATTGAACCCAGAGGCACTAATGAGAAGAGGAAGAACTAAGAAAACAAGATGTAGATGAAGTCATCAGAAGGATTAAGGATGAATCTGATTCTTAGTGAGAAGTCTTAGAGCAAAAATAAATGGCAAAAATAATTATTTTTGCAGATTATAGACATTACAGTCAACTTTGCTAGAATGTATTTATCTATAACATGAGAATTGGGCTGTCCATGGGCAGGTACAGTCCTAAGTGCCAAAAGAAGAAGTATGTCACTGCCTGAATAAAATGTATAGATAAGTCTTCAACTTTTCTCTACCCCTCATTTTTTATAGGTGATGAGATTAAAAGTATCATCCTTAAAGGAATTCTTGAAAGGCAATATATGATCTGAAAAGGTTTTTTTTTTTTTTTCCTAAGCAGTGAACTGTGCCTTGGAATTGGTTGGGGGAATTATTAGCTAATTGTGTGTGTGTGTGTGTGTGTGTGTGTGTGTGTGTGTGTGTGTTCATCTTTGATACTATTTAACAGATTGCTCTTTTTCATTCCCTCCTTTCTACTCTCTACCTCCAATCACTGTCCAGCACAAAGTTTACTTTGAGGATGCTTCTGAGAGACAGATGGACCAAGAAACACAGAGACAGACAGATACATACACAAAAAGTTAGAGACAGAGAACACTCAGAGACAATGAGAGACAGAGAGAGAGGGAGGAGAAAGAGAAAGAAGAGAGAGAAGTATATATCTCTATCTCTATCTATAGATATAGAAAGAGAGACAGACAGTATTAGTTTCTGAGAATCTTCCTAGATAAGTACAGAGAAAACTATGTCCAACAGATTGGCCACTCAGAGATGAATTTTTTTATCCAGGGAAACCCCATGAAACAAAGCAAAAAATATATGCATACATATTCATGTAATGTGGTGTGATGTTTTAAGTGATAATATACATATATGCATATATTAATATCTATGAAATATGTAAAAAATAAAACCCATACTTCCCTTTTAACTGTTCTCTCTATTCAGCTGAAGTGTTTTTTTTTTTAAATTCACAACATGTTGGGCCAGATAGCATACCAGTATCTTTGCTGATTTTTAAAAACAGATTCCTTTAGAGGTATCAACCATTTTTTCAGTCCCTTGGGTTCTGTTTGATCTTCAGCAGTAACTGACTATAGCCTCTCAGTTTAGACACTAAGATAAACTGGTTCATAATTCAATTCAGATTCTGGCTGATAAGTTTGATTCTCAGTCTGTTACAATTTCATTGCTTTTTCATTTTAGAAATGATTTTCTCAAATAATCACCATTAATTTTGCTTTCATGTCAAAGGCTGCTAGTCTTTTTCCAATTGTACATTATCAGTGTGATCTCAGCTCTCCAAGCTTGTATGTTTTGTCTTTTCTATTTCCCACAGGTAAAACCAATCACAGAAGGTATGCAGCATCTCAACCCCTCCACATGAATGAATTTCAAGTCTAAAAAGAAGGGAACTTTGGGGGAGCATATGATAGTGTGGGAGGTGCAGAAAATAGTTTGTTTTCCTGCCCTATTCCAGAAATACTTCTCTTATCTTCTTTCTGCCTTTCTCCTTTTGTTTCAGTCAAGCCAAATTCTCTTCCATTGCTGTCCTATTTGTTTGCTCTTGTCTATGATTTCTGTATTTTATGCAATATTTAGAAAAACTTTTCATGAAAAATCTGAGTTCATTTCAAAATCCCCACCAAAATTCACTTCTCCCTCTATTAACCATCTAAACCAGCCTAAGGTCAAAGAAGGATGGAGGATTGGAAATCTAGGGAGGTAAAAGAAGATCAGGAAAAACAAAATCCATCCCCTTTGACTTCATGAGATCATATTTTTAGAGGGAGAAAAAGGACCATCCAATCTAACTCATTTTACAGATAAATGATATGCTCAGTGTCCTACAAATAGCATGAAAGACCAAATTCCCACAATAATAAAAGGAAATATTGCACTTGCTTGCCACATAAGCTTAGAAAACAAAGGTTGCATCATTTATGTACTCTGAATAAAATACAAGCATATCTCAGGTATTCCATGGTGTTAAAAAAAAATGACAAACCACAGAAACAATAATGATAGGAGAAATTTCTTTTCTGTCTTTGTACCCCCAACATGTAACGTAGTACTTGGCCTGTAATAAGTACTTAATTAAAAAAAAGTACTTAATAAATGCTTATAGGTTCACCACTACAATAAGAAATGAGTATTGGTACAGTTTGGGAACCACTCACAATTAAGCTCCCACATAAAAATCAGCAGGAAGAAGTAGAAGGAGTTATTAGGGTTTAACTTAGAAAATCCTCTTCCACTCCCCATTTAGAAAAAAAAATTAGTTAGAATTTGCCTGGTCTTAATTTATAAACTTTGGATGTTTGCTTTTTTTTGGTCTTAAAATGGGAGACAATTAGCTTGTTTTTTTTTTTTTTCAAAGCTCTGAAAAGAGTGGAAATTTTGCTGGGATAGTGTTTTAGTTTCAAGACGAGAAGGCTTTGGGGGGGGGTTCTGTTTTATTTTGTGCTGGGTAAGCCTACAATAAGAAGCAGTTTAAACCATCTGGTGTTGTGACTGGTACATGACTGGAGTCTGATAATGTTGGGTGTGCCCTTGCTCTCTTGGGATGATGGGAGTGGGGGTGGGGGAACATATTGGTCACAGAAGTCTTTTTTTTTTCTTTTCTAACTCAAAAAGAAAGCAGTTTCTGTACAGGAAAATAAAAGGAAAGAAAAGAAGAAAATATAGGTCAGAGCCTCCCTGTTGGACAATGGAAGAAATATAAGAATTATGTTAATTGTGGCACAGCTGAAGGGAAGGGAAGGATGTTTCACCTTGGAGCCTCAGTAGGAAGATGGGGAGGATTTTAAAGGCTCGAAATAGCATTATTTTTGTTGCTAAGAGGTACTTAAAGAACAATCTTATAGGAATACCATCTTGTAGGAATAATCAAAAGATTTTAGACATTTATAGGAAGAACTAGGGCCAAAGTTTTCCTTTTCCATATAGATCCCATCAAAACTAGTTTATCTTTTCAGGTCTGTGTAAATCAGAAGCAGCTCAGGATTGCTAAAATGAATAATAGCCTAACAAATCATTCTGTAGTGAGGAAAAAAATGGACTTGGAAGCCAAAGCCCATTTCACAGTATCACAAAATTTAAGAATTGGAATGAACCAAAGAGGCCTTCTAGTTATTCAGTATGTGCTTATGCACTGGGCACTGTGCCAGTTGCTGGCGATCCAAGTACCAAGAACTGATTTTTCTTTACATCCCTAGTGATTAACACAGTGCCCTGTACATAGTAGGCACTTAATGTTTATTGACTTGACTTGACAGTCCTTATAAGAAACTTATATTCTAATGGGGGAAGACAATGAGTCTGTATATAAACATATAATGTATGAAGTATGTGTCAAAGATCATAAATAATACATATATAAGATATGCTATTATGTAGTATATTATTTATAATACGTATGCTTTGTTGGTCATATATCTTTGGTCCTGTCCAACTCTTTGAGACCCCATTTAGAATTTTCTTGGCAAAGATATTGGAGTCCTTTGCCATTTTCTTCTCCAGCTCATTTTTACATACAAGGAAACCAGAACAAGGAGGGTCAAATGACTTGGAAAGAGTCATGCAGCTAATAAGTGTCGGAGGCCAGATTTGAATTCAGGAAAATGAGTCTACCCAAAGAGTAGATATCCTATCCACTGCACTACTTAGCTCTGTGGGCGTACATATTCACAATATACCAATATATACATATACAGACACATACATACATATATATATTATATATATATATATATATATGTAGTTCAGATACATATGTATACACACAAACACCCATATACACACAGAGACATTTATGTGTATATGTTGTTGTTCAATTGTGTTCAACTCTTTGTAACCTGTGAACCATAGTACCCCAGTGTTGTCCATTGGGTTTTCCTTGGCAAAGATACTAGAATGATTTATCATTTCCTTCTCCAGGGGATTATGGAAAACAGAGATGAAATGACTTGCCTAGGATCACATAGCTAGTGAGTGTCTGAAGCCAGGTTTGAATTTGAGCCTTCCTGACTCCAGATTCAGTAGTCTATTCACTGAGCCACCTAGCTGCCTCCAAGGTGTATGGGATGTTCGTGGAGGACTAGCACTTCTGGTGTGAGGGCTTGCAGAACCCTTTTGGGGCTGCTAATCCACCTTAGATGTCTGATCAGTTGCTCAAATCTCACTTGTGGCTCCAAGAAGTTGTAGCACGAGCAGTGGCAACCACTGGTAAAACTGCCTCAACAGAGGGGCTACATCAGGTGGAAAGGACCTAACTGATAGGCACCAAACCCACTGGTGAGTTAGGAGAATGTCTACCTCACACATGTGAAGACTACCCCAGAGGAAAAGGTGGATAAGAACAATTTGTTCCAACATCCATGAAAGCTGCTGAAGCAGCTGGCGAGGACCACTTCGAGTTCATTTGCCCAGACACCAAAGACACTAAGATCATCCATTGCATCCCAGGCTTTTTTCTTAACTTTTATCTTGCCATTGGACTTCAGTGCCAAAGGTTATGTAATTTTATCAGTCACATGGTTAATAAAGATCTGAGGTGAGATTTGAACTCATGTTTTTCTGACCCCAAACCCAGCACTCTATCCATTTCATACCCTAGCTACCTCTCATTGGGAGGGAGAGTGTTGGAATCCTAGTGTTAACTTGAAATGTTAACTCAACTTGAAACAAGGTGATAACTCAAGGGAAGTGTGAATTCGGATATCTCAAATTAAACCCTGAAATTTCCCAAACTTGTGAACTCCAATAAGTAAAGGTGTGAACACAAACATTGTATCAATTAGATTGAGTTAACACTATGATTCTAACATCTCTCTTGAATCACCTTGTTTCAAGTTGAGTTAACACTAGGGCAACAGGAGAGAACTGTCCAATAAACCTGAGAAGGGAAGTTGTGGCCAGAATGAAGAAACTAATTAGAATTGTTTATATCTGGTTCCAGAGGCAAGAGAAAACAATTGGAATTGACCAATGGTTGGAAGATCAGATTTTCACTTAAAGAAATTACTTTGGTAATAGTATGGAGGATGGACTAGATGGTGAGAGCCTTGAGGGAGGGAGACCAGTTTGGAGGTTGTTGCAGTAGTCTAGGTGAATGGTCAAGGAGGACTTCAGTCAAGAATTTAGCTCTGGGAATGGGAAATAGAGTCAGGTGAAGGAAGGAATAGGGAGTGTGAGGAGTGCAGGAGATTGTGGACCTGAAACATTGGCAAGATGGTGGTGCTGGTTTAATTAGAGAAGTTTTGAAGAGGAGAGGATGGGATTTCTTTTGGAGGGGAGAAGCAGAAGTTCAGGTTTGGATATGTTGGACTTAAGATATCAAACAAAACTTAAGAACTCAGCCAAAATTTCCTTTGTAACAGCCTTGAACAGTGGTCTTCAGTTTATGTTTAGAGATACTAAATGATGGCCAATCTGCTAGCTCCCAAGGCTACCCACTCTGCTAATGGGGCAGCTAGTACAAGTAGTGGATAGAGTACTGAGCCTGGAGTTAAGAAGATTCACCTTCCTGAGTTCAAATCTCGCCTCAGATACTGACTAACTGTGTAATACTGGGAAAGTCATTTAACTGGTTTGCCCCAGTTTCCTCATCTGCAAAATGAGCTGGAGAAGAAATTGTCAAACTATTCCAGCAACTTTGCCAAGAAAACCCCCCAAAAGAATCCCAAAGAGTTGAACACAATTGAAAAATGGCACAACAACAATAATAATTATTAGAAAGTTTTCCTTTATATTACATGTTAATATTACTATTTGAAGTTATTCTCATTTATCATAGTTCTATTCCAGGGAGGCCAATGGAACAAATCTTGCCCGTGACCACTTTTCAAATATTTTAAGGCAACATTTCCCATAATACATCTCTTTTTTAGGTTTAACAACTTTGGTTTCTTTAACCTTTCTTCAAAAGCCAAGATTTACTGACTTTTCAGCACCATCCTGTTTATTTCTTCTGCATACCTTCTAACTTATCAATGAAACCACATGTATTTATTATGCATAAATATGTTCTAGGAACTATACAACATGTTGAGGATAAAATATTTTTAAAAATAGTACTTGTCCTCAAGAAACTTACATTCTATCAGGGGAAATAACTAAATGCAAAATAGATACAGTAATTAGGAAGTAATTAGGTGTCGACATTGAGGGAATGAGGTATAAATTAAGATAGACTGATACAAAAGGAGCTTCTTGAATGAACTTTTGAAGGATATTAGAAATCCTAAAAATACAAAAGTGAGAAGGGAGGACCAAGGCACGAGACAGCCTGGAAAGAGAGAAAGAGAAATGGGATGTCCTCATGCAAAAGGAACAGATGATAAACCAATAGCTGGAGTCTGTTAATCCATGGACAAGAGGAACATAGACCAAATCTGGAAATGTTGGTTGGAACCAAATTATAAAATATTTCAAATGCCAATCAGGAATTTGTATTATCTTCTAGAAGTTACAGGTTGAATAATCATTAATGATTAATAAATATTTATTGGATTGTAGGAAGCCATCCATGACAGGCAGTTTTTTCAAGCAGAGGAATGATGTGGATGAACCTTGGGATTTAGGAACATCTCATTAGGAGTTTTGTAGATGAGAGTGGGGAAGAGACTTGAGGACCAATAGGGAAATAATTGTGAAACTCCAGGCAAAAGATGACCTGACAGAGTGCTAGTCTCATTAATGGAAAATGGGGGATCAGTGGAAGATGTTATAGAAATCGAATAAACAAGAGTTGGCAACCAGTTGAATATGGAAGGTAACCCCAGGTTAAGAAGCTTAGAGATTACCTAGGCTCACAACAGATGTGGACACTGAAGCTCATATTAACGATGTTATTTCTTTTATCTTCTCAAGATAGATGCTATTATTCCCCCATCTTATGGTGGAGGAATCTAAAGCAGAAAAGGGTTAAGTGACTTGCCCAAGATCACACAGCTGTTAATCCTCTGAATTTAACTTCTACTGACTGAGACCCCGCCCTCTATGGACTGAGCCATGTAATGGCCAGTAGGACTTAAATGATTTGAATAAAGCAACAACCATCAGAAAGAACCTGGTCATAAAAAATAAATCCCATTTATTTGTATTAATATTTATTATATTAATACATTTTAAATTAAAATAAAATAAATTATATTAATAAATCTCGCTCCATGCCTTCCATGGTGTTTGTGACAAAGGAATGCTCCTTTGGAGACGAAGGAGACAGCCATCACTCTAACATGCACTGTCTGAGGAAACATTAGAAAGAGGAAGTCCTTGAACTTCCACACAGAAATGGGAAACAGACCCACTCGACGGCTAGTTGAGCTGGAGGAGCATCAGGCGCCTGTTGCTTAATCTGCAAAATTCTTTCAAGGAGCTGGACGTCTGCGTGATGGAACAGGCTCCCAGGCACTTGGCAGAAACCTTGTGCGCAGCAGCTGCTGCTGCTTTCTGGAAGAAAAGCACAAAAACCTTGGCTTGGTTCGGAACTCGGCTCTTGCTACTTGTCTAGACGGGCACGGAGAGCTCACTGAAACCTTATCGATGAGCAGAAAGTAGGGGTGCAGAGTAGTGGCGCTGGGCTGGCCACTGACAAACCAACCAAAATGAAACACAGTTCCTGCCCTTGGTGGGCTGGCGATCTGTCTAGCCAGAGCTCTGTACAAGTGGTCTCTGTTCCATGTAAACCTCAGGAAAAGGCTGGATTCCAGAAAGTGATACCCGAGTTGGGATGGGAGAAGTCATCCTGGGATGGCCATTTGGTATCTGTGGGATGCTTGCATATTCCTCAACCTTCCCAGCTTCTCCTTTATCTGTAAAATGAGGAAATTAAACACCATAGCCACTGAGGTCCCTTGGAGCTCTTTTCCTATCATCTTCCTTTTTGTTCCTATGATCCAAAATCTGTGCTCCTTCAATCTAGTTTAAATGACAGCCTCCCCACTCCCTAACCCTAACCCTAAATTTGCCCTAAATTTGTGCCTCCTGACTCTAACCCTAACCCTAACCTTCCCCCCAACAACCTATTTTTCTAACACCCATATTTGTCACAGGGAAATTTTGGTGGAAACAAAAAAGTTAGTAGGTTAGCAAACCAAGGGAACATTGCATACAATAATGGCAATATTGTTTTAAGAATGAATTTGAGCAAATAAGGTATTTTGTCTATTACAAATGCCCCCAAAATTATAAAGGCCATATGAAAAAAGATGCTATCTGCATTCAGAAAACGAATTGATACATAGAAATGTGTATAGAAATCATCTCTAAGGTGGTGGGTGGGAGTGGGGAAGGAAGAAAAAAAAAGAAATGATAATTTTGTCCTATATTTGAAAAGAATAGCAAGTTGTGCATAGTGAATTTGCAGTTTCACATCTTTGTTTTATTCCATAAATTAAAAATGAAATTTTTAAAAAGAGGCTAGCAAAATAAATATTCTTGGATTCACTTCTCAGAAAGTCAGTGGATAGCTCTAAGGCTCTTCAGAGTTAAACATCAGATCCTTTAAGGGATCAAAGAATTCACCTCTCATTTGTTAAAGTTAAAACAAGGGAAGAATTAAAAATGTTAGATGCAAACTTCAGAGTCACTTTGATGGTATATTTGATCAAATACCACTTCTTTATGCTTGGTTGCTGAATGGTCCTATTTAATTCATATGCTCTTTAAGAAAATTTTATACCATATAAAAAATAGGTATAAAAGGCTTTGTGCAATAGTGACCAGAGATCCAGCCAGAAAGATCTGGATTCAAGTCTTAGCCTCTGATTACTTTCCAATACCTACATTTTATGACTCTGAAAATTCAATTTTAGAAATATTGAGTGTAAAATTACAGGAGAATTCCAGGTGGGAATATCTGAGAGGCAAATGGAAATAGAACTTAGTAGAAGAACTTGAGGTGTATGATTAGATTGGTTATATAGATTTGGGAGTCATTTAGATAGAAGTACAAATCAAGTCATGGAAATTAATAAAAATCATGAAGGAAAAGAGATAGCTAGGCTAAATGTTTGTGAGATACCCCTTCCCAGGGGTTGGGGAAGGTGATGGACAGGTCAATAAAATTAATGAGGTGACAGATGAATAAAATTAATAAAATTAAACAGATTAGGAGGAGGCAATTCCCAAAAGATAAGTGTTAGGGAAGCCAGGGGGAAAAACTGGGCTGTTTAAGTATCATATGTCATAGAGTAGCTAAAGAGGAGAAGGGCAGAGCAGTTTGGGACTTGGAAACTGAAATGTCACTGAGGCTCTTATGAAGAGCAGTTCCAGCCTGGTGGTGGGTGAGAAAAGGAGCTAGGTTTTAGAGCACTGGAGATTGTGTGGGTATGGAGGAATGGAAGGCAGTAAGTAATAAGGCCCCTACCTAGATGTTTAATAGTGAAAGGGAAGACGAATAGTGAATGATAATAGGAAAGGATATCAGAGTCAAGAGAAGATTTTAATTTCTTTTGTGTTTTTTCTTTGTTTTTTATCTTTTAATTTTAATTGTTGGAATAAAACAAGCATTTCCATAATAAATAAAAATATAACATATAATAAAAACATGAAGTTGTATAATATAATATACACATATATCATAAGTAATAATAAATACCATATACACATATATAATAAATATATAATTTAAAAAGATGATTACTAATGAAACTGCAAATCTAGTATATACAAGTTGTACAGATGAAATCTGGGCCAAGAAAGGAACTAGTAATTAGTGAGAGAATGAAGGTAAAAGATGATGAATCATTGCTGCAACAGCCTGGAAGATATAGAAGAAAATGGGATCAAGAATATGGCTGGAGGAGTTTAACCTGTGTAATGATAACAGCCACTTGATCCTCTGAAACAAATGAATTAGAGGGAGGATAAGGACACAGAGAGAGGAAGTTAGGGGGTGCCATAGTGCATAGACTCTTCTTCTTGAGTTCAAATCTGACCTCAAACATTTACTAGCTAGGTGACCGTGGACAAGTCATTTAACTCTAAGTTTCCTCATCTGTAAAATGAGCTACAGAAGGAAATGGCAAATTTCTCCAGTATCTTTGCCCAGAAAACCCCAAATAGGGTCTTGAAGAGTCATGCATGACTGAAAAATAACTCAGCAACAACACAAAGGATGCAGGTTTAGAAATGTGTAATCTCATGACCAGATGGCAACATGATGTTGTGTCCAATGTGTTGTAAGAGAGGAAATTGGAATTAGAGGATTTAGGTTATAATTCTAACTAATTTTGATGTTGACCAAATCACGTGCTTAATCTGGACCTCAGTTTCCCTGCCCCACAAAGCCAAAGGTTACATTAGATGATTTTTAACAGTCTTTTTAAACATAACTCCTACATTCTTGATTCCTTGAAGGAGATAAGGTTATCTGCTCAACAAGAAGATCATAGGAGTTGAGTTGTGAACTTGGGGAAGGAGGAGTAATGAAACAGCTGTTGTGTAAAACATGATGGGAGATGAATCAGATAGATTGTTGTGCAATGGCAAGGACCCTGTTAATGTTAATTAGTAGTATGCATTTGTTGTAGAACAAAAGAACCAGGTCTTTGACTTCCTTTAGAAGTTGTTGGTAGTTAAGGAGAAAGAACTGAGAAAGTGGATTATTGGTAAGGTATTAGTAAGAATTGAAAATTAATAGGATCAGAGTAGGGGGAATATAACTTGGAGTTCAGAGTGGGGAGTGGGGAAAGGATAGAGCATCATTGATATTGCTTATGATGAAATCAAGATTCTAAAGTCTGGGAAATGAATGTACATTCACAATAACTTTCCATGAAATATGTCTTCTATTAGTGGGGAAATTAACTACTAAATGTGTTTGTATATACTGAGGACAGCTAATCATCTTTGGCTGATGTTCCTAAAGAGGTGACAATTCTTAGCAGATTAATTAGGATTCCATTTATAAATACATCAAAAAGGATAATCATTTGTTCAATTGACTCTTGGCTTCCTTCAGTTTCATAGTGAGATAGCCCTCACTAAAAGAATTCCAGGCTTATGCAATTCATACATCATTGGGAATTTCAAGCACTAGATAGAGTAAGGTGACCTCCTTTCAAATAAACACATGGTCATAGAAAATGATAGAAACATAAACTTTACTTTAATCAATTGATTAATAATGGTTCTCTGTTCATGGATATTAGCCCTAGTTCATTCTTCAGCTATAATAGCTGACATATGTTTGTTAAATAGATTCATTTAGATAAATAGTTCAGAAATAAATAATAATTTCTAAATAAAGAAATTGATTTCACCAAAGTGTTAATGAGGATTGATGACAAAAGGATCGGTTTAACCCATTGGACAATGACTTACACATTCAATCATTCCCTACTCTATCTAAAACATATGATGGGTCCTCATGCTTTTCCATCTTTGAAGTATACTTACCAGCTGAGAGAAAGCTAGATTAAAGAATGTTTAAAAAAATCAGCAATTTTCCCAGTTTCCTCTGAAACCTCACTTTGGTCTCTCTTTATTTCTCATAACACAATAGCATTGTGTTGCATTCAAATGCTATATTTTTAGCCATTCTGTAAATGGGAAGCACTTCATTTAGTTTCCCATTTTTCTCACATATGTTTCAAGGGATTTTTTTCCTTTTTTGTTTTCAGTGGAGATGTGGGGTAGGAAATGGAGGGCGGGGGAGTGCTTGTTGGGTGTTGCAGTGGATAAGAGTACTGAACCTGGGATTTGAAAGACCAAAGTTCAAATCTGACCTGAAACGTCCTAGCTGTGTGACCCTGGGCAAATCACTTAACACCTGCCTGCAGAAAACTGGAGAAGAAAATGTCTAGCCACTCCAATATCCTTGCCACAAAAACCTCATGGACACTTATTTGGTCCACCAAGTCACAAAGAGTCAGCGGACATGACTAAAGGATAAACAACAATCCATCTATCTCTCTATTTCAATCTATATACTATTAAAATAGTAGTTTGGCTCATTGAAAAAATTTCTCTCTTGGACATTCAAGAACATCATAATTTACTCCAGAAAACTTAGATATAATCAAAAAAATATCCCATACTGTAAAAATTTTCTTAAATTATAAACACACGGATGTTGAGAATGAAGAGCTGGAGAATGGAGGAACTGTACTGGCAAAACATCCCCTCTCCCACCTAATATTACTAATTGGGTCATTTTCTTGGGCTCCAAGCCTTGGGCACCTCCTTCTGATATTAGGGCAAGAACCAGATATTTGGGAACTCAGGCAGTTGGATAGAGGAGAGAGAAGTTTGTACCAAATTTTGTTTGAAAAAATTGAAAGACCTGTAGCTCTTATAAAATAAAATCAGCTGCTGGCAACTCCATGTTTCTCCCTCAACTTACTCAACAGATATATACATATAACCTTTTGATAAAAACCAAGTGAAAAAAGAAAATCAAGGAGAAAAGAATTGACAAATGGATAGCAGACAAACCTCAATCTTGGGTCAAGTCTCACTGTAACCGGCTTGTGGTTTTCAGTATTTCTAGATATTTATGTTTGCCCACAAGTGGAAAGAAGATTATTCCACTGGGAAGTAATAATTCCTGCAATAAGAGAATACAACAGAAGGATGTATAAATTTCACTATCATCACTAGGGCAAAATAGGTCAATTGCTGCTGTTCTTCATCCTTTGTTCTCAAAGAAGACTAATGATATTTTGATATCTGGGTGAATATCATGACTTGAATATGAATTGGACGTGCGTGGGACAGAACTGTGCAAAGTCATCAGCCTCACTCTCTCCTCCAGAGTCATCAGAAGTCCAGTGGCAGGACACAGATCGAGATTCCTGGCAGTGGCTCAGGATGCATTGGGTAACTGATAAATATGATGGTGTGGTTGCTGATCTGTGATCAGTGAGCCGGACATCCTGGAGGATGAAATCAAGTGAGTCTTAGGGAGTGCTGCTAACAATAAGTCTAGTACAGGTTGATTACCATATCTACCCAGATGAATTCTAAATTTTTGTACCCAGCCCTAAATTTTGTTTTTAACTCAGTCCCCATCCCACCAACTGCTTATTGTATACTTTCCCTTGGAGATCCCATTGACATCTCCAACTCCACATGGCTGAAACACAACTTTCAGTAGCACTGGCTTTAAAATCAGAAAATTTGTGTTCAGATTCTTTCTGCTACTTACTACCTTGGTAATTCTGAGTAGCTCAATTAACTTCCCTGAGCTTCAATTTCCTCATGTATAAAATAAAAGGACTGGATCACTTACTTCCAGCACTAATCTATTATCCTGTGATTGCCCGTACCTTCAAACTTTTCTATTCTCCTTCCTGCCCAAATGCATAACCTCAGAATTATTTTTGATTATTACCTATTCTTCATATCCTATATTCAATTAATTATTAAATCTTGTTCACTCCTACCTCCACAACATCTCTCTTATCTTCTCTTTTCTCTCCATTCACAAGGTAACTCAGTTTCAAGTAACAAAGGTTCAGACCCTCATTATTTCATGTCTGGGATATTCAATTATTAATAATTTGATTCTATTATATAACAATTTATATTATATATATTCAATTAAATTAGATAATATTTACTTTTTCTCAATAATGCTTTATTTTTCCAATTACATGTAAAGATAGTTTACAACATTCATTTTTGTAAAACTTTGCTTCCATATTTTCCCCTCTCTTTCCCTTACCTCTTTCTTCCCCAAATCTGATACAGGTATATAACTTCTTATCAAAGGTCTCTGCTAAGCACAGATGCTACAAAGGCAAAGATGGAAAAAACCCAGCTTCTGCCTTTCAGAAATTTATATTCTACTATGATTATTGCCTCCTTCTTTGTCCTACCACTTCCAGCTCTCCCCTAGTTCTTCATACAGCTACCAAAGTAATCTTGTAAAGACCCAGGTCAAGACGGCAATTCCTTGCTGCAAAATCTTATCACCAGGATGAAATGCAAACTTTCTATTTTTGCCTTTAAAGCCCTCAACAATCTGGCTCCAATCATCCTTCCTAGCCCTTTCCCCCTTTCACATTATTTCCCCTCACACATTCTTTGTTCCTGCCAAACCACTCTACAAGTTTCCTAAACTTGCCTCTCTGGCTTCCATGTATCACTCAAGCTGTCTCCTGAACCTGGAAATTGCTCCTTGTGCATCTCTGACTCTGAACTCTTAAATTGCTTTAACTTTCATGCCAGTGTCACTTTGCTGCTGATGTTGTCCTGATCCCTGTTTCTGGGTTAGGGATATTCTTTCCTTGCTTTACTTCTCTCATTATAACTTATTTGTAATTGTCCAGTAAAATGGGGACTCCCTGATGGTAGGAACTATTTTATGTTTGCATCCATAGGACATAGCACAATACCTTGGAATTTTTGTTTTTGTTTTTCTTGGTTGCACTTATGATTTTAACTGGCATAGATAATTCCCATGAAGGCAGATCAGCAACTGTTCTGCAATATAAGAGCCGTAGTGTTGCCCACTGAGAAATTAAAGAAAATACTCTGGGTCACTCAGACAGTCTGTGTCAAAACCTAGAGCTTCTCAATTAGTCAATAAAACATTTATTTGGCACCTTCTATGTGCCTGGTACTGCTAGGAGCTGAATATGAATATGAAGACATATTTGAAGCAGTCTCTGCCCTTAAAGAGTATACATTGCAGTGTAGAAGAGAATATCTTTCCCCCCAGTTAGTTGTATTTTATTTTTCTAAACATATGTAAAGGTAATTTTCAACATTCATTTTTGTAAGATTTTAAGTTCCAAATTCTTTCTTCCTCCCTCTCTTGCATCCCCCTCCCAAAGACAGCAAACAATCTAATACAAGTTATACATGTACAAACATTTTAAACATATTTCCATATTTATCATGTTGTATAAGAAAAATCAGAACAAAAGAGAAAAAAAACATGAGAAAGAAAAAACACACACAAAAAAAATGAAAATAGAATGCTTCAGTCTGTTTTCAGTCTCCAGAGTTCTCTCTCTGGATGTGGATGGCATTTTCCATCACAAGTCTACAGAATTTTCTCGTATCATTGTATTACTGAGAAGAGCTAAGTCTATCCTAGCTGATCATTGCATGATGTTGGGTAAAATGCTCTCATACAGATATACAAAAATCATATAGAAGTTATCTTTGGGAAAGGAAAGAAAGAGAAAGGAAGGAAGGAGGCAGGGAGGGAATATAGAAAGGAATATTTATTAAAAGTTTATCATATGCCCAAATATTTTCTCATTTAATCTTCACAATAACCCAGGGAGCTTGGCAAGCAACTAGAGAGAATAGGACAAGTCTCATACTATGTTTCATTCTTCACATTTGATGTTCAGTCTTGTCCCATTCTTGGTAATCCCCTTTGGAATTTTCTTGGCAGAGATGCTGAAGTGCTTTGCCATTTCCTCCTCTAGCTCATTTTATAGAAGAGGAAACTGAGGCAAACTGGATTAAGTGACTTGCCCGGGATGATAAAGCTAATAAGGCCAGATTTGAACTCAGGTCCTCCTGACTTCAGGGCTGGTGCTCTATCCATTGTGCCCCATCCCTTTAACTTTCAAAACCAACATATTCCTCTCCTTTCCCCACTGCCCTAGATGGATTGTTTCCCTAAATTAGGATGTAAGCCCTTTCAGTTCAGGGACTCACAGATTCACTTTCATGTATGTTTCCCTTTCCTTTAAGATACAGTTTGGCATGTGTAAAGCACCTAATAAATGCTTTTTCATTTATCAATTAAGGATTCCTAAAGGGGAATGAGGAAAGCAAAAGATCCCAAATCCAGGGAGAAGCAAGAATTAGTCAAACACACTCTTCATAATTGGAGCCACTTCTAAGTTTGATATTTTTGAGATGCTTTTAATACTAGAAAAAAAGAAGGAAGAAAGCCTATGATAAGGTTTCCCGAAGATGTCCATCACTGGCGGATCTTCCCCCAATGGTAGGAAATTTAGATCAATCATGGAAGTTCTAACATGTAACTCTCAGGCCAGTCATTCAAATAGATTCACATTACTCAGCTAGACCCACTTAAATATAGTTTTGGTCCAGATTGGGACTGCCTAGAACTTGATGTAGATCACAGATTCAGAGCTAAAGGGAACCAGATTCAACTTCCTCTTTTTATAGATGAGGAAACCGAGGCACAGAGAAGTTAAGGGATTTGTCCAAAAATCACACAGTTACTAAGTGTCTAGGAATGGAGGAGGAATTTGGATCAAAAAATTCCAGATTCCGGGTCCTGTCCCTAATCGATTCTGCCATATCTGTGGGAAGCAGATATACCTCACACAGTCTCAAAGACACAGCAAAAGGGGACAGGAAGAGAAAAGCCAGATCGGCATAGGTGTGCCATTGCAAATATTTTATACCATTTACCTGATTTCACTATCTCTATCCTCCTACACAACTCACTGTGATTTTCTCTCAAGGAAAAATGAACCAGACTATAGGTCTCAAGAATTCTTTTCTGAGCAGAGTGAGTAAATGCCTGCTTCTTCCTGAAATTAGGTATTAATTGGGGCCTTGAAGCTCATCTCTCAAGCCCAACCCCTTATTTGCTTCCCTTTTCCCCCAATAACTAATAATGTAGGATTGGGTCTTAGAGATCATTGAGTCCACACCTTTCCTTTTAGAAAGATGCTTCCTTCCTTTGAAAGACCTGAGCCCAGGAGTAAGGGAATGATTTTCCCAAGAAGTTGTCATTTACCTAAAGCCCACAACATGTTAATATAAAAGCTAGAATAGGGACCTTAGCTTCCTGCCTCACAGTAGAAGGCTTTTTCAACTGTACTTTTTTGAAAAATGGAAAGCACTTTAATACCTATACACAGAATTTAAAGGTTATTTTAAAAATGTACTTGGACAATTCTTGCAATATTTACTCCCCAGAATAGTACATTTAAATGGAGGACTTGGTACTATGGGAGAATTTGCCAATTTTTTTCAATGCACGGCCTCTACTTTTCAAAAAAATTTTTAGTCTACCAAATATTATTGACCTTGCTTACCTTTATGAATTTCACCTCTTTTCACTCTTTCATCATGAACTATCTTCACTTCTTGGGCTGCTTCTCATTTCATTGAGCTAAGAGAACAGAAGAAGTTGTCTGCAGACCATATGTTCAATGAGTTTTTATGCTCCCAGGGAAAAAAGGAAAGAACAGATTCCCATGAAAATCAAATCAAAAAGAAGTTAGGATTGCCACCCAAGATTCTACCAGAGCCCAGAAGTTGGAGCATCCATTGAGGATGACTTTCTTTATAGTCTAGTAATGAAAGGTCCCCTTTCCTTGTCCCACATCAGAAGCTTCTTCAGGTTTTCCCAGACAATCTATGACAATGGAAAGAACTCAATGGCGTGAGCTCTGCAACTGTGACATTAAAATCTCTGTAGCCCCACAAAATTAGCATGTATTCAGGATTCACTCAAATACCCCCAGAGAATGGCAGAGCAACTCCAAGTTCTGGAACAATCATGATCCTATGTGTTTTGCCTTGAGTCAGCAGAAATGACATCCAATAGAGGGAAATAATAAGAACAACTATGAACAATAATTTACTTTGTTGTTGTGCAGTTATTTGAGTTATATTCAATTTTGTGGCCCCATTTTGGATAGATACTGGCAGAAATACTAGAGTAGTTGCTCTTTCCTTCTCCAGCTCATTTTACAGATGAAGAACTGAGGCAAACATGCTTAAGTGACTTGCCCAGGGTGACACAGCTAGTATGTGTCTGAAGCTGGATTTGAACTCCAGTCTTCCTAACTCCAGATTTGGCCTTCTAGCCATTGCCCCATCAACAAAATAAAGTTTGGTCTTTGCCATTTGCTTTTGTCTTGGTCACTTTTGGAATTTGCTGTACAAATGATTGGTCTAGCTTATTTTTTTTATAATTGCTTTAAAAATTCCTTAATACTTTTAATAGGGAGAGTACAAAGATTTGGAGTCCATATATTTTCATGTTATATGCCTTTCCCTTTTCCAATCAACTTTCTCAAGCCTAGTCCTTTCTCTTGGTTCTTACCCAAAAATATGTCATCAATCCTGTGAGAACTACCTGGAATGTCTGCTACCGTTGAGGCAATGTTTTTCAATTTTCATTAGAGATTGTCTAATGGTTGACTACAGATTAAATTATTTATGGTGTAAGTTAATGAAAGAACATTTGAAAAATGTTAAGTACCTTAAGGAATGGTTGCCAGATCTAGATGTGTGTCAGTTCTGTTTAGAAATATACTTACTTTATCCTTATGCTCCATAGTAAAATAGTGGATAAGGACAAGAGGAATCTTCTTTGTTATCGTTTTTGTTCAGTCATATCATTCTGGATTACCAGGTCCTTGCCCAAGGTCACACAGCTTATAAGCATCTGAGGCTAGATTTGAACTCAGGAAAATGTGTCTTCCTGATTCTGAGTCCAATGCTCCATTTTAAGTCCCAAAACTTCTATTTCTCAACTAAAAATATTCAAAGTGATTTTTTTAAAGTAAACATTTTAAGGTCATAGATGTTCCATTTAGGACTGCTGATAAAAGACCTATTATACTCCTGTGTTTGTTGTACTATTATGAGGATTCTATTATCCTGATAGTTAAATGACCTCATCAGAATCAGCCCATTTTGTGGCATTTGTGCCACCTAGCTGCCCATAAATTCTAGCAGATGCTACTAAATTGGAAAGACTTTGGATATGGGCTAAGGGGTAACACAAGAAGGAGCCTATCTACCCTTAAGGAGATTCATTGCCAGAAGTCAGGTGAGAAGGTGATGAATTTTTTTGGATGCACCAATTGATGAAGCCAAATCCAAGGATCTAAGAAGCACAATCAAAAAGATCTTTTGAAATGTTGACCTGCTAAAAATCTATTAAAGATAGGTAAGTGATACAGTGGATAGAGCACCTGGCCCGAAGTCAGGAAAATGTCAGTTCAAATCTAGTCTGTGACACTCACAAGCTGTGTGATTCTAGGCAAGTCATTTAGCTTCTACCCGCCTCAGTTTCCTCATAAAATGAGATATAATAATCCTAAGGCTGTTGTTAGGATCAAATGAGATAATATTTTTAAAGCACAGAAACTGGCACATAGTAGGTGCTTAATTCTTATTGAAAAAATGTTCAGAACTTATATAAATACTGTATGGTGTTTTTTTTTTCCCAAAGAAGCACATTTTATTTTGTTTTGTGCTAATTAGCTGGAAAATTATGAACATATGGAAAAGGTAATTACATGGCTTTCTGCTAATATGATGAAAATGTATATTTTGTAAAATTTAATATGTTAAGTTTAAACTGTTTATAAAACTTAAAAAAACATTTTTAAATCAAGATCTAATAGCATGAATGCTTTTGCTTTGCTGAATTTGAGATAAAAGTTTGTTTTAGGATGTATTTTTTTTTTAATGAGAAACAAAATAAAAGAGTGTGAACACCAAAGGATCATCCCCAAAGCAAGGAACCTTAGCACGGGGCTATTGAGAAAGTCCTTAATTTTGACTAGTGAAGGAACAGCTTAGCTTTGGTTAAAACTCTGTGGGAAATCAGTTTACTAAAGGGAAGTGAGGGTGAAAGCAAGGGATATCTGTTTTCTATTAAAACCTGAAGTATATTATAATTGGGGCTGTTTCTCCCCAGATGCCTTTTCTTATGTTAACATCTGCAACATGTATAGAGAGCAGTGAGAAAGGGCTGTCTCCTGTGCCAGGGTGGACACATGTAATTCAGTTAAAAGCCGAGTCCCCTTGGCTACTCTTAGCACTGGTTCTTCATTGATGCATACAGTAAAGAACTTCACTTGTCTGACCAAAACGGGATTGCTGGAAGTTTCACCACAAAAAGAGCTTAATAACATTTAGAAATGTTCAATTTTAGATACATTTAAATATGTTAAATTAAAAATTGAATGAACTAAGTAATCATGGATGCAAGTCAAGCTGTCCTTGTATATAGTAAGTGTTCATAGTGCTTATCACTTGAAATGAATATTTTCTTTGGGTTTCTTTGAATTGAGTTAGAAATATAATCTGTGAGAAGAGGTTTTCTTTCCTCCTTTCTTTTCCTTCCTTCTGTCTCTTCCTCCTTTCCTTTCTTCCTTCCTTCCTTCTTTCTTTCCTTCCTTCCTTTCTTTTCTTCCTTCCTCTTTCTTTTTTGTTATTTCCTCTTTCTTTGTTCCTTTCTTTTTTCTTTCATCTTTCCTTCATTCTTGTTTCACTTTCTTTCATCTTTCTTCCTCTCTTTCTTTATTTCTCTTTTCTTTCCTTCATTCTCTGACGCCTTCTTTCCTTCCTCCTTCTCTCTTTCCCTCTCTCTATGATTATTTCTTTTATTCCTTCTTCTCTCCTTCCCTTCTTCTTTCCTTCCCTTCCTCCCTCCTTCCCTTCCTTTCTCCCTTCCCTCTTTCCTTCCTTCCTTCCTTCCTTCTTTCTCTTTTGCTCTTTCAAATTCCATAACATATGCCTAGTAAAACTGAAATCCATTATTCTGAAATTTATAGTTGAGTAGTCATAGGCTTTGTCTTATTTACAAATGGATGTTGTCTATTTCCTTTAATGCATTAAAGATTGCTGTTTCTGAACCTAATAATCCTCCCTCCTCTTTTATCAGACAACAGAAAAATTCGAGTCAATGGAACCAAGGAACCTATTGAGTTTAAATCAAAACAGTGGTTTGGAGCAACAGTAAAAGCTCATAAAGGGAAAGTGGTGGTAAGTCCTGATTCTGCCTTTCTTGTGCTAACATATCCCTTTTTCTGACATGTTTTATAAAGCAAGATTTTAAGAGACAAAATCATGTGCAAGTTGTATTCTGTAAAGTAAGATTCAAAAGGTTAAAGGAGATTTTGTGGCCATTTTAGAAATGAAATTTGGTGCTTTGCTCACAGGCAAAGTAGTTTATTGCTTTGAGTCACAAGTCAATAAACATTTATTAAGTGCTTACTTTATTCTAGCCACTGTTCTATAGGAAATAAAACTGCATTTCTAGATATAACTCCACTAAACTGCTATTTCTCAACTAAAAAAATATTCAAAGTGATTTTTAAAAAGTAAACATTTTAAGGCCATAGACGATCCATTTGGGACTGCTGATAAAAGACCTATTACACTCCTATGTTTGTTGTACTATTATGAGGATTCTATTATTCTGATAGTTAAATGATCTCATCAGAATTAGCCAATTTAGCTATAATTTAGATCTTAAGAGAGTTAATAGTTGTTTTTTTGTTAATTTCGATGACCAGCACTATAGGAAACTAATTCAGATGAATCCTCTTTTAAGACCTCTTGTCTCTCTGATATTCTGATCTATGGATCAATGATTCTATTTCATTTAGATCCTGACTATTATATATGTATGAATTTTTTTTACTCTATTCTTTCACAGAAATACTACTGAAAGATTTTCTGTTGAATTTTTTTTAAAAAAACTGATCAGATTTAATTTTTCTTTATGAGAATATAGAAAAAAAATTTGGCTTTGAGATTTGTTTAAAATGATTTCAATTATAATTTAATAGGAATAAGTGCCTAAAGGAAATTCCTTGCATTATTTAGTTTTGTGGTTAACCCACAAAAGGGATTTTGACATAAAACAGGTAATCTATAAAATACCGTAGTCTCTGGTTACAAACTGAACATTTATAATACGCTCCTGCTAGTCTCTCACTTGAATTATTGTAGTTCTCATATTCCAGAATTAGTACATGTTACTTTCTTTCCTTTGGGGGCACTATGACAAGTCATTTTAATCATAAAAGAGCATTCTGTATAATTATTCATTTTTAAAAATCTAATTCCATTCATATAGGTTTTTTGGTCTGTTATATTGACTTTTCTAAGTGTTGAAAACTTAGAAAAATTTTAAATACATATGTTATCTACAAACATTTTCTTAGAAAGCACAAAAGGAGACACTTTAAAACAATGGGAAACAAAAATAGCACATGTAATGCATTTTGAAAAAAGATAATTATTGGTTAATGCTGGAGCATAAAGGAAAGTGCAAGTACGTTTTCAAGAATCTTAGAGTCACTTTCTTAAAATATGAAAACTTTCCCATACAATGTTGTGAATTCAGCTCCACAAAATGTTACTATGTCAAATCATTCAAAAGATTACTTTGCCCATACAAATAGGTAAGATGGATTGTTGCTTGGGTACATGGAAGACAGAGACAGAGACATAGAAAAAGAGAGAGAGAGAGAGAGAGAGAGAGAATATATATACATACACTATATATATATAATATATATAGTTCTATATATTACATTTTCCTTCTTTATCTTTTTTCTCTCTCCTTCTGTCTGTTTCTCACCCACCAAATGTTTATTATACAAAAAATGACCATGGACAGCAGATAAAAACACATCTACCAAAGATTGGGTAGTCACATGGCTTGATCTAGGTGATAAAATACAAAAGATTTCAAGGCTCTATGACTCAAGAGCTGGATGAAATCTTAGCTCAACCTTGGAGAGAGTAGTCACCTGAGAAGTGCACTTTCAGTGTTCTCTCATGGTGCAAGCCCAGGAAATTGAGGCACAAATCGAGGTATTTGGCTCTTTCTTGCATGCCTACAGCTTTAGAGACCTCCCATTTATCATTCAAAGTTTGTGCCTTCCCTTCCTCATCTCACCTCTCCCCTTAGCCCCCAACACATCCTATCCTTCCTTCTTGAACTCTTTGTTAGTCAGGAATCATATCTCACTACATGTATTCAGCATCATATCCCAGGATTGTTCTTCAGGGAACTGAAAATGGCAGGGTTACAGACTAGTCTAACTCACAGAGGGGAGCAAGGTGTTTTATAACCCTGATGCTATGTATAAATATAATACAAAAGCTAAGGCAGAATTATCCTTGCCTCAACATTTTACTGAGGGAATGAATCAGGTCTACAGAAAAGGATCCTATCCATTCTTGAGAAGCCAGGAACAGTTCAGGAAAGGATTTGTGAAGGAGTGATGACTGAGTAGGTCTGGAGAGGAAGTTAAAATCTGAAGAAGAAGAGGGAAGGAGGGATTGTATTCTGGGGATGAGAGACAGAGACAGAGGGAGATGTACTTGGGGTGTGGGATGAATAGTTGGCTTCTTTAGCTGGAGCCCAGCATGTATAAAATAAATTAATGTGAAGAAAGATTAGAATTTAAAACCAGATTGGGGAGAGACTTTAAAGTATAGAAAAGTTGTTTTTTTATCCTAGAGACAATAAGGATTCACTAAAGATTTTTGAACAAGAGAATGGTGTCTCTAGACCTTTTGTGCAAGCATTTTACTTGGACAGCTGTGTAGAGAAGATGGATAGATGAGAGGATGACTAGTTGGAGAAAGGAGAAGCTAAGCAAGAGGGGATGAGGACCCCGTTTAGGGTAGGGACTGGGGGAGTAGAGAGAATGGAACAGATAAAAGTTATCCCAGATGAAGAACCAATAAGATTTCATAACTAATTGGTTGAAGGAGAAGCAAGAACACAGAGTACTTTGGATATTGTGAACTTGAATGGTGAGGAACTGAAATAGGGAAGTCTGGATGGTGAGGAGGTCAGTTAGGATACTTCATGTGTAAAATACAACCCAAAGGGTTGGTGATAGAGCCTAGAGTTCAGAAGAGAAATTAGGGTTAGATATAGGTAAATGAACCATTGGCTCACCAAGATGGAAAATAAAGAGAATAATCATTCATGGAGTGTCTACTATGTGCCAGAATTTGTGCCTTGTCTCATTTCATCCTCATAACAATCCTGGAGAATAGGTTCTGGTATTATCTACATTGTATAGTTGAGGAAATTGGCAGATGGAGATGAAATGACTTGTTCAGAGTCACGGTTTCTACCTGAGGCTGAATTTGAACTCAGATCTTCCTAACTTCAGGCCCATCATTCTCTTTCCTGCTTTACTTCCTATCAGGGGAGAAAAATATTAAAAATGGAAGAGAAGAGGAGAAGGCTTAGGGAAGAGCCTTGGGGCCAGTAATACTTGCACATGCACATGTTTAACCTATATTGGATTACTTGCTGTCTAAGGGAGTGGGAAGGAGGGAAGAGAGGAAGGAAAATTTAGGACATGGGGTTTTGTAAAGGTGAATGTTAAAAACTATTTTTTTATATATTTTGAAAAAAGGCTATTATTATTAAAAAGGAAAATATAAAATAAATATATCACTTTATCTTGACAAAAAAAGTACTTATCACA
This sequence comes from Antechinus flavipes, assembly GCF_016432865.1. NCBI lineage: Eukaryota > Metazoa > Chordata > Mammalia > Dasyuromorphia > Dasyuridae > Antechinus > Antechinus flavipes. Next base: position 51,535,414 of record NC_067402.1, on the reverse strand, counting down.
TTATGGTCAGTATCTATCATCTAGCTAGCTAGCTCCATATCTAATTTTATAATTTAAAATTTTGATTTCATGATAATTTATAATTCTTCTCTATTTGTTTATAAGCTTTCTCCAGAGAAAGAGTCTATTTTATGTTGTCTTTGTATGTCCAATGTTAGCACTGCATCTCGAACACAATCGGCACTTGACATTTTTGCTGGATTCAACTGAAAACAGGAATACAAGTAGTGTGCTCAGCACTATGGATGGCATAATTAAGTGTGACCCTAGTAAATTTGTAAAGTCCCAAGACACAGATTCCTAATATCTAAGTGTTTAAAGAGATCTTACCTAGAGTATAGAAATAAAGAATTTTTAGTCTGTGGAGAACTTTCACTAAGGCCTGATTGATTTAAGCTAGAATATAAAAGTCTTCTAGAATGAAGCTGGTTAAATGATGGAATGAATTACCAAGACCTTGTGGACACCACGTCCTTAAAATTAGACTATGTCCTCATCCATCTGGAATCATTTTAAGTGTTAGCCTGCCCAAAGTGGGTAGATGGACTCCATGACTTTTAAAGTTTACTCCCAGGCCTACAGTTCCAGGATTTTGTGTTCTTAGAGATAAATACTTGACTAAATAAGGTAGAACACTCATCCAGAATTAGGCCCAGCAGTTGAAAATAAAAAAACAAAGAGTCTATGGAATAAACATGTATTCCAAAGACTCTTTGTATGTATGTGTGTATAATATAATACATATATACAGACATATATATATGTATATAAACACATATAATTTATTATGTAAACATTTTCTAGCAAAATTTTATCTTTTGAAATTTACTGAAATTTAAATTAAAAATAAATATTTTAGTTACTCTCTGCAATTTAAATCTTCTTTGGAGAACCAAGTTAAATTAGAGCAAACATTCTTTATTCCTGCTCTGATGTACATTTATTTTGTCCAACAAAATTTCTTGTGTTGGCCAAAATAATCCATAGAGAATAGTCACTCTTCCTCAGAATGCATTTCTGGAAACCATAGAATAAAATAGGTCATTTGCAAATAGACTTAATTTTCCCATAAAAACAGTTGCATTATTGACTGAGAATCTGGTCTCAAATAAAGGTATGGTCAGGAGTAAGTCATATAAACAAAGGTGCAACAATTGTCAATTTCTTTGATAGCTTGATATAATAAAATTTTATTCTGATTCCTTTAAAGTGGGAAGAAATATCCTCCACTCAGAAAACTTACAGAGGCCACCAATGTCCCATAAAATTTTAAAATAGCACATAGAGATATGGCTCTGCTATATGATATTTTTGACATAAATGTGAATGCAAATGCTATAAAAATGTTCAGATGATCAAAGCAATTTGTTGGAATTCATAGAATTAAAAAGATTTTAGAGGTATAATTTTGGTGTTCCAAACTTCATAAAAAAGCTTTCCCAGAAACTTTGAGTTGTCTTCTTTTTTTACATAAATATTCCTCAAGCAAATAGAAACCTTCAAAATCATCCTATTGCCCTTGGAATCTCCACTGAAGCATGAGATTGACCCCACTTTGTTGACAACTATCGACACCATTTCACATTTCTTTGGAAATTCATTTAAATTCAACAAACATTTAGTAAGCTCTTATTACATGTGAAGTATTCTGAGAAATATTATGATAATTACCAAGTTTTTAAAAGATAGTTCCAGATCTTCTTTGCATCCTCAACTGCCTTACATAGCATTGAGATAAGTGTTGTTTAGATTAGGGCTTCTTAAATTTTTTTCACTCATAATCCCTTTTCCCCTGAGGAATCTGTATGTCACCCTGAGTTGGTAGATATATAAGATAGGCATACAAATAAAAAATTTACTGATAATAAATTATAATTTATGACCCCCCACATTGTTACATGACTCCATACAGGGTTATGAACCACAGTTTAAGAAGCTGGGATTTAGATAACATTTAATGAGTACAATATCAATATTAAAACAAGCAAAACTGTACCTATCAGTACAAATTGAAGTTATTTTTAAAAGTCATGGAAATACAATTTTAATATCAAAAAATGCATATATTTTATTCAGTGTCCTGGATTATGATAATCCCTAATTAGCATAGCATATTTTTGATGACCTTCTGAGTCCTTTACAATTCTAACTCTCTGGTCCCAAGTATTTGACACAGAAAATAGGGTATGGACTTGGTTCCCATAATAAGACACCAGACTGATGGAGACATTCTAGTTAAATCTGTTCCTTTTATAGATGAGGAAACTGAGGCTCAGAATGTGAGATAGATTGCCCAAGGTCACACAGGTAAAAAGTGGGAGAGTTCAGCCTTCGAACCCAGGTTCAACTACATCACATCCAGTGTTCTATTCATTATATCATACTTAAGCAAATGCAATGAGTCATTATAAACTATTTCTGATTTAGAGAACACTTTTTGTCTGCTTAAGTATTTTTGTTTAATAATAAAATGATCTGTTTAATTTATTTCTATTGATGCATAGTTTATTGCGTATTTTGTACTAACCCTTTCGGTTAAATAAAAAAGAGGTATTTTCAGTGTGCTGACTCTTAAAGGTGCCCCAAAGTATATATGTTATCCTACCAAAGTTTTCAGATAGAAGCTAGAAAATCAAGTATGTGAGCTCTTGAGTTTCCTTTCTCTGTGTATCCAGTGCTTAGCACAGTCATTGTCTGGTATATAGTAGGTGCTTAATAAATGTGGATTGATTACTTGTTAAACTAAATAACCTCAGAGATCATTAGAAATTCCGAAAGTCGAGGATTCTACAATAAATTCTACAATAAAGGCAAGATAGCTTTTATCATTCTGTAAGAGCCACTAAAACAATCTCCAATCAACTAATTCAAATGATATCGTGGCTATTTTCTCATTTATTGTGGTTTGCCATAAATTAATTCCAATCCATTCTAGATGTAACAAAACAGGGTAACTAAAACCTCATCCAAGAGTGCTTGTTGCCTTTGATATTTTAACAGGCCTGTGCTCCATTGTATCACTGGAGAACTCTCAAAGCAACGCGGGAAAAGGATCCTGTTGGCACTTGCTATGTAGCAATTCAGAACTTCAGTGCATATGCAGAATACTCTCCTTGTCGAAACAGTAAGTTGTGTTTATGTCAATATGTTGAAAATAATGTTTGGTTCGAGAGATTCCTCCTTATATCTATAAAACCCAAGAAAACCCAAACAATAGTTTTGAATGACCACATGGAAAAGGTCCCTACCAATGCTGTAAAAATGCTGTACCAATTGGAGGGAGATAGGCGATAAAATGGATACAGTACTGGGTTTGGACTCAGGAAAACTTGAGTTTTCCCTTAACTACTAGCAGTATGATCATGGGCAAGGAATTTAACCTTCATTAGTTTTTGTTTATTTATCTGTAAAATAATAATAGCACCACTGAGTTATTGTGAGAATCAAATAAAACAACAAATAAAGCAACAAATAAAACCCTTTCCAAACTTTGAAGCACTCTGTATAAATGGGGATTGTCGTTATTATCTATTTTAAGTAACATTTTTATTCTCACATATGAATGTGCATATACACATATATATGTATACAGATACATACACATTTTAAATAATAGTTAAAGTTCTAGTTGTATATATAGTCCTTTGTTTTATTTGGAAAAGAAAAAAAGGGGGGTTGAATTAAATGACACTATATAAATGTGAGTTAAGATAAGCAAAATTCTACCATAAGTTCGGTGGTTTGGTCAGCTTTTTTAAGATAAATAATTTCAACTCTCATTGTATGTGTGATTTCCAAAGACAGGAGGCAGGTCAAGGTAACTTAGAGTCTTAAAAAACTCCCTCTGTCATTGAGCTATTATGGTTCCACTTAGGAAGTTCCACTAAGGAAGCCTCTGGTTCCCCTGCTACGTAGATGTCAGAGGAAGGTCTTGAACCTGAGCTTGCTACTTCCAAACCTAGATTTTTCCCCATCATGCCATGCTGACTCAAGAGATGGGGAATACAAATATTATTCTCCCTATCTTGCCTATGAGGACACTGTAGCTCAGAGCAATCCAATGATTGAACCAAAGCCTTACAACTCATTTGTGTCAAGGTAAGATGTGGACTCGAATTTCCTGAATCTGGGTATAATTGGCTCTCTACTAGACTACACAGCTGCTTTGACCAATCTAAGTTTTTCTAAACTCTAAAAATGTTTTGCTCTTAAATGTATCTATCTTATTAAAAAGTATACTTTGAAGAAATGTGCCTGTGAATAACAACAATTACTTACAAGAAAAGATATTTCTGATTTAAGCATTTTTAATTGGAACAGTAGAGGATTTTCTCTTTCTCAATCATGGATTTTTCCTGTATCCTATTAGATTATCAAATGTTGAGATTCTCCAGGGAATCATTGATAGAGCATGTCAGGAAGAAAGTAAGCCACACTTCATGAAAATCAATGGAGACATTTTTTTTATTGCTAATAGCCAGTGTTAATAATTATTTTGAATCTTGTTTTAGATAAAGTCATGTTTATGATTAATTTTGTATTAAATTTTAATGCTAATGAGCTATAGGGGCATAATGTACATTAGCCAGTAGGTTCCCAGAACTGGAAATGGCTAGTCAATCTTCCCTTGTATTAAACAATGTACTTTAAAAAAAATTTACTCCATTCTTCTTGACTGACATATTGGTCTATCAAATCTCCTCACATTTCTGTTTTCCTATTTCTCAAGTTCTCTATTTCTTTCTTATTGGGACTCTAAAGTAAAAAGAACACACAGGGAAAAGGGTCAAAATAGTGATCTTAAAGGGGTCATCCGCATTATGACTTTTGGCTCTATTTTATAATGGAAAGAATGTCATGTTATGTATGGCCCTGGCTCTGGTCCAATAGACCTTTTGTAGCACTGCTTAAATCAGATCCACACTCACTTCTGGGTCTTTAAAATCACTTTCTGGATCATGTCATTACATCAGGTGGGGCTGTTTTTCATTAGCATATATGAAGCTACCCATTTGGATAGAATTGGTTCTATAAGGGCTGTTGATCTCCCTTACTCTCGATTTAGATTATTCTGATATTACTACTACTTTGCTTTTGCTGCTTTTCAGTCACGTGTGGTGTTTTGTGACCCTGTTTGGTGTTTTCTTGGCAAAGACACTGGAGTGGTTTGCCATTTCCTTCTCCAGATCATTTTACAGAGGAGGAAACAGGCAGGCAGGGTTAAGTGGCTGGCCTAAGGTCACATAGCTAATAAGTGTCTGAGACCAGATTTGAAGTCAGGTCTTCCTGATTCTAGAACTGATGTTCACATCCACTGCAGCGACTAGTTGGTCCTATATCTTGCTTTAGACTGTGTCTAAACATGCAACCTGAACCAGAGGCCAAAGAACAAGGCAGAGTTGGTCTAGTGCCCTTAAATAGCACTTTATATCTCCAAAACACAGAAAAAGAAGGATAGATTTCCTGGGTACATGGCTGTACATCTCTGGATGCTCAGTTCTTATAGTGGAACCCTTACAGACTACTATAGAAGGTATGAGTTCTACTATATGAGCTTTGTGACATCCTTTTTTTTTTTCTTTTTGATAGTATTTTATTTTTCCAATTACATGTAAAGATAGTTTTCAGTATTCATTTATGTAAGACTTGGTGTTTCAAATTTTTCTCCATCCCTCCCTTACTTTCCTCCTCCCCAAGATAGCAAGTAGACTGATATAAGTTAAATATATGCAATTCTTTTATTTTTTTTAATTTAATTTTATTTAATAATAACTTTGTATTGACAGAATCCATGCCAGGATAATTTTTACACAACATTATCCCTTGCAATCACTTATGTTTCGTTTTTTCCCCTCCCTCCCTCCTCCCCCCCCAAGATGGCAAGCAGTCCTATATATGTTAAATATGTTGCAGTATATCCTAGATACAATACATATTTGCAGAACCGAACAGTTCTCCCGCTGCACAGGGAGAATTGGATTCAGAAGGTAAAAATAACTCGGGAAGAAAATCAAAAATATGCAATTCTTTTAAACTTATTTCCAATTTGTCATGTTGTGCAAGATAAATCATTTCAAAAGGGAAAAAAACACACAAGAAAGAAAAAAACAAAGAAACAAAAGGTGAGGGTTCTGTACTTCCATCCACATTCAGTCTCCATGATTCTCTCTCTGAATGCCGATGGCATTTTCCATTCCATATCTATTAGAATTGCCTTGAATCACTGAATTGTTGAGAATTCATATTTGATCATAGTTGATCATCTCGAAATCTTGTTACCTGTGACATCTATTTTTTAACAAGTAATAGGATTGAGACTAAGAATAATTATTCAACAAGCATTCATTAAGTGCTTCATGTTAAGCACTATGCTAGGTGCTTAAGATATAAATACAAACAATGAAATAATGTCTGCCTATCCGGAATGAGCTTACATGCTAGCAAAACAAGCTCATGAATACATTATATAAAGAATAGTTAATTCTCAAAGGAGTTTATTATAAGATAGTTCATTATATATAATTATATATGTCATATATATAATTAAGATCATATGATAATATTTTATTATTATAAGATTATAAGATAAGGAGGACATTAGTGTTTGAAGAGATTAATAAAGACTCCATGTAGAAGATTATGTTTGAATTGTGACTTCAAGGAAGAAAGGCATTTTCTGAGACAGAAGGGAGGAAGGAGTGCATTTCCAATATGGAGGATGGAAAATACAAAACACAGAGAAGAAGGAAGATGGAAAGTTCTTTCTGTGTGAGACTCAAAGAAATCATTTTGGCTGACAGAGAATATAGGAGGAAGACCAATATCTAGTGGGGCTAAAATGATAGATCGGAGCCAGACTGAATAGGACTTTAAAAAGAAAACAAGACAGTTTATAATTTATCCAAAAGACAAGAGACATTTGAATATAGAAGATAGAGAAATGATATATGTGGTCAGAGATAAACTTACGGAAATCACTTTCACAGCATTAAAGAAATAACCAGATATTTAGATATTCTAAAAGATTATAAGGAATATTAAGCAAATTATAAGATTGTAGTGATTTATTTCTTTTTAAAAAATATTATTCATGATAAACATTTTTATTTTTTTTAATTTTATTTTATTTAATAATAACTTTGTATCGACAGAATCCATGCTAGGGTAATTTTTTACAATATTATCCCTTGCACTCGCTTATATTTCGTTTTTTTCCCCTCCCTCCCTTCACCCCCCCCCAAGATGGCAAGCAGTCCTATATATGTTAAATATGGTGCAGTATATCCTAGATATAATACATATTTGCAGAACCAAACAGTTCTCCTGTTGCACAGGGAGAATTGGATTCAGAAAGTAAAAATAACTCGGGAAGAAAATCAAAAATGCAAATAGTTCACATTCGTTTCCCAGTGTTCCTTCTTTGGGTGTAGCTGTTTCTGTCCATCATTTATCCATTGAAACTCAGTTAGGTCTCTTTGTCATAGAAATCCACTTCCATCAGAATACATCCTCATACAATATCATTGTCGAAGTGTATAATGATCTCCTGGTTCTGCTTATCTCACTTAGCATCAGTCCATGTAGGTCTCTCCAAGCCTCTCTGTATTCATCCTGTTGGTCATTTCTTACAGAACAATAATATTCCATAACATTCATATACCACAATTTACCCAGCCATTCTCCAATTGATGGACATCCATTCATTTTCCAGTTTCTAGCCACTACAAACAGGGCTGCTACAAACATTTTGGCACATACAGGTCCCTTTCCTTTTTTTAGTATCTCTTTGGGGTATAAGCCCAATAGAAACACTGCTGGATCAAAGGGTATGCATAGTTTGATAACTTTTTGGGCATAATTCCAGAATAGTTGGATTCGTTCACAACTCCACCAACAATGCATCAGTGTCCCCATTTTCCCGCATCCCCTCCAACATTCATCATTATTTTTTCCTGTCATCTTAGCCAATCTGACAGGTGTGTAGTGATACATGATAAACATTTTTAAATTTTGAGTTTCAGATTATCTCCTTCCTTCCCAAACCCCCCCTATCTACTGAGAATTCAAGCAAAATATCATCAATTATTTATATTTGTAAAATTATAGAAAATACATTTTCTTACTACTATATAACAAGTAAAAATAAAAATAAAGAGAAAAATTATACGTCAGTTTGCACTCAATTCATCGTTTCTTTTTCTGGAAATGGATAATATTTTTTTCATGATGAGTCCTTTGGAATTATTTTGGATCATTTTATTGGTTAGAGTAGTCATGTCTTTCACAGTTGATCATCATTACAAAATTGCTATTACTGTGCACAATGATCTCCTGGTTCTTCCCACTTCACTTTGCATCAGTTTATGTGGTTCTTTTTTTCTGTAATCACTTCCTCATTATTTTTATAGTGTAGCAACATTCCAAGACAATCATAATGCCACATTTTGTTCAGCTATTCTCTAACTGATGAGCATCTGTTTGATTTCCAGTTTCTTGCTACCAAAAAATTGAGCTTTTTTAAACAGTTTTATAATTATAAGTCATTTTCTTTTTTCTTTGGTTTTTTAGGGGTACAGATTTAATAGTAGTATTCCAGGGTCAAAATTATATGTGCAGTTTTATAGCTCTTTGGGAAATTCAGAACTCCATCAGTAGTTTATTAGTGTACCTTCCAGCATTTGTCATTTCTAATAGATATAAGGTAGTACCTCAGAGTTTTTATTTACATTTCTTTAGTGAACCATGATCATATGACTACTGATAGCCTCAATTTCTTCTCCTGAAAACTGCTTTATCAAATCCTTTGATCATTAATCAGCTGGGGAATAGATCTTATTTTTACAGATTTTATTCCATTCCATGCGTGTTGGAGAAATGAGGACTTTATCTGAGAAATTTGCCTTTACAATTTTTTGATATTACTGTATTGTTTATGATACCTTTTAGCAAAGTGTAACTTCCCTAATTTTAATTCTCTCTTATAATTATGTGTTTTTTTGCTTTTGCTTTTTCTGAGATCATGATTTTTAATCTTGCCTTTTTTGCTTCAGCTGAAGCATAATAGATCCTGTGAGTTTTTTTTCCAAGTATGTCTCTTTTTAAAAATGTTATTAAATTCTGGTTTTCTAAACCATTTTGCTATCCACTTCTGTTTTCTGAGTTTTCATTTCATCCTATCCATATTCACAGTTATTATTAATAACTGGATATTTTCCTCTACCCTATTTTTCTTCTGCTATTCTGTTTTTTTCTTTTTTCTCCCAGTCTATCCTCCAAGTCTCTTTTTGTTCTGATCACTGCATCCATTAATGTATCCTTTCTTGTATCATCTCTCCCCCCTCCATAGTTCTTATCCCTTCCCCTTCCTGTTTCTGTATTGGATAAGATAGATTTTGAAATCCAACTGAGGTTTTGTATATATTATTACCTCTTTAAACCAATTCTGACAAGAGTGAGGTTCAAGCATTGCTCACCCACCCCAAATTTCCCCCTACACTATAAATAATGTTCCTTATGCACCTCTTTTATGTGAGAAAATTTCCCCTTTCTACTTCTCCCTTCCCCTTTCTCCTAGTTCATCCCTTCTCAGCAATTCCTTTATTTTTTAAGGTCATCCCAACACAATTGACTCATACTCTTGCCCTCTGTTTATGTAGACTCCTTCTATCTGCCCTAATAATGATAAAGTTCTTAAAAGTTACAGGTTTCATAACCCATATAGGATTGCAAACAGTCTAGCTTAATTAAGGTACTTGTGATTACACTTTCATGTTTAACTTTATGTATTTCTCTTGAGTCTTGTGTTTGAATGCAAAATCAGCTTTGGTCTTTTCATCCAGAAAGTAAAAATTCCTATATTTTATTAAATATATGTTTCCTCCTTCCCACAAAGGATTGTACTCAGTTTTCTGGAAAGATTATTCCTCTTTTAATCCTAGATCCTTTGCCTTCTGGAACATCGTATTTCAAGCCTTCTACTCCTTTCATGTGGAAACTTCTAAATTTTATGTGATCTTGACAGTGGTTCCATGATATTTGAATTGGTTTTTTTTTTTTGGCTGCTTGCAATATTTTCTCTTTGACTGGGAGGCTCTGGAATTTGGCTAAAATATTCCTGGAAATTTTCATTTTTGAAGTCTCTTTTAGGAGGTGATTGGTGGATTCTGTCCATTTCTATTTTATTCTTTAGATCTAAGATATCAGAGCAGTTTTCCCTGATACTGTCTTGAAACATGATGTGTAGGGGGGTTTTTGATCATAGATTTTAGGTAGTCTACAACTTAAATTATCTCTCCTCAATCTGTTTTCCAGATGTGTTGTTTTCTAGTGAGATATTTCACATTTTTTCTACTTTTTTATTCTATTGACTTTGTTTTATTGTTTCCTGAAGTTTCATGGAATCATTAGCCTCTATTCACCCAATTGTAGTTTTTAAGGAATTATATTCTTCAGTGAGCTTTTGCACCTCCTTTTCTATTTGGCCTACTATGTGTTTTTTTTTTAAATGCAATTCCTTTCTACAGTAAATTTTTTGTGACTCTTTTTAACTAAGCTGTTAATTCTTTTTATAATTTCTTGCATCACTCTCCATTTCTTTTGCCAATTTTCTATCTACTACTCATCTTTTTCTTTAACGATTCCAGGAATTCTTGTTTGGCTTGGGTCCAATTAGAATTTTTCCTTAAGGTTTTGCATATAGTTGTTTTCACATTGTATCTTTTCAGTTTATGTCTTAGTCTTCCCTGCCACCACAGTAGCTTTTTATGGCTAAGTCCTTTGTTGTTGTTTACTCATTTCCCCCTGCCTATTTCTTCACTTTGAAGTTTATTTTAAAGTTGGACTCTGCTTATCTGGGGAGTTGGGGAAACACAATGTTAAGCTTTGGGCTTTTTTGTGTTACTGTTTTCAATATTAATTCTGGGGAATCTGCAAGATTGGTGCTTCCAAAGTGGTATTATCTTGGGATAGCTGAGGTTAATATTTTCCTGGTCTGAGCAGATTTTTTAATCAGGAAAGGCCCCGGCTCTCTGCAGTCACTAATACTTGTGTTCCTCTTCACCCTGGAAC